>NW_024062808.1:0-2400000 GCF_006381635.1 Hibiscus syriacus | reverse complement strand
ACCAGATCAGATAACTCAAAGAACACTTCCAGAAGATGCTATGTTCTGTCCAACCAGATCAGATAACTCAAAGAACACTTCCAGAAGATGCTATGTTCTGTCCAACCAGATCAGATAACTCAAAGAACACTTCCAGAAGATGCTATGTTCTGTCCAACCAGATCAGATAACTCAAAGAACACTTCCAGAAGATGCTATGTTCTGTCCAACCAGATCAGATAACTCAAAGAACACTTCCAGAAGATGCTATTGGCATATTCATTTGTTCCAGTTAATGTTTGGAATAGGATATCACCATGCTCATTCGATGTAGAGCCAAAATTTGTAGATTCGAAGCATTTCCATGCTATTACACTGAAAAGGGCTATATTCATAATTCTGCCAATTGAGAACAGATTTCCTCTTATTCTGCTTCCTCCATGTGCTGATGCTTTTCCATTGACAAAGAAGTGATGGCCTTCATGGGATCCAAGAACAAAGTTGAACTGTTTATAAACATGTACATGAAGTGCCAAATTGACAGAAAGGATCTGTAAGGCTCTTGAAGCTTATGACAATGAGTCACCTTCGAGTGTTCAAAAATATGTTCTTGATGAGTGCTGAAAATGGAATCTAGTATGGGTTGGAAGGAATAAGGTTACTCCACTTGAACCTGATAAGGTGGAAATGCTTCTAGGTTTCCTTAAAAACCATATACAAGGATCTGTATAGAAACATGTCTCCTAGTGATATCAATGTCTTGTTTCTTTTTGCTGGAATCAGTACTGCAAAGATCATCTCCTACTGTTTTAGTATATCTTTGAAAACAGATGTGTAAGAACTGAAGGGTGATCGGTTGGAGCAATTGATGAGTAGATTTGGCGGATTCGACCTTGTTGTCGGTAGAATCCCGTGTAATAATCTTGATGTTCATGGCTTTAAGCTAGTGATAATTTGCTTACTTTGTATTCCATGTATTTAAAAGTATTAACATAAAGTGATATTCAGAAATCTTTAAATTATTTCAAAATTATGTTAATTCAATAGAAAAGAATAAATTGAATTTCCAAAAATAAATTGAATGTCAAATAATTTGAACTTGAAATAGATATAATTGTATTCAAAGTTATGACAAGCATAAGAATAAAAATTCAAATGTCTCAACAAATTATAAGCATAAGTATTTCTAAATTAATCAAGTTGACACAATTTAGAGTAATGATGTAAGCTTTTGTCTGGAAGATCTCAAACGTTGTCAAAATGCTTGTAGATGTGAAGTTTCTCCCAAACTGTCAAAATCTTAAGAGAATTCAATTGCCGGATGCCTAATATCAACCTGCATTTGAGCCGCCTTTTCAGGTTTTCAACTCAAATCCTTCCTTTGGTTACAAGATGCCCTTTGCGGGTTTTCATCTTGACCCCTTTTTTTTTTTTTTTTTGATTTTTTTTTCTTCAAGCATAATATTTCTTGACAGAATCCGAGTTTATTGGATTTTTCAGAATTTTTCCATCCATTTCTGCCAAGATCAATGCTCCTCCGGAAAAGGCCTTTTTTACAACGTATGGTCCTTCCCAATTAGGCATCCATTTCCCACGGAAATCTTTATGTATAGGCAAGATCTTTTTCAATACTAGATCACCCTCTTGGAATTCTCTTGGATGTACTTTTTTGTCATGAGACTTTATCATCCGTTTCTGATACATCTGTCCATGGCAAATAGCTTTCAATCTTTTCTCCTCAATAAGGTTCAGTTGATCAACTCTAGCTTGGATCCATTCAGATTCATCCAATTTTGTTTCTCTCAATATTCGAAGCGATGGAATCTCAACTTCAATTGGTAAGACTGCTTCCATCCCGTAGACTAAAGAAAAAGGCGTTGCCCCAGTAGATGTTCGAACAGTAGTTCGGTATGCATATAGAGCAAAAGGTAACTTCTCGTGCCAATCTTTGTAAGTTTCAGTAGTCTTTGTAATGATTCTCTTGATGTTCTTATTTGCTGCTTCAACTGCCCCATTCATCTTTGGACGATATGCCACTGAATTTGCATGTTTGATCTTGAACTGTGCACAAAGTTCGGTCATCATTTTGTTGTTCAGGTTCAGAGCATTATCTGTAATGATCCTTTCTGGTAAACCATACCGGCAAATTATTTCTTTCTTTATGAACTTGCAGACTGTGGACCTCTTAATATTAGTGTATGAAGCAGCTTCAACCCATTTGGTAAAATAATCAATTGCCACAAGGATGAAACAATGTCCATTCGATGCTTTTGGTGTGATTGCCCCAATGACATCTATTCCCCACATAGAAAATGGCCAAGGCGCTGTCATTACATGTAAAGGAGATGGGGGTACATGAATCTTGTCTGCATATATCTGGCATTTATGGCATTTCCTTGCGTAATCAATGCAATCTGTGTACATAGTAGCCCAATAGTATCCATATCTCATTATTTTTCTGGCCATGGAAAGACCATTTGCATGTGTTCCACATATTCCACTGTGTACTTCTTCAATGACATTTCAAGCTTCACTGGTATTTAAACATCTCAACAGCATTTGATCACTGCTTTTTCTATACATAATCTCTCCATCAAGAAAATATCCAGCAGCCATTCTTCTCAAGGTTCTTTTATCAATTTCTGTTGCATTTGGTGGATAATTTTGATTTTTGATATATTGCAGGATATCATGATACCATGGTTTACCATCTACCTCTTCTTCCACACTATAACAATGTGCAGGAATTTCATATACTTGCATTTTGATTGGCATCATATCAACTTTCTTATTTGCCTGAAACATAGCAGCTAATGTAGCCAAAGCATCTGCCATTTGATTTTCTTCTCGAGGGAGATAATTGAAGGTAACTCTCTCAAATTCTTTCACTAATTCGAGTGTAAAATTTCGGTATTCCAATAATTTGGGATCTTTTGTTTCCCATTCTCCTCGCAATTGATACACCACTAACGATGAATCTCCATATATCTTGAGAAATTTGATTTTTCTTTCTATAGCTGCTTTTAACCCCATGACACAAGCTTCATATTCCGCCATATTATTGGTACAAAAGAACTCCAGTCTGCTTGTAAAGGGATAATAAACATTTTCAGGAGAAATTAACACTGCTCCGATTCCTCGTCCCAAAGCATTAGATGCTCCGTCAAAGTAAAGCTTCCAAGTTGCAAATTCATCATTTGTTCTGACTTCTTCATTCATGTATATGCATAACAAATCTTCATCAGGAAAATTAAAGTTCAAGGGCTGATAATCATTTGATACACGACTGGCCAGAAAATCAGCTATTACACTTCCTTTTATTGCTTTTTGGTTGACATATATAATATCAAACTCAGATAATAACATCTGCCATCTAGCCATTCTGCCTGTCAAAGCTGGTGATTCCATTAAGAACTTCAAAGGATCAAGTTTTGATATCAACCAAGTAGTATGGTATAACATATATTGTCTGAGTCTTCGAGTAGTCCACACCAAAGCACAACATAATTTTTGTATTGGTGGATATCGAACTTCACAATCAGTAAATTTCTTGCTCAGATAATAAATAGCTTTTTCTTTCCTTCCTGATTCATCATGCTGTCCTAGTACACATCCCATCGAATTTTCGAAGACCGTCAAATAGAGAATTAATGGTCTATCAGGCATTGGTGATACTAAAATTGGGGCATTGGATAAATATTTCTTAATAATATCCAAAGTTTCTTGACATTCTTCATTCCAGACTTCAGGATTGTTCTTTCGAAGTAATTTGAACACTGGATCACATTTGTCAGTCAATTGAGAAATGAACCGAGATATATAATTTAATCTCCCCAAAAAGCCTCGAACTTCTTTTTTTGTGTTGGGTGGTGGAAGATCTTGAATTGCTTTTACTTTATCTGGATCAATCTCGATTCCTTTTTTGCTAACCACAAATCCCAAAAGTTTCCCAGAATTTACCCCAAAAGTGCATTTAGCAGGGTTAAGCTTTAATTGATACTTCCTCAATCTCTGGAAAAGCTTCCTCAGATTTTGAATATGTTCTTCTTCCGTTTTGGATTTGGCAATCATGTCATCTACATATACTTCAATCTCTTTGTGCATCATGTCATGAAACAAAGTTACCATAGCTCTTTGATATGTTGCCCCTGCATTTTTCAATCCAAATGGCATCACTTTATAACAGAATGTGCCCCACATGGTTATAAATGTTGTTTTCTCCATGTCTTCAGGATTCATTTTTATCTGATTATATCCTGAAAAGCCATCCATAAATGAAAACCATGCATGCCCTGCAGTATTGTCCACCAATGTGTCTATGTGGGGTAAGGGAAAACTATCTTTCGGACTAGCTTTGTTGAGATCTCTGTAATCCACGCACATTCGAACTTTTCCATTTTTCTTTGGTACGGGAACAATGTTGGCTACCCATTCTGGGTATTTAGATGCCTGTAGGAAACCTGCATTGATTTGTTTCATCACTTCTTCTTTGATTTGCAACAACATTTCTGGCCTCATTCTTCTGAGCTTTTGTTGGACCGGTTTATATTCTGGATTGATTGGAAGCTTGTGTATCACTATATCTGTGCTCAAACCGGGCATATCTTGATAAGACCAGGCAAATATATCTTTGAACTCTTGAAGGAGATTTATCAATTCTTGTTTTATCTGGACTGTCAGAATGGTACCAATTTTCACCTCTTTTATTTCTTCATCTGTTCCCAAATTCACAGTCTCAACCTCTTCTTTGTGGGGTAGAATTTGTTTGTCTTCTTTTTCTACCAATCTTAATAGTTCAGTAGGAATATCACATTCCAGTTCATCTTCACAACCATTGATCTCTTCCAGACATATAGGCTGCTCTAAATTTATCACTGGATTAAATCTAGGAATAAACATGCTATTAACACTGTGACACCTGCAAATTTAAATCGGACATATTTACGAAAGAATATAGTAAATTTATGAAATGTAATAAAATGTAAAGAATGATTGCCATCTGAAAATTTTTTAAGAAAAGTTCCTTATATTTAACATAATTTCTTTTACAAGATAACAAAAAGTTTTCATATTTTTGAGCTAAACATAAAGATTAGTTCTGAATATTACTCTGCATTAATATTAAAAACTATAGGAAGATCTTCAGTGGTCCAATTGGTGAGTGTTTCTCCAGGAAGACATGGTCGAATCCTATCCAAGTATTTGCCATTTTTGTTGTCCTTCGTGATCATGTTTATAAATAATCCATTCATAGCTTCTTCAACTATATTTTGATCTTTCGTCAACTTTTCTTCTTTAAAGGCTTCAACAAGCTGCTGTTCCACATTAATTGTTCCCCCTGATCTGAATGTGGTCTTCAACTGTGGGAAAGACATGTGTTTCCAAAGGATTTCTCCCCCTTTCAATTTTGCCTTTCTGTCTTCACATCTTCTTTTCATCTCTTTGTTCTTTTGCTGAAGATTGGGCTTAAACCCTAGCCCAAAACGGTCTTTTTTCATCTTTATACTGATAGGAACTGAAATCCCTTGAAGATTCTTTCCTAGACCTCTTCCAGCTTTAGCTCCGATGCCTAAAGTTTGTTGTACCGTCATCTTGGTACAATCAGACAATCTGGGATATGGAATTTTCCTTCCTTCTGCAACAAAGGTTGTATTTACAAATTCAAGAGCTCGAAAAGAGCATTCAAGAGCCTTATCATTGGTGTCGATATATGGAACATCGCTTGTTACAGACGCAATGATTTCTTCTTCAGCATTGACACATATTAGTTGTCCATCAACAGCAAATTTCAATTTCTGATGTAATGAAGAAGGAACGGCTCCTGCTGAGTGAATCCATGGCCTCCCTAAGAGACAATTATATGTGGGGTGGATGTCCATCACCACAAAATCAATATTGTACACGACTGGGCCAATTAACAACGGTATTTCCATTTTCCCAAGCACTTCTTTTTGAGTACCATCAAATGTTCGTACCACATTCTGATAACTCTTCATGTGTGATTGATCCAGAGGCATTCTTTGAAGTGTAACTAGAGGCATCAAGTTGAGAGCAGATCCATTGTCAATCAATACTCCTGGCAATACATGACCATGACAGTGTGTCGTGATGTTCAAAGCTCTTACTGACCCCATTCCGCCTTCTGGTATTTCATCATCTGTGAACGTTATGTAATTGTCAGCGGCTATATGTCCCACAATTCTGTCAAGTTTATTGAGGGATATATCTTCGGGGATAAATGTTTGATTGAGAATTTTCATCAAAGCATTCCTATGCGCTTCTGAATTCATCAATAGATCAAGAATAGAAATTCTCGCTTGTTGTTTGTGTAGTTGTTCAACCACACTATACTCACTATGTTTTAGGAATTTCAAAAATTCTTGAGCTTGTTTTTCTGTCACAGGCTCATTGAATGCTGGAAGGGATTCATCTTCAAATACCTTCTGAGGTATTGCCACAGCTTTTCCTTTTGCTTTCACTTGTTCTGAAGCATTGGATGTTTCGGGAGAGTAACATCTCCCACTTCTTGTAAAGAAACCGACCTCGCCCACTGCTTCAGACGTCGATGTAGTACTCAAATTCTGTATTTTCTCTTCTGTTTTATCTAGAGAATCAGATCCTCCTACCATTGAAACATTGGTAGTATAATTCCAAGGTACCCTGCGGGTATCTTTGTATGGAAATGGTAGAGGAATGGTAATAACTACTTTTGGCCTTATTGATGCCGGAATCACCGTGGATGATTTCACATTAATGATCACAGGATCATTTATTCTTTGATTTGGTTTAGAATCCTCTGATGAGCAAACATCATCTTCTTTTTTTCCGGGTTCTTCTTCAAAGAATTCTATTTCTCTGTTGTTCATCAATTTTTGCACCAAATCCCTAAACTCAAGACATAATTGAATTTTATGCCCTTGCTCCTGATGATATTCACAATAATTCTTGCCTTCATTCGGCTTTGGCCTGAATTGTTGTGGAATTATACCGGCTACAGAGAGTTGTTGGAATACCCAAACAAAAGGAGATTTAATTTCAGAAATGTCAGTCTTTGCTTTCTTTCTGTTCTCTTCCTGAATTGCATTCACGTTTTTATCTCCATGATTTGGCAATGGATGACTTGATACGGATGGTGTATTGAATTCCAACTTCCCAGTGTTGATCAAATTTTGAACCACCCTTTTGAATGCTAGACAGTTTTCAATAGAATGTCCTGTAATTCCTTCATGGTAAACACAGTGTGCCTTTGTATCATACCAAGGAGGGAATGGTGGTTGCATGGGAACCAAAGGATAGGGCCTTATAACATCTGCTTTTAACAGCGAATCATAGATCTCTGCATATGGTACTGGTAAAGGTGTAAAAGACAACCTTTCATTTTCCTTTCGAGATCCTCTGGACTCTGCTCGATTAGTGTTTGTTTCCTCTTTCTTAACCCTTGGCTGGGTTATTGTAACACTTTTCGATGAATCCTTGCTGTAAGAATTTGTATTGTTGACTTCATTCTCCTTTTTCCGGTACGTAGGTCTTTTGGAACTAGACCCATCATTTGATTCAATCTTGCCACTTTTCAAGACATTTTCAATTAATTCTCCAGAAATGACCAAATCTGCAAAATTTCTGGTCGCATTCCCCATTAGATGGTTTAAATAAGGAGCCTTCAATGTATGGACAAACATTACTGTGGCCTCTTTTTCTGACAAAGGTGGTTGAACTTGGGCCGCAGTATCACGCCATCTCTGGGCATACTGTCTGAATGTTTCATTATTCTTTTTCTCCAAGTTTTGGAGAGTCCATCTATCAGGGACCATGTCTGTCACATGGCGGTACTGCTCTAAAAATGCTTTAGCCAAATCTTTCCAGGATCTAATGTTGGCTTTGGTCAATTGAGTATACCATTTCAAAGCCGGTCCTGTCAAACTATCCTGGAAGCAGTGAATTAACAATTTTTCGTCCTTCACATATCCTGCCATTCTTCGACAAAACATAGTAATGTGGGATGAAGGGCATGTAGTACCGTCATATTTATCAAATTCGGGAGCTTTGAACTTGATAGGGAGGATTAGGTCTGGAACCAAACTCAGCTCACTAGCATCAAATCCATAGAATGATTCAGTTATTTCCACGGATTTCATTCGCTCTTCTAAGCTCTTGATCTGTCTGGTCAGTTCTTCATTTACTTTTTGTTTCTCATTTAGCTCATTCAAATCTGGGATCAACTGATCAGTATTAAGATCCCCTACTTTCACATCTGATATAAGCGGATTTTTGCTTGAAGATGCGGGATCTACTTGTTGATCTTCATGTGGTTTAGCTTCTTGTAATACAGATGTACGAGCATTGATTTGTATAGGGGTAGTACCAGAGTGATAAATTGGTTCTGGTGAAAAACCTAGAGGATATATGGGTTCTTGGTCGAAAGATACAGGATTTTCATGCATTTTTCCACTGATAGCCTGCCTTTTAAACATGTCCTCTATTTTCTTCATCATACTGTCTTGTGAATTTGCAATACTGGCTTCAATTTTTTCCAACTTCATTCTCATTTCTTCTTGTTCTTTATGATGCTGTTCCTCAATACGCTGTATTTTATCCTCCATAATTCTCTTAGTAGCTTGTCTAGTACTGTAGTGATGTAGTATTTCTCTTTTGGCCAGAGTAACTGCGATTGAAAAATCTTTTAATATTATTTCAAATTTTAATTGATGAATTTTAACTTAATAAATGAAATAATTCATAGTGAAAATTATGAAATGAATGATGAATGTATGCAAAATGCATGTATGTAAAAACATTGATCCCAAAAAGTTAACTGTCATAGAACAACTTCCATCGGCATACAAAAGTTTCTTTATAATATTTCATAACTACAGATAAGGCATAGCTTTCCTATTAAGCTCTATAATTTCTTTCATTAACCATGACACCTTCTTTCCGCACTTAGAAACTGGATCAACTTGATGCTCAATTATTTCGGCTTCAACAGCTAGTTCCCCAACATATCTGGCAACCTTGCTCATTTGAACCATGGCCTCGAACACCATATTACTTCTTTCTTCACTTCTTTCAACATAGAACTCAGTTGACTTTTGCCATTGCTCATTCGTTCCTTCAAGAGTTTGCTCTAACTCAGTGATTCTGACTTGGCAATTGTGCAGAATTTTTTCAAGATCTCTAATGCGTCTTCGCAGTGAAGCATTTTCCTCATTACTTTCCTTGAGATCATTAGGTCCTAGACGAACCTTTTCTTGAAACAATGATTCTTCAAGTTGTAAAATGTAAGTATTAAACTCTGAGTTTTTGTTTCTAGACTGATCCAGATCCTCTTCCAGTTTTGTTCGTGCTTCTTGCGTTCTTTGATTAAGCTTCTGGATGTGAATATCTTTGTTTCTGCATCTCTGCATCCAATTGCTAGCCACCTCCTGCTCTACCTCAAGTCTGGTGTTGAAATTTTTTCTTTCTAGCTCCCATTTTTCTTTTTCAACATTGGATTCTTCCATCTTTTGGCCTCTGACTTCAAGCTCAGCAATCAACTGGTTCATTTCAGATTCAAATCCCTTGAACATGCCATTTTTCTCACCTTCAAATTTGACAAAGATGTCATTCTTCATCTCTTCTAAATCTTTGGCTCGATCTCTTTCTCTTTGCATTTCATTTATGATCTCGCGGTGTTCAGCCTTGTGTTTTATAATTCGCTCTCTTCTGTCAACCTCGAAATCTTCCATTTTTTGCTTTCCTTTTTCCAGGCTTTTGAGTAGACGGTTATTCCTTCCTTTCAGATCTTCAACTCGTCTTTTCTCAATGTTCAATTCTCTGGTCATCTGTACCGTCGATTGGCTGGGTCCTGATGCTTTTCGGGATTTATATAACTCCTGGTAATTTTTTTGTAAGGCTCTGTACTCATCCTCACCTTTTTCTTTATCTCTTCTCAACATTGCACATTGTGATGAATGAAAGTCAATGTCTACCCCCAACATAGCTTTATCTTGTCTCATTTGCTCTAATTCTTTCGACCAACCTTCTCTTTCTGCTTCAAACTCAGCTCTCAAGATTTCAATCTCTGATGGAACCACCTTAATGCGATCTTCCATAGAAATATCCTCATTTTGATCTGGTAGAGGAATATTTTCGTTTTTTCTGACAGATCTCCAATCTTCGTAATCAGGAGTTAGCATTTCTTTTGCTGCTTTAGCTCGGATACAAAAAGTTGTTTTCCAAGCTGTAACGGCTTCCATGATATTTCTTTTATAATTTTTGCTGTGGAATGCAAACTCAGATGACTGTAGTCCAACAGTGACAGGTACAAATTGACGACCTTCATACTGTCTTATAACTAGAAGTGGAGCATATCCAATTCCTCCCCATAATCCGAGCAGCATTATCCAGTTGTAATCACCACATCTGTAAAAGAATTCCCTTTGGATTTGCCATGGGGCGCGCCAAACAACGTCATTGCTTTGCAGATTTCGAAAGGCATTAATCCACATATCTTTCTTAATTTCTTTCGGCCATTCCTGCTCTAGAAATTCTTTTAATGGTGAATAATCAGTATTAAAGCGTCGGTACGAAACCTTTTCTGTTCTCCAGAAATGACTACGGATCCAAACATATAACAACTGAGTACACCCTGAGAATCGTCCACCTCCTAACCTTCTGCAAGCATTTAACGATCTAAAGGTCTCTGCTAGGATGGCAGAAACAGGATTAATCTTCTTCGGTAACTGTTCAAACAGGTCTACCACTGCAGCTTCAACATATCCCAATACTTTTGGGAAGATGACCATACCATATATACCCAGAGCAAATAGATCGAATCGTACTTTAATATCTGGATGGCTCTGAATAAGTTCTCTGATGTTGGTCCAAGCAATGCCTTCACTTTCGCCTTTTTGTTTTGTACGGGATACTACCCATTCTTCTCGTACTCCGGCAATTTTTGCTAATTTAACTCGGAAGGGTTGAGTTTTAATTGACTTTGAATAGATTCGATTCTCCAAAGCCCCTTCGATATGTAACAAAGTTGTGTATTCTTCAATAGTAGGGACCAAGTCCTCCTTATTGAAAGTGAAGCAATTGTACCCTGGATTCCAGAATTGAACTAGGGCTCGGAGTAATTCATCATCAACTTCTACATAGAGCAGATATGGGATGTCTCCGTAAGTCTGATAAAACTGCAATTTTTTGTTTGAATCCCAACTTTCCCAAATGCTTCGCAAATCTTGCATATCATTTCTTTTTAGTGAAACTGAAGCATAACTGGCCAAGTCAGATACATAATCATCCTGCAGACTATCTCCTTCTTGTCTTTGTAAATCCTCAGCCCACTGTCTTACTTCTGAGTTCAGAATTATTTGATTTGAACACTTTTTATCCATAGATGAAGGCTTTCCAATGCGACAATTAACACAAGGATCAATGTCTTTTATCCTGTATGATGCAATGCAAACAGAAAAATAATGAACACACAAAAAGAAAATAAGTTAGTTTAAAGAATAATAACATTTACATAAATATTCTTTATTTAAACATGCTTTTCTGAATTTAAATTTTTTAAATAAACATGTAACTTAAACAATAAATAAATTAACAGGAAAGACAGAATTCATTTCTCCTGTGTGTATACCTATTTTGGACAAAATTTCGGCATGACTTCGGATTGGAAGAGTTTCTAAGGTTTTTTATATGCAGGGTTTCAGATCTAGGAGTAAAGGTACTCGAATTGTCCATGTTAGTGCCCCCTTAGGCTGCTAACCCTCAATCCTAGTCCATTACAGACTAAAGTGGATCGAGTTCAATTCGAGGGGATACATTTCTCTATACCTGACACGGAGAATAAATTCTCACGAAGACATAGAGCATATGAACCCCGAAAGTTACTTGCTAGGTCTGACACGGAGAATAAATTCTCACGAAGACGTCGCTTTCACTCCCACTTAAAAGGGACAACTCAATTATAGAGCTTTATGTTATGCAATGCAAGTGTTGTGTGTGAGGAGAAATGTTCAAACTTTAGAAAAATAAATAATGATATAAAATAATTGCAAATAAAACATATAAATATTATAAAAATAATAAGTAAATATAAAAATTTTGAAAAAGAAAAAAAAATTAAAAATTAAATATATAAATTTTAATTTTTTAATTAATAGAGACAATTTATAATTGATTTTTTTCTTTTAAAAGTTTGACCAGTCCCCAGCGGAGTCGCCAAGCTGTCGTAACCGGTTTTCGTCCGGGCACGAAATATTTATTTTTGGCGGGAAAATTGATGTGAATAAATGGTTTTGAAAATAATTTGGGAGTCGCCATCGGCCTTTTGGGTCAGGTAGGTCGAATACCTAAAAAAAATATTTTTTAAAAGAGTTTTAAAAAAAACATCAATAAAAAAATTAAACTGATCTGCGTTTATAACCAAAAATTCGTTCTTTTTAATAATAACAAGGGATTCGTGGTCGGTTACGTTTAGGGAAGGATTAGCACCCCTACAACGCCCAAAATTGGTACTTTTTAATTATAAATTGTCTATATCATTAAAATTTTAAAAATTCAAAAATATATTTAATTTATAATTCTATTATTTTCAAAATTATATTTATTTAAAAATATCCGAAAAGAACTTCTAGGTGCCTTAAGACAGCTCTTTTCTTTGATATTGATAAATATTAATTTAAATAATATTGTTTATTTTTTAATTTTTTAAAATATCAGAATAGGACATCCAGTTGTATTAAGACTGTCCTTTTCTTTGATAAAAAATAAATATTTAAAAATTATTACTTATTGTATATTTATGAATATATAAAAATATTTAACCATATAAAATAAAAAATATTACTAAAACAATGTATTTTAAGCAGTAAAATTAAAACATATAAAATAAATAACTAAATTATAATAAAAATAAAATTAAATCTAAATCCTAATTAATTAAATATTTTATTTTTTATTTTAATAATTTAGTGACCAAAACAAAATTATCTAAAATTCAAATTTTATAATAAAATTAATTAAAAATATGAACTAGGGATAAAAATTTTATTTATTAAAATTAAGGGATTAAATCTGTCATTTATCCTAAATATATTATTTGAATAAGAGGGACTAAAATGAATAAAATTAAAATTCGAAGACTAAATTAAAATTATTACAAATTCAGTTTAGTGACCAAAATGTAAAATTTACAAATACGAAGGACTGCGGCCGGGGTTTAACTATTTCGTTATTACGCGAATAGCCCTTCCCAAAACGGCGTCGTTCGGGAAGGGCTATTTAAGCCTAAAATCAGCTGGCCCGAAGGGCCAGCCTCATTTCTCCTCTCTTCCCTCTCTCTCTCTTTTCTGAGAGAGAAATTCTCTCGCTTCTCTCTAGAAAAGAGAGAAGCTCTCCGGCCGGCCGCCGTTAGCCACCGTCAATACCACCGCCGGCCGCCATATCCGGTGGCCGGAAATTACAAATCCTACCCCAAATTAAAGCCTGGTTTTCCCTAAAGCTAGATCCGTAGGTTTTTTAGCCTAAAATACTACTGAAATGCGTAGATCTAAAGTTTATACCTTCGACCTTTGACTTTCCGATGGCTCCAAAAAGGTTCTGATGACCAACGGTTCCCTCGGTAAGTTTTTTTCTTCCTTTTTCCTTTTGTTTTTGCTCTGTTGTTGTAGACTGGGATCGTTGGTAGTTGTTATTTCCTCTGTTTTTTTTTCTTTGTTTCTGTCTCTCCTCTTTTTTTTTCTTGCAGATGGGTGGTGGCTTTTATAGCCACCACCGGTGTAGCCGTCGGACCGGTCCGAAGAAGGGCTCTCGGTGAGTCACCGGACTACCAGTGGTGACTCACCGAGTAGCCATGGCGTGGACGGCTGCCATTTTATCTTCTGGAGTCTTCGGTTGGGATGTGGCAGCGGCGTGGCGGCGAGAAGACTGTCGGCAGCCGCGTGGAAGCTGGGGCGGCGCCGCGTGGCCCTAGGGTATCAAACCCTAGGGTTTCTCTCTGGAACCATGTGGACCGTTGGATCGTGCCAGATCCAACGGTTGTGATGAGGCGGCTGAGGATGATTAGGGTTAGGAAACCCTAACTGGAACCCTAAATATTTAAGGTTTCTGGTTGGATTTGGACCGGTTCTGGTTGGTTTGTAACTGGGCCGGTCCAAATGTAATGGGTCTGTAATTATTATTATGTATTTAATATATTTAATATAAATTAATAATAATAATAATAATAATAATAATAATGATAATAGCAATAATAATAATAATATTAATAATAATAATATTAATAATAATAATATTAATAATAATAATATGGATAAAAATATTAGTATCTTCAACAATAACATAGTCTCCTGTCATTTATGTGGAAGTAAATTTTCAACTTTCAACAGGACCCATAAGTCAACTAAATGAAGAATCATCAGGCCACAATAAGGAAATATAAATTAGGCAATAGTGAAGTGATGGTGATGAACTTGAGGGTGATGGTTTACCTTTGCTCTTAATGTCTCAATATCAGCCCTCAGAATTCTATTGTCAACGGCAGCTTCATCATACTTGTGATTCGTGTCACCTAGAGTCTTGAGTAATGTGGAATGTTCAACCCGTAGTTGACCAACCTAGAAAAAAAAACACTTGCAGTATAAAGAAGACAATAAAACAAACTGTACCATACCATTAGAGTAGGGGAATGATGTGGCAAAACCTGTGCTTCAAGTTCATTCATATGCGCTTGCTTTCTTCTTCTAGAGCGTCTAGCTGATTCTCGGTTTGACAGCATTCTGATGCACCACCAACGTACCAATTAATTCAGGGCAACTTTTTTTATTGCATCAACAAATTGAAGATTGTGTTTAGTTCAAAAATCTAGCAGTAAGACAGGTAATTACTGCATAGAACGTTTGTGTTTTGATTAAAACTGGAAGCAGATAATAGAATTTTGTTCGATTAAGTGGTATAGAATCATAAATCTTAGTTCTATTTGCAGAATAAATATTTGAGTCCTTTGAAGATAACAAATTGGTCTTACAGCTATTACTTGAGAGAGATACTTATCCTTATAACTAGGGCAAAGAAAAAGATGGGAAGAAAAGGAAATCAGACATGTTAAGCAAAAGAAAATCAAGAACAGAAATATAGCACAGCAAATCCTCAAGCCAACCAGTAATACAAAATAAAAAATAGAAAACATGATTACCTCCTTGCGCGTTTTGCATCAGTCGGATCCATGCTGTCAGTGGTTTCAGTATCTTGAAGTTCATCATCATCTGAATCTTCTCCTGATGACACACTTGTTGTTTGCCTCCTCTGTACCCCTGTTTTTTTCTGTGTAGTTGACACAGCCAACATTCCACAAGGTTTAGCATCTGATTCACCCTGTCCTTGAGCCTTTGAGGAACCTTCAATAGTAAAATTTGTATCAGCAAGTTATTACTATATGTAAACTAGTCATGGAAAGAGGAGAACCAAATTAATGCATGGATTGCCCCAGGTTCTTTAGCATATCTTGTAGCACTAAAGTATTAGAAAATGGGAATAAAAATAAGGAAAATGGAGAAGAAGAATGAAACATTAACAGGCTAATGTCCCATTTCTTGTTTGAATGGCTATGTAGAGTTATCCAATCTATTAAAGAAAATTAATTCCAATTTTATGTACCCCTCCATTTTTTCTCATTTTCCTTTTCTCCACTTCTTCAGCACAAGCATGAATCCAAGATCAAGTCACATTGCACTTATGACTATCACCAATTTACTGTTATTAGGAACAATCATGCATGATATATAAAGAATGGCTCCAGCAAGAACTAAATGAAAAAGCAAAGTTTTCCTACAGTTCATCAAGAAGCCAACGAGTCGCTGATGCGGTTAACTTGAAGGATCTAAACTACAAATCAGAAACTTGATTAACCACTTTGATTCAAACTTGATCAAAGGTTGCAGCCTCCTATTCCACTGAATCATATTATGAGCACGAGATTGCTTATCACCCTGTATATGACCGGTGATCTTCCCAACTACACTCCATCAATTCGTGAAAATACAAGTACACAACACGGAAATTAGCAAAATTTTACACAAATCATAGCTATTCCTTAAAATCTAACTCCTGCTCAGGAATATATTTACCCCCTTTGAACTAATTCTAAATTGGCTCCATAAAATCTGAGACAAGAAAATAACTAAAATTTATTTATAGGGTGACATGATTCATATGCTTATATCACAGGAGTTGCAAATAAGAATAAGAAACGTAAACGTGTCTTTATCCTTAGTCTAAAATAGTTATATCTATGCATTAGATTAAACAAAAGTCCAAAAGACTCAATTCATTACAAAAAAGTCAAATCAAAATCATACCTTGAACTTGGGATCTAGATTGAAGCGATTGATCTTCAGGTTGGCCAGGCGAAGCTTCTGACGTCACAGCTGACACCTGAATAAATTTATTTCTCAATAGAGGAAAAAAAAGACATATATACTTATATTTCTTATATTGTACAATAATGAATCCAGTTGGAAAATCGGGATTGGAGAAAGAGTAATACACGAGAGAGAGCAAAAACAGCGCAGGCTTGCTCGAGCTTGCTCTTGAGGATCGCCTGGACCTCGTCAGAGTCATTCGGGACCGTCGGTTTCAGAGCGGACGGCGGAGATTTATTATTCTGATTGCTAGGTCTTTTGATCTCCACCACTTCGTCATCACAATCGCCTTCTTCAGATTTTGAAACAGACAGCTGAGGATCCGCCACGGAGGGACCGATCGCACTCTCACTCGAACGAGACACCGGGATCTCCCCGCCGGTACCGGAAAACTCTTCAAGAAAGATCTCTAAAGCCCACTCCGATTGGCTTCGGTTCATCCCCGCCGTGGCCGCCCAAAAGGAGTCCGGGAAATCGTCACCTGAGAACACAGTATGCATCGTTTTCAGTGAAGATCTTTTTTCCTTCTTTTTTCTTCCCCAAAATGCAATTCGCCTTCCTCTCCTGGTTTTAATATCATTTAAATTTCGGATTAATTGTATCAGATGCCTCAAACTATAATTTCGATTTTAAATTTAATTCCACATTTTAAAATATTTCAATTGAATCCTAAAAGCATATGTATCGTATTAATTAAATTTTAAATTTAAATACTTCATGCCATATTTGGATCAGATTTTAACACTAAAACTAATGGATGGAAGTATCTGATTGATAAGATGCTGATAATATGAGGGTGTTTGAAATCTAAGACCAGCTTAAGGGTCTTCAAGTGAAGTTAATTTCTTTTTTTTAGAGCGAAACAAAATGAATATCCACTAACATCCCGCCACGAGGGATAATGCTCACTGTGTCGTACACATGTCCACGTATCAGTGGGTGGTGCGGGCGGCTAATGCTAGAATTGGGAGCAAGTGATGTGGGCCAAACAAAATTCGTACGTATTAGGGAAAGGTTTGAAAGTGGGGCAGAGTCGGTGAGGAGTTTGAGGTTGCTTTTGGGCAAAAAAGCATTATAATTAAGCGTAAACTACACGCTTAGTAACTAAACTTTAATTTCTCTCCTATTTCACTTATTATACTTTTAATTTTTTCAATTTACTCACTAAACTTTATAAATTATTATTTTTTCACTCCGTCATTAAATAATTAAACGAAGTTCTGATATTGTAACTTACATTAAAACAAAATCATTTTGAATTCCTAAAAAAAAAATTATACTAGAACGATGTTGTTTTGATAAAAAAATAATAATAATGTCATAACACTGTTAAATAAAATTATTTAACGGTGGAGTGATAAACAATTTTCAATCTATAAAATTTAGTGAGTAAATTAAAAAATAAAATTAAATAAAATAAGAAAAAAATAAAATTCAGTTATTAATCTTGTAGTTAACTCATAGGGGGTGTTTAATTCAAGGATTGTGGGATTCCCATGGGATGGGAATCCCACATTCCCATGTTTGGTTGGCTGGGAATCTCATTCTCTGTAATTTTTTATTACAAATAGTAGATTTTTTGGGGTATATTACCGGGAATGTCATTACCTCCCTTCCTTTAGGTATTATAACATTACCGGCGTTTTGGACTAAAATGCCCTTAAATTTTTATTTTTATTTTTCCAAAAATATCATTCTTCTTTCATTGAATAAGAAAAATTCTACGAAGGTTAAATTACAAATTTATCCTTAAATTATTTTAGATTTACAAAAAAATCTATAATTAAAATTTTATACGAAGTTCAGGTGTTAAAAAAATTTTACCCTTTCATTAAACTTTTTTTATATTTTTAATTTTGTAAAAAAAATTATATAAATATTATGAATTTAATTTTTTAAAGAAAATATATAAATATTTTATAATTTGTAATATTATACAAATATATAATAAGGACAATTTGGTCAAATATATATTTTAATAATTTTTTATTCCTTTAACCAAATACGGTAATTTTACATTCATGCTAAACCAACCAAACACAAAATACAACATTCTCAGTAATTGTATTCCCTGGTAATCTTTTATTCTCACTAATAATCTTACATTCCGTGAACCAAACTTAAAGATTCTCAAGCTATCGCATGGCCATGAAACACGTTAGACCGTCTACTCTAATTATTGTACGGTTCGACACGCCAGATCCTACACATCTCCCACTCATGGGCTAATTAAGCTCGTGTCAACTATCATCGCCTAATTATTTGAGATTTTGGATTTTGGTTGATGTGTATTGTAATATTTAATTTTAATCTGTGAATATATTATTTATAACTGTTATTATAATTTTTTTTAAAATATTTATTTTAAAAATTTAATTTTAAAGGAGGAAGGGAAAACTCTAGAAAAATAAATGTGTGTACTTTTAGTGAGTTTAGAACCCATGACCTAAGAGAATATAAAAAAATAATAATTTAACTAATCGATCAAATATACTTGGTCTTTAAAAATATTTTTATATATGATCAATGTCGTCTCTTTCTATTTTGGTTGAGTTTATTCAATTATAGAACTATTACTTTTATTCTTTCTTTTATTAAAGAAATGTTTTCATTTAAGAAGAATAAATTATAACGGTTTAGGAATTCAAGAGCAAAAAAGAATTATTAAGTGGTTTCAATAGTTACAGATAATGTTATTTTTTTTAAAGGTCATAGGTTCGAGTGATTGTGTCTGTAGAGTATATGCTTGTTATCAATGGCTAAAAAAATATGAACAAATATTACTTTATAATCATTATAAACTATATAAAAAAAAGATTTCATGAGAAAAAAAGTAAATAATATAAAATAAATATAAAATAGGTGCAATAAATAAATTTCAAGGTAGTTTAATATCTCCGCGAATAAGAAAAATCAATAATTTATTATAAATATAAATATCACGAAAAATAAAAATACATAATATTTACATATTTTAAATTTCGTTGTATCTCTAAACATTTTTTCAACATCTCTAACAAACACATTTCTATAATGTAAAGCCCAAATATTGTATAAATTATAAAAAGATTACACATCTCAAAAATAATTTTCTCCTATAATTCTAAAGTTGACATACCCTCTATCTATCGGGCCAAATACATAGTTGCCAATAATTCTTATTTTATATTTATGAGTAATTTTTTTTATTAATCTACGGAGATTATAAGTGGTAGTATATATGTTAAATACTCTCAACCACAATGAATGTTCAAATATCCTATCGTTGTTGATACTCGAATTACTGAAATATTGGTGCATCTAAATAAACTTAAGAGAAAATAACCTTAGTGACCAAAAATCCCATATAATATACGATTTTAACCAACTTTTTCCGGATTTGCCAAAATGACCAACAAAATCGCAATGTGATCGCTAATTCGCAACGCGATCTCCATTATCGCAAATCAGTTTCCAGATTTGCAACGCGATTATGACTATCGCAATGCGATTTTCCAATTTCGCGTTGCGATTTTCACAATTCGCAATGCGAATAAGTAAATCGCAATGCGAATTTGGAAAATCGCAATGTGAATTTAGAAAATCGCAATGCGAATTTGGAAAATCACGTTGCGATACTGACTATCGCAACGCGATAATACAAAATCGCAACGCGATACTGACTTTCGCAACGCGATACTTAATTTCGCAACGCAATACTGACTTTCGCAACGAGATAATACATAATCGCAATGCGATTTTCAAAGCGCTATTAGTATCGCAAAGCGTATTTTATTTTCAAATTCCAAACACGAATATTAATATATTGGAACACTGAACCGTCCATAGTATATCCCGTAATCGCAACTCATAACCTAAAACCTAAAATCACAACTCAGTCCCATCTCCATCTCTCACTCTCTCACCCATCTCCGACGAAATCCGTCCCCATCTCCGGCGAAATCCGTCTATCTCCATCTCTCAGAGCCACCCTCACAATCAGAAATGGAAAATCAACCAAATCAACCACCGAGTGTTAGTTTTTTTAATTATTTTCTTTTTGAAATTTTTGCATTATTATTAGGTTTTTCATATTGAAATTGATGATAAGTTTACTGGTAATTTCAATAATAGATTAACTATTTCACTTAGATTGCTTATTAAATCAACCGAGAATCGCAACGCGAAATGAAAATCGCAACGCGATTTTATTCTCTCGTTGCGATAGTCAAATTCGCGTTGCGATTGTCATTTTCGTGTTGCGATTTTCATCTTTAAAATCCCAATCACAACTGGCTTCACCTTTTGGGACTGTTAACTTAGGTGATTTTTAAATGCAAACGTTGTATTATGTAGATTTTATGTGTGAACTTTTAACATTTTCAGTTAGGCATGTATTAGTAACTTGAGTTTGAAAATTGCTATGATCTGTTCAGTTGTTATCACTTATTAGACAATCATTTGACTATCGCAACACGAAAATGACGTTCGCAATTATCTTAATGTCTATCGCAACGCGGAAATTACTATCGCAATGCGAAATGAAAATCGCAACGATAGAATCGCAATGCGAAATGAAAATCGCAACGAGAGAATCGCAATGCGAAATGAAAATCGCAACGCGAATTTAGTTTTGCGTTGTGATTTTGTCGTTGCAATTTTCATTTCGCATTGCGATTCTCTCGTTGCGATTTTCATTTCGTGTTGCGATTCTCTCGTTACGATTTTCATTTCGCATTGCGATAGTCATTTTTGCCTTCAACATAGTGCAGATTGAAATCAACAAAATCAATCATTACATTTCAATCAATTAAACAAGCACAAATAATAATTATGTTAACATCAATTAAACAAATCAACTTTTACAAATCACCTTTTACAAATCAATTAAACAATCAAAAAATAAGCAATAATTCTTATTTCCTCATCTACTATTGAATCAACTTTTGCAGCCATACATCATTTTCACGCAGCTCACTTCTGAGATTAACCTGCATAAACCAAACATTTGCTCAAACAACACTTTCTACACATCTAAAACCTACAAACAACAAATTATTAAATTCTAGGTACTTAACCAAACATTTTCAAACCACAAGCCTATAAACATACCAATTGTTTATGGACATTTTTATAACGCGGATGCAGGTAGGCAGCGTCTCGTATATATCGATCTAGCCATATAATGCCGAAACCACAAGCCTACTGCAACTCTATCTCTATCGGTGGGAGGTAGATACTTTATACTTATTGTGATCAAACGCTCCAACGCCAAGCATACGAGAGGACCACAATCCCCTCTGGGTCCTTTCGTTTGTTGTGGTGCGGTCTCATCTCTACTAACTGTAATATTGAGCTTCTTTGGCTTCTTGTTTCCAGAACGAGTCCAATAATTTATCGCATCCAAGAATTTAGCCAAATGAGAGCTCCATCCCTTAATAATATCTCTTAAATCAGCCAATGATATGTAATTTATCATGCTGTCATATACTATTGCCTTAAGGGATGGGATCTGAAGCTCGACGAGAAGCCAATGTTTACGTTCCAAAACAGGGATAAACACCTGCAATCATAAGTAATAATTCAGTCATTTGCGCACTTATTTATGAATACCTTTAAACTCAATCTAAAATAAATATTAACCTTATCGACCACCCACCATGCAGGATAAAGTTTAGCTTGTCCATTGCCCAACGCAAATGATTCATCTCGTTGATTCTTCAAGTGAACGGCGTTAAAAGACGTCGGCATAATTGTATATCGTGTATTTCTTTTATTTTCCTTAAGTTTCCTAATTATTAGAAGACGTGACACCCACGCATCGATATGCTGTTTTACAAAAAAAGACATATATTAGTAACTTACATAAATTTAAAAAAAATATCAAATTAAAATATAAGAAAAATATATAAGACTTACCCCTCCATCGAAATAGCCATTGTCTTCGACCCCTAATAATACGCCCCACCAAGACCGATCAAGCAACAAATAGATATCATCGTTGAGCTTGCATATGTCAGTAAAACACCCCTGGCTCCGCTCATGTAGATAAAAATCAACTGCGGTCTTAGCCCAAAGGGTGTTATCCAGAATTGTGTCTGGTAGTTGTTTCCTCTCCACTTCAGATACCGGTATGGTACTGGCCGGTAACTCATACGAGAGCCAACTTGAATCCATCATGTCCGGCACGTCAGAGGGTTTCTCAAGAATCCTACATATGACGCCATGTGAATCGGGCTCTTGAATGGTGGGAGGGACCTCTTCAACGATGACAGTGGCCTCTTGAACGGTGGGAGGGGACTCTCGAGGAATGATAGGGGCCTCTTCAATGATAGGAGTGGACTCTTGAGGGATGACAGGCTAGTGGGCTTCTTTTTGCGTTGTCTTCGCACTATTGGGGTGTACGGAGACTTAATAGCACGTGCACGCCGTCTGATGCGTGAACTCTGTCGTGCAAGAAAAACCCGATGTAAAGCATCCACCTTATCGGTCCGCTAAATAATTAAATACAAATATCAATAAATAAACAGACATGATATTTAAACAGTGAAAACAAAGACAAAATATATTTCAAACTTTCAACCAAAAGACAAAACAAAGACAAATACTAACTTCACAGTGTTAAAGAATACACAGTTTAGTAGAATTGGCAGCAACCGAATAAATTTACTTCAACCAAAAGACAAAACAAAAAGAAAAATACTAATTGTCACAACCGTCTTTCGGTTGGGCCCCGGAGTTGGGCTTCGACTTGAAAAATGTGTATTGGAGTCGCCACCGATCATTTATTTAAAAATAAATGGGTTGATCGGATACCCTATTTCTTACCTGATCTGCGTCTTACCAAAAATGTGTCGGGTTCGGGAGTCGGTTACGGTTAAGGAAGGATTAGCACCCTTGAACCGTCCTTTCGGTACTACGTACTTTCCAGTTGTCTTTGTTTAAGAAAATTGTAATTTTAAATTAAAAGGTAAAATGACTATCTGAATTACTTACCTTTAACTGTTTTTTGATACATACTTTTAAAGAATCAAGAAAAGTGTTAGATAAAAAAATGAGAAAATAAAAACGAATAAAATAAAGAAAATAATACAGAGATAAAAAGATAAAGAAAATAAAAAGGATTAAGTGAAGGTAAATAAAAATAAATGAAAATAAGATAAAGAAGATAAACGAAATAAAAATAAAAATAAAGATGAAACAAAGAAGGTAATAAAAAAATAAAATAAAGTAAAAAGATAATAAAAAGAGTAGTAAGAACCAAAAAGAAATATAGATAATAAAAAAAATAATTATATATATATATAAATAGGGGATAAAATTACAATAAAAACAAAATTAAGGGGTAAAAAAAATAACAATAAAAGAGGAAGACGTGTGGGTTGCATGTTTAGTTTTTTTGTCAAAAGAAGATGCCTTTAGCTAATAGGCTTTAAGGGTCCCATGGTGTTAATAATTATGCTTCAATGTCCTCCTAACTAATAGATTTTCACCGAAAAACAAGATTAGTCAAAAAGAGGGGACATGGGGGCCTAGAGAGAAAAAGAAAAAGTTTGGTTAGTAATATATATAATAATAATAATATATATAATAATAATATAAATAATAATAATATAAATAATAATAAAGAGAAGAATAAAAAAATATAATTGTAGTAAAAATCGGGAAAAAATATAAATAGAAAAGCATATATATACATATAATTATAAGATATTAGAATAGTAGTAAAAAAACAAAACAATAATGAAATAGAAGAATATAAAAAAAATATATAGATATAATTATAAGCTATAGTACTTTAAATAAGGAAAAAAAATTAAATATATACATATATATATTAATAATAGGTATAGATAAAATATTAAAAATATACGTATATGTAACAAAATAAAAAAGGGTTAAATTGAATAAAAAAATAAGTTGGGTGGCCAAATCAAAAGAAAATCAAAATTAGAAATCAATTTAAGGTAAAATTAGGGTTAAAATAACCCTTTAAAATCAACGAGGGACCAAAAGGGTAGTTTACCCTTTACTGAACAGAAACACGCGGGTCAGACACTGGCCGGGTCGGGTCCTGATAGTCGGATGGTTTTAGTATTTAAGTCAAAATTTTCAGAAACTGCTTCATTTGTCATCTCCTCACACGAGAGCATTCTCTCGTCTCCCTAACATTTCTCTGTAATGTTCTTGAGGTCCAAGAACAAGGGTCGTGCGCCGCCTGAGAATGGTGGCCACCGCCTCGCCGTCGCTCATCGGCGATGGTCCACCATGAAACACGTTTCTTTAAAATCCATTCTCTTCCCACAGCCCAAAAATCCCAGTAGATCTTCGAAAATCGCCTTAAAAAAACGCAGATCTGGGAAATAGGTTTCGAAAATAAAGGCCTCACTTCGTTCATCGGCCAAAACGTTTTTTTTGTGTGGTTTTGAAGTCAAATCTCAAGCAACACTCAACATGCAACAGTGAAAGACGAGTGAACAGAGGTAAAAGATGCTACCTTCTTCTTATTTCCTTTTCGAAATTGTTACAAAAGGCTTCGAAATTGCTTGATATTTCTCTCAATATTTCGTGTGACTTTCTTGCCAAATTCCTAGTATCCCCCTGCGTATTGATTACATGGGTTTTTATAGCCTAAGAAAATCTATATTTAGAGATTGAATCCGAGTGAAACTCGGTTTAGTTGTGGTCGTTCGAAATCCCACTAACATACGTCGCCTTTGTTTGTGTCTCATGTGCTTACGTGTGCTTTCCTTGCGCCGAGGGAACCGGGTTTGTTGAATGGCTGATGAAACTGGCGTGGAATGCGGCCGTATGATGTAAGGACTCCTCGAGCAAGGGCTTATGGCGCCGTGGAGACTTGGAACACTAGGGTTCTAGAAACCCTAGTTCATTGCTGGGAATCAGCTTGCCATTTGGTCTGGGCCATCTGTTTAGGCCTGGAAACATGAAATAAAAAATAAATAAATAATAAAATAATAAAATATGTGTTCAATGTAATATATGGATGAATGTGAGATGTGATGAAATAACGTGTCTACAGCTGCCCCTCTTTGCTTATTATCGTGTAACGAAAATGTAGCAAAGATTAATAGACACAAATTTCATCCATATCGAATGTCCTCTGTCGTAGAGTTGAAATCCGATGTTGAAACTGGTTTGTCAATTCGAATCGCGAAATGACTCCCTCGTCGTGAGGCCGAGTTGAACTTGAAGTCTATGAGCACAATATCCTTCGTCGAGAAGCTGAAATTGAACTCAAAGCTTTTGGTGAGTGGCCTCTGAACCGTCTTCTGGATCAAGATACTTCGTCGTGAAGGTGGAATTTGAACTGAAGACTTTGGTGTTGACGCTACAGATGAATCATTCGTCGTGAAGTTGGATCAATCTGTTTGTGAAGTTGGTATTGTATTTGGCTCATTCGTCATGAATTTGAGCCTGAGAATTGGAAATCCTTTGTCGTGAAGTTGAAATCCAAGTATTGCTCCGAGTCCAATATCCTCCGCTGTGAAGTTGAAACTGGTTCTGGAATTGGGAAATTGTTTGTTGACAACTAACGGTCCCTTCGTCGTGAAGTTGAACTTGTGTTGTCCGGAGTCCAGTATCATTCGTTGTGAATTTGAAATTGGCTCTTGAAATTGAGAAGTTGTCGGTTGACAGTCAGCGGTCCCTTCGTCGTGAAGTTGAACTTGTATTGTCTTGAGTCCAATATCCTTCGTTGTGAAGTTGAAATTGGCTCTGAAATTGAGAAATGTTTGTTGACAACCAGCGGTCCCTTCGTCGTGAAGTTGAACTTGCGTTGTCTGGAGTCCAATATCCTTCGTTGTGAAGTTGAAATTGGCTCTGACATTGAGAAATATTTGTTGACAACCAGCGGTCCCTTCGTCGTGAAGTTGAACTTGCGTTGTCTGGAGTCCAATATCCTTCGTTGTGAAGTTGAAATTGGCTCTGAAATTGAGAAATGTTTGTTGACAACCAGCGGTCCCTTCGTCGTGAAGTTGAACTTGCGTTGTCTGGAGTCCAATATCCTTCGTTGTGAAGTTGAAATTGGCTCTGAAATTGAGAAATATTTATTGACAACCAGCGGTCCCTTCGTCGTGAAGTTGAACTTGCGTTGTCTGGAGTCCAATATCCTTCGTTGTGAAGTTGAAATTGGCTCTGAAATTGAGAAATGTTTGTTGACAACCAGCGGTCCCTTCGTCGTGAAGTTGAACTTGCGTTGTCTGGAGTCCAATATCCTTCGTTGTGAAGTTGAAATTGACTCTGAAATCGAGAAATGTTTGTTGACAACCAGCGGTCCCTTCGTCGTGAAGTTGAACTTGCGTTGTCTGGAGTCCAATATCCTTCGTTGTGAAGTTGAAATTGACTCTGAAATCGAGAAATGTTTGTTGACAACCAGCGGTCCCTTCGTCGTGAAGTTGAACTTGCGTTGTTTGGAGTCCAATATCCTTCGTTGTGAAGTTGAAATTGACTCTGGAATTTGAGAAATGTTTGTTGACAACCAGCGGTCCCTTCGTCGTGAAGTTGAACTTGCGTTGTCTGGAGTCCAATATCCTTCGTTGTGAAGTTGAAATTGGCTCTGGGTAAAACCTGCAAAGATGTGCATATATGCGATGGTATGGATGTCATGCTCTTAGGTATGCCTAAAAATGTATGGGCAACATATGTTATTCTGGGCTCTGGAGAGAAATCTTGATTTCCGGTGGCCTGTCATTGTTGACTCTTGATTTTGAGGGCTCGAAGTTCCGATCTCTGATCTTGAATTCTTCAAATGTCTGAGTCTGATGTGCACATTCTGGGTTTTTTGGAGATGCTCCTCAACCATCTCAAGCATGTACATGAGCCTTGATCGGCTTCTGGGTACCTGTACTTTTCAATGAACCTTTGTGCAGTAATATGCGATTATCTTTCATAAAAATAAATAAACCATTAGGTTTAAATCTAATTCAAGATGCTCGAAAGGAATTGGAGGAAAGATGGTCTTTATTCATAAGGGAGGAGAAGAACAAATAATACATGGCAAACATTCTAGAAGACGAATACACAATGATGTGTAAATGAATGTCTTAGATTTCGATAACGTGAGCACTTCTGAGCTGAAAAACCGTTTGGTGACTTTGAATGCAGCCTTTGCCAAATGATCTTTGAAAATGCGACAACGTTTGGGAGGGTGCAACATTTCTCCGATTTGTTGAGTTCGTAGAAGATTCATGTGCCGGGATGTTTCCACCGTTAATATCCAAATCGCCCTTTCCGGGTTTTCAACTTGGACCCATCCTTGGTTGCAAGACGCCCTTTGCGGGTTTTCATCTTGAACCCACCTTATTTTCTCTTCTTTTTTCCTCTTTTTCTTTTTTCAACTTAGGGCGCCCTTTCGGGTTTTCACCCTAAACGTTCTTTTTTTTTTTTTTTTGTTTTGTTTTGTTTTGTTTTGTTTTGTTTTGTTTTTTTGTTTTTTTTTTTGCAACTTAGGACGCCCTTTCGGGTTTTCATCCTAAGCGAAGTATTTCTTGACTGCGTCCGAGTTAATGGGATGTGGCAGCTCAGGTCCGTCCATTTCAGCCAGGATAAGGGCCCCTCCGGAGAAAGCCTTCTTCACGACATAAGGTCCTTCCCAATTTGGCGTCCATTTTCCTCGGAAATCTTTTTGGAGTGGCCAAATTCTTTTTAGCACTAGATCCCCTTCACGGAATACTCTCGGGCGCACCTTTTTGTCATGTGCTCGGATCATTCGTTTCTGATAGATTTGACCATGATGAATGGCTTTCAGTCTTTTTTCATCTATCAGATTGAGCTGATCATATCTGGATCGTGCCCACTCTGCATCATCCAGTTTGACTTCTGACAAGACCCTGAGAGACGGAATCTCGACTTCAATGGGTAGCACTGCTTCCATTCCATAGGCTAGTGAAAATAGAGTTGCCCCAGTCGAAGTTCGTACCGAGGTTCGATAAGCGAACAAAGCAAAAGGCAACTTCTCATGCCAGTCTTTGTAAGTTTCAGTTGTTTTCTCCACTATCTTCTTAATATTTTTGTTTGCTGCTTCTACTGCTCCGTTCATCTTTGGTCTGTAAGCAGTGGAATTGTGATGTTTTATGTTGAACTGTTCGCAGGCAGCACTCATCATCTTGTTGTTCAAGTTTGTTGCGTTATCGGTGATAATCCTTTCAGGTAGACCATACCGACATATAATTTCTTTCTTCAGAAACTTGCAAATAGTGGATTGAGTGACACTGGCGTATGACGCAGCCTCTACCCATTTCGTGAAATAATCAATTGCTACGAGAATGAAACGGTGACCATTCGAAGCCTTCGGATGGATTTGCCCGATAACGTCCATGCCCCACACAGAAAAAGGCCATGGTGACGTCATTACATGAAGTGGATGGGGTGGAACATTTATCTTGTCTCCATAAATCTGACATTTATGACATCTCCTAGCATAGTTGATGCAATCACTTTCCAGTGTGGACCAAAAATATCCGCATCTCATTATTTGTCTTGACATCATATGCCCACTTGCATGTGCTCCACAAACCCCATCATGTACTTCTTCCACTATCATTTTTTCCTCTTCAGCATCGACGCACCTCAATAGAACTTGGTTATGGCTTTTCTTGTATAAAACCTCTCTGTCAAGGACATATCCAGCTGCCAACCTTCTAAGGGTTCTCTTCTCGATTTCAGTGGTTTTTTCTGGATAACTCCGATGCTTGATATACTGCAGAATGTCGTAGTACCAAGGCTTAGTGTCTTTCACTTCTTCAATTTGGTAACAATGAGCTGGTTACTCATACGACTGCATGTTAATTGGCATCATTTCAGACTCCCCGCCAGCCTTGAATGTGGCTGCCAAGGTAGCTAGAGCGTCAGCCATTTGATTTTCTTCTCTAGGCACGTAGTGGAAGGTGACTTCGTCGAACTCTTCGAGCAGATCCAACACTAGTTTTCGGTACTCTAACAGCTTTATATCCTTGGTTTCCCACTCTCCTCGGAGCTGATAGACTACTAAGGCTGAGTCTCCATACACCCGTAAAGTCTTTATATTTTGCCCCAGTGCGGCCCGAATTCCCAAGACACAGGCTTCATATTCTGCCATGTTATTGGTACAATCAAAATTCAGTCTGCTGGTAAATGGGTAGTGACTCCCTTCTGGGGAGACTAGAATTGCCCCGATGCCATGTCCTAGTGCATTTGATGCCCCATCGAAGTGCATTCTCCAGGAACCGTCCGTTGAAATGCTTGCTTCCTCTAAAGATATGGCCATTAAGTCCTCGTCTGGGAAATCAAAGTCCAGCGGCTCATAGCTCTCATCAGTTCTGCTTGCCAAAAAATCGGATATGGTGCTGCCTTTTACCGCTTTTTGGCTCACGTATTCGATGTCAAATTCAGACAAAAGCATCTGCCATCGGGCTAACCTTCCGGATAGAGCAGGTACACCCATCATGTATTTTAGTGGGTCTAACATGGAAATCAGCCAAGTGGTGTGATACAACATGTATTGTCGAAGTCTTTTTGTAGCCCATACCAGGGCACAACAAACCTTCTCAATAGGAGGATATCGGACCTCGCAATCGGTGAATTTCTTGCTTAAGTAGTAGATGGCTCTTTCCTTCTTCCCAGACTCGTCATGTTGACCCAGGACACACCCCATGGAGCTTTCGAATATGGAGAGATACAGGAACAGAGGTTTTCCTGGGATAGGGGACATCAGTATAGGAGCGTGGGATAGGTACTCTTTTACCTTCTCAAATGCAATTTGACAGTTTTCATCCCATGTTACAGGGCTATTCTTTCGGAGGAGACGAAAGATGGGGTCACATTTGTCGGTTAACTGAGAGATAAACCGAGCTATGTAGTTTAGTCTGCCCAGAAAACCTCGGACTTCTTTTTGTGTTCGTGGAGGAGGTAGACTCTGGATGGCCTTAACCTTATCCGGATCAACCTCAATGCCTTTTTTGCTGACTATAAAGCCTAATAGTTTCCCGGATGTCACCCCGAAGGTACACTTGCTAGGGTTCAGTCGTAACCGGAATTTCCTCAATCTTTGGAAGAGCTTTCTCAGATTCTCGACATGTTCATTCTCGGTCTGTGCCTTGACGATCATGTCGTCGACATAAACCTCGATCTCTTGGTGCATCATGTCGTGGAACAAGGTAACCATAGCTCTCTGATATGTTGCCCCAGCATTCTTTAATCCGAAAGGCATCACTTTGTAACAGAAAGTTCCCCACATTGTGACGAAAGTGGTCTTCTCCATGTCTTCGGGATGCATCTTGATCTGATTGTACCCCGAAAATCCATCCATGAATGAAAAGTAGGCGTTCCCGGCCGTATTGTCCACCAAAGTGTCTATGTGTGGCAGAGGAAAGTTGTCCTTGGGACTGGCCTTATTAAGGTCCCGGTAATCGACACACATGCGTACTTTCCCGTCCTTTTTCGGCACAGGCACTATGTTGGCCACCCACTCAGGGTATTTGGCCACTTGGAGAAAACCGGCATCAAATTGCTTCTTGACTTCTTCCTTGATCTTAAGGAGCATTTCTGGTCGCATTCTTCTCAGTTTTTGCTGCACTGGTTTGAATTCTAGTTTGATTGGCAGTTTGTGAACTACCATATCTGTGTCTAGTCCCGGCATGTCTTGATACGACCAAGCAAACACATCTTCGTACTCCTGAAGTAAGGCTATCAGGTTTTTTCTTGCTTCAGTCGAAAGAGTTGTGCCGATTTTAACCTCCTTTCGATCTTCCTCAGTGCCCAAATTTAAGATTTCGATCGCCTCCTCATGTGGCAGTATTTGCTTTTCTTCTTTTTCTATCATTCTCAACAATTCGGTAGGCAAGTTGTACTCATTTTCATTATCGCATTCATCAAATTCCCCAAGACAAATGGTTGGTTCAAAATCCATCTCCGGATCAGGATCATCAGTGCCCCCATTATCGTTATCTGGGAACCTGAAAGGAGGAAAATGTACATGTGTGAGAGGATAATATCCCACACGGAACGGTCAAGAACTAACTTTGAGAGTAACTGGAAATGAAGTACTGGAATGAAGGAGATAGAGAATGAATTCAAAAATAAAAGAAAAGTTTGTTTGCCATGGAAAAGAAAAATGCATCTTTTATTAAACTTAAACAAAATATTTATTCACCCTTACAAAAGATCACCTATTGCCCCGGGTATAGGCAAATAGGGATAGTTCGAATATTACTCTGAAAGATTCTTGTAAACCACAGGTAGTTCTTCCACCGACCAACTGCTAGGCACGAACCCATGTGACAGAAGGCATATCCCGGATCTATCTCCGTTGTCAACATCTTCTGTGGTCACGGCATTAACGTTCAGATCTTCCAGAGCCGTTTCTAACTCGGATGTGGTGGTCTCAAACACATAACCACCTGACTTGAATGTTCTGAAAAGCGGCGAGAATGTCATGGGCTTCCTTTGAAATTCGTTCCCAGTCAATCTGGCCAATCTTCTCTCCCGGTTCTTTTGGATCTCCTTTCTCTTTTCATGATAAATGGGCTGAAAACCGAGCCCAAATTGGTCTAATTTTGAGATAGGAATGACAGGATTGATTATCCCTTGCAAATATTTCCCAAAACCTTTCCCGGTTCTGGCGCCTTGGCCCAGGGTTTGCTTGATCTCCATCCTTGTGCATTTGGAGAGTCGAGGTCTTGGGATTCTCTTTCCTTCTGCCACGAATGTGGCATTCACAAATTCCAAGGAGCGGAACGAACATTCTACCGCTTCCTCGTCTACTTCGATGTATGGAGCCTCTGTGGTCACGCTTGCCACGATATCTTCCTCAGCGTTGACAATTACTAAGGCCCCATTAATGACAAATTTAATTTTCTGGTGCAACGTGGAGGGTACTGCACCTTCTTGATGAATCCACGGCCTTCCTAAAAGACAGCTATAGGACGGCATGATATCCATCACAAGGAACTCAACATCATAGGTGGCTGGTCCGATGGTCAATGGTACCTCAATCTTTCCGATTACCTCTCTTTTGGTCCCATCAAATGCTCGGACCACATTCTGACAAGCTCTCATATGAGAGGTATCTATTGGTAGCCTCTTCAATGTAATCAAAGGCATCACGTTCAAGGCTGAACCATTATCGATTAAGACACTTGGTAAAGCGTGCCCCTTACAGTAGGTAGTAATGTGTAACGCCTTCGTTCGGCCTCTTCCTCCTGATGGAATCTCATCATCTGAAAACGAGATGAGATTATCAGCTTGAATATTGTTCACCAGTCGATCCATCTTGCTGACTGGTATGTCTTGTGGCACGAACGTTTGATTAAGGACATTCAACAACGCTTCTCGGTGTGCTTCCGAGCTTAAAAATAGTGCTAGCATTGAAGTACGTGTAGGTAAGTTGTGGAGCTGTTCTACAATGTTGTACTCGCTGTGCTTCAAGATCTTGAGGAACTCTTTAGCTTCTTCCTCCTTTATAGGTTCATTGACGACTAGCACATCTTCTTTGAATGGCTCCAGTGGTCTTTGCCCCACTTTACTATTACCTCCTCCGGAAGTACTCACCTGACATTCGTACTTCCATGGCACTTGCCGATTGTCCTTATATTGAAAAGGCCGCGGTGCGGAGATTACCACCTTGGCTGGTGTTGTCACTGTCATGCTTGCCTTAGGGGTAATTATCAAAGGACTACCCCTACCAAATTTTCTATCTGATGATTCTCCGGTGGCACAAACATCTGCTTCCCAAGAATCTTGAATTTCTTCGTAAAATTCTAACTCCTTTCGATCCATCATGAGCTGGACTAACAATCTGAACTCTGGGCAATCTTGCACTTTATGCCCTTCTTTGTTGTGGTAACAACAATGGTTACCATCTTCATTTTCTATCGTATCTGAATATGGTGCAAGAAATCATGCCTTTACCATTTGGCTCCATACCCAAGCCAAAGGAGATTTAATTTCTGAAACCCTTGATTTAATTCTCCTTCCCCCTTCAGTAGTAATGGCATTAATTCCTGTCTCCTGATGATTGGGCAAGGGATTCTGGGCGACATTTGGTGCTCCGGAGTTGAAAGTGATCCAATTCTTGTTTCTCATCCGTTGCACAAGTCTCTTGAATGCGAGACAACTTTCAATCGAATGCCCCTGCACACCACCATGATATTCGCAGTGAGCGCTCTCGTCATACCATTTCGGGTAAGGGGGATTTATTGGATTCATAGGATAAGGCGACATTGCATGAGTGTCGAAGAGCTGTTGGTATAGTTCTTTATACGTCATGGGGATGGGATCAAACTGCTCCCTTTCCCTTTCTCTTCTTGGTTCTCTCTGGTTCTGTCTAGAAGTACTGGATGGTACAGCTGCTGTGGAATTTGAGCTTGAGATCGTAACCCCTTTGCTGACACTGTAGGTGTTTACATTGTTGATCTCTCGCTCTTTGTTCTTCATGGGAGGTTTTTTAGTGGAGTCTCCTCCCTCAATCTTTCCTTGTTTAATGGCCAACTCGATCATTTCACCGACCATGACTAAATCTGAGAAACTTCCCGACGTGATTGCTACCAAGTGCCCGAAGTAAGGTGCCTTCAAGGTCTGTACAAATAGCTTTCTTGTTTCCTTTTCATCCAAGGGTGGATGAACTTGCACAGATAAATCCCTCCATCTCTGTGCGTACTGTCGGAAACTCTCATTGTGTTTCTTCTCTAGGCTTTGTAACATGACCCGGTCTGGTCTCATATCGTTGATATGCTTATACTGCTCCAAGAAAGACTTGGCTAAGTCTTTCCACGTCTTGATATGAGTTCGGCTAAGCTGGTTGTACCACCGAATAGCTGAACCGGACAGGCTCTCTTGAAAATAATGGATCAGGAGTTGGTCATTCCCGCCATATCCTGTCATCTTTCGACAGAACATAGTAATATGGGCTGAAGGGCAACTGTTCCCGTCGAACTTCTCAAACTCAGGAACTTTAAACTTTGGTGGAAGCACTAAGTCTGGAACTAGGCTCAGCTCCATTGCGTCCACTCCATAATAATCATGGTCTCCCTGGACCATCTTTATTTGATCTTCTAATATTTTTATCTTTTCTTCCATCTTTTTAGCTTTATCTTCCTCGTCAAAGTCTGGGACATGATAATCATCCGGATGATCATCAGGGATGATTGTAGAAGTTTGTATCTTCACAGCAGGTGCAACTTTCGCTTTGGTAACGAATGAGTCCCCGGGTAGTGCTGCTTTCCCTTTAGTAGCAGATACGTCCCCGGGTAATATTCCGGGTGAGAGAACCACTTGCGGGGTTGGTGGTATGGCCACCCCCTAGGAAGAGATGCCCCCTGATACACTAGCTTGCTGTAGACCCGACAACTTGGCTACGATTTGGTCGACCAATGACTCCTTATTTTTCTTGATGGACTCAAGAGTACTTTCACTGTTCTGAGCCATCTTATCTTCTAGTTCCTTTTGAAGTCTTGCCATGTGCTCTTCGATCTTCTCCATTCTGGCTTCCATTTGTCTCTTTTTTGTTCGAGTATTGTGCGGGTGATGTGTATCTGATGCTTGTGGTGGTATGCTCGGTGTCTGAGACATGTTCTGTTAGTTAATACGAATGTAAAAACATGGGAAAAAAATATAAAATAAACAGACATGAAATATAAAATGCAAGAAATGCAATGCATGATGTATGCAATTGGAGGCATTGATCCAGAAAAGTGTTCATTATTATAAATAACCCTTGTTCAGACAAAAATGTCTTATCTTTTAAGAGACATAAAAACAGATTAAAGGTACATTTGGACTAAATCCTCTAGACCCCGAACAGCTTCCAGTAGGTTGACAAGTCTTCTGCCTTCATCTGTCACTGGTTGAATGCCTTGTCGAACCACACCCGCTACCCTTGCTAGGCCGTGAAGATGACGGGCTGCTTTTTGCACTTGATCCAGGAAATCTCGGATGGTTGCGTCTCGGGCCCTCACCCTTCGCTGTGCTTGTTCCCAACGGAAACGCCATTGTAATCCTCCGTCGAAAGGCACAATCTGAAGCTCGTTTGCTTGCCTCTTGAACCCATCTACAATAGCCTCTAACTCAGCTATTGTCTTGCTATCTTTCTCATGTTGTTTTTCTAAGTCAGCTACCCGAACTCTCAAGCGCTGGTTCTGATATTGACTATCTGCCAAGCGTCTTTGGGCAGTCTTCATATGTTCCTTCCAAGCTTTCACATCAGGCCCTTCAAACTTCCTTTTCAGGCTATGAGCCTCGTCTTTCCAGTATTCAGAGGTTACCTTCAACTTGGAGTTATCCTTGACCTTATCTTGATACCCCTTTCTCAAGTCTTCGAGCTCAAAACGGACTCTTTTTTGTTCTTTTTCCAATTTTTCTGCCCGATCTTTCTGAGAGTCAGCATCAAGCTTCCACTGATAACGTTCAGCTTCAAGTTCTTTTATCCTTTGCTTCAGCTCATTATTCACGGCTTCAAACTCGGTCTTGGCTATCTCGAGTTCAGAAGGGACATGCCTGAGATGTTCTTCCATGGTTCGGGTGTCATCACAGTTTGGCACAGGGATGTTGTCATTCTTTCTCAATTTTCGCCACTCCACATAATCCGGAGTGAGCATGCTTCTGGCAACTACAACATCCATCCGGAATACTTTCCTCCACGAATCGGCTGCTTCTTTGATCATCTTCTTATAGCTGTCGCCGTGATACTCAAACTCTGACCTAGCCAACCCGCATGTTGCTGGGACAAACTGACGTGCTCCATACTGTCTAAGTGCTAATAACGGAGCATACCCGACTGCTCCCCAAAGTCCAAGTAAGGTCACAGTGTCAGAGTCACCACATCGGAAAAGAACGTCACTGAGAAATAGCCAGGGGGCTCTCCAGACAATATCCTGGTCCTGAATATGCGTAAAGACCTTCATCCATTTTTCCTTCGAGGCGCCTTCATGCCATTTTAAGGTGATAAATTCACCTAAAGGTGAATAAGTGGTGCTGAAACGGCGGTAGGCAACCCCGTTAGTCTTCCAGAAGTGGCTGTGAATCCAAACCTGAAGGAGCTGAATGCACCCGGTGAATCTTCCTCCGCCAGTTCTTCGGCAATGGTTGAGAGATCGAAAGGTCTCGGCCAAGATGGCTGGTGCTGGGTTAACTCGTTTAGAAAGTTGCTCAAATAGTTCCACCACGGCAACGTCAGTGCACCCCAAAGCCTTCGGAAATATGATCAAACCGTACAGACCCAGTGCAAAAAGGTCTATAGTCTTCCACTCATCAGGGTGGTTTTTCATTAGTTGCTTTATGTAAATCCATTCAATTCCCTCTCCATTGCCTCTACGCTGAGTCCGATCGATTACCCATTTCTCATCTACTCCCGCAACTTTGGCCAGTGCATTCTTGAAGGGCTGGCTTTTGATGTGTTTAATGTAGGCTCGCTCAAGCTTGATGCTTTCACAATGCAGCAGTGTAGTGTATTCTTCGATGGTGGGCACCATGTCCTCTTGGTTAAAAGTGAAGCAACTATATCCCGGGTTCCAGAATTGAACCATAGCTCTGATTAAGGGCTCATCAGTCTTAACATGAAGCAAGAGTGCAATGTCACCGTACCGTTGGCTGAACTTCTGTCTCCGATCATTCTTCCAACTATCCCAGATATCTCGAAGCTCTTTTACATTGTTCTGTTTTAGGCTGATAGGGGTGTAACGAACCAACTCTGACACATAGCTTCCTTGAAGACTGTCTCCCTTTTCACTTTGAGTCTTCTCGGACCATAGTCGTGCCTCAGCGTTTTCAATCTCTTGTATTACAACACCTTTGTCCATGAATTCAGATTATTTGAGTTTTAATAAACACCTTTTTAGGGATCAATGGCCTCTTATTACGATGCAAATGCTAAAAACAAACACAAAGGCAAAAAGGTTAGTAAAATAGAAAAATAAAAATAAAAAAAATAAAAAATAAATGGTAAAGGAAAAAATCATAAGGACACGAAAAAAAGGTTAGGAAAGAAATGTCCTAGGTTTTGGAATGTGGTTTTGGGGTAGGCTCTATTTATTCAAAGTCTCCCAGTTTAGGTTCTAAAAACGGTACTCGAGTTCTCCTTGCTGGCGCCCCCTTGGACCGACCAGACCCTTAGTCCGAAACCCATCACAGGCTTGTGTGGGCTAAGTTAAACTCGAGAGGACACATTCCCTTATGCCCATACGGAGAATAAATTCACACGAAGGCATAAGGTATATGAATCCCGAAGGTTACTTGCTAGGCCCATACGGTGAATAAATTCACACGAAGGCGTCGCTTTCACCCCCACTTAAATAGGGTTCGGAGCTCGGGTATAGAGCCTTAGATGAAAAAGACTTTAAGGGCTGAAATCATTGAGAAAACGGTTAGTACAACTATTTACTCGAAAAAATATAATCAAAAGTAAGCAATAAGGATCGAAAGGTTACCTTAAAATTTAAACTTACCCTTTTCGTTAAAAAGACAACTGGAAATTACCTTAGCCTGACTCACTTACCTGTGTCCCCAGCAGAGTCGCCAAGCTGTCGCAACCGTCTTTCGGTTGGGCCCCGGAATTGGGCTTCGACTTGAAAAATGTGGATTGGAGTCGCCACCGATCATTTATTTAAAAATAAATGGGTTGATCGGATACCCTATTTCTTACCTGATCTGCGTCTTACCAAAAATGTGTCGGGTTCGGGAGTCGGTTACGGTTAAGGAAGGATTAGCACCCTTGAACCGTCCTTTCGGTACTACGTACTTTCCAGTTGTCTTTGTTTAAGAAAATTGTAATTTTAAATTAAAAGGTAAAATGACTATCTGAATTACTTACCTTTAACTGTTTTTTGATACATACTTTTAAAGAATCAAGAAAAGTGTTAGATAAAAAAATGAGAAAATAAAAACGAATAAAATAAAGAAAATAATACAGAGATAAAAAGATAAAGAAAATAAAAAGGATTAAGTGAAGGTAAATAAAAATAAATGAAAATAAGATAAAGAAGATAAACGAAATAAAAATAAAAATAAAGATGAAACAAAGAAGGTAATAAAAAAATAAAATAAAGTAAAAAGATAATAAAAATAGTAGTAAGAACCAAAAAGAAATATAGATAATAAAAAAATAATTATATATATATATAAATAGGGGATAAAATTACAATAAAAACAAAATTAAGGGGTAAAAAAAAGAACAATAAAAGAGGAAGACGTGTGGGTTGCATGTTTAGTTATTTTTGTCAAAAGAAGATGCCTTTAGCTAATAGGCTTTAAGGGTCCCATGGTGTTAATAATTATGCTTCAATGTCCTCCTAACTAATAGATTTTCACCGAAAAACAAGATTAGTCAAAAAGAGGGGACATGGGGGCCTAGAGAGAAAAAGAAAAAGTTTGGTTAGTAATATATATAATAATAATAATATATATAATAATAATATAAATAATAATAATATAAATAATAATAAAGAGAAGAATAAAAAAATATAATTGTAGTAAAAATCGGGAAAAAATATAAATAGAAAAGCATATATATACATATAATTATAAGATATTAGAATAGTAGTAAAAAACAAAACAATAATGAAATAGAAGAATATAAAAAAATATATAGATATAATTATAAGCTATAGTACTTTAAATAAGGAAAAAAAAATTAAATATATACATATATATATATTAATAATAGGTATAGATAAAATATTAAAATATACGTATATGTAACAAAATAAAAAAGGGTTAAATTGAATAAAAAATAAGTTGGGTGGCCAAATCAAAAGAAAATCAAAATTAGAAATCAATTTAAGGTAAAATTAGGGTTAAAATAACCCTTTAAAATCAACGAGGGACCAAAAGGGTAGTTTACCCTTTACTGAACAGAAACACGCGGGTCAGACACTGGCCGGGTCGGGTCCTGATAGTCGGATGGTTTTAGTATTTAAGTCAAAATTTTCAGAAACTGCTTCATTTGTCATCTCCTCACACGAGAGCATTCTCTCGTCTCCCTAACATTTCTCTGTAATGTTCTTGAGGTCCAAGAACAAGGGTCGTGCGCCGCCTGAGAATGGTGGCCACCGCCTCGCCGCCGCTCATCGGCGATGGTCCACCATGAAACACGTTTCTTTAAAATCCATTCTCTTCCCACAGCCCAAAAATCCCAGTAGATCTTCGAAAATCGCCTTAAAAAAACGCAGATCTGGGAAATAGGTTTCGAAAATAAAGGCCTCACTTCGTTCATCGGCCAAAACGTTTTTTGTGTGTGGTTTTGAAGTCAAATCTCAAGCAACACTCAACATGCAACAGTGAAAGACGAGTGAACAGAGGTAAAAGATGCTACCTTCTTCTTATTTCCTTTTCGAAATTGTTACAAAAGGCTTCGAAATTGCTTGATATTTCTCTCAATATTTCGTGTGACTTTCTTGCCAAATTCCTAGTATCCCCCTGCGTATTGATTACATGGGTTTTTATAGCCTAAGAAAATCTATATTTAGAGATTGAATCCGAGTGAAACTCGGTTTAGTTGTGGTCGTTCGAAATCCCACTAACATACGTCGCCTTTGTTTGTGTCTCATGTGCTTACGTGTGCTTTCCTTGCGCCGAGGGAACCGGGTTTGTTGAATGGCTGATGAAACTGGCGTGGAATGCGGCCGTATGATGTAAGGACTCCTCGAGCAAGGGCTTATGGCGCCATGGAGACTTGGAACACTAGGGTTCTAGAAACCCTAGTTCATTGCTGGGAATCAGCTTGCCATTTGGTCTGGGCCATCTGTTTAGGCCTGGAAACATGAAATAAAAAATAAATAAATAATAAAATAATAAAATATGTGTTCAATGTAATATATGGATGAATGTGAGATGTGATGAAATAACGTGTCTACACTAACTTCACAGTGTTAATAAACAGTTTAGCAGTATTGGCAGCAACCGAATAAATTTACTAAGCAATCTAAATGAAATGGTTAATTTAAGTGAAATTACGAGTAAATTTATCATCAAGTTAAATATGGAAAATCTTAAACTTACCTCGTTGCGTAGAGTATGAACCTCATTCTACAACGATACTACCATCTCACGTAGAGCGGCAACCTCACCACGTAAAGTAGACACCTCCACACGCCATGCACCATCGTTATCGCGTAGAGTACCGATCTCCTCACGCAAGGCATTGACCTCATCACGTAACTCCCTTGACTCATCCCGTGGAGGTGGAGGTGGAGAACAGGGAGATAGAAGTCGTGGCATCTTTGTCGGTCGCCTATCATGAGGTGATAGTGGAGAAGAGGCTCGATGATGTGACGGGATAGGTGATGGCTCTCGTTGTAGAGGTGTATAGTCGGGTCGATCAGGTGATGGCTCTGGGTGAGGTGATGGCTCTCGAAGTGGAGGAAGTGGAGGCTGCTTATCATTCGTGCCATCAAGAAAACGCTGACTAGCTTGCCACCAATCAGTGGCAAGCTCAGCCTCCGTGGGTGTCAGTCTCATTAATGGAATGTTGGCCTCCTAAAAATATAAAAACTCAAACAAAGTTAAACGTCTACTATTAATAACTTGTTTATATATGATAGTATTTGTGTTAACTTACATTATTTATTGTCGCATATGGTATTAAGTCTTCCCAATCCAACAGACGTTTCCTCTTCCAGGAAATAGCCCTAGGAATATCATTTGAGGTTTTTAATGCATATGTCCGCATGTTGGGGAAAGCCTCGAATATCCAAATCTACAAACAATATAATAACAAACATTAGTAATTGTTAAATAATTAATTATAATTTTGAAAACATTATATAGAAATTCTTACCTTAAAGGCCCAAACAAAGCCTGACAAAGTGTATTTCGACCCATCGCCCCGCAAACTTTTGCGGTCATCAAAGGCAGACGACAACTTAGTCTAGGTAGCTTTCCATATATACGAACCCCACGGAAACAGATTCCATGCATTTAGGTCCTCTACCAATAATATTAGCTCCTGAGGAATAGGTTGTCTGGCCTCTCTGCCTAAAAAGCCGGCATACAAAAGTAGTAGAAGGCATACTCGGACAACATCGACGTCATTCATCCGAGTAAAACCATCTTTCTTATTAAACAATTTCTTCAGGTCGTCGATGTATAAGTTCGGCTTCTCTATTGACTCATCAGGAAAAACCCTGGATAACCATGATGGGCAGGTGATATGACGAGTGTACCGGCCTACATCATCGTGTCCGAATCGTAGACCAGTGATTAAGCAGAACTCCTTCCACCCAAAACAAGTATACGCCGGTGGAAAATGAAACCATATCTCTTCCTCACCACGTTGTATACTGTCGGGTAGATCGCTATTCATGGTCTGAAGCCACAAATGGGTCAAATTAGCATCTCCACCCGGATGCTGTACTCTCAGCCATGGCCCGAAGCAGGTTTCCTCAAACAAATTTCTTTGTGCAGGTGAAAGCTTCGAAGCAATTGTAGTGGTTATGCTAACTTTATTCCTTAATGTCAATGAAGCCGAAAAAAATTTCTACAAAAACAATAAACATACCAAGTTAGATATACCAAAAACTACACTGTGAAGATATACCAAAAACAATAAACATAAATAGTAGTTTATTCTTGAAACTAAAATTTGCAACACTGTTTTATCTTTTGGTTGAAATGAAAATCGCAACGAGATAATGAAAATCGTAACGCGGAAATGACTATCGCAACGAGAGAATCGCAACGCGAAATGACTATCGCAACGATTTTGGTTTCGCGTTGCGATTATCTCGTTGCGATTTTCATTTCGTGTTGCGATAGTTATTTTCGCATTGCGATTTTCATTCTCGAAACTATTATTCTTCTGCATTACTTCAACCAAAAGACAAAACAAAGACAGATACTAACTTCACAGGGTTAAATACTAAACATTTTAGCAGTATTGGCAGCAATCGAATGAATTTAATAAGAAATCTAAGTGAAATGGTTAATCTATTATTGAAATTACCAGTAAACTTATCATCAATTTCAATATGAAAAACCTAAAATAATGCAAAAATTTCAAAATAAAATAATTAAAAAAACTAACCCTCGGAGGTTGATTTTCCATTTCTGAATGATTGTGAGGGATTTCTGACCGTGAATGGTTGTGAGGGATTTCGCCGGCGATGGGGACGGAAATCTTCGGAGATGGGGACGGATTTCGCCGTAGAGAGTGAGAGATGGAGATGAGACTGAGTGTTGTGATTTTAGGTTTGAGGTTATGAGTTGCGATTACTGTGGACGGTTCAGTTTCCGATATATTAAGAAAATATTCGTGTTTGGAATTTGAAAAAAAATATACGCGTTAATACGAATGGCGCTATGTAAATCGCATTGCGATAGTAAGATTCGCATTGCGATTTACGTATTCGCATTGCGATTTTCTTAATTCGCATTGCGATTTACTTAATCACGTTGCGATTTACGTATTCGCATTGCGAATTATGAAAATCGCAACGCGAATACGTAAATCGCAATGTGAATTAGGAAAATTGCATTGCGATAGTCAGTATCGCATTGCGATTTTCCAAATTCGCATTGCGATTTACTTATTCGCATTGCGAATTGTGAAAATCGCAACGCGAAATTGGAAAATCGCATTGCGATAGTCATAATCGCGTTGCGAATCTGGAAACTGATTTGCGATAATGGAGATCGCGTTGCGAATTAGCGATCGCATTGCGATTTTGTTGGTCATTTTGACAAATCCAAAAAAAGTTAATTAAAATTGTATATTATATGAGATTTTTGGTCACTGAAATTATTTTCTCTAAACTTAATCATGAGTTTGGTGATCCTCTATAAGATCTCCATTTAAAATGTCAACGACTTGCTTCGAATCCGTTTCAATTATGAGTTTGGTGATGTTCAACGACTTGGCCAAAAGCATCCCTTGTCGGGCTCCCCACAATTCCGCAGCGATGCAGCTCGTCACTCCTATACGTGGCATAAATCCGCTCACCCATGAACCTTTTTCGTCTCTGATCACCCCGCCTGCTGATGCTAAACCCGTGGCTGATTACATCACGATAACGAACTTGGTTTCTCCAAAGGGCCGTCGCCCACCCACCAATCTTTCCAGAAACGAACTTGGTTTCCTGATCGTATCTTCCATTTACAACCCCTCTCGATAACCTTTCTAGTGTTGAGGATACCTTTCCACGTTGAAGAACTGTTAGTGTGGTTTCGAGCTTCCCAAAAGTTTGAATTCTTCAGGTATTTATCTTTATATATGTTGCACCAAATAGCACTCTGCTTGTTAAGAATTTTCCATCCGTTCTTCACCAAAAGGGCCTGATTCATCGATCTGGTTTTCCGAAGTCCGAGACCCCCCTGAGACTTGGGCTTACACACTCTATCCCAGCTTACGAGATGATTTTGATGATAGTTGATATCGCCTCCCCAAAGAAAGTTTCTGTTTAATGCGTCCAATTTGTTACAAACAGCAATAGGAATGGCAGTCGTTTGCATCGTGTGCACTGGTAATGCCACTGAAACTGATTGAATAATAGTTCGCCTGTCCGCCATGGATAACACCTTTCCATTCCAGTCGGATAGCTTCTTCATCACCTTCTTGATCAACGGGCATAGAGGCCTGCCATTCACCCTATTATGGATGATTGGCACTCCCAAGTCCCAAATAGGTTCCCAAATCATCCGTACGAGATATTCCACAGATTTCGCTTAAGTAGTTAGCATTCATTGAACTAATATTCCGAGAAACAAAGAGTTTAGATTTATGTAAATTTACTTCCAAACCTGAGGCGCGGCTAAACTCATTCAGGCAATCTCTGATTTGACTCAGTTGCTCCACTTTTGCATTAGCAAATAATAATAATTCATCGGCAAAGAGAAGATGACTAATTTTCGGACCGCCTCTAGACAAACTCGGGGACTTCTGTCTACCATTATCCTGTCTCTCAATGATCATATGCGATAGCCTTTCCATGATGAGGATGAACAAGTAAGGGGATAGTAGGTCTCCGTCGACACCCTATCCGTTATCTCACCGTTCTACAAGGGTTCGATGGTACAATTTCTCATTCAACACATAATGATATCTATGATAGCCTTGGCGAAGTCGAAGGCTTGAAGAGTATCGAGCAACAACTCCCAATTTACGTTGTCATAAGCTTTTTGCAGGTCTATTTTCAGGGTAAGGCTCCCTTTTCATCCCTGTAAGTTCATCACGGTATGCACGACTTCTTGCACAACTAGAATATTGTCAGCTGAACTTCTCCCTTTTAGAAAGCTATTCTGAAACGAACCGATAATTCTTTGTAAAATTGGGCGAAGACGTTGAACGATGACCTTTGAGAACACTTCATGGGAGGTGTTGAGGAGACTTATCGGGTGAATTTGGGTAATTCTTTCAGCCGTTGGAACCTTAGGAATAAGAACCAAAAAGGCTTTCAGCATCTTGACTTGAATGAAGGCCGAGTCTAACGCAAAATTTTGTAAAATTCAGTAAGGTGTTTTTTATTGTATCCCAATTTCTTTTATAGAAAATGGGTTGAACACTATCAGGTCCCGGCGCATTCATGCATTTCATAGAAAAGAGGACCAGCTGGATTTCTCATGCGATATAGGTTTCACGATAGCCATCTTTTCCCTATCCTCTACCCTTGGCCGAAACCTATCATATGAGCTGGTAAGGGCTGTATAGCTCTTCTCGGAAAAGAGCTGGTAAGGGCTGTATAGCTCTTCTCGGAAAATAAGGTTCTGTAGTAGTCGACTACATGACGATTTAAAGCTTCCTGATCCGTGATCCACTCATCGCCAATATATAAGCCTGTAATCCTGTTGTGTCTCCTTCTTATCACTGTAGTAAGATGAAAAAATTTTGTATTACGTTCTCCTTTTACCAGCCAATCTAATATGGATTTTTGCAACCAGAAGATCTCTTCCTGAGCAAGGACAACTTGATATTCTTTATTTGAAGTTTCTTCAAGGTCATGTAAGTTTCTTCCCTGGCTTCTTCTTACCCAGGTAAAGTGACTACCAACGCAACAAGCATCAGTTAGGTTGCAACTATCCCATCTGTCTCTAAATTTTATTATACGATCAATGCAATCTCCGTTACCTCCTTGACGTTCATTAATCGAAGCAAAGTCATTGAAGTCTCCCATCATCATCCACGGTTTGTTAACAGTATACTACTCTCAGTTGTTCCAAAATTTTTCTTTTTCTGATTGGTGAGATTGGGCATAGGCCAGGGAAAGTAGTCAGGGGTGTTTTTCATCTTCGACTACACAGTGGATGGCTTGGTCTGTATAACTAAGAATGCAGAGAGTATTTTGAGTTGTGTTCCAAAGCATGATAAGGCCCGCCCTAAGGCCCTGAGCAGGAATTTCATAGAAACCTTCGAACTTTAATTTCTTCTGAAGCGTCGATCTAGCCCCCACCATCGCTTTAGTTTCCAAAAGGCAAAAGATGTCAGGTTTTTCCTCTCTAAGTAGATCCCTACAATTTCTCAAAAATACCTCGTTTCCAGCCCCTCTACAATTCCACGTGATGACCTTCATAAGAAAAAGATGATCGAGCAAAGATAACACCTAACAACTACCTCCTGGGGGAGGTGTCATTATTATATCAGATGCGGTGACAGGTTCACCAGGGATAGGGTTTTGGTTTTGTCTACCTTCTTCAATATTGGGAGCATCAGTTTCTGTTCCAGTATCCATGTTCAATCCCATATTAGATTCACTAACGTCCTTGGAAGCTACGTTAGTCCTTCCAGCTATGTTTTCTTTTCTCATATTTGAAGCTATCCTATTTTTAGTTTGATGGTAGGCGTAGCCCTTATGGTTCCCTTCCTTAACAATCTCGACTTCCCTGCTTGTTGTTTGGACAATGTGATTATTCCTTGGTTTATTCATCTGACTGCTATTTCTAACTTGATTCTGCTGGTCGGTTCTTTCCTTTGTAAGGGGTGCTTTGTTTTTGTTCCTAAAGGGTTAGTTTCCTTTTCTATCTCTTGTTCCTGTCCATTATCACCATCCCCGTGTTGGGTCTCTCCCTCTTGAACCATATTTAAGATTTCGAACCTGTTATTTTTCTCTTGAGGATTTGTTTTTTGCCGCTTCTTATTATTTCGTGGTCCACGTTGCTTTCTTTGAACCAACATCCAAGGTCCATAATCACCTCTATTCTCTCCAGTTTCTTGTAGGAGTATTCAAATAAACGAACTAATTCGGTTCGGTTATCGAATTAGTTCGATCGGTTAACAGTTAATTCGGTTCGAAATCGATTAATTAACCGAAATTAAATTTTAAATTTTAAATATATTATATATAACATATGGGCTCAGCCCAAACCATTTAAAACCCAATTAATAATTTAAGATTCAATAACTTTTATACATAAATCAATATTAATTAATTAAAAAATTTATATAATTTTTTTATAATTATATATTATTTAAATTAATTGTAAACTGTTTTTTAATTAGAAAATATTAAATATATTATATATAACATATAGGCTCAGCTCAAACCATTTAAAACCTAATTAATAATTTAAGATCCAATAACTTTTAAACCTAAATCAATATTAATTAATTAAAAAATTAATCTGAAATTTTTATTTTATAATTATATTATTTAAATTAATTATAAACTTTTTTTTGAATTAAAAAATATTTAATTTTTATATAAATTAGAAATTTTTTAAAAAAATCGGTTAATTCGAAAATTAACCGAATTAATCGAAATTTATTCGGTTCGGTTAATATTTTCAAAAAAAAGTTTAGTTCGATGAACGATTAAAGAAAAAAAATCAGTTAATTCGGTTTGGTTCAGTTCGGCTTTAACTGAATGAACAACCCTAGTTTCTTGGTGTTTGTCAGCCCTTGTGGCTTACGGATTTTTCGGGGACTCCATGTTCGCCGTGTTCCCCGTCTCCTCCACGATCTGCTGACTTTCAATTGCATTGCAATTGTTGATGCTCGAAAAATAACAATCATTGAAGTTGTTTGATTCATACGCTAATTTTGATCCTTCACATTATTTTGACTCTCGTATCTTTTGTAATTAGCTTTTTACTAAATTTTTAACAGAAATATTGGTTAAAACATTAACTTTTTAATGTCGTTGACATTGAATTTCACCTCGCAGTTCATCTATATTTCATATATTTTTATGTTTTATTTTTAAAAATAACTTTTTAAATAAAAACAACTAATTTTATTAAAAAATATTCAAAAATTATAATGAATGGTTATAACTAAACTCATAAACTTAATTCATAATTATAATATTATCCTATAGTCATTATACCAAGAAACTAGCCATTAAGATCATATAAGACCATACAAGGAAAAGTGAAAATCCTATAAAAAAATTCAAACAATAAGTAAATACAAACGAATCTGATTGATACGAAAAACGAACCAAAGAAGAGATTTAATTATCGAAAGACCATCAATAAACACAAATAAGAGCAAATGATCATGCTAAAACTATCTACGAACGCATGATGCATATCAAAATGAAATTCCATTGACTAAAACATAAAAGATCTGCAGAATAATAAATGAGCATTATCTTGATCAATCGTAGCGACTCAAATACAACCCATAGAAATTAGATGATAAGAACTGCCAAACAACCGGAAAAAGTCAACTGAAAAAAATGTCAAAAGACAAAGAAACGTGTCATAAACACAAATAATCGTATCATAGAGATAGGGTTATTAAAAACAAAAGAATAAGAAAAATGTGAGATAAGAAAATAAAATTAAAAAATATCGACGGTGATAATCAAAATTAAGATTAATATCGTCGTCTAGCAACCAATTTTTTTTTTAAAAAAAAGAACAAACAGTTGTTTAGTAAAAAAGAAAAAAGAGCGGCTAAGATTTTTTGAGAGTTTACGAAGTTTATTGATAAACTGTTTTATTTTTTTATAGAAAGCGGTTAGTTTTATTTAAAATAGAAAATATCTATAATTATAATGAAGATTTACAAGCATGATTGTAAAAGTAAACTAAATTATAATTAAAATATTTTTCTATAACCATTGACACAAAATGTAACATCCTTCATGCCGGGTTAGTGATTAATTTGCAAAGTTTCAACATTTGGTGATTTAAGTAAAATGATGGAAGAGTTCAATGACCTATTTGAGTTATTTGGTGTAGGATTGAATTATAAAGAAGGAGAATTAAGAGGGCAAAAGAGTAATTTAGTAAGTGAAATAATTAAATATTCCTTAGGGTGATTTTATAAATCACGTGGGCATTTGAGATAAACATTCCAGACTTTTCTCTTCTTCTCTTCCTTCTCCAACCGTGAAGCTTGCAAGCAAAGGTAAGTTGTCTTCTTTTGGATTAATTCTTATGAGTTAAGCATGAGTTTGGTTAATGAAGATTTAGGAAATATGATGAAGAGAAACAAGGATCCTAGAACTTAAAGAATTGCAAGTTAAGGGAGATTAAAGGTTGAGAGCCATTGAATGAAATCTTAGATTAAAGGTCATAATAAGAATTAGAAGCTGGATTTGACTTGTCATCAAGCTAATTAAGAAGTATGAGGTGATAGAATTAAAATTAGAACAAGTTGGAATTTGAGTAAGATTCTTAAATTCTATATGGATGATTAGTTTTTTTAGTTTTAGAGGTATTGAATGGATAATAATTAGTTTAAGTAAGTGTATGAAAGTTAAGAGTATTAAAGGGAGTGAAATATGAATGTTTGAGCTGAAATGAGATAATTTTCGAGCTCAAAATAGGATTTCTGGGCTAGGGGAATCGGTACCCATTCAAGGGGAATCGATACCTCCTCAACGAATATGAATTTCCAGAATGCTAGAGGGGAATCGATACCCCCAGGGGGGAACCGATTCCCCCATATAAAAAAAAAGAGAAAGACTAAACTATTAATTCCTTAAATTGGTAGGCTATTAAAGATTAATTTCAAGACATAGACATCTGATAATCATCTTGAAAATTATGTTTATGTAGATACCGAGCCTACACAAGTTCGGGAACAATCTACAAGTAGGATCGATCGAGGAAAAGACAAAGAAATATAGGTGAGTGCATATGCATAGCATAATTATAGAAATATACTCAATTCTAGACTTGTGATAAGTCTAGATTTTATATCTTGGTACATGATCATATTCTGTATTATGAGACATGACATGAATTCATATAAAATGCATTATATGACATGAATATGCAGGAAAAGTTATGAGCTATGTGAAAAGGTAAGAATTTACATGTCTACGCGATATAGACTACGTGAAATGTAAAAGCCCATATTATATAGATGAGAACTATAGGTATAGTTGGCATGCCAAGGGTAGAGGGTCTACGCGGTCCTTCGGGACAAAATTCTACGCGGTCCTTCGGGATATATATATATTCTTTGGAACATGTGTGAAGTCGGGTGAGACACATATGTGATCCCTAGCATATGTATATGATTCTTAAGGAATTCTATGTGGTCCTTATGGACATTATTATATGGCACTACGGTGCAATTTTACGCGGCACTTCGGTGCATTTATACGAGCTGTGGTGACAGCATAGTGCACAACCTCACAATACTCAGATACCTTAGGTTCTCAATATAATATCATGGGCCAATAAACTCATTAATACAAATTCATGAATGTTAAAGTAATATGCTTACAGGTAAGAATAATGGTGATGTAAACTACCTTGATTAAGTATAAGCTTTCATCTCATTTCATATCATTATGACATTTTCATTACATTGCCTTGTTATTATTATTACATTGCCTCACTAAGTCGATGACTTAGCGTGTGAGTGTTTCACACGTAGGATCCGAGAAAGTAGACGAGACAGGTGAAGCAGCTTGACAGCATTACTCCTGCAACCACCAGATCAGAAGCAACTTAATCAGTAGGTCATTTTGTTATGTAAATGGCAGTTGGCATGTAATTAAAGGGTTAAGTTGTGTATGCTCTGAATATTTTGGTAAACTTATATTACAATATGTATATTATCGTATTTTCTTAATATAATTTCAAATTTTTTGCTATTATTGGTTAAGAGTTGTGTTTTAAAAGTCAATGTAATATCTCTGACTCATATCTGGGTCAGGTACGGGTTGGGGGTGTTACATTTAATGGTATCAGAGCTATGGTTTAGCCGATTCTAGGCATAAACCAGAGTCTATAGAGTCTTTAAATGGAATACATGCCAACAAATAGTGAGAACTTCTGATCTGGTATAGTATGAGTATGTTGTTTTGCTAATAGAACAATGTGTTTATTCTTATTAGATGTCCGGACATAATAGCTCCCGAAGTGAAGCGGGAGAAGATAGGCATGCTGAAAGCAGTAATTCACCTGCCTTGGCCAGGCAAGGTGAAGAACATGCATCTCAAGGAGTGCCTGTGTAAGATCAAGATACGTTCTTCAGAACGTTAGACGCTATTCTGACGCGTCTTCAACCTTCTGCTCCACTAACTCAAAGAATAAATGTAGCAAAAGAGTTGAGAGGCTTAGGAGCTCATGAATTTAAGAGAGAAGCTGAGGAAGGTCCAGTGTCAGCGGATCTTTGGTTGAATGATTTGAAAATCATGTTAGATGGTCTCCACTATTCCGAAGTGGAGAAATTAGATGGAGTTGTATCTTTATTGAGGGGTCAGGCGAGGATATGGTGGACGAACGTCACCATGAGGATGTCAACCGACCAGTTGACTTGGTCTTTGTTTTTAGAAGAATTTAAAAACAAGTATATTGGAGATCAGTTTATCCGACAAATGAAGCAGGAGTTTATGAATTTGAAGCAGATGAGCCGCTCTGTATATGAGTATGAATGTGAGTTTAATAAGCTGAGCAGGTTTGCAGCTGAGCTTGTGCCTACTGAAAAATATGCTTGCGAATGGTTCGTGGAGGGCTTGCACCCTAGACTTAAAGAATTGTTGATAGTGTTGAATTTGTCCTCGTTCCAAGAGGTGATTAATCGCGCTAAGGCTCTTGAAAGAGCTCAGAATGAGAGATTCGGGGATTTTAGAGTTCAAACATCAAAGAGAACGGGTGCTTCTTCTAGCTCAGTACCATCAAAAGGGGAAGAGACTCGGGATTTCGATCACAAGCTAGATCAGAATCAGTTGCATCGTCTGCTAGGGGAGTAAGTCAGGCAAGACCTAGACAGACGCAGTCAGTGGAATCTGGTGCTGGGAGATCTACTCCGAGTCAAGGGAGACAGTGTCAGAACTGTGGGAAAAACCATTATGGGGCTTTTCGGATGGCTGCTGGGACTTGTTTTCGATACGGAGATGCCGGACATTTTATCCGGGATTGTCCATTGATTGTTGGTGAGCCTGCACCATCTGGAAGAGTTGGTTCTTCCTCACAAAGAGGACAAGGAAGAGGCAGAGGAAGGAACCCGTCTGAATTCTCTGCTCAACCTGAAGTTCGATCAACCGCACGGGTGTACAATTTAAAGACAAGTGAAGACCGTGATGACCCTGATATTATAGCAGGTACTTTTCAGTTGTATGATAAATTAGTATTGGTACTGATTGATCCGGGTTCTAATTATTCTTATATTACAAGTAAGTTAGTAAAGGAGTTGGGGATTCCCTTAGAAGCTACGAGTAATGAGATTATAGTAACAACTCCGTTAGGCCATAGTGCCCGGGTGAATAAAGTCTGTAAGGGGTGTCCCATAAAGGTTCAGGGAATTGAATTCCCTGCTAATCTGATGGAATTACCCTTTGACGAGTTTGAAGTGATTCTGGGAATGGATTGGTTGTTCCGTTATTATGGAGATGTTAATTGCAGATTGAAAAAGGTAACCCTGAAAAGTCTAGGAGGAACAGAGATAAGTGTGAGCAGTGAAAAGATTAATCCCTTAGCAAATGTAATGTCAGTAATGTCAGCTAAGAAGCTATTGCTACAGGGATGTCAATGATTTCTTGCAAATGTAATAGATTTAAGAGCTATAGAGAAAGGGCTAAAGGAGATTCCAATTGTTCAAGAATTCCCTGAAGTTTTCCCGGCTGAGTTGCCAGGATTACCTCCGGATAGAGAGGTAGAATTTCAAATTGAAGTAATGCCAGGAACCGCTCCTATTGCAATGGCACCTTATCGGATGGCTCCGAAAGAATTGCAAGAGTTAAAGAATCAATTTCAAGAGTTGTTAGAAAAAGGATTTATTCGACCAAGTGTGTCACCTTGGGGAGCTCCAGTGTTATTTGTTAAGAAGAAGGATGGATCAATGCGTCTCTGTATTGATTATCGACAGCTTAATAAGGTGACCATCAAGAACAAGTATCCCCTTCCACGCATTGATGACTTGTTTGATCAACTAAAAGGAGCTTCGGTATTTTCGAAGATCGATCTACGTTCGGGTTATCATCAATTGAAGATCCAGGAGAAAGATATTCCGAAGACGGCTTTCAGAACGAGATATGGTAATTATGAATTCATCGTAATGCCATTCGGAGTAACGAATGCACCTGCTGCTTTCATGGATCTCATGAACAGGATTTTTCAGCCCTATCTGGACCAGTTTGTTGTTGTATTTATTGATGACATACTGGTTTACTCGAAGTCCATTGAAGAGCACAACGCACATCTGTGCTAGTTTTGCAAATTCTCAGGGATAAAAATCTCTATGCGAAATTGTCCAAATGTGAATTTTGGCTAAACGAAGTAATTTTCTTGGGGCATGTGATCTCGGCAGTTGGGATTAGAGTAGACCCTCAGAAGGTTAAAGCTATAATGGATTGGGAAGTTCCTAAGAATGTGTCTGAAGTTCGGAGTTTTCTTGGACTTACCGGTTACTATCGAAGATTCGTTAAGAATTTTTTGATGATTGTACTGCCCCTAACAAAGCTAATGAGAAAGAACGTACCATTTGTTTGGACTTCTGAATGTCAAGAAAGTTTCGAAGTTTTAAAGAGAATTCTGACGGAAACTCCGATATTGGTTCAACCGGAATCTGGCAAGAATTTTGTAGTATACAGTGATGCATCCCATAACGGGTTGGGGTGTGTATTAATGCAAGAAGGAAAGGTGGTAGCGTATGCATCGAGACAGTTGAAACCACATGAAAGGAATTACCCCACTCATGATTTAGAAATGGCTGCTGTAGTATTCGCTCTCAGGATTTGGCTTCATTATCTTTATGAGGAGCGTTGTTACTTATATACGGATCATAAGAGCCTGAAGTACCTGATGACTCAAAAAGAATTGAATTTGAGGCAACATAGATGGGTAGAGTTCTTAAAGGATTATGATGTGATAATTGACTATCATCCCGGAAAGGCTAATGTGGTAGCAGATGCTTTGAGTAGAAAGATGTTTGCAGCTTTACGAGCTATGGATGCAAGATTATCTTTAACGGGAGACGGTGGTCTTTGTGCCGAATTAACCCTTAAACCAGCATGGTTAGAACGAATAGGAGAATTGCAAAGTAAAGATGAAATGTGTTTGAAAAGAATTGAACAAGTAAAGAACAAAGAGATTAAAGACTTTGAGATTAAGTCAGATGGAAATCTATATTGTAAAGGAAGAATTATAATACCCGACAATGACGACTTGAAGAAAGAAATATTAGCAGATGCTCATTGCAGTCCGTTAACGATGCACCCGGGTGGAACCAAGATGTATATGGATTTGAATGATCGATTTTGGTGGTCAGGGATGAAACGAAGCATCATCGAATTTGTGTCTAAGTGTTTGATATGTCAACAAGTCAAAGCCGAGCATCAAGTTCCATCGGGATTATTGCAACCGCTTTTCATTCCTCAATGGAAATGTGAAAATGTTACGATGGATTTTGTTTCGGGGTTACCCTTGACTCCGAACAAAAGAGAATCAATCTGGGTAATTGTTGATCGATTAACTAAGTCAGCGCATTTCCTTCCGGTTAGAACGGATTTCTCTATGGAAAAGTATGCAGAGCTGTATATTAGAGAAGTTATTAGATTGCATGGAGTACCTGTTTCTATAGTCTCTGATCGAGACCCTCGATTCACTTCTAGATTCTGGAAATCTTTGCATGGAGCGTTGGGGACTCGTTTAAACTTTAGTACGGCTTTTCATCCTCAGACTGATGAGCAATCAGAGAGAACTATTCAGATATTGGAAGATATGTTGAGAGCATGCGTAATGGAATTTAAAGGATCATGGGAAAAGTATTTACCGCTGGCAGAGTTCGCTTACAACAATAGTTATCAGTCTAGTATAAAGATGGCCCCATATGAAGCATTATATGGAAGAAAATGTCGTACTCCATTAAATTGGTATGAACTCAAAGACCGAAGTGTTCTTGGTCTGGATTTAATTCAAGATGTAGAACAGAAAGTTCGAGAAATTCAGCATAACCTCAAAGTGGCCTCTGATCGGCAAAAGTCCTATTCTGATCTTAAAAGAAAGGAGATTGAATTTGAAGTTGGGGATAAAGTGTTTTTAAAGGTATCTCCATGGAAGAATGTGTTGAGGTTTGGTCGGAAAGGAAAGTTAAGTCCCCGGTTTATTGGACCATATGAGATTGTAAAAAGGGTGGGACCCGTAGCATACCAATTGACTTTACCACCAGAAATGGAAAAGATTCACAATGTATTCCATGTCTCAATGCTTCGAAGATATCGATCGGATCCCTCCCATATCGTAAATCCAGAAGAGATCGAGGTACAACCGGATATGACTTATGAGGAAGAACCGATTCAAATTTTAGCTCATGAGGTTAAGCAATTGAGGAACAAGACTATTCCATTGGTTAAAGTTTTATGGAAGAATCACAAAGTAGAGGAAGCAACATGGGAGCGTGAGGAGGATATGAGGAAGCAGTATCCCCATCTCTTTTCTTATTGAAAATTCGAGGACGAATTTTCTTAAGGGAGGGAGATTTGTAACATCCTTCATGCCGGGTTAGTGATTAATTTGCAAAGTTTCAACATTTGGTGATTTAAGTAAAATGATGGAAGAGTTCAATGACCTATTTGAGTTATTTGGTGTAGGATTGAATTATAAAGAAGGAGAATTAAGAGGGCAAAAGAGTAATTTAGTAAGTGAAATAATTAAATATTCCTTAGGGTGATTTTATAAATCACGTGGGCATTTGAGATAAACATTCCAGACTTTTCTCTTCTTCTCTTCCTTCTCCAACCGTGAAGCTTGCAAGCAAAGGTAAGTTGTCTTCTTTTGGATTAATTCTTATGAGTTAAGCATGGGTTTGGTTAATGAAGATTTAGGAAATATGATGGAGAGAAACAAGGATCCTAGAACTCAAAGAATTGCAAGTTAAGGGAGATTAAAGGTTGAGAGCCATTGAATGAAATCTTAGATTAAAGGTCATAATAAGAATTAGAAGCTGGATTTGACTTGTCATCAAGCTAATTAAGAAGTATGAGGTGATAGAATTAAAATTAGAACAAGTTAGAATTTGAGTAAGATTCTTAAATTCTATATGGATGATTAGTTTTTTTAGTTTTAGAGGTATTGAATGGATAATAATTAGTTTAAGTAAGTGTATGAAAGTTAAGAGTATTAAAGGGAGTGAAATATGAATGTTTGAGCTGAAATGAGATAATTTTCGAGCTCAAAATAAGATTTCTGGGCTAGGGGAATCGGTACCCATTCAAGGGGAATCGATACCCCCTCAACGAATATGAATTTCCAGAATGCTAGAGGGGAATCGATACCCCCAGGGGGGAACCGATTCCCCCATATAAAAAAAAGAGAAAGACTAAACTATTAATTCCTTAAATTGGTAGGCTATTAAAGATTAATTTCAAGACATAGACATCTGATAATCATCTTGAAAATTATGTTTATGTAGATACCGAGCCTACACGAGTTCGGGAACAATCTACAAGTAGGATCGATCGAGGAAAAGACAAAGAAATATAGGTGAGTGCATATGCATAGCATAATTATAGAAATATACTCAATTCTAGACTTGTGATAAGTCTAGATTTTATATCTTGGTACATGATCATATTCTGTATTATGAGACATGACATGAATTCATATAAAATACATTATATGACATGAATATGCAGGAAAAGTTATGAGCTATGTGAAAAGGTAAGAATTTACATGTCTACGCGATATAGACTACGTGAAATGTAAAAGCCCATGTTATGTAGATGAGAACTATAGGTATAGTTGGCATGCCAAGGGTAGAGGGTCTACGCGGTCCTTCGGGACAAAATTCTACACGGTCCTTCGGGATATATATATTCTTTGGAACATGTGTGAAGTCGGGTGAGACACATATGTGATCCCTAGCATATGTATATTATTCTTAAGGAATTCTATGTGGTCCTTATGGACATTATTATATGGCACTACGGTGCAATTCTACGCGGCACTTCGGTGCATTTATACGAGCTGTGGTGACAGCATAGTGCACAACCTCACAATACTCAAATACCTTAGGTTCTCAATATAATATCATGGGCCAATAAACTCATTAATACAAATTCATGAATGTTAAAGTAATATGCTTACAGGTAAGAATAATGGTGATGTAAACTACCTTGATTAAGTATAAGCTTTCATCTCATTTCATATCATTATGACATTTTCATTACATTGCCTTGTTATTATTATTACATTGCCTCACTAAGTCGATGACTTAGCGTGTGAGTGTTTCACATGTAGGATCCGAGAAAGTAGACGAGACAGGTGAAGCAGCTTGACAGCATTACTCCTGCAACCACCAGATCAGAAGCAACTTAATCAGTAGGTCATTTTGTTATGTAAATGGCAGTTGGCATGTAATTAAAGGGTTAAGTTGTGTATGCTCTGAATATTTTGATAAACTTATATTACAATATGTATATTATCGTATTTTCTTAATATAAGTTCAAATATTTTGCTATTATTGGTTAAGAGTTGTGTTTTAAAAGTCAATGTAATATCTCTGACTCATATCCGGGTCGGGTACGGGTTGGGGGTGTTACACAAAAATTAGCCACCTATATCACACAATGACCATAAAAGGAAAAGATTAAAAAACCTAACCAATGCTCGAACAAAATAAAGATACAAACAAATCTAATTACATCATCAAACGAACCACAAAATTGGATGAAATTACTTAAAGACCACCGAAAAATAGCAAATCAGAGTCAAGCAACGTGAGAAAACTATCCACGAGCTCAAAATGCATATCCAATTTAATCTGAGAGTCCAAAGCAAGGAAGATCGACATGATAACAAATAAGTGTCATCTTGATCAGTCGTAACGATGTCAAATCCAACCATGAGAAAAAAAGATAAACAAAAACAACAGTCAAACAATCGAAAACTATCAAAAGGTGGGGAAAAACGTGTCACACCAACATAAATAAACGTGTCATAAAGACAAAGATAAATATGTCATAAAGACACTTATTTTTATTAAAAAACTAAAAAACAAAGAGAAAAGATAACCGACATTTGGCAACTAATGTCAAAACCAATGTCGATAAACTGTTTTATTTAAAAATTATTTTTATACTTTTAAATCATATGTTGGTTTATTTCATATAAATAATATTATACGACATGTTACCTCAAAATCGTTAAAAATAATATTTTAATTTTTAATAAGTAATTTGATATTTCCTTTTTAAATATTAAAGAGTTAAATTTATCCCTTTTATAGGTTTTATATTAATTCTACATATTTTTGAAAGAGTTTAAAGTGATTATAAATTTAAATTTATTCATATTTTTTAATTAATTAATAATAAATACATTATAAATATATAATTATTCTAATTTAAAACTTTTAAAAAATAATAATCTTTTGACCAATTAGGCCAGTTGATATAGGCTTAGGTAGGGTTGTAAATGGGACGAGACAGATCGCGAGTTATTTGAGATTGACTCGATCAAGGTTTGATAAGAATAAGCTCGAGCTCGAGCTCGACTTAAGTTCTTAACTAGCTGAAACGAATTACTTTATATTCGACTCTAAAAGCTCGTGAGTAGCTCAAAAATATAATATATTAAGATTTTATTTTTAAAAAAATAAATTATTAATAATATTAACATTTATTTATTGATTTTTTTAAAAAAATAAGTAATCTTTTTATGTATTTAAGGTTCATGTTTAAGTTTGAGTTTGATGAATCAATCGAGTTAAGTTTAAGAATTTTTTTCATTTCGAGCATTTTCGAATTGCTCACGAGATTCAGTTCAGAATTTCGAGTTCGAATCGAGCTTAAATACTCAAACTGAGTAATACTCGAGCTCGACTCGACTCGTTTACGCCTAGGCTTGGGCTTGGACGAATAGTTCAGCATGCTCACCTGTAATCTGGTATAAACATTTATTTATCTTTTGCCAGATCCCGTATAAACAACTACTCTGCAAATTTGCATAGATATTTCGATCAAACGAGTGTAGGAGCAGGCGATCCTCGAGAGAAAGGTAGATTTTTTGTATTATCATATTTGATCCAAAATCTTAAACAGCAGCGTAGTTTATTAGGTCGATATTCGAATCTGATTCATATTTTCGGTTATTGTGATTTTGTAGTTCAGCAATTTTACCAATGGCGAACCGAGTTCAGATCCCCACAAACAACTCAGCTCTTATTGCTATGATTGCCGACGAGGTGAGTATTACTTTTGAAGCTTCCAAAATCACCACGCGGATCTCCGTTCTTTTTTTCCTTTTTCGTTTTCATAACATTTTGCTTCATAATCCTTATAACTTTGCCGACGGGCCTTTATTGAATTAGCTCTGTAATGCCTGATTTTTTTGTCAATCGGCCGTCTGAAACTTAACCTAAAATTTAATTTAGATTTTATTTATTCTAAAGAATGAATTAGTTAACGGCTGAAACATCTGTTCGGGGAACAGGTAGAAAATATTGTTCTCGGTTTTATTCGTGTTGCTTCGCCGATGTAAACTCCGTTTACTCTAGATGTTGTTTTGGGCGAGCAAGAAAGATGGTTAGTTACCATTCAGATCTATATGATCATGAAAAGGTAAACTCAATGGTTTAATATTGTATGAAAACTTTACTAATCACCATTCATCTTTTACAAATTGCGTCAGAAACTTATTCTTTTTGCCGTTTACCATGCATCAGAAACCACAATTTCCCCAGCAATTTTTGAATTAGTTCACACAATTCCAATTGGGGAACATTAGTAGCTAGAAAGACTGGCTTTATCAAATTACATTTCACATAAGCAGCGATTTACCTTCTAATTTTCGCTTCTTGTACTGGAACTATCACGTTCTCGGTAACACTTTATGACATTTGTTTAGTAGTGCGGAAAATGTTGCTAATATGATACCCAAGGTCATTACATTTGATATAACCTGTCTGATTTATGTCTCGTTTGGGCTAGGACACGGTGGTCGGATTTTTACTAGCTGGAGTGGGCAATGTTGACTTGCGGAGAAAGACAAATTATCTTATCGTGGACTCAAGTATGCTATTGAACTTTCTTTGTTTTATTTCTACTTGTCTTTATAATCCTCTTCAGCATTAATTAGTTCCTTTCATGATTGTGTATTTGTTCATCGAATGCAGAGGTTCACCGGTTAATGCTTTCTTTGAAAAGATCTAGCATGATGTTGAAGAATAGAATACATACTAGATTATATATTTATTCCACTTGGCTATCTCTTTCTTTGTATTTTATCTTTTCATAATTATCTTTCACTTATTGAATGCCTTTTGTCTTCACCTTTTAGAAACCACTGTAAAACAAATTGAAGAAGCATTTAAAGAGTTCACAACAAGGACGGATATTGCTGTCGTGCTGATTAGTCAATATGTAAGTTGTTTGCTGAATATGTTTTCGTACCCCATTTGATTTTGGTGTCAATGCCTTTGTAAGTTGAGCACTCCAATTGCTTGATGACAATTTTGAGTCTACTTCAAACCGTCTCTGTTAAGTTCTCCCATGCGGAAATTTTGTTTATTGATAACTTGTTGCTCAATATCAATAAAAGCAAATCATGTGGACACAGTTTAGGGTGAACAGATGTTAGCAAGTGTTAAAAATTGGTAAGACTGGTGTCTTATTTCTCATGCTCTTATTTATACTTGTTGTCTATCAAGTGGGTGGTTTTGGTTTTGGATTGGGTCAATTTGAGTTTTAAATTTTTTGAATCATTTTAGATCGAGTTAGTTTTATGTTCAAGTCATTTTCGAGAGCGAGGCTCAAGTCACTACGGCTTCATATTATTTTGATTGCTGACTGCTTTTGGTTCGAGTCATTAGAAGATAGCTGTTTAGGTTATTTCGAATTCAAATCTTTTTGAATTCATGTTGTTGACTTTGTACAATCAAATGAAGTTGTATCAAAGTTGCATTCGGATTCATCGAACCGGGGTAAAGTAAACTGTTTTTTGATTGCATGCAGGTTGCCAATATGGTTAGGTTTCTGGTGGATAGCTATAACAAGCCAATCCCAGCAATTTTGGAGATTCCATCCAAGAACCATCCTTATGATCCTGCGCACGATTCCATCCTTTCACGAGTTAAACACCTCTTCTCTACAGAATCAGTGGCTTCCAGGCATTAAAGAACCATCCTTACGATCCTCCATTCCTTATATTATTGCGTCGATTATCTTACTAATATACAGGTCACATATAAAGGTTTCACGTTTATTTTCGGTATCAAATTATTTACCATTCATCACTCAATTATCTTCTTACTCTTATTTTAGTTATTAAAATTTAAAACATTTCAATTTACTCAATTTTTAAATTACTCTTATTTTAATCATTCTATCGTTAAATAATTAATAATGTTACGGCACGAGAACCAGCCTAAAATATGTAATTTTTAATTTTTACAGAAAATTAAATTTTTTGTTAACCATTATTTTTTATTGACACGGTTAATAGATTCTTACGGTGGTGATACATAGGGGGTTTTTCCTTTTTTTTTAATTTCGGGTTTGTGGTGAGTTATATAATGGGGAGGATCATGGAAAAACGAAATCGAGTTTAAGTTTGAAAAATCTTTGTTATGATCTTATCTAATATAATTTACCTATATATATAAAATTAAGGTTTAAAGGATTTCATTCTTTGTAATATTAAAATATAATTATTTGAATATTTAAAATGTAGTAAATTATTATAAAATATGCTATTTTAATTATTTAATATATAGTAAATAATTATAAATATAATTTTTGTATTTTAAAATATAAAAAAATATTTGGATCGAATCAGGTTGAAGCCAGAATTTTACTTTAAAAATCGGGAGGGAAGAAAGACCAATAATTATCCAGACGGGGTGGGATCAAGTTGAATCAATATATATTTTTAGGTTAGGATTGAAAGGGAAAAAAATTCTCCCGACCCACTCCATGCACATCCTATTAATGATGTCCAATGTAATATATATTAAAAAGAATTAAACATTAATTGAGTACGACCACATCTTCAATACAATTCTCGGGTCATCTCTTAATATTATAGTCAATTTAGGTACTTAAATTTTATTTTTCAAAGTTATACTTAATGTTTAGTTTGAGTTTTAATTCCTTAAGTTCTCGTTAAAAATTTAATAGAATTACTGACGTGACATTTTTTATTTTTCAATGATAATGTGATATTATTTTATGATGATATGTCTACATGACTATTAAATTTTTAACAGTGGGTTTCAAAATAAAACATAAACTAAAAATTAAGTATAATTTTAAAAAATAAAATTTAAATATCAAAATAAAATAAAATAAAAGTAATAGTTGATGTACTAAACATGTAATTTATTCTTAGTATAAATCCTTTATAATAATTAAAAATAAAATTGAATCATCAAAAACCTTCCCGATCTTTAAGGCGCAAAGACATGAGAAAATATAAAATTAAATTAAATGATCCATGTAATATTCTCTAATTGTTAAATAAGGCGAATCCAGCTAATTGGGAATGAATTATTGTTATTATTGAAGTATTGAGTTTAAATATTAAAATGTTAAATGTATAAAAGTTTAATATTAAATAATTGATAATTATTTTTAAATATATACCGTTATATATTTAATCCGGATTAATAATAAAAAATAATCGTTAAATAAACAATAAAATAAATCATAATTTCCCGTTTCCCCCTTCAACAACCAAACGAGAAGTCCAGACTTTCTATAACCCTAACATCCACCGCAGCCCCTCCATTTCCGTCGCCATTTTGACTATTTTTTCCTTCAATTAGATCAAACATTTTGAATAAAATTACCTTCATCGGTCTTCTGCGCGTGTTTTTCCCCTTAATTTCAAGCAACAATGGCGGAGCACTTGGCCTCAATCTTCGGTACCGAGAAAGACCGCGTCAATTGCCCCTTCTATTTCAAGATCGGAGCATGCCGGCACGGGGACAGGTGTTCACGGCTCCACAACAGGCCGACGATATCCCCAACGCTCCTTCTTTCCAACATGTACCAGCGACCGGACATGATCACCCCCGGCGTCGATGCCCAGGGCCAGCCAATCGACCCCCGCAAGATCCAGGAACACTATGAGGACTTTTACGAGGACATCTTCGAGGAGCTCAGCAAGTTTGGAGAGATCGAGAGCCTCAACATCTGCGATAACCTCGCCGACCACATGATCGGAAACGTGTATGTTCAGTTCAGGGAGGAAGATCAGGCGGCAGCCGCCCTCCAGGCACTTCAAGGAAGGTTCTACTCCGGCCGTCCTATCATTGCCGATTTTTCCCCCGTCACCGACTTTCGTGAAGCGACTTGTCGGCAATACGAGGAGAATAGCTGTAACCGTGGAGGCTACTGTAATTTTATGCATGTCAAGGTGATCGGGAGGGAGCTGAGAAGGAAGTTGTTTGGGAGGCACCGCAGGTATAAAGCTAGCCGGAGCAGGAGTAGGAGTGCTAGTCCTCACCAACACCGACGTGAGAGGGATTATAGGTCTCGGTCCCATGATCGAGACCGCGATGATTATCGTGATAGGAATGGACGAAGATCGGATAGACATGACCGGGATGGCGGCAGCAGGCGAAAACATGGTAGTCCTAAACGAAGCGGAAGTCCCCCTCCAGCAAGGGAAGGAAGTGAGGAGCGGAGAGCCAGGATTGAGCAGTGGAACCGAGAGAGGGAAGAGAAAGAGTAATGAAAAGATTGTTGGGTCTGTGTTTCTATATCTATATTTCTTCGTTTTTGGTAATTATATCTAATTCTAGACTCAGTTCATGTTTTTGTTATGTTTCTGCAATTTGGGTTGAACTTAAGTGTTCATTTAGATGGATGATCGCAACAATCTTAGATGTAACAATGGTCTTTGTCTTCTTAGTGTCTGCTTGAAATGCAGTAATTGTGTCTCTGTTTACCTACCCCTGTTTTAATGAGATTATTATGCTTTTGCTTTATGTTCCATCTTATAAACCTGCCTTAGGCTGATTGTATTTTAGTACACATGGACAGAACGAGTTATCTGCTTGCTCGGTTTCACTTCTACCTTACAAGAAATCAATTCTTGTGATGAACAAGTTATAAATTAGGAGTTTTGCTTTATGATTAAGCCTTTTGCTTTCCTTTGTGTATTTTAACTTGTGAATCAGCCTACGATTGTGGGTGTTCACTATGAATGTGTTTGAGGCTGCCCTTTGGTGGGACGATGAATTCTTCCTATTAATTTGTTTTGCTATGAATTTATGCGATGGAATATACAGAGAAGAGATCATGCTAAATTTTAGAACTATTTTCATTTGTTCCAAAAGAAACCGTAGAAGATCATCATAATTACACAATCCATGGCCTGCATTCCTCTCCTATATATGCTATAGGGAAGCTCCCCTTTGCTGGAAATTGCATTGTTTTTGCTCGTGTTTGCTTCTCATGTAGGCTTTCCCCTTTGGTTGTCTTTTAACATGTCAATGTGATGGCTTTTCAAATTCGTTGCATGGGAATGATTCAGAGCAATGTTTGGAGCAAACTATGAATTTTTTCGTCGAAAGCTCATTGCCATTTAAAGCTTTCACTAGAATGATATATGGTGTTACAGAATGTGTTTAGATTAAAGCTTGCACTATAATGATATATGGTGTTAACTGTTACTTCGTTTGTGGTAACAAATCCAAGTTTTCAAAGTATATGCTCTTAATACTTAAAGAGTACGAGTAATTGATATCATGATTTTACTCCCATATAGAGAATGAGGGTCAGGAGTATTTGTTAAAGCATTCTTCCCACATTAATAGAGGTGAACATTATAGACCATTGCAGGTTCAAGGGCTGCCCGTTCAAGGGCTGCCCGATCCTACGGACAATGGTAGAGTCACTGGGCAGAGGTGAAGAATTAATAATACGAATAGTTGTGCTGTTATCAGATTCGACTTCAATGGTCTTTGCTCTGTTGTCCCAAGCTAGTTTCAGACCATCCATGATCGCCCACAACTCGGCATTAAGGACGGAGCACCTTCCGATATTACAAACGTCCATCTTCCTTCATAATCTCTAATAACTACCCCAAAAGAGGCTTCCATGGTGACGGGGTGAACAGCTCCATCCGAATTAATTTTCATCACACCATTAGGAGGAGAATGCCACGGCTGGTTCAGCCGAAGAGAGGACCTGCAAGGATTATCAGAAACATTATCATGTAATACCTTAGCCCATGATATCGTTGATAGGATAATTTTCGAGGTTGACCAAACTTGGCCTTGAAAGACAGCCATTCCGCCGCTTCCAAAGTCTCCAAATGATAATGCCAAAAAAGGTGCCTCCAGTAAAGCGAAGGGTTGCCAAAACTAGAACTAGAGAGATTGTTGGCAAACCAAACCTCCAGGTTGGATGAGAAAAAATCAGCAGATAAAGAGATGAAATGGAGAGAAAGCCAAACCATTTTAGCAGAGCTGCAATCACGAAGGACATGCATAATCGATTCCTCAGCCATACCACAAATCGGACAGCAGTGATCCTCCGTAATCCCCCGACGAAAACGTTTGGAATTAGTCATCAATCTACTGTGAATAGCAAGCCAAATAAAATGCTTAATCCTTGGGGACCGTCAAAATTCCAGGCGATACTACAAACCGTGTTTTGGATACCCCATGAATTCTTGCTTAGCTCCTTGAAAACTGACCCAACCGTGCAAACCCCCGTATCAACCCAGCAGCAGGTCGGCATATCCTCGCCAGCTAGCGCTCAGGGCGGGGGAATTGGGCCAATCTTCCTGAATCGTATTCTCGTCGATCACCTGATTCATACGATGGAAATCCCAACTCCCGTCGTTAGAAACAAAATCATGAACAATAGCAAAGCTATCAATAATCGCCATAGGCAGAGGATATTCAATCAAAGGATAGGAATCCGGGATCCAATAGTCGGACCAAAACCCAACTTTCTAACCATCACCCAAGAACCAGTAGGCATTCTCCCGTATGAAATTCCAAATCCGGCTAAGAGATCTCCACACATAGGAACACCTGGCTCGGTGAATATGGATCGGGAAATTCTCTTCCATTTTACTTCGATCTGAGGGCTTTGACCCAAAGAGCGTCATGTCTTGCTAGAAGATTATAACCCAGCTTGATCAAGAAAGCTTCATTCTGAGTGTGAAGCTTGCAAATGCCAAGGCCTCTACAAGTATAGGGTTGGCAACAATTATTCCAACAGATAAGGGCCATATTGGGGCTATTACTAGAACCACCCCAAATAAAACGTAGGGCAATCTGCTCAATTCTGTCACAAACACCACGCGGTATCTCAACCATTTGCATGAAATAGTTGGGAATTGCTAACAGGGTAGCTTTGGCAAGAGTGATACGATCAGTAGTGGAAAGCTTGGTGGCTGCCCATCCATTCAGCTTATTGTTAACTCTGTCGATAATGAACTGGATAGTGCTTTTAGTCACCCTCTTATGGAACAGAGGCATGCCCAAATACTTACCGAGGTCAGTGGTATGACAGAACCCCATACTTCTACAAAGCAAATTAGCGGTATTCTCCTAGACATTAGAGGAGAAGAATGCCTTCATCTTGTTGGTATTAACTTTGTGAACCCGAGAAACGACTAAACTGATCCAGAATCACTCTCAACAAATTGGCCTGGCTCGACCAAGCTTTACATAAAAGAACTAAGTCATTCACAAAGAAAAGGTGAGACAAGAAGGGTCGTGACGAGAGAGGGTCATCGGTTCCCAAAGACCCATATCCATGGCATACTAGATGCTTTGACTAAGACGCTCCATACAAATGACAAAGAGGTATGGAGAGAGAGGGCATCCCTGACGAATCCCCCGAGAGGGCTTAAAATCCTTAGATAAGGTGTCATTCCAAAGGATTTGAATTGTAGAGGACAATACATAATCCATAATAATTTTCCGAATGAGCATTGGACACCCCATATCCTCCCGTAGGTCAGCAAGAAAATATCATCTAAAGCGGTCATAAGCCTTTTCCAGGTCAACCTTAACTGCCATCCACTAAACCTTTGATACGTATAGAATGCACAACTTCCTGAGCAACAATGATGTTCTCAGTAATGTTGCGACCAACGATGAAACTAGCTTGGTTTTGAGCGATTAATTTAGGTAAGATCACTTTGAACCTATTGGCGATAATCTTCATAACCAGTTTATACAGAACTGTGCATAAACTGATAGGACGAAAGTCGGAAAAGGTATCCGGGTTATCTTCCTTCGGGATGAGAACCAAGAGAGTTTTATTAAGCACATTATCCAATTGATTGTCGTTAAAGATGCCTTAACCCACTTGCAGAGAGACGAACCAACAGTATCCTATTGATTTTGGTAGAAAAGAGTGTCGTAACCGGTTTTCGCCCGGGCACGAATTTTTTTTACTTGGTGGGAAAAGTGATGTGAATAAATGGTTTTTAAAATAATTTGGGAGTCGCCATCGGCCTTTTGGGTCAGGTAGGTCGAATACCTAAAAATTATCTTTTAAAAGAGTTTTTAAGAAAACATCAGTTAAAAGATGAACTGATCTGCGTTTATAACCAAAAATTCGTTCTTTTTAATAATAAAAAGGGATTCGTAGTCGGTTACGTTTAGGGAAGGATTAGCACCCCTACAACGCCCAAAATTGGTACTTTTTAATTATAAATTGTCTCTATTATTGGAAATTTAAAAATTCAAAGATATATTTAATTTATAATCTTATTATTTCAAAATTATATAAAAAATATTTATTTATTTAAAAATATCGGAAAAAGACTTCTAGGTGCCTTAAGACAGCTCTTTTCTTTGATATTAATAAATATTAATTTAAATAAAATTAAATAATAATTTTTATAATATTTAATTTTAAAATACCAGAATAGGACATCTAGTTGTATTAAGACTGCCCTTTTCTTCAATATTGAATATTAAAGTAATTTATTAAAAAAATATAAATTATTATTTATTATATATATTTATAACTATATAATAATAATAAAAATATTTAAATATATAAACAATTAAAACAATAAAAATACAATTAGAACGATATATTTAAAAGCAGTAAAATAAATAAAAACATTTAAAATTAGTGACTAAATTATAATAAAATTAAAATTAAAAACCTAATTCATAATTAATCCTAATTATAGGGATTAAACATGCTATTAATTTAGTGACTAAAATAAAATTATATATAAATTGAATATCAGATTAAAATAAATTAAAAATATAAACTCAGGATTAAAATATTATTTATTAAAATTAAGGGACTAAATATATTATTTATCCTAAATATTTAAACATACAGGCTAGGACTAAAATGAAATAAAATAAAATTAAGAGACTAAATTAAAACGTATAAGAATTGATTTCAGTGACAAAAATAGAAATTTACAAATCTAGGATGACTACGAAAGAGGTTTGACCCGTGTGCGAAATTACAGATATACCCCTGCCCAAAACGGCGTCGTTTGGGAGGGGTATATAAGACCAAATGGCTGGCCCGTAGGGCCAGCATCCCTCATTTCCTCTCTTCTTCGTCTCTCTCTAACCGAGAGAGTTTATAAAACTCTCTCGCCTCTCTCTAACTGAGAGAATTCCGGCAGTCGCCGGACACCGTACTCCGGTGTCGGTCTCCACCGCCGGTTACCACACGCGGTGGCCGGATTTTTCCTAAATGTCCCCAAATAACCTCCTAAACCCTATTAGGCCGAATCCGGCGTTAGTTTCCCCTAAAAAACTCCCGATCGGAGTAGATCTGAAGAAATACCTTCGGGTATTTCGAATAGTTTGGTCAGCCCGTAGCGTCTTCGATCACCGGTGGCTTCCTCGGTAAGCTTTCCCTTCTTTCTTGGTTTCTATTTTTTTTTGTGGTTTTGGTTGTTGTTGGGTTGTATTTGTGTCTCTCTTCGGTTCCTTCCTCTCTGTTCTTTTTTTTCTGTTTTTTTTTTCTGTTTTCTGTTCTCTGTCCTTTGTTTTGCAGGATCCTGTGGCTTTTATAGCCACCACCGAGCCATGCTCGGACCGGTCTAGAGGGGGAAGTTCGGTGAGTCACCGAGCTATGTGGTGACTCACCCCATAGCCGTGACATGTGGGGAGCAGCTGGCCTTCTGGAGGCTTCTGGCGAGGGCGTCGTTGGTGGTGGCGACAGCGGCGGCCGCGTGATCCCTAGGGTATCATAACCCTAGGGTTTCTTGTTGTAAAACTTTGGACCGTTGGATCTTGCCAGATCCAACGGTGGAGATCGTCTGGCGACTGGGGATGAGATGGAAAACCCTAGTTGGGTTTAGGGTTATTGTTTGGGCTTTGTAAATGGGTTTGTAATAATTATTTAAAAATAATATACTAATAATAATATTTAATAATAATAATAATAATAAATTTAATAATAATAATAAATTTAAATGAAAAAAAATGATGTCTATAGCTGCCCCTCTTTGCTCATCCTTGTGTTAACAATAATAGAGTAAAGACGAAAAAGACAATATATATTTTTTCATTTGGCTTCTTTTGATTAGGATGGAAATGTTTGAAAACATCATGCACTGAAGGGCTTACAGATGACCCGAAGGCTTTGAAAACATCAAAAAGCTCTCGAAGGCTTTTTGGAAACATCATGCACTGAAGGGCTTACAGATGACCCGAAGGCTTTGAAAACATCAAAAAGCTCCCGAAGGCTTTTTGGAAACATCATGCACTGAAGGGCTTACAGATGACCCGAAGGCTTTGAAAACATCAAAAAGCTCCCGAAGGCTTTTTGGAAACATCATGCACTGAAGGGCTTACAGATGACCCGAAGGCTTTGAAAACATCAAAAAGTTCCCGAAGGCTTTTTGGAAACATCATGCACTGAAGGGCTTACAGATGACCCGAAGGCTTTGAAAACATCAAAAGCTCCCGAAGGCTTTTTGGAAACATCATGCACTGAAGGGCTTACAGATGACCCGAAGGCTTTGAAAACATCAAAAAGCTCCCGAAGGCTTTTTGGAAACATTATGCACTGAAGGGCTTACAGATGACCCGAAGGCTTTGAAAACATCAAAAAGCTCCCGAAGGCTTTTTGGAAACATCATGCACTAAAGGGCTTACAGATGACCCGAAGGCTTTGAAAACATCAAAAATCTCCCGAAGGCTTTTTGGAAACATCATGCACTGAAGGGCTTACAGATGACTCGAAGGCTTTGAAAACATCAAAAAGCTCCCGAAGGCTTTTTGGAAACATCATGCACTGAAGGGCTTACAGATGACCCGAAGGCTTTGAAAACATCAAAAAGTTCCCGAAGGCTTTTTGGAAACATCATGCACTGAAGGGCTTACAGATGACCCGAAGGCTTTGAAAACATCAAAAAGCTCCCGAAGGCTTTTTGGAAACATCATGCACTGAAGGGCTTACAGATGACCCGAAGGCTTTGAAAACATCAAAAATCTCCCGAAGGCTTTTTGGAAACATCATGCACTGAAGGGCTTACAGATGACCCGAAGGCTTTGAAAACATCAAAAAGCTCCCGAAGGCTTTTTGGAAACATCATGCACTGAAGGGCTTACAGATGACCCGAAGGCTTTGAAAACATCAAAAAGCTCCCGAAGGCTTTTTGGAAACATCATGCACTGAAGGGCTTACAGATGACCCGAAGGCTTTGAAAACATCAAAAAGCTCCCGAAGGCTTTTTGGAAACATCATGCACTGAAGGGCTTACAGATGTGAGAAATAGTTTACTAAGTAAAAAACTAAGAAAATCGTTTTCTTACTTTTCAACAATTTCATTTCAGAAAAGATAAAATGAGAAACTATGAAAATCGTTTTCTCATTATGTTTCAAAATAACATATTGATTGGGTAACATGCTCTAATCTCAAGATAATTTTCATTCTTGTGGATTGCATCTATCACTTCTTCAGATGTTTGTATAATTCCTGTATTTGCGGTTTTGAATACCTTCTTCTTGTAAGGTATTTCTTACCATGAATCTTCTTGTTCTTCTGAAGATCTGTAAAACTTCATGTTTGAATGCACTCAGATGTATCTATGTAATGCATTGTCTATTGTGCAAATGATGTTCTTATGAATGCATGAATATTGATGCAATCTTCATTTGACTTCAAAGTGGTGAACTTGGTCTTCCTTTACTTCATCATTTATTGCCAGGGTTACCTCTAGATATTAGTGTAGGAACTTATGCTATCAAGCTTGTATTTCTGCAGAACTTGTATCGTGGTGCCTTCTTTGCTTCATTTAAGTCTTAGAAGAAATGTTTTTCTTGTGGAACTCTTGTCGTAGTCAAAATTATGACCCTGATGCCCCATTTTGTCTTAGATAAAACCAACTTTATTTGCTTGGACTTGTGTAGAAATCCCATAAAGCTTTCATCTTTGAAAAGAGAATCTATCATCTTTAAAAAGAGAACCTATCATCTTTGAAGAGTGTAGATGTAGATATGTGACTCAGCGGGGATTAATTAGGGGAGTAGAGTCTGTTCTGATTTGACTCTTGAAACATATCATAAGGAAGATTTATTCCAATTCCTTTCATGTTTCCACATTTAATTGGTTCTCGAACAAGGCAACTTGAACCATATCATGTCGAGATGCTTAACCACAACTTGTCGTTCAAATAGTTTCTTGTTGTTAAAATTTCAGCTCTCCCTTATGTGGAAAGAAATCTTCATTATATCTTATTTCTAATCTTGGGGTTGAAGAAGATAAATTTCATCTTGGATCAATAAATGGAAACCATACGATTGTAACATTGATTCAGCATCAGAATAGCAGGTTCTTAAAACATTTGACAGTGCATTCATCCTTTCCTGTGGCTTCTGCTCAGATGTTCGTAAAACATTTGACAACACATTCATCCTTTCCTGTGGTTTCTGTTCAGATGTTCGTAAAACATTTGACAACACATTCATCCTTTACTGTGGCTTCTGCCAAGATTTCTCAATCATTTAAGCTCTTTGCCTAATGTTCAAAGCTTTTGAATAACGTCACAAGACCATTTGAGAACAAAACTCAGTGGGGATTCAAGTGTAATGTTGGTATGACCAAAAAGTTGGTCAAATTCACAAAATGTGCTGGTATCGAATTGAATAGGAAATACCGACAAATCTTGATATCATCTCTGGAAAAGGCAAATGTGATACTGATCATGCTTTCTTTCGTAATGAGCATGGTAGAAAATAGAAACACTTCAGCTGTAGGATCCATGTACAGAAAAAAGGTTCATGAAATTCTTGCTGCTGGGGATGAAACGCACATGATAAACCAAATAGATGAGAACTCGGTTTAGTCTAGCTGGCAATGATAACCCCAGTAACAATCGGGAAAGAGCAATATACTTGAGCTTCTCTCTTCAATGTCATCAATTACACAAAACTGATGTGAAAAACAGCTTCGTAACCTCAATAGTATGGTTGAAACTATTTGCTAGGAATCTCAAAGAAATATTTTCAATTATCACCGACACACAGAAGGCCAAATTCAATGCTGAGATCTTAAGGAACTGAACCCTGGATCAAGTAGTCTACCTGGGGATCATCTTTATTCATGCAACCGTAATGTAGTTTATCAAAGAACACACTGTCATGTGACATACGGTTAAGAATATTAGGTATTTGAAACCATACTTGCTGAATAAATGTTTGTTCAACAACAGGACCCTAATGCAACTGCCTGATGAATGAAGCAATTATGTGTAGTCAGATTGACTGTTATTGTTTCACCATTTTCATTCTTCATATCTTTATATCTCATTGGAAATATTTATTCAAGTCAATGATCTTGACACATGATGATGTGGGCCTTCAGCATGCCCTAACAATTGCTGATACGAACGTTCAAAATACATCAACATTCTTCATTCTGATTGAAATGGGCTTTCAGCATGCCCCGATATTTGCTTCTTATTAATCTGAGCCTTCAAAATGCCCACATGGATCTGTCTGAAGGAACCTTTAAAATGCCCCAACATTTGCTTATACAGATGTTAAAAGTGTGTTCAACATTACTTCTTGTTGAGATGAGCCTCCAAAAATACTCAAATATAACATTACTTCTTGTTGAGATGAGCCCCCAAAAATACTCAAATATTCATATTGCTGTGAGCCTTCAAAATGCCCCAATATTCTATTTCTGGTTGAAATTGGCATTCAATATGTCCCTCTAGATCTGTCTAAATTGGGCTTTCTAGATGCCTCAATTTTCTATTTCTGGTTTACTCTCGACGTCTGTTTGACTTGAATATCATGATCCCTACAAGTTTCAATTTTGACAATACACTGTTGTAGGTACTTGTAGCTTTATTCGTGCCCCAAATCTATTTATCTTGAATACTCTCATTCTGGTGTCACTAAACAGTAGTGTTATCAAGTAACTGAAATTCTCTTCATGTTATCACAAACTTAAGAAGTATTCAATCATTCTAACAGAAACGTCTGAGATATGTGTCTTCTGAATGAGGTGACCATTTTTTGTATCTGGAGGGATATAGTCAGACAGTGAAGTAAAAATAGCTTGGTAATCCGTTTTAGGCTGACACAGTGGCTTATCATCTTTCAGTGAAGGCTATATCTGAAATATACTTTTCTGTGGGAGAGAAACCAATTTATGCAAACAATAATCTGATGCAATGGCAAGACTACATATACAATGGTACAAGCTCATCAAAAATCCGCACCCATGCAACATGTTGATTCTGATAACAACTCATCTGATTATGAAACGATCTTTCAGGATGATTTCACATATATTGATAGTTCTTCTGATATCGAGGAAATCATGAATTCTGATTCTAATGAGGAGAGTATACTGTTATACTTGACAAAAGTGGGATTCTCAGAGGCTGAAGCTTCAATAACCATGGAGAGATGTGGTTCAAATTCATCAATTGCAGAATTGACAGATTTTATATGTGCTGATCAAATGGCTAAGGTTATTGACGCACTTCTTATGGTAGAAGATAGGAAGCCATTATGCAATGATCCCAATTACAAGCAAAGGCGAAACTTGGGCTATGATTTGTGGAAAAGGAAGAAGCAGAGGAAGCTTGAAAAGAAGCTTCTTAATGAAGATGATCATGCAGTTCATCTTTCAATTCCAATGATCGGTTATGGGGTTCCTACCGAATCAGATCAGATAACTCAAAGAACACTTCCAGAAGATGCTATTGGGTCTCCTTATTTCTACTATGAGCAAATTCATCTTTTAAATCCAATGATTGGTTTTGGGGTTCATACCAAACCAGATCAGATAACTCAAAGAACACTTCCAGAAGATGCTATTGAGTCTTCTTATTTCTACTATGAGCAAATGGCACTTGCTCCAGTTAATGTTTGGACTGGAATATCACAGTACTTATTCGATGTAGAGCCAGAATTTGTAGATTCGAAGCATTTTCATGCTACTACACTGAAAAGGGCTATATTCATATTTCTGCCAATTGAGAACAGATTTTCTCTTATTCTGCTTCCTCCATGTGCTGATGCTTTTCCATTGACAAAGAAATGATGGCCTTCCTGGGATCCAAGAACAAAGTTGAACTATTTATAAACATGTACAAGAAGTGCCAAATTGACAGAAAGGACTTGTAAGGCTCTTGAAGCTTATGACAATGAGCCACCTTCGAATATCAAGAAGTATGTTCTTGATGAGTGCTGAAAATGGAATCTGGTATGGGTTAAAAAGAATAAAATTGTTTCACTTGAATCTGATGAAGTGGAAATGCTTCTAGGTTTCCCTAAAAACCATACACGAGGAGGAGGATCATTAGAAACATGTTCCTCTAGGTTATCAATGTCCTGTCTCTTTTCTCTGGAATCAGTGATGCAGAGATTGCCTTCTATTGTCTTGGCATATCTTTGAAAACAGATGTGTAAGAACTGAATGATGATCGGTTGGAGCAATTGATGAGTAGTTTTGGCGAATTCGACCTTGTTGTCAGTGTCATCCAGCGTAACAACCTTACTGGAAGAAATAAACATCATCATGATGAACTAGAAGATTTTTGTTAGTGCATTTTCTTGCAATGACTGCCACAGTGACTGTCTATTCTGCTGCTCCAAAATACACACTGCCATATCCCACTCTTCCCTAACCATGGAAAGGTTTAGTTGATGGTAATACTGGTTATCTCAACTTTTAGAATCCTGTACGGCATACAAATGTAGAATTTGTTCCAACGTCTTATTCTGTGCCATAAGTCCTCAAATTCAAATTCAACAATCTTCTGAAGGACATAATGGATATCATTTTGACAAAGAAATTGATCGGCGTAGAAGAAGTAGCAATGATGTATCAAGACTTGAGCTAACACCAGAGTGCAGGTAGTAACTTGTTCATGGCTTTATGATGTAATCTTCTAGAGAACATGAATTGATGGTTGGGGAAAATAATCTGTCTGGTGATGCTTATCGCCCTCAGCATGAGATAAACGATAATCTTTCTTGATGAATTGCTAATGTCATAGGAGAGTGTCACAAGTTCAATTCTCCAGACTTTCTGGCTTCTTGGACCACTTGCCTTCAAAAATGTGAAGCGCTTCATTCTTCTGGCTTCGTTCATTCTTTTTCTACAACAGAGGTAGAATAAGCAACAATTGCTTTAAGGACCTTCCTCATTTGAGACTGTATTGTTTGAAAATGTTTTTTCTCCTTTCTTTATTGAAGAATGAAAGAATTTTGCAAAGTATTACCCCTTTCAGGTTCACAATATAATCGAATCATAAACAATGAGTTTAATGAATATCAAATAAATCAACTACACTTTTAAATCATTCAAAAATCATAGTCCTATGGCAAGTGTCAAAATTATTGACTGATTTGAGGTGTAGGTTGATTTTGGTAAAGTAGGTTCTTTCAAGTTGGTTCAGTATGTCGCTTCGGGCTTCCACTAACTTGAAGAAATGGTTGTTATACTCATCTTGTAGAGATGCTTCTCGTTTCCAGAATCTCAGGAACGTTTTTGAGATGTGTGGTGCTTCATTAAGAGCTTAAAATCGTCTCTTATATCGTTGTTGCACCATTCAATATTCGAGCCGCCTTTTCAGGTTTTCAACTCGAATCCTCCTTTGGTTTCAAAGATGTTTTTTTTTTAAAATTTATATCTTGAACCCTCCTTTTATCATTTTTCATATCATGCATTAAAGATTTTAAAAAACAATTTTTGCAAATAAAAATCAATCTTGAGAGGCGGAATGAATTCTGAAGATATTCTCTTTTACTTAGAAATCCATGTACGATTAAAATGGACTTTTCAGGTACGTAACGTAGGCCATGGCTTATGGTTATGAAAAAAAGGGATAAAAAGGCCCAAATAAGTGTTTAAGGGTCATCAAACCAAGGATCAATTCATTCTGATGCCATCAATCTTGTTTTGTTTGACTTGGATCTGCCTTGATGGGGAATTTTCCATCAACTGGATCCCTCTAGACTGCCAAATTTTGGATTCATTTCCATTTTCTCATATCTCCAGCATTTCTTGCTCTTCTTGTTTGTACTTGATCAACCTTGTAACTTGAGGCTCAATAAATCACCCATCTTGATTCAATTTTCCTTTTTTTTTCCTTTTTTTTTCTTCTTTCTTTGTTGGATGAGTATAATACTTCAATTGCTTTGAGCACCTCCTTTTCCTTTTGCATTTTGGAGGTTTTCCATTATTCTTGATTGGATTGATCTTCAAGCACTCTGTATTTGACATACTTTGTAGTTCAAAACTTTCATGACTTCATGGAAACTTGTCTTCGTAATAAAACTGTATTGACAATCTTTATTCTTGTGAGCCAATATCCTTTACCTTGCCCCCCAATGTAGAGGGTGATCCTTGGTTAGGGTTGAATTAGAAGAAAAATTATTCAGGCTCAAATGGGGACAACAAAGGATATATATATATATATTAAAGGATAAATGAAACAATGCCGTTCATCATCTCATACACAGAAACCTTTGTAAAAAGAGGTATCCATAGGGGGATGAATATTCAAGATTAACTTTATTTACATGAAAAAATGTAATTAATGCATGATATATTTATTTCAATCAATCACTTTCCCCTTCTTCTTTGAGTATGCCCTAATCACTCGAAATTATCATCAATGAGTTGGTCCATGATGCCTCATCTCGTTTCTTCTTGCAGTAAAATTCACGAATAGTTGAAAGTTTGGTTCTTTCGAGGTCTTTTGGTTTATGATGGTTTTGTATTTGGAAGGACAAATGTGTGACTTATAAAGTCATGTATATGGTGGAAGGTAGTATCATCAATCAATCGACTCTACCCGAGAAGGTAAACATCTAGAGTTTGTGTCTCAAAAACAGGTAGAGACATTTCTTCAGAGTCTCAGATAAATGTAGTGTCAGGATTTGGTTTTGGTAAAGGTCGAGTAATGGTGTTGGATGGGATATGGAAGATATAATTTTATCATTTGCCAATAGATCTATAACTCTTGCAAATTTAAAAGAATATTTAATCTACTTGATACTCAATAATCTCAAGATTAAAACTTGATTCTTTGCTCATAACCATAAAAGCAACACAATTTATTTTTTTGCACAAAAGGCAGAGAAAGGAACAAAAAACAAGTTCAAACAAGATGCTGAAAATAGAAAGGTACTACAGTGGTAGATAACACTTCCACTTGTTCATGCATCATCACTCCTTTAATGTCAGTTGTGTAATAAGATCAGAGTCATTGTCTTCATTTTCCTCCCATTTCTTGATCATTTTTTGTGTCAAGACTCTTTTGTCAACAAGCATCTCTATTTCTTTTAACAGTTGCCTACAATTGCCCGTGGAATGCCCAAATACTCCCAAATGAAAATCACAAACACTACTTTGATCATAGCTATGAGCAGAAGGGTTTGGTGACATTTTCATTGGTCTTGGTGTGATGTACTGACCTTTAACCAAATGAGGGTATAAGTCTGAAATAGAAGTTTGGAACACTTCCAAAGTTTTTCTTGATCGCATGACTTTCTTTGGTCGATCCGAACAGTTACTTGCTCTTTTTCTTTTGCAATTGTAGGGATTCTGGATGTGACATACATTCACATCATCAGCTTTCGCTTTTTGATCTGTTGGGCTCTTGGATGTGACCTTTGAGTTTTCTTCATTGATTACATTCTCAATTAAATCTCCACTTGTCACAAGATTCTCGAATTCCTTTATCGGATTTGCCTGCATTAACTCGAAGAAAGGCGCTGGAAGGGAATCACGAAACATACGTGATATCTCTTCTTCTAACATGGGAGGTTGAACTTGTGCTACCATTCCTCTCCATCTTAAGGCATATTCTTGAAATCTTTCATTGGTTTTCCTTTTTACTCTTCGAAGATCCATACGTGTTGGAGCTAAGCCTTTAACATACCGATATTGTCCCAAAAATACATCAGCTAAATCTACCCATTTCTTGATCTGTTCTTGGGTCAACTGATTGTACCAGACTACCGCTGGGTTAACAAGGCTATCATGGAAAGAGTGAATTAACAGGTCATCAGAATTTAAATATCCTCCCATTTTCTGCAAAACATTCTTAGGTGGATTAGGGGACAACTTGTGCCATCATATTTCTCAAAATCAGGCATTTTGAATTCATGGGGAATAATCAAATCTGGAACCAAGCTAAGCTCTCTTGCTTCTAATTCTTTGTGGTAGGCATTAACATCTTTCATGTTTCTGATTGCTTTCTCTGTCCTCTTGACTTTCTCCTCATATTGTGAATAATTAATGAGGCTATTCTTTGGGTTCAAGTGGAATGCCCCAGGGTATATTATCTGTCTCGACTCTTCAATCTGATAGCACGATTTCTCTTTAGCAGTTATCTTTTCTTTATCAGATTCCATTCCCTGAATAATTTGATCTGATTCATCTGGTACTGAATCTGATGCTTCTTTCCTTGTATCCCGAGGTAACCCTGTTAATTGTTTTGGCCACTGGTCTTGTAGTCCCTCATAAGATTGCTCCATTGTTTTCAATGATGATGGTAAAGTAAAATGAATGAATGACCTTGGTTTTACTGTTACAAAACCTTTCATTAATTATTAACATGTTTTTATAATTAAAGTACATAACAGTATTTAAATAAAAATGTGAAAAATGCATAAATGGAAAAATAAGAATGCAAAATGTGCAATTTAAAGATATAAAAAGTAAAAATACAAAATGAAAATACACATATACAAAATGTAAATGCCTGTATGAAAAGGTGTTACTTAAGAGTGATCATCTTAGAACAGATTTCATTGAACACAAAAGCTTCAGTAAATCAAACAAAACTTTTACATGTAGGGGACAACTTTCAGTCCTAACTTCAACAAAACTTTACATATAGGGAATAAATTTCCCATTTTCTTCTCTAAAACCAAGTTAGTTTATCAGCTTTTGGGCCATATTGCTTGTCTGGACTGCAGCTTCTTCCATTACATTCTGGTGTTCTTTCATCTCCTATGTCAATTCTTGGAGTTGATCATTTTCCTTTGTGAGAGAACATTTGTGTTCAAAAAGTTTTTGGACAAGATCTTCATGTTTGTTGCAACTCTTTTTCAGTTTGGTGACCCCTACTATCCACTCTTCTGGGGTGTTTCCTATACCAGCATTTTGAAAGGCTTGACTGACCTTCTGGAAGTCTTCATGTATGGTTTCCATTTTGGTGCTCAATTTATCGTTTTCAATCTTCAAATGACGTATTTGAGCTTCAAACCTCATCAAATCTTCTTCTCTCTGGGCGCCCCTACTGATATTCTTACCTTTGAAGACTTTTGGTATTAATCTATCAGGACCCTCAGTTACCAAACTAGGTCGATTATTTACCATAAATTGTAAGGTTCCATGATCCAAAAGACTTTGGACTCGGCATTTGAAGGCAAGACAATTCTCGATGGTATGTCCTTGAGCTCCGGCATGATATTCACAATGAACGTTGATGTCATACCAATTTGGATACGGAGGTTGGAACGGTTTTATATAATATGGATCCACTTCTCGTGCTTCAAGTAGCTTCTCATACAACTCTTTATATGATATGGGGATAGTATCAAGATGAGAACCACCTTTTGTCTTGAATTAAACCTGAGTTTTAGATATCGGGAGCATACTAAACTTCGATGATTTCAGGTTACATGATTTCTTCTCTTCTCTGGAAGCTTTTACAATTGTCATCATTTCTTTGGTATATCCAGATGACTTGTGAATACGGATGATGATTGTCTGTAACTTCTCCAATTGATTAGGATCAGAAGTCCCTTGCATATTTGAGATTGCAGGATTATGTTCATTAAGCTTTCTCTCTTTCTGTGCAGGAATCTCTTCTCTTTTGGCCAAAACAGATATTCTATCCATCATTTTGGACACTTGCTCTCTTATTTCTCGTATCTCCTTTTGCTCTTCAATGGGCATACAATCTTTGGGTGCATAGCTCTTCTCTATCTTTAGAGTTCCCTCAGGATGTCTTTTCTTGGCCGCGTCATATTTGGTTCGATCATAAAACTTTTTGTCCATTTATGATTTCTTTCTAATTTGATGAACAGTCTTTTCAGTTAACACCTTTTGGTCATGATCATGCAATGCAAACAAAAGAAAATAATTTAAACAAATTAGAGCAAAAATAACATACATGGGAAAATAAGAAAAAAATAAAATGGTTAATACCAACTAATTGAAAGAAAAAATTTATTTATCATGGTATATAATAAATCCTAACCTCATGCTTTCTAGTTCCATGCTTTGTTTGGAAAAATTAACCTAATCGCATGATTTCTAGTTCGCATGCATTTATTCAGGGAGAAAAAATAATAATAAATTAAAAGCTAGAGCTTATTTCTCCTTTGTGTACACCTATGAACAAAGGTTCAGTACTGTCTTAGATTAGGTGAATTTCTAGGGTTTATAATATGCAGAGTTTCAGTTCTAGGAGTAAAGGTACTCGAATTGTCCTTGTTGATGCCCCCTTGGGCTGTTAACCCTCAATCCTAGTCCATCACAGACTAAAGTGGATCGAGTTCAATTCGAGGGGATACATTTCTCTATGCCTGACACGGAGAATAAATTCTCACGAAGACATAGAGCATATGAACCTCGAAAGTTACTGGCTAGGTCTGACACGGAGAATAAATTCTCACGAAGACGTCGCTTTCACTCCCACTTAAAAGGGACAAACTCAATTATAGAGCTTTATGTTATGCAATGCAAGTGTTGTGTGTGAGGAGAAATGTTCAAACCTCTAACAGATAAATGAAATAATTAATACCTGAATAAAAAAACCAATATTAATATAAAAATAAAAATTTGAAAGAAAAGAATTAAAAATTAAATAAATGAATTTTTAATTTCTAATTAATAGAGACAATTTATAATTGATTTTAAAGTTTGACAAATCCCCAGCAGAGTCGCCAAGCTGTCGTAACCGGTTTTCGCCCGGGCACGAATTTTTTTTTACTTGGTGGGAAAAGTGATGTGAATAAATGGTTTTTAAAATAATTTGGGAGTCGCCATCGGCCTTTTGGGTCAGGTAGGTCGAATACCTAAAAATTATCTTTTAAAAGAGTTTTTAAGAAAACATCAGTTAAAAGATGAACTGATCTGCGTTTATAACCAAAAATTCGTTCTTTTTAATAATAAAAAGGGATTCGTAGTCGGTTACGTTTAGGGAAGGATTAGCACCCCTACAACGCCCAAAATTGGTACTTTTTAATTATAAATTGTCTCTATTATTGGAAATTTAAAAATTCAAAGATATATTTAATTTATAATCTTATTATTTCAAAATTATATAAAAAGTATTTATTTATTTAAAAATATCGGAAAAGGACATCTAGGTGCCTTAAGACAGCTCTTTTCATTGATATTAATAAATATTAATTTAAATAAAATTAAATAATAATTTTTATAATATTTAATTTTAAAATACCAGAATATGACATCTAGTTATATTAAGACTGCCCTTTTCTTCAATATTGAATATTAAAGTAATTTATTAAAATAAATATAAATTATTATTTATTATATATATTTATAACTATATAATAATAATAAAAATATTTAAATATATAAACAATTAAAACAATAAAAATACAATTAGAACGATATATTTAAAAGCAGTAAAATAAATGAAAACATTTAAAATTAGTGACTAAATTATAATAAAATTAAAATTAAAAACCTAATTCATAATTAATCCTAATTATAGGGATTAAACATGCTATTAATTTAGTGACTAAAATAAAATTATATATAAATTGAATATCAGATTAAAATAAATTAAAAATATAAACTCAGGATTAAAATATTATTTATTAAAATTAAGGGACTAAATATATTATTTATCCTAAATATTTAAACATACATGCTAGGACTAAAATGAAATAAAATAAAATTACGAGACTAAATTAAAACGTATAAGAATTGATTTCAGTGACAAAAATAGAAATTTACAAATCTAGGATGACTACGAAAGAGGTTTGACCCGTGTGCGAAATTACAGATATACCCCTGCCCAAAACGGCGTCGTTTGGGAGGGGTATATAAGACCAAATGGCTGGCCCGTAGGGCCAGCATCCCTCATTTCCTCTCTTCTTCGTCTCTCTCTAACCGAGAGAGTTTATAAAACTCTCTCGCCTCTCTCTAACTGAGAGAATTCCGGCAGTCACCGGACACCGTACTCCGGTGTCGGTCTCCACCGCTGGCTACCACACGCGGTGGCCGGATTTTTCCTAAATGTCCCCAAATAACCTCCTAAACCCTATTAGGCCGAATCCGGCGTTAATTTCCCATAAAAAACTCCCGATCGGAGTAGATCTGAAGAAATACCTTCGGGTATTTCGAATAGTTTGGTCAGCCCGTAGCGTCTTCGATCACCGGTGGCTTCCTCGGTAAGCTTTCCCTTCTTTCTTGGTTTCTATTTTTTTTTTGTGGTTTTGGTTGTTGTTGGGTTGTATTTGTGTCTCTCTTCGGTTCCTTCCTCTCTGTTCTTTTTTTTCTGTTTTTTTTTCTGTTTTCTGTTCTCTGTCCTTTGTTTTACAGGATCCGGTGGCTTTTATAGCCACCACCGAGCCATGCTCGGACCGGTCTAGAGGGGGAAGTTCGGTGAGTCACCGAGCTATGTGGTGACTCACCCCATAGCCGTGACATGTGGGGAGCAGCTGGCCTTCTGGAGGCTTCTGGCGAGGGCGTCGTTGGTGGTGGCGACAGCGGCGGCCGCGTGATCCCTAGGGTATCATAACCCTAGGGTTTCTTGTTGTAAAACTTTGGACCGTTGGATCTTGCCAGATCCAACGGTGGAGATCGTCTGGCGGCTGGGGATGAGATGAAAAACCCTAGTTGGGTTTAGGGTTATTGTTTGGGCTTTGTAAATGGGTTTGTAATAACTATTTAAAAATAATATACTAATAATAATATTTAATAATAATAATAATAATAAATTTAATAATAATAATAAATTTAAATGAAAAAAAAATGATGTCTACAGAGCATGAAACCCATCAGCCCTAGGTGATTTGAGAGGACTCATGTCAAAAAGAGCAGACTTGATCTCCTCATTTGTAACCAGAGCGTTAAGCATGCAGAAATCTTCAGTAGAAAGATGGGAAAGCACATCTGATAGGAAAACGACTGTTACTACAACCCTCCTCACGGAAAAGATCCTTAAAGAATGAAGAAGCTTCAGAACAAAGGATCTTCTCGTCATAGCACCATTCGCCACTGCTGATTTTAAGAGCTTGGATTCTGTCGCACTTACGCCTAATGAGAGCTCGACTATGGTAGTCCTTCGTATTACGGTCCCCCTCGAGAAGCCACGTACTCCTAGATTTTTGTTTCCAAACCATTTTGAAGACACTAGTTTTTTTCGTTTTGTTTATTATTATTATTATTATTATTATTATTATCTATTTTTATTAAATAAATATTACAGGCCCATTTTATAAATCTGGAAGCCCAACAGACGATCCAAAGATATCAATCCCAAAGCCCAACAGTGACCGGCCCAGATTTAGGAGCCCAAGGGAAACCCTAAACCAAATTAGGTTTTGTGTCTCATTCCAGCAGCAGCCTCTTCTATCAACCGTTGTATCTGATTAGATCCAACGGTCCCCAGATGCACCAAATGAAAACCCTAGAGTATGATACCCTAGGGTCATGTCCCAGCCGCCGCTTCAAGAGTTCCAACGAGTTCCAGCCGCCCCACGTCCACACTGCCGACGCTCCCACTGCCAGGTGACCCAACCCGCTTCAGCCACGACGTCGCCGCCTCGCCAGGATGCTCCAGAAGACCCAGATGGCTACCCACGTTGAAGATCTATGGTGAGTCACCGCCATAGCTTGGTGACTCACCGAAGACCGCTCCATTACCCGGTCCGATGAACGTCTCAACGAGGTTATAAAAGCCTCGACTTACCTGCAAAAAAAAGACAGGGAGGAAGACAACAGAAAATAGAAACGAGGAAACAAAAATCTACCAACGATCCCAGTCAACAAGAAGTCAAAAAGAAAAACAAGAGGAAAAGAGAAAGAAACTTACCCCGTTCGCCGGATTCGTTATAAAACCAAAGGTAATACCTACGGTCTCTTTTAGATCTAGGAAGATCTATAGGGTTTTAGGAAAAAAAGAGGCCATATTCGGTCTTAGGTGAAAAAAAGGTAATTCGGGGTTATTTTCACGAATTCTGGCCACCATGGACGGTGGCCGGCGGCGACTATCAGCATCAGAACAAGGTGGCCAACGGTGGCCGGTTTCCCTCCGGCGAGGGAAACTTAGAGAGAGGACAGAGCTTCTCTCTCTAAAGAGAGAGAAGCAAACCATGCAAATGAAACTTTTGGCCCTTTTTGGGTCGGCTTTAGGGTTTAAATACCCTCCTCGAACGACGTCGTTTTGGGGAGGGGTATTTGTGTAAATTCCTGCGTGGTCAAACCACACTCGCAGTCACTCTGACTTTGTAAATTTCTATTTTAGTCACTGAAATAGAATTCTGAACCTTTTAATTTGGTCTCGTAAATCTTATTTTATTATATTTTAGTCCCTAATATATATGTTTATATGTTTAGGTTAAATATCTATTTAGTCCCTTATAATTGTAATTAATTTTATTTTAATCTCGTATTAAAATTTAGGGCTAAATTGCATTCTTAATGTCTATATCAAATGATATTTTTAAATATGTCCATTAATTGTTTATATTTTATAATTTAGTAACTGACTTCTTTATAATTTTGACCATAAGTTTTATATATTTTGTAATTTAATTTTATAATTTTAATTTCTTTTATTTTGATCATTATTTATTTGCAATATTATTTTATTATTACTTTTGATATATTTAAATTAGTATTTTACTTTAATTATTATTGTTATCATTATTATGTAGTCATATAAATATATATAATAAATAATGTTTATTTACTTATTTTTTATATATTAAAAATTCTATTTATAAATTTAATTTTATATAAATTACTTTTAAGAAAAATAATCATATTTTAATATTTATTTATTTTTTTAATATTAAGAAATGGGCTGTCTTAAAGCAGCTAGAAGTCCTTTACTGATATTCTTATATAAATAAATATCCTATTTTTATAAATTATATATATTTTTTTATTTTAATTATTTTTATAGAAATGTTTTATTAATATTTATTTTTTAATATTAAGAAATGAGATATCTTAAAGCACCTAGAAGTACTTTTCTGATATTTCTAAGTAAATAAATATCTTATTTATAATATATATATATATATATATATATATATTAATATATTTTCTTAAAATTATATTAATAAATAACAGGATTATAAATTAAATATATTTTTGAATTCTTAAATTTCCAATAACAGAGACAATTTATAATTAATGAGTACCAATTTTGGGCGTTGTGGGGGTGCTAATCCTTCCCCAAACATAATCGACCACGAATCCCTCAATCTTTTAACTGATGTTTTCTTAAAAACTCTTTTAAAAGATAATTTTTAGGTATTCGACCTACCTGACCCAAAAGGCCGATGGCGACTCCCTAAATATTTTTAAAAACCATTTATTCACATCACTTTTCCTGCCAAGTAAAAATTTCGTGCCCGGGTAAAAACTGGTTACGACAGCTTGGCGACTCCGCTGGGGACCGGTCAAGCTTTGAAATTAATTATAAATTGTCTCTATAAATTAGAAATTAAAAATTCATATGTATTTAATTTATAATTCTTTTCTTTCAAATTTTTTTACTTATGGTTTTCATAATATTTTTATATTCTTCTTTATTAATTGTTTTTTATTTTCAGTTATTAAATTTCATTTTTATTTGTTTGTCAAAGGTTTGAATATTTCTCACACACAACACATGCATTGCATAACATAAGCTTTATAATCAAGCTTGTCCCTTTTAAGTGGGAGTGAAAGCGATGTCTTCGTGAGAATTTATTCTTCGTGTCAGACCTAGCAAGTAACTTTCGGGGTTCACATGCTTTATGTCTTCGTGAGAATTTATTCTCCGTGTCAGGCATAGAGAAATGTATCCCCTCGAATTGAACTCGGTCCGCTTAAGTCTGTAATGGACTAGGATTGAGGGTTTGGCAGTCTAAGGGGGCACCAACAAGGACAGTTTGAGTACCTTTACTCTTAGAACTAAAACCCTACATATAATAAACCCTATAAATTCTCCTGATCTAAGACAGTACTGAACCTCTGTCCGTAGGTGTACACAAAGGAGAAATAAGTTCTAAATTTTTAATTAATTTGATTTTTTTGCCTACAAACTAAAAATCATGAGGTTAGGTTAATTTTTGCAAACAAAGCATGGAATTAGAAAGCATGAGGTTAGGATTTATACCTTGATAGATAGAATTTTTCTATCCATTAGTTGGTACTAACCATTTTATTTTTTCTTATTTTTCATACATGTTTATATCGATTTCTTTTGTTTGCATTGCATGATCATGGCATAACCAAAAGGTGTTGACTTGAAAGACTGTTCATCAAATTGGAAATAATTCATAAATGGACAAACAGTTTTATGATCAAACAAAATAACGCGGCCAAGGAAAGACATCCTGAGGAAACTCCGAAGAGAGAGGAGAGTTATGCACGCAAAGATCCTGTTATATTAATACCAAAAGTATTACACAAAGATCCTGCCAGATTGATACCAAAAGCAGTCTACGGTAAGAGCATCAGTCGGGGTATTCAAAATAAAGGAGGTTTTTATGAAGCTCAAACATGTTATTTGAAGGACCAAAATAAGAAATTGAGCACAAAAGTGGAAACCATGCATGAAGATTTCCAAAAGATTAGTCAAGCCTTTCGAAATGCTGGCATAGGAAACACCCTAGAAGAGTGGATAACAGGGGTCACCAAACTGAAAAAGAACTGCAACATATATGAAGATCTTGTCCAAGAACTTCTTGGACAGAAAGGTTCTCTTACAAGGGAAAATGAGCAACTCCGAAAATTGATACAAAAGATGAAAGAGAATGTCATGGAAGAAGCTGCAGTCCAGACAAGCAATATGACCCATAAGCTGATAGACTAAGCTGACTTTACAAGGAATTAAAGCAGACTGATAACTCAACTTTTGAGCATGAATAGAAATTAACTTGGCTTTAGAGAAGTTAGGAGGGAAAGTTATCCCCTATATGTAAAGTTTTGTTGAAGTTAGGACTGAAAGTTGTCCCATACATGTAAAAGTTTTGTTTGATGCACGTAAACTTTTGTGTTCAATGAAATCTGTTCTAAGATGATCAATCTTGAGTAACACCTTTTCATACATACATTTGCATTTTACATCTTTGCATTTTCATTTTGCATTTTTACTTTTATGTTTGTTTTTGTATTGTAAAATTTGTATTCTTATTGTTACATTCACATATTTACATATTTGCATTTGCATTTTTACATTTTTATTTATATTTTCATTTTTACATTTGCATCTTTGCATAATTGCATTTTATTTCAAACTATTTTACATGCATTTAATCATGACAACGTGGAATAATTCATGGAGAATTCCATGACAGAATTTTTGAAATCAAAGTGGAGCTAACTTGGTCTTCCTAAAGAATGATAAGAGCCATGAATGAGATTTTAGCAAGGGTTGGTAGAATCAAGAAACTGAAAGAGCAACTTATCAAGACTCAATAAGAAATGACTGACCATGCAAAAAAATTACAGGCTGATTTAAAAGAACAAATGACCATGTTAATGGACATGATGAATGATATGATCCATGGAGGGAAACCCTTAGAGGATCCCACTGTGCAGGCTATGAATGAGGTTTTGAATGATAATGAGTTTGACGTGATAATGTCTGATGATCAAGAACCTATTAGTGAGTATGGTAATTCAAGACAACTTCAAGATTTGGTCCCAAGAGACATTGGTGAATTAACAGTGAATGAAAAATCAATGAAGGAAAAAAGTTCACTTGTGAGAGATAAGCTTTACCCAAAGAAAAGGGATATAGAAAAGGGTCAAAGGCTGATCAAAAAGAAAAAGAATGTACAGAGTTTTCAATTTCCTCCTTTCCACTTTTTCAGGTGAAAAATTGCATTAAAAATTGCTCTCATCCAGATTAACTACTCCACGACTTGTTCAGCTACAGTGGCCTCCAAATGAGAATTGTACGTATAAGGAGGTTCATTGGAAAAACCAGACTGAAATTCCAAATTGTTCAACTAAGGTTCCTAGTAACCTTGAGAGAAATTTCCAAGATCCTTTAGAGCAAGCAATTCAAAAATGCAAGGTAGAAGAAGGGGTTAAAGTTCAATGCTCAGAAATTATTGCCTCAACTGAGACTAATGTGATCAAATCATGTGAAGAATATCAGACACAAGAAAATGGGAAAGGAAATCAAAGCAAAAAGGTTCCCATGGATGTAATCAGAGATTGTCCTGTAGGACTAAAAATAAACTGGGAAGATGCAACCATGAAAACATCTCAAACACCCATATCAGACTTCCTGAGGACAGATGAAACTTTGGACAGTTTAGATAATATGACGAATACTACGCCAATCACAGCTGCAATATATGTTCAGAACCGGGACAAAGCTATTGTCACCAATAAGAATTGTTTTGAGTCCAATTTCCAATTGATAAACGAGAATATGAGATCTGACCACAAAACTGCTAAAAAAGAAGTAGAGGTTGGTACGTCTGAGAAATCATCCAAACGAGCCCAAATAAGAGAAATGATCAAGAAATGGGGGGCAACTGAGGACAATGACCCTGATCCTATTACACACCCAACATTAGAGGAGTAATGATGCATAAACAAGTGGAAGTGTTATCTACCACTGTAGTACTTTCTATTTTCAGCATCTTGTTTGAACTTGTCTTTTGTTCCTTTCTCTATCTTGTTGAAATAAATAAACTTGTGTTACTTTTATGGTTATGAGCAAAGAATTAAATTTTAATCTTGAAATTTTTGAGTATCAAGTAGATTAAATATTCTTTTTCAAGAATTATAGATTTTTGGCAAATGATAAAATTATACCTTCCATACAATGTCAATTACTTGATCCTCACCAAAATCAAATCTTGACCATACATTTATCTGAGACTCAGGAATAATGCCTCTACCTATTTTTGAGACGCCAAATCCAGATGTTTACCTTCTCGGGTATAGTTGATTGGTTCATTACCCTCCACTATATACACGATTTCAAAAGTCACACATTTATCCTTCCAAATACAAAACCATCATGAACCAAAAAACCTCAAAAGAACCAAACTTTCAAATTATCCGTGAATCTTCCTGCAAAAAGAGACGAGATGAGGCATCATGGATCAACTTATCGAAGATAATTTTGAGTGATTGGGGTATACTCAAAGAAGAATAAAAAAGATTGATTTGGATAAATATATCATGCATTAATTACATTGTTTTCATGCAAATAAATTTAATCTTGAATATTCATCCCTCTGGGGATTCCTCTTTTTACAAAAACTTCTGTGTATGAGATGACGAACGATATTATTTCATTTATCCTTTCAAATATATGTATATATATATATATCTTGTTGTCCTCTTTTAAGCTTAATATTTCCTTCTGATTCAACCTTAACCAATGATCACCCTCCACATTGGGGGGCAAGAAGAAGGATATCTGCTCACAGGAATAAAGATTGTCAATTACGAAGGCAAATCTTCATGAAATGAAGAGAGCTTTGAACTACAAGGTAGATCAAATACAAAGTGCTTGAAGATCAATCCATTCAAGAAAAACGAAAGAATTTTCGAAATGCAAGAGGAAAATGAGGTACTCAAAGCAATTGAAGTCCTATACTAAAAAAAAGAAAAAATTGAATCAAGATGGGTGACTCATTGAGGCTCAAATTTCAAGGTTGATCAATTGCAGTAAAGTTCAAAGATTCATATTCAACAAGAAGTACAAGAAATATTGGAGATGAATGAATCTTATGGAAAAATCCCCAGCAAAATAGATCCAAGTCAAGCAAAGCAAGATTGAATGCATCAGAATGAATTGATCATTGGTTTAATTACCCTTAAACACTTGTTTGGGCCTTTTTATCCCTTTCTTTCATAACCATGAGCCTTGGCCTACGTTACGTACCTGAAAAGTCCATTCTAATCATACATGGATTTCTATGTGAAAGAGACTATCTTCAGATTTCATTCCGTCTCTCAGGATTGATTTTTATTTGCAATTTTTTTTAAAATCTTTAATGCATGATATGAAAAATGATAAAAAGGGGGTTCAAGATGTAAATTTTTAAATAACATCTTGGAACCAAATGAGGATTCAAGTCGAAAACCTAAAAAGGCAGCTTGAATATTGAATGGTGCAAGAACGACACAAGAGATGATCTTAAGCTCTTGATGAAGCACCACACATCCCAAAGATGTTTCTGAGATTCTGGAACTAATAAGTATCTCTATGAGATGAGCATAACAACCCTTCATTCAAGATAGTGGAAGCTCAAAGATGACATATATGCTGGATCAACCTGACAGACCTTACTTTACCAAAATCAGCCTAAGCTCTAAATCAGTCAATAATTTTGACACTTTCCATAGGACTATGATTTTTTGATTCAAAAGTGTAATTGATTTATTTGATATTCATTAAATTCATGCTTATGATTTGATTCTATTGTGAATCTGTGATAGGCAACATTTTACAAAATTCTTTCATTCTTTGATAAAAAAGGAGAAAAAAACATTTTCAAACAGGACAGTCTCAAATGAGTAAGGTCCTTGAAGCAAGTTGTTGTTTATTCTACCTCTATTGAAGAAAAAGAAAGAACGAGACCAGAATGATGAATCATTTCACTCTCTTGAAAGCAAGTGGTCCAAGAAGCCAGAAATTTTGGAGAATTGAACTTGCGACGCTCTCCTGTGACATTATTAGCAATTCATCAATTGGATTGTCAAATCTGGGTTGAATGCGATTTTGTCTGTTTGATCTTTTATCATGTCACATATTCATGCATGTTTCTGTCTGGTAGCACAAACAAGACAAGGGAAAACATGACAGGGTTTGGGTGGAGTTACTATTGTGAGATTCCGAGTTTTGGTATTTGACAAAGGAATCAGTACATCAATGTCCTTCTAGAGTGGCATTAAGTCATAAACTAGCTGGAAGAGTAGGATTATACAATCAATGCCGTTGAAGAGTGATTCCACTAAATTTAACATCCTCAATTCGATATGGTCGGGAATCGGATCGATTATGTTACGTAACTGATCGGAACGATTACTTGTAAACCTAATTCGAATATCAGATGTTTAATTAATCAAATAATGAATTTAGAGTCTACGTGGTCATTACAATCTCATACATGATTATTAGGACCAATTAGAACAACACAACAAACTTTAGGTCCTAATGTTTGCCATTGTGTAATTTAGTCCCAAAGTTTAGGATCATTCCGTAAGCATCACAATTTGATAGGGACTAAAATGCAGGATAGCAAACTTTCCTCTCTAATGCAATATTGAGATGATTTGACTCAGTATCAACACTATACAAGTACAATACCGATACTGATTTATGGTTCTGATACCAATTCAGGGTTATGAGATTTGAATTAGTCTAATAAGCATCGATACTTAGACATTCAGTATCGATCAAGGATTTAAATAGAGGTTACGTTTTCGATTCTGTTGCATTTATAGTGATTGCGGACGTATCATGCGCTATTACGGTGATTGTGGGTATCGTTGTCATGCAATAACGGTTGCGGATGACATCACTACCACTATAAGCGGGTGCTATTACGGTCGCAGATCGCTATTTAAGTCCCTGGTATCGATACCATCATGGTAGTATCGAGACATAGATATTTCGTATCTATACCACCAGGGTAGTATCGATACTCAATGCCAATACTGATATAAAAAATTGCTTCAAATTTTCCAGTTAAGCTTGTAGTGTGTTTATTTCCATATAAACATGATCATACTGTCCTCTGACAATTATGTACTACAGTGGTTTTCTCCTTTTACCCCATTTTCCCTTTGTTGAGAGGAGATGGCATTGATGTTAGTTCTGTCTTAATATATAAATCCTGTCATTGATGAATTGTTTATGTATAACTTCCCAGGTTTTCCCTGGCTAATCTATGCAAGCAACTGTTACTGCATCACCGCATCCTCCGGCAATGCGCTCGAGGGTGCGTGTTAGACTAGGACTGGCCACAGATCCTCACAGAATCGCTGAACGAGTAACCTTAAGTTATTATTATAGGTAACCATGCCAGATTTGGATTAGAAACTAGAATCAACAGGCAGTAGAAAGTTTCTTAGCAAGGAAACTTGTGAAAAGATAGAAACTGGAAAATCAAATCGAAAGTGACTAGTTTCATTAGGTGTTTCTCTTTTGGTACAGCTGCGTCGGGAGAGATTACGGAACGAATCAGGGCATTGCAGGAACTTGTTCCTAGTGTCAACAAGGTCAGTCTCACTTCATTTACTTTGTGAAATGACTTGCATATTAGGGAATGGTAGATTTGTGTGTCATGGCATGTAGCTTCGTTAAGTCATGACGAATGTTTCTGTTGTACAGACTGATAGAGCAGCAATGCTCGAGGAAATCGAAGATTATGTAATGTTCCTTCAGCTCCAAATCAAGGAATCGTAGCGTTCATTCTCTTTAACTGTTTGATTTTCGTACTTATTCGACGAATGCGACCTATAGTTTTGCAAGTTTTCCTGCCAATTTTATTGTTTAACATGTTTTGAGCATGAGTAGGTTGGGCGGAGCCGGTGCAGTGGCACCGCTTGTAATAGACATTCCGATATCATCAATAGAGGTAAATAAATAAGTAACCATGTATATGTCCAATGTATTATATCCATTTTTGAATCGATTAAGATGATTGAGCTTTCTCCATTACATACATCAGTTTGAAAGTGGTGAGTGTAACACCCCAACCTGTATCCGACTCGGATACGAATCCGAAGTGTCACATTGACTATTCAAAACATGTACTTTTATAAAAACTATAGAAAATTTAAAACTTTCATTACTATAAGGTTATTCTTTTACATAAATATATTCAAAACATTACCAAACTCCATCAGAGCATACATACTTAATGACTTTGTTTACATGCCAACATGCTAAATTACATAACAAGACATACTTTACAAAATATTTCTGATATTCGAGTGGAGATATGATGTTCTGCTGGTCCTAAGCTTGATCCTCTTGCTTATCAACACCTACACGTTAAGTCATAGACTTAGTGAGACATGTAAATACATAATGGAAACATAACTAATTAACAAATGCATGTACATATCATGTAACATAATGCTTGTGTACATATATAAATCATCATTATTATACTTATCATTGCTTATATTATTATCTCTATTTTCTTGTTATCATATGAGCATATATATACTTAACATTTCTATACACATCATCGAATACATATGTCATTCCAGAAATGAGCACATATAATGTCATACCAATGGATTTATTTGTTTTCTTTAAAACCCATGTACACTTATGAGAATTTAAGGTATGTGAGTACATAGAGGTTGTACACATATGTTGTCACAGCTCATATAATTCCCACTATGGGCGCGTAGAATTTGTCCCGAATGACCACTATGTCCCGAAGGACCACATAGAACCCTCGACTCTTAGCATGCCAACTATACCTATAGCTCTCATAACACATAACATGGGCATTATCTTTTATATCATTTCACATATTCACATAGTTTACTTTCACGTAGCATATTTCCATATAATTCACATTCACGTATCACATAGCTTCTCATATTTACTTGTATTCTTTTTCACATAGCTCATAGTCATGGGTCTTATCTCATAAACATATATTCACATATATATGTTCTCATATAATTCATATAATTTCTTATACAATTACACAATTCAATTATATCATTTAACATAGCTTATTACACTGATGTGTATTCACATAACTCATTTAACATACATAGCATATCATGTCATTCTAATAGAGTCGCATCATTTATCACACATACATACATTCACATAGACCACATGTATATATGCACTTAACATCTAGGCATGCCTATACTCCTATACATCTAACATCATAACACTACATGCTTATGTTCCAGTATCCATATAGCCTAAAATCAGAATTAGACTCATCACAAGTTTTAATTCCCTTACGTAACCAAATCTTAAAATCATGTACTAACTTGGGTCTCAATTGACATTACTCGGCTCTTGTTCCCTTATGCGAATCTTACTCTGACGACCTATTCGAACTTTGCTTTCAATCAATATCTACACGAATATAGTTAAATGAATATCAAGATTGAATTACTTGACAAAATTCATATCAAAGCAAACTAAATAAAACATTATGTAGCACCCCAACCCGTATCCGACCCGAATACAAGTCCGAGATGTCACGTTGACTTTTAAAAACGATATTCTTACAAAATATCAAAACATTTGAACTCTTTTTAAGAAAATACGATAATATATTGTTGAATCATGTTTGTTATAACCAATTCAAGAAAATATATGTTTTATGAACAGTAAATTATGGTATGAACAGTGAACAATACCCTGCTACAGTACCCCGAATGTTAAAATTTTCCAGATTATCATAGGGGAACCGATTCCCCTGCTACAGGAAACCGATACCCTACTACAATACTACTACAGTACTTCCGTAAAATACGTATAAATTCATAAAAATCTAAGGTTTCATCCGTAAAAAATTACCATTTACATATACACATTTAAAACATCACAAAATTCAATCATATGATTTTACAAAACCGATTAAAACATATCGGATTCAAATCTTTATTTACATGCCAACCACTAAAAGTATTACAAAATACATACTATTAACTTCTTTTCTGATCTGATTTTTGGAATGGAGAAACTGACATGTCTTGCATAACTTTTATCAATCTTCTTCTTCTTAAAACCTACGTGTGAAACCATCACACGCTAAGTCGTTGACTTAGTGATGCATATAAAACATATAATGAAAACCATAAAACATTTCATATATCAAATCCACACATATATATATATATGATTATCTTCTTTCTTATTATTATCCTATTATTATTCTTAATACCTTTTATCATATAATCATATACTTATCATATATACACATCATATACCATTTCATAAAGAAATACACTTAACATCATATAATTCATGTAATACAGTTCATATAACTAAAACATATATCTTTTCATATAACCAATACATGAATCATGTAATTTATTCCATATAACAAATCACATATACATATCACATTCAATATATTTGTTTAATCTCTTTATTAGCCCATGTACACCTGTGAGAATTTAAGGTATGTGAGTACATTAAGGTTGTGCACTAATGTTGTCACCACAGCTCGTATAAGTCCCACTGAGTGGCATATGAAATTTGTCCCGAAGGACCTATGTATTTGTCCCGAATGACCTCTGTATATGTCCTGAAGGATCACGTAGACACTCGACTCTTGGCATGCCAACTATACCTATAGCTCTCGTATCATATATCATGGGAATTATTTTTATATTGCATATGTTCATATACTCATGTCATTTCTCTTGTAATCACATATACATTTTCTTCTGTCACATATTGCATGTATGTGTAAACATCTATGTCATTTCATATAACATGTATCACATAGATTGGATCGCATAACTTATATCATTTCTCATGGGTTCATGTAAACATGTATATCATATCATATGGTTTATATCTTCATAAAACATGTATTCACATCAATTATATAAACATATATACTAACATAACTTGTGTCATTTCTTATGAAATCACTTATAACATGTAACATATATATATATATAGTTCATATCATTTCTCTTATTTTCACATATATCCATGTCATTTAACCTATCATTTATATCTATACCACTTAGTTTATATCCCTTTTTCTTGTTATCACATAAGTCTCTGCTATTTTACATAGTTCGTGATCCTCTAATCACTTATGTCAATACCACATATTAACATATGACACATACCCATTTTCATTTATTCATGCACACATAAAAATTCCATCAACAAATCAAATAATATTTTAGGAGTCACTTCTTACCATAGTAACTTCGTCACTGGCTCATCGCAAGCCAATGTTTGTTCGATAGCATAAGTACAATTAAATTGCACTCACCTTAGCCTTGCTTTGATTCGATCCTAATTCTTTGATTGTTTCGGAACTTGTTTAGGCTAAATATTTACATAAACATAATTTTCAAAACAATTATCAGAAGCCTAAACCTTAAACTTGATGTTAATAACTTAAGCTAGTTTAATTAACCAAAATTACATTTTTTTCTTTAGGGGGAATTGATACCCCCTGCATAATCTAGAATTTTCGTTCAAGAGGTATCTTAAGCATGAAAATTCACTCTTTCAACTTCAATTCTTCAAGTTTCATTCCCTTTCATATTCTTAATTCAAATATACACACTTAAACTAATTTATATCCATTTAATTCATCTTAAACCTCAAAAATCTATTCTCCATATAGAAATCAATAATCATACCAAATATTTCATGTTATCCAAACTTAATTATAACACTTCTAACTTCTTATTCTCATAGATGACAAGTCAAATTCATCCTCCAAATTCATTTAAACATTCTAATTCAAAATTTCACTTCAAAACCCATTTTCTTTAATTCATCATAACTCCTTTATCTTTTGATTTTAAGATAACTTAATCTTTCATTAAGCTTAGTTATTATCTAATGATTAAAACCCAACCTTTAATTCAACAAATAATCAAGAAACAAAGAAACTCTTACCTATGCCTAGCTTCCACGGTTGGAGAAGAAGAAAGGAAGAAGAAGATGAAATATTTTCATCTTACTCCCCCCACGTGTATATCTCCTATTAAAGGGGATAAAAATATATTTCCTTGTCAATTAACCATTTTACCCTTTAATTCATTGGATAATTACTAACAACTTTTCGGAAATATTCCCAAATAAATCATTGAACTATGCAACTATTCTACTTTGACTACCAAATTCTGAAATTTTACAATTTAGTCACTAACCCGTAATTTGGGATGTTACACATTAATTTCCACTTTCATGTTTTGAAGTATCGGTATTACCCTAACAGTACCGATATTACCCTTCAAGGGTATCGATACCTTCCCATGGTACTGATACCAAAATAACAATTGATGTTCAAGGGTATCGATACCTCCTCAAGGTACCGATACCAATCCGGTATTCGATGTTTCAAGGTATCGATACCATCCTTCAGGTATCGATACTATCCCTTATAGTATCGATACCTCTTCAACAGGTATCGATACTACCCTTCCAAATACTCTTATAAAACTCAAGAGGTATCGGTATTGTTCATAAGGGTACCGATACTCGAAGTCCAGAATTGCTATTTTCACCTCGAAAATCACCCAAAAATCCTCTCAACTCTCTTATATACACATACCTTAAACTTTTGAACTCATCTTTACACTTCCAAACCAATTTGTACCCATTTACTACTCTTAATTATCCAAATTCCCGTTTGAACACTTGAATCTTAAAATCATACCAAAATTTCAAACATGTTATTAACAAATTCCAACACTCCTAACTCTTAATTTAGAACATTAACAAGTCAAAAATCTCATCAAAACTCTTTAAACCAAACCATATCAAAAATTCATCTTAAAATCCATTTTACAAATCCCTTCCTAATTCACTCATCTTATTGTTTAAATCCTATATAAGCTTTCCTTAAGCTTATATAACACCCAAAGAATCAAAACCCACTTAGAAATCCAAGAATTAAACAACAAAATTAAACTCACCTTTTAAAGCTAGAGCCAACGTGAAGAAGAAAACAAGAAGAAGAAGAGAGCTTCCAGATAACTCTCCCACACTCACGTGTTTAATTCTTATTAAGGGGGAAAATATCCTTTAAAAGAAAAAAACCATAATACCCTTTCAATCTTTCCACAATTACAATTTAATCCAATACTGAAATATTCCTAGTTAAGTCTTTGAACTTTTAAAATTTCCTAAATTGATCCTCAAATTCCAAAAATTCTCATTTTAGTCACTAACCCGGATTTCGGGATGTTACAGTGAGGGTGGAAGAATTCAACAGGTATGGGAGAAGTGGTCGAACAACGACACAGAGCAACAAGTAGCTAAGCTCATGGAAGAAGACGTTGGAGCCACCATGCAACTCTTCCAATCGAAATCTCTTTGCATTATGCATGTCTCACTCGCCACTACCATCTACCACACGCATCTACAAGATGCCTCCGCGGTGAAGCCGAAAACAAATCCTCCTCCATAGACATAAGGGTAAAAGGGAAATCCCATCCTTCATCCTTCATCCTTCATCCTTCATCCTTCATCCTTCATCCTTCATCCTTCATCCAATCAAATGAATCAATTGATGCATTGACAAGTAGGAGTAAAGGGGAAGTATTGTCAAAGCTTCAATTGTTTTTCTCTCCTTTTTCTATATAAGAAAAGGGTACAATGATGGATGGAAGTTCTTTTGTAGTGAGGCTCTCTGTTCATCTACTTTTTTTTTGGATTGTATGGCATGGAAAAAAGTGATAAATGATCAGAGTATAATATAAACATTATAGTGTTTCAATGTGTTTTTAGATGAAATGGAATGCGGTATTTGAAGAATTGATATTATATTATAATAAGTCTATATATTATTTGAATTTCAAATATAATTACACTTTTTCATCGGATTCAGAAATATTTTTAAAAATAAGCACATATATGTTAACAACATAAAATTTTTAATAGGACGAGTATAAATAAAATTTTAAGGTGGGTATCATTTGTAAAATAAGTAACTAATCGAAGATAACTCAGATTTCAGGGTGGATACAAAAAATTTCAGAATAAACGCTATTTTTAAAATATTAATTGAAGAAAATTCGAATTTCGGGTAGAGCCGTGTCTACCTCACCAAACTGTGGCTCGGCGACTGTCATCCTCTCTTATATCTATGATCATGCTAACCAAATCAAGAATCGACAACGAAACGGTACATAGAAGATGGAGTTAATATATTACCAAAGAGAAATACACATTGGACATGAAGGTGGTAGTTTACTGCATTCATTTGAACATAATATCTGCAAAAATAAGAAACCCAGAAAGGAAGCAAAAGGTTTGGCTTAGAGAGACAATCCAGATTCCTCATCTTCCTCAAGGGTGGCAGTGTAAACAAAGTAAAGCGCCCAGATCAGACCGAACACACCAAACAGAATCCACCCAAGTAGGTTGTTGCTCAATCCAAAGGGAAGCCCTGTTCCTTCCGTCGACATTCTATCGTCCACCAGAGCCATGGCCGGGCTTGACACGGTCGCCGCACACACGGCAGCCAACAACGAACCACTCAAACCGATACTCGTCGAGCCATTCTCCGCAACACCGGCTTCTTTCTTCTCCAAGGAACACATCACTTTCCCCCTCTTCAACCCTAGAAAGTAAAATTTATAAGGTAAACTACGTCACGTGTTACTGAATTTCAGACACTATATCGTTTATTTACTGAACTTACCGATAACGACCGGAGATGCAAGCCTCGGTGATGGCTTGTGTGAGAGAATTGTTGCAGGGGTGAGTGGTGAGGTAGTGGCGGCTGAGATGGTTGACATGTTCATAATGCTACTACAGCAAGGTGATGTTTATGTGGTACAATGGCAGTGATTTTCAATATGAATTTTGTATGGAATTTTACAAGACAATGTTGTTGGTTGGTCCACAATCAAACCAGATTGATAGGTAGCCAGCCATTAGTTTGATTTCCCCTATCCATATTGGTCCAACAAGTTTTGTCCACGTGTCACGTTATCTGTTTATAAACAAAGACTGATGACCCTGACCCTAATTTATTATTATTTTATTTGAAAGAAAAATTCTCGGTTTGTAATTGTCATATTGTCATTTTCTATTAAGAGATTAACAGAAGAGAGGCCATAATTTTTGGTGAGTACAGTCTGTGATCTATAATTTATTAATGTATTTTGAATCTTCCTATTAACGATATGGTGAGTATATATTTTAGGGTAAATTACACGTTTAATATTTTAATTATCATTTTTATTATGTTTTGGTCACTTAGTTATTTCTTTAGAATCATGCCTAACGTTACGTTTTGTTTTCATTTTGATCATCCACCGTTAAAAAATTAACAAAACATCTATCATTGAAAAAAATAATAAAAGGTTTCACGTTAACAATTTTGTTAATTTTTAACAACGGATGACCAAAATGAAACTTAAACTATACATTAGGCATGATTTTAAGAAAACTAATTGAGTAACCAAAATGGAATTTAAGTGATAGTTTAAATAAACATGTAGTTTATCATATATTTTAAATCACAATTTTTTATTAAGCTAAGGTCATTATAAAGTAATATTTGTTCTAAGTACTCTGAACCGTTCGACAATGAAAGCTCAATCACCCTTCTGTAGTCACTGGTGCTCGACCCTTGATCTGTAGGAACAACAACGATTCATTTAACTACTAAGGTAAGTTGGTTTATACATTTGAAATCATAATTTAAATATACGATTAGATGCATGTCTTTAATTAAACTTAATTAATAATAAAACTCATCAAACGACCTCAATGATAAAAAAGAATATTATTTTTTCCAGAGGTTTTAAATTTGAGTAGCTACATCTTTGAGAACCTGAATTTAAGCAATTACATACGTAGAATATAAATATGTTATCAAAATTTTAAAAATATTCTAATTAGATATTACCTTTGTTGTTTCAAAATATTCTAACTAGTAACATGCTAATTGTTAATGATATTATAAGAGTTGTTGATAATATTGATGGTGGGCTCTTGCTTGAAAATATATATTGAAATAAAATATCAATAAAAGATGGAAATATTCCAAGCGTCAATTATGTTAGTACGTCTTAAGAGTGCATGTGTAATGAAAAAAAGGTGCAATGATGCCCTTAGTTCTTGTTGTTTTCTAATATGTTTAATTTAGTACCAGTGACTTATTTTAAGTTGATTTTTCTCCCCAATACTGCAAATTACAAATAATAGATGGGTGCTAATATTTTGTAGCAAACTCCATAGAATTGGGATTAATAATTTTTAGGATATATGTAGATAAAATGGGTGTAACACCCCAATTTTTAAGTTGATTTCAATTTAAACTTATGTAATTAAATTTCAGGGACTCATTTGTAATAATTTGAAAATTTAATGTATTTTTAAAACTCTTGGGAGTTCAGGGACCCAGATCAGGATTTGCCCCTTCTCTGTTTGCAAAGAAAAAACGGATTTGGTGAGGCTGGTAGGCATTGATCCCATGACTTAGGGTATCGAGCTAGGTAACTTTACTTTTTTTATTATTATTAAAATATTTGTTATAGATAGTTGGAATTTTAAGTTCCCAAATCCCATCCATTTTGATCGAAAAAACACCAAAAAAAAATACCTAACTTTCTAAAGCTTTCAGAGTCTCCTTCCACCGTCGATTACAGTCGTCTCTGGTTGTCATGTCATGCACATTCCTCACTATTAAGACCGCTGTCACCGTCCGATCAAAACTCAATTGATCAATCGTCGTAAAGTCTCTTCGTTCGTCGTGAATCAATGTTTAAAGCTTCGTTGGAGACCCAAAGCCGTAACCTCGACTTTTCGCGTTTTCACGCAAATTTCGAGCTTTGATTGCCACACTGCTTCCACCACTGTGATCCTCGACCCATTCCCCTGTTGTTGTGTTTCGCCGTGGTAAGCAATCCAATTTCTTTATCTGTTTAATCTTACTCTATTTTTGACTTATTTTCAAACTGGAGCGTTTTTGGTTGATAGATGCACGCGCACGTGCCACCACATGCCGCCAATGCGCGTGGGGTGACTCCTCTAGCCCAAATCCCTTTAAACTAGTCGAGTGAGTCGAGTGAGTCAACTGAGTCAACTCATTCTAAGTCAACTCATGACGAGTCAACTCAAACTTCTTTGACAAAACTGTTGACTTTGACCCTGAACGTTGACTTTGATCTTGACATAAAAGTTAATTTAAAAAAAAAATCATATTTTATGTTTTTCGACGTCCTAAGTCTGAATCCATGGTATGTTTCACCAAATTCAAAATTGGTAAGCTATTTTTCAGTGTTTTATCTTTCAATTCAATCTGATTTCTTGATTAAATTCCATTTCTGATGTAAATTCTTTTGTATTGTATTCAAGATATTTTGGGATGTCAAATTCTTGTTCGAGAGCGACCAGATGGAGTTAAAAGGGTCGATCAATGTAGTTTAAAAACTGAGGTTTTTAATGAGGTCCGTCGTTTCTCTAAAATAAATAGTTTTTAGAGAGATAATTATTATTCTTAAAGATTTCGAATTTAAACATTAATTTTTATAAAGTATTTAAATGTTTATTTTTAAATGATTCGTAATGCTTAAAATAAATATCACCTCATTATTTTTTTTAATTAAGCGCCGAAAACCTAGAAGTTAAAATGAATAATTTGTGCAGGAGAAGAAAGAAAAACTCATATTATGATTACAGATTTTATTATAGATTTTAATTTCTAATATTTTATTAGTTTAGTTTCACAAATGAAAATAATTTCGTGATTGTTTTCCTAACAAAACTATATTAACTTAACCACATAAGTTTAATTTCAAAAGGCTTAATACCAAAGTAAGTGCCTAAATTATATCTAAATTCTCGAATAGATGCCTAAACTATTTTTTGACCCATCCAGGTGCCTAACGTTATCTATTTAGGTGCGTGGGCCATCAAAGGAGTTAATTTCTCCCGTTAAGTGACGCTTAATTTGAAATTTATTTTTTAGAAAATATTATTATATTTATAACACATCCTATTTTCTCTTAAATTATAAAAAAAAAACCCAAAATACTAAAATCTCCAAATCCTATTCTTAATCCATCGATGCCTTTCCGACCACAACCACCACCGCCGACGCAGCCCTTACCATCCTCCTAGTCGTACAATGTCGTAACTATCGTCAAGATCGCATGAGATCACGATTTTCATTCTATGGTTCACGGGGTATAAAACATTGATTTGTCGTCGATCGGTCACGATTTCATTGGGGTTTTGGTCATCGGGGTGAGATGAGGTCGGGTGGAGCTTCGTCGATGGCAAAGGGTGATGGTCGGCGTGGTTTTAGGGGTTGAAATGAATGTTTTCAAAGTTTTTGGGTTATTTCAAAATATTTATGCTTTTTTAAAAAATATATATAATTTTAATTTTTTAATTTTATATTTTTAAAATAACCATATTGTGACACATGTCACTTAACGAGAAAATTAACGTCGTTGACGGCCCATGCACCTAAATGGATAATGATTGTAACATTAGGCACCTGGATAAGTCAAAAAATAGTTTAGGCACCTATTCAATAATTTAGGTATAGTTTGGGTACTTATTTTGGTATTAAGCAATTTCAAAACTATATACAAATTTCGGTTTATTATGAATTGCAGTACATAAATTTTGATTTTATAAATGTATACGTATAATTTGATTTAATCTAATTTTGTTGGCACAAGCAATATTGGTTAGGCAGTGATCACTTACTTCCAATGACAGAAGCTAGACATATATGGTGTTAATTTTTATCCAAATCATAAATATATTTGAAGGACTTTTTGAGGTGTAAATGAACGAACTATTCGTAAATTGTTTGTATAATGTTCGTTTATGTTTATTTATTAAGTTAAATAAATGAGTATGAAAAAAATCTTTATGTTCATTTAATAAACAATTATCAAATAATTTATAATCTCGTTAATCGAGTCATCTACAAACTCGTTTACTCATTTCTTTTTTTTTTATATATTTTAAATATTGGTGAAAATATGAACTAAATTGAACATAAGGTGAACTTTGATGTTTAAATTGTAAAACCTAATAAAGTTAAGGAGTGGTGATGCAATTTCATTATTTTTATTTGACCCACAAATAAAAAGATAACAAGAGTATTGGTTGATGAATATTAAATAAAATTTTAAATTTTAATACGTTCATTATCCAATCAAATCTAAAATAAAATTAAGTTAAATTATCATTGTACTGTGCTCGTAAGTGAAATTATCGTATAAAAAACAAAACTTAAACTCAAATTAAATTTATATTATTAGTTAATTATTTAAAAGAAATAATACCGAAGACATTATAAACATATAAAATACATTAAATGTTAAAATATTATTTAGACATATAATACCGTTTAAATATTAAACTAGTATAAAACATAAATATTTAATAAATTATAACTTAAATAATTAAATATTTAATAAAAAAAATTGTAATAAATAAATTAAAATAAAAAATTATTATTTCAAGAATATTTTTACCCAAAAATATATATTGTAAATGAATCAATAGATAATATTCTTTTTGACCCCGTAAGAATGAGCACAAATTGCACATAAATAATATTACGAATGAAATCATTACCCGGGAATCAAGGTAAGGATTTAATGCCCACTACGACGACGACGTATATAATGGAAGAGGCCCAAAAGTCTTCTCCATGTATAAATATTTGGGTAAACTACGTATTTAGTCACCCAAAAATTATATTTAATGATATTTTTTATTCCGTTTCGGTCATACACTATTAAAAATTTAATAGTGATATTGTGTATGACTATAGGATAATGTCACTTCATTATTGAAAAAAAAATGACACATCAATAGTTTTATTTATTTTTTAATGATGGGTGACCAAAATAGAATCAAAACATAATATTATATGTGATTTTGAAAAAAAGAAGATATAATTAGATGATCTAAACGAAATTATGAGAATAGATTGATGACTTAAATATGTAGTTTACCCTAAATATTTATGTAAAATAAAGGATAAAGTATATAAATGGTCCCCCAACTATAGGGTGTTGCTTTATTCAATCCCTTAACTATTAAAAGTTGTAAAATAGTCCTTCAACTATAGAATGTTGTTTTATTAAGTCCCTCGACTATTAAAAGTTACAAAATGGTCGCCTGACTATTCATTATGTTCCAAACTCTCCCTTTTTCATTAAAAAATTGGTGATTTTCTAAGTTGGACATTAACATGATAACTGAGATATGATACTCGTTTGAGATTCTGTGATCAGATTTTATTATATCACAATTAGTAGGTTAACGTTTAGTTGAGAATACTGTCAAATTTTTAATAAAAAATGATGGGTTTGGAAAATAATAAATAGTTGGTGACCATTTTATAACTTTTAATAGCTGAGGGACTCAACAAAGTAACACTCTATAATTGAAGGATTATTTATTAATTTTTAATAAACGAGAGATTTAATAAAATAATACTTTATAATTGAAGGATTATTTTATAACTTTTAATAAAGTTATCCTCTATAGCCAGAGTACGATGTGTGTAGGGTGTAAACGAGCCGAGTCGAGCTCGAGTATTGCTGAGCTCGACTCGACTCGAAAACTCTGAAATGAAGCTAAACTCGAAAACTCGCGAGTTTGAAATTTTCAAGCTCGACTCGAACTCGAAATCCTAAACTGAAGCTCGTGAGCAGCTCAAAAGGCTCGAAATAATTTTTTTTCTTAAACTTAACTCTATTGAAGCCTCAAACTCGAACCTTAACCTTAAATACATAAAATCTTACTATATTTTTAAAAAATAAATACATAAATGTTAATATTATTAATCATTTATTTAAAAAAAAATAAAATCTTAATATATTATATTTTCGAGCTGCTCTCGAGTTTTTTGAATCGAATATCAAGTAGTTCGTTTCGGCTCGTTAAGAACTCGAGTCGAGTTCATTCAATTCGAATATTTATCAAACCTTAATCAAATCAATCTCAAATAATTCACGATATGTATCATCTAATTTTCGACAGTAGATGTGTGTCACTTAACCTTATAATAAAAGGGGAAGATACATTGGAAAAAGAAAACCGAAAACTCGTGTGTGTTGTTTTGTTAAAGTGTTTAGATTTCAGATCATCGTTGAGTTCCTCTTCTCCGTTGCAAAAATTCACATCGAGCATCACCCTTTATCTCTCATCTCATCCCATGATCCGTTTTCCCCTTTAATCTCAATCCCTTCCCCTTTCCTTTCAAAAAAAAGAAAAAAAAAAAAAATTCTCAACCTCTGCTTTACGCCGCCATCCCTCTGCCGATAACCCACCCTTCTTCTTCCTCGTATTTCCTTTGCAGTTTTTTATCAACTTATGCACGTAAAAGATAATCCCCCATTTTGCTTCTCGTTGTAGACATGCATTGTGGATAGCGATAACGTGCAAAGTGGGGTTTGTCTTAATTATTGAGTTTTTAATAAGAACAGGGAAGGTAAAGGGAGTTGGATATGGCGAATCGGGTCGTCAAAGTGAGAAGAGAAGCGATTGCGGCATGCATGAGCTGTCCTCTTTGCAGTAAGCTTGTTAGAGATGCCACCACCATATCCGAATGTCTTCACACATGTGAGATTTCTCTCTCTCTTTGCTTTTTCCCTTTCAAATCCCCTGTTTTTCATTGGGTGCTCTTGTTTTCCCCGTTTTATTTTCTGGGTTTCTCTATTGACTTCTATGTTGACTTCTTCGCCTCAATTACAATTTACTGCTTTTGTTTCGTTCCTCCTTGTTTCTAGCTGGTTAATGCTAAGGGCAACGAAATCAAAAAAAATGGAAAAATCCATATGAATTGAGTTATTTGGTTTGATTCAGTTCGGAATTTTTTTTTTTTGACTCGGTTTAGTTTGAAGGGTAAAGTATATAGATAGTGGAGATTGTTTTGTTGAATATAACAAAATGATTATTTTACTTTTTATATAGAGTTAACATGCTAATTGGAACATATCAGCTCACTATTTTTAAACTTTTAATACTAGAAAGATTCAACTAAGCAACTTCTTATAGTCAAGGACTATTTTATAACTTTCAATAGTTAGAGGACTCACCAAAATAACACTTTATAGTCGATGAACCATTTATATACTTTACCCTGGTTTGACAGATGTTGAACATTTAAAAACCTCAAAACCGAACCGATTGATAATTTTGGTTTTTATGTAATTTAATTTCTGTTTCATTTTTAGAAAACTGCAGAGTGCGATTTGATTTATCTTTTATTGAAAAAATCAAACTGAAAGGAATACACCCCTAGCTAAGGCATCCTGGTAGAATAACAAAATTGGTATAAGATTATGAATTGGTTTTGTTTAAACTCTGGGATTTTGCTAATGAGTATGCCTAAGACACTTTTTAAGGACACTACAATCTTCATCTGATATTGTTTCTACTTTCCACATTAAGCTAAGGGTTCTTTTTTGTTTTACACGTCCATAACAAGATTCAAACTTTAAGATGAATTTTTTCCTGTTTTTGAAGTGGAACCAGTATTATGCAAGTTACGGTAATGTTTAAGTTGCTTTGATTACTAACTACACTTTCTCGGCTTGTTTCCTTTGAACTTTCTTGCAAGTTTGATGCGTGTGATCTTTTTTTCATTGCCTTGTAAGGTGAATCAATAAATAGAAGTTTATGATCGATTTTGTTTGTTTTGAGTTTTATGTAGTTTGCAGAAAGTGCATATATGATAAGATAGAAGACGAAGATTTAGAATGTTGTCCAATATGCAACATTGATTTGGGTTCTGTTCCGTTGGAGAAGTTAAGGTATCCTTGTTCCTTCACTTATATTTCTCTCAGTCTCTTGTGTCTCATAACTCAAAACTAATATGTTAGTTGCTTCCTATATGACCAATGCTTCTGATATGTGAAGCAATCACCTCTAGTTTTAAGTTTTAATCTTGTCGAATACAAGAAAAGATTTGTTCTTTATGCGTTAGAATCATTAATATTTTAGAATTAGGGGTCATTCCTTCATTTTTGAGATTTGTAAGTGGATTCTACATGCCATTGGTGCTATAGATTTTGGACTTAAACGTCTGGTCCCAGCAGAGCTCATTGTTACCAAGTTCTTAAAGAAAGAAAATTAGGGAATATGTTGATTTGAGTGTAACTTAGCCAATTTCAAGTGATCTAGCCCGAATCTAGCCGTGTCCTGTAAATACAAGAACTCATTGCTTTTTCAGGATTGGAAGTCTATTGATGCTAAAATCAATGTGAAATATGTTGAAGTGGAAAGAAAGACCTTGTACTGGGTGGATTCATGTTATTGCATGCAGCTTTTGGCTTTGCCGAGTAATCTTCTGTATATTTCTTGATAGACCCTCTGCAACGATGCATAATGTTGGTTAATTGAAATTTTAGAAAAATTAATGTGTATTGAGATGCATCTCTGCTTTTGATAATCAGGCCAGACCACACTTTGCAAGATGTGAGGGCCAAAATCTTCCCTCTTAAAAGAAGAAAAGAAAAGGAACCCAAAGCTCTGCCTCCGGTAACATTGCCAACTAGAAGAAAGGAGAGATCACTGTCTTCATTGGTGGTTAATGCCCCCAAAGTATCAACACAAACTACCATGACAGCGAGGAGAACACAAGGATTTGCCAGAAAGGCTAGTGCTTTTCGAGGTTCCGGTTTTCCGGTAAAGAAGCCTGTTAAAAGAGAGAGAGACTCCGTGGAGGATCACCAAGAGAGTGCAAGCTCACCCGAAACGCTAAATAAATTCACCCAGAATAAAAGACAGGTAAATTTTTAATACATGTTTTAAGTATCTTGTAGTGTCTGATATTGTTTAATACTTCTCGGTTTATCTCTAACATCCATTTACTTGAAAAGAAATAGTGTTTTAGATAAGACTCGATAACATATGTTGTCTTCAAAAAATTGAGCAATACAGTTTACATCTGCCGAACGTAGACAACACACTGATAAAGTAGAGAATGGTAGAAAATCATGGGACGGAATATCAGATCTCTTGAAACCTTTGGACTGTTTGGTGGAGGTTGCAAATAGGACCAAGTCCTTAAAGTCTAATTTACAAGGCTCCGATTCTAGATTAGAATCTATCCGTGCCCCCATCGCTGAAGCTCAAACGTGCAAAAACACTCTCAGGAAAGACTACTGCAGAACAAAAGACGAGGATGAAAAGAATAATGTTGGTCCGGCAAATTCAGAAACCACGACTACTAAAAAGTCGAGCAGGATCCTTCAAAAAAGTGGTTTGGGATTTGGTGATTCTATCGTATCTCCTCAAGCCGTGCTAGATGCTGCTGGTGCAAAGCATCAAAGACGAATTGGACCCGTGTGGTTCTCGTTAGTGGCCTCTCAAGAGCAGTAAGAACTTATTTCAGCCTTCGAAACTAAAATGGATAACGTAGTTAGTTTAAGATGATTTCGTCTTGCTAATTAACTGATTCAATTATCAATGCTTTTAGGGAAGGCGATGCACCCCTCCCTCAAATTCCTGCAAATTTCCTAAGGATAAAGTAAGTTCCTTTTGTTCGAGTCTTAGAATAGCTCATTATATGTATATATATATATATATTCTAACCTGTTGGTTGGCCCTTTTCTGTACCATAATCTCCTAGTGTATGACTTGGCATTCAGTTTTCATTGTTATCTCATTCTGTGACAGGGATGGAAATATACCTGTTTCTTCTATCCAAAAATACCTGATGAAGAAATTGCACCTCACCGATGAAGCTGAGGTGACTTGATCTTTTTTTGAATTTTGCTACATTTTGTATATTCCTCTGCTTAGAAAATAGGTTAGGCAAAGCATGTTGCAGTAAAGATGCAGTAGTTTCAGCCATTGTGACACTTCATTTGGTAACCATTGTCTAAAACAAGCTTTATTTACAATTTGACAGGTTGAGATCAAATTTATGGGGCAGCCAGTGGTTCCCACATTGCAGTTGCATAATTTAGTCCGTTGGTGGCTACAAAGAGCATCGACTTCGCGGCGAGTAGCGGCATCTGTTGGTTCTTCTGCAAAGGATTTTATCATGGTGTTGGCATATGCTCGAAAAGGCCCACAGAGATAGTTGTGCTTTCTTTCATTCTTTTTGCCACCACACCAACACACACGTATATATAACATTCGAATTCGGAATGGTATTCGGATCATTCTACCTAGTTGTTGGAAATCATGTCATATAACTTAAAGTTAGAAGTGACAGCATCTTTATATGAATGGTGGCATGTTTTTTGAGTTGACTGGATTCTAATCAGCTTCTTGAAATGACTGGGATGAGATGAGAGAAGCCAAAGGAATAAAAGTAGAACTGATCAAAGCTTTATGTTTTGCGATGCAACAACCCACAAATTCTTTGGAATCGAATATCAAGGACGGTATCCATTGGGCGGTTTGGGCTGGACTGGAATGAATTTCTGAAAATTTAAAATTGAACTGAATTATATTTTAGTTTTTGTTTTATTTATGATGTTTTACTTTGCTTCTCAAAAATAAAATCTAAAAATTCAAACTCAATATTAACATTAAAAAAAATTAACTCTTATTTACTGTGCAAAGCACATCTAGTTGTTGAAGAAGCAAAAACTGGAAGAGAGTGTAACACCCCTATACCGTATATGTATTCGAATAGGAGTTGGTGGTGCCATATCAACCATTTCAAAACATTTCCTAGTCAAAAACAGTAAAATTTTGTTTCTTTTAAAAATCGTCAATTAACTATTTTTCTATTATCATTTTCATAATTGCGTAAAATAGAAATATAATATTTTAACATCCATTTCAAATTCGGTTTCGGGAAACAATTAGGCAGTTCGATATTGTTTCATATAAAGAGTGAAACTGCCTAAATAAAAATTCATCTATATACAATTAAAAACATAACTTTATCGAATATTAAGATTAAAAAACTATATATATATATAGACACGCACAACTCATTTAAACCTTATAGACATATCAAAGCCTTTCTAATTCAATTTAAGAACATAACCACATTAATAATTTACATACACTTCTTATTTGTATACATACCAGCTAGAAAATTTAAATTTTAACAGGATGTCATTACTGATACATGTGAATATTCCTTTATGATTGATGTCAAGATTAATTCACTTAGCGAGACATTATCAAATATAAAATTAAACGAATCGGTATATAAAATATCACATAACTTATAGCACAAAAAATATTATATAATAATATACGAACATGTGAAACATATTTTTAAACCTTTCTTTGAACCAAAATCTGAAAATCAACATTTCATAATACACATATCAGAATGAACATATCAAATATAAGGCATTTTATGCAAAATCAGAATATTCGATGAAAGCTTTATTTTCAACGAATCAAATAAACATGCATTTTTCACATTTATTTAACTGAAAGCCCAATGTATAACAAATGAGAATGCATGGTACGTGATTTAGATGAGTGTGCACAATATGCAATCGCAACTACCATAAATAAATTGCATTCTTGGTGCCAGACACAAGTATAGGTACCGTAGAACACAACATCACTATACTGAAATTAGAAATCAGACATGGTAACTCACAATGTCAACACATCATGAAACCTAGAACACACATATATTGCCAGAAAAAAATGTAATACCCTAAAATTTTGGCTAGTGACCAAAATGAGAATTTTGAAAGTTTAGTGGCCAAAGTATAAAATTGGGAAAATTTTAAGGACCAAAATAATAATTTCCAAAAAAGAAATTTTATCCAATAAGAAAATAGTTTAACCCCAAGAATTACATTTTTGTGTCATTCAGATTTTTCGTATGGAGTTTGTATTAAAAGTTATAAAGCGATAAAATCTGAGAAAAATTCAGATAATCAGATCGAATCGAATTTTTGAGATTTTTTGAAGGATGATGGAGAAAGGTTAATATTTTCATTTTCATTCTTAAATTAGTGGAATTTAACATGGATAATTGGATTTAAGTTAATCTTCCATGTTAAATAGGGATTGTTGGATTAAAATGGCGAGATTGTAATTTCGAAAAAAACTAAGCCATGAAATAGTTGGTTCATCTTTGACCTTAGGGGAGATTTTGTGGAGGAATCACAAAGTAGAGGAAACAACATGGGAACGTGAGGATAATATGTGTAGACAATTTCCCCATCTCTTTGTGCAATGAAAATTCGAAGATGAAATTGTATGAATCCTTAGAATAGTATCGATACCGAAGGAGTCACATCGATACTGAAGGTATCAATACTAATGGACAAGTATCGGTACCATTTTTAGAAGACAAATTCCAGAATGTAGATTGGGTATCAATACTGAAGGATAATATTGATACCATAGTGAGGAAGTATCGGTACTGGGCCTAGGGTACCTATACTATTCAGATTGAAATTGTGAATTAGGTATTTCGTTTACCTTAAGATATTGAGGATCTATTAATAGTAATATGAACTTCGATATTCATCTCGCTCGTATTATTGTGTAGATATTGAACGAAGGCAAGTTCCAGACGATTCAACGTTATAAGATCGACCAAGAGTGATAAGGGTTTTGCTTTGACTGAGTGAGGCCAAGGTGAGTGCATACTACTAATATATATTTTTTATGGATAGAAGACTTGTGATGATTCTATTTCCAATGTTTATATTAAAACAATATTTTGAAAGTTTATTAAATATTATGAATATATGTTTATATGAATATAAGCATAGTTTTGATTATGTTACTACGTGAACATGCACTGTTTATATTTCATACTATGTGATATTGATCTATGTGATTACATGAATATGTGATATAAGCTATGTGAATTGTATAAATGGTAAAGCCCAAAAGTATGTGATATAAGAGCTAAAGGTATAATTGGCATGCCAAGAGTCGAGGGTTCTACGCGGTCCTACGAGATAATTCTACGTGGTCATTCGGGACATTTCTACGCGGTCCTTCGGGACATATCTATGTGGTCCTTTGGGATATTTCTACGTGGCACTTCATTACATATTCTACGCAGCACTTCGGTGTAATTCTATGTGGCAGTTTCGACTGCAACCCAGTGCACAACCTCAATGCACTCATATACCTTAAGTTCTAAGTAATATACCATGGGCTATTAAAAGGAAATGACATGAATAAACAACGCATGATGTTATATGTTTTTGTTTTGTGAAATGTATTATGGTTTCTTTATTTTATGATGTTTTATAAAAGTTAAGTATAAGATTAAATGTTTTAATGTTTAATTACGCACTTTATTCCCTCACTAAGTCAAAGACTTAGCGTGTGAGTGTTTTCACACTTAGGTTCAAAGAAGCCAGAAGATCAAAGTTAGGACTAGTCAAGACAACATATCTCTACCAAAGATCAGATTTGAAACGATTTAAGAAGTATGTTCTTTTGTTATATTGAATTTTGTTGGCATGCAATTAAATGTTTAAATCGCATATGATTTGATCAGTCTTTTGTAAACATATTTGATTGTATTTATGTATATTATTAAATATTTTTGTTTGATTTGAACTTGAGTTTTCAATATTTATCTTAAGTTAAGGGTTTCACCACTTTAATACAAACAAAATATTAAATTTTCAACAAATTTTCAAAAGTCAATGATTCGAAAAGTCAATGTGATTCCTTGGATTCGTATCCAGGTCGGATACGGGTTGGGGTGTTACATTTAATGATATCAGAGCTACTGTTTAGCCGATTATAGGCTTAAACTAAAGTTAATTGTGTTTTAAAAGTATATACATGCCAACAAAAAGTGAAAAATTTCTGATCTGATAGTGTAATGAGTATGATGTTCTTGCTAATAGAGTTAAATGGTTATATTTTATTAGATGTCTGACCACAAAGGCTCCCGAAGTGAAGCGAAAGATAAATGACATAAGGGTAGTAGCAATTCACCTGCCCTGGCCAGGCAAGGTGAAGAACATGCACCTCAAGGAGTGCCTGTACAAGATCAGGGAGTGTTTTTCAAGACGTTTGACGCTATTCTAATGCGTTTCCAACCGTCTGCTCCCTCAACTCCTAGAATGAATGTAGCAAAAAAGTTGAAAGGGTTAGGTGCACCCGAGTTCAAGGGTAAAGCTGAGGAAGGTCTTATTGCTGCGGACCTTTGGCTTAATGACATAAAGATCAAATTAAAGGGTCTCCACTGCTATGAAGTTGAGAAGTTAGATGGAGCGGTCTCATTGTTATGAGGGCAAACTCAGGTATGGTGGACTAATGTCACCATGAAAATATCAAGTGACCAAGTGACGTGGTCGTTATTTTTAGAAGAGTTCAAGAACAAGTACATTGGTGATCAGTTTATTAGGAAAATGAAGCAATAATTTATGAGTTGAAGTAAGGGAATCGTACCATGTATGAGTACGAGTGCAAGTTTAATAAGCTGAGTAGATTTGCTGCGGAACTTGTTCCGACTGAGAAGGTGCATGCGATTGGTTTGTAGAGGGCTTGCACTCCAGACTGAAAGAGTTGTTAATAGTATTGAATCTATCCTCATTTCAAGAAGTGGTCAATCGTGCTAAAGCTATAGAAAGAGCTCAGAATGAGAGGTTTGGATAATAAAAAACTCAGACAACTAAGAGAGCTGGTGCTTCTTCGAGCTCAACACCATCAAAGAGAGGTATAGGTTATGGATTTCAATCTCAGACTAGATCCGAGTCAGCTACATCTTCTGCTAGAGGATCAAATCCAATGATAGCTAGACATACTAAATAAGTAGGGTCTATAGCTGGAAGATCAAATCAAGGTCAATCGAGGCAGTGTCAACAATGTGGGAAGAATCATATTGGAATATGACGAGTGGTTTATGAAGTATATTTCAGATGTGGGGACACTGGACATTTTATCCGAGATTGTCCATTGATGACTGGAGAAGCTGCAGAAATAGAGCAATCTACTACGGTGCCTTAGAGAGGTAGAAGAAGAAATCAGTATGTGTCATCCACTCAACATGAGATGTGTTCAACAGCTTGGGTCTACAATATTAAGACTAATGAAGATCACGATGATCCAGAGATCATTGCAGGTACTTTTCAGTTATTTGATAAGTTTGTTTTATTTTTGATAGATTCGGGATCAACCTATTCATTTATTAGTAGCAAATTGGTGAGAGAATTGAAAATCCAATTATAAGCAATAAGTAACGATGTAATAGTGACAAACCCATTAGGGCATATTACTTGGGTGAATCTATTTTATCGAGGGTGTCCTATAAATATTTAGGGAATTGAATTCCCTGCTAATCTGATGGATTTACCCTTTGACGAGTTTGAGGTTATCTTGGGAATAAATTGGTTGTATCATTATCATGCCAATGTAGACTGTAGATTGAAGAGAGTAACTTTGATAAGTCCTGAAGGGTCAGAAGTGATTGTGAGCAGTGAAAGATTTAATATGTTAGCTAATGTTATATCGGTGATGTTGGCTAAGAAGTTATTATTGCAAGGATGTCAAGCTTTCATTGCCAATGTGATCAATACTCGAGTTAAGAAGAGAGGACTAGAGGACATTTCGATAGTCCAGGAATTTCTAGATTTTTCCCTGCTAAGTTACCAGGATTACCTTCTGATAGGGAGGTAGAGTTTCAAATTAAGGTAACACCAAGAACAACACTGATTGCAATAGCTCCTTACTAAATGGCCCTAAAGGAACTGAGTGAGTTAAAGACTCAATTTCAAGAGTTGTTAGATAAATGATTCATCATACCTAGTGTGTCACCTTGGGGTGCTTCAATATCATTTCTAAAGAAGAAAGATGGTTCGATGCGTCTCTGCATTGATTACCGATAACTCAACAAGGTGACAATAAAGAACAAGTATCCTCTCCCAAGAATCGACGATTTTTTTGATCAACTTAAGGGAGCTTCGGTATTCTCCAAGACCGATTTACGTTCAAGGTATCACCAGTTGAAAATTCAAGAGAAATACATTCCAAAGACGGTTTTTAGAACTCAATATGGTCATTTTGAATTCTTTGTTATGTCTTTTGGGTTGACTAATGCACCTGCTGCGTTTATGGATCTCAAGAATAGAGTGTTTCAACCTTATCTTGATTAGTTTTTGGTCGTCTTCATTGGCGATATCTTGGTTTATTCAAAGTCCAATGAAGAGCATGATGCACACCTTAAAGTAGTTTTTCAAACTCTACGAGACAAGAAGCTTTATGTCAAATTATCTAAGTGTGAGTTTTAAATAACTGAAGTGGCATTCCTTGGACATGTGATTTATGTATAGGGGATTTAGGTAGATCATCAGAAGATAAAAGCAGTATTAGATTGGGAAATTCCAAAGAATGTGTCAGAAGTTCAGAGTTTCCTAGGTCTTGCAGGTTATTATCAAAAGTTCGTTAAGAACTTTTCGATGATATCTTCGCCTTTGACCAAGTTGTTAAGGAAAAAATGTATTTTTTTATTGGAGCCCTGAATGTCAAAAGAGTTTTGAAGCGTTGAAGAGAATTTTATCATAAGCTCCGGTATTGGTCTAACCAGGCAAGGATTATGTGGTTTCCAGTGATGCATCCCATATTGGCTTGGGATGTGTATTGATGCAATAAGGTAAAATGGTGGCATATACATCCAGACAATTGAAACCGCACGAGAAAAACTATTCGACACATGATTTGGAATTGGCTGTAGTAGTGTTCGCTATGAAGATATGTCGTCACTACTTATATGGTGAGCGTTGCTATATTTACACTGATCACAAGAGTTTGAAGTATATGTTGACTAAAAAAAGCTAAACTTGAGACAACGAAGATGGATTGGTCTTCTCAAGGATTATGATGTAGTAATTGATTTTCACCCGAGGAAAGTAGATGTGGTAGCTGATGCTATGAGTAGCAAGACATTTCCAGTTTTGCGAGCTTTAGATGCGAGATTGTTATTAATTGGAGATGGTGTATTACTTGTAGAGTTAAAGCTTGATCTGACGTTACTGGATCGAATTAAAGATTTACGAGGTAAAGATGATAAGTGTTTGAAAAGAAAAGAACAAGTAAAAAATGAAGGGAATAAGGATTTTGAACTTAAGTTCGATGGAAATTTGTATTATCGAGGGAGGCTTGTTATTCCAGATGTTGAGGGGTTGAATAATGACTTGGTGTCAAAAGCTCATTATAGTCCATTGACTATGCACCCAAGTGGAAACAAGATGTATATCGATATTAAAAGTCGATATTGGTGGCCAGGAATGAAAGGAAGGATCACAGAATTTGCGTCCAAATGTTTGACGTGTCAGGAAGTAAAAGTTGAGCAACAGGTTCCTTCAAGATTGCTGCAACCAATCTATATTCCTCATTGGAAATGGGAGAATATTACGATAGATTTCGTAATGGGGTTACCTTTGACTTCTAATAAAAAAATTCAATTTGGGTGATAGATGACCGATTGACCAAGTCAACACATTTTATTCCCGTTCGAGCTGATTTCTCTATGGACAAGTATGTTGAGTTATACATTAAAAAGATTGTTTGACTTTATGGTATGTCTATTTCGATAGTTTCTGACCGAGATCCACAATTCACTTCAAGATTTTTGAAAGCTTTGCATAGAGCCTTAGGGACTCAATTGAACTTTAGTACAACTTTTCACCCTCAGACAGATGGACAGTCTGAGCGGACCATCCAAATCCTAGAAGATATGTTAAGGGAATGTGTTATTGAATTCAAAGGATCTTGGGAGAAGTATGCCACTTGCAGAATTTGCTTATAACAACAACTATTGGTCAAGTATTAAAATGGCTCCCTATGAAGCTTTATACGGGAGAAAGTGTCGTACACCATTGAATCGGTATGAGCTCAAGGATCGGAACGTTCTTGGTCTTGACTTGATCAAGGAAGTAGAAAATAAAGTTCAAGTAATTCAGCATAATCTTAAAGTGGCAACCAATAGACATAACTCATATGTTTATTTAAAGAGAAAAGAGATTGAGTTAGATGTTGGAGACAAAATATTCCAGAAAGTTTCTCCCTGGAATAAAGTGTTACGTTTTGGCTGGAAAGGAAATCTTAGCCCCAGATTTATTGGCCCGTACGAGATTGTTAAGAGAGTGGGACTAGTGGCATATCAGTTAGGTTGTCCACCAGAAATGGAGAAGATTCATGATGTTTTTTCATGTTTCCATGCTTAGAAGATATTGATTCGATTCTTCTAATATCATTAAGCCGGAAGAGATTGAAATTCAACCATATCTGACTTATGAAGAAGAACCAGTGAAAATTTTAAGTTGTGGAGTTAAGGAACTTTGGAACAAGAAAATTTCTCTAGTCAAAATTTTGTGGAGGAATCACAAAGTAGAGGAAACAACATGGGAACGTGAGGATGATATGTGTAGACAATTTCCCCATCTCTTTGTGCAGTGAAAATTCGAGGATGAATTTTCTTAAAGGGGAGATTTGTAACACCCCAAATACCTGGCTAGTGACCAAAGTATAAGATTTTAAAACTTCTTGATTAAATTAGATAAATTGAAAAGTTTAGGGATTTAATTAGAATTTCTTTATGTAGAATTTTTTAGAAAAGATTGAAAGATGGAAGGGCATAATGGTCATTAGACAATAAATGAATGTTAAATTCCTTAGTGGTGTATTATATACACGTGGAAAGGAGAGGAAAGAGTTAAAAAGAAAATCTAGAATTCTCTCTTCATCCTCTCCACCGTGTCTTAATACCTAAGGTGAGAAATCTTTAACTTAGTTATTTCTTGTAATTTTTTATTGGTTTTGAATCTTGAGGTGTTAGGGAAGCTTGAAAAAGTTTAAAAAGAAGTATAAATTTAAGTAGTTACTTTGGGATATTCAGCCATAGGGATAAAAATATGGGGAAAACTTTGAAAAATTTCCTATGGTTTAAAAGGGATATTAGATGAATTCTATGTTCTTTGGAGATTAGATTGGATCAATTTGGAACCTTGAGATAATAAAAAGACCATTTTGCAAGTTTTGAGAATTATGAGACATTGATGTATAATTGAGTAATTATGGCTATTCAATGTTGAAAATTAATTGTCGAATCTTGAATTTTAAGTTAGAATGTTGATTTGGGACTAAAGTGCAATTTTGATGAAATTCCATAGTGGAAGAATGGTCATGGGATTTAGGGACTTGATTTCAAGTTTGTAAATGTGATGGTACATTTTGAGTATGAAATAACAATGCTGGAAATTTTTAATTGAAAGTTGATTTTCAAGTTTAAGTATTTACATGGGATTAGTTTGCAAGTTGGTAAAGTTAATGGTTGAATTCAAAAAGGTTAGAGAAAATTAAGGATGATATTGCAAGTTTTCAATTGTTAAAGTATTGAATTGAGTATATTATTTTTTGTGCTGGAAAATTTTAGTATTTGATTTGAAGTAAGCATAATGGTGAAGGATCATTATGAATTAAACGGAAAAGTTGATGTGAATTCTAAAGAGAATTCATAAATGGTGATTTAAATGTAAAGTTTATGAAAGTTAAAGGATCGATGGTGAAAATGAACATTTATGGAATTGAATAGCTATTTTGAATTTTTTTGAAGTTATGATGGAATTATGATTTAGTTTTGTATCGATTTAGTATTGATTATGTTTTATAGAATTTATTTTATAAAAATTAGATTATGTTATTATAATACTAACATATATGTTAAATATTGTGCTATTATATGATGTTGCGTAGACCACGATAAACCTAGTTATCTGAATGATACAAAAGGGAATGAAAAAGCATGTGAGTAAAAGGATATCATAGAAAATGCTCGGTAGTGAGGTAAATGTGAGTGCAAATTATTTATTTAATTATTTTGAATGAGGAAGACTTGCAATAAGTCAATCTCATATGATATTATTTTTATAAGTATGATTTAATTTTAATTATGGAATGATTCCATAATATTTATATAAAAGTTTATGATTGTTTTAAGGGTATGAACAGCCCAAGTTATGATTTTTATGAGGATGAGTTGAAATGATCCTGATTTGGAAATAAACAGATTATTAAATGAATATGATTTAATCTGAAACTCCATTGTATGTTGCATTGAGATTCGTAAGTACACTTGTCATGCCATTAAGTTGAATATTTCGATTCCGATATGGTACATCCGTATACATTATGTATTGCACCGTTGGTACAAATGTTATGATTGCACTTGTAGTGCATATGATGATGATGATGATGATGGCACCGTTGGTGCTTAATGAGCACATTAAGTCCGACTCATGTACCTTTTATTTCTTTTAAATATAGTTTGGGCTATGGAAATGAAATATGAAAGTTCTAAAATGTTTCTGAATGGAAAAGAATATGTAATTATTATTATATTTGATAATGTTTATCATGATTTTGATAAAATCAAGAGATAATTATTTTCAGGTTTCTGATGAAGAAAAAGCTTGAATAAATCGGTTTGAAAAATTCAATGATTTTATTCGAAATATATTTTATTATTTCGATGAATTTATGATATTTTATATTTTATCTCTCCTTGAATTATTAATGCCTCATTAAGTTTTACTTAGTGCGTGATGATTTTTTTGTGTAGGTTCGGATAAGGAAAAAGATGTGAAGTAAGGAGCCTTCTGAGCATGAAGTTTATTTTTTACTTTTGGTTGCATGTTTATTATATCTGTCTATTTACTTTATCAAATTTATTTAGAATGGTCTGTAATAGTAAACTAGGACTTTTATAATTTTGGCTAACTTTAGTTATATTTGAACATATGATTGAATATTATATATATGATATTACATTTTAAATGGGTTTTAAATTAAGTAGTGTTTACGCAATTTTACATAGATTAGGAAACAACATTGAACTGCTTATTTGTTGCCTAAAAATTGATTTTGCTTTGAAAGATAAATTATTATTTTATAATTATATGTGATTAATTAAATGGTTTTAAAATATTAAACGGAAGTTCTTAAATGGATCAAAATTTTAAAGGTTTATGTACAAAGAATGTTTGAAATGTTAATGTGACATCTTTAACTCATATTTCAAGACGTATACATGTTATGGGTGTTACATTTATTAGTATCAGAGTTGTAGGTTTAGCCGATTCTCAGCTTAAACTAGGTTTATTTTATGTCAGAAATGTGTACATGCCATCAGGATGTCGAAATTACTGATTTGGTGTGGTTAGGTGATTTTTTAATGATGTTGCTCCTTACTAACATAATGTTAAATGCGATTGTTTAGATGTCAGATTCGGAGGGCTCGAGATGAGCTATCGAATAAGAGGTTCCCTAGGGATATGGTGGTGATAATAATGAAGTTGAGCATATGCCTCATGTTCAATCTAATCAGCAGGGAGCACAGGCACGTCAGGGAGTGTCAGTTACAAATCAGGGGACATTTATATTCATGCTCTCAAGGCTACTCTAGCTCGTTATCAGCCAGTAGCATCACATCTCCCTCCTCTAGCACCACATCCTCCTCCAGCTCCTCTAGCTCCAAGGGTACCAATTCTGAAAGAATTAAAATGTTGAAGAGCCCCAGAATTTAAAGGATAAGCTAATGAAGGCCCGATAGTAGCTGCTATGTGGTTTAATGATGTAAAGATTATGCTAGTAAGACTCTACTATATTGATGAGGAGAAACTAGAGGTCATAGTTACATTGATGCGAGTTCAAACTCGTATTTGGTGGACTAATGTGACTATGCGTGTTCTTCTAGACCAGATTACCTGGTCGTTTTTCCTGAAGGCATTTTAGAGGAAATATATTGGAGAGTAGTTTATTATGAAAATGAAGCATGACTTCTTTAATCTGATTCAGGTCAATAAATCAATATATGAGTATGAATGTGTGTTTAATAATCTTAGTCGATACGCTTTATAGTTGATTTCTACTGAGAGAGATTACTGCCATAGAATTATTCGGGGACTACGACCTAGGTTAAAGGAGATTTTGTTGACTGCAAATCTATCCACCTTTTAAGAAGTGGTAATCAAAGCCAAAGACTTGGAAATGGCTAAAAGTGAAAGAGCCATAATTGATCAGAGGCAGTAGTTAAAAAAAAGATCAGGAGCATCATTCTCATCTCAATTTAAAAGAGGTTCAGGTTCGGATTATCAATACTAGAATAAGTCTGAAGGTGGTGCTTCTGGTCGAAAAGGGATTGAGGTGAGAGAAAAAGGTCGATAGACTCAGACAACAGCTACAGGAGTTGGTAGATCAACTCAAACATAAGGTCAGTTTTTACCATCTCAGTAGTATGATAAAACTCACCCTGGAGCATGTAGAGCAGGTTCAAGAGCTTGTTTCGACTGTGGAGACATTGATCATTTTATTAAAGACTAAATGATGATCGGAGATAGATTTATTCAGACAGGAGGTCTGTAGTAGTGTCTCAACAAGACCGAGGCAGACGTAGAGAGAGGGGATATTTAGAGACAATGTCCCAGTCTGATACGCATGCTCCGACCAGAGTTTATAACATCAAAACTAGGGAGGATTGTGATGACCTAGAGATTATAACAGGTACTTTCCATCTTTATGATGTGCCTGTATTTGTAATGATTGATCTGGGTTCTACACATTTGTAACACCTCAATTATGGGCTAGCAGTTTTGGGTTTTCTTGAGAGGCAAGTAGATTCCGTAGATTTTATAATTCAAATAGTTGGGCTTAATTGTATCGGTCTTTGGCCCAATTAGCCATAAAAAAGGGGATTTTTGCATAGTAGGAAGATAAAGAGAGACCGATACTGTAATTAGCCCATTTTTAAAAGATGTAGACTTTTATATCTTCTCCCATTTTCTTCTCTTCACTTTTTTAATCACCATTTTTCCTCCTTCCACTTTCCTCTCCAAATTTCTTAGCAAGGTAAGAACTTGAGCCTAATTTCAAGCTTCAAGTTGGTTCTTATTTCCCCTAGCTGTATCTTTTTAATTAATCAAAGCTTGGGTTCTTTGGTTGCAAGAAAGAGTTATGGGTTTCCATCTAAATCATAAAGGGAAGATGTGTGGCTAAGCAGGGAGCCTCATTTCAGGATTCGATCATCAAGGCAATGTATTTCTAATCTTTTGAAGTATTACGTTTCCATAAATTTCAAAAATTTGCTAAGATTTGTATGATTGAGCATATTAGTGTTTGAACTTTATTTCAAGATTAAATCACGTTTTAGGTGTTAAGAAAGTGTTTTTATGATAGCTAACGTCCCTAAATAACTTACTATAACTTCATAATCAATTTAATAACCAAACCAAGTCATTTAGGATGATTTTGGGTGTTTTTCCAAAGCTTAAAATATCAGCTTCAGTGTTTTACTATTAATAATGGGATGAAAAATATCGATATTGGTTAAATTGGTTAGGGATTTCATATAGGAGTATCGATAATGTCCCTGTAGTATCGATATTCAGGGTAGAAATATCGATACTCATACCCCAATTTCGTAGCGAAATACATTTTTAGTATTGATACCCATAGGGGTATCAATACTTGACCCTAGAGTATAGATACTATAACTAGAGTTCTGATACTACTTACCTAATATGATTATATTTGACCCTATTAAGGTCCGTAAGATCTTGGGATAGTCCGTAAGGACAAATCTTAGTCCGTGAGGAATGAAAATGGCTAAAGGCTCCCAAAGACACTCGTAGGAGTGGGTTACAACCAGAATAAACATAACAGGTGTAACATGTCCAAGTATCTTCAGTGAGAACATAACAGATAATTATGGATGGGAGATCAATGATCAAGGTGTACCATCGAGAGATATGACCAAGAAATTAGATTATGAAACAGTAGTGTCGTATACCGCAGGAACGATCGAGAGTGTTAGAATCACATTTATTCCTTTAATTTGAGGGTAAATTAAATGAAACCGTAGGATTATCAAGTAGATAATCATTACTTAAAAGTGAAACCGACTCAGATATTGGGCCAATCAGAATCATAGCTAATAAACAAGTAACCACAGTAATCTCCATAAAGTCTCAAAATCGCGTAGAGATTTCCCCAAAGTTAAAGAATAGTAGAGATTTCCCTAGAGTCATTGAATAACTAAAATACCCTTCAATGGCATATAACCATATCAGTGCAAAAAATTAGAAACAATATATTAATTAACCCTCATCTAACATTCTAGATGAAAGAACGAGCGAGATATCAGCTAGAATCAGAAACAGTAATATTTAGAAACAATATCAGTAATAGCTAGAATCATTAACAACTAGAATCGATAACAATTAGAATAAGTAACAACTAGGATGTCATAAAACTAGCCTTTGTGTGACAGTCAGGAAATAGCCATGACACCCAAGTTACTTTAGCAGTGGGCCGACTATCTTGGATGTCAGTATGTCCAGATATATACCAGTCAGTGCCAAGGCAATTCTCTAGCCAACTGGGCGTATATTTCCCAAGACTTGACGGAGGAAGTTGGCGAGTGTACATTTGCAATGTATTTCAATATCTCACCTTAGTGTACCCGAGGGTATATTGACAGGCTAGAGGGATGCTTGAGCTTTAAGATGCAGCCTCTCAGCCGTACCATAATGCATGCCATAGATTTATATTATTGTTGTGTGTCATATATTAGTATCTTATAGAATAGAGAGGTTCATGAACTTTGAGATATAGCCCCTTAGTCGCAACATAATGCCTATATTAGCTAGTGTATGAGTCAAAACAGAGTCGGTGTTGCATTCAGATAATGCATATTAGAATTAGTGCTGCATTTAGGTTATACACAATAGAGCCAATATCACATTCTGATAATGCGTAGTAGATTCATACATTAGGGGTTAGAGACCCCTATTTCAGATGTAGGATAGCTAAGCCTTAAGTAGGTAGCATTTGATCTAGATCATGCACATACCTACTGTTTAGTACCACGTCTTCAGCATGCTTTTGTTTATGAAATTCTTATGCTACTCTAGATTTGCGATTATAATGTTGGGCTTTGTAAGCTTAGCCTTCGGATGTTTTCCGTTGGTAGGTTAGTAATATAAGTAGTTCGTAGAGCACTGTCGCAACAAGACTTCCAGCATCTTTTTTAGAGTATTGTATCGTAGCTTTGTGGGCATATGTATTCATAGTACCTTACTTATGTAATTAGTTTATTAAACTCAGAGTTGTATTATTTTGATTTTTAATTATGTGTCATTGAGCTCTGGTTTTCTAAATTGATTTATATAACAATATATATGTTTTATTTATGATACCATTCGGTGTGTTTAAACAAAAAATAATCATGTTTTGAAAATCAGGGGTTACCTCGATAGCCCAATATGGCACTTTAGGCCCAATCGAGTCTAGGGTGTTACATCATTCTTATGTTAGTTCGAAATTAGTCAGAGAAAAAAGGGTTTCCTTTAAAATCCATTGATAGTGATATGATAGCAACAAATCCGTTAGGTCATAGTTCCAGAGTAAAACGGATAAGTAGAAATTGTCTGATAAAGATTCAAGGGTTGTGTTCCTGGTGAATCTTATGGAACTGTCATTTGATGAGTTCGATATCATTTTGGGCATGGATTGGTTATCTTTACATTATCTTGGGTTTTTGAAAGATGCAAAGGGTTCTGAAATAATAGTAACCAACGAAAAAGCTGAATCATTGCCCAATTGTGATTGAAAAGAAATTGATGTCAAAAGGTTGTTCAACTTATCTTGCTAATGTGATTGATACTCGAGCATTTGAGGTTAAGTTAGAGGATATTCTGATAGTTTGAGATTTTTAGATGTGTTCCCTGATGAATTACCCAGATTATTTCATGACCGTGAGGCTGAATTCAAGATTGTTATTTTTTCAAGTATTGCACCTAATTCAATGGCCCCATACCGAATGGCTTCAGCTGAACACAGAGAGCTAAAAGTATAGTTATAGGAGCTACTTGATTGGGGTTTTATCAAATCGAGTATGGCTCTTTGGGTTGCACTGGTACTCTTTGTTAAAAAGAAAGATGGATCTTTACGATTATGCATAGATTACCATTAGTTGAATAAAGTGATAGTGAAGAATAAATATCCTCTTCCAATGATCAACGATTTTTTTGATCAGCTTTAATATGCTTCAGTATTTTTGAAGATTGATCTTCGATCCGGATAGCATCAGTTAAAAATTAAAGAGGAAAAAGCTCTAAAGATGGCTTTCAAAACCTAATATAGTCACTATGAGTTCATAGTGATGCCATTTGGATTGATTAATGCTCCTGCAACATTTATAGATTTGATGAATTAGGTGTTTCAGTCATACTTGGACCAATGTTTTGTCATGTTTATTGTTGATATTTTAGTCTATTCTAAGACTGAAGAAGAACACGATGCATATCTTTACATTGTACTTCAAACACTGTGGGATAAGAAGTTGTATGCCAAGTTGTCAAAGTGTGAATTCTGGTTTTCGGAAGTTATTTTTCTTGGTCATGTGATTTCAGCAGAGGGAATAAGAGTTGATCCCAAGAAAGTACAAGCAATAGTGGAGTGGAAAACTCTGAAAAATGACTCTGATGTTCGAAGTTTCTTTGGATTAGCTGGCTATTATCAGATATTTATGAATAATTTATCAATGATTGCTTCTCCACTCACAAAATTACTTAGAAATGATGTCTCATTTGTATGGACTGAAAAGTGCCAAGAAAGCTTTGATATGCTTAAAAAGCTTTTCACCAAAATACAATTTCTAGTGCAACCAGAATCATATAAAGATTATGTGATTTACAGTGATACATCTCATAATTATTTGGGGTGTGTACTTATGCAAGAAGGCAAGGTTGTCGCCTATGCTTCGAGAGAGTTAAAGATGCATAAGAGAAATTATCCAACTCATGATTTTGAGTTAGCAACTATGTCATTTGCTTCAAAAATTTGGTGCCATTATCTGTATTGTGAATGGTGTTATATTTACACAGATCATAAAAGTCTGAAGTATCTAATAACTCATAAAGAATTGAATCTGGGACAAAGGAGATGGATCAAGCTCGTAAAAGGCTATGATGTGATCATTGACTATCACCCTGGAAAGGCTAATGTTGTGGCTGATGCACTTAGCCAAAAGACATTCTCTTCTTTGAGAGCTTTAGATGCTCGATTATTTATGCAAAATAATGGTGCGCTTGTTGCAGAGTTAAGGCTGAGGCCTACATTGTTAGATCGAATAAAATGTCTTCAAAGAAAATGATGAAAAATATTTAATAAAGATTGAACAAGTGAAGAAAAGTGAAGCTATAGACTTTGAAGTTAAATATGATGGATGTTTGTATTATCTGGTACGAGCTTGCATACCTGATGGGGATATTATGTTTTGTTTTTTATTTTATTTTTCAGCCATCATTTTTTCTTATCTACTTGCACATAATAAGACTCATTATTTACTTGTATCATTTATTTTTGGATTTGCCATCTTTATATATATTTTGCATTAATTTGTTTACTTATAATATTTTGATTATTTTAGTATGTGCATTTATATTGGGTACGGGTAATGTATCTTTCTATATTACATATATACTTGTATCTAAATGCCTTTTATGTTTTCCTTTTTTTATGATATTCATATTTTGATTTTTCCTATATTATATATCTTATATATTGATGAATTAAAGAAAGATCTTCTTTCTGAAGCTCATTACAGTCCTTTGACAATGTATCCAGGAGGAAATAAAATGTATCAAGATATGAAGAGTCGATATTGGTGGGGAAGTATGAAAATAGCTATAACTGAGTTTGTGTCCAAATGTTTGACATGTTAGCAGGTAAAAGCAAAGCATCAGGTGCCATCTGGGTTGTTGCAACCTATTTTCATTCCTCAGTGGAAATGGGAAAGAGTTATTATGCATTTTGTGACAGGTTTACTGTAACATCCCAAAAATTGGGTCAGTGACTAAAACGAAAGTTTTTAAAATTTGGTGATCAATTTAGGAAAATTAAAAATTTCAAGGATCTATTTTAAAATTTTTGTTTAGGACTTGATATCAAAGTTGGATTATTGGAAGGGTATTATGGTCTTTCCAAAGGAAATATTTTTATCTTCCCTTATTAAGTGATATATAACACGTGTGGAAAATGGAAGAAAAGAAAAGAAAAGTTTGGAACATTGTTATCTTCTTCCTCATGGCTGAGAGCTTTAGTTTTAAAGGTGAGTATGCTTTCTATAGATTAATTCTTTCATTTTAAGATTGGTTTTGATTCTTGGGGTGATAAGAAAGCTTATGGGAAGCTTAAAACTAAAAGATAAATAAGTTATGAAGGATTGAAGGTAAAGAGTTTTTAAGAGAATTATTAAGAAAGAGTTAGTAAATACGTTTTGAACTGAAATTTGATTTGTCGGGTGATGAAATAAGAAATTCAAAGTGTTAGAACTGAATTTGGAAAATGTTGATTAATTGGCATGATTATTGAATTTAAGTGTAATAGTTAGATATGGGAAATTAAGATGAGTTAAAGTGAGATAAATTGATTTGAATAGGTGTGGTTAAGTTTAAAGGCATGAAAGAAGAGTAAAATAAGGAATTTAGCTAAGTATGGTCGATTTTCGGGGGTAAAATGAATAAGTTCTGGCATAGGGTATTTGTATTGTTCATCCAATACCGATACTTCCAAAGCAAATGAGTAGAATATGAGCTTGGTGTAACGATACTGAAGGAACAATATCGATACCATAAGGAACAATTGGATAAAATCTTTAAGAAGTATCAATACCTAAAGGGTGGTATTGGTACTGGTTAAAGGGGTATCGATACCAAGTGTATAGTATTGATACTATTATCGAGTTATAAAAGCATAATGTCAAAATGGTATCGGTACCTAGGGTGTATCAATACCATAAAAGGGTAGTATCGGTACTATAGTAAGAGTACCGATACTATTAAGCTTGAAGTGTTTAATTAAGTGGTTATTTTAGCTTATGTTATATTAATTGGTTATAAGTAATTCGAACTTTGATATTCATATAAGTCGTATTATTATGTAAATATTGATCGGAAGCAAGTATCGGATGAGTCAACGAGATAAGATCGACCAATAAAGAGTTGTACATGTTTAATTGGATTAGTAAGGCCAGACGAGTGCATAATATTAGATATATGATATTTGATGGAAATAAGACTTGTGATAAGTTTATTTTCCATATTAGAGCATATGAATAGGAGTGTATGTGACATATGTTATTGCATTAGTTACATGTTATAATATGTATGTTAAATGATTTATGTATGTTATTTATGTGAATGCATGTTGGTGTGATAAACTATGTTAAATGATATAATTGAATTATATGATGACGTGAACCTGGAATATAAGCTATGGGGTATATATATAAATGATTATATAAACATGAAAAATAAGCCATATGATATGACCTATGTGATTGCATGAGAGAGAATATGAACTATATGAGAACATGTATATGTGAATGAGCTATGTGACTATGTGAACATGTGAATACATGTCTATGAGATAAGCCATATGACTATGAGCTATGTGATAAGAAGTTATGTGATTACATGATCACAAGATATATGCCTATGTGATATGAATATGTCAATATGTGACAAACATAAATGATAATGCCCATGTTATGTGATACGAGAGCTAGGGGTATAGTTGGCATGCCAAGAGTCGAGGGTTTTATGTGGTCCTTCGGGATATATATGTAATCATTTGGAACATATATACGGTTCTCCGAGACACATATTTGGTCCTTTGGAATATATATGTGATCCTTAAGGAGTGGTCATTCGGGACATCTATGTGGTCATTCAGGACATATATGTGGTCCTTCGGAACAAATTCTATGTGCCCATAGTGGGAATTTATACGAGCTATGGTGACAACATATGTGCACAACCTCAATGTACTCACACATATTTAGTTCTAAAAAAATGTACATGGGCTAATACAAGAGATAATATAAGGAAACCTTGTATGATATTATGTGCTTTGCTTGTGAAAGGTATGGTATGAAGTGTACAAAGGTTAACTACAAGATTATATGTTATAAATGGATTAATGATAATGATAATGAAAATAATGTGATTAGGATATGATGATATATATACATGTATATAGTTTGTTAAATGAACTGTTATATGATGTTTGTATGATGTTATTATATGAAATATGATATGTTCATTCATTGTTAAGTACCTAGAGTTTCTATTTTACGTGTTAAATGCCTCACTAAGTCATAGACTTAGCGTGTGAGTGTTTCACACGTAGGTTTCGTGAGCAAGAATAAGAGCATAGATAGGAAAGTCAGGTCAGTTTCTCCTTTCTAAAGATCAGATGAGAAAAGTATTTGAATTATATGTATTTTCCTATATAGAATGTAGTTGGCATGTAATTAAAGATTTGAATTGTATATGCTCTGATAAGTTTTGTAAACTTTTTGATTGAAATTGTATAAATTATGCACATTACTTTGATAAAAGATATAATTTCCATTCTTTTGTAAAAGTAAATGTTTTGAAAAGTCAATGTGATACCTCAGACTCGTATCTGGGTCGGGTACGGGTTAGGGGTGTTACATTTATCTCTGACACCTAGTAAGAAAGACTTGATCTGGGTGATTGTGGATAGATTCACACTTTATTCCAGTTTGAGCGGATTACTCGATGGATAAGTTTGTTGAGTTATATATCAGGGAGATTGTGTGACTACATGAAATGCATGTCTCGATAGTTTATAACAGAAACCAGAGATTTACTTCGAGATTTTGGAAGTCTCTTCATACAAATTTGGGAACTTGACTGAATTTTAGTACGACCATTCATCCACAAACTGATGAACAGTCTGAGCGAACTATCTAGATACTTGAAAAAATGCTAAGGGCATGTGTTATTGATTTCAAAGGATCATGCAAAAAGTATTTGCCTTTAACAGAGTTCGCTTATAACAAAAAATATTAGTCGAGTATCAATATGGCTTCTTTTGAAGCATTATATGGAAGAAGATGTCGAATGCCATTGGTCCATATTTGATCAAGAAAGTAGAGGACAAAGTAAAGATTATATAGGAAAATCTCAAGATAGATGGTAACCGATAGAACTCTTATTCAGATATGAAGAGAAAATAAATTGAATATCAAGTATTTGATAAAGTATTTCTCAAAGTATTACCGTAGAAAAAAGTATTGAGGTTCGGGCGTAAAGGAAAGTTGAGTCTAAGATTAATTGGCCTGTACGATATTATTAAGAGTGTTGGTCCAGTAGCTTATCAGCTAGCATTACCTCCGTAAATGGATAAGATACATAATGTGCTCCATGTATCGATGCTTCGGAAGTATCGATCAGAACATTCACATATGATTACACCAGAGGAAATTGAGATACAACTGGGCTTTTTATATGAAGAAGAACCAGTAAAGAATTTATCTTTTGGAGTCAAAGAACTGAGAAATAAAATGATTCCACTTGTAAAAGTTCTTTGTCAAAACCATAAAGTTGAGGAAGCGAATTGGGAACTAGAGGAAGATATGAAAAGTAGTTTCCTCATCTTTTTCTTCAGGTATATAAATACGTATGGAAATTTTGAGGAAAGTTTTTTTAAGGGGGAAGAATTGTAATACCCTAAATTTTAGTATGTGACTAAAATATAAGTTTTGAAAGTTTAGTGGCAAGAGTATAAACTTTGTAATATTTTAAAGACCAAAAATATAATTTTTGAAAGTTATATATTTTGGCATGTAAATGAATAGTTTGTCCTGAAATAAATGTTTTCATGGGAATCAAAATTTTGATTCGGGATTCGTATTAAAAGCTATAAAGCAGTAAAGTTCGGAAAGAAATCATATAATTGGATCGGACCAAAATTTTATGAAAATTTGAAGGATGCTATATAAAGGTTGGAAATATGATTTTCATATTTTACAACATTGAAATTTAGGATGAATTAGTGGAATTGAAGTTAATTTTCCCTATTTAGCCAAAATTTGGAAAATTTGGTAACTAGTTTGCAATTTTCAAAAACTGCATGGCCAAAGTAGAAAGTCAACTTAGATTTGTTTCATCTTTGACTATGGAATATTATAATGGAAGATATTCCAATGGCAAGTTGTAATTATCAAAGTTCATTAATGGTAAAAGTGGAATTTCTCATTAATTGAATTTTAAATTCTATTAAATTGGTTTGAGCCAAGTGTGTGATGGAATAATACTAGAATAATCACGAAAAAAAAATCAGCTATTTCTCCCAAGTTGGTCGAAACCTCTATAGCAACAAAGGTAAAGATTTCAATTTGATTTTTAAGCTTCCATGGTTGTTTTTTGGATTAAGCTATTAAATTGAGAATTAATCCTCTTGAAATTCTCTATCATTTGGTATAAAAATTTCATGGAAATCATGCTTGGATGTTGGGTTTCATGAATTGAGTGGTTGAAGAACAAGTTTGATTTTGAAAATATTATGGAAGATTTTTATGTTAGTAATGTTGTAGAGTACTTCTAAAGCATGTGAGATGATTAAAATCAAGTGTAAGAGCATATATAAATTTCGTCCATGCTAGGTTTATGATGATGTATTGAATTTAGATTGAATTTGATGTTATGAAGATTAGAATAGCATGAATTTGATGTTATGAGGTTGAACTCATGCATGAAATTGAGCGAAAAATTCACCCTTGTTACTTTGGGATATTCAATCGTAGGGATAAAAATAAGGGGAAAATGTTGAAAAAATTCCCATGGTCTAGAATGGATATTAGATGAATTCTATGCGCTTTTGAGATTAAATTGGATCACTTTGGAACCTTGATATAGTAAAAATACCATTTTGCTAGTTTTGAGAATTATGAGACGTTGTTGTAGAATTGAGTAATTATGGCTATTCAATGTTGGAAATTAATTGTGGAATGCTTAATTTTAAGTTAGAATGTTGATTTGGGACTAAAGTGCAATTTTGATAAAATTCCATAGTGGAATTTGAATAGTCATAGGACTTAGGGACTTGATTTCAAGTTTATAAATTTGATGGTACTATTTGAGTATGAAATAACAATGCTGGAAATTACTACTTGAAAGTTGATTTTCAAGTTTAAGTATATGTTTGGGATCAATTTGCAAGTTCGTAAAGCTAATGGTTGAACTTAAAAAGGTTAGAGAAATTAAGGATAATATTATAAGTTTTTAATTGTTAAAGTATTGAATTGAGTATATTATTTTTTGTACTGGAAAATTTTAGTACTTGATTTGAAGTAAGCATAATGGTGAAGGGCCATTGTGAATTAAATGGAAATGTTTATATGAATTCTAAAGAAAATTCACAAATGGTGATTTATATATAAAGTTTATTAAAGTTAAAGGATCGATGATGAAAATGAATACTTATGGAATTGAATAGCTATTTGGAAAGTTTGAAGTTATGATAGAATTGTGATTTAGTTTTGTATTGATTATATTTTATAGAATTTATTTTATTGAAAATAGATTATGTTGCTATAATACTAACACGTGTGTTAAATATTATGTTATTATATGATGTTGCCCATACCATGATAAACCTAGTGATTCGAGTGATATGAAAGGGAAGGAAGAAGCACGCGAGTAAAAGGATATCATAGAAAAGGTTCGGTGGTGAGGCAAAGGTGAGTTCAATTTATTTATTTAATTATTTTGAATGAGGAATACTTGCGATAAGTCAATCTCATATGATATTATTTTTAAAAGAATGCTTTTATTTTAATTATGGAATAATTCCATAATACTTATATAAAAGTTTATGAATGCTTCTAAGGCATGTATTGCCCAAGTTATGATTTTTATGATGATGAGTTGAAATGATCCTGATTTGGAAATGTTCATTATTGAATGAATATGATATAATCTGAAAGCCCATTGTATATTGCAATGAGAGTCGTAGGTACATTTCTCATGCCATTAAGTTGAGTATTCCGATTCTGATTCCGATATGATACATTCATGTACATTATGAATTGCATCGTTGATACAAATGTTATGATTGCACTTGCAGTGCATAATATGATGATGATGATGGCACCGTTGGTGATTAGTGCACACATTATGTCCAACTCACGTACCTTGTATTTCTCTTAAATATACTTTAGGCTATGAAAATGAAATATGAAATATGAAAGTTCTGAAATATGTCTAAATGGAAAGGAATATTTAATGTTTATTATATTTGATAATGTTTATCACGATTTTGATAAAATCATGAGATACTGATTTTCAGTTTTTTAATGAAGAAAAAGCTTTAATTATATTTAGCTGGCCCTATTCTCATATGTAATGGGGTAAGGGGGAGGTAGGATAGTAGGCTGCCTCCAACGCCAGGTTGAGAGCAGCTTCCGTGGGAGACCTCCGACAATTAAAATTATGAATTGCCCACCGTGGGACTTGATCCCACGACCACAAGGTTAAGAGCCTTGCGCTCTTACCAACTGAGCTGGACGGACAATTCTTAGCTTTAATTATATTTGAACATATGAATGAATAATATATATATGATATTAAGTTTTAAATAGTTTTTAAGTTAAGCATTGTTTATGCGGATTTACATATATTAGGAAACAACATTGAACTCCTATTTGTTGCCTAAAAATCGATTTTTAAGGTAAATTATTATTTTATAATTATACATGATTAATTAAATGATTTTAAATTATAAAATGAAGGTTTTTAAATGGAACAAAATTTTAAAGGTTTATGTACAAAGAATGTTTGAAGTGTTAATGTGACATCTATAACTCGTATTTCAAGACATATACGGGTTATATGTAACACCCCCAACCCGTACCCGACCCGGATACGAGTATGAGGTGTCACATTGACTTCTCAAAACATTTACTTTTACAAAATACCCATGATTCAGTTTGATATTTCTAATAAAATCATTTATTTTCTATGATATAAAACATATGCTTTTACAAAACTGATCAAAGCGTATCTAATACAAATCTTTTAACTACATGCTAACTAGATTCTATATATAACAAAATACATGTTATTCATTTAGGTTCTGATCTGACCTTCGGTAAGGAGAAATTAACCTGACTTACTCCTCTTAGCTTCTCTTCTTGCTTTCCTGAACCTACGTGTGAAACACTCACACGCTAAGTCATAGACTTAGTGAGACATATAAATACATATGTAAATTATCAAATGCATGTGCATATCATGTAATACAACGTCATACTGGTATACATACTTTTTCATGTAACAATTACATTCACACATGCATGTCACCATTTATATTTTCTCATACTCTTATATGATTATCCTTTCTATCTTCTATCTCTTGTTCATATGATCTCTTATTTCATATTCTATATTTATAACATGTTCTTACATCATCATAGAGTCATTATATTCATTCATATATATTAACATATATTCATGTACATCCATAACAAATGCCATAACCCATAACACATTCTTTCCTGTAACATATACACACATTCACATATCATCATATAAAAATGTAATTCTCATTACAACTCACATTTTAGTATTTTGGTTAGCCCATGCACATTACTGAGAACTTAAGGTATGTGAGTACATAGAGGTTGTGTACTATGCTATCACCACAGCTCGTATAATTCCCACTAGGGGTGCGTAGAATTTTTCCCATAGGACCACTATATCCCATAGGACCACATAGAACACATATGTCCCGTAGGACCACTATGTCCCGTAGGACCACGTAGAACACATATGTCCTGTAGGACCACTATGTCTCCTAAGACCACATAGAACCCTCGACTCTTGGCATGCCAACTATACCTATAGCTCTCATAACACATTACTGGGCGTTACCTTTATATCTTTCACATATTCACGTAGATACATAGTTTACTTTCACGTAGCATAGTTCCATGTAATTCACATTCACTTATCATAGCTTCTCACTTTTACTTGTATTCTTTTTCATATTTCATAGTCATGATTCTTATACATAACATGTTACATATACATGCTCTCATACAATCCCTTCATTCAGTTATAATATTTAACCTAGCTTATTAAACTATCATGTATTCACATCACTCATTAGCATACATAGCATCATGTAGCATTCTAGTAGAAAACATATAAGTCATATCACTTCACATATATATTTCTCATGATCATTTACATAGGTCACATATAAAGATAAATTCAATCAATTAAACATATGCATTTACTCATATACAATACATTTAGCACCATATCACTACATGTTTATGCTTCAGGTATCACTATATGTTTACGCTTCAGTACCTTTGATCAAATAATATTGGAATTAGACTCATCGCAAGTCTTAATTCCCTATACATAACGTACACTTAATATCATGTACTCACCCGGTCTCAATGAACACTCATGAGCTCTTGTTCTTCCTTGCGTATCTTACTCTGCCGACCTATCTGAACTTTGCTTTCGATCGATGTCTACACAATCATGTATTGATACTATCAGTATCCAATTGATATACTATAATCTATCATTTCTTAGACTTAAATAAAGATTTATTCCATTTCCATTGAAGTGTATTGATGCACCCTTTACATGTGCATCGATGCACTACCCTTGCATCGGTACACAATTTACATTCGATGTTTGTATTTTAATGGGGTGTATCGATGCACTCCTTATGCATAAATGCACTAATTGCATTCGATGTTCATTCATTTGAGAGTGCATCAATACACATTGAAGATGCATCGATGCACACTACCCAGAAATTACATCTTAAGCACGAAATTCACTATCTTTTCAGCTCAAATCTTCATCTTTCACCTCCTTTAATATTCCTAATTTTTACTTGCACTCATTTCTACTCAATAATCGCTTATTTAACCTCCATATCCTCTCATCCTTATGAATTTCAAGAATCAAACCCAAATTTTAACATGTTACAAATCCAATTCTAACACTTCATACATGTTAATTAGATTGATGACAAGTCAAATTCACTCTTAAACCTCATTAAAGAACCCTTTTTCAAGATTTCACTTATTCCTCTCTTTTCTTTAATTCCCTCTATTCTCTTTATCTTATTGTTTCAAAACAATTTAAGCTCTCCTTAAGCTTAATTATCACCTAATAATCAAAACTCAACCTTAAATTTAACCAGAAACTCAAAAATCAGAAAACTCACCTTTAGCTCTTGGTTTTCACGCGTGAAGGAAGAAGAAATATGAAGAGAACTCTAGAAACCACTTTGTTTCCTCTTCTCTTCCACGTGTTTAATATATATATCCATCTTTAATTATTTTCCCTGTAAATGACCCATTTTCCCTTCAATTCATCTAATAATTACTAACATCTTTCAAGTAATATTTCCAAATAATCATTGAACTATTCCATTCTTCTACTTTCGTCACCAAATTCTGAAACTTTATGATTTAGTCACAAACCCATAGTTTAGGATGTTACATTATGGGTGTTACAATCATGCTCCTCAATCTCTTTAGAATAAAGTCACAATGGCTCCTTGTTATTTTTACCTGACATTCTTCAATCCCAATAGCACCACATTGTAACAAAATATGCCCTACATCATTAGGAACATGGTTCTTTCAATGTCTTCGGGTGTGTTTTTTAATCATTTCCGGAGAAGTCATTTTTTCGTCTTCCTTGGATACTGGAATTACATTATCTTAGCCATCCATTAAACTACTTCTTAACTTCTAGAAAAGCAGTTCGAATCTTATCGCTCATATTATAACTTTAAAGATAACTTATGGCTACCATGTTTGTGCCTAATCTTGTTATCTTAGTATGACTAAATATATCCTCATATTCTTGGAACAACACAACCAAACCATGTTATTTTTCAATAGAAAATGTATCATTGATCTTAACCTCTTTCTTCTCTTCATCAAACCTTAAATTCAAAATCTCAATCTTCTCTTCATGAGGCATATGGACAGCTCAAAATCAATCTACAAATCAGAATCATCATTATTAATACCATTGATATCTATGAACATGAAAGGGAAGCGGACAAGAAGATGTGTGTGGGTGGATCGGTGGGTGGGTGGGGATGGGTGTGGGTGTAGGGAAGAGAGAGACTATCCCACATAAAAATAGAAATGATCAATAATATATATACACAAAGAATTAAAAAGTGTGAATGAGAGAGATGTTTGCCAAATGAAAACATAGGATGCATCTTTTATTGAAACCAAATACAAATTGTTTAGTCACCCTTATAAGAGATAAGTTATTGGCCCGGGTATGATAAAATAGGGAAATTGAGTATTCTTCTAAAAAGGTATTGAAAATAACAAGTAACTTTTCAACAATCCAATTGTCAAACTCGAAATTAGGAAGAAGTGGACGATTTCTAGTTCTATTATTCATTTTAGCACCTTTCCCCATTTTGGCACTGATCCATGATCAGGTAAGGAGTTCTGGGTAACATTAGTTGGCTTTGGGTTATTAAAGTTGATGATGTTTTTGTCTTGAAGCCTTTGAACTACCCTCATGAATCCAAGGCAATTTTAAATAGTGTGTCTATTAATACCGACATGGTAATCACATTGAGCATTTTCGTCGTATCATTTAAGGTAAGGTGGTTGTGGAGCATCTACATGAAATGCAAATACAACATGTATGTTATAGAGCTCCTGAAACTATACTTTAAATGTCATAGGGATTATATCAATTAGATCCCTCTCTCTTTCTACCTCTAGCCCTTTTGAATCTTCTCTTAATGGGTTTGATGATGTTATTACCTTTGGCTGAAAGATAGAAACACCTTGTCCAAAACTATAGGTGCTTACATTGTTGACATCACCATCTTTCTTCTTTGGAGTAGGTTGTCTAGAGGATTAATTTCCTTCTATTTTGCCATACTTGATAGCCATCTCTATCATCTCTCCAAACATGATTATGTCGACAAAAGTTCCTGACATGATTTTTGACCATATGCCCTATAAATGGGGCCTTAAGGATGCTCACAAATAGCATTGTTTCCTCTTCTTCATCCATGGAATGATGAACCTGCAGAGCTATGTCTCTCCACCTCTAGGCATATTGTCTAAAGCTTTCATTTGACTTTTTCTCCATGCTATGGAGCATGATCTGATTAGGTCTTATGTTTTTCACATATTTATACTGTTCAAGCAAAGACTTAGCCAAATCCTTCCATGACCTGACATGGACCATGCTCAATTGATTTTACCAACGAATGGTCAAACCATTCAAAGCTTTCTTGAAAGCAATGGATCAATAAATGATCATTCCCTATATACCATGTCATTTTCAGAAAAATCATAGTGATATGTGCCAAAGGACAACTACTCCCATCAAACTTTTCAAAGTTCAAGACTTAAAATTTTGAGGGCAACATCATATATAGGACCAAGCTTAGCTCTTTAGCGTCAACTGTAAAACTCATAACCCGTATACGTCTCGAAATACGAGTTAAAGATGTTACATCAACCTGACAGATATTTGTTGAACATAAATGCTTAAAATTTTATTTCATTTTAAAACATTTCTAGGTCAACTTTAAAACTATTTATTAATAGCATAAAATCATAAATTAATATTTATACATTGAAAACAAATATGTTTTTAAGACAACAACTAGACAGTTTAGTGTTGTTTCACAAACTATTTAGAACTGCCTAAACTTTGATAAATTTTCAAACCATTTAAGACATAATAATATAGATATATTCTATTTATTCATAAATACTGATAGAAATAGACTAGAAAAATAAAATGGTCCTAGTTTACTATTACAGACCACTTAAAAAGAAATATGTTAAATAAAACTAATGACATAATAATTCATGCCACTAAAAGCAAAAGTAACATCATATATGTCTTATTGATACTGATGATAGGTATGATTGTCCAAAAGTTGCTTGAAAGGCTCCTTAATGCACTACATATTCTTTATATGAACCTACGAATGAAATCATCATGCGCTAAGTATAACTTAGTGAGGCAGTAATAGGTTAAGGTGAGATAAAACATAAAAATATCATAAATACGATAAACCATTAAAAATAATTTAAATGAAACATTAAACTTTCAAACTGATTTATTCAAGACAATTTCTTCATCTTAAACCTGGAAATTTATATCATCTCATGATTTTATTTGAATCATGATAAACATTATCAAATAAAATATTCATATCATAATTCCAACCAATTCGATATATTTCATAACTTTCATATTTCATTTTCTCAGCCCAATGCATATTTAAGAGAATACAAGGTACGTAAATAGAACATAAGGTGCACAGTAGGCATTACATGGTGCCAATAATAAATCATCATAAGATGCACTCCAAGTGCAAATCATCACATATGCACCAACGGTGCTAATCATAATGTAAATGAATGTACCATAACTTAACTTGAATATACTCAACTTAATGGCATGCAAAATGTACCTATGACCTTCAATGAAACATACAATGGGTTTTTAAATCATAATATAATCATTTATTAATCAACGTCTTAAAAATCATAAAGCTTTAAAATTCATCATCATGAAAATCGTACTTGGGCAGTTCATACCCTAAATCATTCATATACTTGATGAAAATATTATGGAAATAATCCATAATGAAAATTATAAATCATACTTTTAAAATAATATGAGATTGACTTATCACAATTCTTCCTCGATTAGAATAATTAAATAAGTAAATTGCACTCACCTTTGCCTCACTACAGAACCTTTTATGCGATACTTCTAATCACGTGCTTTATCCTTTCCTTCCGGGTCATTTGGATCGTTAGATTTATCGTGGTATTAGGAAGCTATGGTGGGTTCATCCAATAGAGAGTTTGAAGCTGAAAATTTATTTTTCTTGAATAATCTAGTATGATTTAATCTTACACTTGCTTAAAAATTAATATAATTGAATATTAAATTTAATTAATAAGAAATTCCATTTATACCATTACTGAACCTTGATAATTACAATATGCCATTGCAATATCTTCCATTAAAATATTCTTTAGTCAAAGATGAATCAATTTGGCTTTAACTTTCTAATTTGACCATGAAATTTTCAAAAAACACATTTTAGTCACTAAATTTCCACTATTGGACCAAATCTGACAAAATTGACTTCAATTCCACTAATTCATGCTAAATTGCATTGATATAAAACATGAAAATAATATTTCCAAATCTTATCTAACATTCTTCAATTTTTTCGTGGAATTCCGGTTCGATCCGATTATCTGATTTTTATACCGAACTTCATCGCTTTATAGCTTTTAACACTAATCTCATACCGAAATTATTATTCCCACAAAAATACTTGTTTTAGGCAAAACTATTCACTTACAGGGTAAAATTAATATCTTTTTTAAAATTACAATTTTAATCCCTAAACTTTTACAAAATTATACTTTAGCCATCAAACTTTTAAAACTTACATTTTAGTCACTATCTAAATTTGGGGTATTAGATCAACTCCATAGATATTGTATTCACCTTTGACGTCCTTAATTTAATCCTTTAGTTGTTTCATTTTGTCCTCCAACTGCTTAAACTTAACTTCTTCGTCAAAATCTGGGACATATTTAGATCGATGTCCCTTACAGTTTGAGCTCGTAGCAACATGCACATTCACACTAATGCCAGGAAAATTAATCTACAACTTTTTTTTTCTGAGAGATGTTTCGTCATGGACCTTAGTGTGAGTCAGGGTAAAGCCCGATCGATATAGGTGATCTTCCATACTTATGATAGACCCATTTCTATGTTCATTTTTCCTTCATCCCAGTAAGTCAGCAAACTTGTTGAACATGTACTCTTGAACTTCAACATTTTCTCTTGCAAATCTTATTGAGTTTTTGCAGTGCTCTCTCTTCTTAAACATGTCTTTCTCAAACCTAGCTAATTTCTCATTCATGGTCTTTTTGCGAGTGTTATATGGATGTCATGTTTCCAGTGCTTTCTCTTTAATACCAAAGCATTCTTTATTAGTTAATATTGATTTTAAAAATGAATGCATGTTAAAAATAATAATGTAAGTGCAAAAATAAATGTAAAATGAATGAAAAAATATGGGTATTGATCCCAAAAGGTGATTGTCATAGAATAACTTTATAGAACAAAAGTTTCATTATAAAGAAACTAAAATATTTTATAGATAAGCTCGGGTCTTTTTCGACCGTTTTCATATCTCAATATTTTAATTTCATGATTGAGAAACCTCTTTTCCATTAATGAAAACCTTCCAATTTGAAAACCCACTCATAGATCTACACCTCTATGTTACGATGATGGAATGCAGGGATAGAAAACAAAAACAACAACAAAAGAAAATTGTTAGTATAAAATCAAAGTTGATAATTTAAAAGTTCCTACCATGAACATGGTTTCTACCCAAACATGATTAAGATGAATCCTACGCCTATATAATTTCTACCCAATGCTTTGTTGTCAGAAATAAACCCTACACATGATTTTTAGTTCACATACTTTTGCTTGTAAAAGTAAAGTGAATAAGGGTTAAAGTCGATTTCTTCTTTGTGTACATCTATTTGGGTATCATATAGGGTTTTGCCATGGCTCTACCTAGGGTGGATTTCTTATGGTTTATTACATGCATAGTTTTGGCTCTAAGGATAAAGGTACTCGAATTATCCTCACTGGTGCCCCTTGGGCTTGCCAGACCCTCGGTACTTACCTATCACGTGTAATATAAACCAAGTTAAATTCGAGGGGATGCACCTCCCTATGCCTGACATAGAGAAAAATATATATCTCATAAAGATATAAGGTGTGGACCACGGAGGTTACTTGCTAAGCCTAACACGGAAGAACACTTCTCACAAAGGCCTTTCACCCATGTCATGCAAATGCAGTGTAGTGGGTGATGAGAAATCTATCAAACTTTTACATACATGAACTAAATCTTAATACTTAAAACTATTCCACAAGATCTAAAGATCTGAAAATTCATGAATACACACATCATTATGAACAATCACAAGTATGCACATGCGAGTGCAAATAAGAGTTTAAAATGAATGCAAACAACCAAGGGATCACGAATTAAATTAAGTCAAATTCATAATTTCTATTGCAAAGATAATATTTAATCCACTAATGGTTAGACTCTCTAAAAGTCCAGTGCAATCACCAAGCTTGTCATAACATCTCAAAAAATCGGGAAAAAAATTAATTTTAGGGTTCATTTTAACAAAAATTGGATTTTCCTTTTAAAATAAAAAAAATATGTTCGAGGGATTCTCCCCCAATCTTTGTTTCGGATGTGATTGGATCACCAATTTTTTTTCATTAAATTTTAAAAAATATTAAAACAACTTTTAGGTATGCTTTCCAAAAAACAAGTGCAGGAGTCAATTACGTGTGGGGAAGGGATAACACCCCCACAACACCCGAAAATTGATACCAAGTCAATTGATTATTATTTTTGCAATTGAATTTATGAATTCAAATTTTAATTTAATTAATGATCATTTTTAGTTAAATAATACAATGTTATTTAACTGGTCAAAATTTTAGAGAGAAAAATTATCCGTTTGTTATATTTAACTGGAGAAAGTTAACCACCTAATATAATGTAGAGAGTTGCATCCCTATCATTTCCAACTAAAGCAATGAATGATCCATATTTCTACTAGATAATTTAAGGTTAAATTTATAACACTTCAGTATTTCAAACCAAAACGAAATACCACCTAATATAAGGTAGAATGACAAATTTTCCCTTCTTTGGAAAGAAATAAGAAATATTATAATCATCCGTTGTATTTATTTACCTAAGGTTATGTAACAAACAAATATTTCACTTTTAAAAATTAACTGGCCTTTAAGATAAATAGGGAATGTTCAAATATTTATAAATATCAAGTCTAAACCATCGAATAGGGCTGAGTGGCTCATCATCGTTAGATTTAAATACAATACCATTTCCCTTTCTACCCTCCTGATTAATTTTAAGATGTCATTATTTTTAAATTGTTCTACTGTAGGGTACTTGTTTATTTTAAATTACCAAATTAAACTACTCAAGTGGGTTAGGATAACTCTCTTCGATAATTTAAAATAAACAAGCATTATCTTTTAATATTTATTATGAAAAGGTTGAGTGATGCGAATGAAGTTATCATGCATAATTAAGTAAAATGTCATGAAAGACCATCAATATGATTCAATAAATATTAATTAAAAATTTATATACCTAACATAAACAAAATAGTAATTAAATACTATATATTATAAAATACACAACATAAGCAATACACGTATACTAACAACGACTAAATTAAAATCAGAATATGCCAACCTTAATCATGGTGACTACAATGGAAGAGGTTACAAATGTCAAATGAAATAAATTGTAATAATTAAAGGGTTCTCATCCGAGTATTAGAAATTAGATAAATAAGAATTAAAAAAAATTAAAGGTCAAGTAAAATAAATAAATACGTAGATTATGAATGAAGAAATGAAATTAAAATGGGAGACAAAATCAAATTGGAATAAAGTTTTACTAAAAGAAATAAAATAAGGAGATTGATATAAATTAAGCCACTTTAAAAGAAACCAAACTAAGAAAAAAAATTAAATTAAGGAAAAAATAATCTACAATAATTTAAAAAAAATAAAAAAATAAATGGGTCGGTAGAGGGAGGAAAATTTTAAAATGTTCACCAAAAACAATTTAAAATGCATTAAACTAAAAATGATAATATAAATTTAAAGATTCATCATTGATTTTCATGGAGAAATTTCGAGAAAGATTAGATCTAAAAAGATCTATTTGGAAACTTTATCCTCATTCATCATCTCTCTCTCTCTCTCTCTCTTCCGATGAGATTTTCGAATAAAAGCAAGATCAATGGCTAATGAAACAGCAAGAAAATAATTAAATAAGAATAAGAATAGAAAATAAAATAAAATAAAAATAAAAAGAAGATCATCGGTTTTCATTGAGAAACCTCAAGGAATTTTAGACGCTAGATTTAAGAAATCTATTCGAATACATTTTCCTAACTCATTGGTTCGCTCTTCCAACAATGTTTTTTTAAAATGTGAAATAGACCAAAACAAAAAAAAAAGATAAAAAAAAGAATTACTTTAAAGCAAAAATCTTCTTTTGTTGCTTGTATTTTCCAAATTACAATTCTTAGAGTGACTCTCCCTCTTTTTCCTCTCTTTTTTCCTCTAAGGTGAGTTTTCATGGCCTATATTTATAGGTGAGCCTCCGCACATCCAATAGTCTAGATCATTTACATTATAACTAAGGTTAAAGCATATTTACACAATCCCCTAATTAAACAAATTAAATCAATCCTATCAATACATTCCCTAAATAAGAGATTACATGAGATATGGAAAGAAATCAAAATAAAATACTCTGATTAGCGTTTAACCTATGATTTTCTTTCCATTCAAAATAAACTGACCAGAAAAAATTACGTAATTACACTTGCGTATGAACACGCTACATATGAGTAGGAATATTGAACTTTTGATGAATTATTGTTTGTTAATTGACCTATAGATTAGGTAGGGGTGAGCATTTGATCGAGTCAAGTCGATTAAATTTTTTTTGAGTTATTCGAGTTGATGAGACGTATTTTACAACTTGAACTTAACTTGAAATTATTTCGAGTCGAGTTATTCGAGTTTCTATACTAATTTGATTATAATTATTTATAGTATTGGTTCCAAAATTTCGGCTTTCTCTAGCCATAATATATATATATATATATATATATATATATATATATTATATATATATATATATATATATTGTATTTGATATGTTAAATAACATTATAATGTGAAAAGACCAAATTGAGTAAAATGTAAAGTTAAGGGACTAAAAAAGATAGAGTACTTTTTAAGTAAAAAAACATATGAATTGGAATTACATAGGTATTTTATAGTGGTATATGAGCATTGGTAAAAACAGACTAAAAATAAAGGATGAGTTGAAGAAATAAGGAAATTGTGAAAAACTAAGGGACTACATTGAAAAATGATTAACTATTGTCAAAAAGAGTAATTGAAAGTACATACATATTCTACAATGGTTTAGAAGGATGTGGCCAAAATTCATACTTAAAATGAAGAAGGAATTGAAATAATAATTAGAAAAATTAGGGACTAAATCGTAAAATTGTCAAAATACTTAGTTAAATTTTTGGTTTTTTGAGTAACTCGAAATTTCCAAATTTCAACTCGACTCGAACTCGAACTAAAATGATTATTTCAGTTGACTCAAATAACTCAAATAATTCTAAATTGAAAAAAAAATCAATTTTTAAGTGGAGTCGAGTTTTGCTTATTAAACAAACATTTCTAGATTAAGTTTGACAAGAGACTCGACCATTTCGAGACAGAGATGTCATAAAAACCTTGGATTCAAATACTTCTTTAATTGATTCAGTATTACCATCATCTAAGTCAATAAAGGTATAAGAATTTATTATGATAGCTTATCAATTAGAGCATGAGGAGTCAAACACTGGGGTTGAGCCATTGATTTCATAAACCTCTCAAAAGGTTGTGTTGGATGTAGATTAACAGCATGGACAGAGGTGGGAGATACATTTGATTCAAAGCATTTGGAACATTCAGAGGGTTCAAAGGTTACTGAAATTGATTGAATTTTCATACATCTTAAAGCGAAAAAGAATTTGATCGCATTAGCCACAAATAAGAAATTTAAAATCTTAGGTGGCATATATTGACTTATAACACATTAAGAACTTTCGTTTAGTCTTAAGAATCGACTAAACCAAAACTATGATACCAATAAATGTAACATTTCCACCTGGTCTAGTCGTATACCAAGCTAAAAATGTCATTTTGGTTAATTTGATCTTAGACATAGTCGAAACAAAAACTACATCATGCAATAAAACTAACAAATAGTCATTAGAAATTACTTTAGTCACTAACATATCAAACATATCAAATGTAAGGTTTATAAAGTGTTTACAATCATAAAAAAGGTTTAAAATCAATTAAAAAAAACTAGCACAAATCAAGTGATCTTTGTGATTAAATAGATGAATATTGTCCATAGAAGTTCCAAATTCAAGCACTAGCATACTGATGTCAAAAGCCATTGAACTCTTAGACATTGGCAACGTGTCGTTTCAATTGCCAAATAAAATATGCCTTAATTTCAAAATAAAAATAAATAGAAATAAGTAGAATTGAGAGAGTAAGGGTCGATCTGCAGGGAATATGGTATTGCTGATAAGTTGATTTTTGCTTCAATGCTAGGCGTGATATGCGAAAGAAAAATAAAAATAGGGGGTTTTGTTCGATTAAAAATAAAGAAGCTAAATTAAAAGGAAGTAAAAGTAAAAATTCTAATTGTAAAAATCAGCCTTCGACTTTCACTTTGCCTCAAATTTCATCGATCATTGAAATAGATCTTAACTTCGGATTCATGTCGGTTACAGTCTATAGGACCCAACCCCTATAACTTGCTTTTCTCTCAATTGAACTGACAATCCAAGATAATCTTTGACTGCAAGTCCTTATATGGACTAATCGCGACAATCATTATTAGGGCCAACTCAATAAAAGCTTTGGAAAACCTTGACTCGTATAGTATCTCACTGAGAATCGAATCCGATCTCAGTTCCCAATAGCGAACTGCCACTAAGTATATTCACAGGAAGTCAAATGTTCTACAAGACGATCCTTCCTCCCAACTGTCAATCGAAAACACTATCAATCAAACATGTACTTTTTTGAAAAGAAAATGTTTTTGATTTTAAAAGGATGGTGGATTACCAATCCTTGATTCCAGAAAACTGATAATGTAACTTGAAAGGTATCACGTGTTTTTCAATTCTCATGACTGGAATTGAATTGCTTCAGCCTTTGGATTTGAAAAACTTAGTTAATTATGATAAAAATAATACTTACCATTAAAAGAAAAGTAAAATAAAAACTTGAAAAGAAAAGTAAAAACTTTATAAAACAAGAGCAAAGTAAAACAAGAGAATTCAAGATGTGAATAATGATTTGAGGCTTACCCCAATGGGGTATTTATAGTCCTCAAAAACCCTAAAAATCCTAAGAGATAAATTATAATTAATGCAAAGATAATTCCTAAAAATTACAAAAGATAATCCCTAATAAATTGAAAAAGACAATTCCCCTAATTGCTTGAAATAAATCCCAAAAATAAAGATACTTTCTAAATTCACGTATGGATTTGCGAATGAGTATTCTCTTTTCACAAAAATGATTACTGAACCTTCTAGAAGATGTTGACTCGTCATCACGTCAGCGAAGTCATGCCAAGTCATGTCCACTAGTCCAGCCATGATCCTAAAAAAATAAAAACTTGCAAAAATCTTCCTTTTTAGCATAATTTATGGAATTTAATGTCCTACACAGAAAATAACAGAAAACACCCAACTTACCCACATAAACTAACAAATAAATGAGTAATTAACAATGAAACGATAACTAAATTAAGCACTCATCAAATTCTCCCTCACTTATTCAAATGCTTGTCCTCAAACATTTATCAATCAATGAATCAAAATCTCAAGTTGCCATCTCAATTTCACAAAATTCCCAAGACTTCCAAGCAAAGCAAAACAAAGTAAATGGTAAAATCCAAAAGCAATCGAGCAAAGGCACAATTAAAAGCAAGTAATAGCAAAGCATGACATTCCAATTATTCATTAGTCTTAAAGAAACAAGACTTAGTACCTCACCGTGGTTCACTCATTCTGCTCAAGTGTTTCGGGTAAAAGAATTGCTCAAGCCAAACTAATCAAAGCATTACCATATGCTTGTAACTAAATCCAATCTCCACAACTAAGTATGAATGTGATGCAATAATCAAGAGGTCTTTAAAAAGGGTTGTAATTGGGCTAAGGTTCGGGTAGGATAAAGGCCAAATATTGGGTGAAAAGTTCAAGAAAAAGAGAAGATCATTCCAAAGACTTATACAAAAGAAGGTAAGAATCAAAGATGGGGAAATAAGAAATCGAACAATCAAGCTTTATTCACTCTTTTTTCTCCTTTTTTTTCTTTTTTCGAAACTATCTGGTTATTTTGTTCGAATCTTTTTTTGCACTGTATTTTTCTGCTCATTCGAATCAAAATTGTACGGCTCAATTTATTCTACACTGAATTTTTGCACTATTCGAACCAAATTGAACTTTTTTTGTCGTTTGAATAGTCAAAATTTTGGGACTATTTTGTTCGATTCTACACTGTTTCAAATAGTTTTTTCTTTCAAAACATTCTTGACTTTTTCCTGAAAAAAGGTAACAAAAAGGGGAAAACAAAATAAAATAGGTTCGGGTTTTAAAATATGGTGAACAAAGAAAAGGATAAGGCTCAAAATTGGCTATCTAAGGGGTAACTAAACAAAGGGTAGGCTATTTTTTGGGAAGTCAAAAGGGTTAAATCCTAATGCCTCTATCATGCTAATGCATCACATTCAATCGTGTAGCCCCGACAAGCATTATGCTACAAGTTCTAGAATGCAAATAATTAGTCGGCACACTCAAATCAAACAAATAGAAAGAAAGTAAATATATGCTCATTAGGCCTAAAACTCACATTAAAAGTTTAATTGCACTAAGTCATGTTATCAATTCAACCAAAAAAATGCATGGAATGTCAAAATTTTCAAGAAAACCCAATTAATCATATCTAATGGGTAATTAAACAAAGGGTAGGCTATTTTTTGGGAAGTCAAAAGGGTTGAATCCTAATGCCTCTATCATGCTAATCCATCACATTCAATCGTATAGTCCCGACAAGCATTATGCTAGAAGTTCTAGAATGCAAATAATTAGTCGGCACACTCAAATCAAATAAAAAGAAAGAAAGAAAATGTATGCTCATTAGGCTCAAAACTTACATTAAAGGTTTAATTGCACTAAGTCATGCTATCAATTCAACCAAAAAAATGCATGGAACGTCAAAATTTTCAAGAAAAAACCAATTAATCATGTCGATTTATATCATGCTTCTTAAATTCCATCAAAAACAAGATCAAAATCCACAAGATAAATCAAAGAAATCATGCAAAAATAAGAAAGGCAACCAAAGATTTCCAACACATCAATTCAAAAAAATTCAAGTTTAACCAATTGAATAAGCAAGGTAAAATTTGATGCAATTTTCCACCCCTCACTTAAATCATTTTGTCTCAAAATGTAAATTAAAGCACAAGAGAGGGAACGAAAATACACCCTAATCAATGTCGATCGTGGCCTCGGCCGTGTCGAGATGTGCTCGAGCGAAGGTATGAGAGGATCTCAGCAAGGCTGGTCTCAATGGAATCTAATCGGCCATGTACTTCATTAGTTTCATTACGCACATCCGATTGTGAATGCTCCTCCGGTGCATCATTAGGCGTGTCCCTCCGAAGGAATATGCACGCATTGCATAGGATAATAGTGCTGGGAGGAACGATATGTGGAGCATCAGGAGTACTGGCTAGAATTCCCATCGAGTCCAAGCATCGAGCATCTAATGAATCCCTTGCAAAAACATAAGTGAAGTGAGAAGAATCAAAAGTCAATGGAAATAATATAGATGTAAGATTGGTAATATAAGGGCTGAGAATCAATGGGCGATCAGATCGCACAACTCACTCGAAAGCAGGTGCAAACTAAAAGCCTAAGCTTATCTTTATTCCGGTTTGCATACACCATAAAAAGAATAATTCAACTTTATTCAAACACTACGTAGTATCATTACATCCATAATAGTTGTATGCAAAAAATCGGTGAATGTAGCATAGGACGGGATCGTGAATATGCCATCTCTTCGTCGTCCTCGCATTGTAGCGAGCTTATGCTGATTCAAAGGACGCAACAATGGATAGCAGGCACACCCAAAAACCGAAGCAATGCGTAATCTGGCTTTACACCAACAACATTTCATGAGGCGATTTATTCCTCAAACCAGCAGTTGGAAACCTATTAATGAGATAGACAGATGTAATAAAAGCATGACTCCAAAACACAAAGGACACCATTTGCACCAGAAACTGCCGGAGAAGAGTGACCAGTAGAACCGGTGGAAGGATCACCAGCCATGGCAACGAGCACCACAACGGAAATGATAAAAATAAAACCCATTTGGATCAAAGCGAATGATATAATGTTATGAATCCATATTAGGGAAAGAGAGGCAGCACTCTCACTATATATTATTGAATAACCCAGTAATATCTCAAGAGAGACATGGGGGATTTTATACAAAGTATAGAGGTTAGTCATGAGGTCAGAGCTGTCTAACAGAAAACTCTAACAGCTTTAACAACTTATGACAGCTAGGATAGATGATGACTATTAGCCTAACCATTCATAACAGCTCATCACAAGACTTATACATTCATAACAATATATACAAATAGTAAAATAGAGATAAAAATTATAGATCATAAATATAATATGTTAAAACATACTTTCTACTAATAAATTAAAAGAATAAAATTAATAATATTAACTATGTACTCGTTTACTCTCAAATAACATGTAACCTCAAAATAAAAATAATATCAATATCAATAAAAACATATTAAATAATAAAACACTATTTAAATATGTGTAAAATCAATTAAATATTAAATTAATATAATATAAAAATATTTTAATAAATTTAAATTCAAAAAGTTAGCTATAAGTAAAAAAAATACAACACATCCATTGAAAAATGCTTAATGCAAGAAGAAGTTCCCAAACTATACTCAGAAATTGACTTTTGGTGTCTAAAATATTTTTCGTTAAAAATATGTGTCTAACGTTTTCTCCTTTACACTTTTATGTGCATACCGTTAAAAAACAGTTAAATGATACGTGTCACGTTTATATTTTTTGAATAATTTTTTTTAAAAAATATTTTTTTAAAAGATCTAAATGTTACATGTGTCACTTAACTATTTTTTTTTAAAGGTAGACATCTACAAGTGTAATGGAGAAAACATTAGACACCTATTTTTAACAGAAAAATAGTTTAGGCACCAAAAGCTAATTCTAAGTATAGTTTGGGAACTTTTTCTATATTAAGCCTAAAAAACTATTATTCAAGGATTATGATCCAAAAGGTGTTTGAATTGTATAATAACTAAGAAATTGATGAAGATAATACTCTTAATATTTGAAGAAAAACATTTTTACTAATAAGAGGTTATTATCTAGAGAGAATAATGTTAAACCAAACATGAAAATATAATTCTGAAAAAAATATGACTTAATATGTTATGACTTAGGGTTGATTGTAGAGAAAATAAAAGATTTCAGAAAGAAAGAAATGGGAATACAAAAAACGTGTAATCTCATTCATGATGATTTCCTTAGATTTTAGGTACAACTTATATATTCACAAGTACCTACAGCTGTAATTCTGCCAGCAAATCTAACAAACTAACAACTCATTTGATGATTCACAGGTTACCTCCAGGTGGGTTACATGTGTTGGCTTGTTTCTCCTCAACTTCATTCTGTTCTGGGTCATTACTTAACTGGGCCCATTTGGCTAAGGGTTTAATGATATCAGCCTACTCCTGCAGTCCACCCAACCCAATTCCTTTCTTTGCATCGACCCTAAATCCCTCAGGTAACACCTCAATCCCTAATTCCCTTTTATTTCCCAATTTCAGCCATTTTTCCCAAATTGCCTTTCTCGAGTAAATCCCAATTCCTTCTAATCAAACCCTAATCTCCCTTTCATCATAACAATATTCCCTCCACTAGATGATCCTTGTCCCGAAGGATCGAAATCAGGAAACTGATTCTTCAGCACCGTGTAGTCTTCAAAAGTGGCGTTGCTTGGCCCTATATTAGTCCACTATATAAGGAACTGTATGACCCGTTGATTTTGTCTGTGAATCTCACGTGAATTCAAGACGACGGCTGGGTAAATCTTCAGTTACCCATTAGATGCAACCTCTGGAGGATCAATCGAGGTTAGCCCATGTTTCCCAACTTTTTTTTAAAGTAGGCTTATGTGAAACATTGGATGTAACCTAGATTCTGGTGGTAATTCCAGTTTATATGCAACCTGACCTATTTTTTGTTGAATTTTGTAAGGCTCAAAATATCGAGCAACCAGCTTAAAGCGAGAGATGTATGTTTGTAAGGCTGAAGTTTCAGGTAAACTTCATCTCCTACCTGAAAATCCCTTTCTGTACGATGCTTATCCACAATCTGCTTCATTCTATTAGTGGCTTTAATAAGTTGTTCACGTACTAAAGCATTGAATTGCTCTCTGTCTTGCATCATATTTTGTACTGCATCCACTCTAGAGTCCCCTGACCAACTCAGAATAGGAGCCTTATAACCATATTAGGCTTCGAATGGGGTCATATTTATAACAGAGTGGTAATTAGTGTTATACCACCACTCTGCTTGGACTAACCACTTTGACCAAGATGTTGGTTTTAAAAAACACATACATATGAGATATTGTTCTAAACATTGGTTGAGTCTCTTAGTTTGCCCATCTGTCTCTGGATGATAGACAGTACTGAAAAGTGTAGTTGTCCCCAATTGCTTAAGTAGCTCTTACCAGAATAGACTAGTAAAAAACTTGTCTCGATCAAAAATAGCTACCTTAAGAGGACAATGAAGCTTATAAACCTGATCCAAATATACCTTAGCAACTTGCACCACTGTGTAGGGATGTGACAGTGGCATAAAATGAGCATACTTAGTAAATTTGTCAATCACTACCAAAATACAGTTGTACTTTGCTGAAGGTGGCAACCCTTCAATAAAGTCCATTATTATAACTTCCCAAGCATTGTTTGGAACTGGAATAGATTGTAGTAACCTTGTCTTGTGCTCAATTTTAGTTCTCTGGCAGACCTCACACTGCTGTATATGTTCTTGAATCATAAGCTTCATCTTTGGCAAAAAAATAAGCTTTAATCCTCTGATAAGTAGCTTGAATACTTGAATGGCCCCCTTGTGGTGAATCATGTGAAGCCACAATAATTTTCTGTCTGAGATCTCCCTTGCTGCCCACATAAATTTCGTCTTTAAAGTATAAAACTCCTTTAATTCTCTTCTAATCCTCAATCTTGTCTGGTTGAATAATTAAAATATGAATTTTCTCTTAAACTAGTAGATCTCCTTCATAACTCTTCTCAATATCATGCATCCAAGTAGGAATTATAACAGTAACCCCCATTTGCAGAACTCACCAGAATCCATTTGCTGTCTAGAAAGTGCATCTCCCACCTTATTTGTTTTGCCTTTCCTTTACTGAATTGTATAATCCAACCCAAGTAACTTAGTAAGACCTTTCTTTTGGATAATGGTAGTTAGCTTTTGCTATAATAGGTATTTTAGAGGCTCATGATATGTTTTAATCACAAATGAGCCACTCTCCAAATAATGCCTCCAATGTGATTTTGCCATTAGGATGGACAAGTATTCCTTTTCATATATAGAAAGGTCTGCATGCTTTGGCCCCAAAGCCTTACTTAAATAAGCTATAGGCCTTCCTGTTTGAGATAAAACATCCCCAATTCCTCTGGAACTAGCATCATTTCCAAAAAAAAATTTTTGCTCAAAATTAGGTAAAGCCAAAACTAGAGTTGAACACATTACCCTTTTTAATTCTTCAAAAGTTGTTCTGGCTTCTGGAGACCAATGAAATCCTTCATTTTTCAACATGTTTGTTAAGGGCTTATTCAACTCTCCATACCCTTTGATAAACTTCCTATAATATCCTGTTAAACCTAAGAATCCTCTCAAAGCCTTCAAATTCCTAGTTAAAGGCCACTGTTGCATAGCCTTAATTTTAGCAGGATCAATTGCTACCCCATGAGCTGAAATTAAGTGCCCCAAGTATTCTACTTGTTGCTGTCCAAAATATCATTTACTCATTTTGGCATATAACTTGTTCTTCAACAAAATTTCTAAAATTATCCTAAGATGTTGTTTATGATCTGCCAAGCTAATACTATAAACCAGAATATCATCAAAAAACACCAGAACAAATTTTCTTAAATATACTCCAAACAAATCATTCATCAAAGCTTGAGAAGTAGCTGGAGCATTAGTAAGGCCAAATGGCATTACTTTAAACTCATAATGCCCTTGGTGAGTCCTAAAGGTAGTTTTGTGAACATCCTCATCTTTAATTCTAATTTGCCAGTAACCAGACCTCAAACTAATTTTTGAAAAGAAAGCAGCCCCATTCAGTTCATCTAATAAATCCTCCACTATAGGAATAGGAAATTTATTCTTAATTGTAGTAGAATTAAGTTGCCTATAGTCCACACAAAATCTCCATGTTCCATCATTATTTTTAGTAAGCAAACATGGGGAAGAAAATGGAATTTTACTTACTTGAATAATAGAAGAGGACAACATTTCAGCAATCTGTTTCTCTACTTCAGCCTTGTGATGATGAGCAAATCTGTAGGGTCTAAGGTTGACTGGTTGTGTCCCTTGTTTAAGAACAATGGCATGATCATGTTTCCTTCTAGGAGGCATTCCTTTTGGTTCCTCAAATACTTCTTGGAATTCTTGCAAAAGATCCTGAAGTATTGGAGGAGTTGTGCTTTCTACCACTTCTGCATTTAACAAATAAACTTCCCCACTCAACTCAGCATCTTTTGCAGATAACTTCTGAAGCTTTTCTCCTGTAATTGGTCTGATTAGAGGTAATTTTTGAGTGCCTCTAATAACAACAGTTTTCCCATCCTTCTTAAAACTAATAGTCTTGGCTTTAAAGTCCATTATTATGGGGATAAACTCTTTCATCCAATCTACTCCCAAAACCATATCACTACCTCCCAAAGAAAATACTCTGAAATCATGTTGGAATTCATATCCTTGCATCTTCCAACTCACCTTATTACTCCTAGCAGTACTGAACAGTTTCTCACCATTAGCTACTGTGATGACTAATGGTTAAGTGTGTACCAATTCCACCCCTTCCTTAGCCTACTTAGGAGTCACAAAACTATTAGTGTTGTCACTGTCAATCAAAACATTAATGGGTTTGCCTCTGATATAACCTTGTATTCTTAAGGTTGTATGCCCCACATTACCAATAATAGCATTAATAGAAATCTCCAAAGCTTCCTTTTCTGGATCTTCCAGTTCACCATATTCCTCTTCTGTTACTTCTTTTTCAGCAGATTCCTCTTCTTCCTCCATGCAATTCAGTTGTCTAATTTTGCATTGATGTCCAGGAGCAAATTTTTCCCCACATTTAAAACACAAATTGTGGGCTATTCTATATTCCAGCAGACTTTGTTTTGTGTTTGTATTAGGAGGAACTGACTTAGGCAAGAAATTCTTATTTTCACTGCTCTGTTGACTATTTGAAGAAGTGTAAGAAAAAATTTTATTAGGAGATTTGTACTTCTTCCCTTCAATCTCATTAGCCAACTCATACAATTTAGCTTGCCTGTAAGCTTCAGATAAGTTCTTAGGCTCTAGCACTTTCACTTTATGTTTTAATTCCTCCTTGAGGCCACTAACAAAACTGGAAACAAAATAATTCTCCCCCAAATGCATGTTCTATTGCAACAAGTAAGGTCTTAATTCCTCAAACTTTTCTTGACACTCCTCCATACTCCTCTTCTATATCAACTTATTGAATTCTTCAATAATATCGTAATAGTTTCTGTCATAAAATCTGACACAAATCAGCCTTAAATTCATGCCAAGTAACCCTATGCTTCTGCATCATGTAACCATCAAACCAAGTCTCAGCTTTCCCAGTTAAATACATAGTAACTATTTCCAGTTTCTGCTCATATGGTATTCCAAACAAATTTAAAAACTTCTGACATTTCCTAATCCAACCCTTGGAATTGTTACCATCAAACATTGGTAACTCCAATTTTGTTCTAGGTAACATAGAACATGTATTCCCAAAAGGGTTTCTGGAATAGTTTATAGTGTCAACATGTTCTTCTCCTCCCACCTTAATCTCACTAGAACTACCCATAGGATTTTCTTCTTGCAACTTCTGATTAAAAGTTTGATGACTAGTAAACCCCACAAGTTTAGAAGCTAATATCCCCGGTTCATTAGGTTGAAAGGTATACTTCTCATACTCACTAAGAACTGTAATTAAACATGGTTGCTTACTTTCATTTTTGTTTTGTTTTGAATCTGCTGGTTGACTCTTTACTGACTGAGGTGAATCTTTTTCCTCAGCTGCCTGATTGATCAGCTGTAAGATTCTCTGCAAATAACCTCTATTTTCAGTTATTCCTTCTTCCAAGGTTTGTATCATTTCTTCCAGCTCTGCTTTCTCCCCAGCCCACCAAGATGGTAAGGTCTACTCCTTAACCTCCACTGCTTGCGTGAAAAATTTGGTTTTAGATCACTAAACTTAGCTCTGATACCAATTGTTATGACTTAGGGTTGATTGTAGAGAAAATGAAAGATTTCAAAAAGAAAGTAATGGGAATACATAAAACGTGTAATCTCATTCATGATGATTTCCTTAGATTTCAGGTACAACTTATATATTCACAAGTACCTACAGCTGTAATTCTGCCAGCAAATCTAACAAACTAACTACTTATTTGCTTATTCATAGGTTACCTCCAGGTGGGCTACACGTGTTGGCCCGTTTCTCATCAACTTCATTCTGTTATGGGTCATTACTTGAGTGGGCCCATTTGGCTAAGGGTTTAATGATATCAGTCTGCTCCTGCAGTCCACCCAACCCAATTCCTTTCTTTGCCTCAACCCTAAATCTCTCAAGTAATACCTCAATCCCTAATTCCTTTTCATTTCCCAATTTCAGCCATTTTTCCCAAATTTCCTTCCTCGAGTAATCCCCAATTCCTTCTGATCAAACCTTAATCTCCATTCCATCATAACATAATAATATTTTTCCTTAAATTAAATAAACCTTAAATATATTAAAATTTTTATATAAAACATCAAATAAAGCATTAAATATGGTTATTTTTAATGCTTTTGTTCTTAAATAAAGTTTTTTCAACTCTCAAAAGTTAAAGGTTATATTGAAGATGCTAATTATTATAAAAAAAGTAGTTGCTATTTAATTTGATGCTCCTGTTTTATATTTTTTTTATCCAATATATATATATATATAAGTGTATATTTGATACACTAGCAATGAAATTTTTTTCTTCACAAGTTGTTTTAGTTATTATCATATTTGTCTTAGTTAATAATTAAACAAGTAAATAGAACACATGACATGACAATAAATTTTAATCACATGTAGAGAAACAATTTAATAGTAAATAATATAACAAGTCAACAATAAATTGTTAGAACATGTATTTTAGCCTCCTCAAGCCATAATAAAACCCCTAACACCATCCTTAGAATAATTAACTTATAAAGACTATTAAAATTTAGCTTGAATTCAAAGTGACATAATTTAATTGAGAAAGTAATAAATCTGATTTGATTAAAAATAGAGAACTTTATGAAAGTTACTTTATCTAAAGTAGATGTTTACTTTATTTAGTTTTCTTTGTAATCAATTATATATCCCTATAAATAGATACTATGAGTTAGGGTTAGAGGTTAGATTGTCCATGAGGACACCTCTTGTATTCTTCTTCTTTTGAAATTAGTGAATTTCTCCTCTTTTGTTTGTAGTTTTTTTTCCCAAAAGGGTTTTCAACATAAAATCTTGGTGTTCATTTAATTGGGTCGTTATATTATAACAAATTGGTATCAGAGTGTTTGGGTTGTTTGACTCGATCACAATGATGACATCTTCAAAGTATGAGAAGTCGTTGGATCGCAACACCATATTATAATTATGAAAGGTAGAGGTATGTAAATTTGCAAGAGCTCTCTTATTCTGTTGAAATGGCAGAGGAAGACTGCCATGTTTTATATTCTACAGGGTTCAACAATTATAAAAGATGAAATACTATGTTCCCCTTCGTGGTAAAGGAGGATTTTGTGTTAAACAAAACAATTATGGACATAAAGATTTTGGGAGTAGAAAAATGTTCTATTCCATGGGCATAACGAATTTGAGAAGAAAAAAAGAGTTCAATTCTATGGGTATAGCAGATTCGAGAAGAAGAAAATTTAGTTCTGTGAGTATAACGAAAAAGATAGAATTACTATTGCTAATTGAGATAGTGTTGTGCATGATATTTCTTGTAGTGAACAAGTTGTGAGCGAAGTTAGCATTTATGATATCCTTACCGATGTGAAGACTAAATCCAAGTTTCGGCAAGCTTTGGATTCAATTAGCAATCATTGTCGAAGAATATCCCTCTATAGGGTTTTGTTGAAGAAGTAAAGAATATGTTCTCAAAGTGGAGAACTTGTTCGTTGAAGGAAGAATTGCTTTTGTTGAGTTTGATTGCCTCATCGAATTTGAGTGTTTTGTCTCGAATCTTTCGCACTTATAGAATTCGTGTCAAGGTGGATATTTGTTAAAGTTTGGCTCAAATTCAAAGTGACACAATTTAAATAGAAAAGTACAGAATTTTATTAAAGTAGATTTGTTACTTTATTTAGTTTCCTTTGTAATAAAGTATTTATCCTTATAAATTAGATACTAAGGGTTAGGGTTAGAGATTATGTTATCCATGAGGGCTCCTCTTGTATTCTTCTAATCTTGACAATAGTGAATTTCTATTATTACGCCCGTGGTTTTTTGCGAAAAAGGATTTTTGACATAAAATCTTGGTGTTTATTTGATTGGACAATAATTATGTACGAACCAACTTACCTTGGTGGTTAAAGGAATCGTTGTTGTTCCTAGAGGTTACGGGTTCGAGCACCAACGACTATAGTAGGGTGATTGAGCACTCATTGTCAAATGGTTGAGAGTATTTAGAATAGATACTACTTTGTAATCATCTTAGCTTAATAAAAAAATATAAAAATAATAAGATAGAGATAAAAAAATTGTAGATTGTAAATTTAATATGTTGAGATATAATTTTTTTTATTAAGCTAAGGTGATTACAAAGTAGTAAATATTCTAAATACTCTCAACCATTTGACAATGAACGTTCAATCACCCTGATGTAATTGTTGGTGTTTGGACTCGTGACCTCTATGAACAATAACGATTCCTTTAACCACTGAGCATAGTTAATTCATGAGAAATATATATATATTTTTTACAAAGAACTTAAAAGAATAAAATTAATAGCATTAACTATGCACTCATTAACTCTCAAATAATATGTAACCTCATCATAAATAATATTAATAAAAAACACATTAAATAATAAAGCACTATTTAAATATTTGTAAAAACATTTAATTATTAACTTAATATAAAATAAAAAATATTTAATAAATTTAAACTCAAAATATTAACTATCAAGAAAAAAGTACAACAATATATCCATTAAAAACAATTATTTAAGGACTATTATTATCCAAAAGGTGTCTGAATTGCAAAAGTGTATTATTTGATATACTAGCAATGAAAGTATTTTTTTCACAAGTTATTTTAGTTATTATCATATTATCTTAACTAATAATTAAACAAAGTAAATAGAACACATGACATGACAATAATTTTTTAATCACATGTAGAGAAAAAAATCTAATAGTAAATAATATAACAAGTCAACAATAAATCACTAGAACATGTATTTTAAATTTATGAATGCACAATTGTTATTTGATGAACATTTGATTTCCATGATTAACATATACAATGACTAATAATCATAAACAACATAACAAATCAAGTTTTATTTTGAGTTAATTTTGGTTTCATCTTTAATTTTTCATGAATTGAATGATATAATGTGTTATGAGACATATCAAACATCAATAGGACATGTTCAACTTCAACATCATTGCAATTGAATTTTCTCATTCAATTCTTAACCAATTTTCATGATTCTTGAGGCATTGCTTTCCTTTGTTAATGTATTATCGAATGAGATGAAAAAAACTGAGATTAAAACTAAGCATTCTCCTAAATTCCACTCAAACCACAATAACATCATGGTGAACCATGGTTTTGACCAATGTTGCTTCAAAATTGAATTTATCACAATTGAAACAACCAAAAAATATGTAAAAATATTCGTTATAAAGCCTATAAAATAAACTACTCAATGGAAAAAATTTCAGAATTTTTCATTAAATATAACTCATGTTATGCTCAAATCAACCGAGACCAAAAGCACACCTCAAATGTTTAAAACATCAAATTCTAGCTCATTCCTCCCTACTCCATTGTTTCCACCCCAGAAATGGTGAACCGTAGATGACGTCTTATCCAACGACCCATATTTAAACTTAAAGACAGACGGAGATCCGCGTGATGGTAATCTTCACCAATCAAAGTTTATCTAATGGGTACCGTCTCTCTCACATTTGTGTATTTAAATCGATCCATTTCAATCAACCTTCTCACATGAAGAGATTACCAGTAAATCTACAGCGTAAGATTAGATACAAAAATCGGCGATTTCTTGATTTCTCCCAAATGGCCGCCGAGGAACCGACAGTCGAGGTAGGCGCAGCGTCGGAGACGGCGGAAGGAAATCCCGGAGAGACCAAAGCCGCTACGAAATCCGGCAGAGCACGGAAAGCTAAAGAATCTAAGCCAAAGAAAGCTGCAGCTCCGAAGAAGCCACGAGCATCTTCTACTCATCCTACTTATGAAGAGGTATTTAATAATTCATGTTATTTTTGTTTCCGACTTTTTATTATGTTTTTGATACATGGTTGGCCGTGTTGCAGATGATAAAGGATGCGATTGTTAGCTTGAAAGAGAGGACGGGTTCAAGTCAGTACGCCATTTCTAAATTCATAGAAGGGAAACAGAAGCAGCTTCCTTGGAATTTCAAGAAGCTTTTGCTCTTCCATTTAAAGAAGCTTGCCGCCGCTGGGAAGTTGACTAAGGTTAAAAATTCGTATAAACTACCTCCGGAGAGCTCTTCGAAGCCGGCGACTACTGTTTCTGCTCCGGCCAAAAAGAAACCAGTTGCTACTAAGGCGAAGTCTAAGCCTGCTTCGAAGGCTAAGGAAGGGAAGAGTGTAAAATCTGGCTCTAAAGCTCCGGCTAAGAAGAACACTCCTAAGCCCAAGAGCAAGCCGGCGGCCAAACCAAAGGCTGCTCCTAAGGCTAAGCCTGCTCAGACGAAGACTAAGGCGGTGGCTTCTGTGAAGCCGAATATTACTCCGGCAGCCAGGTCGAAGGCTGCAGCCAAGCCTAAGGATAAGCCGGTCAAAGCTGCGAGGACTTCGACAAGGAGTACTTCTGGGAAGAAGGCGGCTCCTCCTCCTCCTCCTCCTCCTAAGCCAGCTGCAAAGAAAGCTCCGGCGAAGGGCGTTAAAACGAAGAGTGTCAACTCACCGGCAAAGAGAACCACGACGAGAAGAGGAAGGAAATGAAAGAAAGAGAGGCTAGTCATTATGGGGGTGGTTTTGTAAATTCGAGTGTTGCAGCTTAGTGAATGTATTTGGGTCAATGTATTACCGAGAGAGAAATATGACATCGGATCTTAAATCTGTTCTTTTACACCTTTTTATATGTTAAATTTCCAATTTACCTTTGAAATTTCCCGTTGAATAGATGAAATTAGAACCCTAATCTTTGTCTCGTCTTCTTTCTTTCATCTTTGCTCGTTATTAGGGTTTTATCATTTAGGTTGCTTGGAATAGATTAAAAAAACCGATACCTTGTGGAACAAGTTGCGTGGAACACGGGATGTAAGCTCTTATTTGCAACTGCACTGATTCGAGACATGGAAACTAAGGTTTGAGGTTCTTTTCAAATATTGAAATTCGTATAATTATGTCGAAAATGATAATGATATGAGCTGGCCATTGTTGATCGAATTAATCATGCCTGGTTTAAATTTGACGGGGCATCGAGTTTACTTACTTTCCAAGCAAATTTAAATGCTCTTCATTTATTTGGGACGAGTTCACCTAATTCGGTGGACGATTTAAACATTGGTTGGTTCTAGATTTGAATTGATTTCCATTTCGAGAGTTCTTCCATGAAAAACTTTGGGTACCTTTAGGTTTCAATTGGTTGAGAAGAGATGGGGCAAAATGATTGAAGAGAGGTGGGGAGTAGATATGGTATTTGCATAATCACTTCGCCAAAAATGGGGATTCTTGAAGGTTTGATATGCTTGTACTTGTAAACTTCGAAGTGAGTAAAATTATCAGGCTTGATTTAGGGAGAGATCTTAACTAGATATTGCATTCAGTCTTGATTACCATTAACAAGGGTTGAAAGCTAGCATCCATGCTCTTTCTTTAGTTGTAGTTGTGCATGTTTGTGTTGATGCATGTCTTTAGATTTGATGGTTGTTGATAATATTTGGGTTGGGTAGTTTTAGGTTATTTATCCCTTTTGATTTTCCGATTACGACCAGTATTTTGACGATGGTTGGCCGGTGTTCAGATCTTTTGTTTCCATAGAAATCATGCTCAGTTTGCATTAATTGAATTGTGGATTAGGAATTTATTTTGCTTAAGTTGCTGCTGTGGTTGCTCTTTTTTTCTTTTCTTTAAATTACCCTTTTGGAGTTCCAATATTCAGCTCCACACCTACTGATACTAGCACCAGATTATTTGCAACTATGAATAGGAATATTGTTTTTCAGTTCCAGTGTCTGAACTGAGCTTTGCAAGTGGCAAAAAATCATACACATGCTTCATGATTTCGATACAACCTCGATAGACATTCTTGGTCATAACTAAATAAAAATGTTTGAGACACCTTCTTCAGCTTACAATTTTTGTTGGTGAATATTCGTAAGCTTGAAACTCATATTAGAGCTGTGCCATTGTTTCCACTTTCTGGATGGTAAACTTCAGCTCCTTCTGAATGTCTAATCTAGAAGGTGATAGTACAATGTCTTTCCAAATTGAACCAGCTTCACAAGACGGGTTAGGATGCTTGTAGAGTTCGTATATGGACTCGGCGTCTTCGTTCAGCCTCGCCACCTGCTTCAAACAGTCGATCTCATCTGGATCAACTAGCAAGGTTCTTTCTCTGTCTTTCCATCCTATCAACTTCACGAAAATTGTTATGTTAATGTTACATGTTTGGTTGCATGGAGTAATTTTGCTAGCAATGAAAGTTCCTGCTCAATTTTATTTGTTTATTCATGCATGCTGTAGCTATGGACTATTTTCTCTTCCTCCTAGATTTTAGTTCTAGGGCTATAACGTAGTAAATGTAGGTTTCTGAGTTTTCCTCCATGAAATTTGATGATGGAATAAATGGGATACGAAAGTTATAAGTGGTTCACCTCTTTTAGTTTAGGTGAAAAACCGGTGTCAGTGGAGGAGAGGCCATTTGTTGGTATCTAAGTCCGTAGAGAAGGATTGAATGATGGAGGATATTGAGTTCCATCCCTTCTCTCGATCTTGATCGAGAGGCTTTATATTAACTCTTAGTGTTGGTGTCAGTCGTAGGGTAATTATAGCTATCCATAGGTTGGCAGTCTAAGTGGATATGGTTAGTTGTCGGTAGATTTAGTTCTGGTGGGTCACGTGAGCCTGTAAGAGGTAATGTCGAAAGGTCGTGAATTCCCAAAGTATATCAGGTGTTTGAGATCCTTTCTCCAGAGAAGGTACAACAAACTTCTTCCATCTTAGTGATTCAAGATGGGCCATCCTGATATAATGGGGCTCTGTTCTAGCTGTTCTGACCTTAGGTTCCCAGAGCTAAAATTCTGTAGTGAACTTCTAGTTTTATGCCACTAGAGAAATGAAGATTGAAAATGTTGGTTAGTTTATTCACCTTAGGTGGACCTTCAAGAACATTGGTGGAATATAGCCTAGCATTGTCAACCAGTTGGCAGTATGTTGGAAATGCATTTGCAAATCTCTTGTGGGATTTCAACTGTGATTTCACCCTTACAGCTCGTCTACACATTATAGCTCTCCTGTAGATATTGAATCCTTTGATAAAATCAGTATCTCAGGTAAAGGGTAAAGGACATATTCTAGTTGGTTGAAGAGGAAATAGGCGTCGCCGTACCTTATGCCTCTAACAACCGCTAAATAGGCATCGCAAACAACCCCGACCAGCTCTATTCTGTATGGCTTCCTCTTTTTACCACCTTTTGGAGATTGATCTCCTCCTTCAATTTGTTCCCAGTAATTTTCAATTACAGTCCCATCAGATCCTTGCCTGTAACCAACCCCCATACGATATCGCCGGCGGTGGACACATCTGGCCATAGTTATTGTTTGCAGTACAAATGGTATCCAGGAGAGTGTTCCATCCATGATCACATCCCGCCCTTCGTTGAGTGCTGTCACGAGTAGGGATGATGCTGCATCTGTGGATGATTGGTGCACCTGTTTGGAATGGAAACCAAGTTCCAGGTTGATGTTACCAAAACAGATACATATTTCGGGAAGGGCTGCTACTGAAGTTGATAAGGCTGAGAAAGTGATTCTTACCAGTTCGGCTGTACGAACCATGTCTGCATGGCCTTTGGAGCTGAGGGCTCTGTATATGACATCTGATTCTTTGAATGCATCTGCCTCGATCACAACTGCATTTGCTGCTGCGCCTGCCCAGAATGGTCTGCCAATATTTCATGCACAGCACTTGATGTAAGTTCCTTGTAATTGCTCATAGCTAGTAATAATTAAACTTTCTAGACCAACTTTACTTGTGCAGGAACAAAAGGAGACTAATTGTCTTCCATGTTACCCTATGTGTTATACATCTTTTTCAGTACTTAAAATATCCTTTGATCTTAAATACAGGTGTGGGACGCAGGCTTACTCTTTGAGAATGTCCTTAAGGACCGTACTCTTTCCGGCTCCCATCCCGCCTCCCATGAATAGCAGCACTGGACTTCTATCACTGTGAGCCACCGGAGCCATCACCTCCGTACATTGAGAATCATCGGATGAGGTATGCCCCATTGCTTTCATTTCTTCAACCAATGTATTGAAAACTCTAGCCACCTTCAGGTTTTTCGTCACCCTCTCGAATCTCTGTTCCCTATATTAGAAAACCAAAGTCTCTTTTGTCGAAATTAGTATTACTAGTCAGCGACAACAACAATGGTTAGAGACTATATGTAGGCTACTTTTTCAAGTTTTTAGAACCCCAAGTTTCTTTCTGTGGAAGGATATAGCTAAAGTGACAATAAAATTGATTAATAAACAGAATTTGCCCAACCTAGTTGCTGCCATGAAAATCTGCTTGAGCTTTTTCTTGGGTGCAGCATCAGCACTTAATACCTGAAACAATGTGGCATAAAACAAGTCGCTCTATGTGGCATAATACATACATAACATACATACATATATACTGATTACCTGAGTGATCATGATATCTGCATGGCTCCAATGAAATGCAAAATAACTTAGTATGAATCTCTCAAATTCTTCCACAAGCTTAACATACTGCGAATCCACATCAGGCTCATTAGCAAAATACGAATATATATCGTCTTCGCAGCTTTCGCATTTCCTGATGTATTCGACTGCTAACTTGCAGAGCAATGGACAACTTCTTTTATCTTTCAATCCCATCTGTCTTGCTGAAACAGAGATGAAAAGAATGTCAAAGGTGCAGCAGGTAAATGAGACCAGGACAAGGCATGGGATCAAATATATTACCTACGTAGTGAGGGAAGCTTTCGATCATTTCGAGGCGACCCCAGCTCGTCTTTCTCGATCTCAGGTGCGGAATGAGCTTTTGATCCTTTCGTTTCTTTACATGATACCGCACCGCTGCTGCAACGATGATGCTGACCGATGAAGCAACCAGGATCTGTAAACATTGAAAAAGCCATCGAATGAATGGTTTACATGCATACATACATACACGTATATGAAATGTGTTTCTGAATGAAATAATTGTTCGTTTATTACTTTATCCCTCTGCATGCCTTGGAATTCAAGAAACAAGAACTGTGTTCGAAGTCTGAATCTGATGATTTTTCTAAAACGAGAAACAAAATTTCCATAACTCTTGGCCTTGAAGCACGTTCATCGTTAAATCTGTAAATCTGTTTGGAGGATAGATGGTTTCATGGATCTTCGTTGAAACCAAGACCCAGCACTGACACATGTAATAACCTTATTTCTTGCCAAGCCTAAACATAGTACGTGCATCAATTTTTCATATTGCCTTTTTTGGGAAAAGCTCAGTAAAAATTATTAAAAAAAAATATTTAGTTTTTACTTTTTGTAATTTATATTTATGGTAATTAATAGGACTAAAATTAGTACTTGTGATGACCCGACCCAGGATCCCTAACGGCCCTTGATCTTTGATTGCCACCTTCATGTAAAGGTCAATAGATTAGAATTAGTATTTGTCGTCCCACCAATCTATGAATAACCATCATAACCTTAGGTCTCCGACACTACGAGTCTGTGTATAAATTCACATCCATGACTGGAGGGGTGAATCACCAAAGATCACTACAATCATTATTTTCCCACCAACAAGTACGCTTTAGTCTTTATAAAATTAATGTCAATTAATCTACTAGATTAACATTTATCCATTATAGAGAAACTCAACAAATGTATTTCCATATTATGTGATACTGTCCGACTAGTTAAGTCAGGTCATAGTACATAGTCGTTGCAAAATTTGTGATTCATGCTAGAAATAATGCACTAATAATCCAATAATTATTAAGAGTAAACAGTATTATTGTACATAAAGTCTGAAACAACAAAGTAGTCCAGATGTTGTCGAGCTTTCAAAGGCTTTAAAAGAAATTGAACGGAGGATCTTCCAGAGACTTTGAGAGAACTTATGCAAAGGACCCTTAATAACCCGTGTACCTATTTTCACATGCTTGTACAAAAATTGAACAATTTTATAGTAAATAGACCGTAAATAATTAGCATGCGCATATTAAGGGCAACACACTCGATACACATTGTTCGACAAAACAGATTACTTAATCCCACACTATAAAGAATTCCTGGATACGTTAAGCCCGGTAAAGGAACCTAGAACTGTATTCTGTAGAGCAGGTGTTGGGATTCCACTGCGATGGCGCTCTTTGGCTGATTATCTAATGCTATTTACCCGTGAAAAAAATATTTAAAGAATGAGCTACTAAAGCCCTGTAATGAACAAATATTCCGAGGGAATTCACATAGTATAAGCTGAGCATAATTAACATTTGCATGCATTGGAATTTCTCTATGGCATTTACAATATAAATTTATACTCATCCATATGACAGAACTATTCATATCACTTAATCCACCCAAGATTTTCTAAATCTCAATCGGGGTTTCTATGCGAGCCATTCGAAATAATATGATTAGATGTTTCAGTGCGAGCCACCCAAAAAACATGATTAGGTGTTCTCGTGCGAGTTACTCTAATCTTTTGAGACTCTCATACGAGTCACCTGAAATAACATGATTAGTTACTCCCGCGCGAGTCACTCTAATTCTTTGAGACTCCCGTGCAAGTACCTGAAATAACATAATTAGGTCATTAAATAAATTAACTTTCGTTTCCCATTGGTTCATTGTCCATCCCATTAGTTCATTCGTACGAGCCCCCTTCTTAATTTCCAATTATTGACCTCAAAATTTTCACAACATTCTTGCTCCTTAGTATTGATGCTGAGATAGGAGTATCGGTACCACACTTACCCATGTACTGGTACTGAGTTGGGCACCGATATCAAAATAGCATTTTGAAATTTCAAAACTACTTTAGTTAATGTTGAGTATCGATATCATCCCTTTTGGTATCGATACCCACTCATTGGTATCGATACTGGGAAAAATAGTATCGATGCTGTTTTGAAATTTTTACACGGATTCTCAAGAAACCATTATGGTACCAATACTCTTCTAACAATATCGGTACTACTATGATTCATATTTTTTATACCAATACTCAAAAATAAATCCAACGATTTTAACCTTCTAGAAAGCACCGATTCTAGCTTACCATGACCCAATCACCACTATATGCAATCACAAAGAATAAATGTTTGAACTTAGCAAAATAGTTGATTGTACAACTCCATTTTCTTCAAGTTTTATCCTTCCGTTTTTCATTTATTCCCCAAATTTCTTCATCTCATGAAAAGATTAAATCAAAAAGGATTCATAAAAGTTGACCCTAACAACATATAGTTTAATCTTTAACTCTCATCCTTTGTTTTATCTCCCATAACCAAACCCATTAGGTCTTACCATATCTTTCTCCTCAAAGCATGAAATTCTTTCTAAAATTTATATAACTAGAAAAAAAAATCATTTCTTTTGGAAGGAAAGAATTTCAAGCTCACTTAAAAATACTTTTTTGTCAACTTATTTTCAAAGATATGAGATTAAATGAAAGACAATAATTGAAGAGATTAAATAAAATTAACGAACATGCAAGCTAAGTGGATGGTCATAAGAATTACTTGAAAAAATAAAGCTACAAGCAAACATTTAATCCGTTTAATCTGTCTTTAGAACATCAGCAAACAAAATTTTGTTGAGAAAAATATATAAAATGGCCTAAATTTTTAGTAAGCTCTACGGTACAAACATTACATGTCACCCATATCGTGCGAGTGTGCCCCAATATCGAATATGATTGATTTGCACCTCATTTTGACTTGCCCATTCATTAATCAATATATCGGTTATACCTTATAAACACTTTCAAAATCCTGTACTCTTTTCATTCATCACTTAATCATTTTGAGTATATGCATTGTTTTAATGTTCTCATTAAATAGAATGCTTAATACAAAAATAAGCGTTTAAACTATACTCAAAATTGACTTTTGGTGTCTAAAGATTTTTTTTTTTGTTAAAAATAGGTGCTTAATACTTTCTCCTTACATTTTTAAGTGCATACCATTAAAAAACCGTTAAATGACACGTGTCACATTTATAGTTATATTTTTTAAAAATAAAATATTATTTAAAAATATATAATTTAAAAAAATCTAAACGTGACACGTGTTGTCTAACGGGTTTTTAACCGTAGTCACTTAAAAGTGTAATGGAGAAAACATTAGACACATATTTTTAAGAAAAATTCTTTAGACACCAAAAAATTAATTTTGAATATAGTTTAGACACTTATTTTTATATTAAGTTTAAATCTAACATAAAACAGTAATTTTATTACTCAAACTTCCAACTTGACAAATAAATAATGTCTCAAAGTGCTAAAAAATTCATTATTTTCCAGCTCATTCGTTTCTTATTCAACACTTATACTATAACCTGCATAGTAAATGGTGCAGATTAGAGCTAGGCTTGTCATGAAACAAATTCCATGCCCAAAAAAATGTCATCGTCGTTGGTACAAATCTTGTTGAATATGGAAAGTGGGGAGAACTATTCTCTCAGATTTGGATGGCATCATAATTATACAACAATAGGCAGAGACGACAACAATATTCAAAAGAAGACAAGTCTAACACCTACCCTAATCACCTAACACCCTAAAAATCCATTGAAGTTTGGATCCAAAACCTTTTCTTTTTGTATCGTTCACCAATTCTGTCCTGCAAGTAATGGAAATTTTATCAGTCTTCAGATGCCATACCGGTAAGGACCCACTACTGGAGAGGACAACCCATGGCCATGACTGCTGTCAAAAGTTCGTTGCCTGTACCATCTGAAGTTAAGGCATAGGCTTAAACGCTAGGTTTATGTTCAGTGGTCGGCGCGTTTTTCATAATAGTGGGGGGTCCTTATATTGTTTAATCTTTTCAACAGATTATATTTTATATACTTGGGCCACGTATATGACCAGTTTTCACTTTTTTGAAATGGAAGATGTATATTCGTATACTTATGGCGTCAAGAATTAAGATCGTTCATAACACATTCCAGTACATCAAAAATAAACTAAAGAAAGATTAATCCTCGACAAAGCTCATTGAGTCAAAATGTAGGCAACTTAGTTAACCTCTCAAATAACGTAGTTCACCTTGAAATTTGAATTACCGGTCATAATTATTCGCATTTCGTCGATCATCAATTAAATCACCAAAATGTCATCTCTCAAGTTGAAACGTTTAACAATGAAAATAACAATGAAAGTCGGTGGATGATAACACCTCAACCAATTTAGCCGAGTGCAGGCCATCAAGTCGCCTTGCCATTCATGCCACAACCATTCAGCGCTAGTCTCGAGCAATAATGCCATTAACGGTTACACCCGAGTTGGGTTGGAAAGTCCCATCAACATTAATTTTAAAGCTCTAAGTTGGTGGAGGTTTCCATTGTTTCCTTTGCCTTCCGCGAGTTGTGTTAAGGTGGTTGTCAAGACCTCATTTGCTTCTTTAAATCTGTTCCGAAGAGTCATATCGCATTACTGACATCTCTCAAACTTTATTGTTCCCCGTTGTACACTCATTTGTTACGTTGATTCTAAATGTTCCAGATGAGCTTGACAAGCTTTGAGAAACCTTCCCGATCCAATTTCCCAGGAGCAGCTCCGAGCCACAATTTGTAGTTTATTGATTGATCAACACATCTTTGGTCCAACCCTGACAACAATAGAATTTTTCGCGCCTTAGGACACTCTTTAATGGCATGAATGATAGTCTCAGCATCCTGCGAACAACGAAAGCATATCCTCAATCCTAAACTCGCTGCAGCTATTTTGTTTCTAGCTAGCAACACCTCATTGTAGACCGCAAACATAATTTTAGCGGCGTTTTTTTGTCCTATAACGACCTTTTTAAGCGTCGCTAGAAGCACTTGCGGCGATAGGAAAAACGCCGCAAGAAGCGCCGGCCATACCAGTGCCGCTAAAGTTAACGGCGTTTGAGAACAAAAAACGCAGCAATAGGCCAAGATCTATCGCGACGTTTTTAGAATAAACGCCGCAAAAGGTCAATATCTATAGCGGCGTTTCTGGAACAAACGCCGCAAAAAGTCATGATATATAGCGGCGTTTATGAAACAAACGCCGCAAAAGGTCATACCTATAGCACCGTTTTTGGAACAAACGCCGCAAAATGTCAGACCTATAGCATCGTTTTTGGAACAAACGCCGCAAAAGATCAGACCTATAGCGGCGTTTTTGGATACAAACGCCGCAAAAGGTCAGATCTATACCACTTCATAAAAATGTAACAAAATTATTATTTGCCACCAGGCTCTAGGGAAGCTGCCTCCACGAACCTACCAATCATTATATGTTAGACTTTTTCTCAGTTTTAGCATGTGTGACTACTCGATCTAACAACAACAATATGCCAAAAAAATCAAATTGAAAATGTACAGACTATTCTTTTATGCCTGGACTGGATCATTGCCCGATTTGTAACAACTTTTTTATTGATCAATGTTCAAACTTCCATTTCAAAAGGAGTGTTCCACATTAATCCCAGTGGGAGGAAAAGGAAAAATTGATAAGGAAAAACAACCTGTATATAAGAACATATTATCCCCATACCATATTCTAAGATAGAACATAGCTCTCGTTAAACTTTTAAACTTTAGGAGCTAGCGTCCTCTTCTTTGTTGCATGCTGAAAAACTTTTTCTTCAACAGGCAATCCCTTCATCCGCCTAACAGCATTAATGAGCTTTCTTTCTGTATTTGGAAGAACACTAGAACCATCACCAAATTCTTCTATCGCCTCGATAAAGTATTTCTAAAAAAATCAATGACAGTAGCAATGAGTTTAAAACAATGGTAAAAACGGATTCCATGAAAACAATATATTAGCGTATAGAAATGCATTGCAAGTATAAAGAATAATTAATATATGAATAGAACAATAGACACTCACATCATCTTCAATAACCACCTCCCATAACAGTTAATGGAACTGGCTAGGGTCCCAACTCAATCTCGTAGGCTTTTGCATTTCTTCGACAACAGTTTGAGCCAACAAATCCTGGATTGACATGAGAGAAATATACAATATCTCAACCTATAAAGAGTAGGGCAAAGAGTAAAGCAGACAATATACAAAATAAAGGGGTTTGAAATTCACCTGATGACTTTCAAATTAGGGATTGTATGAACATCCAGGAGCAGGGTCATCCACTGCAGGAATAATAGACTGTTGAGACACCCGTCTAGATTTAGCCCCATCTCATAAATTTGGTTACTGCATGTTCCATGAAATCCAGCACACTGAAACTATAAAGCAGGATGTTATGGAATATGCAAAAGCAAAAAGTAATGAAAAGGGCCATATATGTTGGCCAAAACAAAAGCAATTTTGTTATGATCAACATGTGAATACGCTGATTATACAACCAGACTGAATTAAAAGGGTGAATGTAGAGATTATCAGAATTTTTAGGGCTTTTTTAGCTTTAAAGATGAAATTCCAAGCAAAAGAGCCTCTTGTATCGTGTTGGGTATTTAAGAAATCAAAGTTAGCAAAATACTTAGTAGAGAAAACCTTGAAAAGAAGTGAGTCTCGATAGTGAATAAATATCTAAACTTATTTTCCTAACAAGGCCAAGTTGAAAAAATTTAAATCTCTATCGTTTTTCTCTACATATATACTTTGTTCCATGCAATATGTGGCCATCCTCAAGCATTGTGTTTCCCCTGCCACCAATTGTTAGAGTATGCCCAAAGACAAATCATATGATGATTGTAATAATACATTTATTTACCAATTTTATTGAATAAAGGCATTACACTATTATTTTCAGTTATATGTATGTGTTTAAAATAAAGTGAAAGATAATAAAGTTCATATAATAACATTATTATTATTATTATTATTAAAAGATCCGTAGTTAAGTATTATTATGGGCATGGACAATAATAATACGCTTAAGACTAACATTGCTCATGGTGATGACTATATGTATGATCCTCAGACTTGAGATCAATGTTATCCCAACATATATTGTTGTATGTTTTGATACAGTTAAACATGCTCCGCAACTGGTTGCACTATAAAGACCGTTATTGAATATATCTCGATATATGTAGTGGGGTGTGTATGATTAAGATAAGATTTGTCCTTCCTACATAATAGGAAATATATCATAGGCCACTTGATTGAGTGAAACTAGAAATGCATAGCCATTCTTGAATAAGTTGATATGAGATATCACAAATTATTCATCAATTATAGTCTACTCTAAATATCAAGAAACAATAGATGGGCTATACAAGTGTGAATATTTCAAGACTTGTGCCTATTCTAAATATAAAGGACAAAAGGATGTAATACATAAAAGAGTTAATCATGAAGATGATATTTTGAATCATAATTTCTTGTAACTTAGGTGACAATGATATATTGCTAGATGTCACTCATTGTATGTAATATTAGAATTATTCTAATAATTACTACTAACGTTACAATAACCTACAAGGTCATACCCTAGGATTGAAACGAGTAAAGATGTACAATTTATTGTATGTTACTAACATATATCTAGGGTTAATATATGTATATTTGATATATATATGATTTTAATTATCCCGAATATAGTAAGTAAACATTAAAAGAAGGTAATTCCGATTATAACTATTTTAATCGATATTTAATTCAGATAATTAAATAAGAGTTTAAATAAATGTTAAAGATTGTAATTCACATTATAAGTCTTTAATGGATATATAATTTGAATTAATTAAATAAGATTTTTAATTAATTCGAAATAACTTAAAATCCCTAATATGTTAGGGTAACTGATATATTTAAAGTGATGAAAGGTCTAGCAATCGACTTACTTCTTCAACCATTTTTCTCAAAACTATTTTTGGGAAAAATAAATTTTGCTCTCAATCGGGTGAATTGAGTAGAGGTCGAGACGTGGTTTCGTGGAGGCTTACGAATTGAACCGTTTGTGATCACCATTAGACTCTGTTGTTTTTGCTATTTTTCAAGGACCCCATCCCTTAGAAAGCTAAACATGCCCATCTTGTACTTACCCACAATGGGGGTTAGACCTAGTTAATGTCTGTGGATTGACCTTTTCACACACTCCCAAGGTTGTCATAATCTTTCTTCGATTTTCTTATTGTGTATGCGAGCCAAAACAAATTATTGACTTGTCTTAGTTAAATTTTTTTAACCGGAGGTAGCTTAAGAAATGTTAAGCATATCTTTTAACCTTATCGTCTCATGATTCAGATTCTTGATGAAGAGCATGTTGTCTTCCACATAGAGTAGGTGATTGACTCTTAGTCCATGTAAGCTTGCTCAAACCCCCTTGATGTTGTTGATCCTTTGTTCAATAAGAAGGGTAGCTGATAATCCTTGCACATAAAAGAGAAAAATATAAGGAGACAGATGGTCTCCATGCCTTAATTTATGTTTCATTCTGAAGAAACTTGAAAATTTTCTTCAAAACCCATTTCCCTCGTAACACCCTTGATAAAATTCTACTCATTTCTATCATAAGTTTTTTTTATATCCAATTTGAACAAAGGTTGTTTTTAAAACCTTTGAGATAATTGATTAATTCGTGAGTAACAAGGAAATTGTTAGAAATATGTGTAATACCCTAATTTTGTCTGGGCAATTTAATTCATTTAAAGATGCTTGAGAATTAATTTGGAGGTAATCGTGCTCAAATGAGAATTTAATTCAAATGATGAATGGAAGCTTGTATTTTGGGGACAACATGAAAATCAAGAAACTTTTGTGCTTAATTGGATTGATATCGTATATGTTTCATTTTGGAGATCGAGATACAAATTGAAATTCAACCCCAAATTAAGTGTTTAAAGTCCACTTATAAGTCCAAAATAGATTACAAATATTTATGGACCAATTACAACCCAAATTAATTACAAGCTCAAGACAAACCCGAGCACCCCACGTGAAGGCCTTGTTCTGCTCCATAACACCCGGTCACTAGTTGTGCAAATCTCTCCCACGTGATGCACCACAATTGATCAGCATCCATGGCTCCCACGTGGATCATTCCAACAACAACCCCCAGAAGCCCATGCTGCTCACGCGTGGAGACAAGGTTCGACTCCCGAACTGCTGCCCATGCTCCGCTACGACATCATCCAACCTCGATATGGAACACCACGCCTTACTCCATTCACCAGAACTGAGCAGCCCGGTTCCCCAATGCCACTAGCACCATAGTCGAGCAACCTGTGCCCATACTGCCTGTCACCCACAACCAAGCACTTAACGTGAAACTCCATAACAGTCACCGGCCCTGCAAACAAACATTATTTTAGCAAAATCCAAGGTTTGGGGCAGTGGGAGGAATCAATAAAGTTATCAGTCATAAAAGATACAAAACAGGGGGTCACGGGCAACGGGGAGGAGTACAGAAAGCAACACACAAAAACCAGAGAACGAGGAGCCATCAAAAGAGAAAAGGAGGAAAAAAAAAGATAACGAGGGAACCCGAGAGCAACTGTGGACCTTTTTTTTAGCAAAAAACGCAACCAAAGAAATCCATGAGCAGAACCAACAAAAAGGAAAACCAAAGAACTGATCACCAACAACCATCGGTGGAACCCAGAAACACAGATTAGAGCAATCAACGCCAATCAAAATTTCAGAGAGCATAACAATACAGTCCTTACCTTCCTGAGTTGAAGAGGAGAACCATCACCCTTGCCCGAATCCCGAACACCGTTGGGTCGTCGAGGGTAAGATTTCACCTCTAGACTACTGTTGTTGCATGAGTTGGGGTTTATGAGGCTCAGTTCGTCTTAAAAGTGAGGGTTTCCTTAGGTTTTGGTTGAACCGTGAGGCTAGGGTCCTAGGAAGGGAAGCAGTGAGGGGTATTGGAGGAGTTGGTTCCTCGTCGGAGCCCAGGGGGAGAACCCGCGGTGGCCGTGAGTTTGGTTTTAGTGGGGGGTCGAAAATCTTTTAGATCCTAGGCTTTGGGTTTCCTCGCCTGAACGTTTTATCGGGGCCGTTTGGGGAAGGGCAACCATGGTGGTTGCCCTGTTTGGGTTTGAGAGTGAAACATTGAGGAAGGGAGAGAGTTTGGAGAGAAAACGGCTGGGGCGAGGGTTTTCTGGTTTAGGCTGAGTGAAATAATGAGTTAGGGTTCCAAAGTTTACCCTAAAATCCCATATATTCATACGTCCAAACGACGCAGTTTTGAACGGTTCTAAAACGGCAGCGTCTTGATAGCTGAGGGGAATCCGTGTTTTGGGATGTTTGGGGGAAACTGCGCGTAAGGTCTATTAGGTTTGATCTGTCTCATTTTGGTCCCTAAATCGAGCTTTCTTGGGGTTTCAATTTTACCTCCTAACTTTTGGCGTGTTTCATCTTAGTCCAGAACCATGTTAGGGCCATTTTGATGTTGTTTATGCATTGGATGTGTAATTTTGAAAACTTTTAATGTGGTCCTATGTAGCACTTTGGTTGTATTGTGTTTCGAGTACCAAGAAATGAAATGTTTATTAAAACAGCCTGTTGTTTATTGTTTTTTATATTTTAGTCCCTTTAATATTTCATGTATGTTTGTTAGGTTAATTTAGAATTATTTTTAAGTGTATGCAAGTGGGTATTATTTTGAGCATGTACTTCGTACGAACGTACTTAGGCGTATTTCTTTTTAAAGCATGTTGACCTCATTTACTTTAATCGCATGTTGTTTTTCATGTATTATTTATTAGTTAGATAATTTTTAATATTGTATGTTACCCTCATGTGCGTGACCCTACGTCGTTACATAATCTGATTAAGGGTAATACCCTTTTAATTTAAAACTATTGAAATAGATTCTCTTAACTTACTAGAGGGTCGTTTTGACGATTTTAAATTAAAAGTTTATCCCAACAGTGTCACCAAAAGAATTGATTAATCATTTTAAAATTTGGGAATGAAAGAAAAAGAAATATTCGGCTATTTAAATTATTTGAGAAAAGATCGTTAGAACTCACCTAAAGATCTGGTCTCGATATTTTTACATAATCGAATATCCTTTATCTTTCTAATGACTCGGTAATTTTAAATTAACATATTTTGTTGCTTTTCAATGTTACCAATTTGCACTTTTATTGTTTAAAGGGATCATTAATCAAATTAAACTCGAACTTGTGAAATTCGTTGCAAAGACATTAATTAATTGACTAGGTACCGATTTAGGGCATTGTGGGGGTGCTAATCCTTCCCCACGCGTAACCGACTCCCGAACTCAGATTTTGATAACGCAGACCTTAATTTGTTGTTTTAATTAAAATTAATTTTTATTTAAAATGACAACGTTTTTGGGTGCCTAATCACACCCTAATCAAAGATTGGTGGCGACTCCTTGAACCTTATATTTTTATCATAAAGGAATTTCCAATTTTTTCGAAACGAGAGATTTTCTAAAATTGCATTGTTTTTAATTAAAAATTCAATTGAAAAGAGAATAATTAAAAATGACGCGGTTTTCCAAAATCTCTCTCCCCCACCGGTTAAAAATCGTTTCGACAGCTTGGCGACTCTGCTGGGGACTTTTTAGAGAGTCAGGCCTATAGTCGATTAATTAATTATCTTTGCAAACGAAAGTTGTAAGTTCACTTTAATTTGATTTTTGATCCCTGATTTGTTTTAAATTGTTGTTTGCATTTTAATTTGCGTTTTAATTAACAAATAAATAGTTGTACTAACGTGTGATTTACATGTTTCAGTTTTTTGACCTTCACTTTAGTTTGTTGTGTTTCTTGGATCGAGGGAAAGGATTATAGGTTTCTCCTTTACTGTCGCAACAACCATTTTGATATTTAGAGCCTTCTAACTGTGCTCTGTCCCGTTAGGTAGGGGTGAACGCTACGCTTACGTGAGAAAAATTACTTTTCTCCGCATGGGCTTTAGCAAGTAACCTCTGGGGTACATTCCTTATGTTTACGAGTGAAACATTGAGTTTCCTCGCATGGACATAGGGAAATGTATCCTCTTGAATTGAACTTGATCCGTTTTAAGCCTATAATGGGTGAGGATCGAGGGTCTGGTAAGCCCAAGGGGGCACCAGCAAAGGACAATTCGAGGACCCTTTTTAGTGATACCGAAACTCTGCCCGTTTTATACTGAATCTCTTCCGTGGTTCTTCAAAAGTCACAGAGGGGAAACTCATTCTATCCTTTTTCCTCAAATTTATTTATTTTTGCAAGAAGTATGAGAACTAGAAAAACATGCGGTTAGGTTTTATATGAAGCCTGCGAACTAGATATCATGCGATTAGGATTTTCTGTGAATAACAAAACATGTGGGTAGATATCATGTTGGGTAGGATCTGTTAAAGCATGATTGGGTAGCCAGCATTTGAGGGTAGGTTTTATTTGATGTTTACTTTACCTACTATTTTGTTGTTTATCTTATGTGTACTAACCTGTGTTTGTTCTATGTCTATTTTATTTTGATTTTATTGCATTTGCATCCTCATGTCATCAAGGGGTATTAATTCGCAAGTGATTGACAAAGAAGAAGGCTGAACATATTGTGGCAAGAAATTCTCCACTATGTAGTCAAAACCGGGAGATCCAGAGACGTTCAAACGATCCATGAAGGAGGACATCCGATGAACGAAGAGATCTGAAGCTGATTGAAGAATTCCTTTAAAGCTGCAAAGGCCAAGATGTTGACTCAAGGGATAGATACAATCATACCAATGACGAGAAGACCCTTCATAACAACATGAAGACCACTTCACATTGGAGATCCAATGAAGAGTACGACTCAAGGAAATGAAGAGATGAAGAACCGCAGTTGAATTTTGACTATATGGTGTACTTACTGAATTCTTGTTGTCTAAGTGAACGGTTGTTCTTAAGTGGTCAATTTTGGAATTAACACCTCGTGCATTTGCATTTGCATTTGCATTTTGCATTGCATGTATTTGTTTAAGTATTTTACATGCATTAATTATGAAAACCTGGAAATAACTTGTGGGAGGTTATGTGACAGTAATAACAAGATCATTCATTCATACTAATTCAACATCATCATGGAAGCAATGGAGCAATCTAATCGGGAATCGCAAGATCAGTTGCAAGAACAGTCGTTCGAGTTACAACAATGTACTAGGAATCAAGCATCGGTTTCTCTGCAAGGCGCATCGAATCAAATGGTCCAGGTGTTGGCACCACGAACCGTTGGCAAAGAAACGATGGATGATAAAGGAAATCAATGGCATCATACTAATGCATCAAGAGTGATAATTTGCCCCGGAGCATCTAACTTAAACCAAGGGAAGAGCCTCGTCAATTATGGGCAGTATGAGAACGAATTCAAGTGGTTGAATGAAGCCGTTAACAGTATGAGGGTTGCTAATGCCACTCACAAGGAGTTAGAAGCCCGGGAACTCAGTTTGGTCCCTGATTTGGTCATCCCCATGAATTTAGAGTACCTAATTTTGAGAAATATGATGGCACCAGTTGCCCCCTACTTTATCTGAAAATGTTTTGCAGAAAAATAGAAGGGTACTTAGATGATGATAATCTGTTGATCTATTACTTTCATGATAGTCTTGCTGGGCCAGCTGTGGTGTGGTATAACCGGTTGAACAAAGAGCAGATCAAGACGTGGGTCAATCTAGCTGATGCTTTTCTGGGGCAATATCTATATGTTAAAAGCTTAGCCCCAAAGCGTCATCACCTTCAAAAGATAAGAATGAAAGCTACTGAGAGCTTTAAAGAATATGCCCTGAGAAGGAGAAGAGTGGCGGCACAAGTTCAACCTCCTTTGCTAGAAGAAGAAATATCATATATATTTCATGATTCTCTCCCAGCTCCCTACTTTGAGTTAATGTTGGGAAATTCGATGAATGGCTTCAAGGATCTTATGGTGGCTGGAGAAGCAATTGAAGATTCAATCAGTAAAGGAAACTTGAAAGTCACTTCCAAAAGCTCAAGAAATGAAGAGCGAAGAGCTGATGAGGTGAATGAATGTCACGTCCATAGCTCCCACAATCGTAAGAGAAAAGGGGCAGCTGGTTACTCGAGTCGTCCAAAGAAGGTCCCACGATCGAAAAGTACTTTGAAGGTGTTTCCAATTCCTATCTCAGAGTTGTACCCACATTTGATTAAATTTCAACATCTCAAACCGAAACCAATGAAATTACAACCAAACCCTTATGGCCACAATTACGATCCAGATAGTGTCTGTAATTTCCACTTAGAGGCATTGGGGCATGCTACGGAGAATTGTAGGATGTTCTTCAAGGAGATAGAGAGGCTCGTGGAAAATGGGAAGTTGACACAAGAATTGGTGGAACAATGGATGACGAGCTCGAGTGGGGCACCAGAGCACAATGCGTAGCACCCGATCGAATCAAACATCACTGCATCAGAAGAATAATGGGAGCATCCTGACAGCGCATAAATCCTTTTGTTCATCATGAAACATTTTGTCATTTGCAACATCTTGTTTGAACATGTTTTTATCATTTTTCTCAACTTTTTGAAAAGGATTTTTAAATGAACTTACGTTATTTTCCAAAGGTCATGAGCAATGAATCAAGTTTTGATCTTGTAATTTTTTTTGAGTTAAAGGTTGTTTTACTGCTTCATTAGTTATATGCTTTTGAAAAGAGGTAAGATTAGACCTTTCATGTCCTATCCAAAGCCGAAAGAACCATTGGTGGACTCCTTACCCGAAATAACACAGAGACTAATCATTGACATCAATTCCCCAACCTCAATAAATCCCAGGGGCATGACGAGGACCTTTACTGCAAGAAAGACAAGGTGGAGCGCAACATATCAAAGGCATGCTAGGACCACAAAGAAGAGGAAGAAATAAAGAAAATCATTGAAATAATTCTATCATGCATTAACTATATTGTTTTCACGTAAATAAGATTAACCCTGAATATACGTCCCTCTGAGGATACTTCTTTTACGAAGACTTTCATGTATGAGATGATGAACGGCTTTGTTTCATTTATCCCTTCAAATATATGTATATATACCCCTTATTGTCCCCTTTTTGAGCCTATAGTAATTTTCTTCAGATTCAACCCAAACCAAGGATCACCCTCCACACTGGAGGGCAAAAGTGAATAACATCTGCTCGCACGGGTGAAGATTATCAGTCCGGATTTTGCTACAGAAGCAAGTCATGACACCAGGAGGCAAACCAAATAAAAAGCGCTCTAAGATCAAATTGAGTTGACATCATAAAGAGAAAGAAGAGAAATATAGAAAGAGAAAAAGAAAAGAAAAAAAAATGAAATGAAAAAGAAAATAAAAAAGGAAAAGAAAGAGAAAAATTGAAAATGAGAAAAATGAAAAAAAGAATGAAAGAAAATCGATTAAACATCTCAAGAAGAGTGGTTCAAACATTTCAATTTTATTCACCCGAAGATCGTGAAACATTGAGAAAAAAGAAGAAGAAGAGAATATGCACGGGCATATTCAAATCAGGCAGAGCAAGGTTGAAGACAGCAGAACAAATTGATCCTTGGTTCGATGACCCTTAAACACTTGTTTGGACCTATTTATCCTTTTCTTTCATAACCATGAGCCCTGGCCTATGTTACGTGCCTGAAAAGTTCCTTCTAATCATACATGGATTTCTAAGTGGAGAGGCTATCTTCAGATTTCATTCCGCCCCTTAGGGTTAATTTTATTTTGTAAATGGTTTTTTTTTAAAAATAAAATCTTTAATGCATGATAAAAAAATAATAAAAGGAGGGTTCAAGACGTAAAATTTTAGATGACGTCTTGAAACCAAATGAGAGTTCGAGTTGAAAACCTGAAAAGGCTGCTCGAACTCAAAGATCGTCAACCACTATACAGAAGGGTGATCATATACATCTCTTGATAAAGTACCCCACAGTCCAAAGGCGCTCAAGAAGATTGAAAACCAGTGAACATTCCCAAAGGAGAAGCAAAATGTTTGCCTTATCAAAACACCAGAATCAAGGATGCAGGAAGCTAACCTGAAACACATTACCTTCCCAAGTCAGCCTAAGCCTTGTGTCGGCATTAATCTTTACTTTTTTCAAATGCATATAATTTTTGAAGGATTAAAAGAGAATTTGACTTATTTGACGTTCATTTAACTCTTATTTTGATTGTGAGTCTGAAGAAAATGACATCATTTTTGAAATTTATTCATAAAGTTTTCACATTCCCTAAAAATAAGAGAAGGGATAAAAACATTTTCAAACAAGACAAGTTTCAAATGTGAAAAGTCCTTGCAGCTGGAGGCTCATTATGCCTCCATTGGAAGAAAGAGAATAAGTGGTGCCATAATATGAAGCATTTCGCAATCTTGAAGCATATGGTCTAAAGAGATCAGAATGGATGAAGAATAAGAGCTTTTAGCATTTCCAGATGACGTTGTCAATAACCCATCAAGAAGTAGATGCTCTCCATATTTGAAAGGGGCACATATCTCAGCCCGAATGAAAATTGAAGACATTGTGTTAGAAGGGTTGATCACTTCTTAAGTAGCGTGAAGAAAAACCCTCAAATTATTTGACAACTCTACTGTGTAGTGACACCAGAATGAGAACATTTAAGTTGCGATATGTTGTGGCACGGCTGAACCCACATTAGGTTGAGATGACAAGATTCAGAAGAAGAAGAAGGCATGAAGAATAAGCCTTACAATCTGAGGTGATGGGACATTTTGAAGGCTCGTACCAGTACAAGATAATGTTGGGGCATGACTGAACCCACATTAGGTTGAGATGATAAAATTCAGAAGAAGAAGAAGGCATGAAGAATGAGCCTTACAAACTAAGGTGATGGGGCATTTTGAAGGCCCGTACCAGTATAAGATAATGTTGGGGCACGACTGAACCCACATCATGTTGAGATGAAAAGATTCAGACCAAGGAGGCATGAAGAATGAGCCTTACAATTTGAGGTAATAGGGGCATTTTGAAAGGCCTGTACCAGTATAAGATAATGTTGGGGCACGACTGAACCCACATCATGATGAGAAAATAAGATTCAGACCAAGAAGTTATTGAGAATGAGTCACGCAACTCGAAGTGTCAGGGGCAGACCGTGAATTTGAGCTGAGCTTACCTTGTAAAGCAAGTCAATTGAGCATCGACCAATGGCAGAGTCCTGGAAGAACAACTCTAAAAGCATAATTGAGCCAAGGATGGAAATGAGGCAACACATTCGTATTTCTGACCATAGCAAGAACTCGAGAGAGTAAGCGCTTTCTCCAAAATGAAGACAGAAGACAAAGGCGAAAAGAAGATAAAAGAAGATCAGATGGCTCTTCAAAGATGCAAGTTGAAAACTATGAGTTGCTCCACGAGTATATAAAGCAGACCCTAGAAAGAATGATCCAGAAGAAGAAGACTGAGTTCGCCACTTTGAAGGCAAATGAAGATTAAATCGACATTTATGCATTCATGAAAGCATCATTTGCATAAAAGAAAATGCATTACACTGATACATTTAATTACATTAGTGTTTCAAGCATAAACACATGATTTTGACAGATCTTCCAGAGAAGAGAGAAGATGCGTGATGTTAAAATCTCGATGATTGGGCCAGAATAGATCCATGTATCTAAGGGCTTTCTGACGAGTTTTCACGATGAAGATGAATTTTTAGAAATTTTCTCGAACTTAGAATGTTCGAGTATAATACTTTCAAACATACATTAATGATTGCTAATGTTTGATTTTCAGGTTCGACCTTTGAAGCAAATCAAACTAAAACCTTCACAAAAAGTAGTGAAGTAAAAGAAGATTGTTCGGGTCTTATACTCTCTGAAGAAATAGGGAGCAAACGCGATTGATGAAGATTGTGGGTCTTATACTCTCTGAAGAAATAGGGGGCAGACGCAATCGTTGAAGATTGTTCGGGTCTTATACTCTCTGAAGAAATAGGGGGCAGACGCGATTGATGAAGATTGTGGGTCTTATACTCTTTGAAGAAATAGGGGGCAGACGCAATCGTTGAAGATTGTTCGAGTCTTATACTCTCTGAAGAAATAGGCGGCAGACGCGATTGATGAAGATTGTGGGTCTTATACTCTCTGAAGAAATAGGGGGCAGACGCAATAGTTGAAGATTGTTCGGGTCTTATATTCTCTGAAGAAATAGGGGGCAGACGCAATCGTTGAAGATTGTTCGGGTCTTATACTCTCTGAAGAAATAGGGGGCAGACGTAATCGTTGAAGATTGTGGGTATTATACTCTCTGAAGATATAGGGGGCATACACGATCGTTGAAGATTGTTCGAGTCTTATACTCTCTGAAGAAATAGGGGGCAGACGCGATTGATGAAGATTGTGGGTCTTATACTCTCTGAAGATATAGGGGGCAGACACGATCGTTGAAGATCGTTCGAGTCTTATACTCTCTGAAGAAATAGGAGGCAGACGCGATTGATGAAGATTGTGGGTCTTATACTCTCTAAAGATATAGGGGGCAAACACGATCATTGAAGATTGTTCGAGTCTTATACTCTCTGAAAAAATAGGGGGCAAACACGATTGATGAAGATTGTGAGTCTTATACTCTCTGAAGAAATAGGGGGCAGACGCGATTGATGAAGATTGTGGGTCTTATACTCCCTAAATATATAGGGGGCAGACACGATCATTAAAGATTGTTCGAGTCTTATACTCTCTGAAAATATAGGGGGCAGACACGATCGTTGAAGATTGTTCGAGTCTTATACTCTCTGAAGAAATAGAGGGCAGACGCGATTGATGAAGATTGTGGGTCTTATACTCTCTGAAGAAATAGGGGGCAGACACGATTGTTAAAGATTATTCGAGTTCCATACTCCTTGGAATCAATAGGGAGCGAACCTGTTTTTAGAAGATTCTTTTCAAGACTCACCCTGAAATAGCAGTGAAGCAAACCATCCATACGACCTTCGATCTTTTTCAGAATAGTGTTGGAGCGAACCATCAGACCATCAGATGTAGGAAGAAATCGAAGATTCTCGGATACGAAGAAGCAGAACAATCCATTAAAAGGGTTTGTGCAAGTGAGATGGAAGCAAATGTAAAAAAGAAGACTGAAGAAAGGAAAAATGATGTTGCAATTGGACAAAATTAGGTCATTATTTGTCTTTGCTACGTTCTTCTGGTCACAACAACGAGCAAAGAGGGGCAGCTGTAATACCCTAATTTTGTCCGGGCAATTTAATTCATTTAAAGATGCTTGAGAATTAATTTGGAGGTAATCGTGCTCAAATGAGAATTTAATTCAAATGATGAATGAAAGCTTGCATTTTGGGGACAACATGAAAATCAAGAAACTTTTGTGCTTAATTGGATTGATATCGTATATGTTTCATTTTGGAGATCGAGATACAAATTGAAATTCAACCCCAAATTAAGTGTTTAAAGTCCACTTATAAGTCCAAAATAGATTACAAATATTTATGGACCAATTACAACCCAAATTAATTACAAGCTCAAGACAAACCCGAGCACCCCACGTGAAGGCCTTGTTCTGCTCCATAACACCCGGTCACTAGCTGTGCAAATCTCTCCCACGTGATGCACCGCAATTGATCAGCATCCATGGCTCCCACGTGGATCATTCCAACAACAACCCCCAGAAGCCCATGCTGCTCACGCGTGGAGACAAGGTTTGACTCCCGAACTGCTGCCCATGCTCCGCTACGGCATCATCCAACCTCGATATGGAACACCACGCCTTACTCCATTCACCAGAACTGAGCAGCTCGGTTCCCCAATGCCACTAGCACCATAGTCGAGCAACCCGTGCCCATACTGCCTGTCACCCACAACCAAGCACTTAACGTGAAACTCCATAACAGTCACCGGCCCTGTAAACAAACATTTTTTTAGCAAAATCCAAGGTTTGGGGCAGTGGGAGGAATCAATAAAGTTATCAGTCATAAAAGATACAAAATAGGGGGTCACGGGCAACGGGGAGGAGTACAGAAAGCAACACACAAAAACCAGAGAACGAGGAGCCATCAAAAGGAAGAGAAAAGGAGGAAAAAACGATAACGAGGGAACCCGAGAGCAACTGTGGACCTTTTTTTAGCAAAAAACGCAACCAAAAGAAATTCATGAGCAGAACCAAAAAAAAGGAAAACCAAAGAACTGATCACCAACAACCATCGGTGGAACCCAGAAACACATATTAGAGCAATCAACGCCAATCAAAATTTCAGAGAGCATAACAATACAATCCTTACCTTCCTGAGTTGAAGAGGAGAACCATCACCCTTGCCCGAATCCCGAACACCGTTGGGTCGTCGAGGGTAAGATTTCACCTCTAGACTACTGTTGTTGCATGAGTTGGGGTTTATGAGGCTCGGTTCGTCTTAAAAGTGGGGGTTTCCTTAGGTTTTGGTTGAACCGTGAGGCTAGGGTCCTAGGAAGGGAAGCAGTGAGGGGTATTGGAGGAGTTGGTTCCTCGTCGGAGCCCGGGGGAGAACCCGCGGTGGCCGTGAGTTTGGTTTTAGTGGGGGGGTCGAAAATCTTTTAGATCCTAGGCTTTGGGTTTCCTCTCCTGAACGTTTTATCGGGGCCGTTTGGGGAAGGGCAACCACGGTGGTTGCCCTGTTTGGGTTTGAGAGTGAAACATTGAGGAAGGGAGAGAGTTTGGAGAGAAAACGGCTGGGGCGAGGGTTTTCTGGTTTAGGCTGAGTGAAATAATGAGTTAGGGTTCCAAAGTTTACCCTAAAATCCCATATATTCATACGTTCAAACGACGTAGTTTTGAACGGTTCTAAAACGGCAGAGTCTTGATAGCTGAGGGGAATCCGTGTTTTGGGATGTTTGGGGGAAACCGCGCGTAAGGTCTATTAGGTTTGATCTGTCTCATTTTGGTCCCTAAATCGAGCTTTCTTGGGGTTTCAATTTTACCTCCTAACTTTTGGTGTGTTTCATCTTAGTCCAGAACCATGTTAGGGCCATTTTGATGTTGTTTATGCATTGGATGTGTAATTTTGAAAACTTTCAATGTGGTCCTATGTAGCACTTTGGTTGTATTGTGTTTCGAGTACCAAGAAATGAAATGTTTATGAAAATAGCCTGTTGTTTATTGTTTTTTATATTTTAGCCCCTTTAATATTTCATGTATGTTTGTTAGGTTAATTTAGAATTATTTTAAAGTGTATGCAAGTGGGTATTATTTTGAGCATGTACTTCGTACGAACGTACTTAGGCGTATTTCTTTTTAAAGCATGTTGACCTCATTTACTTTAATCACATGTTGTTTTTCATGTATTATTTATTAGTTAGATAATTTTTAATATTGTATGTTACCCTCATGTGCGTGACCCTACGTCGTTACATAATCTGATTAAGGGTAATACCCTTTTAATTTAAAACTATTGAAATGGATTCTCTTAACTTACTAGAGGGTCGTTTTGACGATTTTAAATTAAAAGTTTATCCCAACAGTGTCACCAAAAGAATTGATTAATCATTTTAAAATTTGGGAATGAAAGAAAAAGAAATATTCGGCTATTTAAATTATTTGAGAAAAGATCGTTAGAACTCACCTAAAGATCTGGTCTCGATATTTTTACATAATCGAATATCCTTTATCTTTCTAATGACTCGGTAATTTTAAATTAACATATTTTGTTGCTTTTCAATGTTACCAATTTACACTTTTATTGTTTAAAGGGATCATTAATCAAATTAAACTCGAACTTGTGAAATTCGTTGCAAAGACATTAATTAATTGACTAGGTACCGATTTAGGGCGTTGTGGGGGTGCTAATCCTTCCCCACGCGTAACCGACTCCCGAACTCAGATTTTGATAACGCAGACCTTAATTTGTTGTTTTAATTAAAAATTAATTTTTATTTAAAATGACAACGTTTTTTGGGTGCCCAATCACACCCTAATCAAAGATTGGTGGCGACTCCTCGAACCTTATATTTTTATCATAAAGGAATTTCCAATTTTTTCGAAACGAGATTTTTTCTAAAATTGCATTGTTTTTAATTAAAAATTCAATTGAAAAGAGAATAATTAAAAATGACGCGGTTTTCCAAAATCTCTCTCCCCCACCGGTTAAAAATTGTTTCGACAATATGATGTCTAGTCACAAAAGCACACTGATTTTCTGAAATACACAGAGGCATAATCAACTTAAAATGATTAACAATAACTTTTGACATCGCTTTGTATATGACTATGCATAGGTTAATCGGTCAAAAGTTTTTTATTAATTATAGGAGTTAGAGTTTGACTCCAATTTAAAATGACACAAATTAATTAATATATAAATTTGGAAAAGTATGAAAACTAATTTGATTAGAAGTAGAAACTTTATTTTTCCATTATGTAGATAGCCTATTTTTACTGGATTTCTACTGTATAAGTTTCCTTTGTAATAAAGTATCTATTCCTATATATAGATGTTAAAAATTAGGGAAAGAGATTAGGTTGTCCATATGGACTCCTTTTATATTCTTCTTTTCTTCACATTAGTGAATTTTCGCCTCTTCTGTCTCGGGTTTTTTCGAAAGGGTTTTCAACGTAAAATCTTGGTGTTTATTTTATTGGACGATCATTATCCATGTCGCTATCTTTGTAATGCCCGAAAATTTTGGTTATGACTAAAATGTAAATTTTGAAAGTTTAGTGGATAAAGTATAAAGTTTGTAAAAGTTCTCAGACCAGAAAGGTTATTTTTTAAAAGTTTAGGGACCAAAAGTATAATTTTCAAAAGTTATGTATTTTGGCCCCATAAATGAATAGTTCAACCTCAAGAGTGAGGTCTTGGTGAGAACTAGATTTTGATCTTGAATTTATGATTAAAAGCTAAAATTTTTGATGTTCGATTAAATTCGATAAATCAGATCGAATAGAAATTTTAGAAAAATTTGAAGGATGATAAATTAAGCTTAGAAATATTATTTCCACTTGTTAAAATGATGGGAAATAATATGGACCATTATATTTAAGAATTTATTTTCATGTTCAATTTGGATCATCGGATGAAAAAGATAAGATTGAAATTTTGGAAAGATTGCATGGGCAAAATTATAAAGGTTGAATTATTTTGTTCATATTTGACTTTATAAAGATGATAAGGGTTATGTGGCTTGGTATGAACGTAATTATAAGGATTCATTAATGGTAAATTAGTCATTTATAAATTAAATGAATTTTAAATTCATTTAAGCTTAAATAAAGGACAAACTAACATGAAATTAACTAAAATTTCATGAGACCAAGCCATTTTTCAACTCTATTTCGTGCTCCCTGTGACCTAGTTAAGAGAAATTTCATTTTTCATTTTTGAGCAATTTCCTTTGATTTTTGGATTAAGCTGTGAAATAGAAAAGTGTTCTATTCGAAAAAAGCTATCATTTGGTACCAGTATTGCATGCTAATCTTGCTTGAGTTCAAAGATTCCAAATTCTAGGGTTTATATTCATATTAGGTTTTGTTGAATTGATGATGGATTTTGATGTTATTGAGGTTGTAGAATCGTTTATAGGCTTGATTGTCGATTAAAATCACCTATACATGTCTTTACATGCTTATGTTGATTTTAGCCTAACCCTAGATTTGGGGAAAGATAGAGATTTGTTGAAATTAAGTTAGGGCTTTGATTTTAGATATTTTATAAGGTTGAATAGAGGTTTATTTCATACTCGAATCGGATCAAAATCGAGTAAAATCATGAAAATCACAATCTTAAACATAAAAAGCGTTCGACCTTGACTATAGAGGATGAGAAAAATTATGTAGGGACGGGAAATTTTGTAGAAAGTATTCTACAAGCCTTAGAAAAATTTAGGGATCATTCTATAATTTTATGAAAGTTGGGAACCTAATCGATAATTATAGAAAAGTTATGGTTTGTTGTGTCATGGTTCAATAGTTGAGGTACTATGCTGAAAATTAATGTTTGAGAGTTGATATTGATGTTTGAATGTGAAATTGGATTATTTTGGGAGGTTGGTAAAAGTTGAGGCTTAAGTCACAAATATGGAAAAGTTGGGAACTTAAGTGAAAATGTTATGTGAAATTTGGATAAAAAGGGAATGTTCAATCTTAAAGTGTTATGGTTAACAATTATGTTGTGACATGGAATTAGTATCGAATGAGAATCGAAAGAATTTTTATAAAATTATTTTCTATTGTGTGCCTATGTTAGTAAGATTCTAACATGTGGTTTGAATTTGAATATGTTTGTAATGATTCTCATTTATATTGTGTTCGAAAGAATCCAAGTGAGTGCATATTTAATTTTTATTTATGTTACCGAGAAAACATTAAATTTCAATGAGCCAGTGACAGAGTTAATATGGTAAGAAGTGACTCCTAATGTTGCGTGACTTTGTGATTTATGCATGTATGCGCATTTGGTTAGCTAATAGAATTAGTGAATAAGCTGAAAATGTAAATTGGTGTAATATGCTTGGATTTGTGATCAGAACATTAAGTTTATAAAAGTACCATAAATTCTAAAAAAATATTAGAGAATGATTTTTATACCATTAGATTCTTATATCATTTTAGTTTTGTTTAAAACAAACGGATACTGATTTCGAGGTGTAGACAAAAAGATAGGATTTTTTAATCAATGATAGGTCAGAAAACATGACAACAAATTTTGCTTAAAACAACTTTTGTAAGTCAACTTTGAAAATTCATTTTAAGTTGTACAAATTGAACTAGAATGATTGATTTATATGGTTGGATTATTATTCGAGTATAGTTTCTAGTGGTATAAATGGAATAATTTTTAAGTGTGTATATTTATACATAATAATATTTCTTCGAAGGTAGTGCAAACTGCCAGAATAAGAAATTGGAATAAACTTTGTAATAGAAGTGAATTGAAAGCAAAGGATCAAGTTAAAGCCTAGTGAGGCTTATATTTTTACTTGTATATAATTTGAAATTGATTGAAATGCATGCATAACATTATACATGGATGTTTATACATCTATCTTGTTTATATTGGCATGATATTTATGTCATTTATCATATATTTGACATATTATAAATGTGTCAAAGGTTGAATATAAAAAGCATTGATCAATGGTTATTATATATGATGTTTATCATGAATATATATGATGTTTATTACGAATGTTATTTCGGGTATGAACTGCCCAATGCTAAATAAAATTGATATACATTGCCATGGATGGAATAAAAATAGACTATATGCCCAAGTAAGTCATTGAAGGACATAGTATAGTTGGCATGTCATAGAGTTTAGCAATATGCTATATATTTGGGGTTGCACTTAAGTATAACTAGTGAAAATGGTGGGCACGACTTTATGTGTCATATTTGGGCTAGCACTAAAGTATAACTAGTGCTAATGGTGGGCACGACCTCATGTTTCATATTTGGGTTAGCACTGCGGTGCATACATTTAACTCGTGTACCCAGGGTCTTCATAGGTTTACGTTTAGGCTATGGTTTATTGGTTAATAAATGATAAACATGTGAAAAAGCTTATGAGCTTATTGAATAAATGTCAAGTATATTGGTAAGAAATTTTATACTCATGTTATAACTTGTTAATATATGATAACATGGTTGATATGCTGGTAAAGTGATCATAATGCATTGAATATTATTATTGTTTACATTTATATGTTGCATTGCCTTAAATATATTTCTATTAATTGCCTTAGAAAGTGTATATTTAGCGTGTGATGATTTTCACGCGTAGGTAAAAAAAAGAAAAATGTGTAAGGAGCTGAGCTTGACATCAATCATCAAGGAATATTTTCAGGTAATAGTAATGACATCCTATGTTATTCTAAAGTTTCTAACTGGCATGTATACGGGAATGAAATGTCTGCAAATATTTATTATAGTTAGTAATAAATAAATTTATAGTATAAATAAATATTACTATATTAAATTATACATTAATTATTAATTAAATTAGAAGCGGGCAATTTTATTTATTATATGAACAAAGCAGAACTGCTTGTTACTACCTTGAGATTGGATTTGAATTAGAAGTTGAAATATTATATTTTGAATTCCTCTGATTATTTATTTTATAATAAATGTACAAATATGGAATTTGTGAAAGAAACAAGATTTTACCTATTTTGGGTTAAGAAATGTTTTGAATAATTAATGTGACATCTTTGACTCATATTCTGACATGTATACGGATTAAGAGTGTTACATACATTGGTATCAGAACGGCAAGTTTAGCCAATTCTAGGACTAAACCGAGTTTGTTTTGAGTCAAAAAGTGTATACATGCCACTAGGATGTCATTGTTACTGATCCAGTGATTGTAAAATGCGATTGATGCCACTCCTTACTAATGAAAGTGAATAAGTGTTGTGTATGTATAAGATGTGTATAATCGAGTGTTTGAAGTAAAAAATCAAATATGATGTTTAAAAAAATAATAATAAGCTAATAGTGATAGTAATGTTGTTAGCCACAGTTCTCTTGTTTAGTCTAATAAGATGATGTATTGGCACAAAAGGAAGTGCCAATGTTGGATTAAGGAAAACTCTCATTTATGCATAAGTATACTATTGATTAAAGAATGAAACATTCTGATATAATTGATCCTAAGTGTTATGTGTACGACTAACCCTTTAGGCCAAAGTGCGTGGGTGAATCGTATTTGTAGACAATAACTGTTTGGTAAGGATTCAAAGTGTTGATTTATAATAGACTTGATAGAGTTACCTTTCAAATGTAATATTTAGAATGGATTGATTACCCCATTCAATACCAAAATGAATTATCGCTTAAGGCGTTCGATTTTAAAGAATTCGAAAAGTTACAGGATATCAGTGGTAAGAAAAAAAAGAGTAAATTTGTTTTCTAATGTGATTTTAGCACCAACTTCTATAAGCTTATTGATACTAGGTTTTTTAAGCCTTCCTAATAAAGAAGGTGGATACTCAAGCTATCAAGATTAAGCTGGAAGATATCCCAACTGTTTGAGAGTATCCAAATATGTATTCGTAAAAGTTACATGGACTATTTCTATATTGAGATGAAGAAATTAAAATAGAGATGTTACCAGGTATTGAGTGTATTTTTATAGCCATATCGAATGACTCCGACTGATCTCAGAAAATTAACGACATAGTTAGTAGAATTGTTAAGATGGGGGATTTATAAGACTAAGCGTGTCATCTGGGATGCACCAGTGTTATTACGAAAAACAAAGACGAGTCTATATAATTATGCATGGATTATCGTTCGTTAAATAAAGTAACAAAGAACAACATGTATCCTCTTCTGAGGATTGATGATCTTTTGATCAGTTAAAAGGGTGCATTGGTGTCTCTCAAGTTGGATCTCTTATTTGGATATTATTACTTAAGGATAAGAAAGAAGATCTTCCTAAAACAATTTTCAGAATTCGATATGAACACTATGAGTTTGCGATAATGTCGTTTGGTTTAACAAATGCTCTTGTGACATATATGGATTTGATAAACTGAGTATTTCAGTTATACTTACATTAAGCGGTGTTAATGTTTATTGATGATATTTTGACCTATATTAATACCAAGGAAGAACGTGATACATATCTTTGTATATCACTTCTAACTCTTTAGGAGAAAAGTTGTGTACTAAGTTGGCAACTGTAAATGTGGGTTGTCTAAGGTTGTATTCATTGGCCATGTAATCTCAACTGAGGGGATAAGACTATATCTCAAGGAAGCAAGAGCCATAGTTGAATGATAAAGTTTAAAGAATGTTTTCAAATTTCAAAGTTTCTTGGGATTTGCTAGTTACTATCGAAAGTTCATAAAGAACTTTTCAATGATTGTCTTCCCTCTGACCAAGCTATTAAAGAAAGAAATATTATTCATTTGGACTGTTAAGTGCTAAGAAAACTTTGAGATGATAAAAAGAATACTGACATAAGCTCCAGGGTCAGTATAAACAAAATCAGAAAAAGATTATGTGATTTATAGTAATGTGTCTCATAATGGTTTGGGATACGGGCTCGTGCAGCAGGAAAAATTAGGGCTTATGCTTCAAAGCAATTAAAGACTCATGAAAGAAATTATTCGACTCATAATATAGAGTTGGCAACAGTTGTGTTTATTTCATTGACATAATGCCACTATTTATATTGTGAGTGATGCTATATCTATACGAATATCAAAATTCAAGTATGTGTTATCTCAAAGGAGTGAAAATAAATAAAATGGATTGAATTCCTTAAAGAACGATAATGTGCTTATCAACTACAATCAGGAATGGCTAATGAGGTGGTTGACACGATAAAGCCGAAAAATATTTCTGTTCTGAGAGTTTCGACGTGATAGTCTTGAAGGAAATATGGTGCTCTGATTGTAGAATTAAAGTTAAAGCCTATGTTGCTAGATCAAGTGAAGGATCTTCAAAGAAAATATGAACATTGTTTCTCTTAACGAAGATAGAACAAGTGGAAAAAATTGAAACCAAAGGCCTTAAGGTTAAGTATGATGGATGCTTGTATTATCGAAGATAGAGTCAATATTAATAGCAAGTATGAAAAGAGTTATCATCGAGCTTGTTTCGAAATGGCTAACATGTCAACAAGTTAAAGTAGAACATCAAGTGTTTACTAGATTGTTGTAATCGATTTCCATCCCTTAGTGGGAATAGGAACGAGTTACAATGGACTTTGTAACTTGAAATAATTATTTAAGATAATTTCATGATAGATTTCGATCAACAAAAGTCTTATTCTGATTTAAAAGGGAAAAGAGATATTCTATTAAAGTGGTGATAAGAGTTACTGAAAGTATCGATCATGTCCTTATGTTATCATATCGGAAGATAGTAAGATTCAGTCAAAGTTTGACTTATGAAATCGGTACTTATAAAGTTTGTTAGGGAAATCAAAGGTTAAAAAAAGTTAATCAGAAAAGAGAACAGTATATGAAAAAGTAGTATCCTTGTTTATTTACGTCAGGTACGTATTGAAAATTCGAGGACAAATTTTCTTAAGGGGAAGAATAAAATTCATTTAATTGAGAAATGACTAATTTACCATTAATGAATCCTTATAACTACATCCATACCAAGCCACATAACCCTATCATCTTTATAAAGTCAAAGATGAACAAAATAATTCACCCTTTACAACTTTTCCCATGCAATCTTTCCAAAATTTCAATCTTGCCATTTTTCATCCAACGATCTAAATTGAACATGAAAATAAATTCTCAAATCTAATGGTCCATATTATTTACCATCATTTTAACATGTGGAAATAATATTTCTAAGTTTAATTAATCATTCTTCAAATTTTCCTGAAATTTCTATTCGATCTGATTTACCGAATTTTACTGAACTTCAACACTTTTTAGCTTTTAATCATAAATTCATGATCAAAATCTAGTTCTCACCAAAACGTCATTCTTGGGGTTGAACTATTGATTTATGGGGACAAAATACATAACTTTTGGAAATTACACTTTTGTTCCCTAAACTTTTGAAAAGTACATTTTTTGTCCCTAAACTTTTACAAACTTTATACTTTAGCTACTAAACTTTTAAAATTTACATTTTGGTCACTAACCAAAATTTTGGGTTCTTACAATCTTCTAACAAGTTGGTACCGGAGTGTCATAGTTGTTTGACTCAATCACAATAATGATATATTTGAAGTATGAAATTCTTATGTTGGATCACAACACTAGATTCATGTTGTTGAAGGTAGACATGCGTAAATTTATCAAAGCTCTCTTATTCTAATAAAAGGACTGAGAAAGATTGTCTCTTATTCTAATAAAAGGACAGAGAAACACTTTGAATTTTAGTTATCTTTATTGCTGCTGAGGTCGGATGTAATGTAAAGCATGAGTTTATTTTTATTAATGGTAATAAAATGGTTAATTTTTATTAATGATAATAAAATGGTTATATTAGTCATTGATGATTCATTATTTTAATTTGAACGGAAAATCATAATCATTGATTAAACTATGATTAGCTAATATTTGGGTCTTCGGTCTCAATCACAAAAAGAGAGAGAATAAACGAGTATGAGGAGTGGTTCCAAATCCTTATCTCAATCTTAGATGAAAATATTTATGGTAACACATTTAGTTATGATGTTAGACATACAATTATTATGATTACTCATAGATTAACATGTCTATTAGATATAGTCGACTGACAATAGGTTTAGATTTAGACCTATTAAGTTATGTGAGTTTGTTAAAAATGACTATTTTCCTAAAGACATCAGACATTTAAGATCTTATTTTTGAAGATGTTCTTCCAAGAATTTCACTATAAAAATACTTTTTAAAATTTTTTATGCGGAAATACTATGGGATTGACTTGAAAAAGATATGACAATGTTCCCCAAGTTTAACAATAGTTTCATATAATCTGCTTATGCAGCATGTGATTCTCTGTTAACTTATACCATGGAAAGAACTCAGTTGCTCTAGAAATTAAAAAATGGATATTCAAAATTTTAATTTTTTATTTTTTAAGAAAATTTGGTATGCAAACTTTTTAATTTTTTTGTTCCCCTTAATAAATTAAATTAGATTTAACAATTTTTCTAAAATAATAAATATACAATTGATCTCATCAAGGCCATGCCCCTGCTCAGTTGGGGTAATCCAGCTACTTGTTTCTTATAACAAATTAAAAATGCCTTCAACCGACAGTGATGTCCAGCAAAAACTGTCTTTTGCATGGAATTATATGTATATTTCTTTGCTTGACTTTTTCTTTTCCAACATAGGAAAAATATTGGATAAATTACAAGAGGGAGAGCCTTTTTACATCAATATATGAAATAATTAGCCATATATAGCCAAACAAGTCCTATCAAATCAAATCAAAAGAACTTTGGTTCCTAATTTTCAACCCTATTTTTGACATAATATCATCACTAACTAAAGTTTTATTTGATTGATATGAATGGTCTTTTCATCACCATCATCATCACCATCATCAATCATCGTCATCTCATCTGTTCCAAAATACAAGTAGTGCATATGTTCTCTTCAACCAACCAGCTCTAAGGAGAGGCACTCAAAATATTGTTATCGAAAACATACTGACAACCTACGCCAGATCCGAGTTCTGATCCACTTAGAATTATGAGCTTCACATGCAAATCGGGCTAACATGGAAAACTTTTGGGGTTTCCTTTTTTTTCCATGTGGATTTGAGCCACCAAGAGTTAATATATCAGCCCCACCATATATCTTAAATGGAACAAAAATATAGAAAACACGACCTAACCTTTGCACTCAGATACAGAGATTTAAATTATGGGTGCCACTGTGTATTTTTTTCACATTACATTTATCGTAATTACGATGATAACATGTACAAATAAAATTATTATAGATATCACAATAATATAATAATAATTTTGAATGACACTTTTATTACTATAGGACGGCCACCATTTAAATCTCTAATCATATATTTACATGAAAACAACATATTAACCAGTAGAAGAGAGAGAAAACATGGAAAAACAGGATGCAGGTTTCTACTACCTTTCATTTCACTGGTTCCAATGCCATGGACCGATACTTGGGAGTTGAGACATTGATAACGAGGGATCTAAAAATATTTTTTTACGGTGGACACATATTTTAACGAACATAATTTTGTATACAGTGTGAATACTATTAGTAATATCGATAATTATTTAAAGAAAATTTAGATTTCAGGGTGAATACTTGCCCACTTTCACGTCTTCGTAGATATGCCACTGGACAGTGAAGCTGTGAAAAGATGTAGCTATAAAACCAGGTTGAGGGGAATGAAGCCTGGTCCGAAATCATTCAAAGGACAAAACATAATGAAGATTTCATATAAATGGTTTCAAACCAGACAACATTCCCCGCAACAGTTCATGCTATAGATTGCCCACAAAGCATAACAAAGATGGGATAATGAAGAGCATTTAGAGATGAGAGAGATATGAAGAATGCTAATGCGTTACTTTTCTTCCCTAGGGGTCCTTATATATACGTTCTGATGAAGAGAGAGATTCTTTCAAGGGTTCACATGCTTGATAGTCACCCTAACCCCTTGTTTTCACACCCAAAGGGGAGAGAGAATTATTTTTTTGTATACTCTTATATGTTTTACCATTTATGTCCATAGTTCATGTTTATACCTTGAATAATATCATCTCAAATGATATATTTTATTACTAGTTGATAGGATCAAATAAATTGACGATCGTAAGCAGTTCATCCTTTTAAATTTGGGTGACGAGTAACAATCAATAATAATTCAGATATTGATTGATGTTAAAGTGTTCTGTTTTCGTGAGGTGGTAGAAAAGAGAAGAATAAGAGAGGTGGTTTCATTAAGATTGTATCTTTTCTATCGGTCATACTTGAGATGTTTTATAGGGGTTCTTAGTGCATGTGTAAGTCATAGAGTTACAATAACTACTCATAAGCTTAGCAGATTAAGTGAATATTAGTAGGTAACAATAAATTTAATTATGGTAGGTCACGTGTGTCATTAGAAGTCATATCGATAAATCATGCTTTCTCAAAATTTAGATTTTATAAATCTTTTCTCCATAAATGTTTTATTTATGTCTTATGAAGACGCAAAAGATTCAGAGATGCTTCAAAGTCTTTAGGAAATCTTTTGATACGGAATTTGCGATCGGATGGTACTTTTAATGGGTACTGTCGGAACCGTCTTTCTGGTGGGTTCAGAATTAGGCTTCGACTTGGGAAAAAGATTTGGAGTCGCCACCGATCATTTATTTTAAAACTAATGGGTTGATCGAATACCATTTTTTCTTACCTGATCGGCGTCTTACCAAAGATATATCGAACTCGGGAGTCGGTTACAGTCAAGGAAGGGTTAGCACCTTTGAACTGCCCTTTCGGTACTACGTAATTTTCAGTTGTCTTTAATTAAGAAAGTTGTAAATTTAAATTAAAAGGTAAAATGACGATCCAAATTACTTACCTCTAACGGTTTTGAAAACTTATCCTTAAAGAATCAAGAAAAGTATTAGAAATGAAAATAAATTGAAAATAAAGAAGGAAAAATAAATATAATAAAAGATAACATAAAGATAAAAGGTAGATAGCATAATTAATGTGGAGATAGTGAAAATAAAAGTAATAAAAACAAAGAAAAAAACATAAAATAAAAATAAATAAAAATAAATAAAATGAATAATATATATATATATATATATATATATATATAATGATAATAAAAATAATAAAAGAAGAAAAAGAAGAAAAAGAAATATTAATATATATATAAATATCCATACGTTAATAGTAAAAAATAATAATGATAATAATAGTAATAATAATAGTTATATATATATATATATATATATATATATATATATAATACCGTATAAACAAAGTATAAAAAAGATAACTAAATAAAAAAATAAAAAAATAATAAATAATAATAAAAAGGATTAAATAGAAAAAAAAAACAAGAATTAGGGGTCGAATTTAAAAGGAATTGGGGGAATTCAAATTGATTTGCGAGGTAAAATGAAACTCTAAAAGAACACGAGGGACCAAAACGTAGTTTACCCTTTTTTGAAAGATAAACACACGGATCCTTCCCGGGTCAGGGTTGACGCGCGGGTCAACGGGTCAGGTATAAAGTCAATTTTTTTTAAAAGCTTCATTTCTCTTCTCTTCGCACGAAAGCACCTCTCCCCTCTCCAAAATTTCTTTCGCCTGTTCTTCAATTTGAAGAGCACGGTCGAGCATTCTAGAATCTGGCCACCGCGTGCTGTCTCGATAGTCGCCGTTATCGGCGGCAAAAAAAATTTACTTTTATTTTTTTAAAACCCCGAAAACTCTTTTTGTTCATGCTTCAAAAATAAAAAAAATCAAAAAAGAATAGCCTCGGGGGTCGATCTAGGTTCGAAATTTTGAAACCCCCTTTTTGGTCATCGACATTTTGCTTTTGGTCGTTTTCCGAATCAAATCTCAAGTAAAATAAAGATGAGCAACATGCATGGGCGACGAACGAATGAACAAGGTAAAAAAACTACCTTTTATTTCCTTTCGTATCGTTTACAATAGCTTCTAGCACTTCCGTATTTCTCTAGCGTTTTCGTGATATATTGTGTGTTTGTGTGTATGTAACCTGTCGAATGTGTGTACCCAAAACAGTGGGGATTACATGGGTATTTATAGGGTTCGATGCCCCTATTTTTTTGGTATTTAATTCCTAGTAGAATACTAACACTTGTGGTGTTTGTTGGTGTTGGACTGTTCCGAGGAAACCGACGTGGATGCCGGTCGTTAGGGAGAGACATGCGGTTGTGGGAATCTACATGGTCGAACAACGTTGGCTTGGAACGAAAGAACTAGGGTTCTGGAAACCCTTGTTTTCCAATTCGGGTTGCGGGTTTGGGCTTCAGTAGACACGGGTCACGGGTTGCGTGTTTGGGTCACTGATGGGCCGTGTATTTCATTTGCATTTGTGTTTCATTGGGCTTGACACAATGTAACAAAAAAGGATGTAAATATATTATGTAATATAATTTATAATAATAAAACATTTTACATAATAATATTAATCAGGGGGACGAAATTATGTGTCTTCAGTTGCCCCTCTTTGTTTATTATCGTGTAACGAAAATAGAGCAAAGATTAAAAGACCCATATTTCGTCCATATCGAACGTCCTTTTTTATAGAGTTGAAATCCGATATTGAAACTGGTTTGTCAATTTCAATTACAAAATGACTCTCTCGTCGTGAGGTTGAGTCGAAATTGGAAAATTCTGATCACGATATCCTCCGCTGTGAAGTTGAAATCAAACTCAGAGCATTAGGAAGTAATTCCAAGATCGTTTTCTAGCCCAAGATACTTTGTCGTGAAGTGGGAACTTGACTTGAAGACTTTGGTGCTGCTGTGTTACAGATGACACCTTCATCGTGAAGTTAGATCAATCTTTTGGGGTACGATACCCTTCATTGTGAAGTTGGAATTGTATATGACCCCTTTGTCGTGAAATTGAGCCTTGGAAGGGGATATCCTTCATCGTGAAGTTGAAATCCAATGTAAATTGTGCTGTTTCGAGGCCAATATCTTTCGCTGTGAAGTTGAAATTGACTCTGAAACTGGAAAGTTTGTTACAGACACTCCTTCTTTGAGTTGGATATCCTTCGTCGTGAAGTTGAAATCCAATCTAGAGATGGATGCTGCTTGTGTGCACGATATCCTTCGTCGTGAAGTTGAAATCGTGGATGGCCCCTTCGTTGTGAAGTTGAGCCTAAAATTGGATATCCTTCATCGTGAAGCTGAAATCCAAATAGTTCGAGTCCAATATCCTTCGCCGTGAAGTTGAAATTGGCTCTGAATGAAACTAGGAAGCCCCTTCGTTGTGAAGTTGAGCTTTGAATTGGATATCATTCATTGTGAAGTTGAAATCCAATGTTGGTGACACGATATCCTTCGTCATGAAGTTGAAATCGTGGTTGTGTGGGCACGATATCCTCTATCGTGGAGTTGAAATAGTGGATTTTGGGTATGATATCCTCCATCGTGGAGTTGAAATCGTGATGACCCATTCGTCATGATGTTGAGCTCTGAATTGGATATCCTCTATCGTGAAGTTGAAATCCAATCTTGAGAAAGTTGGTTTTGAGTTGGATATCCTTCATTGTGAAGTTGAAATCCAATCTTGAGAAAGTTGTGTCGCTTCGAGTCCAATATCCTTCGTTGCGAAGATGAAATTGGCTCTAGCTAAAACCTGCAAAGTTATGCATATATGTGATGTTATGCATGCAATGCTCTTAGGTATGCCTAAAGTGCATATGCAACATATGTTATTTTGGGTTCTGGAGAGAAATATTGATCTCCGGTTGCCTATCTGGAATCTTGAAGTTCTGAGATTCCCAATCTTGAATTCTTCAAATGTGTAAATATGATATTTTTTGTTCCTTGATTTGGGAAATATTTCTCTACCATCTCAAGTATGTGCATGAGCCTTGATCAACTTCTGGGTACATGTACTTTTCAGTGAATCTTTGTATAGTAATACGTGATTATCTTTTGCATAAGTAAATAAATCATTAAGTTTAAGTTCAATCCAAGATGCTCAAGGGGAATTGATTTAGGGAAAAAGATTGTCTTTATTCATAAGGGAAAAAGAGAAAATAATACATGACAAACATTTTGGACAATGAATACATGATGAAGTGTGAATAAATGTCCTGGATCTCGATAATGTGGGCACTTCTGAGCTAAAAAGCAGTTAGGTGACCTTGAATGCAGCCTTTGTTAAGGAATCTTCGAAAATGCGACAACGTTCTGGAGAGTGCAACCTTTCTCCGACTTGTTGAGTTTTTAGAAGATTCCGATGCCTGGATGTTTCCACCGTCTGGATTTCTTGAATCAATATCCAAATCGCCCTTTCGAGTTTTCAACTTGGACCCATCATTGGTTGCAAGACGCCCTTTGCGGGTTTTCATCTTGAACCCACCTTATTTTTCTTTTTCTTTTGTTCATTTTTCTTTTTTTTTCAATTTAGGGCGTCCTTTCGGGTTTTCACCCTAAACGTTTTTATCTTTTTTGTTATTTTATTTTCTTTTTATTTTTCTTCTTCGACTTAGGACGCTCTTTTGGGTTTTCATCCTAAGCGAAGTATTTCTTGACTGCATCCGAATTGATGGGATGTAGCAGTTCGGGTCCGCCCATTTCAGCAAGGACAATAGCTCCCCCGAAAAAGGCCTTTTTCACGACATAATGTCCTTCCCAATTTGGCGTCAATTTTCCTCATAAATCTTTCTGGACTGGACAAATTCTTTTTAGCACCAGATCTCCTTCACAGAATATTCTCGGACGCACATTCTTGTCATGTGCTCGAATCATTCGTTTCTGATAGATTTGACCATGGTGAATTGCTTTCAGTCTCTTTTCACCTATCATATTAAGCTGATCATATCTGGATTGCACCCATTCTGCATCATCCAATTTGACTTCTGTCATGACCTGGAGTGACGGAATCTCTACTTCAATGGGTAGCACCTCTTCCATTCCATAAGCTAGTGAAAATGGAGTTGCCCCAGTCGAGGTTCGTACCGAGGTTCGATAAGCGAACAAAGCAAAATTCAGCTTCTCATGCCAGTCTTTGTAAGTCTCAGTCATTTTCTACACTATCTTTTTGATGTTTTTGTTCGCTGATTCTACTGCTCCGTTCATCTTTGGTCCATAAGCGGTATAGTTGTGATGCTTTATGTTGATCTGTTCACAAGCAGCATCCATCATCTTGTTGTTCAAGTTCGTAGCATTATCGGTAATTATCCTTTTAGGTAGACCATACTGATATATGATCTCTTTCTTCAGAAACTTGCAAATAGTGGATTGAGTGACACTCGCATATGATACAGCCTCTACCCATTTGGTGAAATAATTGATAGCCACAAGAATTAATCAGTGACCATTTGAAGCCTTCGGATGGATTTGCCCGATAACATCCATGCCCTACACAGAGAAAGGCCATGGTGACGTCATTATATGAAGTGGATGAGATGGAACATTGATTTTATCTTCGTAAATTTGACATTTATGACATCTTCTAGCATAGTTAATGCAATCACTTTCCAGTGTGGGCCAAAAATATTTGCATCTCATTATTTGTCTTGACATCATATGTTCATTTGCATGTGTTCCACAAACTCCGTCATGTACTTCTCCAAATATCATTTTTGCCTCTTCAGTATCGACGCACCTTAACAGGACTTGATTATGGCTTTTCTTGTACAAGACCTCCCCGTTAAGGACATATCCAGCTGCCATCTTTCTAATGGTTCTTTTATCGGTTTCGGTGGCTTCCTCTTGAAAAATTTAATGCTTGATATACTGTAGAATGTTATAGTACAAAGGCTTAGTGTCTTTCACTTCTTCAATTTGGTAGCAATGAGCCAGGTACTCATATGACTGCATGTCAATTGACATCATTTCAGACTCCCCGCCAGCCTTGAATGTGGCTGCCAAGCTAGCTAAAGCGTCAGTCATTTTATTTTCTTCTCTAGTCACGTAGTGGAAGGTGATTTCATCGAATTCTTCGAGCAGATCTAGTATTAGCTTTCGGTATTCCATCAGCTTTGTATCTTTGGTTTCCCATTCTCTACGGAGCTGATAGATTACTAATTTCGAATCTCCGTATATCCGCAAGGTCTTTATGTTTTGCCCCAGTGCAGCTCAAATTTCCAAGACACATGCTTCATACTCTGCCATATTATTGGTGCAATCGAAGTTCAGTCTGTTGATAAATGGGTAGTGATTCCCTTATGGAGAGATCAGGATTGCCCCGATGCCATGTCCTAATGCATTTGATGCACCATCGAAATGCATTCTCCAGGAATTATTTGTTGAAGTACTTGCTTCTTCTAAGGATATAGTCATCAAACTTTCTGCTACAAGGTGATGCCCTTCGGATTGAAGAATGCTGGGGTAACATATCAGAGAGCTATGGTGACCTTATTCTATGATATGACGCATAAATAAATTGAGGTTTATGTCGACGACATGATTGTCAAGGCACTAACTGAGAATGAACATGTCCAGAATCTGAGGAAGCTCTTCCAGAGATTGAGAAAGTTCCAACTGAGACTGTACCCTAGCAAGTACACCTTTGGGGTAACATCTGGGAAGTTATTAGGCTTCGTGGTTAGCAGGAAAGAGATCGAGGTCGATCCCGATAAAGTCAAGGCTATCCAGAATCTACCTCCCCCACGAACACAAAAAGAGGTCCGAGCTCTTCTGGGAAAATTGAACTATATAGCACGATTCATATCTCAGTTAACCGAAAAATATGACCCGATCTTTCATCTTCTCTGAAAGAACAACCCTGGAGCACGGGATGAAAACTGTCAGATTGCATTCAAAAAAGTAAAGGAGTATTTGTCTCACACTCCTATCTTGATGTCTCTCATCCCAGGCAAGCCTCTATTCTTGTATCTATCAATTTTCGAGAATTCGATGGACTACGTCCTAGGTTAACATGATGAATCTAGGAGGAAGGAAAGAGCCATCTACTATTTGAGCAAGAAGTTCACTGATTGCGAGGTCAGATATCCTCCTATCAAAAAGGTCGACTGTGCTCTAGTCTAGGCTACAAAAAGACTCCGACAATATATGTTGTATCACACAACTTGGTTGATTTCCAAGTTACATCCCCTAAAGTACATGATGGGTATACCTTATTTATCTGGAAGGTTAGCCCGATGACAGATGCTCTTGTCTGAATTTGACATCGAGTACGTGAGCCAGAAAGCAATAAAAGGAAGTTTCATATCGGAGTTCTTGGCAAGTAGAACCGATAAGAATTATGAGCCATTGAACTTTGATTTCCCAGACTCGTCTTTACCATTTGGCTCCATACCCAAGACAAATGAGCTTTAACTTCCAAAACACTAGTTTTGATTCTCCTTCTGTTCTCGGTGGTGACTGCATTGATTCCAGTCTCCGGATGATTAAGTAAGGGATTCTGGGCGACGTTCGGTGTTCCAGAGTTGAAATGGATCCAATTCTTGTTCCACATTCGTTGTACAAGCCTCTTGAATGTAAGATAATTTTCAATTGAATGCCCCTGGACACCGCCATGATATTCACAGTAAGCGTTCTTATCAAATCATCTCGGGTAGGGGGATTTGTTGGATCCAAAGGGTAGGACGACACCGTGTGAGTGTCGAAGAGCTGTTGGTACAATTCTTTATACGTCATGGGAATATGATCGAACTGCTCCCTTTCCCTTTCCTTCCTTGGTTCTCTCTGAGTTTGGTTAGAAGTACCGGATGGTACAACTACAGTTGTTTTTGAACTTGAGATCGTAACACCTTTGTTAGCGTTGTAGGTGTTGACATTGTTAAACCCTCGCTCTTTGTTCTTCATGGGAGGCTTCTTACGGGAGGCTTCTTACTGGAGTCCCCTCCCTCAATTTTTCCTTATTTTATAGCTAGCTCGATCATCTCACCAGCAATAACTAGATCTGAGAAACTTCCTGATGTGATCACTACTAGGTGTCCGAAGTAAGGTGCCTTCAAGGTTTGTACAAACAACTTTCTAGTTTTCTTTTCATCCAAGGGTGGATGAACTTGCACAGTCAAATCCCTCCATCGCTGTGCGTATTGTCAGAAACTTTTGTTATGCTTTTTCTTCAGGCTTTGTAGCATAACCCAGTTTGGTCTCATATTGTTAATGTGTTTGTATTGCTCCAAGAAATAATTGACTAAGTCTTTCCATGTCTTGATATGAGTTCAACTGAGCTGGTTGTACCACCGGATAGCTGAACTGGACAAGCTCTCCTGGAAGTAATGGATCAGGAGTTGGTCATTTCCCACATACCCTGTTATTTTCCGACAGAACATAATGATGTGGGCTGAGGGGCAACTGTTCCCGTCGAACTTTTCGAACTCCGGGACTTTGAATTTTTCCGGAAGCACTAAATCTGGAACTAGACTCAACTCCATTGCATCTACAACATAATAGTCTTGGTCTCCTTTGACCATCTTCATCTGGTCTTCTAACATCCTGATCTTCTCTTCTATCTTCTTTGCCTTATCCTCCTTGTCAAAATCCGGGATATGATAGTTTTCCGGATGATTTTCAGGGTTTATTGCGGAAGCTTGTATATTCACACCAGATATTGCTTTTCCCTTGATAGTAGATGAGTCCCCTTATAGTCCGGGTGAGACAACCACTTATGGGGTTAGTGGTAAAGTGACCCTTTCAGATGAACCTGCCCCTGGTATACTGGCTTGTTGTAAACCAGACAATTTAGCCACGATTTGCTCGACTAAGGACTCTTGACTTTTCGTGATGGAGTCCAAGGTACTCTGATTGTTCTGGGCCATTTTATCTTCCAATTCTTTATGCAATTTTGCCATGTTTTCCTCGATTTTCTTGATTCTGGCCTCCATTTATCTCTTTTTTGTTCGAGGGTTGTGAGGGTGATGTGTGTCTTGAGCTTGTGGAGGTAAACTTGGTGTTTGCTCTTTCTCTTTCAGAGACATGTTCTGTTAGTTAATACGAATGTAAAAACATGGAAAATAAAAAATAATCATGAAATATAAAATACAAAGAATGCAATGCATGATGTATGTAATTTAGAGGCATTGATACAGAAAAGTGTTCATTATTATAAATAATCCTTATTTAGACAAAAAAGTTTTATCTTTTAAGAGACATAAAAACAATCAAAGGTACATCCAGACTAAATCCTCTAGACCCCGAAGATCTTCTAGTAGGTTGACAAGTCTTCTTCCTTCATCTATCACTTGTTGAATGCCTTGTCGAACCACTCTAGCTTCCCTTGCCAGGCCATGTAGATGACGGGCTGCCTTCTGTACTTGATCCAGGAAATCTCAGAGAACTGCGTGTCTGTCCTTTACCCTTTGCTGTGCTTGCTCCCAACGGAAACACCACTGTAAACCTCTGTTAAAGGGAACTATCTGAAGCTCACTTGGTTGCTTCTTGAACCCATCTACAATAGCTTCTAACTCAGCTATTGTCTTGTCATCTCTCTCATATTGTTTCTCTAGATCAGCCACCCGGATTCTCAAGCGTTAGTTCTGATGTTGATTGTCTATTAAGCACCTCTGAGCAGTCTTTAACTGTTCCTTCTAAGCTCTCTCATCAGGCCCCTAGAACTTCCTTTTCAGGCTGTGAGCTTTATCTTTCCAGTACTCATAAGTTATTTTCAAATTGGAATTATCCTTGACTTTATCTTGATACCCCTTTCTCTAATCTTCGAGATCGAAACAAAATTTCTTCTGTTTCTCCAGTTTGTCTGCCCGATCTTTCTGAGTGTCGGTATCTAACTTCCATTGGTATCGTTCAACTTCAAGTTCTCGTACCCTCTACTTCAGCTCATTATTCACAGCTGTAAACCCTGCCTTGGCTATCTCAAGTTCGGAAGGGACATGCCTAAGATGTTCCTCCATGGTTCGGGTGTCCTCACAGTCTGGCACCGGGATGTTTTTGGTTTTTCGCAATCTTCTCCATTCCAAATAATCCGAAGTAAGCATATATTTGGCAGCTACGACATCTATCCAGAATACATTATTCCATGATTCAACTACCTCTTTGATCATCTTTTTATAGTTTTCTCCATGGTATATAAACTCTGATTCAGCTAGTCCGTATGTTGCTGGGAAAAACTGAAGTGCCCCATACTGCCTGAGTGTTATTAGCGGAGAATATCCAACTCCACTCTATAGTCTAATTAGGGTCATAATATCAGAATCCCCACACCGGAAAAGAATGTCACTAAGGAACAATCAAGGGGCTCTCCAGGCAATATCCTAATCCTGAAGATGCGTGAAGACCTTCATCTATTTTTCCTTCGAGGCGCCTTCATGCCTTTTCAAATTGATGAATTCACCTAAAGGTGAATAAGTGATGTTAAATCGGCGGTAGGCAACCCTGTTAGTCTTCCAAAAGTGGCTGTGAATCCAGACTTGAAGGAGCTGAGCACACCCAATGAATCTTCCTCCGCCAGTTCTTCTGCAATGGTTGAGAGAGTGAAAGGTCTCAGCTAAGATGACCGGTACTGGATTGACTCACCTCAGGAGTTGTTCGAATAGCTCCACCACAACAGCATCAATGAATCCCAAAGTCTTCAGAAATATAATCAGACCATGCAGACTCAGTGCAAACATGCCTATTGCCCTCCACTCATCGTGATGGTTCTTCATCAGTTGCTTGATATGAAGGGAGATAATTCTTTCCCTGCTGCCTTTACATTGAGCCCAGTCAGTTACCCATTTTTCGTCAACCCCAGCAACCTTGGCCAATGCATTCTTGAAAGGCTGACTTTTGATGTGCTTAATGTAGGCTTGCTCTAGTCTTATACTTTCACAGTGCATCAGTGTAGTGTATTCTTCAATGGTGGGCACAATTTCCTCCTGGTTAAAAGTGAAGCAACTGTATCCCGAGTTCCATAATTGAACCAAGGCTCTAATTAAGGGCTCATCAGTCTTGACATGAAGCAAAAGTGCAGTGTCACCGTACCACTGGCTGAACTTCTGTTTCTGGTCATTCTTCCAACTGTCCTAGATATCTCGAAGCTCTTTCACATTGTTCTACTTTAGGCTGATAGAGGTGTAGTTAACCAGCTCTGACACATAGCTTCCTTGAAGATTGTCTCCCTTTTTCTTCTAAGTCTTCTCGGACCATAGTCGTACTTTGGCATTTTTTATCTCTTGTATTACAACACCTTTTTCCATTAATTCAGATTATTTTGTGTGTAATAAATACCTTCTTAGGGATCAATAGCCTCTTGTTATGATGCAAACGCTAAAAAAACATAAAGGAAAAAAGTTAGTAAAATAATAAAAAAATGATGAAAGACGGAACGAAAAGTAAAAGACAATCAAACAACATGGTTAGGGTAAAAATATCCTAGTTTTTGAAATAGGGTTTTAAGGTAGGCTCTAATTCTCCATAGTCTCCCGGTTTAGGTTCTAAAAAAGGTACCCGAGTTCTCCTTACCGGTGCCCCCTTGGGCTTACCAGACCCTTAGTTCTAAACCCATCATAGGCTTGTGTGGACTAATCGAGAGGACACATTCCCTTATGTTTGTGCGGTGAATAAATTCACACAAAGGTGTCGCTTTTACCCCTACTTAAATAGGGTTCAGAGCTCGGGTTTAGAGCCTTAAGTGAAAAATAAGTTTGGAAGGCTAAAATCATTAGAAAATGGTTAATACAACTATTTACTCAAAAATCTAATCAAAAGTAAGCAATAATGATCAAAATATTACCTTAAAATTTAAACTTACCATTTTCGTTAAAAAGACAACTAGAAATTCCTTAGCCTGTCTCACTTACATGTCCCTAGCGGAGTCACAAAGCTGTCAGAACCGTCTTTCGGGTGGGCCTAGAATTAGGCTTCGACTTGAGAAAATGATTTGGAGTTGCCACCGATCATTTATTTTAAAACTAATGGGTTGATCAGATACCCTATTTCTTACCTGATCTGTGTCTTACCAAAGATATGTCAGACTCGGGAGTCGGTTACAGTCAAGGAAGGGTAGCACCGTTGAACTGCCCTTTCGGTAGTACGTAATTTCTAGTTGTCTTTAATTAAGAAAGTTGTAAATTTAAATTAAAGGTAAAATGACGATCCAAATTACTTACCTATAACGGCTTTGAAAATGTACCCTTAAAGAATCAAGAAATGTGTTAGAAATGAAAATAAATTGAAAATAAAGAAAATGAAATAAAGAAGGAAAAAAGATAAATAATAAAAGATAAAAAGTAGATAGCATAATTAATGTGGAGATAATGAAAATGAAAGTAATAAAAATAAAGACAAAAAACATAAAATAAAAATAAAAATAAAATAAAATAAAATAAAATGAATAAAATATATATATACAAATATATAATGATAATAAAAATAATAAAGGAAGAAAAAGAAATATATATATATATATATATATATATATATATATATATATATATATATATATATATATATATATATATATATATATATATATATAAATATCCATACGTTAATAGTAAACATAATAATGATAATAATATATATATAATACCGTATAAACAAAGTATAAAAAAGGCAATTAAATTAAAAAATAAGAAAAAAATAATAAATAATAGTAAAAAGGATTAAAATAAAAGAAACAAGAATTAGGGGTCGAATTTAAAAGGAATTGGGGGAATTAAAATTGATTTGGGAGGTAAAATAAAACTCCAGAAGAACACGAGGGACCAAACGTAGTTTACCCTATTTTGAAAGAAAAACAAGTGGATCCTCCTCGGGCCAGGGTCGACGCGCGGGTCACCAGGCGAGTCAACGGGTCAGATATTAAGTCAAAAAAGTTTTTTAAAAGATTCATTTCTCTTCTCCTCACACGAAAGCACCCTTCCCATCTCCAAATTTTCTCTGGCATGTTCTTCAATTTGAAGAGCACGACCGGGCATTCCAGAATCCGGCCCCCGCGTGCTGCTGTCATCGACGACGAAATTTTTTTTTACTGTTATTTTTTTAAAACCTCGAAAGCTCTTTTTGTTCCTGCTTCAAAAATCAAAAAAAAATAAAAAAAATAGCCTCGGGGATAGATCTAGGTTTGAAATTTCGAAATCCCCTTTTTGGTCATCGGCGTTTTGCTTTTGGTCGTTTTCCGAATCAAATTTCAAGTAAAAGAAAGAGGAGCAACATGCATGAGCGACGAATGAATGAACAAGGTAAAAAAACTACCTTTTATTTCCTTTTGTATCGTTTACAGTAGCTTCTAGCACTTCCGTATTTCTCTAGCGTTTTCGTGTATATTGTGTGTTTGTGTATGTAACCTGTCGAATGTGTGTACCCAAAACAGTGGGGATTACATGGGTATTTATAGGGTTCGAATGCCCCTATTTTTTAGTGTTTGATTCCTAGTAGAATACTAACACTTGTGGTGTTTGTTGGTGTTGGACTGTTCCGAGGAAACCGGCGTGGATGCGGGTCGTTGGGGCGAGACGTGCGGCTGTGAGAATCTACACGTTCGGTCCAACAGTGATGGCTTGGAACGAAAGAACCAGGGTTCTGGAAACCCTTGTTTTCCAATTCGGGTTGCGGGTTTGGGCTTCAACAGACATGGGTCACGGGCTGCGTGTTTGGGTCACTGCTAGGTCGTGTATTTCATTTGTATTTGTGTTTCATTGGGCCTGACACAATGTAACAAAAAAGGATGTAAATATATTATGTAATATAATTTATAATAATAAAACATATTATATAATAATATTAATCAAGGGGGCAAAATTAGGTGTGTTCAGATACAACACTATCCAGGTATAGAATGAGGGGAACAGGTAGGGAGAGTCACCCCTTAAAAATATAAAATTATTATATATTTTAGATTTTTTATGTATTTTATATTAAAAATTATTTTCACTTTCCGAAATTTTATAAGTTCAAGTTCATCCCTAAACTTTTATAAGTTCAAACTCGCTAACATTAAATAGGGCGTTCCGTTCCTTAGCACTGCTACTGCACTCCAATTTCACAAGAATGCCATTGAATTTTTCGTCCAACACGTTTGTTGACTAAGCTCATTCCCTTTTCGGTGCATGTAAGTGTTTTTCTCATCTTTTCCATTGATTATTTTTAGGTCAACTGAAAGCAGTCACTTACTCTGCTGAAAAAGGAAGAGAAAGCAGTCACTTTTAGGCACCGCCATTAGTGTAGTGTCAACTACTTGCTTTCTAGCATAGAATTTTGCATGGGTAAAGAGCCCTGGTTTAACTTGCATGATCTGTCATTAATATTAACAGAAATAAAGTTAGAATTCATATTAGATCCAAAACAAATCAGGCCATGTTTATATGTGTGTATATGACTTTTTTGTTTGGCAGGTAAAGGTCAGGCTATTAAAGCTAAAAGAAGGAGCAGCAGGTCAATGCATTTAAAAGGATGAAAGAAAATGGAAAAGAAAGAAAATGGAAAAGGAAAAAAAGGAAAAGGGGAAAGTGAAAGGGAAAAATAAAGGGAAACAAACAAGGGTGAGTGTTCGGTCAGATCGATTTTAGTGAAATTTTTTAAATTATTCAAATTGACGAGTCATTTTTCATAACTCAAATTTTATTTAAAATTTTTTCGAATCAAGACAAGTTTATAAAATTTAAGTCAAAATTTTAGTGTCTCTAATTATATTTAATTATAAATATTTATAACATTATAGTACTATATGATTCCAATTTAAACGGTTTTCCATAATAATATACAATACATATATATTTCTTCATATTTTTCCTTATGCGGTATACATATATCATTCAAAGTTGAGGTAATCGACTCAAACTTGAAAATCAATCTAGTAATTACTAAAAATTTTGATTTATTATTCATGTTCTATTTTATAACTCGACTCGAATTTAAAATTTATTGAATTCAAGTCAAATTTATAAAATTATGACTCGAGTCAATTCAGTCTAGATTTTTCAAGTGGATCTAAATTTTACACATCCATAGAAACAAAGTCACCCAGGCTAATTTATATTAGTGGGTTTCTTGAAAACAAAAAATTATCCTATTTTCTATTTTAAAATTCAACAAACTAATATCTCTAAGCTAAATAATTTAATTCATGTCAGTTTTAATAATGAACAATTAATAATAATTAATCATAACATTATCATTTTTTTATAAATGTTATTTATTTTTTATTAATATAATAATAATTTGACTTTCAATATTTATATGCTATGTTAATTTGGTCCTTATTCTAAACAATCCAACAAAATTTTTTAACATTTACAAAATGTATAAATTATGTGTTCATTTAAAAAAATATAATCAGAATATTGACAAAATGCTTAAATGTTGAATGCATAATTTGTTATTATGTTAATCAAAATTATGTAAAACTAATAGAATACATAATTTTTCCTAGTTTCCTACTTTCAAAATTGAAAGCGCTTAAAGAATTTTTTTTACCGAAAGAGATTGTCGAGCATGTAGTTCGAATTAATTACCAGGAAAATTATTTTTCATAAAGCAAAAAATCAAAGATCAACCGACAGTTTGAATTTGTTAGAAATGAAAATGCATAGTATGGTTCGTTGGTATAATAATAAAATATTATAATTTAACATGATTTTTAAATAATGACATGATTGAAAATGGATGTGTGAAATTAATATTAAAAAATTAAAAGGATACAAAAAAAATGAAATATTTTTCTAATTTAAAAAATTTAATTTCAAATAACATGTCAAATTTACTTATACAATAGAATCTCTATAAATTAATAGTCGATAAATTAATAATCTTTCTAAAATAATAAATTTTCACTATCCTACCTTAGGCGCAAAGTCTAAATTAATGATTTCGTTAAATTAATAAGATAATAATTTTTTGAAAGATTCTTATATAAATTTGTGGTCCTCTCAATACTATAAATTAATAATTTTCAAGAAGACCCTTATAATCACATAGTGTTTTACGTATTTGATCTGTCATGGTTGATTTTAGGACACCTTTTAGATGTTGTAACCACCATTTTTTCGACCCTTTTATTATTATTATTATTATTAGAATAAAAATATGTTATTAATATATATAAACTAAATGTGTCCATTACAAGCCTACATGAAAATAAATTAACCCAATTACCAAGCCCAATAGAAAAAGCCCACACGAGCTAGTGTTTTGGAGAAATCTTCCTAGTCGCTGCGTCAACAATCGTTGGATCTGTTTATATCCAATGGCCCAAATTTGATGATATTATGTATTCCTCACGACCCTATTTTCGATGGGGCGACTGATCAAAAGGGAGGTGAGTTTGAGAGAAAAAGAAACAAATAAGGCAAAGTTTTCTAGGTTAGGATTTTAAAATGATAGAAATGGAAAAAATTAACCTAAATATATCACACCCTAAAATTAGGGCTAGAAATGTTGGAGATAAATTGAATTTGTTTAGGGGAAGTTGAGGATGAAAATGATCCCCTGCTTATAATGATTACGTTCGGGTTGGTTCTCTTCCGTAACATCTTGATTGTTAACGTTATTTGTCCCGTTGTGGATTACGTTATTGATCCCTTTATGGTTCGCTGTGGGTTGAAAGAATGGAATCGATGCTTATTCGCGTCTTTGTCTTAGTTTCGAAGTCTGACTTTCTTTCCGTTGTTGGGTATGAGCACCTGGTCTTAATTCTGAACGAATAATCCGATCCCCTAGCTCTGGGGAGATAAAAATGGATTTTCCAGGGCGGAGGGTGTTTCTCATCTTCAAACTTCTTAGAGAAAGAGAAAGCTCGTTTCGCTACTAACAAGATCAATTTGTGAGACTAGAATGTAAAGCCTATAAAGTTTAGGAGCATGCCTTATAATTTGCCCATTTCTCTTAATGAAAATGAACACAAGATCAATTTGTGAGACTAGAGTGTAAAGCCTATAATGTGCCTTATAAAGTTTGTGAGACTAGAGTGTAAAGCCTATAAAGTTTAGAGTAAAACCCTAAAATTGGGGTTAGAAGTGTTAGAGATAAACTTAAACCCTAAAATTTAGATTACAATATCATTTTTGAGACCATAATGTAAACCTTATAAAGTTTAGGGCATGTCGTATAATTTGCTCATTTCTCTTGATGCAAATGCCTAAGGTTAGGTTAGTTGATGCATTATCACCAATTTCATGTCATTCTTCTTTGCCATGCCTCACTTGATTTTTCTTATATTTTCAATCTTCATCGTTGATACACCTCATCGTGGTGTATATTGATGACTCTGATGAACTTCTCACTTCATACCGAACTAGTTGAGTCTTCTGTTGCCTACAAGGTCATCACCCTGACAAGTTATAGAGGGGAAAACTTTTGGTTTTGTTATTTTTCTTAACTCCGCTCGAAATAACATTGGTGGTCACATGTTTTTACACCGCTCTCCAGTAAGTTTAAATTACCTTTATTCAACTCAACTCGACTCTGCAGGTTCGATTCGATATACGAGTCCTAGTATTATGGTTCGTGGGAAACATAAAGCTTATTGTAAGGCCTCAAAATTCAGGTTAGTAGATTCAGGTATTTTCGTTGGGCTTAGAATGCTTATAAGATTAATTTAAATCCTTTGGGTAAAAAATAAAGAGGATTAGGCTTGTAAGAAAGCCCACAAGTGGATAAAAATGGTTTTTTTTTATTTAGGCTTGTAAGATGAAGGACTAAAGGGACAATTAAACCATTTTTGAATATAAGGCTAATTTTCATTTAAGTTTGATGATGTAAACGGGGAAGAAAAAGATGAAAACTCTTCTCTCATTTTCTTCACCATTTGTCTTTTTCTCCTCTCAATGTTCTTCATCTTCTCCTCTTGTAAGCTGCAAAGGTGGAAACTTTAGTGTCTTGCAAAGTTATTTTGGAAGTTTGAAGATAATAAAAACAATCACCTTCTTTAGAGATTCAATTCAATCTTACCATTACAAGCTTTGGCTATGCTAGCCAAGATGGTGGTTTTAGAGGGGTTTAAGGTTTTAGGATTCTAGGTTATTGCTAATCCATTTTTAAGGTCTTGGAAAAATGTTTCTAACTCTTCTTAAATTCTGAAACAAGTTTTAATTCATTCCCTTACTTTATTTAGTGAGAGAAGTGATAGAGATAACCAAGAGCAAGAACAATGAGAATCTTCTGCTAGGGTGACCTTTGTGGACTCTTCAATTCGCTAGAGCTAAGGTAACACATTAATAACTCCTCTCTACTACATGTAGATCATAAATCTTTGTTTTCTTTCTTATTGGGTTTATGTGTTCCAAAATGATTTTTGGTAACATGCTTATTTGATGTTTTTGTTGTGTTGAAATGGATCCTTATAATGTTAATAAACCTCATAAGACTTAATAAAAATTGGGTAACCTTAAAGGGGCTTATGAGGGACTCTAGGAAATCAATTTCATGCCTAAATAATATATGTTTTAGCAGGGGTATTGGTACTTGAATAACATTACCGATATTTCCCTTTGAAATAGGGTAAAATGAAGCAATTTGTGAAGGAGGTGTCAATACTCAGAGGGTGGTATCGATACTGGTGACAATTTGAGGATTCCAGTAGCCAGTTTTAGTATCGATAGTCATGGGACTATCGATACCAAAGGAATAGTATCGATACTCTCCACCAGGGTATCGATACCCAGAATTAAATTGGAACATTGAAGCTAAAATTGTTATCAATACTCGGGCTAGTATCGATACTCAAAAGCCAGTATCGATATTGATAAGCCCAAATCGGTACTAACGTCATATTTTGGGCAGAAAACGTTTATAAGTTTGTAAGGTTAAAAATGGGGTTACGAGGGAATCAAGGCTTCTTAAATAGCACTACAAGTGAGAATATTATTTTAAACCCTTATGAACAAGAACACTAATTATGATAAAACTAGACTTTGTTTAACACTCGGGAAAACAATGAGGACACCCGGGTTACTTGAGCTTATGCATGTACTATTCGAATATGTAAGTAGAGACATTCAGATTCTCTTCCCTAGTGCTATGGAACTTTTGTATTAGTGTGAATGCACTTTTGTATAAGTGTTGAGGCACTTTATTATAAGTGCTAAGGCACTTGCATGATTTAATAGCAAACCCATATTATGATTCATATGATGTATTGTTACATATCATTATGCTATGATTCGTGCTTAATGCATTTCATTGCAACATGACTTAACTTGCTAAGCATTCATAGTTAATGAATACACGTAGTATAGTGGAGTCGTTTATGAGGCACTCAGCTCGTAGCTTAGCGTTTGGAATTGTTTTCGTTTGCAGGTATACATATATTACTTTAAATTATGGTAACATTTAAATATATATATATTATACATATAAATATACGTCATTTATAGGGTAAGCATGCATGTTTATATTAAATATTATTCTCTTAACATTTTTATTTTTATTTTAGTTCTCTTTTTTATTTTTTTTCTCTATTTAATAAATTTATTTGCTTTCCATACTTTTTAATTTTGTGATTATTCTCTTAGTGCATTTACATCAATTTTCTAATATATACCTATTTACTATTAAATATCATTCTCACTATATTTACACTATATTTGTTTATTTATGTTATATAACATTAATTGCATAATGGCTCTGTAGTTGTCGATCAATGGCTCCACGAGACCCTTCGCACCTTACTACAGTTGCATCTTTCCCGTGAGGGTAAGTTAGAATCATCACCGCCTTGTTGAAGGGGGATACAATAGATTGGTGGGATACCGTAGCATTGGAACTAAAGCAACCAACTTGTGAATTGATTATATCAGAGTTTATGTAGAAGTACATCGGTGAAGCCCACACTGATGACCTGAGGGATTGATTCCTAAATTTTACCTAGGGCTATCGCTTTGTATACGAGTATAAGAATAAATTCATGTGTCTTATTCACTACAAGCCGGAGTTAGTAGCGACCGAGGAGCATCATTATAGGAGGTTCAAGGAGGGCCTCCATATAGACATCCTCACGCACTTAGCGGCCAACCCATCTAGAGTCTTCTTCGAGCTGACCCATTTGGCTAAGAAGATCAAGTAGCTCAGTGGGCATACTTTCAAGTCTCAAATATCATCGGATCATCTCAGACTTTGGCCAAGAGGGCTAAAGACTCCCGATGGTTGTGGAGGTCTCCATCTTTCTAGTTATATAGGTTAAGATAGGGTTTATTTCACTGGTAAAGATTAGAGGGCTATAAGAGGTCGCTAGCTTTTAGCTTTTTTGGAGAGCACCGATTGATTGATCAGGAATATACATCCCTTGACCTGCAGGTACTTTAACAAAATGCATTATAAGGCTTGTCATCGGGTTTCTTGTATGTGTTATGGTTTTAGATTGCTTGAGCACCTCATTAGAGACTTCTTGAGGTAGGTAGTTGATAACTCCGTAAAAGAATTAATTTCTAGTCTTTTCACTTAAGTTATTGATCGTCTAGACAAAGTATGCATAGCATTTTAGTTGCATTTAGTTACATATAGGTTGCATTAGCTTGTGGTGGATAAGTTTTGCTTAGGCAAGATTTATTTGGTTTGACTGATGCTGCTGAGGATAAAGGGTTGCTTGGATTGTGTTTGTGCAGGAAACTTATAGGGAAAGAACATTTCAGTCGTGACAACGTAAATTTGCAAAGGCTAACAGAACAGATGAGAACGTGAGGAGTAGATTTATCTTGCCGAGGCAAGGTTTATCTAAGGAAGTCTGAAGCAGGTGTGACGAAACAGCCTATGTCACAAGCAAGTTGGATGACCTACTTCACATGCAAGCAAGACTTAGTTATTCTGACAGCAACCTTTCCTTTTTAAGTCTGGACATTTATTTGGCAACGGTTATTTAAGGAAGCTCCAAAAAGCATGCAAAGCACCAGGAGAATTTTCCTTATAAATAACCAGCCGTAACCGTCAAAGAAAAAAAGGAAGAAGAGAGAAGAAATTTATCCAAGGCATGAGCAAGCAACTACAGTGCTTCTTCACCATCTACCCACCGACCTTCCTTGGTGTCCTCCATAACCAAACGTTAGTAGAGCGGTGATCAGGCCTCGAGAGAGGGTGTTCACCAAGGCAGGCGTAGTACTGATCATAATCGTCGCGACATAGCCCCTGATTTTGGGAGTCATTATTCCTTTGTTTTTTTAACTCTTTATCTATCTGGGTTTGTACTAAACAATGAATTTTGGATGATCTTTGATAACACCATGAATGTCTTACTTGGTGTTAAACTTTGTGTTACCTGAACAATATTTTTATGTTTTATGAATGATGAATTATGTTTTGCTTATGACTGTTTTTCTTATTGTTTAAATATTTTGCCTTAACACTGTAAGAGCATCGAGAGATTGCCTGGGGTTTTGGTAAAAAATGTCTTGGCATTGTAAGAGCATCGAGAGATAGACTTTTGTCTATATAGTGATTATTATATTTGAGAGAATTAAGATAGATCGACGTAAGCAATAGAATAAATTCGGGATGGTGAAGTTCTAACTTGTCTACTTTAGAGATAGGGAGCGGTTTCAATCGACTAAAAGGGATAGACACTAGAGTAAGATAGACAAAGCCTATAGTTTACGCTGAGAGGTATTGTTACAATAACAGATTGTAGTTAACCCTGAGGAGTATTGCCATAGCAACTATCTAAGAATACCTAGTAATCCTGTCGGGCAGCTTGAGCGAGTCATAACAATTCATTCTAGACTTAGAAATAATTGTTGTCAATACACGGGTTTAGCATCAGTGCTCTGTGATATGTCTGACTATGTGAGGCTGTTTGTATTCAATTTAAATCAACATTTATCTTGTTTTATTTACTTTAGCATTATGCATATTTCTTTTGTCTCGACCAAACTTTACTGCACTAATTAAATCACCTCTTTGTTTTATTAATATTAGTTCTTAAGTTGACAACTTAGTAGGACTTAGTTTGTGACATTAGTTCTAGTTGTGGTGAAAATATATTTCTCGACCAATCCCTGTGGAGATGATACTCATTTACCCTATATTACTTGCATCGATTGTGTACACTTAAATAGATTTGCTTGCCTTAGCATATACATTTACAAGCGATCAAGTTTTTGGCGCCGTTGCCGAGGATTGGCAACTAACGAATTCTTTTTAGCCATAACAAGTTCTCTTTGTCACATTATATTAGTCTAACGTAGTTTACTATTTTCTTTTGTAGGTTTTAATTATTGCATGACCTTGAGATCTCCTAGTAAGCCTTTGGAACCATTTGACCCTGAAATTGAGCAATCACTCAGACAATGGTTGCGCGCCCAAAGAACCAGAGAACAATCAAATCAACTCCAAATACAACACAACATGGGAGATTTAGGACTTGATGCAGCTATCAATCTTCAAGTTGCAAGACCAAGAGCAATACAAGATCATTTGAACCCGATTCTTGATGATCTCAATCCAGGCATAGTGGCACCTGAAATACAAGCTACTCATTTCGAACTCAAACCGATGATGTTTATCATGCTAAACTCTATCAAAAAATTTGGTGGTTCACCCAATGAGGATGCTAGGCAACATGTTCATGTTTTCCTTGAAGTACGCAACTCGTTTCGGCAACAAGGAGTACATGAAGATGTGCTAAAACTGAAACTTTTCCCTTATTTCCTACGAGATAGAGCAAGAGCCTGGCTCAGCGGAGTTCCTTCCGGCTCAATAGTGTCATGGGCAGATTTATGCAAAAGCATTTTACTGCGATACAATCCGCCCAATATGAATACACAGCTTTGCAATGACATTGCTAGTTTTCGCCAAGGAGATGATGAATCAATGTACGAATGCTGGGATAGGTACAAAGGCCTACTTCGCAAATGTGTTAACCATGGCTTTCACGATTGGACGCAAGTGGTAATGTTTTACAACGGAGTCAATGCACCAACTCGAATGATGCTAGATACCTCAGCAAATGGCATCGTACTGGACAAATCACCCGAGGAAGCTTTTGACATCCTCGACAAGATAGAAAATAATGATTATCAATTTTTAAATACAAGATTGGGAACAGCAGGAAAACATCTAGAGCATATGAATTAGAGGGTAAGGATTCGGTAGCCACTTAACTTTCTACCATAACCAACATGTTGAAAAATTTGCAACGTCCTAATGAGGTAAGAGAAGTCAAGGTGACCCATAACACATGCTTATTTTGTCAGGACAACCATCATGAGAGTGAATTCCAGGAAAACCATGAGTCAACCAATTTCGTGGGCATTTATAATCGGAGCAACAACAACCCATATTCAAAGACATACAATCCTGGTTGGAGACAACACCCAAATTTATCATAGAGTCATCAAGGAAACAACAACAATCAGGCAACAAATTACAGGGCACAGCAAAATAATTGTGACCATCAACATTTTTAGAATCAGCATCATCAGTAGTCATGGAAAAACAATAAAGGTATAACTTCTTCCTCTAATACTAATTCTAATATTAATTCCTTGGAGTTATCATTACAGGAATTTATGGCTTCGACGAAAGATTTCATGGCCTCCACAAATACCTTGATGCATAAACATTCTGCAACAATTAAAAATCAAGAAAATTTGTTACAAAGCCAAGCAACACTCTTGCAAAGCCACAGTTCATCCCTAAGAGCATTGGAGAACCAAGTAGGACAAATTGCCACAACATTACATTCTCTCCCACAAGGAAATCTTTCTAGTGATACGGAGATCACCAAGCATCATGGGAAGGAACAATGCAATGTATTTATATTAAGGAGCGAAAAACAGATCAACCAAGATGACAAGTTTAGGGGAGAAAACTCCAATAGTTTTTGCCATGACATAACACAACCTGACGATCGAGCTGAAAATGTTGAACGAAATGAAACACCTAAAGAGAAGGAAAGAACTGAAGGTGCAGAAACGCATTGCTCAAACAATGAGAAACTGATGGTCGAGGCCATAAATTTTTCAACAACAACAGCATACAATGTAAGACCTCCACCACCATTCCCTCAATGGTTGAAGAAGCAAGATGATGACATTTAGTTCAAGGAATTCGTTAATATTCTGGATCAGTTGTGTATTAATGTGCCTTTACTTGAAGCCATCGAGCAAATGCCTTCCTATGCCAAGTTTCTTAAAGACATTGTTACGAAGAAACGAAAGGTAGAACGCGTTGCCCCAGTAACAGAAATCTGTTCAGCAGTGAGCAAACTCCCACCAAAGCAAAAAGAGCCTGGCAGCTTTATAATACCATGCTCAATTAGTAATAACTTCATAGGACGAGCTCTTGTTGATTTGGGATCAAGTGTGAACTTGATACCAAAATCTATATTTATGAAACTTGACGGGTATCAAGCCTGCCCAACCTCACTCATCTTAAAGCTATCAGATCGGTCATATGTGTAACCAGAGGGCAGAATAGAGGACGTCATCGTAAAGGTGGATAAATTCGTCTTTCCAGTTGATTTCCTTATCCTGGATTGCGAAGTCGATGAAAATACCCCAATCATCCTGGGACGAAAATTCTTAGCCACTGGGAGAATCCTAATAGATTGTGAAAAGGGAGAGTTCACAATGCGAGTAGGAGAGCAAAGTGTCACCATTAATATATTCAACTCCATGAAATATGTGGACGATTCATAAGAGTGCCAATGCATTAGAGAATTCGTGGAGAAGATAATCTTAGGACAAGATAAATCTCTACGACTCAATAAATATAACTCTTTGTACTACAACCGAGATGCAAGAACAAGATACATTTGGCCCAAGCGAATTAAACTCATAAGAGGATTCATAAATTCATGGCCCTGACAACAAAAACCTGAACAATGACCACCATGCAATTGACAACAGTGCACAATATGGAAGAGAGACAAAGGATCAATCGAGACTTCTTCATAATAGATCAAGTATGAAATTTAAACCCTTAGAATATGATGAAGTAAAGTCTCAAGAGTCATCCTTGCAACAAGAACTGAAACTGGAACTTAAACCTTTGCCATCACATTTGAAATATGCTTATTTAGGAGTTGATGAAACTCTCACAGTAATAATTTCTGCCAACCTAACCTCCAAACATGAGAATAGTTTGTTGAATGTTTTGTCACAGCACAAAAAAGCTCTCGGATGGACAATGATAGGCTTGGAGGGAATCAGTTCGACTATATGCATGCACAAAATCAACCTAGAAGATAGCTATAGCACTTCGGTGGAACCTCAAAGAAGGCTCAATCTAATTACAAAGAAGGCTCAATCCAATTACAAAGAAGGTAGTCATGAAGGAAATCATAAAATGGTTAGACGCATGAGTAATATATCATATATCTGATAGTTCATGGGTTAGCCCGGTGCAGTGTATGCTAAAGAAGGGTGGTGTGACCGTGATTGAAAGCGAACATGACGAACTCCTCACCACAAGAACAGTCACAGGTTGGCACATATGCATGGATTACAAGAAGCTCAACACGACCATAAAGAAAGGCCATTTCCCTCTTCCTTTTATCGACCAAATGCTTGATAGATTGGTGGGAAAGGCATTTTACTGCTTCATCGATGGATATTTAGGGTATAACCAAATAGCCATAGCACAGGAGGATCAAGAGAAAACAACTTTCACATGCCCGTATGACACCTATGCATTTAGAAGAATATCGTTTGGATTATGTAACGCTCCAGCTACATTCCAAAGATGCATGCTGATAATATTTTCAAATATGGTAGAAGAATGCATGGAAATATTTATGGATGATTACTCCGTATCGGGTGATGATTTTGAATGATGCCTCGTCAATTTATCTAAGGTACTAAAACAATGTGAAGAAGCCAACATAGCACTGAATTAGAAGAAATACCATTTTATGGTGACCGAATAAATAGTTTTGGGTCACAAAATTTCATGTCAAGGCATTGAAGTTGATAAAACCAAGGTGGACATAATTGTAAACCTACCCCCACCTACTAGTGTGCGAGGTGTACGAAGCTTCCTTAGACATACAGGCTTCTACAGGCGGTTCATAAAAGATTTTTCTCAAATCTCTAAACCCTTATGTCTTTTGCTTCAACAAAATCATCCATTTGCATTTACTAACGATTGTTTGAATGCCTTCACAGATTTAAAGAAAAAGCTTTCGACAGCACCAATCATTTTCCCGCCACATTGGAACGAACCATTTGAACTCATGTGCGATGCCAGTGACTATGCAGTCGGAGCAGTTCTAGGGCAACGAAAAAGTAAAATTTTTCACGACATATACTATACAAGTCGTACTCTTAATGATGCACAGGTTAACTATACCACGACTGAAAATGAACTCTTAGTAGTAGTATTTACATTCAATAAGTTTAGGCAATACCTAATAGGCACTAAGGTAATTATGCATACAGATCACTCAACCATTAAATATCTAATTAATAAAAAAGATGCGAAGCCTAGACTAATTCGATGGATATTATTACTACAAGAGTTCTATTTAGAGATTAAGGATAGAAAAGGTATAGAGACTCAAGTGGCAGACCATTTGTCTAGGCTAGATAAAAAACTTGATTGTGTTAACACAACAGAAATTAAAGAAGATTTCTATGATGAGAAAATATTATTTGTCATGGTTGCACCGTGGAATGCTGAAATTGTTAACTTTCTTGTTAGTGGTATTGTTCCTCCTGATTTATCTAGCCATGGCAGAAAGAAGTTTCGACATGATGTGCGTCATTACTACTGGGATGAACCGTTTCTATTCAAGCAATGCGGAGACCAACAACAAAGGTGGAATGAGAACAACAACAAAGGTGCTCCAATCTGGATTTTATTGGTCAACCTTATTCAAGGATGCACATGAATTTTATAAGTCACGTGATAGATGCCAACAGACAGGATGGTAAAATATTCTAGAAATTGAACTCTTCGATGTATGGGGAATAGACTTCATGAGACCTTTTCCTACATATTTTGGAGATTTGTACATCCTCTTGGCAGTAGACTATGTATCAAAATGGGTTGCAACCATTTATACACCTATAAATGATTCCAAGACGGTGTTAAAATTTTTGCACAAAAATATATTCACCCGATTTGGAACACCACGAGCTATCATCAGCGATGAGGGCACTCATTTTGATAATAAATTGATTGCCAAGACACTGAAGTGATATGGAGTACGACATAGGATTGCTATGGAGTACGACATAGGATTGCTATGGCGTATCACCCTCAAATGAATGGACAAGCTGAAGTATATAACCGGGAAATTAAACAGATCCTTGAGAAAGTGGTCAACCCGAATCGAAAGGACTGGTCATCGAAGCTAGATGAAGCACTATGGGCTTATTGCACAACATTCAAGACACCGTTAGGAATGTCACCATTCAAACTGGTCTATGGAAAGGAATGTCATCTGTTGGTTGAACTTGAACATAATGCCTACTGCGCCATCAAGAAGCTAAACATGGATGCTCAGCTTGCTGGAGAAAGAAGACACTGAGAGCTTAACGAGTTGGATTAATTCAGAGCACACGCATACGAGAATGTCCGCCTATACAATGAGAAAACAAAACGATGGCATGACAGAAAAATACTGCCGAGGCAATTCTATTCTAGACAACAAGTACTGCTCTTTAATTCACGTCTTAAGTTATTCCCAGGTAAGTTAAAATCACGATGGTCCGGACCATTCATTATACATGAAGTCAATTACAATGGAGCAATTAAAATCCAGAACCAAAACAATGGTTCCATCTCTAAGGTGAACGGGCAGAGACTCAAGGAGTACAAAGGAGCCCCAGTCATGCGCGACAAACCGACATCGTTGGCACATGATGCTCAAGAGTTTGCTTTACTTTCTTAAACAAAATTTTGTTACCTAGGCAACGAAAATTTGAATTTTGTACATAAATAAATTAAGATATTTTCATCTTTCATTATCAGTTTTATTTTATTTTCTTTATTTATTGTAGGAAACCAAAGAACACGTGGTTGCATAGGGAATAAGAGCATGCATGAGAAGAGAAGAAACCCTAGGATGCATGGTTTTGGCTGCAGAATAAAGAGGGAACGAAATCTTTTTCCCCCACTTTATGTCCAATCATATATCTCTCATTAATTCACAAATTTTTCTCTCCAAGAAAGGACAAAACTACCCCGAAACCACCTATTACTTTCCAAAGAAACAAACTGTTCAATAACTTATTCTTCTTCTTCATCGTGCCTCAACCTCTCATTACTAAGCAAGAAATTCTTTTTTCTCTCCCCAACATCACCACTGATATCAACCAAGAAAAATGGTAAGAACAAGGAAAGCCCCAGTCCCAACACAAAGTTTCGAACATTTCCAAACAGCAGAAGCACGCTTCAAAAATTTTCAGAAATGTCAAGTCTATTTGGAAGATGGATCCGTCAAGGAAGAAACACAACAGGGAGAAGTTTGCTCGTAATCCCAAAGCTGTAGCACTGACGATGGTATGGGAATTCTATGCCCATCTCGAGGACATGTCTATCCACACAGTTTATGTTTGAGGAAAGCTCATTCGATTTTCCCCCTCTGCACTCAACCGATACTTTAAGTTGGGAAAAGTGGAGGAGTACTAAACCCGCACGTGAAGTTGTGAAACCAGTTTCTCAAAGGCAAGCTGATGCCAACATCCCACAACACCACAGTCCTCATGAAGAGACACCTGCTTTTGCACTAAATCATGTACGGGAGGAAGATTGACATTGGAGAACTCATTTTTGAGCAGATCCATGAATGTGCCAAGAGGAACCAAGGTAACCTTCTGTTTCCCAACTTGATAACCGTATTATGTAATAAGAAGAAGGTTCTTGAGGATCACTTTGAGGATTACATTAAACCAAAGGAGGGTATTACCGGGAAAAAAGTCCCCGAGTTGATGAGTTTCAATGACGACAACCCACAGGAAGTTTTGGAGCGAGGAGCAAAATCGGTTGTCGCAGCTAGAATGGCTGTTGTGGTCATGCACACTCGAGAAACGCGTGAAAGGATCAGTCACCTGGAGGACCACATGGAAATTTACTTCGAGTATGTCAAGGCTAGGGACATGCAACTCAACGCCTTTTTCAAGGAGTTGCTCCCGAACACAAACATCAGATTACCGACCTTCCCCACTGTTATTCTCAAATACAATGTGGGCGACAGCACATTCCATGCCTTGACATCGAATGCCCCTCTAGACGTTTCCCCAGAAGTACCCGTTGATGTACCACCACTATCAACTCAAGTACCACCTATACCACAGGAATGCCAAGGTGACACAGAAGAATTCCTCAGTTCTTCCTCCTTTTCAACCTCCGAAAACAGTGATAATACTCCACTCCAGTTCTTCACCGATGAAGATTTTACTCCAACACCGCCGCAACCAACGCAAGATCCCATTATGTCCCCCTATCAATAAAGCTACACCAGTCCCAGTAGCAGTTCCTAGTCCAGCACCAGTTCCATCACAACCAACTCCTACTGTCGAGCAGTCAACTCCAACACGAGACTTGGCCAGCAAGAAGCACTATAAGAGAACTGCGGGTTGTATACTTCAGCCATCTCCCTCGCCAACAATAATAGGCTCGGGATCCTAGAGTCCCTCTCCTCCTAAACGACGTCGAATGAGGGCGTCCAATGAAGCTACCCCACCACAGTGAGTTTCTACTTATTTTTTAATTTTCATTTTTCGAATCTGCATATAGATTCATGTAGTTTTAATTTCATGCATTTAGGATAATGCGTCCTTCAAGTTTGGGGGAGGTATTGTATAATATTCTGCCATACTTTGTGTTGAAAACATTTTGATATTTCGATATAACAAATTAAGTTAAATGAATTTTAAGATTTTCCAAAAAGATTTTCTAAGTATATTCGATATAATTATTCGAATATCAAAATATTACTCCAAATCTTTCAAATGTTATTTTTAATCCTTACTCAAGTGTAAAATTAAGTTTTAATCTTAAAATAATTTCAAAACGATTTTAAAAAATATTTCGAACCATCTCAAAGGCAAAAATTCCAGATTGCTCAGAGGGAACCGATTCCCCCCCAAGGGGGTACCGATTCCCCCTAAATGGTTTGGCTCCGAGAATTCCAGTATGCTCGGAGGGAACCGATTCCCCCCCAGGGGGTATCGATTCCCCCTGTTTAACGGTCGAAATATTTGAATTTTATACTTAGGGAACCGATTCCCCTTAAGGGGTACCGATTCCCCCCACGCTCCAAACTATTTTATTAATTGATTTCACACTAAAATAACTATATTATCTTCATTAATGATCCCCAACGTTCAGAAGTGATTCAAGGTGTATTTAAGCAAGCTTATAAGCCATTGATCAAAAACAAGAAACATCTAGCTAGTCTTCAAAGTCTTTTAAATTATGTGTGAAGTTATAACAATAGTAGTGGTAATTATAAAGTACTAATCAGGGACTTACATTGTTGAAATATCAGTAGGGTAAGTTCATTTATTCTGAACCTTGCGTTCCTATTGCAGGAGCTGTTATTGAGGCTTTTGTTAGACTTCATGAGAAAGGATTAATTTATCAAGGTATATGTCAAAATTCCATTGATTACTACCATTTTGCACTTTGCTAACTGATATTTAACATGCTTAGAAATGGAGGCTTTTTTAAAAACCCCCTTCATGATTTCTAGAACACCATAAGGTATTCCATAGATCAGTGGAAGGAGGAAAAGAGTGCCTCAAATTTTATTAATTGAAATAGGCAAAGAGCAATACATAGCATATGAGTACAACGAAACTTTGCCCCCATACAATAGATATAAACCAAAAGACAAGAAAAAACAAAAACCAACCCACACTCCCTATCTTAACCTATTCCTGTCTTTGCTAAAACGTTAGCCTCTAAGTTTTCTGACCTAGCTATCCAACAAATAATACCCTTCAAGTTTCTGATCTTATCCACAATTTCTTTAGAGATTGAAACATACATACTTGGGCATTTATCCAAGTTTTTAATCCACTCCACACACAATTTAGTATTGCTCTCAATAATCAACCATCCCTTAGAACACCAGATAGAAGATTCGAAGAAAAGTAATCCAGATTTAATGGCCATTAATTCCATCAAAGATGGAGGACCCAGACCAGAAGCTTCTTGAAAGGATCCTAGTACTGTGCCGGAGTTATCTCTTAGAATTCCTCCTAAACCGCTTGCCTTCCAATCACCTTTGACAGCAGTGTCCACATTCAACTTTAGAAAACCAACCGGGGGAGGGGACGGAGAAATCTGATTTGCTAGCTGACTTTTTGGGGCAGAGCAAAGATCTCCAAGAGAGGGATCACCAATGAGGGAATCCATCGAAATGGTAATATTAGTGAATTTTGCTAGGAACCAAGCTGTTAATTTGAACCTTGCTGTGAAGAACAACTGAACTGGATCAAACACTCCCTTCTCAAAAACAATGGCATTCCTACATTTCCAAATCGTCCACAAAACTACACCAGGAATAGAAGTCCAAATAGCTGAATGAGGCACCAATTCCTCCCAAGGTGAAAGAAAGCAATATGCATTTTCATGCATGACAACTGATATCTTCCACAAATTCAGAAACCTATGCCACAATCCCCACGCAGCATACATTTGATCTTAATATTCTATTCTTTCTCATTTGCTTTAGTTGTCTATAGTGGGAAAAAGAATAGAATGTAAATATTATCTTTCCATTCAAAAAGCTTAAAGAAATTACCATATCAAATGGAAAACGATAAAGACTAGTATTAGTATTTAAAAAGGATTTTGTATATCTTTTACCCCTTGGAATTCATTGATGTAGGTGTACCTATGTTTCAGTTTGACTTCTAATTCAAGTAGTGGCTATTGACTGGTCCCACTTGGTAACATGGAATTGATGTAAATAAACTTGTCTGTACTTCCATTTTTGTACATACACATATACAAAGTCTGATCTAAAAATAGCTCAGCAAAAGACTTTAAGGGAAGGAGGTTTTAAACTTAGAGGTTCCCTTTAGAACTTAAATACAATTATTTTTCATGGTGACCTGAATAGATTCTCTGGTGCTTGATGGTAGGATGTGGAGGCTACTTTCTTTTTTTTATTTGTTTATTCTTTAATTTTATTAAGTATACAATTATACAACTCAGCTCAGATTTTTTCTGATTTTATTTGATTGTCCCTTGCACAATAGTACTCTAAACCTAGTTTAAATGATATGATATTTTCTTTTAGGATCTTACATGGTTAACTAGTCTCCAAAGTTACAGACTGTTGTTTCAGACTTGGTATGGATGTTTGTTTCATGAGGATATTGCTTGTCTTTTCTGCTCTTCGTTTTGCATTGTTTATCATTCAACTTTGTCATTTCAATGGCTCCCTAGGAAGTAGAATATTCTGAAGAGCCTGGCACCCTCTATCATATCAAGTATCGAGTCGCTGGAGGTTCAAGGTATTTAGTTTTATTCGGTGTTTGTTTATGTGTTTGCTTACTTTTTCTTATAGTATGAATGGACTTTAGTAAATCAAAGGGGAAAAAGCAGTAAGACAACTTGATTAATAATCATCATAGTTAAAAGATATAGGATGGAGAGAAGGCAGGGAATGTCATGTAACTTTGAGAGCTTGAAAATTTTAGCCATATTGGGGTGTTAAATTTGGCAACTAAGTGGTTGGGAATCTCCTTTCTATACTTATATTATTCTGATTTTGATTGTAATATAAAATTATATATACTTTCAATTCATATTGTAATATGTCCTTAAATAGATCATCTTGAATCTACCTTATTAGTATTGCCATGTGTTGCGACTGATGCTTAAATATTTGTTCTGTATAGGAGTGGTTTCTTAACAATAGGAACCACATGACCTGAAACTTTATTTGGTGATGTAGCAATTACTGTGAATCCTAAGGTATATCACCTTTATTTTATGCTTTTCATTTTCTCCCTGCACATTATATTGCCAGCAAAACTTGCACATTAAGGTATAACTTCAGAACTCTATGCCCTTGTATGATTGACACATTACTTTTGTTCAGGATGAGCGTTATTCCAAATATGTTGGTAAAATGGCTATTGTTCCTATGACTTATGGTCGTCATGTTCCTATTATCTTTGATAAGGTAAAAGCACTTGTTACTATTTTTCTTAAATATTGTTGCATTCTGCATCAATGTAATAATGATTATTTTCCTAATGCTTTGTCACTCAAAATGATAGGAATATACATGACAAGAATTTAAATACAATTTTAGAGCACAAAAGTGTGTTGGATTGTTCTTGTTTTGTCTGTGTGTTTCTTTTTCCATTTTGGGGAGGTGGGGGTAGGTGTGAACTGTTAAGTTTGGTATGTCTGTCATGTCCTGTGGTGGTATTTGGGTTTTTATTTATAAAAGTTAAATTTTTCGTGTCTTACATGGAATGTGCGGGGCTTGGGGAGAAAGGAGAAGGTGAGTGAGGTTATTGCAAGGATGTGCTGTGGTTTCGTCGGTGGGGTCTGCAGGTGGGTTGTTAAGTTTATGGGACGAGGAGAAGATTGAAGTAATGAATCAGTTTGTGGTTAATAGATTTGTAGCGTTTTTAGGAAAATTTAAAGAAACATGCTCTTAGTGTTGGTTTGTCAACGTGTATGATCCTTCTATTGAAGCAGAAAATGAAGGTTTTTTGATAAGCTATACTCCTTTATTGATCAAGTTGTTTGGCCTATCTGTGTAGGTGGGGATTTTAACGCTTATTTGAATCTGGAAGAAAAAGTAGGTAGGTCTCAAAACTCTCATTCAATTAGGGTGTTTTCTGAATTTGTTAAGAATGCGAATCTGGTTTATCTTCCTTTGAGTGGTGGTAGTTTTACTTGGGGGAATAATAGAGCGGATCAATCGGTGGTCAGGCTTGTTGAAAACATTTTGATATTTCGATATAACAAATTAAGTTAAATGAATTTTAAGATTTTCTATAAAGATTTTCTAAGTATATTCGATATAATTATTCGAATATCAAAATATTACTCAAAATCTATCAAATGTCATTTTTAATTCTTACTCAAGTGTAAAATTAAGTTTTAGTCTTAAAATAATTTCAAAACAATTTTACAAAATATTTCGAACCATTTCAAAGCCAAAATTTCCAGATTGCTCAGAGAGAACCGATTCCCCCACAAGGGGTACCGATTCCCCCCTCAATGGTTTGGTTTCGAGAATTCCAGTATGCTCGGAGGGAACCGATTCCCCCCACTGTTCAACGGTCGAAATATTTGAATTTTACACTTAGGGAACCGATTCCTCTTAAGGGGTACCGATTCCCCTCACGCTCCAAGCAGAAATATTAATTGTTTTCACACTTAAACAGTTCCAAAAACTTCATTAATGATCCCCAACGTTCAGAAGTGATTCAAGGTGTATTTAAGCAAGCTTAGAAGCCATTGATCAATAACAAAAACAACAAGCAACTAGAATCAAGAAAGAATCAAAGAGAAAGCATCAAACCTCAAGTTTGGGCATTTCAAGCCTATTTTTCATTCAATATTCAATTTGATTTCAAGAACACTTATTGTGCTCAATTGTATTCATTCTTGAGTGTTCTTTTCTTTGTTCTAAAATTGTGCAAACAATCTACCTTGTGAGGATTTCCTTGTAAGTTTGCAAATTTGTATTGTTCTCTTTGAGAGAGAGTGTTCTCAAGAATTTGGGGTATAATTCTTGAGGGTTTGTAATGTTACTCTTTGTCCTCAAAAGAAAGACAAATTAGTGAATTTGTGGAAAATCCTTAGTGTGGATAGCTAAGGTAGTGGACGTAGACTTTGGTTGAGAAAGTCGAACCACTCTAAATCGCTGTGCAATTTCTTTCAATTTTCTGCAAAAGCTTCCACCAAAATTTTTATTGCCAATTCACCCCCTCTTGGCCGATTCCGTCAATCGATTAACTCAACAATTGGTATTAGAGCCTAACTCATTTGAAGGTTTAATCACCTCTTGAGTCGATTCGGGAAGAGTTATATCGATAATCAAACTCATCAATGGCCTCTACTTCAAACTTTGACTTCGGTCTCGATTCGATGCCCGTCAACAAGCCTCCTTTCTTCAATGGGGCTAATTATGCCTATTGGAAAAATAGGATGATGTACTTCATTCAAGAAAGTGACATGGGAGCATGAAATGTCATAGAAGAAGAATACTTCAAGCCTCTCACTCATCCAAGATTATGGAGTGAAGGAGAGACAAAAATGTTCCAACTCAACTCCAAAGCCATTCATATCATATTTTATGCTCTTGGACTAGATGAATACGGAAGAGTTTCATCTTGTACAACCGCCAAAGAAATATGGGACAAACTTCAAGTCACTCATGAAGGTACCGATGAGGTAAAGAAATCTAAAATTATTATTCTAACGCATAGCTATGAAAATTTCAGGATGAAACCAAATGAAGATATCAAAGCTATGACGGATAGATTCTCAACGATTGTCAATGGTCTAATATCATATGGAGAGATCATTTCAAATGAAAAGCTTGTGAGGAAGTTAGTCTACTCCCTCCCAAAATTGTGGCAATCAAAGAAGACGACAATCATCGAGTCTAAGGATCTAACATCCTTAACTCTTGAAGAGCTAATCGGTTCACTCCTCACTCGTGAAATGATGCTTGAAGATGAGGTGGACCTTGATAAGATTGAAGATACACCAAAGGAGAAGGAGAAGAAGAAAAACATTGGAGTTGCTCTCAAATCCACAAAAAATGAGAGTGATTCGGATGAAGATGACGATGAAGAGAAAATGGCATTGTTTGCCAAACGGTTCAGAAAAATGATGATACCTTACCGAGGAAGAAAATTCAAACGAAATAAAGGCCTAAAAATGAACCAAAAGAGAATGACCAGATCATTTGCTATGAATACAAAAAGTCGGGGTATGTCAAATATGATTGCCCACAACTGAAGAGAAAGGTTCAATCAAAGAATAAGCACAAGGCTCATGTGGCTACATGGAGCAATGAAGAAGGTTTCGATGAAGAGGAACAAGAAGTAGCAAACTTGTGCTTGATGGCATTCGGGGAAGATTCTAAGGAAAAGGAGCATTGCTACAAGGCACGTAAAACAAATCCAAATTCATGGTACCTTGATAGTGGATGCTCAAGACATATGACCGGAGACAAAAACCGGTCCATTGAGCTTAACGCCAAAAATGGAAGAGAAATGACTTTTGGTGATGATTCAAAAGGTCACATTGAAGGTATTGGTACTATTGGTAATACCTCTTCCATACAAATTAAGAATATTTTATATGTGAATGGATTAAAGCATAATCTATTGAGTATTAGTCAATTTTGTGATAAGGGATTTAATGTCATGTTTGATATTAATGGTTGTAAAGTCATTGACATTGCATCTAATCGGATTATGCTTGTTGGTCATAGAATAGGAAACATATACATGGTGCACTTAGATTCTATTGATATGACTAATTTGTGCCTAGTTGCTAAGGATGAACATGATAGTTGGTTATGGCATAGGAGACTAGGACATGCTAGTATGAGTGTTTTGCAACGGTTAATTCAAGGTGATTTAGTTCAAGGGTTGCCTAAGCTTAAATTTGATAATGATAAAATCTGTGATGCTTGTGCTAAAGGAAAACAAAAGCGAGTTTCTTTTAAATCCATTAATGACATATCAACTAGTAGAGTATTACAATTGATCCATATAGATCTTTTTGGGCCAACTAGGACTACTAGCTTGGGTGGAAAACAATATGCATATGTCTTGGTAGATGACTATTCTAGATATACTTGGGTTCTATTCTTAAGTACTAAAGATGAAGCATTAGAAAAATTCATCACATTTTCAAAAGTAATCCAAAACGATAAAGGTTACTCTATAACTAGTGTTAGGAGTGATCATGGCACTGAATTTGAAAATCTTGGATTTACTGAGTTTTGTAATTCTAATGGTATTAGTCATAATTTTTCAGCACCTAGAACCCCTCAACAAAATGGAGTTGTTGAGAGGAAAAATCAAACTTTAGAAGAAATGGCTAGAACTATGCTTTGTGAAAATAATTTGCCAAAATATTTTTGGGCGGAAGCCACAAATACCGCTTGTTATGTTTGAAATTATGCGATAAGGGATTCAATGTCATGTTTGAAATTAATGGTTGTAAAGTCATTGACATTGCATCTAATCGGGTTATGCTTATTGGTCATAGAATAGGAATCATATACATGGTGCATTTAGATTCTATTGATATGACTAATTTGTGCCTAGTTGCTAAGGATGAGCATGATAGTTGGTTATGGCATAGGAGACTAAGACATGCTAGCATGAGTGTTTTGCAATGGTTAGTTCAAGGAGAATTAGTTTGAGGGCTGCCTAAACTAAAATTTGATAATGATAAAATCTGTGATGCTTGTGCTAAAGGAAAACAAAAGCGAGTTTCTTTTAAATCCATTAATGATGTATCAACTAGTAGAGTATTACAATTGATCCATATAGATCTTTTTGGGCCAAATAGGACTACTAGCTTGGGTGGAAAACAATATTCATTTGTCTTGGTAGATGACTATTCTAGATATACTTGGGTTCTATTTTTAAGAACTAAAGATGAAGCATTAGAACGTTTCATCACATTTTCAAAAATAATCCAAAATGAAAAAGGTTACTCTATAACTAGTGTTAGGAGTGATCATGGCACTGAATTTGAAAATCTTGAATTTATTGAGTTTTGTAATTCTAATGGTATTAGCCATAATTTTTTAGCACCTAGAACCCCTTAACAAAATGGAGTTGTTGAGAAGAAAAATCGAAATTTAGAATAAATGGCTAGAACCATGCTTTGTGAAAATAATTTACCAAAATATTTTTGGGTTATTTTCGGCGGAAGCCACAGCTTGTTATGTTGTAAATCGAGTAATGATTATGCCAATTTTAAAGAAAACTCCATATGAAATTTTCAAAAATAAAAAGCCTAACATTAGCTATTTTCATCCTTTTGGATTTGAACAACGGTAAAGAAAACCTTGGCAAATTTGATGCTAAAAGTGATGAAGGAATTTTTCTGTGTTATTCCTTAAATTCTAAAGCTTATCGAGTATTTAATAAAAGAACTTTAGTTGTAGAAGAGTCTATACATGTTGTTTTCGATAATAACCCCCTTCCGAGAAAGGATTCTTGTGTTAACGATGATGTAGGGATTATAAATATAAATGACGTTAGACATGACGTTGGAGAATCATCATCAAAGGAAGAAACAAAAGATGAGGAAACTCATGATCCCCTCAAGAATCCAACCATTGAAGAAAGGGAAGTATCTTATCCAAGAGAGTACAACTATGTTAAGGATGGTGAGATTATAGATGATCCATCCAAAGGGGTAACAACTCGATCTTCTCTTAGAAATATTTATAATTATGTTGCATTCATTTCATGCATAGAGCCTAAGAATATTAAAGAAGCATTAAATGATGAAAAGTGGATTATGGCTATGCAAGAAGAATTAAATCAATTTTAGAGAAGTAAAGTATGGACATTAGTTGAAAGGTCTAGTAATAAATCTACTGTAGGTACTAGATGGGTGTTTAGGAATAAGCTTGATGAGAGTGGTAATATAGTGAGAAACAAGGCTAGACTTGTTGCTCAAGGGTATACTCAAGAAGAGGGCATAGACTATAATGAAACATACGCTCCAATAGCTAGGATGGAAGCAATTAGAATGTTATTAGCATTTGCATGTTTTCATGAATTTAAATTATATCAAATGGATGTTAAAAGTGCATTTTTAAATGGTTTTATAAAGGAAGAAGTGTATGTGGAACAACCTCCAGGTTTTGAAGATTCAAAATTTCCGGATCATGTTCTTAAATTGACAAAAGCACTTTATGGTTTAAAACAAGCTCCTAGAGCTTGGTATGAAAGATTGTCAAATTTTTTAATTGGAAAAAGTTTTTCAAAAGGGAAGGTTAACACTACATTGTTTTTAAAGCATAAAGGTAAAGATTTATTAGTAGTTCAAATTTATGTTGATGATATAATATTTGGTTCTACTAATGATGTTCTTTGCCAAGAATTTTCTAAGCTAATGCAAAGTGAATTCGAAATGAGCATGATGGGGGAGCTCTCATTTTTCTTGGGACTCCAAATCAAGCAAAGAAAAGATGGCATCTTCATCAATCAAGCTAAATACGTCAAAGACATGCTCAAAAAGTTTGGACTGGAAAATAGCAAACCGCATGACACTCCAATGAGCTCTTCAACAAAGCTTGACTTAGATGAAGAAGGTAAATGTGTAGATGTTAAATTATATAGGTCAATGATTGGATCTCTACTTTATCTAACTGCAAGTAGACCGGACATTATGTTTAGTGTTTGTTTATGTGCTAGATTTCAATCATGTCCTAAGGAATCACATTTACTAGCTGTTAAGAGAATCTTTAGATACTTTAATGACACTCTTAGTTTAGGATTTTGGTATCCTAGAGACTCTAGCTTTAGCTTGCATGCCGTTTCTGATGCGGATTATGGAGGATGAAAATTATATAGGAAAAGCACCTCTGGTAATTGCCAATTCCTTAGAAATATGTTGATTTCTTGGTTTTCAAAGAAAAAAATTGTGTTGCATTATCTACCACTAAAGTCGAATACATTTCAGCCAGTAGTTGTTGTGCACAAGTTTTATGGATGAAACAACAACTTTTTGATTATGGAATTGAAGTTGGTACCATTCCTATAAAGTGTGACAATACTAGTTCTATTTGTCTCACTAAAAATCCCATCCAACACTCTAGAACTAAGCACATTAAAATAAGACATCACTTCATTAGAGACCTTGTCACTAAGGAATATATAGTTCTAGAATTTTTTGATACTTTGCATCAATTAGCGGATATCTTTACAAAACCTTTAGACAAGGAAAGATTTTGGACACTTAGGAGAAAATTAGATTTGACCAACCTATCTTCACTTAGTGTTTAAAATAATTTTAGCACTTTTAAAGACCAAATGAAAAATGCTTAGAATAGTAATTTTTGATTGCATTCATTGCTATTAGTTAGGGGGAGTTAATTACTCTTGATGAAAAATTAATTTTATGTTCAAATATCGTTTAAGGATTAATTTAATTGTTTGAACATGATTAATTTTCAATATATGAGTTGCTAATACCACTAGAGAAAATTAATTTAGCATTTTGTTTGTTTAAAATCAGATTTTAGCATTTTGGTGCAGAGGGAATCCATACCCCCATGAGGGAACCGATTCCCCCTTTGAAGGGGAATCGATCCCCCTAGGGGAATCGATACCCCCTGAGGGTTCTGGTTATATCACACCCAGAACTCTTTCTTTACCTCAAACTCTCTTCTCTCCTTATTCACGCCATTCTCCTCTCCACTATCACCCTATATCTCCATTTTGCCTCAAATCAACGATTTTAATCGGAATTCACTTCAAATATAATCTTCTAAACCTGCTAGCATCATTAAAATCGTGCAAACAACATCAAAATCCACTCAATCTCATCTTTTAAGGTAAATTTTTTTTAAACTCTCTATTTCATTGATTTTAAACATATGACTAGTTTTAATTAGTTCTAGATAGAAATAGTGATCGGGCATTGATTGTTTAGTATTAGAAACTAGATATTACAACTAATTTCATCAAAAACACAAGAATTTTCCAAAAAAAAAATTGAAATTTTCGAAATAAAAAAAATGTCTTTTTCAAATTATTGTGTTTTAATTGAATTATGTTGTTGTTATGAAAACTATACATATATTGTTTTTCAAAATCTTATTTTTCAATAGTTTTCAAAAACTTTGCCCATTAGGATTGATTTAGAGAACCTTGAAATATTGAGGACTCAATTGAGTTTTGGGATTGATTGAATTGCATACATGTGTTTTCTAAATTGCAGGTTATCCATCTATTCCGATTTCCTAAACCATGTCCAATCCTAAACGTGCTAGTTCATCATCTAGTCGCTCACACCGTCAACCAAATCCACCTCTAAATCCTCCTCCTATTCCTGAAATTCCAATTCCTAATCCTAATCCAGTTGATCCCAAATTAACTATCCAAAATTCATGCTTCAATCATCCTGGTCCCAGAAATCATCGTTTTTGGTATTATCAATATTTCGACTCTTACAAAATTAGAGAAGAACGTATCCCTTCTCGTCAAGCTATGTTAGATATTAATTTTAAATATCTTCCTCTTTTACAGGAGTGAAATTCGATAAACTTTGTGACCTTGAACCTATAGTTTACCATCAACTTGTTTGAATCTTTTATTCTAATGTCGTTTGTGTCAAAAACCGAACTCAAACTGAGACCATAGAAGTTCGTTCCTACCTCCTAGGACAATTCTTACATATTAACTCGGCTTACATAGCCAAGGCATTAGGATTAGATAAAGATGGTATTTCAAATGAAAAACAAATTTTAGGTTCTCGTTATAAAAGAAGGGATAGTGCGAGTGTCTTAGACCTTCATGAATGTTTTCTTCACCTAATGATTTCTTGGTGGTTTCGACCATCCGGAGGTCGTTATTATACTCTTAGAGCCTTGGATCTTTGGTGGTTACATTGTTTCGAAAACAGTATTAAAGTTAACCTACCTCAGATCATTTTTGCTGAAATTGTTGAAATCGTAAATCTTGTTCCTAACAAGAAACTTTGTTCATCTCTAGTTTACGGTTGCATTTTGAGTAATCTATTTTCTAAAGCCGGGCTTAGAGTAGGTCTAGATGCCTCCTTTCCTCTAAAGAAACAAATTAATCTTCTTTCCTTAACAAGAGCGGGATGGATAAAGGATAAGGAAACCGGTGAATGGGTTCGATCTTCTGAAAATACTCCGGGAGCTAGTTCTTCACGAGCTCCACCAGAAGCTGACGATGATCCCGAGCTTGAACAATTAATGCGAGACATCGATGAAGCCGAAGATGAGCCTGAACAGCCCGAGGACCAAGCACAACAAACGCATCAAATGCCTCCATATTTTCAATCTTTTATGGAGACATTCGATTTCCGATATGCTACCATGGATTCGCGCTTTACTTCTATAGAGTCCTATTTATCCACAACGGGAGCTCAACAATTAGATATTCTCCGAGAGATGCGCACAAAAAACGCTTCGATGAATGAACGTATTGATGCACTCTCACATGAGATGGCTGCTACGCGAGCTCATTTTCCTCCTCCCGATCTATATGTTTGATTCTGTGTTTAGCTTTAGAACTTTGAACTAAAAGATTATTGTTTCAATATTTTGAATATTTTGGAATGTTTGATTTTGTGGATTGTTAGACTTTGGATTTGTTTGGATGTTTGAAATTATATATTGTGTGGTTAAATTTATTCATTATTGCATCATTTACATCATGTTAGATACATGACCAATTTTGCCATGTCACATTAATTATGAATATTGATTATGAAACTAATGTCTAACTTTTCTCTTGCTTGTGATCTTAGCAGCTTAAACTATATATAATTGGCTAAATGATTTGAAAACCTTGTTTCATTTCTTTTAAAATATCTTTTTGATTTAACAAAAAGGGGGAGAAGTGTTAAGTGTTTTAAATGGGAGAAGTGTTAAAGTAAGGGGGAGTAATTTCAAAACTTGATTTCAAAATCTTAAAATTACTAAAATATTTTGTTATATCAAAAAGGGGGAGATTGTTGAAAACATTTTGATATTTCGATATAACAAATTAAGTTAAATGAATTTTAAGATTTTCCAAAAAGATTTTCTAAGTATATTCGATATAATTATTTACTCCAAATCTTTCAAATGTTATTTTTAATCCTTACTCAAGTGTAAAATTAAGTTTTAATCTTAAAATAATTTCAAAACGATTTTAAAAAATATTTCGAACCATCTCAAAGCCAAAAATTCCAGATTGCTCAGAGGGAACCGATTCCCCCCCCCAAGGGGGTACCGATTCCCCCCTGAATGGTTTGGCTCCGAGAATTCCAGTATGCTCAGAGGGAACCGATTCCCCCCAGGGGGTACCGATTCCCCCCCTGTTTAACGGTCGAAATATTTGAATTTTACAGTTAGGGAATCGATTCCCCTTAAGGGGTACCGATTCCCCCCACGCTCCAAATTGTTTTATTAATTGATTTCACACTAAAACGACTATATTATCTTCATTAATGATCCCCAACGTTCAGAAGTGATTCAAGGTGTATTTAAGCAAGCTTAGAAGCCATTGATAAAAAACAAGAAACATCAAGCAACTAGAATCAAGAGAGAATCAAAGAGAAAGCATCAAACCTCAAGTTTGAGCATTTCAAGCCTATTTTTCATTCAATATTCATTTTGCTTTCAAGAACACTTATTGTGCTCAATTGTATTCATTCTTGAGTGTTCTTTTCTTTGTTCTAGAATTGTGCAAACAATCTACCTTGTGAGGATTTCCTTGTAAGTTTGCAAATTTGTATTGTTCTCTTTGGGAGAGAGTGTTCTTAAGAATTTGGGGTATAATTCTTGAGAGTTTGTAAGGTTACTCTTTTTCCTCAAAAGAAAGACAAATTAGTGAATTTGTGGAAAATCCTTAGTGTAGATAGCTAAGGTAGTGGACGTAGACTTTGGTTGAGAAAGTCGAACCACTCTAAATCGCTGTGCAATTTCTTTCAATTTTCTGCAAAAGCTTCCACCAAAATTTTTATTGCCAATTCACCCCCTCTTGGCCGATTCCGTCAATCGATTAACTCAACACTTTGTTAGAAAACAGTTGATGATAATTGGTTGAAAATTTTGGTTGTCACTACATAAGCAGGTTAAGGTTATTGTTAGGAATGAATTAGGGATACCCAATGATGAATGCATAATTTGATTGCCTAGGCCATAATTATTGATAAGACTGTCTAAAGAAGAGAACCAATCTTAGGCCTGATTTTTTGAAGTTCATAAACACGATTGTAGGCTGTCTTTGTTTCAGGTAATCTGTAAAATGTTTGGAAAAGAACTTTCTGCTTGCCGAGACTTCAAAAGTATTTTAAGGGTGAAGTAAAAACTCTCTAGTGTTTAAAAACTTGAAAAATAAGAAGGGACACTTCTCTGTGAAAAGGCATAAACATAAAAACTTCATAAGAAATAAAGAGTAGCCACAGCATATGAGTGAGTGAAAGTAGTCACAGGATGACTCTGCTTGACTAGCTTGGGGGTGGAAGGTATGCTCCCTTTCACCTAGAGTGTGGAATGGTAGTTCTGATGAGCTGACTCCCCTACCAAAAAAAATTGATAAATAACTAGGAGTATAAACTAAGCCTGAGAAATAATTTGTTTCCTTGACAAACCAGAAGTGCTTACTTAAGTTTTCTAATTACCTTTATGCAAAGACTGGTTGCAATCACACACACACTATAGCAAATAATCCTGACTAGGGAAAGGACTTGACTTACATGACTGTCGAACATGTTGAGGCCAAACAATTTTTACTGAGGGCTGAAATCTCAAACCATATGATTTTCTTAACTCTGCTTTGCCATGACAATTTTTATTTTCTTCTAGCAATTATACATTGCTTGAGGACAAGCAATAGCTTAAGTTTGGGGGTGTGATAACTCCGTAAAAAGACTTAATTTCTACTCTTTTCACTTAAGTTATTGCTCGTCTAGACAAAGTATGCATAGCATTTTAGTTACATTTAGTTGCATATAGATTACATTAGCTTGTGGTGGATAAATTTTTCTTAGGCAAGATTTAGTTGGTTTGACTGATGCTACTGAGGAGAAATGGTTGTTTGGATTATATTTGTGCAGGAAACTTACAGGGGAAGAACATTTCAGTCATGAAAACGTAAATTTACAAAGGCCAACGGAACAGATGAGAACGTGAGGAGTAGATTTATCTCGCCGAGGTAAGGTTTATCAGAGGAAATCTGAAGCAGGTGTGACGAAACCGCCTATGTCACAAGCCAGCTGGATGACCTACTTCACGTGCAAGCAAGCCTTAGTTATTCTGACAGTCGCCTTTCCTTTTTAAGTTTGGACATTTATTTGATAATGGTTATTTAAGGAAACTCCAAAAAGCATGCAAAGCCCTAGGAGAATTTTCCTTATAAATAACCAGCCGTAGCCGTCAAAGAAAAAAAAAAGAAGAGAGAAAAACTTTATCCAAGGCGTGAGCAAGCAACTGCAGTGTTTCTTTACCATCTACCCACCGACCTTCCTTAGTGTCCTCCATAACCAGATGTTAGCAGACTGTTGATCAGACCTCGAGAAAGAGTGATCACCAAGGCATGTGTAATGCTGATCAGAATCGTCAAGACAGAGCCCCTGGTTTTGGGAGTTGTTCTTCCTTTGTTTTTTAATTCTCTATCTATTTAGAGTTGTACTAAACATTTAATTTTGGATGATCTTTGATAGCACCATGAAAGTCTTACTTGGTGTTAAACTTTGTGTTGCCTGAACAATATTTTTATGTTTTATGAATGATGAATTATGTTTTTCTTATGACTGTTTTGCTTACTGTTTAAATATTTTGCCTTAACACTGTAAGAGCATCGAGAGATCGCCTAGGGTTTTGGTAAAACATTTCTTGGCATTGTAAGAGCATCGAGAGATAGCCTTTTGTCTAGATAGTGATTTTTATATTCGAGAGAATTAAGATAGATCGACGTAAGCAATAGAATGAATCCAGGATGGTGAAGTTTTAACTTGTCTACCTTAGAGATAAGGAACGGTTTCAATCGACTAAAAGGGATAGACGCTAGAGTAGAATAGACAAAGCCTATAGTTTACGCTGAGAGGTATTGTTACAACAACAGATTTTGGTTAACGCTAAGGAGTATTGCATAACAACTGTCTAAGAATACCTAGTAATCCTGTCGGGCAGCTTGAGCGAGTCATAATAATTCATTCTAGACTTAGAAATAATTGTTGTCAATACACGGGTTTAGCATCAGTGCTCTGTGATATGTCTGACTATGTGAGGTTGTTTGCATTCAATTTAAATCAACACTTATCTTGTTTAATTTAAATCATCTCTTTGTTTTATTAATATTAGTTCTTAAGTTGACAACTTAGTAGGACTTAGTTTGTGACATTAGTTCTAGTTGTGGTGAAAATATATTTCTCGACCAATCCCTGTGGAGACGATATTCACTTACCCTATATTACTTGAATCGATTGTGTACACTTGCACAGATTTGCTTGCCTTAGCATATACATTTACAAGTGATCAGTAGTGTAGTACACTCACATGCTTAGAGATCAACTCAGACTTCTTAGAGGGGTTAGGGATCCTTCTAGAAGGTGGTAGTTTAGCTTCTGAAAAGAAAAATAGGGGTATTGCTAGATTCATAGTCGTTCTTGAGGCTAGGGTTACCTTATAAAAGTATGCAATATGGGCCTATAAAGTTTATGAGGTTGTTGACGTCGTCTCAGGTATATTTACATTTTTTGGTTTGCCTATTATTGCCTTGATAGATTCTGGGCCAACTTACTCTTATATTTATTGTAAAATTACCTGAGATAGAGTTATCCCAGCTGAAAAATTAGAAATCAAAGTCCAATTTTTGAGTCTCTTAGGACTGGATGTGGTAGTGGATAAGGTCTATTATAGATGTCTAATCAAAATCTAATGTCATACTTTTCTAGTTGATCTGATGGAGTTGTCGTTATGAGAGTTTGATATAATCCTAGGAATAAATAGGTTATCCGAACATGATGCGAGTTTGAGATGTAGGGCTATACAACTCAAACTTTGTAAGTAAGATGACACCAAGATTGTAATGGTGAACGAAGAGCTTAGTTGTACATCAAGGATTGATTTAGTCTTGGAGGATCACAAGTTGATAAGACATGGTTGTGAGGCATTCTTGGCTCATGTTGTGGACACTCAAGTTCTGAGTCTGACACTTGAGGGAATTCGTGCAGTGATGGATTTTGTCGACGTATTCTTAGAAAAATTGCCATGATTGTCTTCTGATAGAGAACTAGAGTTTAACATCGACGTTATGTCAGGATCAGTGTTGGAGTCCATCGATCCCTACCTTATGGAATTGATGGAGTTGAAAAAGCTTAAGCCTCAACTCCAAGAAATTTTAGAACAAGGGTTCATCTGACCGAGCATTTTATAGTGAGGAGCACAATTATTGTTTGTAAAAAAGAAGGATATGTCAATGATATTGTGTACCGACTACATTTTGTTAAATAAGTTAATTATGAAAAATTGATACCTGCTTCCGAGGATTGATGATTTTTTTATCAACGTAAGGGAGTCAGAGTATTCTTTAAGATCGACTTGAGGTTAGGGCACTACCAACTAAAACTTAAGGAGACCGACTTAGAAAAGACTGCCTTTAGGACTCGATACGGTCACTACGAGTTTTTGGTAATATCTTTCGATCTCACCAATACTCCAACTGTATTTATGGATTTAATGAATTACATCTTTCATCAGTATATTATATTAGTTTATGGTGGTGTTCATCGACGACATTAATATATAAATCTTGAGAGAGTGCCATTTATTCGCTAAGTTTAGTAAGTACAAGTTTTAGCTGTCAAAGATATCATTTATGTGTCACGTGGTGGCGACCGAGGGTATCTGAGTTGACCCTCAAAATATTCGAGTAGTATTGAGTGAGAACCATCATAGAAAGTATTTGAGGTATGTAGTTTTTTGTTACTTGTCAGATATTACCGTCATTTTTTCAATGGGGTTTTAATGATTGTCATTCCAATGACTAAGTTGCTTAAAAAAGGAGTTCTATTTTTATGGGATGATAAATGCCAATAGAGCCTTGAAAAGCTTAAGGAGGTCCTAACTCAAGCTCTAGTGCTGACTCAAATGGAGTCTAGTAAGGATTAAATCGTATTTAGCGATGCTTCGTTGAACGATTTAGGTTTCATATTGATTAAAGAATGTCAAGTGGTTACGTATGTGTCCCGATAACTTAAATCACATGAACGTGACTACCCTACTCATGACTTACAACTTACCTTTGTAGTTTTCCACTTAAATATTTGGAAGCATTACCTCTTTGGAGAGAAATGTTACATATTCACTGACTAAAAGATTTTGAAGTATTTGCTCACTAAAAAGAAGTTAAATTTGGGGCAGCATTATTGGGTAAAGTTGCCAAAGGATTATGACTCTGTTATAGACTACCACCCGAGTAAGGCAACTTAGTTTGCGTGTTTGAGTTTAACCAAGGATTGTGGAATTTTAGCTGAGTTGTAAGTTGAGCATGAAATAGTTAATGAAGTAAGGGAACTTCAAAATACCGATGATTTCTAAGTAGTTAGGTATAGTAAGTTCGATGAGGTGAGGCGCTTGGGTTCGAGTTTAGGGATGAAGATATATTGTACATTTGAGCTGGTTATGTATCCCATCGAATGAGAAATTAAGGGCTCAAATCATAGCGAGGCATACTGTATTTTGTTCCCAGTCTATCACGTAGGGAACAAGATGTATCAGGACCTTTGTCAGTTGTATTGATGGCTGGGTATAAAAAACGATATATCCAAATTCATGTCTAAGTGCTTATCTTGTTAACAAGCTAAGGAGAAATATCAGGTTCCAACGGGGTTACTTCAACCTATCCAGATTCCACAGTGGAAATAGGATAGAGTAATCATGGATTTCATAACTGGATTACTGATGAAAACATGACATAGTTTGGGTAGTGGTCGACAGATTAAATAAGTTTGCTCATTCCTGCTAGGAGATAGTACAATTACATGGAGTGTCATCGTCGATCATTTTCGATTGAGATCTGCATTTAACATCGAGATTTTAGAAAGCACTTTATAAGGCCTTAGGACCGATGGTCAATCCAAACGTCTATTTTAGAATTTTAAGGATATTCTTAGATGCTACATAATAGACCTTGTGGGTAGTTGGGAAGAACACCTTCTGTTGGTTGAGTTTGCCTACAACAACATCTATTAGTCTAGTATTTAGATGCCCTTATGAATCTTTGTATGGGAGGAAGTTTAGAACACATTTATGTTGGATAAAGCTTAGCAAGAATAAATTGATTGGTTTCGATCTTATTAGAAAAGTTGAAGAGAAAACTCGGTTGATTCAAGGTTATTTGAAGGAAGCTTTTAACCGGTAAAGATCGTACTCAAACTTGAAGTGCAAATACATAGAGTTTGAGGTGGATGACAAGGTATTTCTCAAGGTGTCACCTTGGAAGAGACTACTTAGGTTTAGGCGAAAAGGGAAGCTAACCCCGTATTTTATTAGCCCTTGTGAGATCTTGGAAAGAGTTGGACTTGGAGCCTATCGATTGACCTTGTCGCTATAGATAGAGTGCATCCACAATGTGTTTCATGTGTCAATGCTTATGAGGTATTGTTTCGATACTTCCCATGTGATTCTGTTAAAGAAAGTGGAGGTAAGCCAAGATATGTCCTACGAAGATGAACCGATAATAATCTTGGATCGAGAAGTTAAAAGTTGAGTAACAAACAAATTATGTTAGTGAAGGTCTTATGTAGGAACCATGGGGTTGAGAAGGCAACTTGGGAGATCGAGGAAGACAAACAACTCCAATATCCTCATTTGTTCAATTCAAGTAAATTTTGAGAATGAAATTTCTTTATAGGAGACGAGAGTTGTAATGTCCTGATTCCTGAGTTAATAGTTTCAAGCTAACCCAAGAGAGTTTGGATAAACCTAATAAATTTAAGGGAAGCATTGGTCTAAGAGTGGAGTAGTGTGGGCTTGAATTGAGCCTAAATAGTGATAAAAAGGATTTTTGAATGTGGAAATATTATGGAAGGACTAAATCTATAATTAACCCTTAAAGAATTTTGAAGCTAAAAACCCATTAAGAATTGGTGATGTCAACGGCATAACCATATCTTTTTCTTCACCATGTCCTTTACTTTTTCATATCTTCATTCTTCTTCATCTTCCTCAAGTGTGAGATAACAAAGAAGAATCTTGGTTGACCAAATTCCTTATTTTGAATTTGTAAAGGTAAGTGAGGAAATCCCCATTCCTAGAGCTTTCTTTTAAGCTCTATATCTGCACAAAAGTTGTGGTAGCCATAGATGAGGTTTAGTGGGGGGTTTTGGGTTCTAAAACCTTAGAGTGGTTCTAACTCATTTTCAATGTTTAGAATCTTGTTTCTATATCTCTAAAGTCCTTTAGATAAGTTAATAACGTATTCCTTTGTTTGTTTCTAATGAAATAATTGGGTGAAAGCACTAAGGATAAAGATATATAGAAAGTGGCCCTTAGATGAGCTTAAAGTGATTCTCTAGCTTCTATTAGTAAGGTACACTTCTAATCCCCTCTATATCACTTGTAGATCAATGTATGTAGTGTGGTTGCTTGTATGTGTTTATATAGCATGTGAGTGCATTTTGGGTTATTGGCATGAAAATGAATATATGTCGTTATTCATGCATAAAGAAATAACCTTTCATGACCCTTTTAACTCTACATAAGCCTTAAATATTGTTTGAGGGTCTTGGGAGGTAGTCTTTTTGATTTTAGGGTATTAGTACTACATGAACACTATTGACATTGATCGTTTAAAGAGGTTAAAATCAAAGGGCTTTGGTAAGAGGGTATTGATACTTTTTATTGTGGTATCAATGATGTTTATAGGGTATCGATACCTCTTATTGTGGTATCGATGATGTTTATGGGGTATCGATTCTTAAAGCTTAGTATTGATACTAGAATAACAACTTAAATTCCAGTAAACTATTTTAGTATCGATACCCAGGTAAGTATTGATACCATAGAGGACGATATCAATACTTCATATATATCATTAATAATTGTATGATAACATAAGATCATTATGAGATAAGATTCCATAAGACTTATTTGATGCTCAGGAAACAATGAGAACACCCGAGTTACTTGTGTACGACGTTACTTAAATCGCTAGTTGAATGTTGTGCTGACGCTAGGTTGCTCAGACATATTCTGAGTACTCAAGAGGAGTAGACTACCCTGGCAGGGTGTCGACGCTACGTGACTTGGACCTAACCTAGGGTATTGGGAAAATGCTTCTGCTATGTGACCTAGATCTTACCCAAGTTACCTTTAGTAGGCAAATAGGGGTGTGAGTTATGTGATGCAAAGGTGACCCCGAACTACACCATGATGCTTGTTTTGATTGTGTGTTGAATGTTCTCTCATGTTCATGAATACACATGTAGCATGCTTATTTGTTGGATGCATGTAGTATAGCTCTGCTATTTGAACGACATTGAGCTTGTGAGCTCAGTGTTTGGAATGTGTTTTCGTGTGCAGGTTCTTAGGAGTCAGCTCGAGGAGCTCATCGCCGGATTTCAGGATTTCCAAACTTGATCAACTATCAGAGTACATCTCGAGTACTGTAAACTTATGTATTTTTTGGAGATACTATTGGGAGCTCCCCATACTTTGTAGACTTATTATATATATAGTTTTGTTTTGTTTTAACTTTATTGATGTGTTAAATGTTTTCAAAAAATGATTAGTGACTTTGGTGGTTCCGTGTAATATTCTAATCATTTGAATTTTGGGTCTGAATGAAATAGATTTTTACAATTAATTTGTGAATTTTTTATATTTTCGAGTATAATTTTGGTTCTCTTAACTGTTAGGGAATTCGAAATTATTCATGATAACTTAAAAATTCCTTATTATTCTAAAAGTACATTAACTGCATGCAAGAGTCGAGACGGAAATATTTGTGGTCAAGTAAGCGTCGTTTTTATTGGCGTTTTGAGGGTGTTAATTATTCCTCACATGTAACTGTGCCCTGAACTCAATTTTGGTTTTCATAGACCTAAACAATTTTTTATGATCCAATCACACCTAAACTGATTGGTGCGACTCCCATCTTCTTTTTAAAAGTCATACAATTTTTACTTTGTTATAAAAAAATGGTGTCGACATATGTGAAGCCATGGTTGATTAGTTTTGATTTGGATTGACTAATTAGGAGTGTTTAGTTTTCTTTTTATAGTGGTTGATTTTCTTATCATACATGAATTTGTATTAAGTTTTAATTAGTATTACGTACTACAAAGAACTTTATTTTTTAGGGTATGTATTATATTTAATTAGTTACATTGTACATAAATACATTCAATTAATTAATACAATGCATATTTTTATTCATGAAGAACACTGTAGGTTCGTTGGATTGAAAAAAAATATCGTTAAATTAATAAATTATTAATTTATCAATTAATAATATATTTTTAAATTAATAAAATTATGTGATCACAGTATTATTTATTTGGTGGCCCACTCGGTTACAAGGCTTCGTCTGACTAACCCAGATCGACTCGCTTGCACACCTAGCTCTGGTGGGTGCTTCGCCTGACTAACTCGAACCGACCCGCGTCGCACACCTAACTTTGGTGGGTGAGTATCTCAGTGGGGATTTTCTTCATACATAATAACTCAAACCCAAGACCAAGTTGCTTATGAATTGAACAACATGTTTGTCCCGACAATATTTCTATAGATGTTTTACTATTTATATTGGGAATATGAACAACTATGACAGATCTGCTACACATATGCAAACAGTGTGTGCATTACAACTAGACAATTACTAAATTAAAAAGCTACGCTTATTACAAAGTAGCTACATATTAGCTACTGTGAAGGACTTGTAGTCACATGGCCAACAACTATCATGATCATGTCTACTTTTTGTTGAAGCTTTTAGCACATGATTGCATGCATGAGAACCAAGCTGATATCTGTATCTGTCTGAAAAACAAAGTCAGTTTGCCCCCAAAATAACATTGCTATCATGACACCTAAACAACAGTGAATTCTATATGGAAATCTCAAAACATACTCATATATTATTCACAATAGTAAGATCAATAGGAGTGTAAATGAATGGGATTTGAAGGAATAAAGTTATGCTTGTATTCATTTGTTCATTTTTGTAGGTGTTTATGCTCGGTTATGTTTGTTTAAAATGATAAAATTACTCCATTAGTCCTTAAATTCATTAGACTTCATAGTTTAAACTCCAAAATTTACCTTATTTCAGTTTAGTTCATATCTTCACAAATATTTAAAATAAAAAATAAAAAATGAGAACCAAATAAATGAAATTATAAACGAGCCAATAAACGAGTCGATAAAGGAATCAATAAATGAACTTGATCGTGAACGTAGAAAATCACACCTTTTCTCATGTTTGTTCGTTTATTAAATGAACATAAAAAATTTGTTCATACTCATTTATTTTAACTTAAAAAACAAATCTAAACAAACTGTTTACGTACAATTACTCGAATGTTCTGTTCATTTACACCCTAGACCATTCCGAAAATTACAATGATATTTTACCTTTTTGTTTATACAAATGAAGGGCGGTCTTGGATAGGACTAGTGGCTTATTGTTTCAGGTTCCATTTTCAACTTCAGCCTCCCACATATTGACTTTGTACACTAAATTTACATTTCCATTTTCAATAAATTTGACTTTAAAATTATATAAAGCGTACATGCTTTAATTTGAGCATTTTCATATCACATGGAATGTTGGGGTGGTAAAGCCTAAATCATATATATATACAATTTAATATACTTTTTAGCAGGAAATATAGGTTAATTATTGTATCTTTACTATATTAACGTTGAAACCCGATGGGGGCTCTCTCTTTCTTTTACATAGTAGAGCTTAATTATTTGCCCTTTGCGTGCATGCCATTTGGAGTCTGACCATAAATATAATGATAGTGTAGTCAAATAATCTTCAGTTCTAGTTTCCTATTTAGATGCATTATAATCTCAACTCATTGGTCAAAACTCTTGGGTCATTATTGGTGTAAAAGTGATTAAGTTTTTCAATTTTTTTGTCATTGATTTGTTGTCGCTTTTCTTCTTTATTGCTTTTGCAAGTAATCTTCTATATGCGTTCTCTAATATTAAACAATCTTGGTATCCATTAGTGGAAAACGAGTCATTCGGACCGGTTAAGTTCGTGTCATTTCAGTTTATATTTCATTCGGGTTAGGTTTGAGTCGGATCGGGTCATTTCGGATTTCAGTTTTATTTTGGTCTATAGTAAGTCGGGTCGGGTCTGGGTCTGGTTTGGGTCATTTCGGGTTTCAATTTTATTCGAGTCTATAATAAGTTGGGTCAGTTCAGGTATAGGGTTGTGTCAATATTTGATCGGTTGATTTTGGGTCGGATCAAATCATATCGGTTATTTTCGGGTCAAGTCAATATCCGATCAATTATTTTCGATTTGGGTCAATTTTGGATCTTTAGGTCATTCCAGGTTGAGCTGGGTATAAGTCAAATCAAGTATACATAGAATCATTGATATATTTTTGTATAAAATATCGGGTTTGGGTAAATTAAATTCGGGTTAATTTTGATATAGGTTATTTTCGGTTCAATTGCTTTCAGTTCAGGTTTCTTTTAGTTTGGTTAAACTCGGTTCGAGTTACTTTTGGCTTTGCTAAAATTCGGGTCAGTTTCAATTCGATTCGATTTTTTCGAGTTTCAGCTCAAATTTGAGTCATCATGTTCGGGTATATTTCGGGTCTCGATTCAAGTAAATCGAATCGGATAATCAGGTTTGGGTCAAATTTACCAGATCAAGTATCCATCCATGGGCAAAGCTATGTATTAGATTGGAATGTCATTTGACACTCATTTTTTTAATATATATATATATATTATATAAAATATATTAGTAAAAAATTGGTATCACTTAAAAAAGCATTGACATTATATTTTTAAAATTTTGATAAGGCACCTACACCATGAAAATAAATCGATATAAATTTTAGTATATTATTAACACTGCATACATTGTAGATGCAATTGATCGAACCTAGAATATTAAGAGAGAATAACATTTCCTTCAACTATGAGGCCTTTTGATGAGTTCAAATTTTATCCTATTCTTAGCTAGGGATAGAGGTGGAAATCATGTCATTTGGATCAGGTTAGGGTAGGGTCATTTCGAGTTAGGATTGTATTCGATTTAGGTTCGGGTCAGATCGGGTTCGAGTTTAGTTCGGGTCTATGAAAATTTAATTCGGGTTTAGTCAAAATCGGATCGATTGGTTTTTGGGTCGGGTTAATATCAAATCGGTTGGTTTCGAGTCGGGTTAGTATCTGGTCGGTTTGTTTCGGTTCGGGTCAACCTTTAGATTTTTGGGTCAATTCGAGTCGGTTTTGGTTCGGGTTAACCTTTAGATTTTTGGGTTGATTTTGGTTTGTGCAACTGAGATCTACAGCTGTAAAAGTATCAACAGTGTTAAATTTAACTTGATCTGCTTTCTTTGTAGCTAGATCTTTACTTAGCTTGATCCGCTTCATTACATTTGCGATTTTTTCATAGATCTTACGAGAATTCAATTTTTTTTTTCATTTATTTTGAACTCGATCTTCTACCAACCTATCTTGATTAATGCTTTCATCGCGTAAATTTTAATGTGTTCCAAAGATATTTTTCGAGCTTATAGAAAAATTCTAATATCGATTCTTATTTCTAATTGATTTACTTTGTTATCCATTGAATTATACAGTTTATTGATTAGATTATCTCAAATGAATGTTGCCTACTATTTTTGTAGTTAATATTAGAGTCACGAACTAGATCATATGAAGAATTGAGTAATTTTGTAGTTAATTTTCTTCAAAATTTCATTATTTTTATTTTTTTACAATAATCATTAAAGTTGTTAATTGTTTGATGTTCAAAATTGTTTGTTTAGTGGGAACTTGGATCTACTGGATCTTTATTTTTGCACTTTTCTTTGAGTAGGATTTACTAGATTTTTTGTTCATTGTCCTAGACTCCTAGTATCTTATATCATTATTGATTTTTAAGTAAGATATAAATCCAATCATTGGCTTCTAGCTGTTGGCCTTAAGTTAAGTTAGATAGTGTTAATTTGTCTTAAAATCCTATTAAGTAACCAACTAGGCTTCTTAGTACCCCTTAATTCTCTAGCGTTTTATTGGTGCACCTTCTGTCTTCTTTGGATTCCTTTTTCATAGTTCCACATAGCTTCGAATATAGATGATTACTTGAGGTCATGTCCTTCTTTTAGGTCCTATAGGGCGTATAGGGGGAGGGATCGACAGAGTGGTGTCAAGGAGACTAGACTTAGAGTTTGTTCGTTGAATGTAGGCACATTAAATGCTAGGCTGTTGGAGCTGACCGACGTACTTAGTAATAGGAAAATAGATTTTGCTTGTATTCAGGAGACTAGGTGGAAAGGGGCTCGCTCCAGATAGTGTAATGGGTACAAGTTGTGGTATTCAGGCGTAGATAACACTAGAAATGGGGTGGGTATCTTGGTATCCTCTAGGATCAAGGAAAATGTAGTTGAAGTTTGTAGATACCGGGATAGGATCATGATGATTAAGGTTATTATAGAAGAGGAAGTGGTGAATATCCTTTCAGTGTATGCCCCACACGTTGGCTTAGGGGAGGGGGAGAAACGTTGTTTCTGGGATCAGTTAGATGATTTACTTATAAGCATTCTGGAGGACCAAAAAGTTTTCATAGGGGGGACTTCAATGGCCATATAGGTAGTGCAACTAACGGGTATGACGGTGTTCATGAGGGTTTCAGTTTTGGTAGTAGGAACGAGGAGGGGCGTACGTTGCTTGAATTTGCTACTGCACACGATATAGTGGTCACTAACTCCTACTTTAACAAGAGAGATGTGAACTTGATTATGTTCCATAGCGGGGGACATTGTACCCAAATCGACTACATCCTTGTTCGAAATCGGGATCGATGGGCTTGCATTGACTGTAAGGTGTTCCCTGAAGAGGCATGTGCATCACAACACATATTGTTGGTTTTGGTGTTCCGCGTTCGCCACGGGAGGAGCACTCATAAGAGGGCTAAACTTGGTAAACCTAGGATCCTTTGGAAGAACTTACATGGAGCGACAACTGATGACTTTAGAAGTAAGGTTATGTCTAATACATGTTTTGGAACTACAAACTCAAATAATGCAGATATGTTATGGAAAAATATGGCACATTCCATCAGATAGGTGGGCAAAAACACTCTTGGGTTATCGACAGGGAAGGTCAAGGAGTATAAAGAATCGTGGTGGTGGAACGACGAAGTCCAAACTAAGGTGAAGAGCAAACTGGCTTCAAGGAGTATCTACAATGCAATGACGACAAAGAAAGATCGAGAGCTAAACAAAGATACAAGGAGGCGAACCGGGAAGCCAAGAAAATTATGGCTAAAGCAAATAATAAGGCATAAGAGGAAATGTACAAGAGATTAGATACCAAGGAAGGACAAAATGGCATCTTTAGGCTAGCAAAATCTAGGGAGAATAGGAAAAAGGATCTAGGTAGCATTAGGTTTATTAAGGACAATAATGGTGTTCTTTTAGTGAAAGATCATGATATTAAGTGAGTTTAGGGTAGTTACTTCTTTAGCTTATTTAATGACGGTGCCTCTCCCTATATAGATAGTATCGTTGATGGGTCAGCCGACCATCTTACTACGGCCAATGAATGCCTTACAACTAGGATTGAGTTTGAGGAAGTTAAAATGGATCTTAGAAAGATGGGGAGGGACAAAGCTATCGGTCCATATCAAATTCCTATCACTGTGTGGTTGGCCCTAGGAGAAGAGGGAGTTAAGTGGTTGACCAACATCTTTAATATTATTTTAGAGACTGCCAAGATGCCAGAGGAGTGGAGAGAGTCTACGGTGATACCAATCTATAAGAATAAAGGAGATCCCCAACGTTATGGCAACTACAGAGGTATTAAACTACTCAGTCATTCCATGAAGCTATGGGAAAGGGTGATAGAGGCTAGGTTGAGAAAGGTTACTAGGGTTTCGGAAAACCAATTTGGCTTTATGCCAAGCATGTCTACTACGAAGGCGATTCATTGACCTTGAGAAGGTGTATGATAGCGTTCCCCGCGATACGATCCGGAAGACCTTGGAAACGAGATAGATCCCAACTGCTTATATCCGGGCGATTCGTGATATGTACTGTAGATCTACTACATACGTCAGGACTACAGTTGGTGACACCGAGGCATTCCTAGTAGAAATCGGACTCCACCAGGGGTCGGCTCTTAGCCCTTACATCTTCGCCTTGATTATGGACGACATCTATTGTGCAACACCAGACGGTGTTCCATGGTGTATGCTTTTCGCTGACGACATTGTCCTAGTTGCTGAAACAAAAACTGAGCTGAATAGTAGACTGGCTACCTGGAATACTGCTTTGGAAGAAAAAGGTCTAAGGATCAATATTGAATAGACAGAGTATTTATGTTCAAACCTCAGTGGGAACCAAAATGATGAAGATGTAGAAGTATGCATAGAAGGACACGTTCTCCCCTCAAAGGATTGTTTCAAGTACCTAGGGTCTATGATACATAAAGATGGGGGTGTGGATGATGACGTTACACACCGTATAAAGACGGGATGGCTAAAGTGGAGGGTTGCTACCGGAGTTTTGTGTGACAATAAAGTGCCTCTAAAACTTAAGGGAAAATTTTATAGAATGGCAATAAGACCAACGCTGCTGTATGAATCTGAATGTTGGGCAATCAAGAAGGATCACGTAAGAATGATGGAGGCTGCAGAAATGAGAATGCTTCGATGGCCATGTGCTAGGACTCTGTGAGACATGACGCCAAACTCTTCTATTAGGATGTCCTTGGGAGTGGTGCCTTTATCCGAAAAATTGAGGGAAGGAAGACTACGGTGGTTTAGGCTTGTCCTTAGACAGCAACCGTCGGATGCGGTCAGGAGGGTAGAGTCGATTACAATCGACGGTGCCAGAAGGAGAGGACGACCAAGGCGGAAGTGGGAAGATTGCTTGAGATCTAATTTGAAGGATTTAGCCCTTACCGAGGACATGACATCTGATAGGAAAGTATGGAGACTTAAGACCAGGGTAGCCGAGTAGTGCGGGTCACACCCATAGGGTGTATCATCTATGTTTTCTTTTAATGCCTTTGTAGAAATTTCCATGACTTCTACTTTTTATACGCTTTTGTCATTGGAATTTTTGAAGGCTTAGAACTAGGGTAGCAGAGAAGTTTTGCCTTATTTTAGGTTTTAAACCAATTTGACTTTATTCCTTCTCGTTACTTGCTATCGTTGACTTCTGTGTATCATTTTCCTTTTTTTTTTTAATTTTAGTCGGGTCTTACGTTTCTGTCTACATGCAGAGCTTTTTACGCATGGATTTATTTGCAGGGATTAATTCCCATTACAGATGCGCATATGTAGACTAAATATGAAGATTGTTTCAACTTTGTATTTATTTATTTATACATGCATTGCATTTTATCTTTATTTATAATTTTCTGATTGCCGGAGGTCTTCCACGGAAGCTGCTCTCAACCTGGCCTTGAGGGCAGCCTACTACCCTACTACCCTACCTCTCATTTATCCCATTGCATATGGGAATAGGGTTTTATTGTTGTTGTTGTAGTATTATCATTTATCATATTTAAAAACTAAATAATTTATATTTTTTTAATTTAATTTTTTATATTATTTTACTAAAACACACTACCTGTTACCAATTCTCAACCCCAATTTAAAAAAAATTACAAACCCTATAATTTTCTGTATTATTTTAATTTAATTTTTATATTATTTTATATATGCATTCTAACACAGTAAAAATTCTCCAAATTAAAAACCTTAGAATTTTGGGATTTTATCTTTAATTTGAAACCCCTTATTTTTTACTGTTTTAGAATTAATCGATATAGATATGATATTTTAACTGAGGAAAAATTATATTGAACTATTAAATTATTACTAAAGGTGGTGATTAACTAGTTGTGTAATATAAAATGAGTATATTATATATATATATATCATTCTACTATTTATCTAATTAATAAAAATAGATAATAATAATAAATAAATAAATAAATTATTCGTTCACTTAGACTCAATTATCGGGTTAAAATCAGTTCAAAGTTCAATTTGGATCGGATATAGGTAAATTAAATTCGGGTTGATTTCGGTTCGAGTGGACTTCGATTCGGGTTATTTTCAGTTTGACTTGATTTCGGTTCAATTATAATTTGGGTCGGTTACGGTTCGATTCAGTTTATTTCGGGTTTCAGATCAATTTTGGATTATCATATTCGTGTCTATATCAAGTCTCGGGTCGGGTAATCGTGTATGGGTAAATTTGCCTAGTCTAACTAGGGATGGCAACAGGTCGGCTGTTTGGTCAACCCAATTGACCCGAAAAATATATATACTCCACCTGAAACCGATCTGACCCAGAAATTTTACAACCTTCACCTAACCCGATCCGATTCAAAAATTATATATCTTCCACCTGACCCGACTCGATAAAAAAAGATTTAATTAAAAAATAATAATTTTCTTAAGAAAATTATATTATTATCCTCGGGTCGAAATTTTTCACCCTCCACCCAAAATCGACCTGAGCCGACTTCACCCCTTAAAAATCTGAACCAACCCAAATCTGATTTTAAAAAAAAAATCGACCCTATCAGATAGGGTGAGTCAAAACCCGTCAGATATTGTCTCCCTATTCTTAACTACATTAACACGAAACGATCTAACAAAATGGATACAAAAAAGAAATAACCAAAACACTATTAAATGTGATTTGATTAATAAATTTCAGGTACAGATTTCAGCCCTATTAAAGAAAATGAAAGTAGAAAGAGCAATGAAATTCAGCAAAATTTCAGATGAAAGTGAGTACTGAGTAAACATCACATATCAGATGTAAAGGAGAAAAATCAGAGAAAAGAAAAAAACACTCTGAAAACCTCTGTTTTGAAAATCGAATTGGATCGGTCAGTTCAATCGGAAATCGTTACTTAGTCTGGTTCAATTTAAATCGGTTGAACCGCTATTAGTGAATCGGCCAGAACCGCTGAACCGTTCGAACCAGATCGGCTTTTTTGTTTTTTTTTAAAAAATTAAACCAAACAACATCGTTTGTTAAACGAGCCAAGTCGAACTCGAGTATTGCTGAGCTCGACTCGAACTTGAAAACTTTAAAAGTAAGCTCAACTCAACTCAAACTCACAAGCTAAAAATTATCAAGTTCAACTCAAACTCGAAATATAATATTGAAACTTGAACTCAAAAAGGCTTGAACTAAAAAAAAATTAGAAGCTCGATTGAAGCCTAAAATTCGAGCTTAATTGAAGTGAAATAATAGTTCACTCAATGCTCACCAAAAGGCTCCATGATTTTGAATGCCAAATTACCTCTATTATTTATAGAAGTTAGTTGTGATGCGCTTCTATGTTTCTTAGCAATGTGAGATTGTTTTGTTCTCATATTTTTACTCTTTAGACTTTTGGGATGCTCTTCTATGTTTCTTAACCATGTGGAATTGTTTTAAAAAAAAAATTAAACAAAACAATATCATTTTGTTATGATTTTTTTAACCCCAAATTTATTTTTTAATTATAGTTATATAATTATATTTATTATTTAATATGTTTTACCTTAAATATTATGTTGTAGTTAATTTGAATCATTTTGTTTCACTTGATTTTATGGTTTTTAACTTATATATATTATGACTTGCTTTGAATATGACTTATGATATAAAAAATTATTTTTTATTAAATATTTTTGGTATTTTATTTAATTTTTTAAATAATTATGACGTCGTCCGATTCTTCCGACCGGTCGGACTAGTTCGACCGGTTGAACCAATGAACCGATAGCATGACCGGTTCGCTAACCGGTCCGGTTCTGAAAACCATACTGAAAACCAAGAAATGAATCCACTTCCCTGGCTAGGTCTGTGGAGGCAAAGGAGCACCACTCTCTTTTTGAGTCGCTCCGACCATCCTCGGTGGAGCTTCCAAGATCCGCTGGATGCTTGCTGTTCTTAGCCATTGAAATATCAAACGACAGCATTTAATAGTCGATGCCAATTCACCATTTGCTCCGGTTGAACTTCTGTTGAATGCATTGTTCTTCACGTTTGTTCTGATGGTGCCACATGCGTCTCCATTGGCTTCCTCATGTTCCAGTTTTGAAATGACCAATGCATCTTTTGATGTACCTATTGTAGCACTGCCAAATCCTGGTTGATTCTCTGAGTTGTGTGCCTCGGCACGAATGAAACTGTCGGACTCGATGACCTTTGCCATACTGGTTTCTGGAAAATTCTTGGATTTTTTCCTTATGTGATCAAATATTGTTTCTTCAGTCAGTCTTTCGAACATGAAAGTTTTAGGTTCAGGTTGAAGATCACCTTGAACAGGAGAAGTAACATTTTAACACCAAACTAGAATAAAAATGACTGATAGTTTACATATGGAACTTTCATAAAAAAATGCACCTGAATCATCTGTGATATCAATTGTAATTGAGCTCCCAGCAATAACACGACGCTTTCCGGTTAGGTAGGTGTTGATGCGATCGGTAATCTGTTCTGGCTCAGTGGATTATGGCAAAGGATCAAGGACTATCTGTTGACGGATTTTGCTTTTCACTCGGTCAGAAGAGCGCTTTCTTGGGAGAATTAATCCCCGGATAAAGGGGAATAGGCATTGTTTGATGGAGTCAAGAGAGGGAAGCTCTTGGCTTTTTCCTTGGCTTTTTCTCGTATATGGTCGAATATCGACTGCTCAGTGATTATTTTACAGTCATCTTTTTCAGTCCAGAATAGAAGGTGATGATTTATTTCCATCTTCATCTAGTCTGAACTCTAATTCGGCAAATCCAATTCATAACTTAGCAATTTTTAACTCAGAAACAAAAACAATAGCACAAAACCCGAATACTAAAATGTATCAAAATTTATATAACATGAATTATGAACATGTCAAATTTATGTAAATGTAAAATACTTTGAACGCAATCATAAACCATAAATGGCAATGTCTGGCAAAAAACTACTTCAAAATAACATTAGGCTGATCTCTACAAAATAAGGAGTTCGAGAAGAAGCTTGCATACCTTAAAAACTCATCCACTCTGCTGCAGCCGAATCAGATTAAGTTGGAAACTTAAAAATAGAGGAAAGAAGCACAGATAGCATTTAGAATTAAGCTTTCCATCAAAGTCTTCCCGACTTCTATTTGACTAAAATATTTGATTAAATGAGAAATATGTTTCGACAGGAACACCCTTATATAATGCTCAGAATGAAAGTATCCAAATACTGACTATAAATTACTGTAATTGCATTAGCACCCTATCTTCTCATGGAAAAGAATTAGGTTTTCTTCTTCAGAAAGAACAATCTGTTAGAGAAAAATTTAGTACATTAGATTTCATTAATGACTTACTAAGAAATACGAAGAAGCTTTCTGGATAGTGTACCACATCAGCAAAGTGTCGTTTGGTTGATTGGGCTCCTTGTGATGATAACCTCGTCAATGTTACTGCTAACTTGGATTTTCCTTGCCTCTTACATTCACTTACCTCAATCTCAATGGCAAATTTTGGAGGCAAAGACGTGAGAGATTCCTTGATATGATTTCCAAAAGGAAAATTTTTCCCATTAACTATCTCTATTATCCTTGGATCAGCTTCAGCTAGGGTCTCAAATGATTTAACTCCCATTGATTGCAGTGCCTGAATAGAAGTATTAGCTTAGGAGTATAATGTGAGAATAATGAATCAAACAAATATTTAGATACCTATGTTGCTCCCACTGCATTTTAAATTTTTTCAAGGTATCCATATATTATATCTATATCTAATGCATATTCAACATGGATACTAGGATATAACCCGCCAATAATTCTTAAAAAATACATCTATAAGCCTTTAAAAAAAAGTAGCATGTCCCTCTGATCCATATTTATGCCCAACACTGATATCAGCATCCGATCAATATAGTTGAATAAATGTAGCATTATCAATCAAACTATCACTTGTCCAAGAAAACCTTTGCTGTCACCATTCCGATGCCAGGTAATTGTTTCAGCAAGAGTGGACTGTCATCCCATAGTTTCTGATAGAATGACTTTGCTAGAAGGGACGAGTTCAGGGATCCTTTGTAGTTCTTTTTGCATATAAAATACTCTTTCATACACTTAGCAATCCTGCACCCATTTAAGCATATTGAATTTGCATCCTAAAGCAAACAAACCAATTCATAATTTCATCAGTTCAACTTTAAAGTATTTTTGTTTTCTAAAATGAAGATAAATGTTGGGGTAAAAATATAATAGAATTGAGGTCATTAAACCTGGCTCATGGATAAATCATGAACTAGAGGATTCCCGGTTAAGCAGTCATTTGCCAAAAAAAATATCTTCTCTTCTCTAGTTTGAATGCGTTTTTTCCGTTTCCCTTTATCACCACTGACATGAAACCGGAGGCGGCCATCTTTATCTCCATTTATGTCATTCAAAAGTTTCTTCTCATTCCGTCTAAGCATCCCTTCATTTCAAGAAAATTAATACATCACTCAGTTCCTCTAGAATAACATGTACAAAAGATTACTCTCTTCATTTTCCCTTAAGTGCTCCTATTTGCCAGCTATAGATATCGGAATCCATGTCCAATATTCACACCCGAGTTCAAAAAACATAGGAAAAAACAACTATTACTAGATAGTCATACATACAAGCAATCTCCTCAGCACGGCATATAATCTGTAGTACATCTTCCAAACTACAGCTTGATGGTGCTTGCATAATGTGTTTCATGGTGTTAAATTTCAAATAGTACTTTGCATCAATCTTCCTGATTCTAAAGAAAAAAATGGGGAGGAATTATTGATATGTTTATACTTCAGGAAAGCTAAGAGAATCCTTAACAATTTCAAGATACCTTGCGGCTTCAAGACAAAACCATCTTGATCAGTCTGAATCATTTGGTGGCATGATAGCTTATTAACATTTTGAACACAAATTTCTGGCTCAAACAACATTCATGAGTAATATGATGTCAAAACAAATTCAATAAATCAAAATGGAGAGAACTATACCTTGGATATACTTCTCTATTTGTTCTCTTCGAATTGCCTTTTTAACTGCATAATTCTGAGGATCCTGATTGGGATCAAGGTGTCAATTTTCAAGTACAAGAAAAATTTATATCATTCAAAAGATGGCAGTACGCTTATATACATGCCTTTTTCATTCTCACATATAAATATGAGCACTTCATCCACTCGATTGCCTTTGTGATGTCAGAGATGGTCAGTTGAACTATTTCTGCAGTTAAGTGCTCCGTCAAGCAAGAGAGCAATCTACAGTGGTAACTAAAATGTGAAGGACACAATTAGGAGATATGGCCAATTTTAATAGAAGGCGAGCAGAGCACCATGCGCAGAAATCAAGAATAACAAATCTTATAGAAAAGCATTGATAATTTGACCGTCAATAAGTGTCTAATATGGATATATTAAATTCTTTAGACATATTTTCATGCATTTGAAGTATATCCATATAACGTGTCAGATAAACTGCCAAACACGAGTACTTCAAGAAAAACAGAGCCTTTACCCCCATAAAGAATATAAGATTGCATCTGTTTGTCACCGCATGACAGGGAAGACTCCCTTAGCCTTTCCTGTTGTTCATGACTTAAATGGATTTGAATGACCAAAGGTCATTACTACCTGAGAGAGGCGTTGTGCTGCTTCTTTTGTCCCTTTGCTTGTTGAGCAAAAAACCAGAGCAGATTTTCCTCTTGAATATTGCATCAGAATATCTGCAATCAGTTCCTACCAATAGTTATATATATGGTCTTCTATCATAAAAGAGTATTTGTGTATGCAATAGAAGCAGACATAAGACATAAGTCAGGAAGTTGAATCTTACCAAAAATATAATTTTGGGCGGGCTGGATGATGACACATAGAGACAATGATTAATATTAGTTTAATTTATCTTATAAAAAAAATGTTAGATGAAGCAAACTTTTGCCTAATTATATATGTTCATATAAATCATTCTAGTAAAAAGGTGTGTGACTTAATAATCAAATACAAGTTGCCTTCTCAAATAGGAAGTCATTTTTTGCCGAGGCATATCCTGCAAGGAAGGTATTTCTTTTATCAAAGAAATACACCCAAGGGAACTAACTTCGAAAAGACAGTTTTGAAGATGGAACATCTAAACAGAAAACGTGTACCGAAAACTTTAGTGGTCAACTTTACAGGCCTCATTTCTTCTTCAAACCTGTTAAACATTAGGAAGATCAAGGAAATATAATTCTACATCAAACTAAGAGAAGATAATGTAGTAATCCCATGAATAAATCACCTCTTGATTCCTTGGACAGGGACCTCGACCCATTCAGCTGTGCTTGTTGGCAATGCGGCGTGGATGTTATAAAAAACATAAATTGCTTTCCATCTTATGAAAACAAAAGTTTCAAATTAAACTAGACCAACTCTTTCACACATATAAGAGGAAAATTTCACACGTATAAGAGCAAGCATTATTATTCTGCTATCTATTGCTTACAAAGCTACCCCACGAAGATCATTCAGCAGGTGAACTTCATCAATAAGTACAAGTGCTATGTCACTGAAAAAGCTCAAGCCTCCATCCTTTATGCGATACCGAGTCACGGCATCAAATTTCTATTTAAAAGAAAAATGAAATCATTAAATCATGTAACTCATGTCTCAACAGAGCCATTTAGAACGAGTATACAGTGCAACAAATGAGTAATTCACTGTTTGGTTTTCTTAATGACAGGGGAAATTGAATTTTTCATACATGGGCTGATATTGGCAAAAGTTTAAGGATATGATATATTTGATGGTTTAAGACTGCTCCTAGTTTATTATTACCTGTTCTTTTGATTGTTGGATTAAGTTCTACCATTGTTGGAGTAAAGATTATTTCAATATTTTTGTTGTGTTTGGACATATTTTGCCAAGGAATCATAAAAGCTGGTGCTTTTGTTTGGTTTTTTGTTGGTGACTCATTGAAGGATGTTATTTTGTGTTGTAACGGTAGTCTTGGCCCATTGACAACTATTGTTTTGATGTCAAAATGAATTCCTTCTTCTCAATTAATAAATAAATGAAATACGTAGTAAAGACAAGTAAGGGTCGATCCTCAGTGACTTAGAAAATTCCAAATTTCTATTTGAATGGTTTAAACCAAGCTATATGTAGTAAGGGGGTTTTGGTAAAAAGGATTCAATAATAAAAAAGTTATTTAAAGTAAAAATAAAGAAAATAAAGAATGTAAAGTTGAAAATGAATATGGTAAAAACAGCCTCATGCCTCTCTTTGACTCAATTTTCTTCGGATCATCGAATTAGATTTACCCTTCGGGATTCACGGCGGTTAGTTTGTCTACAAGGGCAATCATCGTGACTCTATTTTGTATACCGAATACCCAAGGAAATCTTTGATTCCGGCTTCGGAAATTGATCTGATCAACATCAATTGTCGTAAATCAATAACCTTTTAAGTTCGTGAAGACCGACTCGGATTGTTGTTTCAATAACTACTAATTCAGATCTCAATTCCCTCTTGGCAATGCAATCTCGCCAAGTGTGTTCCCAGGAAGTCGAATGTTCTTTCAATAAGTCGATCCTTCCTCTCACACATTTAATCGCAACAACATCTTGACCAAAGTCAATCTTTGATTTTGAAAATTGTTTTGATTTTGAAAATAAGCGTAGAGAATTAGAGAGATATTCCAAAGTTATTCATGTGTTTTCCAATTCTCAAATTGGAGTTGAGTTATCGCTTAGCTCTCGGCTTATGAGAAAATTAGCTAAGCATGACAAAAGTCATACTTAGCATGTTTAAAAATAAAACGTAAAATAGAAAAAATTGAAATGAAAAGAAATAACTTTATAAAACTAGAAACAAGAAGAAGAGTAAATTTTGTATTGTGTTTAGGCTTACCCCAAGAGAGTATTTATAACCTCTAAAAACCTAGAAATAAACATAGCAATTAAAATAAAAAATAATCCTAAAGATAATTTCAAATGTTTTCTAAATTCAAACTTTAAAATTTAAAAATAAGTCTCCTAAGATATCTCTGTCCGTCCACCTTCCAGAAGGCACTGACTAGATCTTCTAGAAAACTGCTATTGACTTGACCTTCTAGAAAGTGTCACGTCAAACCATGTCATGCCCAGAGTCGTGCCCATATCTCCAGCCATGACCAAATAATAATAAAAATACAGAATGCGCTCGTTTTACTGCTAATTCTGGAAACTAAGATCATGCATGAAAATAAACATAACACAACCAAATCAACAACAATAAATCCATAAGATCGAAGATTTAACAAGCAAATAATATCGATTTAGAACACTTATCAAATTCTCCCTCACTTATCTCATGCTTGTCCTCAGGTATGATATAATCAAATTAGCCAAAAATTACATTTATCTTTCTTTGTCAAGTCTCACATTTGAGGAAGCATGGTAGAGACCACAATAATTATCCAAGTCAAGACACCAATCAATTGAACATCACCAATTGGCACAAGCTAAATACAGTTGTAACATCCATTCATTCATCAATCTCAATACCCATAACTCAACACCTTATCGAGATTCACTCAAATTACTCAATGTGTTTGGGGTATAAAAACGCTCAATGTCAGAACCGACACGATATTACCATAGGCCTGCAAGTAAATTAAATCTCCACTACTAATAAGAACAATATGCATAAATCAAAGGGTCTTTTATTATAGGTAAAGGTGAGGAAAAGGCTAATAATATGGTTAAAAATTCAAGGCAATGAACTACAAATAAGTATAACTCCATCAATCGACTAATTACAACAAGATAAAAGACACAATACCATCAAACAACACATTTCCTTTCGAATTGAATTTGATTTTTCCGCACTAGTGTTGTTGCTTTGTTTTTTTCATTCTTTCTCATGTCTTTTTTTAGAATTTTTTTTCGAAAAAAGAAAGAAAAACCTTTTTTATTTAATTTTTCTCTCTTTCGCACATCACACCAAAATTCTTCTGTTCATGGAGCATACACGGGATAATTTGTTCACTTGTCCTGAAAATAGCAGAAAAGAAGGATAAAATAAAAAGGCTCGGGTTTATGATTGTGGTGAAAACAAAGAATGGGAATAAGCTCAAGAGTGGTTAACTAGAGGGAAAATGTATGGGTAGACAATTTAGTGGGTAAAACAAAGTGGTTAATCCTAAAGTTCCCAAATCATTTTTAAGCATCATGTTCATGTGTAATCTTGAAAGTTTTTAAAATGTATGTTCTAGAATACCAATGTCAAATTCGACTCACTCAATCCAACAAAATAAGAGCAAAATGATATGCTTGTAAAGGCTCAAATTGCACCAAATTGTTTTCATGCATTGAGCTAAACACATTTCAACCAATAAAATCATGGAATATCACAAGAAATCTAACTTGATCACAATTCATGCTATCCGCTATCAAGAATATCTTAAGCTAAATGATTATGTGTTCCAAAACAAGCATGGCATACCAAAAATATTCAACAAGACAAAAGAATTCAATGAAATTTTCCGCAAATCCAATCAACACATAGAGATAAGCAAAGGGAAATTCAATGTAGACTATACTCCCCCTCAATTATAGCATTTTGTCCCAAAATGTAAAATTAAAGTACAAGATAAGGAATAGAATACTCCCTGGATTTACTGTCGACCACGGCCAAGACCGAGGTGGTAGGCGCTGGAATGTCCGGGTTAATGTCGTGAACTAGAAGCATGGTCAGGTGGTGTCGTCGGTGGAAAATTGACATCTAAATCTTCTGTAAAACCATAAATGGGATGGTACATTAGCAACAGCTGAACAGGAATAGGATTAAAATTTACCTCATGAGTATTTTTCGATGCCACCGAACGCATGGAACACGATGAGAAGGTACATTGTTGTGGATGAGAGGAAGAAGTGGCAACGGTTGGCATGGACTGGAATGATGGAGATGGTGAACATGACAGAGAGGGACGACAAACTGTTCTTGGTTTGGGAAGGAGAGAGGCGATGGATACAAACGAAGAATGGTACGACGCGGGCGGAGTGTTTGGTACGGGCCTTGGCATCATTGTTTTGCTAGTTCCTCATGCGTACCATCGTGGAAGTGTCTGTCGGTTAAAAGCTCGGTGGTGGGTACGACGAGAGAAGTGACCGGTGTGGCGTAGAAATTAGCACAAGGCCGACGGCGGGAGTGAAGGAGAAGAGAATGAGGCGACGGGTTTGGTTTGAGGAAGATGAATGTGTTGGGTTTTGATTTTTTTTCCTATTTGGTTAAAAAATCTGGGGAAGAGTGTTTTAATTGGGGTGAAATTGGTTTTGAAAATTAAAAATAGGGTAAATATGATTGGAATAGAAGTTGAAAGAATAGATTGGTTAGGGTAGGCCCACGGTGAAAGGAAAAGAAAGATAGAAAAAGGGTGAAATGGCGGCGGCATGTATATGTTTCAAAATGGGTGGCAGATGGGTTTCTTTTTTTGGTTTGGCTAAAATGCGTCGTCCTGCAAGTGGAGATGCTAACTTGCGACGTTTAATGAAATGGTGCACATGGTGCTGGAATAGATTTTTCCATTGTGTTGCGCGAAAAGTGTTACTGCTCTGGGGGACTGAATTTCGTCATTGTTCTAATATAAATTCTGCAAATATTCCTCATTAAATTTCCTTGTTTAAGCTCAATTGAAAACATTTGGTTCCTAAAATAAAACAATAAATTAAATTAAATTTGCTCAATCGAAATAAAATAAAAAATGCAACGAAATTAAAAACAATAGGTTGCCTCCCACAAAGCGCTTTTGTTTAACGTCATTAGCTCGACAACCTGATTCAGACTACAGGTTCTAAGAGAAATACTTCATCCACTTTATACGCTTTTTCCAACTAAGAATTTCCTTATGAAAAATTCTACGATCGTATAATTCTTTCATTTTCTCCTTTTAGAATTTGGCATTCTCATAGGTTATTCTTCGGATCTTTTTCGGCTTTGAAAGTTTATCCGAAATAACCGTTGAACTAGCATTTTCTTCTAAAAAAGAACTCTATAAGTTTTTCGGCATTTATTTCAGTTCTATCTCAGGTGCCTACAAAACAGAAGTCGAAACTTTAGACTTAGAAAGAATCAATTTTAAATTGGCACAATCTGAATTTTTTTTAACTTCCTGATTTCCTCATCATGATCTTCTAACTCCCTGCATAGATCAAAAGAAAAATTAGTTTCTACAAACTCTTTTTTCCAAAGGATCAATAATACCAACAAAATTTATGCTCGCCACTCTATCTGGTGTTTCATTTTCTTATATACATCAAATTTAACAATCTCTCCATCAAACTCCATGGTCAAAATTCCGCTTCTTACATCAATTTTTGTGTGCACTGTGCTTAGGAAGGGACGCCCCAATAGAATATTAGAAGAAGTACTTGTGCGATCATTCTCCATGTCAATTATATAAAACTCAGCGGGAAATATTAAGTCGTTTACCTCCACCAACATATTTTCCAAGAGTCATTCCGGGTAAATGATAGATCTGTCAGCAAGTTGAATTGATATTTTTGTATCCTTCAAGGGTTCGTTAGTGATCATATTTTAAACAGAGAGAGACATCACATTAATATAGGCGTCAAGATCACACATGACTCGCTTTATCTCAACTTTACCAATTTTACAGGGTATTGTGAACATACCTTGGTCTTTCAATTTTGGTGGCAACTTTTTTTGGAATACAGCTGAGACATGTTCTCCTAGATTTACCTTATCGTTCTCGGTAAGTTTTCTCTTTGTTGTGCAAAGGTCCTTCAAAAATCGGGCATATCTTGGAACCTTTCGAATAACCTCAATGAGAGGTATATTGATTTCCACCTTCCAAAATACATCTAGTGTTTCCTTTTCCTTAGCTTATTTATCCTTTTTTACTAACCTCGATGGAAAAGGTGGTGGCACGTCATATTGAGATGGTGTTGGATCTGTTTGTACTTTGTCACTCTTCTTCTGGGATCCTGAATCAACAGTCTTCTTTCCTTTTTAGATTGCTTCATCTTTTGAAACAGGTGGCGCGACTACTGTACCACTCCGAAGAGTGATGGCGTTGACATTCTCCCTTGGATTTACCTCGATTTGAGATAGAAGTTTACCTTGTAACTCCAAGCGTCCCACAATCTGAGCCAGTTGGCTTATCTACTTGTCCTTTTCTTGGAAGTGAGCTTCAGTATGAATCTGGAATTTTCCTGGGAAATAGCTAATCTTTCAACAATTGACTCTAACGATGTCTTCTGCGACTATGGGGGTGGTGGAGGTGGCCTTGGTTGATAAGCTTGATTCGTCCTTGAATTTTGAGCGTAACTCAATTTTAGATGATCCCTCCATCTTGGGTTGTAAGTATTGTTGTAGGGATTATAAGCCCTCTGGGGAGGTCCTGGAAAGTTCCCTACTACATTAACCTGAGTTGTTGTGTCATCTTGAATCAGTGGACAATCATCTATTGGATGATCAAGTAATGCACATATTCCACATAATCTGTTGTGTCCTATCTTTCTTGCAACAAGAGAGTTGACTACTTCAATTAATTTATCTATCTTATTTTCTAAATAAGATGAACTTATCTCATGAACCATTCGAGGAGGTTCATTATTTGGGCGAAACTGTTGGGAATTTGCGGCTATTGTGGAAATTAAATCCCTAGCCTCAGTAGGTGTCATGTTCATCAAAGCTCCTCCGCTGGAAGCATCGATCATCTTCATTTCCAGGGGAGTTAATCCTTCGTAAAAGTATTGAAGGAGTGTTTGCTCAATTAACTCATGCTGTGAGATCTTCATTTCCAGAGGAGTTAATCCTTCGTAAAAGTATTGAAGGAGTGTTTGCTCAGTTAACCCATACTGTGGGAAACTAGCACATAACTTTTTAAATCTCTCCTAATAGTCATAGAATGACTCTCCATCAAGTTTTTTGATTCCAAGTATTCTTCTTTAAAACTCACTTGCTTTCGCCACAGGGAAAACCTGTCAAGAAAAAGGCAAGTCATTTGAGCCCATGTAGTAATAGAATTTGGGGTAGATAAAATAACCACTCTTTAGCCGAATCGGCTAAGGAAAAATGAAAAGCTCTAAGTTTGATTTGATCCTCGGTTACTCCCTGTGGTCTCATGCTGGAGCAAACCATGCGAAATTCTGTGAGATGTTTATGTGGATTCTTGTTTGGTAATCTGCGGAAGGTAGGGAGGAGATGAATAATGCAAGTTTTTAACTGGTATGGTGTTTCACCTTAGGGAAAATCAATGCACAAAGGCTCTTGTTCAGTAAGTGTTGCAGCTAACTCTCTGATAGTAGGATAGACCATCGGATTTGGTTCGGTATTAATGGTTTCACTTGAACTTGATTCTGAATTCGATTCTGGATTTTATTGTTGTCTCCTTCTTTCCCGAAGCATCTGTGCGTGAAGTCTCCTAGCTATGGCTTCTATTTTCGGTCGTACTCCACTAATTCGCCTGGGTTTGTCCTAGTCATAAATCAAAAGCAAACAAAAATTAGTAATTTTGGAGAAATCCCCGACAATGGCGCCAATTTGACAACTTTCATTTTGATGTCAAAATAAATTCATTATTCTCAATTAATAAATAAAGGAAATACGTAGTAAAGAGAAGTAAGGGTCGATCATCAGGGATTTAGAAAATTCCAAATTTTTGTTTAAATGGTTTAAACCAGACAATAAGTAGTATGGGGGTTTTGGTAAAAATAATTAAATAATAAAAAGTGATTTAAATTAAAAATAAAGAAAATAAAGTTGAAAATGAATATGGTAAAAACAACCTTAAGCCTCGCTTTAACTCAATTTCCTTCGGATCATCGAATTAGATTTTCCCTTCGGGATTTACGTCAGTTACTTTGTCTACAAGCGCAATCCTCGTAACTCTATTTTGTATACCGAATACCCAAGGCAATCTTTGATTCTGGCTTCGAAAATTGATTTAATCAACATCAATTGTTGTAGATCTATAACCGTTTAAGTTCGTGAAGACCAACTCAGATTGTTGTTTCAATAATAACTACTAATTTCGATCTCAATTCCCTCTTAGAAATGCAATCTCGCCAAGTGTGTTCCCAAGAAGTCGAATGTGCTTTCAATAAGCCGATCTTTCCTCCCACGCATTTAATCACAACAACATCTTGACCAAAGTCAATCTTTGATTTTGAAAACTGTTTTGATTTTGAAAATAAGCGCAGAGATTGAGAGAGATATTCCGAAGTTATTCAAGTGTTTTTCAATTCTCAATTTGGAATTGAGTCATCGCTTAGCTCTCGGCTTATGAGAAAATTAGCTAAGCATGACAAAAGTCATACTTAGCATGTTTAAAAATAAAACGTAAAATAAAATAAATAAAAACTTGAAAAGAAAAGAAAAGAAATAAATTTATAAAACTAGAAAGAAGAAGAATAGTAAATTTTGAGTTTTGTGTTTAGGCTTACCCAAGAAGCTATTTATAGCCTCTAAAAACCTAGAGATAAACATATCAATTAAAATAAAAATAATCCTAAAGATAATTTCAAATATTTTCTAAATTCAAACTTTAAAATTTAAAAATAAGTCTCCTAAGATATCTCTGCCGGTTCACATTCCAGAAGGCACTGACTATATCTTCTAGAACACTGCTGCTGATTGGACCTTCTAGAAACTGCCACGTCAGACCGTGTTATACCCAGAGTCGTGCCCATGTTTCCAGCCATGATCAAATAATAAAAAAAATGCAGAATGTGCCCGTTTTACTGCTAACTCTAGAAAGTAACATCCAGCACGAAAATAAGCATAACATAACGAAATCAACAACAATAAATCCATAAGATCGAAGATTTAACAAGCACATAATATCGATTTAGAACACTCATCACCCATGATGGTACTTTTTCCATTATTGTTGTGAACAACAATTCTGTTTTTTCTTTGTTCATTTGCTCCGGGAAGGATATCTAATGATGGATGCTCTTGCAGAACATATTCTAGTGTTTTTTCTTGTCTGTTGATTGCATTTCCTATTGTTTCTGGTGTTCTTCTGGTTTGTTTGGTTTATGGATGTGAACTCCCTGTTTGCTTTGATAGTTCTTGTATGGTTAAGTCATGAGTTCTTGAGGCATTTTTTTATAATGGTGTTGCACCTTTGTAATAAGCTTGTCATTTCAATAAAACAAATTACTTGGGGGACAATGAGTGTTGGCACAAGTGGTTGGGATTCAGGAATTTGAGCTTGTAAGGGCAAGTTTGAATCCTACCATATTTACTCTTGGTGGGCATTCTACAAATTCTTATGTAAATTCCAATCCGGTCATAGGTATGCCCTAAACTTGGACTGGAGCTACCTCTTACCTAAACTTTTTTCTCCAAAAAAATTACTTGGGGGAAAGGTATAGTCACCTCAGGAGTGGTTAAAATGATATTTGCATCTTGAATATTCCTTATGTTATAAGATTCGTTATCACCTATCAATTCTAGGCAAGTTATCCCCAATGAACCAAGCTTATGAGTCCAATCAATCAGCTTCTATTGTACTAAAGCTTTAGATGGGGCTATGTAGATCTTTAAACCATATCAAAACAAAAATAAGAATAGTTTCAACGTGAGTGCTGAAGAGTAAATTAAGAGAAAATAGGCACTTGACTGGATTTACTAAAGCACTAACATTAGCGCTGAAGACTTAAGCACTCAACTGTTTTTAATGTTCCCTTCATAAGCACAAACCTTCCATCACCAGAGATAAACCTTGAGAGAAGCCTCAAAATGCAGAACTCAAATAGTACCGTTTTCCCACTTCCTGTCGTAGCTGAAATAACCATGTTTATATCGGAGAGGAAACAAAAAGGGAAGCATTCACTTTGCAGTGAATTAAAGTACCTGCAAAAACGCAACAAAAACCACCATATGGAAGAGATTTAACTTGAAATCGCAAACTTATCTTTATCATGGTTGTAAACATAATGAATGATACTGCAATTAGTTGAAACAAATATCGCATATGAATGTCAACAACGTAGGGTGCCAAATTCCTTCATCGTCAAGCAAAATCCATAAAATGTTATAGTCAATCTCTTAACGTGTGAAAATTTCAAGTTATAGTACATTTACCTGAAATTAAAAGTTGAACGGAAAGGTTCTGGTAAATGGAACACGGATTTCAACGAATATGAATCCATTCGCAAACTCTGTTATTAATAATCTGAGGCAAGAAGAAAAACAAATAAAAGCTTATACTAACGTTTTTCTTTTGAATTTCGATTTAACCGATGTGAATCCCTGCGCTCTGCATCAGGCACTCCAAACAAAAATAAAACGAAATATTCTAAAAGATCTAGGAAAGAGCTTGAAAGAGAGATAGAAGAATAACCTATTATCGGTAGTTATTGTTAAAGACACTTAGGATAGCGATTATTGGAGCTTATCATAACAAAAACAATGGAAATCAAAATGTTTGGCGCCTTCATAACTCTAAAAGTCGGAATCATATAGAAAACAAAAACGTTTACCTTCGGAGAAAGAGGGTTTGAGCATTCAGTTTCTGCAACACCTGCGATTAGAGGGAAATTTAATCAACGAAGAGAGGAGAAAGAAAATATAACTCAAAACATACAAATTGATTTTGATTTCAAACTTTAAACTATTCCATTTGACAGATTGACTTTGATGAGCTTACGGCGGCAGCTGAAGCACCGATTCATTGCCCATCAATATGCAGGAACTGACTTGATTATAGAAACATTCCCCGCCTTCGCAGCTGTTTTCAAAGAATGATGTGAATTTTGGTTATATATAATCATATATTTAAATTTAAATTTTGATATATATATATATATATATATATTATTTTATTTTAATTGTATAGTTTTAAAAAAATAAATCAGGTTATTTTATGCAACTGTTTGCATTATGACAAATGATTAAAGAGGAATCTTTTAGATTTTAGGGAGGCAAATTAGAGATAAGGATAGGATCAGTTCATTCATTATTGTTAAATTGAAAAGTTATGTCTAGAAAAAATAGTTTTCAAAAATTTTGTAAAAGAGTAACTGTGAAAAACAATTAATAATATTTTTTTAAGGTAGACGCACACATATATTACCAATATGAAATTTGTGTGTGTAATAGACACAAACAACATTTTAGAAGGAACATAATCAATAAAATAAATAATTATCAGAGACAAATTGTACTTTAAGATTGGCACTTGTACACTCTCAATGATACAATGATAACTATTAACCATTTGACATCTAGTTTTGTAATAAGTTTATTTTGAAAATTGAAAGTTTAAAAGCCAAAAATATTTTTTTAACTGTGATAACTATTAACCATTTGACATCGTGTATTATAATAAGTTTAATTTTAACGTAATTCAATGATACAGTGATAACTGTTAACCATTTGACATCGAGTATTGTAATAATTTTATTTTGAAAATTGAAAGTTTAAAAGCCAAAAATATTTTCTTTAATGAATGAACTTGACTAACGAAAATAATCTATAGTCCCAATATATGATTAATATGAGAAATAGGATTAATTGAATTTTTTATTTAATTCGGGAGCTTAATTAATTTTATACTACATTGGAGGTTCATTTTTCTAAATTGAATTAAAATTATAACAAAATTGACAAAATATGTAAATAATAAAAACTAGATATGTGATTATACTACTTTTTAATAGTCACATCAGCTCCTATATTAAATATTATCGATTGGTGGTTCGATTGATAACACTTAAATAGTTAAGTGATCTGATTGATAAAATTGAAAGATTAGTGGCTAAAGTAGAATCCACCCATAGTTAAGTGGTCAATTGTGTAGTTTACCCCTAACTTCATACTACAATAGACAATATCTTATACATGATACTTAGTAATATAAACATACATGTATAAGATGCAAGAGCAGGATTGTTGGTAGTTCAACTGCGTAAGTTATTGTTTCTTTTACCCACCAGGCAATTTACATCTATTTAGACAATCATACAAGCTGCACAACACATAGAGAACCAGAAATATCAACAGAAATAATATATGAATGGCCAGATTATTTACGTACGACTAACCGCAACGAGCAGGAAGATGTTCTTACATCTACAGTCGAATCGGGCACATAACCATGGTACTTAAATCCAAAGGCTGTCTGAATGGCAGCTTCGTGACGAGGAATCTCCAGGTCTTCTTCCTAGGATGATATATCTGCATGAACAATGTCCCTGCCCTCTTCTGCTGTCGTGACAGTCGAGGTTCAGTTGAATCAATTCCATTTACAATTGTCAGTACATGTAACTCCCCATTTAGAACAATAAAACCGAATGAAGTCTTACAAGCAGCTCTCCTGGGTACAACACACTCCTTTTGCCAACGATTTAAATCCATGTTGTATCTGCAGATACATAAAGCGATGATGAGTGTGCCATCATTCCTAAGACCTAGAGGCGAGAATAAGAATTTGGAATAAATAAAAAGGCAAATAACTTCTAATTCTGGCTTTAAATCCTAAAGGGAAAGTGAAAAGGAAGAGAATGTCTTAGATAAAATGCATTTTTGTTGATAGTCATATTAGAGAGAGTCAAGCAGTTTAATACATGCATCTCAGAAAATGGAACCGATCAAAAATAACGAATGAGGCGAAGGAGATTTAACCTACATTACTCAAACACAGGTATGTATCCCACGCAGGTATGGTAAGACTTATCTAAGGTTTTTTTTTTCTTCCATATATTTGACGGGTCCTTAGAGGTCGTATCCACATATCTAAGTGTCGGAGTAATTAGGCAAAAACCGTCTAACAAGAGATCAGACAACTATCTGAAATGGGCAAAAACCAGCCCATATGCGTCGGAGTCCAGGAAATGCTGAAATGTAAGTTCATTCTCTGAAGTAACCAAGACTTGGCAATCGATAAACGAGAAATACATAGATAAAATCCGTGAAGGCAGCGTGCCGAGGTATCATATCATAAACTGTCAAGTTGGCAAGAAAGTTCTATTATTTTTCCTCATTGCATGATACTATTGCTAAATAATGGCAAAAGCATCACAATTCTAAACTATAGTTTGTAGTCATTGAAAGACTAGAAGAGTTTCAAAACACAGATTATAGTATAATTTAAAATCATTATCTGCCTCAGTCGAATGATAGAAAACTACACAATCTTTGAACTGATCAGATTGTAACTATTAATGGTAAATTTATAATGCATTAAACGTCGATCCTAGCAAAACCATCAACTCATTGAAGTACTCGGTAACCTTTTAACACTATATCTAAATATTCTCAAAGAAAAACAAATCTGCAACATGGCAGAATTACACAGCTAATTTTTCCAAAAAGGCATGAATTCAATGACACCAACATAAATGTAGTTAGCAAAAACAAGAGCACAATTACCTGAGAATATCATAACCATCAAGCATGAAAATAGCAGGAGGATTACCTCCTTCTTCATTCTCAAATCACAACAATTTTCCCAAACCTCGGCGTCTCCCCTGTTCCCCACATATCCCCAAGTTCCCTCCACTTGCCACCACCATTTTCCTTCAGCTCCATCACCAAGGCATCCTTATAGTACTCGTCAACCGGGAACACACCCGAGACTGTTCTCGAATCTCCATACCCACCCATCACCCAAAACTCTCTCTCTTCCCCATCTCCACTAACCGTAAACCCCACGCAACCAGCTCGAAACCGAGGCAACCCATCCAATGCTTCCCATTGATCTTTTTCCACGTCGTACCTCTCCACCGTGCATATCCTACTCCCAGCAGCCCTAAACAAGGTGTGCCTGGACCCACCACCGGCGACGATGATTTGATCGGTGTCGGCAATCGCAGCGCAAGCGAAGCTCCCGCGCGGGGAAATCATGGGCGCAAGGCGATCCCAGGAGGAAGTAACGAAGTTATAACGGAAAGTCGAGGAAGAAGGAGAAGGGCGGTCCAGAGGAAAAGAACGGGTGTCGAAGAGGGAGCCGCCGAGGACGTAGATGTGTGGGGGCCCAGAGAGACGGAAGTGAAATTGCAGAGGCCGTACTCGTGAGGGTTGCAAGGCATGGGGGGCAAGGGACACCAGGCGAGGTGTTCGGGGTCGAAGAGGAAAGGGGAATAGATGTGGGGATCTTCCGGGAAGATACACAGGAGGTGAGAGCTGCGGTTGTGACGGCGGAGGGAGAATAGAGTCTTGGAGGAGAGGAAGATGTACCAGGGCTTGCAGGTGGCCTTGAGGCGGCAGTGGTGGGAGTATGGGAGGAAGGAAAGGATGAGGGAAGCGACGTCGTTTGGGAGGCCGGGGATCAGGGTTTGGTCTTCGTCGATTTCGTGAAGATGGGTCCGCGGCGATGATGGAGGAATTGACATCCTCTGCGAAAATTGATTATCGCTTTGATGAAACTGAAAATACAATTAATTTCCCAGCCGCTGTATCTTTTGATCTGTGAAATCAAGAAATACGACGCCCTTTCCCCCTTTTTCTCGACTTTTAAAACGGAATTTTGGTTAGGGTTTCAGGATTGGCTATGATTTCCAGAAATGCAGAAAAGTCAAAACGCTAAAAGCACCGAAGGATCTATAAGCAACTCTTTGATCGAATTCAACTCGATACATTTTTCTTCGAGTTAAATTAATGAATTTTATTTTTAAAATTTTAAATTTATAAAATTTAAGCTAAAGTTCTTAAATTTTACTTAGTATAAAAGCTATCATTTTCAGTCCATTTTAATATTTAATATTTCATTTTTTAAAACTATAACTAAGTTTTGTTTTGTTTCACTTTAGTACCCGTCGTTAAAAAAATTAGTTTTTGTTTCATTTTAATACCTCTGTTCAAAATTTACCATTTGAAAAAAAAATGAAAGTTTCGGTTCTATAACGGATGAAACTAATAATTTAGGTTTAAACACATTAAATTTTTATGAAAACTAAACGTTAAATATGGTTCTTAAAAAATGAAAATTTAGGTATTAAAATGGCCCAAAACTGATAGTTTAGGTATTAAATACGTAATTTACAGTTTTACTTACCAAATTTAATTATTTTTTTATAATATTTATGGTATTAGTTTTTAAAATAATTAATTTAGATTTTAGTGATTAAACACTATTTAGTGATAAAATTTATTCAAGACTGAATATCTATATATATAGATTATGTTTTAACGTTAAGTTTTGAGAAATAATTGTTTTAGAGAAAGAGAATTTTTATTGTGATTTATCTAACTATTAGGGTCTATATTACAACGATATATTTTATGGAGAGATACAAAGAGTTTAATGTATTTGTACTCTTTGTAATGTTTATATTTATAAATTATTTCTTCACTCGTGGAGGTAAATAAGGTTAAATCACGTTAAATATCTTCTATTTCATATGTCTTATTCCATGTTGATCTTGTTTTTGATTATCTTTCCGTGTAATTTTCTAATGATATCATAAGCTATGATTTGAATTGTAGAGTTTCAAAAAGAATTTTTTGCTACAATTTAGTGATATTAGAGTACAAGAAGGGTTTTGTTACGATAAGTTTTAAGTTAGATGAGGTAATTCTCAATTAATCTAACGGTGTTTCAATTGACATTTGTTTTCATGCGAGAATTAATGTTATTGATGGTATTGCTTCAATGAATATTTAATTTATGTAAGAATTGAAGTTGTTGAGACTTGAAGGCCAATGTTCAGAAAGAATTTGTGTCGAGAGAAATTATTGTATATTGACTGAAATTCTAATTGGTAATAAAGTTGAATTTTTATTATAATTGCAGTGGTTGAAAATTACTCGGTGATCAACTTTATTTAATTTAAAAAAATTATGGAATAAAGATTCTTCTCGGTCAATTTTGTCTTTTCTACAAATGTAAGGTGAATATTAATTTTTGAAATCATGAGAGATAATTCTTATGGAGTAAATTTCTTTAGTGGTCAAGTTTGTTTTTCTATAAACACAAGGTAGGTATTAAATTTTGAAAAACAATTAATTTAATTCCTAGTTTTTTTTTACACTTTGTACTCTGGAATTTTATCATTTCATCTTTTTAATCAACATTAACTATTAAATTCTATAAATATTTTGAATCGATTGATATCATGTGTCGTGTCATAATGTTGTCATATATCATTAGGTTATACTATACTTTTGTATTCATGCATCTAGGTCTTATTTGGTTGCATTGAACCCACTTCCCTTCCACTAATTAAAGTCTTTTTTTTTATTAATTTAGGGTACTTACAAGTGATAATATATGCTCTAAAGATTCTTAAACATTTCACAATAAATTCTCAAATACCCCTACAATTTATGGTTCTTGAACTTGAGACCTCTAAGAATAAAAATTATTCATTTAACCACTAAAATAACTTGATTCGTGCCACTGAATTAAAGTCTAAGTCGAATGGACTATAGATATTTGCATATTTTCACGGCTATAAGAAACTTTGAAAAATAAATTCGAGAGTAATCTAATTGATTCATTAAATTATTTTAAAAATATAATATTTAATGCACGAACTAAACTACCTCAATGGTTAGAGAAATGGTTATTACTTCTAAAGGTCCTAGGTTTGAGCACCAGAGACTAAAGGTATTTAGGGGTTCATTGTTAAATAATTGAATAAACTTTTATCATCCATTGGCATCCTTATTTCTTGGAGAAATATAATATAATCTTAAATAATATTTCTCCTCGCCCGTGGATCCATTGGCATCCTTGTTTCTTTGGTCTTTACACTTCATAAACATAAAAAAAAATTCAAAAGTGATGTCATTTCAAATTTTTTTTTTAGAAAATGTTTCTCAATTTTGTCAAGAAAACTTCTCATCCAGGATTGATCCTGATTATTTCTTGACTCGGGATGAAATTAAAAAAATGGAACCCTAATTCAAAAAAAATATATGTAATATAAAATTTTCATTATAATTTTTTTATTAAATTAAACAAATAGTAATTATTTCAATATCAACAACGTCGAAAATATATTTAAGTATATAAATACTTAAAAAAACATTGCCTTTGAGCATTTTTTGATGTAAAATCATTGATGATAGTGTCAACATCAATGTTTTCCAACATATTTTCCTCAATATATAGCATAACATTTGAAAATAAAAGAACGATTCTATCTAGAATTAAGAAATATATAGAAATCAAAAGAAAGAATTTGAAAACATAATCTTATCTAGAATTTTAAGAACAATCTTCAATACGATTCAAACACCACAATTGATGATAAACAATTGTGACTTTGTGTTTGTGAGAAATTAAAAAGTGTGAGTAATAATTTTGTAATACCCTAAACCTGATTGGGCTTAAAGTGCTACAATGGACTACCGAGGCAACCTTTGATTTTTAAAAACATATTCATTTTTTTCAAACAGGTTGAATGGTATCATAATTAAACATAAATAACTGTTATAAAATAATTTTTAATTAAGCCAATACTGTTGTATTACAATAATTAACGATGTGTTCTCCAACGTTATTGGAATGTTATCGTTAATTATTCATGATATGAGAATATCCTTTACAAAATCACGTGAGCAACTTTTTTTATTTTTTAAATCAATAAAAAATGTTTTTCTTTCAAAATGATTCACCTCATTAATTAAATTTACATTAATTCAAGGACCATAAATTAATTTTAAATTCTTTTTTAAAAAATCGAGACAAGATATAATTTTCTAATAATATATCAATTATTTTAAGTCATGAGGGTGTTTTAACCTTCCTCACATGTCTATTAAAAAAATAACTCACAAATTTAATTTTGACTGTTTGTAATTGTAGACCTCCAAAAAAAAATTTAAACATATTTTCACAAATCTTTAATACATGATAATTTTTATTGGTATTCGATCATATTTAATTTAAAATAACTAATATTTTTTCAATAAGAGAATTTTGTTATAATAATATATTATTTAGACTGTAAGTTTCATTAAAAATATCTCTACTTCTAAACAAAGGAAAATAGAATTCAGAACTGCAGATAGGAGCTAATGCCAACAGTATTAGGCTGCTCGAGCACCAATCTGCCAATCTACAAAACCAAAAAACAATTCAATATTACACTCATAGTCCTTAACGAGACCTATTACCACCATTCCACCAAGCTTTAAAATTTGATACTCTCTACATTTCATCTTTCGGCAACTAAGCAACCATCTCATTGTATGTTCTCTCCACATGAATAAATGTAATCTTATTAGTCTGTTTTGAAAAGGTATCAATCTGTGAAGTACGAGGACCGTATAGGAAAGGTGTTTAAAGTACTCGATACGTCTCCGACACGAGAATAGCACAGGGACGATTGGGATATGTATCGGAGATGTACCACGGGAGTAGGGTATGACTAAATAAACTTGAAGATATTCGGTGCTTACCCAGGGATATTTCGGGACAGTATGTGACTATCACGTGAGTCCCAAAAATAATTTTGATATTTTTATTAAAGAAATAAAAAGAAACGTTCTCACACGAAAATAAAAAAAGGAAGTGGTAATGTAAGAGAAATATTTGGGATGTTGACATTATTATATTGTTTATATGAATTTATACATGATAATTTTTGTAAAAAATAAAAATTATTCATGATACTTGATGATGTATTAATATTTTTGAAAAAATTAATTAAAAAAAGTTGAGAAAATTGTATAGGATGAGATGTTATGTTTTGTAAATGATGATTTATTAATAGAATAAATTCAATTAAAATGATTGTTTATATTGGAAAATTATAATATTTAATTTTAATTCATTGATTAATAAATTAAAAATATTAATTAATCATTAATAAATTAAATATTACTAGAGATAAAAATATCTATATAAAACAGGACGATAATTCAAAATGTTTATATAAAGCGAATTGATCTCAGAAGTTGACATTTATTGTCTAAGTGGTGAAATTTGATACTTTAATATGTGATTTACTTATAGATTTTTATTTTCTAATTTTTTATGAAGTGTTGATTTATTTATAATTTTTTATATCTATTTATAATTTTAATTTTTTTATATGTCGTACCCTTGTTCCCCGCGTTGTAACGTCCTAATTCAGTACAACCCAAAAATCAACGGACTATGGCGTCACGCGGACAACCAGAGTGGTTGACCCAAAAGTTTTTATTTTTTAAAAACAATATATTCATTCACTTAAATCCATTCATCGTAGATATAGCAAAATAGATACATGATAATTGGTTTACAAATATGAGAGCCCCCGAAACGATTTAAAGTAAAATATACAAAATATCCAAAACACATCGTTTCGACTCGAACATACAAGGGTACATATATGATACATGCACACTAATTTTAAATTCGAGACGAACTCAAAAGTTGATGGCTGGATGCAAGGTGGTCTAAGCGATGGCTCCTCCAAAAGCTCCTCCTACTAACCTACGCACAGAAACAAATTGTGAACGTTGAGCTCAGCTTCACACTAATAACCAAAATATACTATATGCGTCCTCTAATTCACATGCTTACAACATACTATTATCATACAAATATGCTAAGCTAAAATCATACATACAGTGGTAGGCATCATGGTGCAGCTGAGGGGCTACATCTCAGAGCTCATACACCCTTCTAGCCTACCTAGGGTGGGATCTAGAATTCTACGTCATAAACTGCACACTGGCTAACTTGCTTCGTTGAGCCTTGGGGCATCTATGCCTAGTTAGCAAAGAAGTGCCTAGTGCATTAACTTGGGGTTGGCCAAAACCTAACATACAATAGTTTCCATGTTTCTAGAGTGATTCGGGTGTCTGTCTCATTTCCCAAACATCACACAATGCAAGTATTATGATTCCTTAAGTTATAGGGTTTCTAGGTGAAATTTCACATTGTTAATTGTTCCCATTTGATGTCTTATTGGGGAGTTTTAAGAATGTTTGGGGTCCTTCAACGTTATCTCTAGATTCCCATAATTTCTTATTTTGAAGAGTGTGGTAGTATCGATACTGAACACATCAATATCGATATTGACTCAGGGAGTATCGGTACCAAAATTGCATTCTATAAAATCAATATTGAAACCCCTCCTTCAGGCATCGAGCCCGAGCCCATGGTATCGATACTCAATGCATGAGTATTAAAACTCCTACCCTGTAACTCACTTATTTGTTCCTTGCATAAGAACAATATCAATATTGTTCCTCCAATACCGATACTACTCGAAAATGCCATATTTGGGCATATTAAAACCCTTCTAAACTATTCTAAGAGCTCCAATGAGGTCTCCAATTGTTATTAAAGTCTTATGTGAGTTTATTAGGGTCATAAAGAGTTAACATACAACATAAAAACACATATTGCCAAGATTTGTCATGATCATGCTCCTAACTTTTTAAAAGCTAATACAAGCTAAGTCAATAATCTAAAATGCCTACAAATGGTATAGGAAGGTTAGTGTTGAAAACATTTTGATGTTTCGATATAACAAATTAAATTAAAAAAAAATTAATTTTGAAAATGATTTTTCTAAGCATATTCGATATATTAAATCGAATATCAAAATATTACTCAAATTATTTCAAAGTTCATTTTAAATCCTTTCTAAAGTGTAAAATTAAGTTTTAATCTAAAAAAAATTTCAAAACAATTTTACAAAGTATTTCGAACCGTTTCAAAGCCAAAAATTACAGTTTTTCCAGAGGGAACCGATTCCCCCTGAATGGTTTGGCTCCGAGAAATTCCAGTATGCTCGGAGGGAACCGATTCCCCCTAGGGGGTATCGATTCCCCCCACTGTTCAATGGTCGAATATTTTAATTTTACACTTAGGGAACCGATTCCCATGAGGGGGTACCAATTCCCCCCCACGCTCCAAGCAGAAATATTAATTGTTTTCACACTTAAACGGCTCCAATAACTTCATTAATGATCCCTAACATTCAGAAGTGATTAGAGGTGTATTTAAACAAGCTTAGAAGCCATTGATCAATAACAAGAAACAACAAGCAACTAGAATCAAGAGAGAATCAAAGAGAAAGCATCAAACCTGAAGTTTGTGCATTTCAAGCCTATTTTTCATTCAATATTCATTTTGCTTTCAAGAACACTACTTGTACTCAATTGTATTCATTCTTGAGTGTTCTTTTCTTTGTTCTAGAATTGTGCAAACAATCTACCTTGTGAGGATTTCCTTGTAAGTTTGCAAATTTGTAATATTCTCTTTGGGAAAGAGTGTTCTCAAGAATTGAGGTATATTCTTGAGGGTGTTGTAAGGTTATCTCCTTCGCCTCAAAAGAAAGAACAAATTAGTGAATTTGTTGGAAAATCCTTAGTGTGGATAGCTAAGGTAGTGGACGTAGACTTTTATTGAGAAAGTCGAACCACTCTAAATCGCTGTGCAATTACTTTTAATTTTCTGCGAAAGCTACCACAAAATTTTAATTGCCAATTCACCCCCCCCTCTTGGCCGATTACGTCAATCGATTAACTCAACAATTGGCATCAGAGCCTAACTCATTTGAAGGTTTAATCGCCTCTTGAGTCGATTCGGGAAGAGTTACATCGATAATCAAAGTCATCAATGGCCTCTACTTCAAACTTCGACTCCGGTCTCGATTCGATGCCCGTCAACAAGCCTCCTTTCTTCAATGGGGCTAACTATGTCTATTGGAAAAATAGGATGATGTACTTCATTCAAGCAACTGACATGGGAGCATGGAATGCCGTAGAAGAATGATACATCAAGCCTCTCACTCATCTAAGATTGTGGAGTGAAGGAGAGACAAGAATGTTCCAGCTCAACTCCAAAGCCATACATATCATATTTTATGCTCTTGGACCAGATGAATACGGAAGAGTTTCATCTTGTACAACTGCCAAAGAAATATGGGACAAACTTCACGTCACTCATGAAGGTACCGATGAGGTAAAGAAATCTAAAATTAGTATTCTAACGCATAGCTATGAAAATTTCAGGATGAAACCAAATGAAGATGTCAAAGCTATGACGGATAGATTTTCAACGATTGTCAATGGTCTCAAATCATATGGAGAGATCATTTCAAATGAAAAGCTTGTGAGGAAGTTAGTCTACTCCCTTCCAAAATCGTGGCAATCAAAGAAGACGAAAATCATCGAGTCTAAGGATCTAACGTCCTTAACTCTTGAAGAACTAATCGGTTCCCTTCTCACTCATGAAATGATGCTTGAATATGAAGTGGACCTCGATAAGATTGACGAGACACCAAAGGAGAAGGAGAAGAAGAAAAACATTGGAGTTGCTCTCAAATCCACAAAAGATGAGAGTGATTCGAATGATGATGATGATGACGAGGAAATGGCATTATTTGCCAAACGATTCAGAAAGTTGATGATGCCCAACCGAGAAAGAAAATTCAAACGTCATGAAGGCTTCAAAACTGAATCGAAGGAGAAAGACCCGATCATTTGCTATGAATGCAAAAAGTCGGGGCATGTCAAATATGATTGCCCATAATTGAAGAAAAAGGGTCAATCCAAAAAGAAGCACAAGGCTCATGTAGCTACATGGAGCGATGAAGAAGGTTCTGATAAAGAGGAACAAGAAGTTGCAAACTTGTTCTTGATGGCTATCGGGGAAGATTCTAAGGTAACCTCTAACTCATTCAATTTGGATGAATTATCTTATGATGAGTTATTAGAGGATTATAATGGGTTGGCTTCGGATTATAAGACTCTATTTTCAAAATAAAAAATGATATTTCAAAATTGAAAAACGAAAATAGTCTTATATCCAAGACCAACAATGAGCTTGAAAGTAAGATCAAAGAATTGCAAATCAAAATTAATGATTTTGAAAAGAAAAATACTGATTTGCATAACTTACTTTCAAAAGTTCATGATGATCATCAAAAGAAGATTGATGATCTTAAAACTTCTTTTAATAAGGTTGGAATAAAAAGTTTTGAAAAATGTAGAATTCAAAATCCAACTTTGTTAAGAAAAGTTTTAGAAGCTACAATCATAGAAGTCCTCAACGAACCTTGAATGGTAAAATTGTTAGGAGTATATGGGTTCCTAAATAATTCATTACTACTAAAGATAAGGATGTCCTTCATAAATGGTACCAAAGGGGACAAGGATTTTAGAAACTAATGAATATGGACCCAAAAGAATTTGGGTATCAAAAATTAGAAATTAATCTATGTTTGTACGAAAATGAGCATTGCTACAAGGCACGGGAAACAAATCCAAATTCATGGTACCTTGATAGTGGATGCTCGAGACACATGACTGGAGACAAAAACCGATTCATAGAGCTTAATGCCAAAAATGGAGGAGAAATGACTTTTGGTGATAATTCAAAAGGTCACATTGAAGGTATTGGTACTATAGGCAATACCTATTCCTTACAAATTAAAAATGTGTTATATGTGAATGGATTAAAGCATAATCTATTGAGTATTAGTCAATTATACGATAAGGGATTCAATGTCATGTTTGAAATTAATGGTTGTAAAGTCATTGACATTGCATCTAATCGGGTTATGCTTGTTGGTCATAGAATAGGAAACATATACATGGTGCATTAAGATTCTATTGATATGACTAATTTGTGCCTAGTTGCTAAGGATGAGCATGATAGTTTGTTATGGCATAGGAGACTAGAACATGCTAGCATGAGTGTTTTGCAACGGTTAGTTCAAGGAGAATTAGTTCGAGGTCTGCCTAAACTAAAATTTGATAATGATAAAATCTGTGATGCTTTTGCTAAAGGAAAACAAAAGCGAGTTTCTTTTAAATCCATTAATGACGTATCAACTAGTAGAGTATTACAATTGATCCATATAGATCTTTTTGGGCCAAATAGGACTACTAGCTTGGGTGGAAAACAATATTCATTTGTCTTGGTAGATGACTATTCTAGATATACTTGGGTTCTATTTTTAAGTACTAAAGATGAAGCATTAGAACGTTTCATCACATTTTCAAAAATAATCCAAAATGAAAAAGGTTACTCTATAACTAGTGTTAGGAGTGATCATGGCACTGAATTTGAAAATCTTGAATTTATTGAGTTTTGTAATTCTAATGGTATTAGCCATAATTTTTCAGCACCTAGAACCCCTCAACAAAATGGAGTTGTTGAGAGGAAAAATCGAACTTTAGAATAAATGGCTAGAACCATGCTTTGTGAAAATAATTTACCAAAATATTTTTGGGCGGAAGCCACAAATACCGCTTGTTATGTTGTAAATCGAGTAATGATTAGGCCAATTTTAAAGAAAACTCCATATGAAATTTTCAAAAATAAAAAGCCTAACATTAGCTATTTTCATCCTTTTGGATGTAAATGTTTTGTTTTGAACAACGGTAAAGAAAACCTTGGCAAATTTGATGCTAAAAGTGATGAAGGAATTTTTCTGGGTTATTCCTTAAATTCTAAAGTTTATCGAGTATTTAATAAAAGAACTTTAGTTGTAGAAGAGTTTATACATGTTGTTTTCGATGATAATCTCTTTCCGAGGAAGGATTCTTGTGTTAATGATGATGTATGTATTATAAATACAAATGACGTTAGATATGATATTGGAGAATCATCATCAAAGGAAGAAACGAAAGATGATGAAACTCATGATCCTCTTGAGAATCCAACCATTGAAGAAAATGAAGTATCTTATCCAAGAGAGTACAATTATGTCAAGGATGGTGAGATTATAGGTGATCCATCCAAAGGGGTAACAACTCGATCTTCTCTTAGAAATATTTGTAATTATGTTGCATTTATTTCATGCATAGAGCCTAAGAATATTAAAGAAGCATTAAATGATGAAAATTGGATTATGGCTATGCAAGAAGAGTTAAATCAATTTGAGAGAAGTAAAGTATGGACATTAGTTGAAAGGCCTAGCAATAAATCTATTGTAGGTACTAGATGGGTATTTAGGAATAAGCTTGATGAGAGTGGTTATATAGTGAGAAACAAGGCTAGACTTGTTGCTCAAGGGTATACTCAAGAAGTGGGCATAAACTATGATGAAACATACGCTCCCGTAGCTAGGATAGAAGCAATTAAAATGTTATTAGCATTTGCATGTTTTCATGAATTTAAATTATATCAAATGGATGTTAAAAGTGCATTTTTAAATTGTTTTATAAAAGAAGAAGTGTATGTGGAACAACCTCCAGGTTTTGAAGATTCAAAATTCCCGGATCATGTTCTTAAATTGACAAAAGCACTTTATGGTTTAAAACAAGCTCCTAGAGCTTGGTATGAAAGATTGTCAAACTTTTTAATTGAAAAAGATTTTTCAAAAGGGAAGGTTGACACTACATTGTTTTTAAAGCATAAAGGTAAAGATTTATTAGTAGTTCAAATTTATGTTGATGATATAATATTTGGTTCTACTAATGATGTTCTTTGCCAAGAATTTTCTAAGCTAATGCAAAGCAAATTCGAAATGAGCATTATGGGGGAGCTCTCATTTTTCTTGGGACTCCAAATCAAGCAAAGAAAAGATGGCATCTTCATCAATCAAGCTAAGTACGTCAATGATATGCTCAAGAAATTTGGACTAGAAAATGGCAAGCCTCATGATACTCCAATGAGCTCTTCAACAAAGCTTGACTTAGATGAAGGAGGTAAATGTGTAGATGTTAAATTATATAGGTCAATGATTGGATCTTTACTTTATCTAACTGCAAGTAGACCTGACATTATGTTTAGTGTTTGCTTATGTGCAAGATTTCAATCATTCCCTAAGGAATCACATTTACTAGCTGTTAAGAGAATCTTTAGATACCTTAAGGACACTCCTAGTTTAGGAATTTGGTATCCTAGAGACTCTAGCTTTAGCTTGCATGCCTTTTCTGATGCGGATTATGGAGGATGCAAATTAGATAGGAAAAACACCTCCGGTACTTGCCAATTCCTTGGAAATATGTTGATTTCTTGGTTTTCAAAGAAACAAAATTGTGTTGCATTATCTACCACTGAAGCGGAATATATTTCAGCTGGTAGTTGTTGTGCACAAGTTTTATGGATGAAACAACAACTTTTTGATTATGGAATTGAAGTAGGTACCATTCCTATCAAGTGTGACAATACTAGTGCTATTTGTCTCACTAAAAATCCCATCCAACACTCTAGAACTAAGCACATCGAAATAAGACATCACTTCATTAGAGACCATGTCACTAAGGAAGATGTAGTTCTAGAATTTATTGATACTTTGCATCAATTAGCGGATATCTTTACAAAACCTTTAGACAATGAACGTTTTTGGACACTTAGGAGAGAATTAGGTTTAACTGACCTATCTTCACTTAGTATTTAAAAATAATTTTTAGCACTTTTAAGAATAAATGAAAAATGCTTAAAATAATATTTTTGATTGCATTCTTGTTATTAGTTAGGGGGAGTTTATGATTATTAGTGAAAATTAATTGTTTGTTCAAATGATGTTTAATGACAAATTTGATTGTTTGAACATAGTTAATTTTCGAAATATTAGTTGCAAATACCACTAGGATTTTAATTTAGCACTATTAGATGTTTAAAATACAGATTTTTTAAATATTTGGCAGAGGGAATCGATACCCCCATAAGGGAACCGATTCCCCCTTTAAATGGGAACCGATTCCCCTTGTAGGGGAATCGATACCCCCCTGGGGTTCTGGTTTTTACGGGCATAACACCCTATTTTTCTCAAACCCTCTGTATCTTCTTCCATTACCGCCGTGCTCTTCTCCTCTCTCTCCCTATCTCCTCTTTGCTTCATAAAATCTATTTCTAGTCGGAATTTCATCATTTTTCAAATCCTAAACCTCCTAGCATCATTAAAATCATGCAAACAACATCAAAATTCACTCAATCTCATATTTCAAGGTAAATTTTTCTAAACTCTCTATTTTTTTTGATTTTGAACATAGGACTAGTTTCAATTAGTTCTAGATAGAAATAGTGATCGGGCATTGATTATTAGTGTTTAGAAACTAAATTTTTACAACTAATTTCATCAAAATCTCACAAATTTTCTATTAATTTTTGAATTTTCGAAATAAAAAAACGAAAATCTTTAATTAATTTTAAAATTGATGATTTTTATTTAGTTATGTTATTTACATGTAAACTATACATACTATGGGTTTTCAAACATTATTTTCAATAGTTTTTAAAACTTTGCCCATTAGGATTTTTTTTAGAACCTTGAAATATTGAGAACTCAATTGAGTTTTGGGACTGATTGAATTGCATACATGTGTTTTCTAAATTGCAGGTTATCCATTCTATTCCGATTTCCTAAACCATGCCCAATCCTAAACGTGCTAGGTCATCATCTAGTCACTCAAACCGTCAATCCAACCCACCTCCAAATCCTCCACCTATCCCTCCAATTCCTAATCCTAATCCCATTGATCCAAATTTGACTACCCAAAACTCGTGTTTCAATCAACCTGGTCCTAGAAATAATCGTTTTTGGTATTATCAATATTTTGAATCTTAAAAAATTAGGCAAGAACGTATCCCATCTCTTCAGGCTATGATTGATATCAATTTTAGATATCTCCCTCTCCTACGAAAGTGGAAATTTGATAAACTTTGTAACCTTGAACCTCAAGTTTTTCATCAACTTGTTCGTATCTTTTATTCTAATGCCGTGTGTATTAAAAATCAAGCTGAAACCAAAACAATAGCAGTTCATTTTTATCTTCTAAGACAATACTTTCATCTTGATTCGGCTTACATTGCTAATGCATTAGGATTAGATAATGATGGTTTATCTAATGAAAAACAAACTTTAGGTTCTCATTATAAAAAAAGGGATAGTGCGAGTTTCTTAGATCTTCATGATCGTTTTCTTCATCTAATGATCACTTGGTGGTTTCGACCATCCGGAGGTCGTTACTCTACTCTTCGTGCTTTAGATCTTTGGTGGTTACATTGTTTCCAAAACAATTTTAAAATAAATCTTCCTGAGATTATTTTTACTGAAATTGTTGAAACCGTTAACCAAGTTCCAAATAAGAAACTTTGTTCTTCTCTAGTTTACGGTTGTATTCTTAGTAATCTCTTTTCTATAGTCGGGCTTAGAGTTGGTCTTGATGCCTCTTTTCCCCTAAAGAAACAAATCAATCTCCTTTCATTAACGAGATCGGGATGGATTAAGGATAAGCATACGACGTTCACGAGGAGCTTGAACAATTAATGCAAGATATTGACGAAGTCGACGATGAGCCGGAGCAGCACGAGGAACAAGCTCAGCAAGAAGATCAAGTGCCTCTATATTTTAAATCATTTATGGAGACATTTGATTTCCGTTATGCATCCTTGGATTCTCGCTTCACTTCCATAGAATCTCACTTCTCGACTATGGAGGCTCAACAATTGGAAATTCTCCGGGAGATACGTGCAAACAATGAAGCAACCAACGCTCGTATTAATGCACTCACTCATGAAATGGCAGCTATGCGAGTTTATTTTGCATCTTTAGACATATATGGCCAATTATCCATTATATGTTTATGAATATTGATTATGAAACTAATGGCTAACCTCTCTTTTGATTATGATCTTAGCAGCTTAAGCTTTATATTAATAAATCAATTGGCTTACGCTTTTCAAAATTCTTGTTTAAAACGTTTTTATAGGGTCTTTTTGATTTAACAAAAAGGGGGAGAAAGTGTTAAAGTAAGGGGGAGTTAAAGTAAGGGGGAGTAGTATTTTTCAAAATCAAAATTCATTTTGAAATTAGAAAATCTTAAAATGTTTTGTTATATCAAAAAGGGGGAGATTGTTGAAACGATATAACAAATTAAATTAAAAGAATTTTAATTTTGAAAATGATTTTTCTAATCATATTCGATATATTAAATCGAACATCAAAATATTACTCAAAGTATTTCAAAGTTCATTTTAAATCCTTACTAAAGTGTAAAATTAAGTTTTAATCTTAAAATAATTTCAAAACAATTGTACAAAGTATTTCGAACAGTTTCAAAGCCAAAAATTACAGTTTGTCCAGAGGGAACCGATTCCCCCCAAGGGGGTACCGATTCCCCCTGAATGGTTTGGCTCCGAGAAATTCCAGTATGCTCGGAGGGAATCGATTCCCCCCAGGGGGTATCGATTCCCCCCACTGTTCAACGGTTGAATATTTTAATTTTACACTTAGGGAACCGATTCCCCATGAGGGGGTACCGATTCCCCCACGCTCCAAGCAGAAATATTAATTGTTTTCACACTTAAACGGATCTAATAACTTCATTAATGATCCCCAACATTCAGAAGTGATTCAAAGTATATTTAAACAAGCTTAGAAGCCATTGATCAATAACAAGAAACAACAAGCAACTAGAATCAAGAGAGAATCAAAGAGAAAGCATCAAACCTCAAGTTTGTGCATTCCAAGCCTATTTTTCATTCAATATTCATTTTTCTTTCAAGAACACTACTTGTACTCAATTGTATTCATTCTTGAGTGTTCTTTTCTTTGTTCTAGAATTGTGCAAACAATCTACCTTGTGAGGATTTCCTTGTAAGTTTGCAAATTTGTAATCTTCTCTTTGGGAAAGAGTGTTCTCAAGAATTGGGGTATATTCTTGAGGGTGTTGTAAAGTTATCTCTTTGGCCTCAAAAGAAAGAACAAATTAGTGAATTTGTTGGAAAATCCTTAGTGTGGATAGCTAAGGTAGTGGACGTAGACTTTGATTGAGAAAGTCGAACCACTCTAAATCGCTGTGCAATTACTTTCAATTTTCTGCAAAAGCTTCCACAAAATTTTAATTGCCAATTCAGCCCCCCTTGGCCGATTTTGTCAATCGATTAACTCAACAGTTAGAAATGTGTTACCTTGGTGTTATAATTGGTGGAACTTTTCCAAAATCGAGGGTCACTTTCTCTTTTCCTCTAGCTTGAGATCCCTCTCCTAATTTAACTAACAAAGCAAGAAAAGGAATTACTACATCATTTGGATACTTAGGTTGAAGTTGGAACACTTCCTATAACTTGAATACACATGAAACATGTTAGAATCATCACTTGATTCATTTAAACCTCCCAAAAACCTATTTTTGGTTCAAAAGCTTAAAACTTGAAATATGGGAATTAAATTGAAGCTCTTGAAATGGAGATTAACATCCTTACCTTTGCTAAACTCAACTAGGTTTTAATCTCTTAAAGTTTTCACCTTGGAGAGGAAGAAGAAGAGAGAAAGATGAAGATAATAGGAAGTGTGTTTGGTGAGGAAATTGGGTGGAGTGGTTCACGTAAAATCTTAAGGATTTTCAGTTTGAAATAGGCAATGGGTTAATTGCACCTTTAATCCTCCTTCATCTAACTTGATATTAAAATGGTCCCAAATCTCTAACATTTGGGTCAACCCAAGCCCAAAATTCAATCTCAACTTGGTCCAAACTGTACTATAATTCTATCGGGCTCAATTTAAAAGGTCTCACGTCAACCCGGGATTTGGAGCGTTACATGCGTACCCTATAATTTTAGAAATTGTTGTTTCTTGTCCCCGTCCCCATCTCTGTATTCGTCCCCATATTTGTATCAGTACAACATAGGTATTAATTTACAAACAAGCACATGATAAATTCCAAGGGAAATATAATGAGTTTTGGATCCAATTTAAGACCAACCTATAGAGGCAGAACACAATTGAGACATGTGGGGGCTACACTCAAAAATTTGAAAAATTATACCTTTAAATATAAGGTGCATCTACGTTCATGAAAATTTTAAATTCTCATATAATTTAAGTATTTTCGTTATATTTTCTATTGATATTTTCACATGACTTTTTTTAGTTTCGCATTCTCTAAATTGATAATATAAATATATACGTTCTTAAATATGCATCATCTAACGTAAATCCGAAGTGTATTCCTGGAGATAACCAAAGCGTACATGTGGAACTATAAATGATTTACCAGTCGCACCTCCTCGGCAGTAAGGGGTTCCTATTATTGACGTAGAAATTGGTATATGTGCAAGTGCATGTGAGACCATGTGCTTGGATGACGCAGCAACTTAGACTTCCATGCCACAACTATATATGCTGGTATTCACCGTATCATCTTTCAATATGATATGAAGTCACAGCTATCAGCATTGTTGCAAACTGCGATATTCCCCTATCAGTGTGTGACGACCAACCATTAACCCACTTATGTTTTTTTTCCCCTTTGGTAGTAGCTACATGGCTGTTTTTCAAGCAATGCGCCACGCCCTTTTTTCTCTTGTATTTCCACCTGGTTCTGGGTTTAGTTAGCCTTTCGGTTGAGAGTCCGTTCACATATATTTTCCAGGTTTTGCTGATGAATTATTTGTAGGTGTACATTTCTGGTAACGTAAAGAATCTCATATTGGGTAGGAATCGTTTGTCGTAATCCGTCCAGTTAGTGCGTATTGTCTTAGATACAATCCTTATTGCATAACATTATTTGATCAGGAGTTATATTTTATCGTTTTTAATTGATATCCGACTATTAAAAGTTACAAAATAGTCACCTGACTAGTCATTGTATTTCAAACTCATTCTTTTTTGTTAAAAAATTGATGGAAGTTTGAGTTAGATGTTAATATGTTGAGTAGGATATGATATAATATGATCCCAGAATCTCAAACAACTATCATATCGATCTCAGTCAGTAGATTAACGTCTAGCTCAAACTGTAATCAAGTTTTTAATAGAAAAAGACGAAGTTTGGAACACGGTGAATAGTCGGATGGTCATTTTGTAACTTTTAATAGTCGAGGGACTCAAGAAAGCAACATTCTATAATTAGAGGACCATTTTATTACTTTTAATAATCAAATAACTCAATAAAGTAGCGTCATATAGTCAGGGGACCATTTGTATACTTTACCTGATATATTATGAATATTAAAATAGTGTTTACGATAATTAATTATTTTATAATCACTATTGAGTTTTTTTTTTACCATTTTACCGATACTTTTAACCTATGAATAGATGTTGGCTTTCTATTTTCTATATATACAACGATAAGGGAATTTCTCACTTCTTAGTATTATTTTTCGATTGCCGGATTATAATATTTTCTATATAAATATAACGATAAGGGAATTTCTTACTTCTTAGTATTATTTTCCGATTGCCGGATTGTAATAATCAAGGCAATATTTCATGTTAATATTTAGGTATACATATATTGAAGAGTTGTATTAACCCTAAGAGACAATTTTTTATTTCAACGATTATAAGAATCGAGACGAATTTACTTTCAAAACAATAATTATATCGTGACGCAATTATAGTTTAATCTATTTTATTTTAATTATTTTTTCCATTTAATATTAATATTTTGTTTTGTAACAGTATACTTCTCATATATATTATAGTATCATCTGGGTTTTAATGGAGACAGGAGGGGTGTAAACGTGCGCACTGGCGACAAGGAACATTGAAACAAAGAGACCTTTCCGACAAGGAGGGGACAGGAAAGGAAAAGCAAAAGGATTGTGGAATTAGAATTAACAAGAAATGTCTAAAGGGGTTAATGGAATGAATATGGCTCAAAGATTAATCATACGGTCCGACATTTTCATTTTCAATAAGAGACAATAGTGATCGAGTACGAAAAGATATAACACCAATCATGAGGTTTTGCCATGTATCTGCCAATACTAGAGAAGATTTGTGCAGCTAAAAACTCACAAGGAAGTTTTTATACTACTTTCTTCAATCTAATAAATAGACAGACACGTCAAATATTTAGGGAAAAAACACCAAATTTTCTCTTATTGGTGTGTTACTTATCTCTTTTCTTTTTTGTTTTTGTTGATCGACGGAGACATCAATTTTAATATTAGTTGCCGACTGCCATTATTCTTTATTATCTTTTTATTTTTTATATCGTATCTCTATTTATTTTTCAATAAGTCTATCTATATGGCACAATTTCATATGTCTTCATGTTACGTTTTCTTATACTTTTTGGAATGTTTTTATTTGGCTTTTTTTTCCATTTATCCTTTTTTTTTCTAAGGGTTGATTTGACATCGCCACGACTGATCAAGATGACACTTATCTAATATCTTGTTGATCTTACCTGTTTTGGACCCTCGGATAGGATTTGGATATACGATTTGCGTTCGTGAATAGCTTTTCAAGTCGTTCGAGTTTGATTTGCGGTTTGTTGGTGTCTTTCAATAGCTTGATTCTTTTTTGTGGTTCGTTTACCAATGCGATCATATATGTTTTTATCTATCTTTGTTCGAGTTTATTGGTTAGATTTTTAATCTTTTCCTTGTATGATCTTTATGTGATCTTAAGTTACTAGTTTTGGTTCAATGATTATAGAAACATTTCCTAATTATGTGTTTAATTTATTATTATAATTGTAAATCTTTCTTATAATTTCATATATTTCTTATTTTGAATAAAATTAATTGCTTTTATATATAAAAAAAAACTCACAAGAAATTGTGTTTGGTTTCCATTTGCACACGGCTCTAAAGGACTCTCCTACTTGATTAATTGGTTGTTACTTTGTTAAGCATATACGTGGAGTTTAATTTTCTATTCAATTTTACCTCCCAACTAGGTTAAATTTGCTGTCTTTTTTTTAACCTAACTTGAGAAGAAAAAGCTACTTTTAAGTTTAACACTACATTTGAAAAGTAATTTTTAGGGTTACCAACAAAACAACTTCAATAGTTAGAGAGATAATTGTTATTTTTAGATGTTTTAAGTTAGAGCATGTCATCTATAGGCGTGTTTGATTGTTTATCATCAAATAATTAAGAATTTTTCGAATATATATTATCTTACAATCACTTTAGGTTATTAATTTTTTTTTAAAGATAAAACGCTTTTGGAGTCCTAAAAAAAGTTAAAACGTCTAAATTTTAGAGAATAAATGTCTAAAATAACTATTTTTCAAACATAAAAGCTAGAAGATGTATTTGAAAATCACTTTTCAATCCAAACACAAAAATAATAATAATAAGAATAATAATAATAATAATAATAATAATAATAAACTAAAGTTTAGAAAATATTTTTAATGTTAAAATTATAATTTTAACCTTCATTTGTTGTTTTGTGTTTATTTCATAATTTAAAAGCTTACTTTTTGTCATAACATGATTGATACATTATATGTGGTTTAATTTTGTTTATATATCTAATCATACTAATTTGCAGATAAAAACTACTAGTATTTAATTCAATTAATATAATTAATTATACGTTTTTATTAAGTTAAGATGTTTATAAAGTAGTATTTGTTGTAATAATTAATTATAGTTATAATTTAAATAATTATAATAAAAAACATTTATTATAAAATTTAATTAGATTAACAACTAATATATATTCATACTTAAAACTAAATTAAATATGAATAGTCTAGAGACCCATTAATCGGTCGAGTGTTCGAGAATATTCATATTGTCTCACCTTATGTGAGTTCAAATTTTTGACATTTATCTTGAAACTATAATACTTCTTGTTAATAAAAAAAAGTTAATTGCATCATATATCCCCAAATTATGATCCTTAAATTTATCCCTAAACTTTCTAGTATTCTAATTTCATCCTCAAACTACGATACTCATTCTGAATTAGTCCTCAAACTTTTGAACATTTCAGTTTCATCCTCAAACTATGACCCTTATTCTAAATCAGTCCCTAACCTTTTAAATCTTCCAATTCCATCCCTAAAAGCATCCAAATGTGCAATTAATTTTAACAATAATTTAACCTGAACTTTATTTTTTTTCAAACATATAATAATATAACTTGACGTAGCTATTTTATTCGCATGGAATGTGATTAGTATATACATAAAATTTGGGATGAAATTGAAATGTTGGAAATGTTTGGGGACCAATTTAGAATGAAGGATATAGTTTGGGGATTAAAATAAAATGTTCAAAAGTTTGAGGAGTAATATAGTACGATAATCATAGTTTAAGGATGAAATTAGAACATTTATAAGTTTAGGGACCAATTTAAAATAAGAACCATAGTTTGAGTACATATGATGCAATTAACTCATAAAAAATATAAACAATCTAAGACTTAAACTAACATAAAACTAGATTCAAATCCACACAAAATTGGAACCACAAAATTCTCAAAACCTTAATTATTACAAATGAGTTACACTTCATGGTTTTTATTAACTCAAGACATTTATTTGAATCTCGCTAGTGTTCTAGAAGATTTTGAAAGAAAGAAAAAACATACTAAACAACAACATTAACCAAATGCACTAAAAATGTCGGTAGGCATTAACGGCAGGGTGGTACAAAGAGTAGCAGTTTCAAGGTGCGGCAATCGGCTGAAGAAAAAAAAGGAAACAATTTCCACAAAAATCAAACTTTGTAATAAAAAATAATTCAAATAACATAACCCCAAAGTCTAAAAACTCATATGCTAATTTGGTCTATTAACCTTTGGGAAAAAAACGATCCTCATACGGCATAAAAATCATTATTAAATGTTCCCTTAGAACCCTACGTAAAGGCCCTTTAATGCCCACCCCATTCACACTACTTATATAATCCTACAACCTTTTGGTTTTGCCCCATTTTCTATAGCACCATTTCCTAGTGTACTCGTGTGCTCTCAAATTCTTTTATGATTGCTACTCTTGTTTCAGCCATGGCATCATCATCCGGAACCGGCTCGCCTTGCGGTGCATGCAAGTTCTTGAGACGAAAATGCACCTCCGACTGCATTTTCGCTCCCTATTTTTGCTCGGAACAAGGCCCTGCGAGGTTCGCGGCCATTCATAAAGTGTTTGGGGCTAGCAATGTGTCGAAATTATTGATGCATATCCCAGCTCACGATCGTTGCGAGGCGGTCATCACCGTTGCTTACGAAGCTGAAGCTAGGTTAAGGGATCCGGTTTATGGTTGCGTTGGTCAGATATTCGCCTTACAACAACAGGTTTCATTTTTTTTTCTCTTTTTCACAATGTAATTTGAACATTTTTCCTAAGACATATTCATATTCTAATATTATATATATTTTTCGTAGGTCGCATGCCTGCAAGCTCAATTAATGCAAGTGAAAGCTCAACTAGGTCAAAATAACACAGAAGAAAATCAATGGCAAGGAAACCTTTGTGGTGTTGCTTCCATCCCAAGCTATGTGAGCCCAATTTCCCCACAATGCTCAGTTGTGTCTGTTGAACTCAACAATGGAAATAGCATGAACCTGCATGATGGTGATCTGGGTGAGCTTCAGGCACTTGCCCTTAGAATGATGAGGAACTAAATTGATTCATCCTTTTTGGGTTTTTTTTTTTCTTCCTCTCTTTTGAGTATGATTTTGACATCTTGTCTGATTCTTTTTCTCAACAATATATATATATATATATATATATATATATCATTCCAAGGATTTAAATAACGGTTTGTGATAGATGAATGATAATATGGTGTGAAAATTCTTATAGTTTAAATTGGGGAGGATAACTTCTTTTCATACAATAAATCCATCTAGTGATCTCATAAAAAAAGAGTTGTTTTTCCTAGAAATCTCGGGTTTAAACAATTGTATATGAAAGCTGTATATGTATTATCAATAACTAAAAGTTATTCTAGACAAATACTACCTTATAATCTTACTAAATTAACAAAAGAAAATTTTATTACGATAGTTACTGTTTTTGAGCTACTATAACAGTGAAATTACAGTTTAACAATATGATGAAGGAATTAAAATCTGAATTGTAATATTTTTTTAAATATATAATACTATTGTCTTAAATAGTCACAATATTTTATATTAGAAATGTGATTTTAAAAAATTATATTATTAAATTCTGTAAAATTATAAACTTGTTAAGGAATATAAAATTATCAATAAAAATATAAAAACATCTAAAACTGTATAAAAATTATTTTTTTAAAGATAAAATTATAGTACTGTATAAAATTATCCATTCAGATTAATATATACTTTTAACATACTATTTAAATTATTTAACTCCAACGATATTATATTAATATTGGGGCGAACATATAGTACTACGTATCATATAGTTTGATCCGCTTAATCCCCTGATGGAAGCATCTTTGGAGTCGAAGTGAGTAGGGATAGATATAAAATTTTATGTTATTAGAAAAAATTTATAAAATTTTAGAGGAAAATGAATTTTTCAAATTTTATAGGCAACGTAGTTATAAAATTTTTACGGGAAGAAAATATATTGTTAATAGAAAAAAAATATAAGAGTATTTAAATTTTCAAGAGAACAACTAACCCCACTTACCTCTGGATCCATCCTGCACAAAAGGTTTATGTTTGTAATTAGTTAGTGGGTTTACCTAACGTTTAAGGGTTTTTTTTTCTTTCTTCTTTTCTAATTTTAGTACCAGTAAAGTATTCATATTTTTAGACAAAATGTTCCCTTGATTGAATCCAAAGGGTACACATCAGGAGCTAAGAGAGTTTTGCATTCTCGATTCAACTAATTATTTAGTCAATCTCACTTGAGGATGTTATAATTAAATTATGGATAAACCCATAGAGCATCATATAATCATTTTCTTAAAAATGATATTAAAATATAAATTCTCAGTTAAATATTGATATACTTTCATTATTAAAAAATTAAAGCTTTTTTTTCTCTCTAAATACTTCTTTAGCTTTTTTTTTTTCAAAATTAATCAAAACGTTATTTTATGATGATAAGACAAAGACCACCTTATCTTATAGCCTAACCTCTGTTTTGAAAATTGGACCGGCCGGTTCAACCGGTTCAACCGGGAATCGTTGTTTAGTCCGATTCAATCTAAACTGGTTGAACCGCTATTAGTGAACTGGCCAGAACCGCTGAACCGTTCGAACCGGTCCGGCTGAAAACCGGGAAAAACTGGGATTTTTGTTATTTTAAAAAAAAAAATTAAACCAAACAACGTCGTTTGTTAAACGAGCCAAGTCGAACTCGAGTATTGCTGAGCTCGACTCGAACTTGAAAACTTTAAAAGTAAGCTCAACTCAACTCAAACTCACAAGCTAAAAATTATCAAGTTCAACTCAAACTCAAAAATATAATATTGAAACTTGAACTCAAAAAGGCTTGAACTAAAAAAAAAATTAGAACTCGATTGAAGCCTAAAATTCGAGCTTGATTGAAGTGAAAGAATAGTTCACTCAATGCTCACCAAAAGGCTCCATGATTTTGAACGCCAAATTACCTCTATTATTTATAGAAGTTAGTTGTGATGCGCTTCTATGTTTCTTAGCAATGTGAGATTGTTTTGTTCTCATATTTTTACTCTTTAGACTTTTGGGATGCTCTTCTATGTTTCTTAGCCATGTGGGATTGTTTTTAAAAAAAAAATTAAACCAAACAATATCATTTTGTTATGATTTTTTTAACCCCAAATTTATTTTTTAATTATAGTTATATAATTATATTTATTATTTAATATGTTTTACCTTAAATATTATGTTGTAGTTAATTTGAATCATTTTGTTTCACTTGATATTATGGTTTTTAACTTATATATGTTATGACTTGCTTTGAATATGACTTGTGATATAAAAAATTATTTTTTATTAAATATTTTTGGTATTTTATTTAATTTTTTAAATAATTATGACGTCGTCCGGTTCTTCCGACCGGTCGAACCGATTCGACCGGTTGAACCAGTGAACTGATAGCATGACCGGTTCGCTAACCAGTCCGGTTCTGAAAACCATGAGCGTAACACTTACCAATTCTTGCATAGCCTAACCTTTTCTTTTTTGTTAAGGTAGTTAATGGTGGGGAACATGTCATCATTATTAATTTGATATATATATATATATATTAGTTAAAGGGTAGATTATTTAAGATACTATCAAACTTTAAGCGATGATCCGTTTATACCTACAAACTTTTAATTTTACCAATTTTAGCATTAACACTTAGTTTTACGTTCAATTATACCATTTCGTCGTTAATTATTTGATGGGATGGTGACATGGCAACTGTGTGTCGTGACATTGTTGACGTGGTTGTCTCACCAAAACGATGTCATTTTTATATGATTGTTTTGATTCTCAAAAGTCCCGAAAATGACGTAATTTTACTTGAGAAAAAAATATGAAATATTATGCTCGAGAGGGTTTGAACTTTAGACCTATAGAAATAGAGGTTAAAGATTAAACATTGGGCCAACTTGAGTTTGTGTAAAACTTTTATAAAATTTTTAAAAATTCAAAATTTCAATTAAGATTAACTCTAAGATAAATAATTTAAATTTTATATTTTTAGAAATTTTATAAAAATATAATCAAACACCAACATGGTCCAATGGTTAAGCTTTAACCACTACTTTAATAAGTCTAGAGTTTAAATCCCCCAAGCATAGTATTCAATAAAATTTTCTCAAGTAAAATTACTTCATTTTGGGCTTTTTGGTATTCAAAATAGTCATACCAAAACAATATCGTTTGGTGCGTTAATCACGTCACCAACAACATGGTCTGCAACTACCATGTCATCATCCCATCAACTCATTAACACTATAATAACACAATTAGATGTAAAACTAAAAGTTGATGCCAAAATTGACAAAATTACAAATTTGATGGTATCTAAATAACTTTCCCTATATTCAAATACATAATACAATGCATAAAAAAAATACATAATACAAATATGGCAACATGAATAGACTTTGAATCGCTATTGAAGAGAACATTAGTTTAGGATAGAGGTGAGCAAAACTCGACTCAACTTGAAAAATCGATTTTTTTCAATATCGAGTTATTTGAGTCAACTCAAAATTATCAATTCATTTTTTGAGGTTGAGTTGAGTTGAAATTTTGAGTTACTCGAAAAATCAAAAATTTGAGTAAGTATTTTGACAATTTTACAATTTAGTCTCCAATTTCATTATTCCTTTAACTTCTCCTTCATTTAAGTCAATTTTTACCAAATTTGAACCACATGCTCCTAAACCATCGTAGAGTACGTATGTACTTTCAATTTTTCTTTTTGATAATAAAATTTTTTATTTTCAATTTAGTCCCTCAATTTTTTATAATTTCCTTATTTCTTCAATTCATCCTTTATTTTATGTCAATTATTTTACCAAATTTGAACTACATGCTCATGTACCACAATAGATTACCTATGTAACTTCAATTCTTACTTTTTTTGCTAAAATGTACTCTTTTTTTTATTTAGTCTCTTAACTATACATTTTACTCATTTCGTCTTCTGACTACAATTATTTGCAAATTATTTCTTCCCATCATTTCTTTGACTCCTTTATACTCTCATCAATATTTTACCCATAAAATATTTTCTTTAAAATATAATATTATTAATATATTTTATAATTTTAGATTGCATTTGATATATTAAATTACATGATAATGTGAAAAGAACACACACATATATCTTATATGGTTAAAAAAGTCAAAAATTTGGAACAAATCCTTGCCATAATACTATAAATAATTATAATAAAATTAGTATAGAAAGTCGAATAACTCGACTTGGCTTGAAAAAATTTCAAGTTAAGTTCAAGTTGTAAAATACGACTCGTCAACTCGAATAACTAAATTTTTTTAACTCGACCTGACTTGATCGAATGCTCATCCCTAATTAAGGACGGAGCAATGAACAAATATTGAGTCTTTTTTACTTAAATATATTCAAAAAGTTAATTAATTATTAAAATAACATTTATTGATGATATATTTTTGATCTAGTACCTATTTATGTCACATAATAAAATGTACATTGCAGAAAACGTTTTATTGAGGTGCATCCTAACTACTAAAGGTGCTTTCCATAGAAAGCGTCTTCTACTTATATGATTGTCCATCTGGAATGTATTTTCAATAGAAAGAGTCCTTTTAATAAAAAAATAAATAAAGATTTCAATCTAAAAAACAAAACATGAAAATACAACTCGAATATAACATAAAAATATTACATTAAACTTAATATAATAATTTTTTTTAAAGAAAATAATATAAACTAGCGATGATTCTTCACGAATGAGTTTAAAAAAAATTAAATTATGAACTAAAATACAAAGAATAAAATATCTTAGAGTTTGATTTTGAATAGAAATTTTTATTTAATAATTTATTCATTTATAGCTCTAAACCATTAAACTAATTAGAAAACCGGTTTATTTTTAAATTTATAATATATAAGAATTATATTAGATTACATTTTTTACTCAAAACATAATTTTAATTTATAGTAATAAATAATATTATAACATAAATAATAAATAACATATTAAATTGTTCAAACTTTAAATTTTAATAAAAAATATCAAATTAGTATAGAACACACACATATATCTTATATGATTAAAAAAGTCAAAAATTTGGAACAAATCCTTGCCATAACACTATAAATAATTATAATAAAATTAGTATATAAAGTTGAATAACTCGACTCGACTTGAAAAAATTTCAAGTTAAGTTCAAGTTGTAAAATACGACTCGTCGACTCGAATAACTCAAAAAATTTTAACTTGATGTTCATCCCTAGTTAACGACAGAGCAATGAACAAATATTAAGTCTTTTATTTTTTTCTATGATGTTTTAGCACTTTCTTCGGGTTTCTTCATGAGCCAAGACTTGATTGCATATTTGTAACACATTTTGGAGGTTCCCCGCAACTCGGATCTGCGAATCTAACCTCGTCTGCAGCGAGGAAATCTCATCGAGCAATGTTTGAACTGGTCCCGGAGCTTCTCATGGGCTTCTTCTAAATGTTTGAACTGCTCCTTCTTCCTTTTTAGCTGATCTTTATCCTTCCTCTTCTCTTCCTCTACTTGAACCAACAAATTATCTTTTTCACTCAGCTCCCTCGGATTCTTGGCCTTCTTCTCGGCTTCTAAACAGATAGGTCCCGTTTTAGACCTTCAATCTCTGCCTTGAGCGCATTAATCTTTTGTTCTTGGTCTATACTCAGCTCATTTGCCTCATCTAAAGCCAAGGCCAACCTTTGCTGCACCGAATTCTGATTCTTCTCATCACGCTCAGCTCTTAGCTTATCATTTACAGCATTCAAATTCTTTTTCAAACCTCCAAAATCGATTTTTGAACTCGCTTCTCGGATCTTTGTTACCTGCTCATTCTGCACTTTCTTTAAGTGCTAAAACATTAGAGGATAGATAAAAGAAAGGGGATTGGGACATTAATTTGACATTTTTTTAATTAAAATTTGAAGTTTGAATAATTTAATATATTATTTTATTATTTATAATATAATATTATTTATTATTATAAATTAAAAGTATGTTTTGAGTAAAAAGAATGTGATATAAATACAAGTTTATCAAAAAGATAAATGTAATGATCTCATGATCTTCTTCGCATTCTTGAAGTATAGGAATAGACTTCTTTCTAATAATAACTTTATTTTTCAAAGAGGTAAGTAGCTTTACCCGTTGCTCCTCGCTAAGAGGTGGGACATTTATTCCACAAAAATAGAGGAAAATTTCTCATGGCATTAACTACAATGTGTTAAATTCCTCTCCCATTACTTTGTTCAAAAGTAACATTCTTCTCAACATCTTCCAATACTAATACTGGCACTAATACTTTTTGTTCTGTCAGCTCAGCACCATGATCAAGTTGAGCATGATAGTTGTTATTAGACTCACTACTCTTACTACCAGTTTCATCATGAAGCTCTTGATATATTATTCGATGTGATCCTTCCATTTCTAACATCTAATATAAACACATTTCAAAATAAATTAGTAAGGAAGACATCAATCAAATCATATAAATCATGGTTATCAAAACCGGACCAGATTGGACCGGTTCAACCGGTTGAACCGTGAACCGGTGGCCTGTCCGGTCCGGTTACCTCACAAAACCGGTCTGGCAATGAACCGGCTGAAAACCTGTAAAACCGGGGTGAACCGGCTGAAAACCGGCAAAACCGGTTTGAACCGCCGGTTCATTTTTTTTTCTTTAAAAAAAATTAAACAAGACGACGTCGTTTGTTCAACGAGCCAAGTCAAATTCGAGTATTGTTGAGTTCAACTCGAACTCGAAAACTTTAAAAGTAAGCTCAACTCGACTCAAAAACTCATGAGTTAAAAATTATCAAGTTCAACTCGAACTCGAAATATAATATTAAAACTTGAACTCGAAAATGTTCGAACTCAAAAAAAAATCAGAAGTTCGATTGAAGCCTAAAATTTGAGCTCAATTGAAGCGAAAGAATAGTTCGCTCTGTGCTCACCAAAAGGCTCTATGATTTTTGAATGTCAAATTACCTCTATTATTTATAGAAGTAAGTTGGGATGCTCTTCTATGTTTCTTAGCCATGTGAGATTGTTTTGTTCTCATATTTTTACTCTTTAAACTTTTGGGATGCTCTTCTGTGTTTCTTAGGCATGTGAGATTATTTTTTTTAAATTAAACCAAATGACATCATTTATTATGATTTTTTAAGCCCCAATTTTATTTTTTTATTATAGTTATATAATTATATTTATTATTTAATATATTTTACCTTAAATATTATGTTGTAGTTGATTTGAATAATTTTGTTTCACTTGATTTTATGGTTTTTAATTTATATATGTTATGATTTGTGATATTTTTATACCTTTTAATATTGTAAACTTAAAAAAGTGTTACATATATATTAATATTGCTTTGAATATTATGTAAAATTAAAAAAATATATTATTTTATATAAAATCCGATTCAACCGCGGTTGAACCCGATTGAACCAGTACCTTCACCGGTTCAATGTTCGGTTCGGTTTTAAAAACATTGATATAAACACTCACACCATATCAGAAATTTTGACATCCTAGTGGCATGTACACATTTTTCAACATAAAATAACTTTGGTTGAGGCCGAGAATCGGTTAAACCTTCAGCTCTGATACCAATAAATGTAACACCCTTTTCTTGTATTCAACCCTGAATATGACTTAGAGATGCCACACAGTACTTGTAAATCATTTTTTATCTAAAAATCAGTAAAATTTTGTTTCTTTTTAAAATCATCAAATTTACTTCAATCACTAAAATTTTTAGTTGCGTAAAAATCAAAATATAATATTTTAACATATAAAACCAATTCAATTTCAGACATCAACTTGGTAGTTCTATACTATTTCATGTAAACTGCCTAATTTAAAATACATATTGATAACAATTTAAACATTACTTAGTAAACTACTATTCATGCATATGCTAATTATACCTAGTAGTGTCTATATTTAGTCGATATATTTCATTGTTTACAAACCGATCTATGACTAACATATCATAGTAGCATAATACTCATATATTATATATGCTAGCTAGAAAAGTCAAAATATTATAAAATAACATAATGATACTGGAAAAGCAGATATGATCTTAAAAAATGATGGCAAACCATGCTCCATACTTCATTCATTTTTCTTTACCCGTGTGTGAAACAATCACACTCTAAGTTTTCACTTAGTGAGGCATATATGACTAAAGTAAGACATTTAAAATATAAAAAGGTATAAATAACCAAAGTGTTGTAGCCATCGTATAAAAAATATATGAACATATAAAACTGACTTTCAAACCTTATTTTCTTATACTATAATTTGTAATCTGTAAAATCATTCTTTAACATATATAAGGCATATAATGTCAAATTAGAGTATTCAGAAAAAAATTAGCTTTCTTTTATATCATATATCATGTATAAGTATTTTATCACATATAAGGCATATCATGCCAAAAATCATAATACATAATGAACCACTTGCTTTCATCTATATCAAATAACTTGTAATGTTCATATAATTAAATCATAGCCCAATGTATATCAAATAAGAATGCAAGGTACGTGAGTCTAGTCGAGTGTGTGCAATATGCACTGGCAAGTGCCTCATATATCAATTGTACTTGAAAGTGCCTCATCAGTAATCTGCACTCGAAAGTGCCTCATATAAATTGCACCATAGGTGTCACATGTAATGTACACGAATGTACCTCATATAATGTACCTCGTATAATGTATCAATAGATATCATATAATCACTCCAGCTCATGACAACCCAATTGTACCTACGAGTCTCAATGCACATACAATGGGCTTTATAACAAAGTCATATTCATTTATATATCCAACATATCCATAGATACGATATTAACATGTCCAAATATCTTTTATTAAAAATTAATGCATTGGACAATTTACATTTGAAATCATCAATAACCAAATATCAGATATCTTATAAATTACTTTGAATAGTTCACACCATATAATCATTTCAAAAACCATTTTCAGAAACTATTCAAATATTATTTAATAAAATATCATATAAAAATGTATTGAGTAATTTATACTGAATTTCATTTTGTAAATAATATAAAAATAAATCATAATATAATTTAAATACTTTTGTTTCCAAATCATTCGAGGTCATCGCAAGCTATCCTCATATCATATATATGTTAGTACAAAAATAACAATGCACTCAATTGGTAATGCCCCACTAGCGAACCTCTATTTTCGGTATAAGTCGTATTCTCGTACTTTTTCCTTAACTATAAGCTTGCTCGTATCACAATCTCGAGTACAATCTGCACGAATATAATTTACCAACATATAAAATTCAAAGCATATGTTAGTATCTTCATTAACACAATTGGCGTATATTAACATAAAAATTGCTAAAATGAAATTAATGCATATTCGATATAAATTCCATTTCACATGATCAACACTTACTTTTACCTTTTAAAATACGCATTCAATCCTCCTAGTAACCGTATTAATACAATAGTTCTCATATTCATCTAAATTTCACATTCTTGACCAATAAAAAGAATTCTTTTATAATCCATCCTAACTTTTCCAATTTATTCAAAATGGTCAATTTTACTATTTAACTTTGTGTTCATTACTAATCACCAAATTCAATATTCTAGAAATGTATTCAAACTAGTACTTCAACATTTGCATAACTACAACAGAATTCTTCAATTTTATAATATTTTCAATTTGATCCCTAAACTTTGTCAACTTTTTAAAATGGTCCAATTCAACATTCTATCATCAAAATTAGCATTCTAACATTTAATTTCAGCATAGTACATCAACTATCAAACAATTGCATCTCAATCCTTTTATTTTTAAAATACTTAAAGGTCCTTATACTTTTAAAAAGTTCCAAATTGGTCCTAACATCTTTCCAAAGTATGTAGAATCATTCTAACATCATTTTTAACCCTTGTATAACTTTTCCATAATTTTTCTCACTTTTCTTCACTATGGACGAATGTAAAATAAGCTTGAAGGCAAAGTTTTCACTTTGATTCAAGCGTGAATTCAAGCTCCTAACTTCATTTTCATGCAATTACAACTAATTCTATATCAATTTCAATCCAAATTCAACATTTTCCATAAATCCTAGGTCTTGGTCGAATCTCACATAAGTATTTCTACATGTTTTAATCATCACACATGCCTGGAAGTAACTCTACAACATCAATAACATAAAAATTCATCCTTAAAACATCAAAATCCAACCTCCCCTTCATCCAACCAAATCATGAAACTAATCCTCCAATAAAGTAAATCATGATCTATTTATACCAAATGATAGAGAATTGTATGTAGATTAATTCTCTATTTCATGTTTTAATAAAAAAAACCAAGTAATTAAGCTTGAAAATAAAAATGAAATCTTGCTCACCTTTAGCTATGAAGGCCACGATTTTGGGAGGAAGATGAAGACCCAATTTTTTATTTTTCTTCTGAAATATCTATTACACATGTCTTGAAACAATTTAAATGAATTTAAAATTCATTTAATGCTAAATTAATCTTTTACCATTAATAATGCGTGATAATTACCACCATGCCATTATCATGACATCATCCTCCTTATATCATCAAAGTCAAATATAAGCAAAAAAATTATCACCCTTTCCAACTTTTGTCTTTGTAATTTTCCTGAATTTACAAACCAATCACCATTCTAAAATATAGAAATAATATTTTTAACCTTCTATCATTGTTTAAAATTTCTCAAAATTCTGATTCGATTTAATTATCCAAATTTTTATCAGACTTTACTGCTTTATAGCCTTTTATACAAATTCTAAATAAAAATCTGATTCCCACAAAAACGTCATTCTTTGGGGGTGAACTACTCATTTACAGAATAATTTTTTTAGAGAAAATTACCTCTTTTGTCATTAAACTTTTTTTTCAAATTTATACATTTACCACTAAACTTTCAAAAATTACATTTCAGTCATTACACCTAATCAATTTTACAAATTATTGAATCGAAAAACCAAAATAGAACCTAGAGAAAAAGCGATGAACAAATCAATTGTGTAATAGATTTAGTGAAGTGGGTTGTATTATTTTCGAAATGTAAATATTTTATTTTGGGACCCCCGATATAAGGTTTAATTTATATTTTTATGGATGTCTATGTATGAAAATGTATTTTAAAATAGTCGTTTTTAAAGTGTAAGAAATGAATAAACCCACTCTAGTGGTTTCGTGTAGCACTCTAATTAGTCAATTGTGTGTCGTATTGGTCAAGGGTGTTACATGTTAAGTGTTCATGACATATGGATATATTAAAAACATTTAAATAGTTTAGTGGTCATATTGACACAAATTTGAAAATGGTGGTCATTTTGTGACCCAACCCATAGTTATGTGGTCATTTATGTAATTTACCCTATTTACTTTACTAACTGATCAGTAGATGTGATGTCCTTGAACTATTTTTCCATTTTTATAAATTATGATATACTTTACACAACTAATCATATGATAAGAATATTAGTTCTATAGTTATGTCTATATAGCTGTGAAAATTGCTTGGTTCATCAAGAGTTTGAAAGAACTATGCTCAATAGTCTATTTGAAGTGGTCTCACTTCACTCTCACATAGGTGACTTATATTGCTCAACTAATTGAAACATTTTTTTATCATTGTTTACATCACAAGAATGAAATTGGGATAAGAGACCCCCACAATGACCATACATTATTTATGCAGTCAGGTTTTCCCTTTGAACTTAGATCATGGGATCTATAGTCAATTAGGTAAGGTTTTCCTTCATATAACACCTTTAATTTTCAATGGGCTTTGGTCTCATTCCTTTAGAGGTTTTCTTTATTTGATCTGATTTAACAATTTGGTTAGTGGATTCGTGATGTTGTCATTTGATCTTATAAAATCAATAATGAAAACTCCATTTGAGATCAATTGTCTAACAGTATTATGTCGATGATGCATATATCTCGATTTATTGTTATTCATGAAATTTTGTGCTAACCACAATATATGCATATTGTGACATAATTTTCATTCATTCATAAATATCTTCTAAGAAATTCTAAAGTCATTTAGCTTATTCTTCAAACTTCTCTAGAGCTACAAACTCATATTCCATTATGAATCTAGTTATATCCATTTTCTTGAGGATTTCTATGACGACTTCTCTTCTCACTGTGAAACACATTCACTTGTGCCTTTAATAACTTGAATACTATATATTCAACTAGCATCAAAGTATCATTGAAAGAAAACAAGATCTTTAGAATAATGCAATCCATAATCTTGATCATATCTAATATATCTCAATTCTCTCACAATCTCTTTTTAGAAGTTTAGTCTTAAATTGTTTGCGAATTTGATTAAAATGATCATAGTGAAAGTATTATCTAGTCTAGTACAATTCATTTGGACATTTTATGACTCTTGTATATTCCATTTGGTTAACATTTAATCTTTGTTCTTTTGAACAAATGTTGGCTCATATTCATTGAATCTAACTATACTAGAAATACCCTTTTCAAACTTCTCTTGTCCATGTAGTGTGATGTTTTCAATATGAGACCCTGAAATATGTTATATAACACCCATAGCCCGTATACGTCTCAGAATACGAGCTAAATATGTCACATCAACTTCATAAACATGCACTGAACATAAATACTTAAAATATTGTTTCATTTCAAAAACATTTCTTTTCAACTTTAAAACTATTTTCTAAATCCCTCAAGTCATAAATTAATATTTAAGCATTGAAAATAAATCCATTTTCAGGCAGTGATTAGGCAGTTTAGTGATGTCTCATAAATTAATACTAATATATAGTTAAATATTTGCGTTATTATTATGATGTTGTCAGACTTACATAAATCTAGCGAATTGAGTGATTCGAAAGGAAAGAACATAGCACAAGAGTAAGGAGTACTATATAAAAGTTCGATAGTGAGGCAAATGTGAGTGAAGTTTATTTATTTAATAATTTTGAATGAGGACAACTTGTGATAAGTCAACCTCATATTATTTTTAAAGTATGATCTATGATTTTAATTGTGGATTATTTCCATAATATTTTCATCAAGTTTTATGAATAATTTAGGGTATGAACTGCCCAAGTACAATTTTTATGATGATGAATTTGAAGTATTTATGATTTTAAGACGTTGATTAATAACTAATTGTATTATGATTTATAAACACATTGTATGTTGCGTTGAGAGTTATAGGTACATTTGGCATGTCATTAAGTTGTAATTTCAAGTTAAGTTATGGTACACTTGTGTACATTATGTATTGCATCGTTGGTTCTCATGTTATGATTTGCACATTAAGTGCAATTTATGATCAATTATGTTTGGCATCGTGATGTGCCTAGTGTGAACCTTATGTTATACTCACTTACCTTATATTCTCTTAAATATACTTTGGACTATGAAAATAAAATATGAAAGTTATGAACATGCTTAGTTGACAGGTGTATGATATGATTATTCCATCTGATATTATTTATCATGATTTTATCAGAATATGAAACAAGTTGATTTTTAGGTTACGATGAAATACTGAACTTGAATAACTCGGTTTGAATGTTTAATGTTTTATTAAATTCATTTTTAATGTTTAAGTATTTATGATATTTTTATATTTTACCTCACCTTAACTTATTACTGCCTCACTAAGTTATACTTAGTGCGTGGTGATTTTCATTCGTAGGTTCAGATAAAGAATAAGACGTGCAGTGAGTAGCCTCCCGAGCATCTTTTTGGAGATCATCTACATTATCAGTATCAGTAAGACATCTTTGATGTTACTTTTGGCTAGTAGTGGCATGTATAATTATGTTATTATTTTATTTACCAGTTTATTTTAAATGGTATGTAATAGTAAACTAAGACCATTTTATTTTGATTAGACTACCTATATTGGTATTTATGAATGAATAACTTAATTATGTTATTCTATTTAAAATGGTTTCAATATAAAGTCGTGTTTAGGTAGTACTACATAGTTTATGAGACGTCACTAAACTGCCTAATCATTGCCTGAAAAATGGATTTGTTTTCAATGATTAAATATTAATTTATGATTTTATGGATTTAGAAAATAGATTTAAAGTTGAAAAGGAACGTTTTTGAAATGAAACAAAATTTTAAGCATTTATGTTCAGTGAGTGTTTATGAAGTTGATGTAACATATTTATTTCATATTCCAAGATGTGTACGGGTTATAGGTGTTACATTTATTGGTATAAGATATGCATGTCTAGTCGATTCTCGGTCTAAACTGAGCCTATGTTATGTTGGAAATATATACATTCCACTATAATGTCAAAATTACTGATCTGGTATGGTTCGATGATTTTATTTATGATGTTTCTTCTTACTAACATAATGTTATGTGATTGTTGTTTAGATGTCGAATTCGGAGGGCTCTAGATGAGATACTGAATAGGAGGTTCCAGAGGGAATCGAGAGTAGAGGTAGTAATGAGGTGGACCATGTACCTAAGAAGTATGGAGCACAACTACATCAGGGAGTGCCAACTCCATATCAAGGGACGTTCTTACAGGCTCTTAAGGCTATATTGGATAGATATCAGCAAGTAGCAACACCTCCCCTCTTCCTTCTCTACCTCCACCTCCTCTACCTCCACCTCCTCATTCTCCTCCTATGACCTCGAGAGTGTCGATTCTAAAAGAATTGAAAAGTTTAGGTGTTGCCAAATTTAAAAGGTGAAGAAAACTAGGCCCAGTAGTGACAGATATGTGGCTAAACGATGTAAAGATCATGTTAGATAGTCTTCATTGTTCAGGCGAGGAAAGACTAGAGGGTGTAGTCTCTTTGTTGTTGGGTTAGGTTCATATATTGTGGATGAACGTGATTACATGTGTTTTGACTGATCATATTACGTATCAATTGTTCCAAGAGGCTTTTTAGAAGAAATATATTTGGGAGAAGTTTATTATTAAGATGAAGTAAGACCTTTTCAATCTGATTTAGAGTAACAGGCATATGTATGAGTACGAGTGCGAGTTTAATAAGCTTACCCGATATGCTTTAGAGATGGTTCACATAGAGAGAGATGTATGCCAGAAATTTATTCGAGGCCTCCGCCCTAAACTGAGAGAACTTTTGTTGACTACAAATTTGACCACTTTTCAAGAAGTGGTAAATAAAGCTAAGGATTTAGAAATGGCATAAGATGGAAGATTTATGTTTGATTTGAGGCGACAGTTAAAGAGATCAGTAGCATCATCCTATTCCCAGTGTAAAAGAGGTTGAGGTTTGAGATATCAGTACCGGAATAATTCTGAATGTGGTACTTCTGGTCGGAAGGGATCTGATGCAAAGAAAAAAGGTCGTCAGTCGCAAACAATAGCTATTGGAGCTGGTAGACCAGTTCAGTCATAAAGTCAGTTTCCATTATACCAGTAATGTGTTAAATATCACCATGGAACTTGTAAAGCAGATTCATGACCTTGTTTTCACTGCAGAGACATTGGTTATTTTATCAGAGATTGTTTATTAGTAGGAAAGAGGTCATTACAGACAGAAAAGTCTGTAATAATGTCTCAGAGAGGTGGCCAAGGAAGAGGTTGAAGGATGGGATATTCTGAGAAAGCTTCCCAATCTGATGTTCTTGCTCCAGCCAGAATCTACAATATCAAGACTAATGAGGATCGCGATGGCCCCAAGATTATAGTAAGTACTTTTTATCTTTATGATAAGCCTGTATTTGTTTTAGTTGATCCGGGTTCTACTAATTTCTATGTTAGTTTGAAATTAGTCAGAGATAAAAGTATTTCGTTAGAACCTATCGACAATGATATGAACCTATCGACAATGATATGATATCTACACACCCTCTTGGTCATAGTGCTAGAGTTACATAGATTAGTAGAAATTGTTCGGTAAAGATTCAAGGGGTTGTATTCCCAATGAATCTTATGGAGTTACCGCTTGATGAGTTCGAGTTTATATTGGGTATGGATTGATTAACTCGACATTACAGATGAGTAGATTGTCACATGAAGAGATTATTTATTAAGAATGCAGAGCGTACCTAGATAATAGTAATTGGATAAAAAGCAAAACCATTACCCAAAGTGATATCAACAATGACGACAATGCAATTGATGGCAAAGGGCTACACAAATTACTTGGGAAATGTGATTGACACCCAAACATATGAAGTTAGACTGAAGAATATTCCAACAGTTCAAGAATTTCCATATGTATTTCCTGATGAGTTACCTGGATTACTTCCTGATAGAGAAGTGGAATTTAATATTGACATTTTCCATGTACAACGCCAATTTTGATGGCCCCTTATCGAATGGCTTCAAAGGAATTCAGAGAGCTTAAGGATCAGTTACATGAGCTACTTGATCGAGGTTTTATCAGACCAAGTGTATCTTTATGGGGTGAATCGATACTCTTTGTTAAATAGAATAATGGATTGATGTGGTTATGTATAGATTATCGTAAGATGAATAAAGTGACAATAAAGAACACGTACCTTATTCTGAGGATCGATGATATGTTTGATCAATTCAAGGGTGCTTCAGTATTTTCAAAGATTGATCTTCGCTCCATATACCATCAGTTAAAGATTAAAGAGGAAGATGTTCCGAGACGGCTTTCAGGACCCGATATGGTCATTAAGAGTTTATGGTTATGCCATTTGGATTGACTAATGCTCTAATAACATTTATGGATTTGATGACTCGTGTGTTTTAGTCGTATTTGGATCAGTTCGTGGTCATGTTCATCGATGATATTTTGGTGTATTCTAATACCAAAAAAGAGCATGATGCACAACTCCGCATTGTTCTTCACACTATGGGATAAAAAGCTTTATACCAAGCTATCAAAAAGTGAATTTTGGTTATCGAAAGTTGTTTTTCTTGGCCATGTGATTTTATATGATGGAATCAGAGTAGATCCCAAGAAAGTACAAGCCATAAGGGAGTGCAAAACTTCAGAGAATGATTTTGAGGTTCGAATTTTCTTGGGATTAGTTGGTTATTATCGAAGATTCGTGAAGAATTTTTCGATGATTGCTTCTCCACTTACAAAGTTGTTCACAAAAGATGTGCCATTTTTTTGGACTGAAAAGTACTAAGAATGCTTCAATACTCTTAAGAATATTTTTTATAGAAGTGCCAATTTTAGTTCAACCAGAGGCAGGTAAAGATTATGTGATTTACACTGATACGTCCCATAATGGTTTGCGATGTGTGTTGATTCAAGAAAGTAAAGTGGTAGCCTATGTTTTGAGACAGTTAAAGACGCATGAACAAAATTATCTAACTCGTGAATTGGAGTTGGACCGGTAGTTTATCAGTTAGCATTACCTCTGGTACTGGATTGATTCATAATGTGTTTGGAGGATGTTCAGTTTGGAGGGAAAAATAATGTTTGAAGAATTGATTTTAAGGAGGAATTGAATTATAACTCAATTCTTATTATCACTTTTCATGATATCCATGTGTTTATACATGTCGTTAATCAAGAAGTGAATTTAGAATCTCAATAAGGTTATTTTGAACAACTCTCCATTTAAGATGAGAAATCATTTCGGAAGAACAAACTCAACAATCTCATAGAACAAGTGCCATTAATAAGATCCACGAGATGAGAGAAATAATATTTAGATTATTATGTTGTATTTCTCTGAGAAATAAGGATGACAATGGAATGATGTAGTATGATCTAATGAACTTTTGTCATGTTATAAAAGTTCTGACTCTCACAAGTGAATTAATGTCATGGAAGGATGGTATAAGATCTATACAAGATAATAAAGTTTAATAACTTGTCTCATTACTTGAAGGTGAAAAATGAATTGGTTGCAAATAGATATTTAAAATCAAAATAGACGTAAAAAGTGAAGTTGACATGTATAAGGCATGTTTTGTATCTAAAAAATATACTCATGAAGAAGGCATTAATTTTATAGAGATTTTCTCTTTGGTTTCATTGAAATACTCTTTCAGGATAATTATGATACTTGTTGCTCATATTTGATTTTGAGTTACATATGTTGGATTTTAAAATTGTGTTTCTCAATTGTAACATTGATGAAATATTTTATATGGTATAGTTAGAAAATTGTGTATGATGATACAAAATTAATGATATACAAATTAAGGAAATCCATTTATGAGTTTAAGTATGACTCTCGTTAATTGTATAACAAATTTCATCAAGTGATTATCTCGTTTGGTTTTTAGATGAATTTGGTTAACAATTGTATATATTATAAGTTTAATGGGAGTAAACTAAATAATAACCCTTATTGCTAAAGGAAACAAGTTTAATCTTGATCAGTGCCCTAATGATGATTTTAAAACTAAGGAAATTCATAAAGGTTTCTTATGCTTCAAAATAAATAAAGAATTTAGTGTATACTCAAGTTTATACGTATTTGGATATAACCTATGATTGTAGGATATTAAGAAGATATTTAAGTAATTTGGGTGTGGATCGTTGGATAACAGCCAAATTGATTCATACAATACATTTAAGAAAAACAAATGTTACATGCTCACATACTGGAGGTCTAGTAAGTAAGAGATCATCAGGTTTATGGACTCTGATTTATAGAAATATGGATGCAAAATTTTGTCACATGAACTGCTAATTATGGGTTGATAAGAAAGACTTCTTGAGTTATTTTGTGACAACTAAGTTATAGTCCTTTATTTCATATATATAACAGAAACACCTTAAAGTCTAAGCACTTAGACATTATGTTTCTAGTTGTTAAAGAAAATTCAAAGTGGTTATGTGTTTATAGAGCATATTGGTACATACTCATAATTACTCGCTTAATAAGGAATTGTCAACCAAGGTCTTTCATGAGCACACTACTCATGTGGGTGTAATATCATTTAAGAATATTTGATTTTAGTAGGAGTTTGTATTTAATGTTCATTTATTATAAACACAATTTCAGTTACTTCGGTTTAAGGATATTTATTTTAAGATTATTTTCTGTAGAAATAAATTTTATTTTGGTTTATCTGCACTCTGGTTTTGGTAAAATTTGATCTCATTAATGTTTAAAGAGGACCAGTTGGAAATAGACATATGCAGTTCACATTGCATGTAATTTCCATGCTACGCTCCATGATTGATCTATGTCATTTAACTGTGTTTGTATACATGACCATTGATGGGTCTAGTCATGATAGATATGAAAAAGGTTGCTTTGCTTTGATCCTATATGGATATAATTGATGGACGAGATTATTATAGATATCTATTGTATGATTACAAGTTTTGAGCTCATAAGGTTATACATTTATCATGAAACATATGTTGCCCAAGTGAGAGATTGTTGGATTAAAATACATTATTATGGGAACATATTATAATGTATATTGTTATCATAAAGTATGGCATAAATTAAGTGACCAATTATGTTATAAAGTCATAAGGTATTAGAAATGTCATAGAAATAAAAGTGTAGATACCATTAAAGTTGTATTTATAACTTGATGAGGGGCAGAGTTATAAGTACAAACAATAATAGATTCTTAAATCAATTATATAAAGGCATTATGGTCCCCAAGAAATAGACACTCTCGTATTTACTCTTATCTTCGTCAGATAATTTATACTTAAGAGAACTCTATCTTCTTGGAAGATCACAACCAAAGAAAGATTCAAGATTTCAACCTATCAATTAATTCAGGTATGCTTCCGCCAATCTAGTATTTATTTTATTCTTGATGATTTGGCATGATTAGGTCCTGGTTAGTTTTCATATTTATTTATGGTTTAGTTCTAAGACTCGACTTGAAAGTTCAGAAGGTTAAAATCGTCGAACTTGACTGGAACTCAAAATAAAAAATTGAAGTCCGCCTCGAAAGCTAGCAAGTTTAAAAAATTCAAGCTCGTGAGCTTAAAAATTTCAAACTCGTCTTGAAATCAAAATTGAAACTCAACTCGAGCTTGAAAAAACTTAAACTCTAAACATTCTTAGACTTAGCTTGATTGAAGCTCGAACTCGAGTTTGAACATAAACCTTAAGTACATGAAAGTCTTATATTGCAATTTTTTCTAAAGAAAGCAACAACATATAAATGTTAATATTCTTAATGGTTTAATTTTAAAAAAAATTAATATATATTTTTTGAGTTGATCGCTAGTTTTTTGAGTTTGATGTCAAATAGCTCACTTCAGCTCGTTAAGAACCAGAGTCATGTTTAAGTCTAGTTCATTCAATTCGAGTTTCGATCAGGTTTCGATCACGAGTTAAGCATTGATTGATTCGTGCTCGTTAAAAAATTTTATTGCTAGATTTGATTCGTTGCTTGATAAGCTCGTTAAAATTTTGCTCGACTCGTGCTTGTTAAAAGAACTTGTTGCTCGACGCGTACTCTTTAAGCTCGTTGCTTGCTTCATTGCTTCGTCTCGTTGCTTGTTATTCTCACCAAAAAACTTTATCTTACTTTTTTACTATACGTAAAATCTACTAATACTATATAGAGCTTACATAAACGTAAATTGATAGATTTAACCACAAAATTATCAGAAGAGTGTATGAAACAAATTCAAAATCTAAACTCCAAAATAATAAAAAAAAAAGCTACAAATACATTAAAATAATAATTTGAGTTTAATTTTTTGGTGTAGTTAAATAATAACTACTAATTAATATTTTTGTATCTTTTATTAGAAACTTAATAGATTTGTCATTTATCATCTATTAGTAAATTAGAATTTTTTAATAAAATAATTTTTTAAAATAACTAGTGAAAAACTATAAAGAAAATTAATGAACTGCTTGCGAACTTATAGAGTCGAATTGAACTTTGCTCAACTCAGCTCATTAAAGTATCAAGTCGAGTCAAACTTTTATCGAGTTTTAACTAAATCGAGTTCGAACTACTCACGAGCTGCTCAACTCATTAAACAACCCTATATGGGATTCATCTCTAGACCACATGCCTTATCTGTGGAGGACGCTCGATATTTTCAAGATGTTTGAATAGACTCGAGGGGAATTATGCTTTAGTTTGTATGCACTCGTAGTGAAGGGCTCTCAACGCTTTTCTAGGATGTTTTAGTTTTCTAAAGAGGGGCTTTTCTCCTGTTCTGTGTATATTTTCATACGATAGATTTTTTATGTTTTACTATGAATTATCTACGCGTGCTATGGAGTCGAAGAGAAACTTTCCCGACCTTAGCAAGGGTATATCTTTCCATATTTTTTTTTTGTTGTCCTCACGAATTTTAAGATTTTATCCTAATTAATCTGGACCGACCCATATCGTACATATAATTTTAGTGAATAACTCTCTCAACGAGAATTTTATGCATACACTAAAACTCGAACCTAAAATTTATTTAAACAATATTAAATTACTTATCACTTGAGTTAATCCCTCTCGGTTATATCTCTCCAATTTGATCGATGAAAATATTACAATATATTGTGTGCAAGCCCGAGGTGGAGGCCTCCCATGAAAAAGTTGTAGCTTTGAATTAAAGTGCTTATTTGATGATCCAGTTTTTTATTTAAGAGATTTACACTAATAATTAATTTTAAAATTTTAAAGAGTTATCTCAATGCATGTATATACGTACAACGAAAGACCATTGTTGCTCTCTTTAAGGTGTTTTGAAAAAAATCTCAACTATTTTATAGAGGTAATGTATTTCGATTGCCATAGTAGATGTATTTCGACTCTCTTGATCGGATGATAAAAAGGTAATATAATATAGAGACACAAATTAAGTTATCGAGTTCGAGTAGTAACGATAGTAGGATGATTTAATGTTTATTGTCAAATAGTTAATAGTTTCTACAATAAATATTATCACTTGTAATCACCATAAATTAATAAAAAAAAACGTAGGCATCTGGACCTTTTGGTTTACATTAAAAAAACATAGGCATCTTGACATTTTGATCTCGAACCAACGCCTTTGTCAGCCTCAGGCTTTATATACGCGAAGCGCTTACCTCGATGGGGTCGCCACTCATGGAAAGAGCATGCTTGAGGTTCACGGGGGGACAAAGTTGATGTTCTTCGGAAGGTAAATTTGCTTATTGGTCCACTATACATGTATGTATATGACAACAAGAAAGCTGGAATGAAAATAGAACCAGATTTTTACATTGATTCACCGAAATAAGACTGCTCCCAAGATATGTAAAATAACCAGAAGTAGACCTTCTCGTGTCGGCACAAGAAGCATAATCGGAGTGGACAAAACCACGCAGCTGCAGTTGAGATTTAGAAGAAAAGAAGGGACCAAGGCCGGGAGATTGTTTGATATAAGCCAAAAGATGTTGCAAAGCTGCCATGTGAGGACACGAGGAGAGGAAACAAACTGACTCAACACATGAACTATGTGAGCAATGTCTGGCCTGGTGTGTGCGAGACAAAGATTAATCGGTTAAATTTTAAATTAGGCAGTTTTAAATTATGATATAAAATAGAATTAAACTACCTAGATACTATGCGAGATCGAATGTAAAGTGGAAATTAAAATATTACATTATGATTTTATGTAGTTAAATAGTATTGAACTATGTGAGCAACGCTTGCCCTCGTCCAAGCGTTGAAATGTTCAACGAAGGAAGGATCAGGAGCGGCGATAGAACCATCAACAAAACCAAACTTGTTTTTGGCTGATAAAGCAAGAACCATGGACCTCTTCCAACTGTGATAATTGTCGTTGGAAAGTGAATGTGTAACAAGAATCGTACCGAGATTATCCAATTGATGCAAATAGTACAGATTACATCCATTGTCAAAACGATCGCTCAAGGAATCAGGCATGAAGAAGCTTGATGATAGACAATTTCCTTCTGATACCATATGACAGCCAGAAAGCTGGAATGAAAATAGAACCACATTTTTACATTGAATAACCTAACAAAAATGTTTACAAAGTTTATATACAGAATAAGGTTAACTGACTAACCAATTTACTCTAACTAATTAACAGAACTTCAACAAACATAACTATAATAAGCTGCTGTTGTTGCTATAATGTATTATGGCTGAACCCATTTCCAAATATCATTTTGGAGTCGCATCGTCTGCTATGTCACACCTCAACTTAGGGGTTACTTTTAAAAAAAGTTAAATATGGGGTTTAAAGTATCAATCTAATTATAATATTAGATTCACTGGAAATGTTGAGAAGATTGAGGGACTTTAAGTGCAAATTTACCTCTCTTAAATCAGAGAAGCAACTTGGTCACCCTACCACTCGCTTAATTAACCAATCGCAAGTTTCAACCCGACCCATCAACTTTTCAAGCCACGGAACAGTAAACCGAACCCAATCGGTTCGTCATCTCCACCCAACCAAAGGTTCAACAACCGATTACCCATCCACTTAAACTCTTGGCAGACCACCACCAAGCTCAGTCGAGCTCCGACAATTCTGAGCGACGGACGGCGGGAGATGCGAGCTCCAGCAGCGTCCATGGACCATGGTGTAAGATCCACTTCGTGCAACATTTAGTCACCTACGAAACCATTAGCAACTATAGTTATGGCAACCCAAAGACCGGCAAAGCAAATAAATAACGCTAATGAAGGAAATATTCAAAATGGGAAACGGCCGGTGAAGGTGGGTTTTCATTTTCCATCGACTAGTGTGTCGTTTGGATGATGTGAATGGTGGGAAAGCTTGGCTCGGTAGCAAGGAACAGCATAGCTGGGTATCGACATCTTCGGACGGTCAACAGAGGAGGAGGAACGTGTTTTGTCTTGAGAAAACCGGATGGTATTTTTAGATCTACGACTATCCATGGAGTTTCTGGACGAATGGAGGTCGGATCCATGACGATGAGACCAAGATGCTTCAAAGGATTAAGTTTGGTCTTAAACGACGGTCGGTGATATTGGCCACGGATAGGATGGCAACTCAAACTGAATCAGACGGTTTCGATCCGATTCGATCGGATTATTTTTAAAAAAAATTAGATTCGGGTCGGATTTTTTTTATACACTGTTTAGGTTGGGTTTAAAATGAAAAAAATCTAATTCGATCTGATTCGAAAAATATATATAATTTTATATTATATATTTAGAGATAATTATAATAATACCCCTCTATATATAATTTTTTCAATTAAAGTATTGTTTTTATTAAATAAAAATATTATTTTTTATTAGTTCGAACTGGATCAGATCAGATTAGATTTTTAAATCATATATTCAGATCAAATCGGATGAAACTTTAATTTCGTCGGACCAAATCACGGATGAAGGATATTTTCTTCTCGAGTCGGGTAATGACCTGTCGGTAAAGCATCCATGCCGATTATGTGAGAGCTCACGGTGAAGAAGGAAGAAAGAAAGTATGCGTGAAAGAAGAAAATGAGAATAAGAAATGAAGAATGGTGAAGAATGGTATAAGCACGTGGGTTTTGGGAAAAGTTAATAAAGGATGAAGCGTAAATCACATCATGAGTCCTCTAAGTTTGGCGAGCACTAAATATTATCTTCTAACTTCCATATTATTATGATTATGGCTTAATAGTTTCAATAAGATCAATTTAATCATTGGAGTTAGTAATTAAATATTAGTGGCTTCACAAGCTTTCAGTTCTACCATTTGGGTCCTCGAATTATTAAAATAGATTCTAATAATTATTTTTTATCGTAAAGGAAATTATTTTGGATTTGAGTTTTTATATTGATGGTATGTGTTCATGAGTGAAAATTTGGAAGCTCGACCTAGTACCTCCCGATCCATCTGTATGCGTAAGTCGTGATAAGTCGTATGGTTTCGGAACCCTTATAAATGATTCGTTTAGAATATTACTTCGGTATTAACTCTGTTCTGATTTGATTTAGGATCGTGTATTGCTTTTGATCATAGCGAGATCAGTGTTCAATAAACCATCCTGACCGATCTGTTTCGCGAGGTGTTTTCCTTGTGTACTATATTTTTTTTTTAAATTTATATATGAACTACCTTCTGCATATGATTATTTTTACTGATTTTCCTAAGTTTTGTTTTACTGATCTGAAATTTTTGATTTGTTTGTTATCTTTTCATTGGATTTTCGTAAAATGTATGTTTTATGATATCTTGATTTTACTGGTGTTATTTGAAACTGTTTTTATTGGGGTACTGTAGGTTGGTGTCTGATGACTTTGAGGTTTAACTACCTGATAATTCTTATCTGTTCTGATCTTCCATATTGGACTCCTAGATCTTAGTGGTTTATGGTAAGTCCTTCTGAATGTCTATATCTTCCATATTGGACTCTTAAATCTTAGTGATCTAGGGTAAGTCCTTATGGACGTCTGTATCTTTTATAATAGACTCCTAGATCTTAGTGGTTTAGGGTAAGTCCTTATGGATGCTTGTTTTGGGGTATTTCATATGGTGTACGGGTGGAGGATAGTTAGGTTTTTAAATTAAAATAATATGGTTATTTTTACTACGTGATTTCTGAAATCATTTTGAAATGTATCAACATGTTTATTTCTGCACTTATTGGAACACACTGAGCTCCCTAGCTCACTCCTTCGTTTCCCCTTTCAAATATTTTGGATAGGCTTCCAGACCAGACACTTGGAGGATAGATACATTCCGTATAGTAATTTTTGTTGTAATGTTTCAATCTTCCGAACTGCCTTTATTTTGCTGACATGTATCATTATTTTGATATGCTAGTTTATGGATATTATTGACACTACTTACTAATATTTTAAATTTAATTTGCACTATTTCTAGTTTTCTATCCCTCAATTTAAATTTTATCATTATAATAATGTTTTAAAGAAATTAAGATTTTTTTTTCTAAAGAGTGAAAATTATTTTAAATAAATCTATTATGATATGTTAGATTCAGTCGTAACGAACAGACTGAGTCTAGGGTTACATGCTACTTCTTGAATGTGGATTTTGTATTTAAACCTATGGTAAATGATATGATGTGGGAAACTTTTAAGCTTTAAATCAACCCCGAAACATACTGTCTGTGTGCATGAGAACCATCATTAGGAATCTTGAAGAATCTAACTTTAGCAATATGGTTAAACTTGTTGGAAAAGCCTATTATAATCCGGCAATGTACCGACAAGTTTCGGGGTGCGGTGTGAACATTTCACTCCCATGGAGACTCCCTTGACATTGATGATAAAACAGACACAGTTCGTGACAAAAACTCTCTGCTGTAAACCAGATTCTATCAGTTGTAAACCTGCATTTGAGCATTCACCTATTCATTGAAAAGCAACAAAATAGAAGTTTGCTTATTCTGTTTGTGGGACAGCAAGGGAAATGTAGTGACTTGGTTATATAATAAGATAGGAACAAAACTGAAGCTGTCAGATGAAAACAGAAGTAATAGATAGGGATGGTCTCGACGAGAGCCCCTTATATAAGATTTTTGTTTGCAGATTGAACCATCACACAAACTTGGGTAGAGATACATAACATAATTTCTGTGTTGTCCCGTTGTAATACCGTCTCCGATACAAGTAGTGTTTCATCTTTGTAACGTCTTAAAAACTTTGCCTAGTGTTACAGCCGGATTGATTTCTCTATCACATATGTTGCACCTAATTTGTTTACATATATTAACTGCTTCGTTTCAATTATTACACCTAATTTATTAAAAACCTCGAAGTAAAGCCAATAATTGCCAAATCAGGTGGTCGTATACCAACCAGGGTATGAATGGTAGAAGTTCCTTTCTATGTTTCGGAGAGATGACCCCTTTTTTCCCCCAAGCTTCTTTGATGCAGCTTCAGTTTGCTTCGTAGTCTTAAGCTCTTCAGTTTATTTAGCAGCTGGACGACGTTGATAAAACTTTTGATACAGCTGCTTTCAAAATGCGAGGTTCGAAAGCCAAGCTTAATTTTCCCCACCTCAACGGCTCCGATCTGGGGGAGCCGGTAAGAATGACCAATAACAAGCGAAGCTCTCCGGAGCCGTCATCCTCTTATTCATGGACTCGGTTACCGTCATCTTCGCCGTCCATGTTGACGTCGGATGACAAAACTCCAAATTTGAAACGGAGGAATGAGAATAATTGTTCGATTAAAGTCGAGTTTGAACAAGACATTATCAGTTGAAAATAGAAATTTTATTATTTTTTTCGCAAAAATTGTTAGGGTACTTTAGAATTAGGGATGTGTTATATGTCGTTTTAGTTGAAAATATTTTTCAATTTTTTAAAATATAATTTATTTATTTTATTAAATTAAAGTATTTAAAGAAACTGTTAAATAAACAGAATAAATAAATTAAGATAAATTAAAAATATAAATAAATAACATTTCTCTTGAACAATAATTTTCTTTCATATATGATTTCTGGATATATTTTTACAAGTGCTTTTACTTGTACCTTCCAAGTTGTTTCAACATGTTTATTTGATAAGTTTTCGTGGTGAAGTCATCTTCACACTTCGGGTTACTAAGATAATCACGTCTTGGAGGGTTGATTGGAGCCTTTAATAAAGGTTATCAATAACATCTTCACACTTCGAATTACTAAGATAATCTCGTCTTGGAGGGTCGATTGAAGCCTTTGATAAAGGCTATCAATGACATCTTCATCTCATTCTCAAGTAGTTCTTGAATTCATGAATCATATCTTTTATTTCTTGTTTTTCATCTTCTTCGTTGTTAGTTTCTTATTTTGTTTCTTGTTTGATCAATTTGTAGCAAGAAATGTTCTTTCTGCTCAAGCGCCTAGAGTCTTATAGGGAGAATCAACTTGACGGATCGATCATCATCTACGGTAACCGTATTATTTGCTATCAGAGTTAGAGTTCTTTGTGGGTTTTTGAAGTGTTTATTGTGGGTTTTAGTTATTTTTTTGTTCAAATTTATCAAAATATCAAGTTTGTGGACTATTTTCTTTATTTTCAATTTTTTTTTCATTCTTCCTTCTCAAGTAACATCTACTGTTAATAGTACATTACTTTCCTACTCAATAAAAAAACAACAAATAAATATAAATAAATATCATTTTGTAAAAAAAATATTATCAACACTAATATAATAATATAACATAAAAACAAATTGATAATTGATTTATCACTCATATCTAGGATAACCATCCACATCTAGCAAGATGAGATGATAATTTCAAATACCCAAAGATCAAAGTAATCGTAGATTAGTAAGAAATTTACCTATATAACCCTTAGTAAATAACTTTATATAATATTTACAACTATAATTTAAGATTAATTAATTAATTAATATTTTATAATATTATGAAATATATTACTAAAATTACAATTTTAACTAAATTTATTATTATAAATAATTTTTTTTTTATAAATTTGATCATGTATTTAAGTTTAAAAGAAAATTGATAATACATTAATTATTGTGATTTTATTGATTCTAAGTTAGAGGCTGTTTGTTTGCCTCTTAATGGAACCGTTCAGCGTTGAATGCTGAACCGTTCAGCATTCAGCGCGTTTTTTCGTATCTCTGAATGATTCAGTGCTGACTGATTCAACAAAACAGTGCTGAATGATTCAGCACAGAAGTACATTCTGAATGATTCAGAGTCATTATTAAACAGAATGACACATTCAGAGTTAATTCATACAGAGCCTCTAAATCATTCAATATTTGAATCATTTAGCGCTTAATCATTCTGAAATAAAAAAAACATCCGTTAGATAGGATAATTTTTTATAACAAAAGCTGAACACTAGTGAAAGTAAAAAGATTATTTTTTTTATAATTTATTGTTACTATTATTTTAAATTATCATCGTTTCTGGGAACTTTCATTTGTTTGCATGTGCTATTAGTTTTATATTTATAACATTGTTATGTTATAAAGACAAAGTCAATGTCAGCAATTATATATAATTAATTTACACCGTTTAATATAATATATTGTTTTTTTCCCTTTTGTTTTGAATATCTTCTAATGAAAGAGAGTAAATAATGGAAGATGGTAATTCGATCTATTAATCGATTAATTCATATTAGGTATTGCAGAGGCGATGGTGATCCTCTCAACTTAGTTTGTTCAATTTCACAAATGTCAATGTTTGAACCGCTGATATTGTTTAAGGAGTCTAATATATCATCTCATATGGTGAATGTTAGTTTCCTTTTATTCTATACTTACGTTTATTTAATATTAAACGTTCAAATATTTTATATAATCTCTAATACTTAAACTTGAGACCTCTAAAAATAAAATTATTTTTTTAATCATTAAAATAATTTGATTTATTACGAATGATTTTCTCATCTGGATATCAGTTATCAACGAATTATCATATTTTATTATAATAGTGTTAAAAATATTTGTCTTCGACGAGAATGATATATATTATTCCTTTTATTTTTAAATTATTTGATTAAATTTCTTACAATTATTTATATACTTTTATTCGGTAACATAAATAAATTATGTTTGAAAGACTATAAAAATTACCTGAAGCGACAGTTAACAAATAAAATTTCGATTTAAAATAAAAAAATGATTAATAAAATATGTACAGTTCAATTATTAGCAGATAGAAGTTTATCAAAAATTCAATTGGAATCATCAACTTTAATCGAACGATTAATCTCATTCCTCCTCCGTTTCAAATTTGGAGTTCTGTCATCTGACGTCAACGTAGACGACGGAGAAGACGGAAACTGAGCCGTTGAACAAGAGGGAGACGGCTCCGGAGATCTTCGCTTGTTATTGGTCACTCTCACCGGCTCCACCAGATCGGAGCCGATGAGGTGAGGAAAATTAAGCTTGGCTTTCGCACCTCGCATTTTAAAAGCCGCTGTGTCATAAGCCAGAGCAGCGTCCTCGGGAGTCTCGTAAGTACCGAGCCAGATCCTCGCTCCGTTTCGCTTCGGATCCCTTATCTCCGCCGCATAAGTCCCCCACGGCCTTCTCCTAACTCCCTTATAATGTACCTTCTTCGGAGGCGCGTGAGATTCAGAGACGCTCGCAGTCGGAGTAGTCTCAGAAGCCACTTCGGAACTGGAAAACGAAACGTTACTAACAGCCACCGTGTCGTCCGCCGCGTCAAACAACTGATCAAAGTTCATCCATTGATCAACATCAACCGCATCATCAACAACGGTAAACCGAAGATCATTTTCCGCTACATTTTCCACAAAAGGAATTGTATCGCAATCATCTTCCAGAAGATACCGACGAATGGAGTCCAAGAGGCTGAGATCAAATTCTGAAGCACTCTCACAGTACATAACTGAGTGTGTTCTTGGAGATATCGAAATCAAGCTTTGTAGCTACAGAGGAATTGAATAGGCTGAGTTCCTCCTATTTGGGGTTTGATTATTATATATATCCAAACCTCATTATTAAACCATTATTGTTGTTTTCTTTTGATAATTCCAGGAAGTTGCTGATGCTTGAGATCTCAATGCACATTTTCATCACGTTTTTCAAGTGCAACTGCTCAAGTTTTTTATTCATTGAACCCTAGTGCTGACGAAAGGTCAATTATTTCATGTATTCTATCATTCGCCATTTTGAATGATGAATGGACTAAAATTAGTGTTTTTCAATCTTAGGGTAAATTGAACATTTCTCTACAGAATTTTACTCTCTTTCTTATTTTACTCTTCGTACTTTTAAATTTTCTGTTTTACTAACTGAATAACAATCCAATGTGATTTACTCAATCGCTTGGACATGCACAAATATGACCCATATAATCAGATGTAAGGAAGGCGTATGCTCTCCTTACAATACTTCTCACTAGCCGAATCTACATCGTGACTTGTGATATTTATCACCAGAACTTTGAATTCCGGCGTTATGTTATCTGCAACCTTGGCTATGATTTATCAGAAACTAGGATTGAAACTTTACCAGAAACTGAAATTGAATTTTGTTTTGTTCTTGTGATAGACAATCTTGAGTCAAAAATAAAACGAAAATGGAAATTTATTTGCAGATGTAGTGTCAGTAGACGGGGATGGCCGGAAAGGAAGAGGCGGGTTCGAGAGGGTGAGGTCGTCGAAGGCGGGCGTGGGGATTCATAATTTAGGGTTTGGGATATAATTTTTGGGTTTTGAGTATGATTTTATATTTTTAATTTAATTTAATATATATTTTTATTTTAATCTATATTTATTAATATAATAATAATAAAATTATCGTGTCACAAGAAAAATATGACATTTCATCACACCGTTAGAGAGTTAATGGCATAGTGAGCAAAATGATTCAATCTGTAAAGTTCAGTGAGTAAAATAGAAAAATTAAAAATAAAGTGAGTAAAATAGGAGAGAGAATAAAATTCAATGAGAAACCCTCCCAACCCAATTTACTATATTCGTAAACGATAGGATTCGAAGGCCTGACCTTGCTTAAAGGCCCTAGTGTCTCATCCCACTAGATCAAGTGGTCAATATTTCTCTTTGACAGAAATAAAGACATAAGTAGAAGATGGGACTTTTATGAAGGAGATGGTGAAGAAACTCCCCCTCAATCATGGGTGATGCATTGACTGATGATGTCGAATTATTTGGTCGTTATAGCTACTTTGAGATCACCATACTAAATAGATATAATCGTTAAATCTCATATTTTACTTTGATTAATCACATGAATTTGTATTGTTTACGTAACGTAGTTTTGGGTGACATATAAATACCACTAATTTATTGAACAACCTAGAATCTGATCAATCATAGACACATATGATTGTCGCCACCCACTACATTAGTTGCCGCCGTTGGTGGTTACCTGAAACTGACTTCTCAGATCATATCTTTTTGGTCCCTTGAGCATGAATCCAACCTCTGATCGTTCAAATTCGTCTTCGATCATCGTATATCTAAAAATAATTATTCTGTTTTTTTTCGAAGCAAGACCACCTTCCTTCATCTCCAACAACTATAAGGTGGCGCCACTTTTCAGTTATATGCTTCCTGTTGTTGAGAGAAGGAATCCCACCACACGAATTTTCCATCGGACATCATCAGTATCGACAGGAATAAGGAACCCTAACTTCGCTAACATTCTTTTTTCTTTACCTTATGCTTTGTTGTTGCCTTGTTGTTCGGTTGATCTTGGCTTGGTTTGTTGCAGGTGCACACATACTGCTCGCGAGGAGTACAAGCCACCATCATCGCTCGTTGTTGTTGCTTTAGTCGGTGGGTCGGTCGCTACCAAAGGAAGACTGTTGGTCACTCGTAGTTGTTGTCACAGACACCCGAGGGTCAAGCTGGGCTCATCGACGCTAGGGTAGTCCTGCTATGGCTAAGTTGAGCTGAGTGGGGCTGTTGGGAGTGGAGGCCAACGAAAGATGTTGTTGCTTGTTGGGTTCTTCGGCTAGGGATGATGTTGGGTTACACTGCTGAGGTTGGATAAGGTGAACCGGTTGGGTTACACTGCTGAGTGGGGCTGGTGGGAGTGAACCGGAATAATTGGGTTGTGGTTGCTGGCTGATAGTTTAGGGAATTTAAATCTTATTATTTCTATATAACACCTTTAATTTATAAAATCATATATATATATATATAACTACTTAAATTATGAGATACTCATATGTAATACTTTACGAATACTTTCATATAAGTACAATCATTTTAATTTGAAATCTAATAAAATGAACATATACTAAATATCTACTCACTAACTACTTGATATTCAAAATAATTTTAGAATAGGTCATAACCATTTTTTTTTACGAAAAATAGATTTAAAAATAATTATGACTTTATTTTAAGTAACTGGAGATTCTGAGGTTCTACTAACCGGTAATTCTTGTCTGTTCTGATCTTTTATATTGAACTCTTACATTTTAGTGGTCTACTGTAAGTCCTTATGGATATTTGTATCTTCCATATTGGACTCTTAAATCTTAATGATCTAGGGTAAGTCATTGTGGATGTTTGTATCTTTTATAATGGACTTCAAGATCTTAGTGGTCTAGGGTAAGTCCTTGTGGACGTTTGTATCTTTCATAATGGATATAAGGAAGGCGTATGCTCTCCTTACAATACTTCTCACTAGCCGAATCTACATCGTGACTTGTGATATTTATCACCAGAACTTTGAATTCCGGCGTTATGTTATCTGCAACCTTGGCTAAGATTTATCAGAAACTAGGATTGAAACTTTACTAGAAACTGAAATTGAATTTTGTTTTGTTCTTGTGATAGACAATCCTGAGTCAAAAATAAAACGAAAATGGAAATTTATTTGCAGATGTTGTGTCAGTAGACGGGGATGGCCGGAAAGGAAGAGGTGGGCTCAAGAGGGTGAGGTCGTCGAAGGTGGGCTTCGGGGTTCGTAATTTAGGGTTTGGGATATAATTTTTGGGTTTTAGGTATGATTTTAGATTTTTAATTTAATTTAATATATATTTTTTATTTTAATATATATTTAATATAATTTTGAATTATGTTTTGATATAACAATTTATGGCAAAATGTTTTTGGACTTGAATTGAATTTATTCAAAGTTTTTAAAAATTATTCAAAGTCCATTGTACTTGGAATTGAGCACAAAATAGTTTTCTGAACAAGAAGTATTAATAATGTTTTTACAGTATCGATACCTCATGAATAGTGTCGATGTTGTTCATATGGTATTGATACCTTAGGTAAGGGAAGTGTCGATACTCACTAGGTAGTATCGATACTATCAGCATTGCTCAAATTCCAGAATGCAAAAGTAGTACAGATACCCAAAGGGGTATTGATACTACATTACATAGTAATATCAATACCATAAACTTAGTATCGATGCGGTCAGGCCTAACGGGTAGTAACGACTAGTTTTATTTAAAAATAACAAAGGTAGTATCGATACGCCCTATAGGAGTATTGATACCCTCTGTACTGGGCAGATTTATTTTGCAGAGAAAAATATCCCCAACAGCTTCAAATCACTCCCAACGGCTATAAACGACCACAACTTCATTCCAACATATAAATACAAGTTCAAGACACTTGAAGAAGAGTTAGAACGCCTATCCAAGCATTCAAACACAAGAGAAGAGTTTTTCACTCTTTATTCTTATTCTCTTGTAAATATTTTGTTCATGTGAGTTAAATTCTTGTAAACACCATACCTTTTAGAGGTTTTATTTATTTACATTTCTTTTCCTTATAAAGGCGTTTTAGTTCTAGTTGAGCATTTGAAAAGTTAGGGAGTCTTGTAAAGGTTATCTATTTGTCATTGAAAAAGAAAGAACAAATTAGTGAATTTGTTAGAAAATCCTTAGTGATGAGCAAAGGTAATGGAGGTAGACTCAGTGAGATGTCGAACCAATATAAATCGATGTGTCAATTTTTTCATATTTTATTCTCCTTACTTCCTAAACAATTTTTTGCCAATTCACCCTCTTGTGCAAATTTTCGGTTGATCAAATTGAGCTTCGAAAATCCTAATAATTGGTACCAGAGCTTGACTCTTTAGAATGTTTAACAACCTAGAGACGATCCTAGAAGAAGTTCTACCGATTCCCGATGCAACCGACAAAAGATGGCTTCGGCCTCCGACTCTTACTACCTTGAAGATTCTCAACCGATCAACAAGTCACCGTATTTGAAATAATATCGTGTACTTCATATTAATTAAAAAATCAATAGCTAAAGAAATATTTGTTATTTCTAAAGGTCTCATATTCGAATACCAAAGACTGCAGAGTATTGAGCTTTCATTTTCAAATGGTTTAGAGTCTTTAGAATATATACTACCATTTGTAAGCATACTAAATTAATAAAAATAATAATAATAAACATAATTAAATATTATTAACAAAATCTGGAAGATCAATCTTCGATTTTTTTTCATATTTATCTTAAAATTTATTTTACATATTTAATTTTTTAATTTAATACTTTTATTTTTATTTTTATTAAAATAATGAATATTTCTGTACGTTATTGTAGTATGTTTTTTGAATAATTATTGTAGTATGTTTTTGTTTTGTTTTAAAAGTTTCTTTTTCAATAATAAATTTATGGTTATCTTTTTAATTGATAAATTTTTGTTTCCTTATTAATATATTTTTATTTTAAATCTTTAAAATAATTTTTTTATCTTGATACATATTTGTAAGGGTTAACTACACGGTTGATCACTTATCTTTAAATTTTTTCCATTTTTTGTCACTGATTTCAAAATACATAAGATATGGTCACTTATGTTTTTATTTAAACAAGATTTGGTCATTTTCATTTTTATTTAATTAAGATGTGGTCACCCCAAGTTAATTGTCGTTAACAACAGTTAGATATTTTTATATAATCACACATTTGGTCCCTGTTATTACATATTCTCTCAATTTAGTCATACCTTTAATAAATTAAAATAAATTTAATCCTCCAATAGAACGATGTCGTATGTCATGCCAATAAGGTTGTTCAAAAATATCCGACCCGATTGAGCTGACCCGTCGATCTGCTGAACCAATAAAAAAATTGTGTATTTATAATAAAAATACATGATTTTCTGGGTCGGGTACCCAATTGGGTTTCTGGGTCGAGCATGGGTCACAAAATGTTGGTTAACCAAGTACCCTCCGACTCGTTACCTAATTTATTATATATTTTTATTTTTATTTTATATTAAATTTTTATTCATAATTCTCAAATTATTTCACTCTAACATTCTAAAAACCTAATTTCTTAAATTTTGACACCATAACGTTCTAAATTCTTAATTTTTTAAATTATTTCACATTAACGTTCTAAATTATTTTTTAATATTTATTTTAACTTCAAAACATTTAAAATTTTATTTTATTTATTTATCTTAAATTTTAATAAATTTTATTTCAATTATGTAATTTGAATTTTTAAACTTTATGTGTAGATTATATATATTATAGACTTTTAAATTTTAAAAAAATTTATGTACCTTTTTTTTAAAAAAATAATATAATTTAAAGAAAAAATAAAAAAATATTAACTGGGTACCCGTGACTCGAATTATATATAATATAATTTTACATATATTCACTTAAAATATTATTATATTAACTTATTAAATATATTTTACTAATAACTTAATTTATAATTTATTTTAATTTATTAAAAGTATGACTAAGTTAAGAGAGTTGCAAATAACAGGAACCAAATGTGTGAATATATTAAAATATTTAACTGTTGTTAACGACAGTTAACTTAGGTTGACCAAATCTTGTTTAAATAAAAATGTAAGTGATCATATCTTATGTATTTTGAAATCAATGATCAAAAGTGGACAAAACTCAAAGATAAGTGATCAATCATGTAGTTAACCCTATTTGTAATCACCTAAATATATCATATATAAATAAAAATAAAATTATTTATAAACATATTATTATATTCTACTATTATATTAATGTTGGTGATATTTATTTATTTATTTATTAACAATGATTATGTTTTTACATTTTTTATTGTTTAATCAAAATTTTAATAATTTCTTTAAATATTCTCAAAACAAATAGATTATAATTAAAATTTTTCAAAAATATTTTAACCGAAGCTACAGATAACACATCCCAAATTCTAAAGTACCAAAAAATTGTAAAAAATAAATAAAATATCTATTTAAAATAGAAATGATTAATAAAAGAGAAAATAACCTCAGTGACCAAAAATCTCATATAATATACGATTTTAACCAATTTTTTCCGGATTTGCCAAAATGACCAACAAAATCGCAATGCGATCGCTAATTCGCAACGCGATCTCCATTATCGCAAATTCGCGTTGCATTTTCGCAATGCGATAGTTGAAAATCGCGTTGCGATGGTCTACAGTATCGTTGCGATTTTCCCAATTCGCAATGCGAATAAGTAAATCGCAACGCGAATTGGGAAAATCGCAATGCGATACTGACTATCGCAATGCGATACTTACTATCGCAATGCGATAATACAAAATCGCAACGAGATACTGACTTTCGCAACGCGATTCTGACTTTCGCAACGCGATTATGACTTTCGCAACGCGATTTACATAGCGCCATTCGTATTAACGCGTATTTTTTTTTCAAATTCCAAACACGAATTTTTTCTTAATAAATCGGAAACTGAACCGTCCACAGTAATCGCAACTCATAACCTCAAACCCAAAAACACAACACTCAGCCCCATCTCCATCTCTCACTCTCTACGGCGAAATCCGTCCCCATCTCCGAAGATTTCCGTCCCCATCGCCGGTGAAATCCCTCACAACCATTCACAGTCAAAAATCCCTCACAATCATTCAGAAATGGAAAATCAACCTCCGAGGGTTAGTTTTTTTATTTTTATTTTGAAAATTTTGCATTATTTTAGGTTTTTCATATTGAGATTGATGATAAGTTTACTGGTAATTTCAATAATAGATTAACCATTTCACTTAGATTTCTTATTAAATTCATTCGATTGCTGCCAATACTGCTAAACTGTTTAGCCTGTGAAGTTAGTATTTGTCTTTGCTTTGTCTTTTGGTTGAAGTAATGCAGAAGAAGAATAGTTTCGAGAATGAAAATCGCAACGCGGAAATAACTATCGCAACGAGATAATCGCAACGCGAAATAAAAATTCGCAACGCGAAACCAAAATCACATTGCGATTTTCATTTCGCGTTGCGATTTTTATTTCGCAGTTGCGATTTTCATTTCACGTTGCGATTGTCTGGTCGCGATAGTCATTTCGCGTTGCGATTTTCTGTTCGCGATAGTCATTTCGCGTTGCGATTCTCTCGTTGCGATAGTCATTTCCGCGTTGCGATTCTCATTATCTCGTTGCGATTTTCATTTCAACCAAAAGACAAAAACAGTGTTGCAAATTTTAGTTTCAAGAATAAACTACTATTTATGTTTATTGTTTTGTTTTTGGTATATCTTGACAGTGTAATTTTTGGTATATCTAACTTGGTATGTTTATTGATTTTTTGTAGAAATTTTTTTCGGCTTCATTGACATTAAGGAATAAAGTTAGCATAGCCACTACAATTGCTTCGAAGCTTTCACCTGCACAAAGAAAATTGTTTGAAGAAACCTGCTTCGGGCCATGGCTGAGAGTACAGCATCCTGGTGGAGATGCTAGTTTGACCCATTTGTGGCTTCAGACCATGACTAGCGATATACCCGACAGTATACAACGTGGTGAGGAAGAGATATGGTTTCATTTTCCACCGGCGTATACTTGTTTTGGGCGGAAGGAGTTCTGCTTAATCACTGGTCTACGATTCGGACACGATGATGTAGGCCGGTACACTCGTCATATCACCCGCCCATCATGGTTATCCAGGGTTTTTCCTGATGAGTCAATAGAGAAGCCGAACTTACACGTCGACGACATGAAGAAATTGTTTAATAAGAAAGATGGTTTTACTCGGATGAATGACGTCGATGTTGTCCGAGTATGCCTTCTACTACTTTTGTATGCCGGCATTTTAGGCAGAGAGGCCAGACAACCTATTCCTCAGGAGCTAATATTATTGGTAGAGGACCTAAATGCATGGAATCTGTTTCCGTGGGGTTCGTATATATGGAAAGCTACCTGGACTAAGTTGTCGTCTGCCTTTGATGACCGCAAAAGTTTGCGGGGCGATGGGTCGAAATACACTTTGTCAGGCTTTGTTTGGGCCTTTAAGGTAAGAATTTCTATATAATGTTTTCAAAATTATAATTAATTATTTAACAATTACTAATGTTTGTTATTATATTGTTTGTAGATTTGGATATTCGAGGCTTTCCCCAGCATGCGGACATATGCATTAAAATCCTCAGATGATATTCCTAGGGCTATTTCCTGGAAGAGGAAACGTATGTTGGATTGGGAAGACTTAATACCATATGCGACAATAAATAATGTAAGTTAACACAAATACTATCATATATAAACAAGTTATTAATAGTAGATGTTTAACTTTGTTTTAGTTTTTATATTTTTAGGAGGCCAACACTCCATTAATGAGACTGACACCCACGGAGGCTGAGCTTGCCACTGATTGGTGGCAAGCTAGTCAGCGTTTTTTTGATGGCACGAATGATGAACAGCCTCCACTTCCTCCACTTCGAGAGCCATCACCTCACCCAGAGCCATCACCTGATCGACCCGACTATACACCTCTACAACGAGAGCCATCACCTATCCCGTCACATCATCGAGTCTCTTCTCCACCATCACCTCATGATAGGCGACCGACAAAGATGCCACGACTTCTATCTCCCTGTTCTCTACCTCCACGGGATGAGTCAAGGGAGTTACGTGATGAGGTCAATGCCTTGCGTGAGGAGATCGGTACTCTACGCGATAACGATGGTGCATGGCGTGTGGAGGTGTCTACTTTACGTGGTGAGGTTGCCGCTCTACGTGAGATGGTAGTATCGTTGCAGAATGAGGTTCATACTCTACGCAACGAGGTAAGTTTAAGATTTTCCATATTTAACTTGATGATAAATTTACTCGTAATTTCACTTAAATTAACCATTTCACTTAGATTGCTTAGTAAATTTATTCGGTTGCTGCCAAAACTGCTAAACTTTTTACTTTAACACTGTGAAGTTAGTATTTGTCTTTGTTTTGTCTTTTGGTTGAAAGTTTGAAATATATTTATCTTTGTTTTCACTGTTTAAATATCATGTCTGTTTATTTACTGATATTTGTATTTTTATTTAGCGGACCGATAAGGTGGATGCTTTACGTCGGGTTTTTCTTGCACGACAGAGTTCACGCATCAGACGGCGTGCATGTGCTATTAAGTCTCCGTATACCCCAATAGTGCGAAGACACCGCAAGAAGAAGCCCGACTCGCCTATCATCCCTCAAGAGTCCACTCCTATCGTTGAAGAGGCCCCTATCATTCCTCGAGAGTCCCCTCCCACCGTTCAAGAGGCCACTATCATCGTTGAAGAGGTCCCTCCCACAATTCAAGAGCCCGATTCACATGGCGTCATATGTAGGATTCTTGAGAAACCCTCTGACGTGTCGGACATGATGGATTCAAGTTAGCTCTCGTATGAGTTACCGGCCAGTACCATACCGGTATCTGAAGAGGAGAGGAAACAACTACCGGACACAATTCTGGATAACACCCTTTGGGCTAAGACCGCAGTTGATTTTTATCTACATGAGCGAAGCCAGGGGTGTTTCACTGACATATGCAAGCTCAATGATGATATATATTTGTTGCTTGATCGGTCTTGGTGGGGCGTATTATTAGGTGTCGAAGACAATGGCTATTTCGATGGAGGGGTAAGTCTTATATTTTTCTTATATTTTCATTTGATTATTTTTTTTGTAAATTTATGTAAGTTACTAATATATGTATTTTTTTGTAAAACAGCATATTGATACGTGGGTGTCACGTCTTCTAATAATTAGGAAACTTAAGGAAAATAAAAGAAATACACGGTATACAATTATGCCGACGTCTTTTAACGCCGTTCACTTGAAGAATCAACGAGATGAATGATTTGCGTTGGGCAATGGACAAGCTAAAATTTATCCTGCATGGTGGGAGGTCGATAAAGTTAGTGTTTATTTTAGATTGAGTTTAAAGGTATTCATAAATAAGTGCGCAAATGAATGAATTATTACTTATGATTGCAGGTGTTTATCCCTGTTTTGGAACGTAACCATTGGCTTCTCGTCGAGCTTCAGATCCCATCCCTTAAGGCAATAGTATATGACAACATGATAAATTACATATCATTGGCTGATTTAAGAGATATTATTAAGGGATGGAGCTCTTATTTGGCTAAATACTTGGATGCGATAAATTATTGGACTCGTTCTGGAAACAAGAAGCCAAAGAAGCTCAATATTACAGTTAGCAGAGACGAGACCGCACCACAACAAACGAAAAGACCCAGAGGGGATTGTGGTCCTCTCGTATGCTTGGCGTTGGACCATTTGATCACAGGAAGTATAAAGTATCTACCTCCCACCGATATAGATAGAGCTGCAGTAGGCTTGTGGTTTCGACATTATATGGCTAGATCGATATATACGAGACGCTGCCTACCTGCATCCGCGTTATAAAAATGTCCATAAACAATTGGTATGTTTATAGGCTTGTGGTTTGAAAATGTTTGGTTAAGTACCTAGAATTCAATAATTTGCTGTTTGTAGGTTTTAGATGTGTAGAAAGTGTTGTTTGAGCAAATGTTTGGTTTATGCAGGTTAATCTCAGAAGTGAGCTGCGTGAAAATGATGTATGGCTGCAAAAGTTGATTCAATAGTAGAAGTGTTATTTTCTCTAATAATTATTGCTTATTTTTTGATTGTTTGTTTAATTGATTTGTAAAAGGTGATTTGTAAAAGTTGATTTGTTTAATTGATGTTAACATAATTCTTATTTGTGCTTGTTTAATTGATTGAAATGTAATGGTTGATTTTGTTGATTTCAATCTGCATTATGTTGAAGGCAAAAAGTACTATCGCAATGCGAAATGAAAATCGCAACGAGAGAATCACAACGCGAAAATGAAAATCGCAACGCGAAATTAAATTCGCGTTGCGATTTTCATTTCGCATTGCGATTCCCTCGTTGCGATTTTCATTTCGCATTGCGAAATTAGCGTTGCGATTTTCATTTCGCATTGCGATTCTCTCGTTGCGATTTTCATTTCGCATTGCGATAGTAATTTCTGCGTTGCGATGGACATTAAGATGATTGCCTATTAAGTGATAACAACTGGAACAGATCATAGCAATTTTCAAACTCAAGTTACTAATACATGCCTAACTGAAAATGTTAAAAGTTCACACATAAAATCTACATAATACAACGTTTGCACTTAAAAATCATCTAAGTTAACAGTCCCAAAAGGTGAAGCCAGTTGTGATTGGGATTTTAAAGATGATTGCGATTTTGATTGCCTTTTTCTTGACACCATATGAGCTTTGGATTTTGATGATGATCCATATTTTGGTAGAGGAAAAGATGATTGTGATGGCACTGGTGATCCACATGTCAACCTTGTATGACCACTTTCCTTGCACCGACTACATGTCGATCTCTTCTTCTCTTCACCCTTAGACGGTATACGATCGTGACTTTTTGGTCGGCCAGGTAGCCTTCTGTCCATGGCTGGTGGCAAAACTGTTTGTAAGTCATCTGGTATGTCCCACTCAGAAGGATGTGAAATAGGGTAGACAATCTCGGCATAAGTCTATCGATATACTTCTGTAGTGTAGCAATCCATAGCGTATGTGCTTGAATCATCTTGGTTTAGATGAAGAGCAACTTTTATAACATGGCCACATGGATAACCAGATGTTTGCCATTTCATACAACTACACGTCCTTGCATTTAGATCGACAAGCCCATTTAAGTTATTATCCAGTACTTCAAACAAAGTGTTTGAACATGGTTCAACTCTCCATGACGTTGACTTCACAACACGTTTCGTTATCTTTTTTTTCAGTCCATGGTGTAACACGATGTTCCAATGTTCCTGTAAATTTAAATAAATAATACTTAGTAAAATATATGATAAGTTACGAATTCAAAGAAATAATACCTGCATGGTTTCTTTTCTTGTAGTACCACTGTTGAATAGAGGCTCGAAAAAACTCCATTAACATAGTAATGGGTAATTTCCGGGAATGACGACTTAGAGCGTTAATTGATTCTGCACTATTAGACGTCATGAAACCATATCTTGCTCCAAGTTGATGTACTCTTGACCATCTTTCAAACCCGACATCTTCTAGTGTTTGAGCACACTGAGGCAAAACACGTCTTAAACAGTTTATATGCTTATTGAAATCCACTTCCCGATAAGCCTTTACAGCCTTCCAGTATGTCCATTTGTGCTTTTTTATACCAGCAGACCTTGATTTTAGATTTCTATACAAATGAACACCACAAAGTCCATGAAAAGCATCTGGGAAACACCTTCTAACAGCGTTGTCAATTGAGTTTGCCCTATCGGATATGATTGTCAGATTGCTAATAGGACCTATGCAATCCCTAAGATGCCCCATAAACCATGTCCATGAATCAGAGGTTTCAGATTTGCCAACCCCGTAAGCTATTGGCAATATCCCATTGTTAGCATCCATGGCTACTGCTAATAAGTTTACTCCAAGGTATCGACCTTTCAAATGTGCTCCGTCAACTATAATAACTGGGCACATGCAAGTAATAAACGAACGAATCGACAAAATAATATACACAAGAAATATAATCATTTAAATGTGAAATGCATGTAACTAACAGAAATGAGTCAACAAAATTATATTGATTTACTAACCGCAGCACCAATGGCGATAAACAGCAACTCAAAGCGTCCATCTCTATCTGTTTTGATATGAGTTACCGACCCAGGATTTTTCAGCTTTAAATTGTGACAATAAGCCGGCAGTTGGGCAAACGATGCTTCTGGCGACCCCCTCAACAATTCCAAGGCATAACATTTGGCTCTCCAAGCTTGAGAATATGATATACTAATCTTGAACCGAGCATTCATGTCAGTCATAATTTCATGTCCCCGATATACCCTGCCATTCAAAAACATTAACTCAGCCAGAAAACCACCCAACACCTTTTTGTTTGCCTGTCTATGGTGAGGAAAAACTTGGGTTCTTGAACATGTATGTTTATCAATAAAAGTCCTAACTTGAAACATTGCGCAATCTTTTATCCTCTTTGCAATCATACGCCACGTACAGTTTTTGTCAATCGTACACCTTGTTTCGAAACGATCTTTGCTTGATTTGTTAACTTTTAGTTGATAGCCATCTTCCACACATTTCGTATACAAAGCTATCTTCAAGTCTTCCTTTGTATCAAAACAATCATCTTTCTTGATACGAATAACTTTTGTGTAACAATCAACTGCTTTCTTTGCCAAATCTTCTTCCGGTAACTGAAGTAATTCTGGCATATTCCAGTTATACTCCCGTGGCATTTTCTTTTCTTCAGGGACTTTTTCTTCTTCTTTTTCTTCTTCAGGATTATATGAATTACAGAATGGATGTTCAACATGTTCATTCACAGTCGTAACTTCCTCCTCATTATCATCAAAACATCTTCCTCGGCAACGGGTGTTTCATCATCAAAATTCGGGTATTGACCAATATCAAAATCATTACACGCAGGGTATGTTTCTTCTTCTGAAACATCATCAAAATTCGTGTATTGACCAATATCAAAGTCCGGGTATTGACCAAGATCAAATTTCGAATACTGACTAGTACTCACAATTTTTTCTCTTGGCTCATCATCGTCTAATTGGTCAATACGAAAACCGGAATTTGGTGCTGAAAGTTGATTTGGATTTGGATTAGAGAAAGGCTGTGGGTTTTGAGACCCACTTAGTTGATTACTACCCGCTACTGACCCAACAATACTACTTCTAGGTTCAACAACATACAATGTAACATCATCACTTGAAACATTAATGTAAACAATGAATCGTTCAACATCTTCATTGTCGGTTAACAAATAAACTTTACCATTTCTCTGATAAGATAGCCTAAATCCACTTAGGGGCTCTAAATTCAATTTCTTTGAAACACGTAACATTAGGGTTTCATAAGTTAACTTCTTTAATGACAGTTTTAGTTGAAGATTCATGGGTAAAGGCATATATTGTAAAACACCATGAACATTCTCCCATGACCCTCCAAAACACAAATCTATCCAAACATGATCAACATTAGATGATTTCATGGTTGTAACTAAACAAACGAGATGCGAAACTAAGACCTGTTGTCGGATGGGGAAGGATGTCGTTGGATATTGGAACGGATGTCGTCGGAGAGAGTGATAGATGGAGATGGAATGGGTTGTGATTTAGGGATTTAGGTTATGAGTTGTTGCTGCTGCGTATATATACATACACAAAAAATTTGGCTTGCGAAACTAAAACCTGTTGCGAACTTTGAAACTCGCATTGCGATTCTGTATTATCTCGTTGCGAAAGTCAGAATCGCGTTGCGAAAGGCAATCATTTGACCATCGCAATGCGAACTGCAAATCGCAACGATAGAATCGCAATGCGAAATGAAAAAGGCAACGAGGATTAACATGCATAAACTTGAGTATATATGTTCTAGGTACTTAACATCTAAAACCTACAAACAGCAAATTATTGAATTCTAGGTACTTAACCAAACATTTTCAAACCAAAAGGAGTATATATGTTAACAAAACTTGCATTATGTGTATTTTATGTGTGCACTTTTAACATTTTCAGTTAGGCATGTATTAGTAACTTGAGTTTGAACATTGCTATGATCTGTTCAGTTGTCATCACTTATTAGACATTCATTTGACTATCGCAACGCGAAAATGGCTATCGCAACGCGAAAATGGTTATCACAACGAGAAAATCGCAATGCGAAATAAAAATCGCATTGCGATTTTCTCCTTGCGATTTTCATTTCGCATTGCGATTTTCATTTCGCATTGCGATTTTCTCGTTGCGATAGCCATTTCGCGTTGCGATAGTCTGTTTTGCCTTCACCATAAAGCAGATTGAAAATCAACAAATCAACTATTACATTTCAACACAAATTATGTACACATCAATTAAACAAATCAACATTTACAAATCATCTTTTACAAATCAATTAAACAATCAAAAAATAATAATAATTCTTATTTCTTCATCAATTATTGAATCAATGAATCAACAAATTTGTGACCCCGTACATCCATTTCACGCAGCTCACTTAAGGATTAACCTGCAGAAACCAAACATTTGCTCAAACAAGACTTCCTACACATCTAAAACCTACAAACAGCAAATTATTGAATTCTAGGTACTTAACCAAACATTTTCAAACCAAAAGGAGTATATATGTTAACAAAACTTGCATTTGACTTACCAATTAACAATGGACACTTTCATAACGCGGATGCAGGTAGGCAGCGTCTCGAATATACTGCTCTAGCCATATAATGCCGAAACCACAAGCCTACTGCAGCTCTATCTCTATCGGTGGGAGGTAAAAACTCTGTGCTTCCCGTCGTCAAACGCGCCAAGCAAAGGCATACGAGAGGACCACAATCCCCTCTGGCTCCCGGCGATTGCTGTGGCGCGGTCTCGTCTCTAACAACTGTGACATTGAACTTCTTTGGCTTCTTGTGTCCAGAATGACTCCAATACTTAATCCCATCCAAGAATTTAGCCAAATGAGAGCTCCATCCCTTGAAAATATCTCTCAAATCAGACAGTGATATGTAATTGATCATGCTGTCATACACTATTATCTTCAGGGATGGGAGCTGAAGTTGGACGAGAAGCCAGTGATGACGTTCCAAAACAGGGATAAACACCTGCGATCATAAGTAATAATTCATTTATTTGCGCACTTATTTATGAACACCTTTAAAAAATTTAAAAAATAAACACTAACCTTATCGACCTCCCACCATGTAGGATAAAGTTTAGCTTGTCCATTGCCCAACAAAAATGATTCATCTCGTTGATTCTTCAAGTGAACTGCGTGAAAAGCCGTCGGCATTATTGTATATAACGATTTTTTTTTATTTTTCCTAAGCTTCCTTATTATTAGTAGACGTGACACCCACGCATCGATATGCTGTTTTACAAAAAAAATACATATATTAGTGAATTACATTAATTTTTAAACAAATTAATCAAAATCATATATAAGAAAAATATAAGACTTACCTCCCCATCCAAATAGCCACTGTCTTCAACCCCTAATAGCACACCCCACCAAGACCGATCAAGCAACAAAAACATTTCATCGTTGAGTTTGCTGATGTCAGTGTAACACCCTTGGCTCCGCTCATGTAGATAAAAATCAACTGCGGTCTTAGCCCAAAGGGTATTATCCACAATTGTTTCCGGTAGTTGTCTCCTCTCCACTTCAGATACCGGAAGGGTACTAGCCGGTAACTCATACGAGAGCCAACTCTCATCCATCATGTCCGGAACCGGTGGGGGTTTCTCAATACTTCGATATATTACCCCATGTGAATCGGGCTCTAGAATGGTGGGAGGGACCTCTTCAACGATGACAGTGGCCTCTTGAACGGTGGGGGGGGGAATCTTGAGGGAGAATAGGGGCCTCTTGAACGATTGGAGGGGACTCTTGAGGGATGACCGGTGAGTCGGGCTTCTTCTTGCGGAGTCTTCGCACCATTGGGGTGAACGGAGACGTAATAGCACGTCCACGCCGTCTGATGCGTGAACTCCGTCATGCAAGGAAAACCCGACGTAAAGCATCCACCTTATCGGGCCGCTAAAAAAATTAATACATAAATCAGTAAATAAACAGACATGATATTAAACAAAGACAAATATGTTTCAAACTAGCATTGTATTCACCCAAATCATTATTCTATCATAGTTCACAAAATGCTCAGATAACATTCCAGAAGTAAGCACTTATATAAACATTTAAAAGGACAACATATATAAACATTCCAGAAGAAGAATAGTTTACTTTCGCAACACGAAACTTAAAATCGCAACGCGAAATGACTATCGCAACGCGGAAATGGCTATCGCAATGCGAAATGAAAATCGCAACGACAAAATCGCAACGCGAAATGAAATCGCAACGACAAAATCGCAACGCGAAACACAAATTGCATTGCGATTTTCATTTCGCGTTGCGATTTTGTCGTTGCTATTTCATTTCGCGTTGCGATTTTGTCGTTGCGATTTTCATTTCACATTGCGATAGCCATTTCCGCGTTGCGATAGTCATTTTCGTGTTGCGAAAGTAAACTATTCTTCTTCTGCAAATTGAAACTTGAATGGATTGCATTACTTCAACCAAAAGACAAAAACAAAACCAAAAACAAAACCAAAAACAAATACTAACAAAAACAGTTTAGCAGTATTGGCAGCAACCGAATGAATTACGAGTATGAAAAATCTTAAACTTACCTCGTTGCGTAGAGTATGAACCTTATTCTGCAACGATGCTACCATCTCACGTAGAGCGGCTACCTCACCGCGTAATGTAGACACCTCAACAAGCCATGCACCATCGTCTTTGCGTAAAGTACCGACCTCCTCACGCAAGGCATTGACCTCATCACGTAACTCCCCTAACTCATCCCGTTGAGGTGGAGGTGGAGAACAGGGAGATAAACGTCTTGGCATCTTTGGCGATCGCCTATCTTGCGGTGATGGTGGAGAAGAGGCTCGATGATGTGACAGAATAGGTGATGGCTGTCGTTGTGGAGGTGTATAGCCGGGTCGATCAGATGATGGCTCTGGGTGAGGTGATAGCTCTGGGCGAGGTGATGGCTCCCGAAGTGGAGGCTGCTCATCAACCGTTCCATCAAAAAAACGCTTACTAGCTTGCCACCAATCAGTGGCAAGCTCAGCTTCCGTGGGTGTCAGCCTCTGTAGAGGAGTGTTGGCCTCCTAACAATATAAAAGCTCAAACAAAGTTAAACGTGTACTAGTAATAACTTGTTTATAAACATATGGTAGTATTTATGTTAACTTACATTATTTATTGTCGTATACCGTAGTAAATCTTCCCATTGCAAGGTCCGTTTCCTCTTCCAGGAAATAGCCCTGGGAATATCATTTGAAGTTTTTATTGCATATGTCTTCATGGCGGGAAAGGCCTCAAATATCCAAATCTACAAACAATATAATAACAAACATTAGTAATTGTTAAATAATTACTTATAATTTTGGAAACATCATATAAAAATTCTTACCTTAAAGGCCCAAATAAAGCCTGTCAAAGTGTATTTGGAACCATCGCCATGCAAACTTTTTCGATCATCCAAGGCAGACGATAACTTATTCCATGTAGCTTTCCATAAATACGAGCCCCACGGAAACAGGTTCTATGCATTTAGGTCTTCTACCAATTTGATTAGATCATTTGGAATAGGTTGTCTGGCATCTCTGCCTAAAAAGACGGCATGCAAAAGAATTAGAAGGCATACTCGGACAACGTCGACGTCATCCATCCGAGTAAAACCATCTTTATTATTCAAAAATCTTGTCAGGTCTTCTACGTGTAGACTCGGCCTCTCTAGCTCAGGAAAAACCCGGGATAGCCATGATGGGCGGGTAATGTGTCTAGTGTACCGACCTACATCATCGTGTCCGAAGCGTAGACTGGTGATTAAGCAAAACTCCTCCCGCCCAAAACACGTATACGCCGGTGGAAAATCAAACCATATCTCTTCATCACGACGTTGTATAGTCTTTGGTAGATCGCTAGTCATGGTTTGAAGAAACAGGTGTGTCAACATCGCATCTCCACCGGGATGTTGTACTTTCAGCCATGGCCCGAAGCATGTATCCTCAAACATTTTTCTTTGTGCAGGTGAAAGCTTCGACGCAATTGTTTTGGCCAGGCTGACTTTATTTCTCAAGGTCAATTGAGCCGAATAAAAGTTCTACAAAAACAATAAACATACTAAATTAGATATACCAAAAACTACACTGTGAAGATATACCAAAAACAATAATAAACATAAATAGTAGTAGTTTATTCTTCAAACTTAAATATGCAACACTGTGAATTTCGTATTTGTCTTTGTTTTTTGGTTGAAGTAATGCAATTCATTCAAGTTTCAATTTGCAGAAGAAGAATAGTTTCTGAAAATGAAAATCGCAACACGAAAATGACTATCGCAACGAGAGAATCGCAACGCGAAACTAAAATCGCGTTGCGATTTGCATTTTGCGTTGCGATTCTTGGTTGATTTAATAAGCAATCTAAGTGAAATGGTTAATCTATTATTGAAATTACCAGTAAACTTATCATCAATTTCAATATGAAAAACCTAATAATAATGCAAAAATTTCAAAAAGAAAATAATTAAAAAAACTAACCCTCGTTGGTTGATTTGGTTGATTTTCCATTTCTGATTGTGAGGGTGGCTCTGAGAGATGGAGATAGACGGATTTCGCCGGAGATGGGGACGGATTTCGTCGGAGATGGGTGAGAGAGTGTGAGATGGAGATGGGACTGAGTTGTGATTTTAGGTTTTAGGTTATGAGTTGCGATTACGGGATATACTGTGGACAGTTCAGTGTTCCAATATATTAATATTCATGTTTGGAATTTAAAAATAAAATACTTGGCCAGGATACTAATGGCGCTTTGAAAATCGCATTGCGATTATGTATTATCGCGTTGCGAAAGTCAGTATCGCGTTGCGAAAGTAAGTATCTCGTTGCGATTTTTTATTATCGCATTGCGATAGTCAGTATCGCATTGCGATTTTCCCAATTCGCATTGCGATTTACTTATTCGCATTGCGATTTTCCCAATTCGCGTTGCGATTTACTTATTCGCATTGCGAATTGGGAAAATCGCAACGATACTGTAGACCATCGCAACGCGATTTTCAACTATCGCATTGCGAAAATGCAACGCGAATTTGCGATAATGGAGATCACGTTGCGAATTAGCGATCGCATTGCGATTTTGTTGGTCATTTTGACAAATCCAAAAAAATTGGTTAAAATCGTATATTATATGGGATTTTTGGTCACTGAAGTTATTTTCTCTTAATAAAAAATGTACAATTCAATTATTAGCATATATCAATTTATCAAAAGTCAGTTGGCATCAACTGATACATGTCTGGTTCAAACTCAGCTTTAATCGGACGATTAATCTCATTCCTCCTCCGTTTCAAATTCAGAGTTCTGTCATCCGATGTCACCGTGGACGACGGAGATGCCGGCAACTGAATCGATGAACAAGAGGAAGACGGCTCCGGGGATCTTCGTTTGTTATTGGTTATTCTAACAGGCTCCACCAGATCGGAGCCGACGAGATGGGGAAAATTAAGCTTGGCTTTCGCACCTCGCATTTTAAAAGCCGCTGCGTCATAAGCGAGAGCAGCATCCTCGGGATTCTCGTAAGTACCAAGCCAGATCCTCGCCCCGTTTCGCTTTGGATCCCTTATCTCCACCGCATACGTCCCCCACGGCCTTCTCCTAACTCCCTTATAATGTACCTTCTTCGGCGGCCCGTGAGATTCAGAGACACTCGCAGTCGGAGTAGTCTCCGATATCTCAGAAGTCACTTCGGAACGGGAAAACGAAACGTTATTAACGGCCACCGTGTCCTCCGCCACGTCAAACAACTGATCAAAGTTTATCCAGTGATCGATATCAATTGCATCATTTTCTGCTGGATTCGCAACGAACGGTGTTGGATCTGGAATCGAATCGAAATCATCTTCCAGAAGATACTGACGAATAGACTCTAAGAGGCTGAAATCAAATTCTGAACCGCTCTCACAGTACATGTTTGTGTCGGAGATTCAACCCAGAAAGGTAATCAAGCTTTTGTTGCTACAGAGGAACTGAATAGGCTGAGTTCCTCCTGTTTGGGGTTTGATTATTATATACATCCAAACATCGTTATTAAACAATTGTTGTTGTTTTCTTTTGATAATTCCAGGAAGTTGCTGATGCTTGACATCTCAATGCACATTTTCATCACGTTTTTCAAGTGCTGCAACTGCTCAATTTTTTATTCATTGAACCTTCCTGCTGACAAAAAGTACATTATTTCATATATTCTATCATTCGCCATGTTGAATCTATTAAAATTAGTGTTCCCCCCCCTCTTATCACCTTCTCTGTTTATCATTCAGTTTATGCTACAAAAGTTTGTATTAGAACATTACCTCAATTTTATTGTCGTTTTTCCCGAAAAATGTGATCGGTATATTTACCGATCTAATATCGGTCAGATTATATTTCTCGATCTAACACCCGTAGCAGTAAAGCCCGCCCCCTGTCCCGCGCTATACGCTGATATAGTTTACAAGTGGGTATAGCGCGGCCCCTGATCCGCTTCATACATGTGTGCAGGAGGGGGTCAGTTTGTGTCACATTTCCTGGAACTTCATCTACATCATCATCATCGGAGTTGAATTGCAATGATTCTGGGTGAATGAATAGTCCGGTCTCAGCATCATCCGCACTAGGCTCACGAAGCGGTTCTTCTGGTGGAGATGATGGTTCCTCCATGCGCTCCACATTTAGGTCGAAGAACCTACTACTTGCATGTCTTCCCCTTGAACTAGAAGGCATATCGACATTAAGATCCAAAAAGCTCGCAGTCGAATGCCTCCCATGGAGCTTGAAGCCATCGTGTCAAATTGAAACTGCACAGATTGTTGCGTCGATGACATCTCCATATTAAGGTAAAAGAAATTTGCAGATGAATGTCTTCCCCTTGAACTGGACGCAGTGTTGTCATACGAATTGTTCGTGGACCCACCTCGGTACATATCGTAAGGAGTTGCGGATGAATGTCTCCCCATTATGGCATTAAAATCATTACACATTACTGTAGTCGGGCTATCAACTTGTTCAGCCAGCCCATAGTGGGAGCTTAATGATTGACTCCGAATAGTACGCACTTGAACAAAATGAGCATACATCTCAATAACGGCGTCTGAATAATTACTTTGAGCTTCAACCATCATTTGAACATCATCATTGTTCAAAAGTTTGAACGCTGTATAAGTTAATGGCAACAATGATGTTGGAAATCTGTACTGCAACGACGACATTCTTCTACTACTTCCAACATGAATCTTTCTCGAAATTTTCGTTATCAGCTCCTCAAGAGTTATGTTTCTCTTGAATGATATTTTAACAAGCTCATTTGATACGAAAACAACGCCGGTTTCATCTTCTCGAATTTTACCATCATAATAAATAATAACTGAAAGTCGCGCCATTCTTTGAGTTTAAAAGTGCGGCAATATTATATTTACAAAAAAATAACTGAAACAAACATGATTGAATAAATTATATATGAACGAAAATATAACACAATAAATTTTTTACACATCAACATAAATAATTTAAATAATATAATTTTATATTATTACCTGCACCGCAAAACTATTTCGACGTATGCTCCCGCTTTTCAATTTTACAAATATAAAAATTAATTGAAAATAATTAGTATAATATTTTTTTCAAATAATGATAATAAACAATAAGTATAATTAAAAAATTATAACAAAATTACCTTATAACGAAAAATCGCACGAACTTCTAAATCAAATATGAGAAGATTACCAGAATTATTACTCGTGACGGAATTGTTGTATTAATTTATAAGTTGAGAGGAGAGATGCGAGGAGATGTGAGAAACTTAACCGGCGGAGGAGGGTATATCATATAAGGCGCGGTACCTGCACCGCGCTATATGTAATTATTCAGATAAAAGATATAGCGCGGACCAGGGACTGCGTTAAATATAATTAACCCCTACGTGGCGTATAGCACGGCCCCTGATCCGCGCTATACCCCTACGTGGCGTATAGCACGGATCAGGGGGCGCGCTATACACACGTGTAACCCATGTCAGCGTATAGCGTGGTACATAGGGCGCGCTATACCCCACGTGGCGCCAAATCAGCATATAGCGTGGTTCAGGGGGCGCACTTTACTGCTACGGGTGTTAGATCAGGAAATATAATCTAACCGGTGTTAGATCGATAAATATATCGATCACCGATGATTTTTCGGGAAATACACTAATTTTATTTATAATATAAAATATATATGTGATCATTTAACTATATGAACGGTCCTAATCTTATAATTTATCTTTTAAATTTTAACTATTTAAATGAGGTTAATTAAATTACCACCCATTAATAGTTAAGAGAGAAAAAAGTGTGATAGTTTAAAATTTATTATAATTATATATTTTATCTATAAATGTGTAATTATAACAAAAATTTTAACTGTCCCAACAAATTTTTCATTAAATATTAGTAGTTTGTGGCTTAATTAACATCATTTAAATATTTAAGTGGACTAATTAAAAAATTAAAAGATTGATGATTAAATTGTAATCCTCCCATAATTAAAGTCATGTGAGTAATCTACTAAAATTTATATTTAAAGAATGCTTGACTGGGAATAAAAGTATTTACTAATTATACATTTTCTATTTAGCAAGCAAAGCAAAGCTGGCCTTTGAATTAGTGGAGGTGCTTATTTGAGGCGTTATTATATTAAAAAAACTCCATTTAGTTTTTTTTAAGAATTACCTCTTAACAAATTTGTTAGAAAAATAATCCCTAAAGTGCACACGCAGGACTAATTCGCGTCCTACTTAGCGCGTGAACATTGTCTCACATTTCACATGACATGAAGTATCATGTACCTTTCATATTATCCAATTTAATATGATTATTTAATATCTCGTGTTTCCCAGAATACTAGGTCCATGAGATATTGGGAAATTATCGTTCGCGAAAATTTTGAAATTTAAATTTTGAAAAGAACCTCGTGCTTCATATAGCGCGAGGTACCATTTATATCGCTTCGGTGGCAGTGCGAGGACCACTATAAATAGGTCACTCGAATTCCTCACACCTTCATTAAAAAAAACTCTCTCTCAAATATTCTCTCTCATATTATTATGGAGAGACTACTGAGGGCTGATTTTCTGCATGTATGCACCTATTGACATGATAATTTTGAGGTAATTTTTATTTATTGATTTGTTTTAAAATTTTTAATTATTTTGAATAATTTATTTTTTCGTTTATTCCAAATTTATTTATTTAATTATGTTGGATTTATTTATTTATGTGTTTATTTTGAATTTATTTAGTTATTTTGAATTTATTTATTTGTTTGTTTGTTTCAAATATATTTATTTATTTATTTGAAGAGATATGAACGTATGTTGATGTGCTTTATCAACCGTTTCCCGCCCCTTAATAACAATATTATTCCATACTTGCACGAAGCCAGTTATGGTTATGTTGGCATTGTAATTGGTGGTTAGGGATGGCAAAAAAACCCGAACTCGACGGGGAAAACCGAAAACCGAATTAAACGGGTCGGGTTCGGGGATGATAAACGGGGACGGGGACGGGGACGGGGAAAACCCATTTATTTTAAACGGGGAAGGGGACGGGTTTGGTAATCCCCGCCCCGATTACCCGATTACCCGCCCCGATACCCGACCCGATAAATATTAAAAATAATTATATATATATATATATATAATATTAATAAATTTAATTTAAATAAAAAATATATATTTATATATTTAATTTAAATATATATATATACCCGGCCCGATTCTCGGCCCAATACCCGACCCAATACCCGGCCCAATACCCGTTTAAATAATCATTTATGCTAAATGGGGATACCCGTTTCCCCGCGGTTTTCCCCGATTACCCGACGGGGATCCTCGTTTAAATCTCTGCGGTTTTTTAAACGGGGACGGGTATCGGTTTTTTAAACGGGGACGGGAACGGGGGGACCAATACCCGGCCCGAACCCGGCCCGTTGCCATCCCTATTGGTGGTACGAAGTTGCACCCTCCATTGATATACACATTGCTTGAATGGTGGAGATCAGAGACTCACAAGTTTCATTTTCCTTGTGGATAGACAACTATTACCCTTGAAGATGGCGCATACCATCTTGGGTTGCCCGTTTATTGAAATCCTATTACCGGTATGGCTTATGGAGACTGGTCAACCTTGTGTGAGGAGCTGCTTGGACTTATTCCGAAAAAGGACGATTTGGATAGAGGGAAGATCTACATTAAATTTTTGGACAATAATTTTATGCAGCTCTCCGTCGATGTAACTCTCCGCCGATGTTGCTCCAGAAATTAAACATGTATTTTTTTAATTTATGTGTATTTATTTTAATTATTTATAATATTTAAATTTTGTTTTAGTTTATGTTATTGAATTTTTTTGTGTAACACCCTAATCCAATTTGACCCGAAGATCATTGAATTATGATGTCACACAGAACCACATAAGTGACTAACCATTTTTTTAAAACGTTTCATCAAATAATATCCATAAAATTTGAATACCATGTAAATACAAAACATAAGTATTTGAACTACAGGGAGTTCCTGACACAAGTCTCCAAAATATATTAGAAATCAAAATATAGAGTTTACGACTCAAATACAAATAAGGATCTATGACAGTATATGCCCACTAAAATACTCAAGACGTATCTCTGAAAGCAATCAAGTCTGGAAAGCTCTGAAATCGGCGACATACTCCTCGATCTGGCAACTAAGGACCTACGCATGGAAACACATTCCATACGCTGAGCTCACAAGCTCAGTGCTACATAAATAACCAGGTTATACTATATTCATCCAACATATAAGCATGATACAATATAGTCAAGAGCAAATGCAACATTCAAGCAAACAATAAGTATCATGGTGTAGTTCGAGGTCACTTAGCATCATGGAAATCACACCTCTCTTTACTTACAACAACACTTAAGGAAGACCTGGGTCATATAGTATCAATATCTCGTTAACACTTAGGTCAAGTCCGGGTCACGAAGCATCGACACTTGTCCAGCTCATCTACTCCTCTAGAGTACGCTGGATGTGTCACATAGCATCAACACAACATCCAACTAGCATTTTAAGTACCTAAGCACTAGATTGGATATATTCGGATAATCCTTTCCAATTCATCTAGCGCTATTAAGTAACTCAGGAGTTCTCATCGTTTTCCAAGAATCAAACAAAGGCATAAGTCTTATGAAATCATACCTCATTAAGACCTTATGTTATATACAATTATTAGGGTTTCACTTGTATTCTTATGGAAGAGTATACCCCTTTAAAGAGCCCCCAAGTTCTCTCTCTCGAATCCCCCACTAAAATTATCTAAGGTTTCACGTAGGTATTGATACTCACCTGGGAGTATCGATACTCGCTTCTTTCGATATCGATACTCCCTTGGGTATCGATACCAAAATTACATTCGATGTTTTAGAAAATGTCCTATTATCGATACCCTATTTGGAGTATCGATACTACCCCTTGGTATAGATACTCCCTTGAGTATCGGTACCAAAATAGTATATTGAAATTGATTTGGAACCCCGAGTATCGATACTAATCCTCTTGGTATCAATATTGTAACACCCCCAACTCGTACCTAACCCGAATACAAATATGAGGTGTCACATTAACTATTCAAAACTTTTGAAAACTTATAAAATCACGAAATTTCAAGTTTTCATTAATATAAAGTTAATAGTTTACATAAGTACGACCACAATATTACAAAACTGATATGTAAATTACACTTTTATACATGCCAACACTTTTTAATACACAAAAATACATACTGTGCATTTACTTATGATCTGATCTTCGAGTGGAAGTATGTTGCCTCACTGATCCTAAGCCTGATCGTCTCGCTTCTCAGTACCTATGTGTAAAACACTTACACGCTAAGTTATAGAATTAGTGAATCATAACCATATAGTAATACATTTTCTATAAATATGAACATGCAATCTAACTATCCAAATACAATTATGTTTATCATCTCATAAATAAATAATGTTATGTATATGAATCAGTGTAAACAATAACATGTTAATATACAATCATGTGAATACTCTTTATATCTTTTGCAAGCCCATGTACATTACGGAGAACTCAAGGTATATAAGTACTTTGAGGTTGTGCACACATATGCTGTCGCCACAGCTCGTATAAAAATCCACTTAGTGGCATGTGAAATCTATGTCTCGAAGAACCTATCCATATGTCCTGAAGGACATAGGCCTGTCCATATGTCCCAAAGGACATAGGTAACCCTTGACTCTTAGCACGCCAACTATACCTCTAGCTATTATATCACATAACATGGGCACTATCATTATATTGCATATATTCATGTATTCATATCATTTCTCTTATAATTACATATTTCTTCTCTTCTGTCACATATCACATGTATGTGTAAACATTTATATTATATCATATCATATCACATATATTATTTACGTATATACACATAAATCAACTAGGATGTATCAAATCATATAAACATATATAACTCATGCATGTATATATAGTGATTATAGCATATGCATGTCCATGACTACTGTACCATGAAAACTAATATAGGAAATAGACTTATCACAAGTCTTGTTTCCATTGAACTAAACCTATAGTATAAACTCACCTTGGCCTCACTTGATATCAATTACTTATATGATTTGATTTCTCTACTTGATCGATTATAACTTTTTGGTTGTTCTAGAGCTTGCTTGTGGTCAATATCTATACAATCATACATTCCAATTATTATATTTTGTTCCTTAATTTCTTAAGCTAAAAGAAAGATTTAATTTTGTTTTCTAATTGAAGTAGTAACTGTACCCCCTATAAGGTATCGATACTTTTTTAGTTGTGGTATCAATACCAATCTGGGTATCGATACTCATTTTGCATTCGATGTTTTTGTTTCAAACATGGTACTGATACTGCCCTTATGGTATCGGTACCCTTGGTATTGATACTACCTTCTAGGTATCGATACCCCATGAATGCCTTTGTTAATTTTAAACTTATGGTATCGATATTGTTTGACCAGTACCAATACCCCTATACCAAATATCCCTATTTTACTCTTGAAGTATCGATACTGAATGAAGCTTTACCGATACTCAAGCCCATATTTGTCCATTTCAACCCGAAAATTTACTCATTTTAGCTTAAACACTTAATGTCTTAATTCCTTTCATACAGTTAACTCAAGTACACATACTTAAACCAATTTCTATTCATTCAACATGTCTTTAACCTCAAAATCCCATCCTCCATATGTAAATCAAGAATCACACCAAATTTTCAACATGTTCTAATATCAATTCTATCACTTCATATCTCTTAATTTAACTATTAACAAGTCAAATTTAGTTTCAAATTCCACTTATCAACTCTTTGCTAAAATTTCATTTAAAGACTCCTTATCTTTAATCTCTCCTAACTCCTTCATTCTTTGATTTAAAGTTAACTTAAACTTTCCTTAAGCTTAAGTATCACTTAAGGATCATAAACCAAACTTAAATTCAATGGATAATCAGCTAATAAGAGAACTCACCTTTCCAAAGGCTATCACGTATGAAAAAGGAAGAAGAAGAGGAGAACTATGGAAACTTTAACTTTGTCTCCCTTCAATTCCACGTGGGTTCCAATATAACCACTACTAAATTTAATTATTTATTTCACCAAATGACCATTTGGCCCTTTCAGTCCTCTTTCTTTGTTATTTAGTCATACACCAAAATTTTTCAATATGTCTATGAACTATTCAATTTATCTACTTTAACACATAAATTCTGAAATTTTACAATTTGATCACTAACCCAATATTGATGATATTACAAATCTCCCCCTTAAGAAATTTCGTCCTCGAATTTTCATTGCTCAAAGAGATGGGGTATTGATTCCTCATGTCTTCCTCACGTTCCCACGTTGCTTCCTCCACCTTGTGATTCCTCCATAATACTTTTACCAATAGAATAATCTTATTCCTTAGTTGTTTTACCTCATGGCCTAATATTTAGATCGGTTCTTCCTCATAAGTCAGGTCAGGTTGAACCTCTATCTCTTCTAGTGTCACGATATGGGTAGGATCGGATCTATATCTACGAAGCATTAAAATGTGAAAAACAACATGGATTTTCTCCATTTCAGGTGGCAAAGCTGATTGATATGCCACTAGTCCCACTCTCTTTACAATCTCATAGGGTCCAATAAACTGATGACTCATCTTTCCTTTTCTTCCAAACCTCAACACCTTCTTCCATGGAGACACCTTTAAAATACCTTATCTCCGACTGAAAACTCAATTTCTTTTCTCTTCAGATCCGCATATGATTTTTGTCTATTAGAGGCCGCTTTCAGATTATTCTGAATCACTTGAACTTTCTCTTCCACTTCCTGAATCAACTCAGGACCAAGAATTTCTCGGGCTTTAAGTTCATATCAGTTCAAAAGTGTACGAAACTTTCTCCTATATAGAGCTTCATAGGGAGCCATTTTGATATTTGACTGGTATCTATTGTTGTAAGCAAATTCGGCAAGTATTTCTCCCAAAATCCTTTGAACACAATTACACAAGCTCTCAACATATCTTCCAGAACTTCGATAGTCCGCTCAGATTATCCATCGGTCCGAGGATGAAATACTGTACTAAAATTTAATCGAGTTCGTAACGCCTTATGTAAAGACTTCTAAAACCTCGATGTGAATCTAGGATCTCAATCAGAAACAATTGAAATCAGTACACCATGAAATCTGATAATTTATTTTATGTACATTTCAACATATTTATGCATAGAGAAATCGGTTCTTACTGGAATGAAGTGAGCAAATTTAGTCAATCTATCCACTATCACCTAGATTGAATCACTTTTGTTTTGAGTCAGAGGCAACCCATCACAAAATCCATAGTTACATTCTCTCATTTCTATTGAGGAATAGATATTGGTTGCAATAGTCCTGATGGAACTTGATGCTCAGCTTTGACTTGCTGACAAGTTAAGAACTTGGAAACAAATTACGTAATATTTCTTTTAATTCCTGTCCACCAGTAATGACTCTTGAGGTCCATATACATCTTGTTTCCACCTGGGGGCATCATCAATGGACTACAGTGAGATTCTGTTAATAAATCATTCTTCAACTCATCATCATCTGGAATCACTAACATCCCTCGATAGTATAGATTTTCATCGGCTTTAATCTCATAATCATTAAACTCTCCATACTTTACTTGTTGTATCTTCTTCAAACACCTTTTATATTTGGTTTGTAATTCTTTAACTCTATCTAGCCATGATGGCTGATTAATTTCACACATATTGCACCATCACCATCCAATGATAATTTGGCATCTAAAGCTCATAAGACTGCAAACATCTTTCAACTTAAAGCATCTTCCACCACATTTGCTTTTCCCGAATGGAAATCAATTACTACATCATAGTCTTTTAGAAATTCCACGAATCTCCTCTGTCTTAAATTCAATTCTTTCTGGGTCATCAAATACTTCAAGCTCTTATGATCAGTATATAAATAACAACGTTCACCATAAAAGTAGTGATGCCATATCTTAAGAGCGAATATTATTGCAACCATCTCCAGATTATGCGTTGGATAATTCATCTCATGCGGTTTTAATTATCTCGAAGCATAAGCCACCACCTTGTCTTCTTGCATCAACACACATCCCAAGCCATTATAGGACGCGCCGTTGTAAACCAAATAATTCTTTCCAGTCTCAAGTTGAACTAATACTGGAACTTCTGTCAAAATCTTCTTCAACATTTCAAAACTTTCTTGACATTTAGGAGTCCAAGAAAAATGCCACACCTTTTCTCATTAACTTAGTTAGAGGTAAAGCTATCATCAAAAAATTCTTAACGAACCTTCGATAATAACCAACAAGTCCCAGAAAACTTCAAACTTCAGATATATTCTTTGGAATCTCCCATTCCAGAATAGCTTTTATCTTCTGATGATCAACCTGAATTCCTTCAGCAGAGATCACATGTCCAATGAATGTTACCTCATTCAACCACAACTCACATTTAGATAGCTTGGCATATAACTTCTTCTCTCTTAGAATCTGCAAAACTATCCTCACATGTGCATTATGTTCTTTGTTCATTTTCGAGTACACCAATATATCATCGATGAAAACAACTATGAATTGGTCCATATAAGGTTGGAATATTTTGTTCATTAAATCCATAAAGGCAGTCAGTGTATTCGTAACTCCAAAAGGCATAACAATGAACTCATAGTGACCATACCTCGTTCTAAATGTCGTATTTGGAATATCTTTCTCCTGAATCTTCAACTAGTGATATCCAGATCGTAGATCAATCTTGGAGAAAACTGAAGCTCCTTTCAACTAATCAAATAAATCGTCAATTATAGGGAGAGGATACTTATTCTTGATAGTCACTTTATTGAGTTGTCTATAGTCAATACAGAGACGCATCAACCCATCTTTCTTTCTAACAAACAACACTGGAGCTCCCCAGGGTGATACACTTAGTCTGATGAATCCTTTATCAAACAATTCCAGTAACTAAATCTTTAACTCCTGCAACTCTTTTGGAGCCATTGTGTATGGTGCTATTGCAATGGGTGCAGTTCCAGGCATTATCTTGATCTGAAATTCCACTTCTCTATCCGTAGGTATCCCCGACAACTCTGCTGGAAAAACATCAGGGAACTCTCTAACTATAGGGATTTCTTCTAACCCTTTCTCTTTGGTTCTAGTATCCAATACATTATAAATGAAACCCTGACATCCTTGTAGTAATAGTTTTTTTGCTGACATCACCGAGATAATATTTTCCAATGGATTCCATCTTTCACTCAACACTATCACTTCCAATTCATTTGAACTAATTAGCATTACTCTCTTCAGTCTACATTCGACATTCGTATGATAGCGATATAACCATTCCATTCCTAGTATCACTTCAAATTCATCAAAGGGTAATTCCATCTGATTAACAGAGAATTCAATTCCCTGAATCTGTATGGGAAACCCTCGACACAGTCTATTTACCCGAGCATTGTGCCCTAACAGATTGGTCACTATCACATCATTACTAGTAGCTTCTAATTGAATTCTCAATTCTCTCACCAATTTACTACTAATATATGAATATGTAGACCCCAGATCAATCAATACCATAATGCATTTATCTTACAATAGAAAGGTACCTGTAATTATCTCTGGATCATCCCAATCTTCACTAGTCTTGAGGTTATACACTCGAGCAGTGGAGCATACTTCCTGATGAGTAGAGGACTCTGGCTGACTTCTTCCTCTACCTCTACCTCGTCCTTTCTAAGACATCGAAGCATATCGCTCTGACTGTGCAGGCTCTTCAGTCCTCAATGAACAATCTCTCATAAAATGTCATGTTTCCCCACATCGGAAACAAGCTCCAGATTGTACTCTGTATATCCCACTGTGGTATCTTCCACAAGTCTGACAGTGTTTCTGCTATGCTCTTCCTTCACCAGACCTTACTGATTAAGTATGTCTAGCTCTTATCTTATTTGATCCTTTAGCAGAGGATGCCACCGACTCTAACCTCTCTTGAGACTGAAAACCAGTATCTCTACTACCTCTTTTGGATGGTGCATAACTTGATGAACCCCCAGTTCCTTTAGACAATTATGCTCTTTTCTCCCAAACCGTTCATTCTGAGCTCTCTCAAGAGCTTTAGAATAGTTTACTACCTCTTGAAACGAAGAAAAATTCAACACGATCAGCATCTCCTTTAACATTGGGTGCAAGCCCTCCGCAAACCACTCGCATGCATCTTTCTTTGTCGGAATCAATTTAGTAGCAAAACTACTTAACTTGTTGAACTCACACTCATATTCATACACAATGCAGTTAATTTGCGTCAGGTTTAAGAATTCTTTCTTAATCTTCTTAATGAATTAATCTCTTATGTACTTGTGTTTAAACTCTTCAAGAAACAAAGATCATGTTGTTTGGTCACTTGTCATCCTCAATGTGATATTCGTCTACCAGATTCTCGCTTACCCATGAAGTAAGGAGACCACTCCGTCTAACTTCTCTGCATCAGAACAGTGGAACTCCTCTAACATGATCTTTACATCATTGAGCCAAAGGTCTACAGTAACAAGACCTTTCTCGGCTTCACCTTTGAACTCAGGAGCTCATAGTCCCTTCAACTCTCTCGTAACATTCATTCTCTGAGTTGAGAATGTATGAGGTTGGAAACTCATCAAGATAACGTCCAATGTCCTGAAAAAAATGTCTTGATCTTGTACATGTACAACAAAAGGTGCCCGTTCTTCACCTTGCCTGGCCAGGGCAGGTGAATTACTACTTTCTGCTAGCATATCATCTCCCACTTCACTTCGGGAGCTATCTTGTATGGACATCTAATAAAATATAACCAAATAACTCTATTATCATAACAACATACTTATTACTCTTATCAGATCAGAAGTTCTTACTATTATGTTGGTATATACACATTTAAAGACACTATAGACTTCGATTTATGCCTAGAATCGACTAAAACATATCTATGATATCATTAAATGTAACACCCCCAACCCGTACCTGACCCAAATACGAATTTGATGTGTCACATTAACTATTCAAAACTTTTTAAAACTTATAAAATCATGAAATTTCAAGTTTTCATTAATATAAAGTTAATAGTTTACATAAGTACGACCAATAAAACTGATCAGAGCATATGTAAATTACACTTTTCTACATGCCAACACTTCTTAATACACAAAAATATATACTATGAATTTATTTCTGATCTGATCTTTGAGTTGATGTATGTTGTCTCACTGATCCTAAGCCTGATCATTTCGCTTCTCAGTACCTACGTGTAAAACACTTACACGCTAAGTCATAGACTTAGTGAGGCATAACTATATAGTAATATATTTCCTATAAATATGAACATGCAATCTAACTATCCAAATCAATTATGTTTATCATCTCATAAATCAATAATGATATATATATAAATCAGTGTAAACAGTAACAACATGTTAATATACAATCATGTGAATACTCTTTATATATTTTGCAAGCTCATGTACATTATAGAGAACTCAAGGTATATGAGTACTTTGAGGTTATGCATATATATGCTGTCACCACAGCTCGTATAAAAATCCATTGAGTGGCATATGAAATCTATGTCCCGAAGGACGTCATCTATGTCCCGAATGACCTATCTATATGTCCCGAAGGACATATGTAATCCTCGACTCTTGGCATGCCAACTATACCTCTAGCTTTCATATCACATAACATGGGCACTATCATTATGTTGCTTATATTCATCTATTCATATAATTTCTCTTATAATTACATATTTCTTCTTTTCTATCACATATCACATATATGTGTAAACATTAATCTCATATCAGATCACGTATATTATTTATGTATATACACATGAATCAACTAGTATATATTAAATCATAAACATATATAACTCATGCATATATATATAGTGATTATAGCATATGCATGTCCATGACCATTGTACCATGAAAACTAATATAGGAAATAGACTTATCACAAGTCTTGTTTTCATTGAACTAAACCTATAGTATGCACTCACCTTGGCCTCACTTGATATCAATTACTTCTATGATTTGATTTCTCTACTTTATCGATTCTAACTTTTCGGTTGTTCCGGAACTTGCTTGTGCTCGATATCTACACAATCATACATTCCAATTATTATAATTTGATCCTTAATTTCTTAAGCTAAAAGAAAGATTTAATTTTCTTTTTCAATTGAAGTAGTATCGGTACCCCCTTATAAGGTATCAATACTTATTTAGCTGTGGTATCGATACCAATCTAGGTATCGATACTCATTTTGCATTCGATGTTTTTGTTTCAAGCATCGTACCGATACTGTCCTTATGGTATTGGTACCCTTGGTATCGATACCACCTTCAGGTATCGATACCCGTGAATGACTTTGTTAATTTCAGACTTATGGTATCGATATTGTTTGATCAGTATCAATACCCCTATACCAAATATCCATATTTTACTCTTGAAGTATCGGTACTGAATAAAGCAATACCGATACTGAAGCCCAAATTTTTGCATTTCAACCCGAAAATTTACTAATTTCAGCTCAAACACTTCATATCTTAATCCCTTTCATACACTTAACTCAAGTACACATACTTAAACCAATTTTTATTCATTCAACACGTCCTTAACCTCAAAATCCCATCCTCCATATGTAAATCAAGAATCACACCAAATTTTCAACATGTTCTAATATCAATTCTATCACTTCACATCTCTTAATTTAACTATTGACAAGTCAAATTTAGTTTCAAATTCCACTTATCAACTCTTTGCTAAAATTTCATTTAAAGACCCATTATCTTTAATCTCTCTTAACTCCTTCATTCTTTAATTTAAAGTTAACTTAAACTTTCCTTAAGCTTAAGTATCACCTAAGGATCATAAAACCAAACTTAAATTCAATGGATAATCAGCTAACAAGAGAACTCACCTTTCCAATGACTATCACGTATGAAGAAGGAAGAAGAAGATGAGAACTCTTGAAACTTTAACTTTGTCTCCATTCAATTCCACGTGGGTTCAAATATAATCTCTACTAAATTTAATTATTTTCTTCACCAAATAACCATTTTTCCCTTCAAGTCCTCTTCTTTGCTATGTAGTCCTATACCAAATTTTTTTAATATGAGTCCCTGAATTATTCAATTTATCTACTTTAACCCATAAATTCTGAAATTTTACAATTTGATCACTAACCTGGTATTGAGGATGTTATAGATATCGAATGAACAATATCGATACTCCCTGGTGAGTATCGATACCACTCATAATTATTAGCCTCCCACGAGAACAGTATCAGTATTGTTCTTACAGTACCAATACACTCGACCCAGAACCTCTGTTTTCACTCGTGAAAAACTCCCAAATCACTCATAAGGTACCCCAAACATTCCCATTTAGTGATTAATACTTATCTAGTATGTAAGGGACATGAAAGGTCGTCACTTTAAGCTTTAAAAAACAACAAATCCCATTTTTCATGCTTAAATCCCCCATCCAAGTGCATACAAAGGCTCAAGCATAAAACATGCATTAAAACTCTATATTTTGAACTACATGCAGTAGAGAAAGGTTAGAAGTGTGTTACCTTACTCTTAAGAGTTAAAAAATAACCCCAAAATCACCTAAACATTTCATTCTCCTTGTTTTTGTCCTTAGAGCTTTCACATTTTCTCTCACTAGAACATATCAAAGAAATGAGTCATAAACATATTTAAGGATCTAAGAAGGTTGAAAATAGGGTTTTTAAGCTTCCAAAATGGATTTGGAGTCCTAAGGAGTTATAAAACTTAAAACCCTTATTAAGCCTAACCTTGAACACAATGGCCAAACCTCAAGATTGATAGCTCATTTTGAAGCTCTAGAGGAGATGATTCTGAAACCTAACTTATTAATTTTGGACTAGAAGTGTAAACCAATAAGTTCCCACCATTAAGTTTCTTATTAGCAAAGAAGAGAAAAAGAAGGAAGGTAGAATGAGATAAGGAGATGGTGAAGAAAATGAGTTGGAAGAACCTATTCTATTTTGGTGTTTTAACTCTGTCGTGATTTCATCATCCCATTTAAAGGATTCAAACCTTTGGCTAATCTAGGGTTAAATTCCACTCATAGTCCTCCACATTTGGTATGCACTTTGAAAATATCGTTTTAAGCCTTATTGGGCTCAAGCCCAAACTATAACAACTATATTTTAACCCAAACTCTTCCATGGTTCTCCTTAGTTCATTCAAACTCATTCAAGTTTCACTTGAAACTACTAACCTGAGAATTGGGGCGTTACATTTTGATGATAAATTTTTAAAGTAATCGCATCATTTTTATTTTACAGCAATTTGCTCATGCTCATATTTTATAAGTTATTAGGGGATCTTAATATCTGATTAACCCTAAAACAAAATGCATATGATATGGTTAGATCATCTACGCGATCTATGGGCTACTTAAAAAAGAGTTAGGGATCGACAGTGTTGACCTTTTTGTACCAGGAGCTATATAAAGTTGTTCATCCGAACAAACAAGCAATTTGAGGCTGATTGATGTTGTTACAATCATGGGCTTGGTTTCGAATGTTGTTTTTAGCTCTGATTCCTACAAAACTGACCTCATTAGAATTTTCACTACTTTAAAGGTAATTAAAAATAACTTACGTTTATATATTTATTACTACATTTTTAAAGTTTTATAAATAAATATATTTTATTATATGAATGATAGGTGGATCGTCACACTTAATCACTCCCACCTACCAAAAAGCCTGTGTGATGTTATATTGTCGATCGATAAGATAACATACAAGGTAATTGATTTTATAATTTTAATTTGTAAATTAAATATCAATTTTTATTCAAGTTTTTCTCTAACATTGTTTAAAAATATTTGTGTAGTTCGTGTGGACCTCGTACAGTGATAGTGCTATTAGAGTGTGTACTTTGGATGAGATAAGTCACGGTTCACACGTTTCGATGTCAGTGGTCCCGTTGATAGTCTATGAGATCATCGAGTGCCATCCTGTTGATCGTGGGTTGCGGTAATTTGGTTGTGTGTAAACGATTCCACTACCACCAACAACCTTGGACAATGCCTTACATCGTCTAACGCGAAAGGGGAAGACGGAGGTTAATTGGTATGTGTATCATGTGGATTGGGTGATGCAGTGAATGTCGAGGTTTATTAGGCAATCCGAATCTTAACCTATCTTAGCCAATGATGTTTTCACTCGTGAAAACATTCCCAAATCACTCTTAGGGTACCCCAAACATCCCCATTTAGTGTTTAATACTTATTTAGTATGAAAGGGACATGAAAAGTCATCACTTTAAGCTTTGATAATAACAAATCCCATTTTTCATGCTTAAATCCCCCACCCAAGTGCATACAAAGGCTCGAGCACACAACATGCATCAAAACTCTATATTTTGAACTACAAGTATTAGAGAAAGGTCGGAAGCGTGTTACCTTGCTCTTAAGAGTTGTAAAAACAACCCTAAAATCACCTAAGCACTTCATTCTCCTTATATTTGCTCTTAGAGCCTTCATCTTCTTATCTCACTAAATTACATAAAAGAAATGAGTTATAAACTCATTTAAGGATCTAAGAAGGTTGAAAATAAGATCTTTAAGCTTTCAAAATGGATTTGGAGTTCTAAAAGGTTCTATAACTCAAAACACTTCTAAAACCCAACCTTGGCAACCATGGCCAAACCTCAAGTTTGAGAGCTCATTTTGAAGCTCCAGAGGATATGATTCTGAAACCTACTTTCTCAATTTCGGACTAGAAATGTAAACCAACAAGTTTCTACATTTAAGTTTCCTTCTACGAAAGAAGAGAAGAATAATAAAGGTAGAATGAGACAAGAAAATGGTGAAGAAAAATAGATGGAAGAGCTTCTTCTATTTTAGTGTTTTAACTCTATCGTGATTTCATCATCCCATTTAAAGAATTCAACCTTTTGTCTAAGCTAGGGAAAATTACATTCCTAGTTCTCAACATTTGATGCACACTTTGAAAATATCCTTTTTAAGCCTTATTGGGATCAAGCCTAATCCATAACAACTATATTTTGACCCAAACTCTTGCATGGTTCTCCTTAGTCTATTCAAACTCATTCGGGTTTCACCCGAAACCACTAATTCGAGAATAGGGTGTTATATTTTAACGATAAATTTTTAATATATTCGTACCATTTTTATTTTACATCAATTTGCTCATGCTCGTATTTTACAAGTTATTAGGGGATCTTGATACCTAATAAACCCCAAAACAAAGTGCATCTAATATGGTTGGATCATCTAAGTGTTTTACGGGTTACTAAAAATAATAGTTGGGGATCGATAATATTAGCCTTTTTGTATCGGGAGCTATATAAAGTTGTTCATCCAAACAAACAAGCAATTGGAGGTTGTTTTATATTGTTACAATCATGGGCTTGGTTTCGAATATTGTTTTAGCATCGATTCCTACACAACCAATCCAATTAGAATTTCCACGACTTCGAAGGTAATTACAAATAACATGTATTTATTTATTTATTATTACATTTTTTGAGTTTTACAAATAAATATATTTTATTATATGAATGATAGATGGATCGTCAAACTTAATCACTCCCACTTACCAAAAAGTCTATGTGATTTTAGATTATCTACCGATAAGATGACAGACGAGGTAATCGATTTTATAATTTTAATTTGTAAATTAAAAATCAATTTTTTTATTCGAGTTTTTCTCTAACATAGTTTAAAAATATTTTTTTTAGTTTGTGTGGACGTCGTACAGTGATGGTGCCATTAGAGTGTGTACTTGGATGAGATACGTTACAGTTTGCACGTTTCGATGTCGGTGGTCCCATTGATAGTCTATGAGATCATCAAGTGCCATCATGATGATCACGTGTTGCGATAATTTGGCCGTATGCAAACAATTCCACCACCACCAACAAACTTGGACAATGCCTTACATCGTCTAACGCGACAGGGGAAGATGAAGGTTAATTAGGAGGTGTATCATGAGGATTGGGTGATGTAGTGAATGTCAAGGTTCATTAGGAAACCCGATTCTGAACCTATCTTGGCCTACGATATTTTCAATTGTGAAAAACTCCCAAATCACTCCTAAGGTACCCCAAACAACCCTATTTATTGTTTAAAACTTATTTAGTATGCAAGGGACATGAAAGGTCATCAATTTAAGCTTTAACAATAACAAATCCCGTTTTTTATGCTTAAATCCCCCACCCAAGTGCATACAAAGGCTCAAGCATACAACATGCATCAAAACTCTATATTTTGAACTACAAACATTAGAGAAAGGTTAGAAGTGTGTTACCTTACTCTTAAGAGTTGAAAAATAACCCCAAAATCACCTAAACACTTTATTCTCCTTGCATTTGTCCTTAGAGCTTTCACCTTCTTCTCTCACTAGAACACATCAAAGAAATGAGTTATAAACACATTTAAGGATCTAAGAAGATTAAAAATAGGGTTTTTAAGCTTCCAAAATGGATTTGGAGTCCTAAGGGGTTTTAAAACTTAAAACCCTTATTAAACCCAACCTTGAACACAATGGCCAAACCTCAAGATTGATAGCTCATTTTGAAGCTCTAGAGGAGATGATTCTGAATTGTATCTTCTCAATTTTGGACTAGGAGTGTAAACTACCAAGTTCCCACCTTTAAGTTATTTTCTAGTAAAGAAAAGAAGAAGAATAAGAAACGTAGAAGAGGATAAGGAAATGGTGAAGAAAAAAAGATGGAATGGACTCTTCTATTTTGGTGTTTTAATTCTGCCATGATTTCATCATCCAATTTAAAGAATTCAAGCTTTTTTCTAAGCTAGGGGAAAATTGCATTCTTAGTCCTCCACATTTGATGCACACTTTGAAAATATCCTTTTTTAAGCCTTATTGGGCTCAAGCCCAAACCATAACAATTATTTTGACCTAAACTATTACATGGTTCTCCTTAGTCCATTCAAACTCATTCAGACTTCGGGTGACACTACTAACCGGAGAATTGGGGCGTTACATTTTGACGATAAATTTTTAATATATTTGTACCATTTTTATTTTATAGGAATTTGCTCATGCTCATATTTTACAAGTTATTGGGGGATCTTGATGCCTGATAAACCCTAAAATAAAGTACATCTATTATGGTTGGATCATCTACACGATTTACAGGCAGCTAAAAGTAAGAATTGGGAATCGAAAATATTGGTTTTTTGTACCAAGAGCTATGTAAAGTTGTTCATCCAAGCAAACAAGAAATTAGAGGTTGTTTGATGTTTTTACAATCACAGGCTTGGTTTCAAATGTTGTTTTTAGCGTCGATTCCTACACAGCCGACCCCATTAGAATTTCCACTACTTCAGATGTAATTACAAATAACCTACGTTTATATATTTATTACGATATTTTTTAGTTTTACAAATAAATATATTTTATTATATGAATGATAGGTGGGTCATACCACTTAGTGACTCCCACCTACCAAAAAGTCTACTTGATTTTAGATTGTCGATCGATAAGATGACAGACATGGTAATCGATTTTATAATTTTAATTTGTAATTAAATATCAATTTTTTATTCGAGTTTATTTGTGCAGTTCGTGTGGATATCATATAGTGATGGTGTTGTTAGAGTGTGTACTCCAGATGAGATACGTCATTGTGTGCACGTTTTAATATCAGTGGTCTCATTGATAGTCTTTTAGATCATCAAGTGACATCCTGTTGATTGTGTGTTAAGGCAATTTGGTCGTGTCCAAATGATTCCACCACCAACAACATTGAACAATGCCTTACATCGCCTAACGCGACAGGGGAAGATGGAGGTTATTGGGAGGTATATCATGTGGATTGGGTGATGCAGTGGATATTGAGGTTCGTTAGGTAGCCCAATTCTGAACCCATCTTGGCTTACTATGTTTCAGATGATTACGTGATATGGTACGAGCAAAATGGGATACTGCATATACTAACTGAAGATGAGCAAGCGCGAGAAATTTATAGGCCTCCCCCAAATCATCCGCTGATGCAACGTCCCCCGATGTAATGTGGTGTAAGTCAAAGTAGACAAAAACAAGCTCAAGCCTTATTATCGGGAAAGGTAAAGACACCTAATGAGCATTAGAAAATACTGATAGAACCTACATTCACCCACTTGACTCAATAAGTATTTCAACATATGGTGACTCCGTCATCATTTCATATTACGTCACCACTGACGGAAGGTTTTTTGCTGAAGCATTTCGTTCTTATCTTGCGGTTATTGTCCATTCTCATTACCCTCCTTCACCAGTTGAACCATATTATCTGTCACATCCGTGTGTATCTGTTTGACCATTGGAAATAGACTTTGGATCTGACAATGTTGAGTAGACGCCGCCGCAGAGCATGTTGTACACCGATCTTGGTAGCAGTGGCAGTGGTGGTACTGGCTATGTAGATGAGGTTGATGATGATGGTGATGGTGGTGGTTATGATGATGATGATGGTGATTATAAGAGTTATGATGATTCTCACAATATAGATTGATTCGTAGAAATCCTCGTCGGACTCATCGTCCACCACAGTAAGGTACGGGTGGACATATGCATCATTAGCTGTTTAAATTTGTAATGTTTTAGTTAGTCGAACTGCATTTTCCTTTTTTTAGTTAATCAAACTTCATTTTTTTTTGTTTAAAAAATAGTATTCGAATATAATGTTCTAGTTTCTTTTTAATTTGTTAAAATTATTGATCAACTTTAATTTATTAATTTGTTTAAGTTATCCTTAAACAATATGATAATTTTTTGTTCGGTTTGATGCATAAATAACTTGGGAATCATCATACTCACACAAAATTTATTTTAATACTAATTTAAAAACATAATAAAAAAGCTACTTGTGTTGTTTAAAGTTCTCTCTCCCGACAGTCACGGGAATAACTGAGTTACTCCTTCATTGCTTGTTGAATATCGTTCTTCCTAAAATGTTATAGTTAAATCGATGTTCCTACTACCAACACGTGTGTAAGCTTTAAACATCTTCCGAATGTCGCTTGTATTCGATAAGGTCAACGTGTAATATGCTTCAGTACCGGTATTTCCCACGGGAACTTTAGCTTGCAACGAATACATATGTTGTGTTGTAGATTTTTTAAGCTTCGTTGAAATGAAATCGTACAACTTATCTTTCTTAATTTTGGCATTGAAGGAAGTGTAGAAATAAGTTCTGGAATGGAACACAGTTGCAAAAAATGTCGAATATTTGTTTTAGGAAGGTATTTCATCCAAAATGGACATGTCTTGTTTTTATAGACATATTTTCTCGCTCATTTTAAACCAAGACTTGTCATGTCAAATCAAATGTTTCTTCTTCGTTAGGAATCTCTTCCAAGCTAAAAATCTTTCCTACATCAGGAATCCCTAAGGAACTCGCGTTTTGCAGAGCGCGAGCTTCCTGACACATCAGAAATCTCTACAAAACTCATGTTTTACACAGTGTGAGATTATTGACTATAAATATCCCTTCCTTCTGCTGATATTGTAAATTTTAACACGGTCTATATTTATAAGAGGTTTGTCTTCTGGTGGCACAAATTGACACTAAACTTATGTCCATATTGGTGCTATAAGTTATGCCACCCGAAGAGAATGTCTTTTATAAAATATATGGCCTTCTCGACAAAATACTTGTTTCATAAATTTCTCCTTTTTCATCAAACCAACAATGTTTATTAAAAAAAACATTCTCTTCGGGTGGTTTTCTCTACAACTTGTATTTTATACGATATATTTGTTAAGTCGATTAAACATGAGTAATTCGACCTTCTTGTGAAACTCTATGAAGTCATCCTCTTCTAGTGGCATCCTCTATGACTTTTCTCACTCGTGACACTGATTTGACAAATGGCGTACCACCACTCATCTTATCACTTGGGAAACTAATTGTTTCTAAGAAAGCATTATCTTCAGGTGGCTCCATTGACTTATTGCTCATGACGTGGATCTAGCAATGGTGGGCATGGATTCCGAATTTCATTTTTATGCCTGATCCACTCTCCATCAAGCCCACGATGTTTCTCAGAATGCATCCTCTTCTGGTGGCATCCTCTACTTAAGGCATCAAACCCACATATGGCACACCTCCACTCGTTCCCTCAAACTTATTATGTTTTTTTTTCATTTTACTACTTTTGTTTCAAACAATTTCAACACGATTATTACTCTGCTTAAAATGTCTCGTATGTATCGATACTAGCCATGTGTATCGAACCATTTCAATTTGTTCTGTATGCACAAAACCAAGCATTGGATCCATTTTGAACGTGATTTTGTATCTTCTTATTCTTGTACAAAACAAGCTTTGGTATCATTTTCAACATGCATACAATATCTCGTATGTCTTTATATTAGCCTCAACTGAAAGATAAATTCCAATACTACGTGAAGAATCTTATAAATTACAAAAATTTCGAGATTAAATACTCGAACATGCCTATAAGCACTTGTGGTTTGATGGAAAAACTAAATACCTCGCTATTTGGAAAACGTGAGGTATATTGAATATTTTTCGCTATAAATTTCTTGGGACGGTTCAATATCTCGTGGACCTCACTTTCTGGGAAACGTGAGGTATTAAATAATCATATTAAATTGGGCAATCTAAAAAGTGCATGGTACATCGCGCCCTGTGAAATGCGAGACATGTTCACACGCTGGGTAGGTCGCGAGTTAGTCCTACGTGTACACTTTGGAGGTTATTTTTCAAACAAATCTATTAGGGGGTTATTGTTAAAAAATAATTAGGGTTTTTTAATAAAATAACACCCTTATTTAATATGATTAAAGCCTTATATATTGAAAGGCTTTATTGCAAAAATAGATGGTTAAATCAATTTTTTTATTTTAGGTTTTTATTTTTTATCAAAATAGATACCCAACATTTTTTTCTTAATTTTTTATAAAATTTTTAATATGTTAAAAAATAAATTGGTAATAAATACATGACATTTGGGTTTCCATTTTCCTTTATCCTTTCGGATTGTATTTTTTCTCTTTTTATTTTTTTTTTCTTATGTAAATTTTCTAAGAAAATAAACAAAAAAGAAAAAATTTCGAAAATCACCTTTTACCACCTTCACATTCCTTCGAAGTCTGTTCTAGTCACTACGTCATTCGTCGTCAGTATCAGAACTCGATATATGCCCATTTATTATTTTCATGAATATGAATGCTTTTGGATTATTTTTCTTTTTTTTTCCTTTTTTTGTTTGTTTATTTTCCTAGAAATTTTACAAAAAAGAAAATAAGAAAAAAATTAAATCTGAAAAAAGATAATGAAAATAGAAAATCACACATCACATATTCATTAGATAATGATTTTTGATGGACTTAACAATTTAACATCTTAATGGTTACATAACAAAATGTTAGGTACTTTCATTAAAAAATAGATACGTATGAGCACTATTTTTATAATAAAGTTATATTTAAATAAGTATGTTCAAATATAATTTTATTAAACTAATTAAAAGATCAATTCATTTTTACTAATTAAGGTCAATTTAATAATAATTCGATATTTGATTGATTAGTCGACTGATTTAGATTCATATGTTGCATACACCCATTAAAAGAATGGCCCCTCTAATTAGTTTACCCCATTCACAGTATCATTATTTAAAATTTTGAATATTATATTCAAGATATTTTATCCTTCTAAATCAATGTATAATTAATTAATTAATTAAGGTTAATTTTTGTTAAATCATATCCACAACAAAATTTTGCCTTTTATATTAGTCAAATTAATATATTGAATTTGTACTAATTCAATTCAAAAAGACATGGTTTAATTATTGTAAGTCACTGGTTGATTACTTTTTATATATTAAATTTCAAAATGTTGAGTATGGCCTGGGAAATTGGGATAGCATGTGCTCGTTATATTTTTAAATTCATAATATTCCATCTACCCCTTATTTGTGTTGCCTTTTCGATAAATAATGTACTTAAACATATATAAAAAAATAAAAAAAAACTCAATAATTTGGCATGGAACCGGTTCTCTTGTCTTTTAAGCATGGGCCAAATAATAACAATAAATAATAATTATAGCTATTTGAATTATTGAAGAAATAATATTAATAAAAATTGTCCACATAATTATACAAGGTAAACTACACTAAATGCCATAATTATATTATTAATGAGCAAAATAAAATATTAAAAGATATATAATTAAATACTAATTTTTTTATTTAAATATAATTATAAACAAATACAGGAAAAACTTTGATACGAGACTCAAATAAGGAATCTATAAAAATGTTGTAATTGATAATAATAAGTTTGAAAACAATAATCAAATTAAATGTATGTGATCAGCATAACTGCATAAGAACACTATGAGGTAATATTCCACAAGACTTATATCTTTGTTGACACTCGGAAATGATGAAAACACTTGATTTACTTGTGTACAATGATTGTCATGTTTGTGTGAAAAATATCCCGATATCTCAATTGTTGTGTCATGGCACTAGCTTAATGATGATCTAATGCTACGTGACCTAGACTCATCCATTTACTCTAGATAAATAGACTAATATGGTGTACATTCCTAATGTATGTGTAACTTAGGTTTAACCTGAAGTACTTAGCATTGTGGGTAAGTTGAATGTATATTTCTTATGTATGTGTGACCCGGATCACATTCAAAGTACCTACATAGTAGGTTAAAGGGGTGTGAGTCTCGTGATACTATGGTAATCACCCCAAACTACATCATGATGCATGCATGTAATTTTGTGATTTATGACGTATCAATGATTGCTTCTTGACTATACTTGTTGACATGCTCATATGATGATCATGTAATATAGTAGAGTTTTTTGCGTGGAACTAAACTTGTAAACTTAGTGTTCGAAATGTGTTTCTATTCACAGGTTCTTAGATGGAGATCGAGGAGCATATCATTAGGTTTTGAGTTCCAACTATTCAAGCTATCATAGATTGTAGAGGACATGTATTATTCATTAACCTTATGTATTAATTATAATTCTATTTTGATAAACATGTATTTGTACTTCGTTTATAATATTCGGAGCTCATTATTTTTAAACCTATCTTATACTATTATTTTTTATATATATGATGGTCATGATTATTGGATTTTGAGAAAATGATTTCAAAAAAAAATCATTAGTCACTTCATTATTTTATGTAATATTCAATTTCTTTGAATTTGAGATGGATCAAATTAGTCACGCTAATGGCCAATATCAATCGCATGGGTAAATTGAGAGAATTCAAAATACAAAGACTTAATTAGGTAAAATACTTAGAAACTTAATCATTTTTTTAAATTAAAGATTTTCTATACCTTTAAGCCTAATTAAAAAGTTGAATTTAGTTTCATTAAGCTTTTTTTTTAAGTTTCAATAACAATTACACTCAAAAGTATAAATAATATATAATTATTATAAAATATTATTTTATTGATAATGAAAAATATACGTAGATTTATATAATTTTTAATAGTCTGAAGTGTTACAACATCTTACAGACTTAACTACATACACATCTGAGTCTTTAAAAATATTATTTTATTACTAAGATCATTCGTAGGGTACTAATGTAGATTTATATTAAAAAAATCTCAACATATTCTAAATATAATATAGTTTAAACCAAAATATAATATAGATCAAAAACTCATTCACATGATAGAATTTAAACCAAAATAAAAGAATGAATTCACGTTTATTAATTAAGTTTAGTTTGTGAAAGCATATCGACAGCACAATCTTCTTATATAGTTTAATATTGGTAAAAGATATTGGATTTTTATTATATTGTTTGTCAACTTGGAATAACACGTGCTCTTTTTATTATATAGTTTTAAATTCATTTAATATAATATTAGCTTTGTTAATTGGATGATTCCTTCTACCCTCCTTTGTCTTATCTTTCTGATAAATGAAGAATGTAGGCGCATGCCATGTTACCTCAACATATATACATCATCTGCAGGCGATTTTGTGACGACGAAAAGTAAATCCTAATTAGTGGAGAAGTTGATGACTGTTTAAGAATAATACTAAAAAGGCATAATGTCAAAATTGGCCCTCATTAAAATGATTATTTTGATCATATTTCTTAGAGCATTTTGGCCGTAACATTTTATTTTAAGATAAAAAGGCTTTTAATGTTCGACGAAATAGGTATTTTGGCACTTATTCTTTTTTTTCTAGAGCATATTGGCTATTAACGTTTCATTTTAGGATAAAAGAGACCAATATTTTATAACATTAATCGTTAACTAATGATTTTCATTCACGGAGAGATCATTTTGCCCCAAAAATGAAATGTTGGGTCAAAATGCTCAAAAATAGAAGTCAAAATGATTATTTAATTAAATGTTAAGAATATTTTTTGACATTTTGTCTACTAAAAGATACATTCAACGTTTAATTAAATAGTTATTTTAACCCTTCTTTAAGCATTTTAACTCTTAACGTTTTTATTTTAGGATAAAAATTCGTTTGAATAAATAGTTGCTTTAATTGTATTATTTTTTGGAGTATTTTGTCACACAACATTTTATTTTAAGAAAAAAATCCTTATTTTATAGCATTTAGCATCTATAGCCTAAGGATTTTCATCCATAGAAGAACATTTATGTCCTAAAATAAAATATTAACTAAAATGCTCTAAAAAGAAAATCTAGATCAAAATAATTATTTAATAAAAAAACTAGAAACTTTTTTGTCATTATACCGTATAATTAATGCTAATGGTTATTAATATATGATTCATACATCACCTGCAGGTTATTTGGTGACAATGAATAGTCGTTTTCAAGAAAAATTATGGTTGTTGAGTTTTTCTATGTACACACGTTTTGGTTACCATTAAAATATACCCTAAAATGTATGTGACTTCCAAGAAACAGATCTGACTCACGTCAAGAACTCATCCCTTTCAACTTTTGTGGACTGCAGATATTTATTTTTGTTGTTTTTAATTTTCAATAAATTTGTATTTATGATATTTTTTAGGCGATTTTTTCAAAAAAAAGCACTCAAGCTTTTTTTTATATGTTAGACACCCATTCAATTTTTTTTATCTATTTAACATTTTTTTTGCATACAAGTGTATCTTGAGGCGTGTCTTATGTTGATTTGACGTCACGTGGGGTAAGGTACACCCCGGGGTAAGGTACGCCCCTGCAGCGCGTCTTATGCTGACATAGATACATTATGGCTAAAGCGCGGCCCCTAGGGTGCGCCTTACACCACATAGGGGTATAGCGATATGCAAGGGCTGCGCCTTACAATTATCACATGCAAAATGCAAGACGCGGTGCATGGGCCGCGCCTTGCATAATTTCATCTGAATTTCTCGGCTTTAAAGCATCGTCTCTTCACTATAAATACCTCTTCCCCCTAAAACTCTCACAACTCCCTCTCAACCGAGAAACTACTACAATAATCCTCTCAACCAGTAAAAAACACCCGACAATCCTTTTATATTTTATTCAGAAGTTCGTTCGATCTTTCATTATAAGGTAATTTTTATAATATTTTTTATAATTATATATGATTATTTGAAAAAATATATTGTATTAATTGTTTTCAATTAATTTTTTTGGTTGTAAAATTAGAAAGCGGGAGCGTACGTCGAAATATTTTTTCTGATATAGTAATAATATAAAATTAAATTATTTAAATTATTTACGTTTATGTGTAAAATTATTACGTTTATGTGTAAAAATTTTATTGTGTTATATTTTCGTTCATATATTATTAATTTAATTAGGTTTGTTTCAGTTTTTTTTTTGCAGATATAATATTGTCGCACTTTCAAACTTTAATAATGACGTGAATTTCAGCTATTGTTTATTATGATGGAGAAATTCAAGAAGATGAAACCGGCGTTGTTTTCTTATCAAATGATTATGTTAAAATATCATTCAAGAGAAACATAACTCTTGAGGAGCTGATAACGAAGATTTCAATGAAGGTTCATGTTGGAAGTAGTAGAAGAATGTCGTCGTTGCAGTACAGATTTCCAACATCATTGTTGGTATTAATTTATACAGCGTTTGAACAATCGAACAATGATGATGTTGAAATGATGGTTGATTCTCAAAGTATTTATTCAGACGTTGATATTGTGATGTATGCAAAGTTTGTTCAAGTGAGTGTTGTTCTGGGTCTGTCATTAAGCTCCAACTATGGGCTGGCTGAACAAGTTGATGAAGTTGACAGCCCGACTACAATTTTGTGTAATGATTTTAATGCCATAATGGGAAATCCGCATCATGTTGTCGTCCCATCAACATCAATGGGGAGACATTCATCAGTAACTCCTTATGATCTGTACCGAGGTGGGTCCATGAACAATCGGTATGGCAACATCGAGACCAGTTCAAGAGGAAGGCATTCATCTGCAAATTTCTTTGACCTTAAGATGGAGATGTCATCGACACAACAATCTTTGCAGTTTCCATTTGACACGATGGCTTCAAGCTCCAAAGGGAGGCATTTGACTGCGAGCTATTACGGTCTCAATGTCGATATGCTTTCTAGTTCAAGGGGAAGGCGTGCAAGTAGGAGGTTCTTCGACCTAAATGTGGAGAGCATGGAGGAACCATCATCTCCACCAGAAGAACCGCTTCGTGAGCCTGGTGCGGATAGTGCTGAGACTGGATTATTCATTCATCTAGAATCACCGCAACTCAACTCCGATGATAATGATGATGTAGATGGAGTCCCTCAAATGTGGCACAAACTGACCCTCCAGCACACATGTATGAAGCTAATTATGGTGCAATGTACGGGCCAGAATTTGTGGATATGCCTAATCTCGGTGACTATGGATTTTACTCATCAATAAATAATGATAAGTTATCTTTAGGCATGGATTTTCAAGCAAAGAAGAAGCGATGATGGCTATAAAAAATTACAATATCCGTAATTCTGTTCAATCCAAAGTCGCCCGCTCCACGACAGAAAAATATGTATGCCACTATTCCCGACGCGAAAATGGATGCAATTGGATGGTTCGCGTATCGAAAAGGAAGAGAAAAAAATAATAGATGGGAACTAATGATGTACAATGGTCCTCACACATGTTGTGCTAGAGGGATCAACCAAGATCATCCCAACTTGGACTCTGAAGTGATCTGCCAAGCCATCATGCCCATGATAAAAGCGAGCTCCCATATAGCTATTGATGTGTTGATTTCAGCTATACAATCGCAGTATGGGTATTTCATCTCATACAGAAAAGCATGGAAGACAAAGCAGTTGGCCATTAAAAAACTTCACGGCGAATGAGATATATCTTACAACAAACTTCCAAGTTGGTTTAGGCTGGTGCGGAGGTTTAATCCTGGGACAATTGTGGACTTTGAAACCTCCCCTGCATATCATAATGGTCAAGTTCTTCGCGATCGATGTCAATTCTACCGGGTTTTTTGGACTTACCCACAGTGCATTAATACTGTCAAATACTGCAAGCCTGTGGTCCAGATCTATGGGACTTTCTTGTATGGAAAATACAAGCAAGTTTTACTATTAGCAGTTATCCAAGAAGGTAATCACAATATTCTTCCAGTTGCTTTTTCTCTTATTCAAGGAGAAGATATAGATTCTTGGGTTTTTTTCCTCCGAAACTTACATTCACATGTTATCACGAGGGAAAAAATTTGTGTCATTTCAGATCGCGGAGCTGGGATCAAATCATCAATGGACTCTTTGGGTCCATTCTGGCAGCCACCCTTTGTCCAACATAGGTATTGTATTCGACACATTGCTGCGAACTACCATGGAAGGTTCAAGAATAATGATGAGCGCTAATTACTTGTGCGCATGGGTAAGCGAAACCACACTTTTTATTTTGATCGTTATCATTTTTTAAGAAAACAAAGTTAGTAAGTTCTACATTTTTTGATCAAGTTACGAACTACTTCCTCAAACATTTGAATCTATGCTTCAGGATTTGTGGGCGAATAACGAGGAAGGATACGATTACATCAGCCTCATCGATAAAGAAATATGGACAAACGCATATGATGGTGGATATCGATATGGACATATGACGACCAACTTGGCTGAGGCAATCAAATCGACCTTAAATTATGCACGTCACTTACCTATAGCTGCTTTGGTAAAAACTACATATTTTTGTTTGGGGGAGCTTTTTGCGAAGCTCGGGAGACAAGCTCAAACCTGGATGCAAGGCGGTCATGTCTATCACCCTAGATTAGTTGCAGATCTACAAAAGAAATTGATGCATCAAATGGAATGTCTATAACAAGCTTCTCTAAAACACATGTATTGTTTTGTGTCACAGAGTTGGCACGACCTCTTCAAGGGATTGAAGCTGTGTCATTCAGAGTAAATCTACGGGACTGATGGTGTGACTGCGGGGTTTTTCAAGCTCTGAAGTATCCATGCTCTCATGTGATAGCAGCTTGCTCATATACCCATAAAGACTATAACCGTTTTGTGGATCCCGTATACCTACTATCAGAAGTGTTTAAGGTATACGAATTTGAGTTCCCCCATAGGTAATGATGAAGACCCTAATGAGGTTCGAAATTGGGTTCCGATTGTACTAGACCCGACTTTATTGAGGGACCATGGCCGTTCAAAATCCACTCGAATTCATTTTGATATTGATATTCGAGAAACATCTAGACACGACAAAAAATATGGGCATTGTAGAAACTCAAGACGCACTATGAGAACATGCCACTTCTGTTGCCATCAAGTAACCATTGATGAGGAACTGATATAGTTTTTGTTTATTAAATAATAATTTTTGTACTTTAATTTGCATTTACTTAAAGTTAATGTCATTCGATAACCGCTGATGAAGATTAAAAAAAGGATACAAGAAAACGAGATTGGACGTTGGCGTTATATGTGATTATAATAAAAGAGATAATAAGTGACAAACTTAAGAAAGTTATCGAACACAATTATTAAATTTTATCAAACTAATAGTAATTTGGTATTTGAATATAATTCTAAATACAATAAACTTACAATAAGTATTAAATGGTAAATAATAACCAAATTACAATAACTGATATTAAATAGTAATAAACAAAATTATCAAAATAAATTAACAAAAAGTCCAACAAAATAAACAAAACAAATTTTTAAAAAATCCAACCAAATTAACAAAATAAAGTAAGTATTAAATGATAAATAAAAAAATTACAATCAAAAATCCAATAAACAACTAAATACAAATATAATAAAAAAACAAAATCTATTGATGTCTGCGGTACGAATGTGTTCCGCAGGGCGGTGGCTGTCGGTCTCGAAGAGGATTTCTTCGTATAACTGGTTGTGACTCATCGTTGTCATCATCATCACCATCATCATCGTCGTCGTCGTCGTCATCTTCGTAATGAGCAAATACATTTTGTTGATGAGGAACTGATGCGATGTAGCACCTCCATAGAATAAGAACCCTGGAGGTGTATGACTAACTATCCCACCGCTCATAGATAACAGTGAAAACTCATAAAACCCATATATCAATGATTGCGAAAACTGTACAGGAGATGTCTGTGCGGCGACCATTGGTGATGAGGCTGCACCAGCCAAATAACCAATATATGAACCCCAAGTCGGATATGTAAACATAGACCCATAATATCCTCCAGAAGGGGTCATATAACTCTGTGACGATGGCAACGGCGGGGTTCATAAAACCAGATTACGGTGGAGGCGGTGGCATCTGGAAAGGGAAAGGCGGTGGCGGCATCATATATGGTTGTGGTATGTAAGTTGCTGCAGACGGTGGCTACTATAAAGGTCCTGCTGGTGCAGCTGAGGATGAACTAGAAGCACCTGCTCTCTGTCAACGAGTCGAAGGACGATAGGGTTGTTACTGTGCACGTCTCTATCGACGTCGCTGAAAGGTCCGCCCTCGTGTATCCTCAGAAAACAGAAACAATTTCCCGTTACTGTTAAACCACTCATAATAATCATCAGCAACCGTCAAGAGGTCATTATAAATGGGCTCTCTATGGGGAAGGCACTGATGTCGACCACTCATGACGCTTCACTAGCCAACCTGTATTCCACTTGCCGCGTCGATTTGTGCTATGCAACTCGTCCATATTGCGAGGTGCTTCCAGAATTGGTTGTACAAAACCAAATTGGCAGAGCACGCGATCAGTGGAGTGTCACTCGACGATCACATAACAGATCAAAGGGACCATCGCCATCCAAACATCTGATGGGCCCCTCAACTCAGGTGGGATACATATCCTCACATCATCATTAGAATATGACACTCATTCAAATTAAAACAAATATATATAATTTTTATCAAAATAATAATCTAATTATATAACTATAATACAAAATCGATTTTTAAACATTAAAATGCATACCTGTGTGTCATCCTTCTGATCGATTAGTACCCTCATTTTTTCTAAAAAATCAGGTAGTTCCTAATGATTTTTCCTGTCATTAGACCACCTATTCAAGGATTTTTTTTTATTATACACTGGATAAAATGATTAATATACGAAATCAGTTTTATAATTACCTCAATAGTAGCGGAAATACGAACGGGTTCTTCACAACAGGACATAAAAAGGGCAATCGATACCATGCCCAAGACTGCAGCAGAAGGAGACATCTGCGGATAGCATTTTTCCTATAGTCAGTCGCTCGACACATCTCCCTATACAAGAAAACTAAAACTATCGAGCCCCAACTGAGTGATCTGGCCAGATGAAAGTCACCAAGATGTCGCAACCACATATAGTGAACTTGGTTGCGCGATTTGTCTGGCATCAGCAACCCTCTTATCACCTGCAATATGCATGTCCGTGCATATATTTTAACTTCATCCTTAGAGGCGTCCTCCCTCAACTCCCGAAAATTTACATCTAACCAATTTAACGGTATTCGACCACCGTTAAAATTTTGCGAGACACCTCTTAGATAATCCCGGCACAAAGAAGTCTAGGAACTGTGCGCCATCCCTGATATCACATCTCTATCCACTAGAAGCCCCAAGTGCATAGAAACATCCTCAAGCGTAATCGTGCACTCTCCGCACGAAAGATGGAATGTGTGAGTCCCCGGCTCTACTAAGGCAGAAATAAGGTCTGGTTCTATCTTACAATGACTTTAATATCTACCTATGTGACCGAATCCAACCTCTACTAAATACGGCCATACACGGGTAGGTATCGCTAACTTAAGGTTCCTAATAAAAGGATCTAATATACGGTCGCTCTCCTAAAATATGAATAATTACAAAAATTAATTTATAAACTAATAATCATGCATTAAATAAATAAATAAAGTATTACTAATAATTTAAATTAAATTAAAATGTTAAAATGTTAACGTATCAGCAAAATGTCGAGATATATGATTTCCATTCAAACGAAGTAGACCGCTTTCCATTTTATATATGAAAAAAAAGTTAATTAAATAAAATATTAAAAATTTAAATAGTTAAATAAATTACTTACAAAATACTAAATATAATAAAATATACCTTAAAGAGCTATAAGAGAATATAAGAGTTTTTGAGAGAAGTTGAGAGGATTTGGTGTGATGAAAATGACTGAGAATTGAGGTATTTATAGGGAGGGAATGGGGTGTGAACGGGAGGGGGTAGGTGGGTAATAAAGCTAAGGCGCGCTACAGGGGGCGTGCCTTTCTGACGCATGTCATAATTGTAGGAAGGCGTGACCCTTGCACCGAGCTATACCCTTACGTGGCGTAAGGCTCCCCCAGGGGCCGCGCTTTAGCAAGCGTGTATCCATGTAAACATAAGGCGCGCTGCAGGGGGCGCGCCTTACACCACGTGGCGCCAGATCAGTATAAGGCGCGCCTTTTTACAAAGGGTGTTAGATCGGTAAAAAAGTTGAGAGGGTGTCTGACAGGTAAAAACAACATGTCAGACTATTTTTTGGAAAAATCGCCTATTTTTTATCTGTCATTATGCTACAATTTTTTTATTTTATTTTTTACACGTTTTCAATAATATATTTGTTTTTTTATTTATATTTTTTAAGAATTGATTTAATATTACCACGACTAATCAAAATATCGCTTATATGTTATCATGTTGATATTTTCCATTTTGAACATTCAGATTGGATTTGGATTTTTGATTTGCTTTCATAAATAGTTTTTCATGTCGTTCAACTCTAATTTGTTATTTTTTCTGTTGTATTTCAATAGTTTAATGCCCTTTTATGGTTCGTTTATCGATGAGATTACATCTATTTGTATCTATCATTGTTCGAGTTCTGATTTAGTATTTTTTTTTATCTTTTCTTGTATTGTACTTAAGTGATCTTAACTTGTTAATTTTGTGTCAATAATTTTTTAAAAATGTCCTAAGTATGTCATTAATTTACAATTATGATTATAAACTCCATTGTAATAGTAAATATTTCTTTTTTAATAAAATTAGTGACTTTTATAAATTCAATTATTTTTAGAAGATGTCACATTATATATATTATATTTTAAATTGCTACATTAAAAACTATAAAAAAAATATATATATATAATATTTTAAAAAATAAACTTTTATAAATTTAAGTAATTATTTTTTGAAATTGATGTATATTATGTGTCAGACGTTTCTTTTGTGTTCACGTGGATTTTTTTTTCTATGAAAAAACGTATTGAAGTAACGGTATCACATTTGAAAATTTCAAGGGTCAAATTAAACCATAAATTTCTTCATATAGTAAAGTGATATTAAAGTACAACTTTATATATCAAAATGATATTTAATTAATTTAAACGACCAAAAGAGAATGTAATTTGTAGCAGCAGTTGATGCGTTCTGCAATACACAATATCATTCATCTAAAAAAAATCAAAAGGATATTTTTTTTTTCAAATTAAAGGAGGTTAAAGGAAAATTTTATCATTGAATTAATAAAAAAATTATAATTTCAAGGACCAATTAAATAATTCTACCAATCCAGCCCCTACTTTCGGGTGCACCAACTTTATATTTGTTAAACAGCAGAGACGGAGTCATGATTAAATATTGACAGAGGTCGAAATATTAAACTTTTTGAGAAAAATATAATAGCGTATGCGTATTATATATTTAAACTCAAAATTCAAAATACAATGTCTAGTTTGTCTAATATTTAAACTTACAATGACCTAAATTATTATTAGACCCAAAAAATTTAGAACATGAGATTCTTTTTATTTAGTTCAACCCCTTAATTAAATATTTAATAAAATTTTGTATATTTTATTTGAGTATTTATTTTTACAAGAACCAAGATACTATTGAACTAAAATTTATCGAATAAATAAAAATTTTACAGGGGCTAGGGTACCTTTGAGCCCCAATATACTGGTCACGAGGATCTTTGTGTGAGTACCAAAATAACTGCAAATGTATTAAAAAAAACATAGGAAAAGTCATAAGGTTCATGCCACAAGTGCAGAAAAAACGTATGACACAAGAGCAGAGAAAAAAGTCTCACAAGAAGAATGATTCATATTCAAAATTGGAAAAATCTCAAGAAAAAAAGGAAAACAAATGAAAAAAAAGATAAAAGAGCAAAACATTATCGTCGGCTAGCAATCAAAATTAAAATTGATGTCTCCACCAACTAAACAAAAAGCAAAGGAACAGAGGAAGACATCACAAGAATATTGAGAAATAATCTAGGTTAAAAATGAGAAAATTAGGATTTCAATATATATGATTGAACTTGTTAAATGTCCAAATAAAAGAAATATCGATCTAAAATTAGTTTGAAGAAACCTAAAATAAACAAGACGACCAAAATAAACGAGCCTAAGAAAATACCCGAAATATGAAGGGTAAAAGAAAGAACAGTGAAACCAACAATAGACTCTAGTCAACGATAACATACTAGAACAATAAAAAGAAGGTTAAAGCATTCGTAAGAGAGAAATCAGTAATATTTCATCAACGTAGCTGACTTCATTGTAAGATTTTTTTTACAGTAAACTGAATCGTGATGCCAAAATCTTATAAAATAGAAAAATACACAAAAGAAAAATAGTCAACCGAAAAAGGAAGAAGAGAAAAATGAAGGCCCTAAGACTCATCTTACATGTTTCTCACAGGAATTGTTACCATCATACCACCTATAAATCAAAGTATATTGAATATTTAAATATAATCAATTTTATATTATAATATATTGATATAATATTTGAACGATTATCGGCAAACAAATAAACACGATCAAAAAAGGAAAAAAAATAAAAGACACCAATATTTATGTGGAAAATCCAAAAGGGAAAATGTTAGGATTTGCGAAAGCTCGAATCAACAACCGAAAGGGTTCGCCAAGAGGGGTCGAGAAATTTCTTGTGTTTAGGGAGTAAGGAGATTGAAAGATAGAAAATTGCACAGTGATTTATAGTGGTTCGACTTCTCAACCAAGTCTACATCCACTACCTTAGCTCCTCACCAAGGATTTTCCAACAAATTCACTAATTTGTTCTTTCTTTTTCAAGGACAATGAGATAACCTTTACAAACTCCCTAGTTTTTCACAAGCTAAACTAGAACCTTTCCCTAGCTTTTCACATGCTTAGCTAGAAATGTAAACAAGAAAACCTCTCTAAGGTAGGTGTTTACAAGAATTAAGCTCATAAGAACAAAAATATTTACAAGAGAAAGATGAAATAAGAATGAAAACTCTTCTCTTGTGTTTGATTGCTTGGATAGTTGTTCTCTTGCTTCTTCAAGTGTCCTCAGCTTGTATTTATAGCTTGAAATGTGTTTGAAGTTGTATCTAGCCGTTGTGGATGTTTTGGAGCCGTTTGGGGATTATTTTTCTGCAAAACAAGGATGTCCAGAATAGGGGATATTGGTACTCCTTCAAAGGGTATCGGTACCCCTTTGTTAATTTCAAATTTAACTAGCCGTTAGAGCCTTGGGATATCGATACTCCTTCAATGAGTATCGATACTCCTTTGCACTATGGTATCGATAACCTTCATTGTATCTGTCACAAAATTGCATTCGATGTTTGAGCAGTCATAGGGGTATTGATACCCAGTCATAGGGGTATCGGTACCCAGGGTATTGATACCCATTCATAGGGGTATCGATATCTCTTAGTACTTTTGCTCAAATATGAATTTAATGGACTTTGAATTATTTTTGAAATCTTTTGAAAACTTTGAATAAATTTAATTCAAGTCCAAAAACATTTTGCCATAATTGTTATATCAAAACTTAGTTTTATAGAAAAACATGGGCAGAGGAGAAAATTCACTAATATGAAAGAAAAAAAATACAAGAGGATTTTGGAGAAAGAAAAAACTTGATATCTAAGCCCTACCCTTAGTGTCTATTTATAGGGATATATACTTGATTACAAAGGAAACTTATAAAGTAGAATTTCAACATAAAAGAAAAAAAATAAAGTTTCTACTTCTAATCAAACTAGGTTTATTACTTTCCCCAATTAATTTAATTAATTTGTGTCACGTTGAATTCGATTCAAACTCTAATAAATCTCAACATTTATGCGGATTCTGAAAGTACGAAGGTTTTGATACAAAATACCCAAATTCAATGCGACACGCAAACTCAACAAATTGTTTTTCACTTTAACGACAACGTTCTCCAACTCTTCAATAACACCCCTCAAAGGGTTAATATTTAGTAATTGACACCGACCAAGTGCAAGCAATACTCAAACTTTGTTGTAGGGAGCAGTTTGGTTATCATGTCTGCAGGATTGTCATGAGTGATGACTTTGCTCACAACAATGTCACCACGAGCAATTATATCAAGCACAAAGTGATAGTGGATATCAATATGTTTCGAGCTCTCATGAATCATTTGATATTTTCATTAAGAATATTGCACTTGACTGTCACAAAACACCGTACTAATTTGAAGGTCTTCACTAAGTTCACCAAAGAGTCATTTCAACCAAATCACTTCCTTACAAGCTTTAGTGATCGTCATGTACTCTATTGTAGTAGTTGACGAGGCGACCATGCTCCGTAGAGTAGCTTTTCAATTAATGGCACATCCTTCAATTGTGAAGATATACTCTGTAAGTGATCTCTTCTTATCAAGATCTCCCGCAAAATCAGAATCAACATACCCCAAGACTCTATCTTTAATTCGCCTAAACTATAAGCAAACATCATTAGTACCGTAAAGATACCTGAAATTCCATTGGACAACTTTATAATGTTCTTTATTGTATTCTTCATGTATCTACTCACTAAACTTACAACGTACGTTAAATCTAAACGCGTACAAACCATAACATACATTACAGATCACACTACACTAAAATATGGAACATGTGGCATTTATATTAACTCATCTTCTAATTTGGTGAACAATCCGATGAAAGTCTGAAGTGAGTTGTCAGTGGAGTGCTCACAAGCTTCCTACTATGCATATTAAACCTGCGAAGAACTTCTTCAACGTACCATTTTTTACTTAGGTATAAAAGGAGGTTAAAGGAAAATTTTATCATTTAATTAATAAAAAAATTATAATTTCAAGGACCAATTAAAGAATTCTACCAATCCAACCCCTACTTTCAGGTACAACAACTTTATATTTGTTAAACAACAGAGACTGAGTCGTGATTAAATATTGACACTGGTAGAAATATTGATCTTTTTGAGAAAAATATAATAGCAGATTAGATATTTAAACTTAAAATTCAGAAGACAATGCCTAGTTTGTCTAATATTTGAACTTACAATGACCTAAATTGTTATTAGACCCAAAAATTTGAGAACATGAGATTCTTTTTATTTAGCTCAACCCCTTAATTAAATATTTAATAATTTTTTGTATTTTTTATTTGAGTATTTATTTTTACAAGAACCAATATACTATTGAACTAAAATTTATCGAATATATAAAAATTTTATAGGGGCTAGGGCCCCTTTGAACCCCAATATACTAGTCGTGAGGATCTTTGTGTGAGTACCAAAATAACCACAAATGTATTCAAAAGCATAGGAAAAGTCATAAGGTTCGTGCCACAATAGTAGAAAAAATGTATGACACAAGAGCAGAGAAAAAACTCTTACAAGAAGAATGATTCTTATTTAAAATTGGAAAAAACTCAAGAAAAAAAGGGAAAACAAATAAAAAATAATAAAAAAAGAACAAATAATTATCGTCGGTCAGTAATCAAAATTAAAATTGATGTCTCCACCAACTAAACAAAAAAGCAAAGAAAATGAAGAAGACATCACAAGAATATTGAGAAATAATCTAGGTTAAAAATGAGAAAATTAGGATTTCAATATATATGATTGAACTTGTTAAAAGTCCAAGTAAAAGAAGTATCGATCAAACATTAGTTTGAAGAAACCTAAAATAAACAAGACGACCAAAATAAATGATTCTAAGAAAATACCCAAAATATGAAGGGTAAAAAAAGAACAGTGAAACCAACAATAAACTCTAGTCAACAATAACATACTAGAACAATAAAATACAAAGAAAAGAACAATGAAACAGACAAATAAACACGATCAAAAAAGAAAAAGAAAACACACCAATATTTACGTGGAAAATCCAAAAGAGAAAAACATGGGCAGAGGAGAAAATTCCACTAACATGAAGGATAAAATACAAGAGGATTTTAGAGAAAGGAAAAACTTGATATCTAAGCCTTAACCTTAGTGTCTATTTATAAGAATATATACTTGATTACAAACAAAACTTATAAAGTAGAATTTCAACATAAAAGAAAAAAAATAAAGTTTCTACTTCTAATCAAACTAGATTTCTTACTTTCCACAATTAATTTAATTAAATTGTGTCACTTTGAATTCGATTCAAACTCTAATAAATCTCAACATTGATGTGAATTCTGAAAGTACAAAGGTTTTGATACAAAATGCCCAAATTCGATGCAACACACAAACTCAACGAAAAAAATTCACTTTAACGACAACATTCTCTTACTCTTCCATAACATCCCTCAAAGGGTTAACTTTAGTAATGGACACCGACCAAGTCCAAGCAATACTCAAACTTTGTTGTAGGGAGAGTTTGGTTATCATGTCTGCAGGATTGTCATTAGTGATGAATTTGCTCACAACAATGTCACTTCGAGCAATTATATCAAGCACAAAGTGATAGTGGATATCAATATGTTTCGTGCTCTCATGAATCATTTGATCTTTTCATTAAGAATATTGCACTTGACTGTCACAAAACACCGTACTAATTTGAAGGTCTTCATTAAGTTCACAAAAGAGTCATTTCAACCAAATCACTTCCTTACAAGCTTCAGTGATCATCATGTACTCTACTGTAGTAGTTGACGAGGTGACCATGCTCCGTAGAGTAACTTTTTAATTAATTGCACATACTTCAATTGCGAAGATATACTCTGTAAGTGATCTCTTTTTATCAAGATCTCTCGCAAAATTAGAATCAACATACCCCAAGACTCTATCTGTAATTCGCCTGAACTGTAAGCAAACGTCATTAGTACTGTAAAGATACCTGAAATTCCATTGGAAAACTTTATAATGTTCTTTATTGTATTCTTCATATATCTACTCACTAAACTTACAACGTTCGTTAAATCTAAACGTGTACAAACCATAACATAAATTACAGATCACACTACACTAGAATATGGAACATGTTGCATTTACATTAACTCATCTTCTGATTTGGTGAACAATCCGATGAAAGTCTTAAGTGAGTTGTCAGTGGAGTGCTCACAAGCTTCCCACTCTGCATATTAAACCTGTGAAAAACTTCTTCAATGCACCATTTTTTACTTAGGTATAATTTACCCACATTTCTGTCTCTTCTAATTTTCATTTCGAGTATCTTCTTTGTAATACCTAGATATTTCATTTCAAACTCTTTATTAAGTTGGAATTTCAACTATCTAATCTCTTTTTTGTTATTCGTAGCTATCAACATATCATCAACATAATAATAAAATAAATAGGCGAACCATTGCGACCCTTTTTGAAGTAAACCCAACTATTAAAGTTACTTCACTTAAACTCAAGAAAACCCATAAAAGAGTTAAACCTCTTATACCATTGATTAGGCGACTGCTTAAGTCCATAAAGGAGTTATGGTTCCCAAAAAATAAATAATCTAGTATTTTCTCTTATCATGTCATAGAGTTTATACTCAAGACAATTCTGTCTTCTTAGAAGAGCACAACCAAAAGAAAGATTTAAGGATTTGGTTCTAACATAAAAAGGACAGATGTGGTGATCATGGTATTTTAGGGACTATTAGTCATGGTAATTGTAATCTTAACGCTATGGTTATTTGTTTTGTGATAAAAATAATTTTTTGAGCATTCTTTTCTTCCTTCCGATATTTAAATTGAGTTTTGACTTATAAATATGAAAGGAATTTTTAAGGAAGTTTTCTTTTCTTTTCTTTTTTCCTTTTTTGAAAAAATAATGCTCAACTTCATCTCTCATAGCAAGAAAGAAGAAAAATCATCAAATATTATAACTTAAAATAAATCATTTTTAATTGATATTGATCGATAATTTGATTGAATGTAAATTGGAGGCTTAATGATTTAAATAACAAAATTTTTATTTAATGATCAAATAGAATTAACTCCATAATTTGATGATTATAGAAATAATTTATCGTGAAAGGAAATAATTATCAGAATATGTTCAACTCAGTTGCTATTATTTTTCAAAATTCAGCTGGCATCATCAACCGATACACATCTAGTTCAAATTCAGTTTTAATCGAACAGTTAATCCCATTCCTCCTCCTTTTCGAGGTCGGAGTTTGTTCGTCCGACGTCAATGTTGACGACGGCGACTGAGTCGATGAACAAGAAGAGAAAGATGACTCAGGAATTCTTCGCTTGTTATCGGTCACTCTCACCGGCTCCACCTGATTCTAGCCGATGAGGTGTGAAAAATTAAGCTTGGCTTTCGAGCCTCGCATTTTAAATGCCGCTCTATCGTAAGCGAGTGCAGCATCTTCCGGAGTCTCGTAAGTACCGAGCCAGACCCTCGCTCCCTTCCGTTTCAGATCCCTTATCTCCGCCGCGTATGTCCCCCACGGCCTTCTCCTTACTCCCCTATAATGTGCCTTCTTCGGCGGCGCGTGGGTTTTCTGGGAAGTCGTTCCGAAGCCGGGGGATGTAATATTGTTATGGACAGAGACTTTCTCCTTCGGTGCATCGAACAACTGATCAAAGTTTATCCTCTGATCGACAATAATCGCATCATCATCCGGTTCATCTTCGAGAAGATGCCGACGAATGGATTCCAAGAGGCTGAGATCAAATTCAAAAGAACTATCACAGTACATATTTGGGTGTTGTTATTGTTCTTGGAGACAGCCCACAAAAGGATTTGAACTGGATGGCTTTGTTGGTTGAGTTCTTCCTATTCGCTGTTATATATACCTTAAAACTTATTTTTTATTAAGATAAAGATGATTATAAAATAATATTTATTTTAAATACTCTCAATTATTAGATTTGAACGGTCAATCATTCTACTGCAACTGTTGATGTTCGAACATGTGACCTTTAACAACAAAAATAATTTTTTTAACTACTAATGTAAGTTAGTTCGAGCTATTTCTTGTTTTATTTCCTATTTTGTTGAAGACGATTCTAGGAAGTTGCTTCTAGAAACATTTAATTTCATCACGTTTTTGAAGTGATGCAACTCTTCATTTTTCAATTGACCATGATAAATTAATATACATAAATTAATCTTTTTATAATCACCATTTTCTTTCCATTATAAGACAAAAAGGTCATTAAGCAAATTTTGGTTGTATTTTTACCCTTTCAAAAACATAAAAATAATTATTAAATAATAACTCCACCGATATTGATTTGTTGTTATTTTTTAAAGATTATTATTTTTTGTATTAATTAAGGGAACTTTTGTGAGAGCACATCAACAACAAAATCTTCCTTGTATGGTTTTAAAATGAGTAAAAGGCATTGAATTGTACATGAATATTAAGAAAATTCAGGGTTTAGTTAATTTAATTAACTGATCTATTACTTTTGTAGTATAAACAATGAAGGAATGTGAACGCGGGTGTTCGTTGGGAAGGATGACGACATAATGCCTTTGTTGGGAAAGAGAAATTATTTCAGGTCCAGCTTACCTTATCATCTATTATTCTAGTTAATGTGAGCTATAGATTTTAAAATAATATTCCCTTTCGAAAAAAATGAGATGAAAAATTATTATTAGTTAGGATTACATATGACGTAAGAAGTAGGGACTACCAATTTTTTTTTTTGTTGGAATGAGTTTAGGTTATGGCGCTGTCTTTAAAACTAGGTCTTAGGATTGAAGAGCTATTATGTAAAGATTGGTTGTATGTGTTGTGAGTAGGGGTATTTAAACATTTAATTTGGTCACTTATTAAATTGAATTAGTGAAAATGGAATTAATTAAAAACAATTCAACTATTAACTAAACTGAACTTTTTTAAAGAAGTTATTAATTTGTATAAAATTTAGTTAATTCGGTTGATGATTGAATTAATAAAAAAATTAATTTTTTAGTTAGATTACTTTAAGTTTAATAGAGGATTTTTTTTATTTTGAGTTAAATTTGATTAGGTCTTGAAAGTTTAATGGGTTTAGTGTAATTAAAAAACAGTTGGATCTTAATTTAATGGTTTAGGCATCTATTTCCATTCATCCAGCGTTCAAAATCTATGTGAAACTAAAAGAGTTTTATATTGTGTAACATGATCATATATATATATATATCAAATATTTAATATTTTAATTAATTTTAAATTGAATTAATCGATAATTAAACTTAAATATTTTTTCAATTATTAATCGATTCAACATATGATTAATTATCTTATTAATTGAATTAAGGCTGTGTTTGATAAGGGTAAACTTTTGATTTCCCGATCAAATAGCGTCCTATTGATATTCTCCGTAAAATGTTTTTACCATCTACTTTTGGTAAAACACTTTACCATTTTCTTTAATGATGACGGTGATTTTTGTTGTACGATAATTTTAATATATAGTTAAAAAAATTATCAAAAAAATTATTTTTTTAATATTTTTGATAAAATATTATTTAAGATATTATTTTCTTACCGAAAATGTTATTTTCGTTAACTAATTTCATGTAGAACTCAATATTAACATTTTCAATAGGACTCAATATTAACATTTCCGATAGAAAAAAAATAATGTTTTAAGTAACGTTTTACTGGAAATATTAAACATTTTAGGTAACACCCAATATTAATATTATCAGTAGAAAAAATAATAATTTAGGTAGTAATTTATCAAAAATATTAAAAAAATAATAATATTTCTGATAAAGTCTTTTTTTTAAGTTAAGACTCCGTACATGGTACATCCACTAAACTACCCATTTTTTCAACTTGAACTATCGACCTTTTCTATCTCTCTTATGATATCAATATCGACATTTTTCCTTTGACAGTGACTATAATTAAGGTGAGTGCATCTGCTGTTCATCTTATTTGTGATTTCTTCCTTCTTTTCTTGTTCATTTATGCTTTATAAATTTAAAAAAAATTATTTTAATTTCTTGCGTTTTCATACTTTCAATTTGAGAATCTGGTTGTTTGTATTTATCTTTGTAAGAATAATGCACCAAATCTTACTTATCTTCCCAGAATTTGATTGTATATCCTGGACTGCTTCTCTTACCTCTACCCTGTCCTCTTGTCTGATAGCGCCCTTAATTTACATTCTTTCTTTTACCAACACTTCTGCAGATTGGAACCATTACATTTCTTACCATCTAGTTGCGACTGTCAATGTTATCATCATCTCCTTCCTCATCGCTCTGGCCGCTGCAAGAGGCTTCTTGGCTATTTTCTTTGCCTTTGTAATCGTTATTTACATAGGGGACCTGTCAGTCGCCAACAAATTCAATAATTTTTACTTCGTTTCATTCTTATATTGTTAAGGTTATATGACTGGCTTACAAAATACAAGATGAACTGTTAATTATAGTTGTTTCTTCATGTTTGTGGTAGGAAAAAAGAGAAGGCTGAGATACTTAAATTGCTGTTGGGGAGTGATAGGAATAAGAACGAAGCTTTGATTATTCATATATTTGGGGTTGGTGGCACTGGCAAGACGACTCTTGCTCGACTTGTTTATTCCGATGATAACGTAAAGAAGTCTTTCAATCACAGGCGTTGGACATGTGTTTCAAAGGATTTCGATGCCATTTTGATTACGAGAAACACTTTTTTGCTTGTATTGGACAATGTTTGGAACGAGAACTACAATGGTTTGGTTGTCTTGTTAAAACCATTCGGTGTTGGAACAAAAGTTATTTTGGCAACAAAGAGTTGCGAAGTTTCCCCGGTTGTTGGCAGTGCATTGCAACAGTTATCACAAGAAAATTGTCTCTCTGTGTTTACTCACCATGATTGAAAAGCAATTGATTTTAATGGGCAACAAGAATTGGAAAAGGTTGGGGGGAAGTTTATGAATATGTGGCTTGACTTACCTTTGGCAGCTAAAGTCATCAGTTGCTTACTAGGAACTCCTGTTATGTATAGTGTCGTAACCGGTTTTCGCTCGGGCACAAATTTTTTACTTGGCGGGAAAAGTGATGTGAATAAATGGTTTTTAAAATGTATAGGGAGTCGCCATCGGCCTTTTGGGTCAGGTAGGTCGAATACCTAAAAATTATCTTTTAAAAGAGTCTTTAAGAAAATATCTGTTAAAAGATAAATTGGTCTGCGTTTTAACCAAAAATTCGTTCTTTTTAATTATAAAAAGGGATTCGTGATCGATTACGTTTGGGAAATGATTAGCACCCCCACAACGCCCAAAATTGGTACTTATTAATTATAAATTGTCTATATTATTAGAAATTTAAAAATTCAAAAATATATTTAATTCATAATCATGTTATTTCATATTTATTAATATAATTTTAAGAAAATCTATTAATATATATATATATATAAATAAGATATTTATTTATTTAGAAATATCAGAAAAGGACTTCTAGGTGCTTTAAGACAACTCTTTTTTTAATATTAAAAAATAAATAAATATTAATAAAATATTTATCTAAAAACAATTAAAATATATGTGATTTATAAAAGTAAAATAAAAATATTTATTTATATAAAAATATCAGAAAATGGACATCTAATTGCTTTAAGACTGCCCTTTCTTAATATTAAAAAATAAGTATATATGATTAAAAGTAATTTATAAAATTAAATTTATAAATAGGATTTTAAAAAAAACAAACAAATAGAATAAATAAATAAATATTATATATATATTTATATGACTTACGATAATAATTATGAAAATAATAATTTAAACATATATAAAAAATAATATAAAAATATAAAATAATAATAATCAAAATGAAAGAAATTAAAAGCAATAATATTAAAATGCAAAATATATTAAATGAAAAATATCAAACTGTTAGGGATTGAAATATAAAATATATAAATTACTACTTAGGGATTAAAATAAAATATATAAATTAATAGCCTAATTCAATATATTATAAAAATATAGTTATTAATATTGTAATTATCCCTTAATTATTAATCAATGATTAAAATAAAAATTATTAAAATTAAAGGTTTTATTTTGAATAATAAAAAACTCTAAGTGCTAATAATGCAATTTAGCACTATTAATTAATCGGATTAAAATAAATATTAATTAAAAGATAATGGATTAAATCGATTATTTACCCTAAATATAAAATTAAACAGGCAAGGATTAAATTATAAATGAAACAAAATTAGAAGACAAAATTAATATATGCAGAAGTGTAATTCCAGTGACTAAAACAGAAATTTATAAAATATGAAGGGTCACGGACGGGGTTTAACCATTCTGAAATTACACATACACCCATCCTTAAAACGACACCATTCGGGGAGGGGTATATAAACCCCATAACCGGCCTTTTAGGGCCATTTTACCCATTTTTCACTTTTGGGTTCTCTCTTTAAAGAAAGAACCCTCTCGCCTCTCTTTAAACTCTCTCAACGGAGAGAGAGCCGGCCGCCGACAACCACCGGCAATAGCCATCGTTCACGGTGGTCGAAACTTGGAAAATAACCTAAATCGAAGCTTAGCTTCCCCTAAAGCAGAAATAGATAGTTGTTTACCTTAAAAACCCTCCGATCGTCCTAGATGTGAGGTCGTATTTTCGACGATTCAACTCTTCGAAAATGGAGAGTCCGACGGTTGGGGTAAGTTCATTTTCTTTATTTTTCTTTTGGTTTGCTATGTTATTGTTGTTGTTGTCGTGGTTATGTGTTGTTGTTCCCGTATCTTTGCTTGTTATGTGTGTTGCTAAGTTACTGTCTTGTTCCTCGTTCTTCCCTCCTTTTTTTTCTTGCAGGTTCGGTGGTGGCTTTTATAGCCACCACAGTGTTCGGTTAGGACCAGTCCAAAGGGGGAAGCTTTGGCAAGTCACCAAACTATGGTGGTGACTCACCCCTAGAGCAGCGATGTGTGTGGCTTCGTGGCGATTCTGGAGACTTCGACGATGGTGGTGTCGTAACATCAAGGAGTTGGCAGCTGCTGGTTGGGTCAGTTGGATAGTTGAGGCAGCGGCGGGTGGGATGTAAACCCTAATTGAGATTAGGGTTACACATTTGGGTCTTGTAATTGGTCCTTGGGATTTAATATTTGGGCCTGTAAATAATTAAAATTATTTAATAATAATAATAATAATAAAATAATTATAATTATTATAATAATAAAACTGGGATAAAAATTTAGTGTCTTCAGTTGCCCCTCTTTGCCCATTCTTGTGTTAACAAGAATAGGGCAAAGACGAAAAGACAATAAATTTTTATTCAGTTAACTTCTTTTAATTAAGATGGCAATGTTGAACAAGTTCTTCTCATTATGAACTCTTCCACTGGGGATGACAATTCATCTCTTTCTGTGATGTAATCTAGCAAAAAGTTTGAACAAGTTATTCTCATTATGAATTTCTTCTTCGTCAGATGAGTTCTTCTCATTATGAACTCCTTCTGAAAATGCTGATCCTTGAAAGAGGTGTCATTGATTCAACTTCATATGTGATGAATTAAGGCAATGTTGAACAAGTTCTTCTCATTATGAACTTCTTCTCCTTCTTCAAATGAGTTCTTCTTATTATGAACTCTTCCACTGGGGATGACAATTCATCTCCTTCTGTGATAGAATCATGCGAAAGGTTGAACAAGTTCTTCTTATTATAAACTTCTTCCTCTTCAGAGAAAGTTCTTCTCTCTTCAGATAAGTTCTTCTCATTATGAACTTTCTCTGGAAAAGTTGATCCATCGAGTGATGAATTCAAGCAAAAGGTTGAACAAGTTCTTCTCATTATGAACTTCTTCTTCCTTCTTCAGATGAGTTCTTCTCATTATGAACACTTCTGGAAATGTTGGTATTGATCTATCTCCTTTTGGGATAGAATCGAGCAAAAGGTTGAACAAGTTCTTCTCATTATGAACTTCTCCTTCCTCTTCAGATGAGTTCTTCTCATTATGAACATCCTCTGGAAATGTTGGTCCATCGAGTGATGAAAATTTCTGTTTCTAGTGAAATTGTCTCAAGCGAGACAAATATTGTTTTAAGAAAAACAATCTCAAGTGAGATAAATTGTTGTTTCGGGAGAAACTGTCTAAAGCGAGATGTAGTTTGTTTTAAGAAAAACAATCTTAAGTGAGATAAATTACTATTTGAAAACATCCTGCACTGAAGGTCTTATGGAATAGCCTTGAGGTTTTATCATCTTGCACTGTAGGTCTTACAGATGATCCGGAGGCTTTAAAAACATCAAAAAGCTCCTGAAGTCTTTTTGAAAACATCCTGCACTGTAGGTCTTATGGATGACCCGGAGGCTTTGAAAACATCATGCACTGAAGGACTTACAGATGTGGGAAATAGTTTACTAAGTAAGAAACTATGAAAATCATTTTCTTACTATTCAACAATTTCATTTTTATAAAAGATTAAATGAGAAACTTTGAAAATCGTTTTCTCATTGAAACAATTTGTTGATTGGGTAACATGCCCCAAAATAATATTTCTTCTGTGAATTGCGTTCATCTATTCTTCAGATGTTTACGTGATTCCTGCATTTGAGGTTTTTGAATTCTAACTTCTTATTGTAAGGTATTTTTCATCATGAATCTTCTTTTTCATACGAAAACCTATAAAACCTTATGTTTGAATGTAATTAAATGTAGCAATGTAATGCATTTTCTATTATGCAAATGATGTTATTATGAATGTATTAATGTTTATGCAATCTTCATTTGACTTCAAAGTGGTGAACTCGATCTTCCTTCACTTCATCATTTATTGCCAAGGTTACCTTTGGATATCAGTGTAGCAACCTATGTCATAAAGCTGAAGAACCATTTGATCAACATGTATCTTTGTGTCTCCTTTGTCTCATGAAAGTCTTAGAAGAAATTTATGAAACTCTTGTCGTAGTCAGAACTATGACTTTGATGCTCCATTCTTGTCTTTGATAACATCGGCTTTCTTCGTCTGGACTTGTGTAGAAATCCAATAAATATTTCATCTTTGAAAAGAGAATCTACCATCTTTGAAGATAAAATCTATCATCTTTGAAGAATGTAGATGTAGATATGCCTGACTCAGGAGAGATTAATTAGGAGAGTAGAATATGTTCTGATTTGACTCTTGAAACACATCATAAGGAGGATTTATCCTAATTCCTTTCATGTCTCCCTATCTAATCAAATCTCGGATAAGGCAACTTGGACCATATGCTGTTGAGATGTTTACCAACAATATATTGTTCAATATTAGTTGGCTCCACTTCTGTAGAAAGAAATCCTCATCATGTCTCACTTCTAACATTGGGGTTGAAGATGACAGGCTTCATCTTGAATCAAAAATGGAAATACCATATGATCGCAACATTTGTTCAGCACCATAACTGATTCGTAAAACATTTGACAACATATTCATCTTTTACTGTGGCTTTTACCCAGATGTCTGGTCAATGAAGCTCTTTTCATAGTGTTTAAAGCTTTTGTATGATGTCACAAGATCACTTGAGAACAAAACTCAATGGGAATATAAGTGAGATGTTGGTGGGTTTCATGACATAAAAGTTGGTCAAATTTACAAAATATGCTAGTGCCGAATTGAATAAGAGACAATAACTATTCTTGATATCGTCTCGGGCAAGTCTGATACCGATCACGTTTTCTTTTATAATAAGTATTGTAAGAAGTAGAAACATATCAACTATAGGATCCATGTACGGAATGATATCCATGGAATTCTTGCCGATGGGGATGAAACACACATGATAAAACCAAAATAGATGAAAACTCAGTTCACCCTGGTTGGCAATGATAACCCTAGTAACAATGGGAATAAGGGTAATGTATGTAAGTTGAGCCTTTCTCTTCAATGTCATCAAGTAAACAAAAACTTGATGTGAAAAACAGCTTCATAACCCTAACAGTATGGTTGAAACTAACTGCCAGAAACTTCAAATAAATATATTCAATCATTACTGACACACAAAATACCAAACTCAAAGCCGAGATCTTGAGGAACTGAACCCTAGATCGAATGGTCTCCTGGGGACCATCTTTATTCATGCAACCATGATGCAGCTTAACAAAGAGCATATTGTTATGTGGCACATGGTTAAGAAGATTGGGTATTTGAAACCATTCTTGCTGAATAAAATTTTGTTTAACAACATGACCCTAATACAACTGCCTGACGAATGAAGTAATTATGTATAGTCAGCTCGACTGTCACTGTTTCACCATTTTCATTCTTCATATCTTTCTGTCTTATTAAAAATATTTGCAATTAATGATATTTAACACATGATGATGTGGGCCTTCAGCATGCCCCAGTATTTGCTGATATAAACGTATCAACATTCCTGATTCTGATTGAAATGGGCTTTCAACATGCCCCAACATTTGCTGATACATATGTTAAAAATGCATTCACGTTACTTCTTGTTGAGATGAGCCTCCAAGAATGCCCAAATGTTCATACTGATATGGACCTTCAAAATGCCACACATGGATTATTTCTGTTTGAAATGGGTTTTCGAGATTCCCCAACATTCTATTTCTGGCTCACTCTCAACATCTATTTGGCTTGAATATCATGATCCCCACGAGGTCCAATTTTGATAATGCACTGTTGTGGGTACTTGTATATTTATTCGTGCCCCAAATCTGTTTATCTTGAATACTCTCATTCTGGTGTCACTAAACAACAGTTGCCAAGTAACTTGAGCAATTCTCTTCATGTTGTCACAAACTTAACAAGTACTCAATCATTATGACGGAAATGTCTGAAATATGTGTCTCTTCTGAATGAGGTGCCCATTTTTTGGATCTGGAGGGATCTAGTCAGACAGAATGATATAAATTACTTGGTAATTCATTTCAGGCTGACACAGTGAACCTTGTTTTCAGTGAAGGTTCTTGAAAAGTCTGTACCCATGCAACAAGTTGATTATGATAACTACTCATCTGATTATGAAGCGACCTTTCAGGATGATTTCACAGATATTGATAGTTCTTCTGATACCGAGGAAATCCTGAATTCTGATTCTGATGAGGAGAATAAATTGTTATACTTGATGAAAATGGGGTTCTCAGAGGCTGAGGCTTCAATAGCCATGGAGAGATGTGGTTCGGATTCATCAATTGCAGAGTTGATAGGTTTTATATGTGCTGCTCAAATGGAAAAGGCTGCTGACGTACTTTTTCTGGTAGAAGATAGGAAGACATTATGCAATGACCCTAATTACAAGCAAAGGCAAAACTCAGGCTATGATTTTTGGAAAAGAAATAACCAGAGGAAGCTTGAAAAGAAGCTTTCTTAATGAAGACGATTATGTTCATCTTTCAAATCCAATGATTGGTTTTGGGGTTCCTATTGAATCAGATCAGATAACTCAAAGAACACTTCCAGAAGATGCTATTGGGCCTCCTTATTTCTGCTACGAGAACGTGGCACTTGCTCCAGTTGTGTTTGGACTTAGAACCAGAATTTGTAGATTTGAAGTATTTTTGTGCTGCTGTACGGAAAAGGGGCTATATTCATCATCTACCAATTGAGAACAGATTTCCTCTTATTCTGCTTCCTCCACGGACTATACATGATGCTTTTCCATTGACAAAAAAATGGTGCCCTTCCTGGGATCCAAGAACAAAGTTGAACTGTTTACAAACATGTACAAGAAGTTTCAAATTGACAGAAAAGATCCGTAAGGCTCTTGAAGCTTATGACGATGAGCCCTCTTCGAGTGTCCAGAAGTATGTTTTTTATGAGTGTCGAAAATGGAATCTGGTATGGGTTAGAAGGAATAAAGCTGTTCCATTTGAACCTGATGAGGTAGAAATGCTTCTAGGTTTCCCTAAAATCCATACACGGGGATGAGGATCTGTTAAAGACATGTTCCCCGGTGGTATCAATGTCCTGTCTCTTTTCTCTAGGATCAGTGATGCAGAGGTTGCCTTCTAATGTCTTAGCATACCTTTGAAAACAAATGCGCAAGAACTGAATGGTGATCAGTTAGAGCAATTGATGAGTAGATTTGATTCGACCTTGTTGTCGGTGGCATCCAGAGTAACAACCTTACCGGAAGAAATAAACATCATCAGGATGAACTAGAAGATTTTTGTTGGTGCATTTTCTTGCAATGACTGCTACAATGATTGGCACTTCTGCTACTTCAAGATAGACACCTCTATATCCCATTCTTCCCGAACCATGGAAAGGTTTAGTTGAAATGGGCTTTCAGTATGTACCTTTAGCACAAGGTAATCATTCTTGATGAGTTACTGATAATGTCACAAGAGAGGGCGTTACAAGTTTAATTCTCCAGAATTTCTGGCTTCTTGGACCACTTTCTTTCAAGAATGTGAAATGCTTCATCTTTTTGGCATCACTTTCTTTTTCTACAATAAAGGTAGAACATGCAACTTGCTTCAAGGACCTTCCTCATTTGAAACTGTCCTATTTGAAAATGTTTTTTCTCATTTCTTTATTGAAGAATGAAAGAATTTTGTAAAGTATTGCCTATTATAGGTTCGCAATAGAATCAAATCATAAGATATGAAATTAATGAATATCAAATAAATCAACTACTCTTTTAAATCATTCAAAAATCATAGTCCTATGGCAAGTGTCAAAATTATTGACTGATTTAAGGTGTAGGTTGATTATGGTAAAGTAAGGTCTCTCAGGTTAGTCCATCATATATGTCTCTTTGGGCTTTCATTAACTTGAAGAAATGATTGTTATGCTTATCTGGTAGAGATACTTCTCGTTGTTATGCTCATCTTGTAGAGATACTTCTTGTTTCCAGACTCTCAGGAACATCTTTGGGATGTGTGGTGCTTCATTAAGAGCTTAAGATTGTTTCTTATGTTGTTGTTGCACCATTTAATATTCGAGCCGCCTTTTCAGTTTTTCAACTCAAATCCTCCTTTGGTTTCAAGATGTTATTTAAAAATTTACATATTGAATCCCTCTTTTATCATTTTTCATATCATGCATTAAAGATTTTAAAAACCAATTTTTTCAAATAAAAATCAATCTTGAGAGGCGGAATGAATTCTAAAGTATTCTCTTTTAATTAGATGCCTTCAACCTTGCTTTGCTTGACTTGGATCTGCATTGCTAGGGATTTTTCCATAAGATTCATTCATCTCCAGTATTTCTTGCGCTTCTTGTTGAATATGAATCTTTGAACTAATTGTACTTGATCAATCTTGTAACTTGAGGCTCTATGAGTTGCCTATTTTAATTCAATTTTTTTTCTTTTTTTTTTTTTATTTCTTCAAGTATAATATTTCTTGACAGAATCTGAGTTTATTTGGTTTCTCAGAATTTTCCCATCCATTTCTGCCAAAATCAATGCTCTTCTGGAAAAGGCCAATTTTTTGCAACATATGACCCTTCCCAATTAGGCATCCATTTCCTATGGAAATGTTTATGTATAGGCAATATCTTTTTCATCACTAGATCACCTTCTTGGAACTCTCTCGGATGTACTTTCTTGTTGTAATCTTTCATCATCCATTTCTGATGCCTCTGCCCATGGTAAATAGCTTTCAATCTCTTCTCATCAATAAGGTTTAATTGATCAAATCGAGCTTGGATCCTTTCAACCTCCTCCAATTTTTCCTCTTTCAAGTTACAAAGTGGTGGGATCTCAACTTAAATCTGTAAAACTGAACAATAAGGTATTGCCCCAGTGATATTTGAACAGTATTTCGATATGCATATAAGGCAAAAGGTAGCTTCTCATGCCAATCCTTGTAAGTTTCAGTGGTATTTGTAATGATCCTCTTAACGTTCTTATTTGCTCCTTCAACTGCCACATTCATCTTTGGGCGATACGTCAATGAGTTTGCATGCTTAAACTATGCACAAAGTTCAATCGTCTCATACATAGAAGTCTTTGTAAAAAGAGGTATCTCCAGGGGGATGAATATTCAAGATTAACTTTCATATATATGAAAACAATGTAATTAATGCATGATATATTTATTTAAATCAATCCTTTTTCCTTCTTCTTTGAGTATGCCCCAATCACTCGAAATTATATTCGATAAGTTGGTCCATGATGCCTCATCTCATCTCTTCTTGCAGGAAGATTCACGAATAATTGAAAGTTTGGTTCTTTTTAGGTCTTTTTGTTTATGATGGTTTTGTATCAGGAAGGACATAAGTGTGACTTATGAAGTCATGTTTATGGTGGAAGGTAGTATCATAAACCAGTAAACATCTGGACTTGGTCTCTCAAAAATAGGTAGAGACATTTCTTCAGAGTCTCAAATAATTGTAGTGTCAGGATTTGGTTTTGGTAAGGGTTAAGCAATTGGCATTGGATGAGATATGGAAGATATAATTTTACCACTTGCCAAAGATATATAACTATTGAAAAATTAAAAGAATATTTAATCTACTTGATACTCAAGAATTTCAAGATTAAAACTTAATTCCTTACTCATAACCATAAAAGCAACACAAGTTTATTTATTACACAAAAGTAGAGAAAGGAACAAAAAACAAGTTCAAACAAGATGCATAAAATGAAAGGTACTACAGTGGTAGATAACAACTTCCACTTGTTTATTTATCATGCCTCATTACTCCTATAATATTGGGTGTGTAATTGGACTAGGGTTCTTGTCCTCATTTGCCCCCTATTTCTTGATCATTTGTGTCAACTTCTTTGGGTAAACACTCAAATACACAAATCTTTGCTTCTTATTGATCAGTCTCTATCATCTTCTTCTTCCCCTAGTGGAAATTGGGCTCAATTTTATATTCAGAACAACTTCCATTGGTGATGACATTTTTGTTCTGATTCTGAATGCATCTTGCAGTTGTGATTGGAGTAGTATTCACCAGACTCTTTATATTGCCCACTGCTTCAGTTGTCCTCAGAAAATTTGACATAAATGTTTGAGGTTTCTTCAGAGTTATATTTTTCCCATTCATTCTTAAATCTGTGGGCCAGTCTCGAATTACCTCTCTTTTCATTTATTTCTCATTTTTTAGTATCAGAGAAGTATCAGGAGTTGAATCTTTCATACATACTTCATATTTCTCAATTTTGCCTTTTTTCTTTTCAATATCTTCTGTTGTATGATCTTCATTTACCTTGACCCTGTTAACTTTATTTTGGGGTTTGATCAAAATGGATTGGATGTTAACATCCATTTTTATGATTTTATGAACCAAAAGGTCTTGAACTTGTCGTTTGAAGTTACCGCAATTCTCGATGGAGTGTCCTCGGATTCCAGCATGATATTCACAAAAGACTTTAGCATTATACCATCTCGGGTAAGGAAGCAACAAAGGCTTAGCTTGACATGGGGCAATAAGATGGGCTTTGAGTAACTCAGGATATAGCTTGCTGCATGAAACTGAAGAAAAGTAGGGTAGAATTTCCCCTGACATCACTGTCATATTACAATTGTTTACTTTGCTTTGACTGACGATCTAGATGTTTACTTTGTTTAGCTTTCTTCAATGACACTAAAATTTCTTCCATGCTTCTCTTCAACTTGATCTTTGTCGCATTTTCTGGGGTCATACCCGATTTTTAGAGATTTTTCGAATTTCCACATTTCCTGACAAAGTTCTGGTCATTTGTTTCCATTGTATCAGCTATATCATTCATAATCCCATTCAAATCTTTCACAACAGGATCTTCTAAGGGTTTCTCTCCATGGATTACAATATTCACCAGGTCCATCAATTTTGTCAGTTGTTTCTTTGAATCATCCTGAAACTTTTGTACTTGATCAGTCATCTTTTGTTGTGCCTCGATAAATTGCTATTGCAGTTTCTCGATTCTACCAACCCTTGCTAAAATCTCATTCATGACTATTATCCTTCTTTAGGAAGACCAAGTTAGCTCCACTTTGATTTCAAAAATTCTGTCATGGAATTCTCCACGAATTATTCCAGTTGTCATGATTAAAAGCATGTAAATAGTTTGAAATAAAATGTAATTATGCAAATATGCAAATGTAAATGTAAATATGTGAATGTAACAAAAAATGCAAATTGTGCAATACAAAAGCAAACATAAAAGTATAAATGAAAATGCAAAGATGCAAAATGCAAACGCATGTATGAAAATGTGTTACTCAAGAGTAATCATCCTAGAACAGATTTCATTAAACACAAAAGTTTCCGTGCATCAAATAAAACTTTATATATAGGGGACAACTTTCAGTCGTAACTTCAATAAAACTTTACATATAGGGGATAACTTTCCCTCCTAACTTCTCTAAAGCCAAGTTAGTTTCCATTCATTCTCAACAGTTGAATTATCAGTCTACTTCAATTCCTCGTAAAGTCAGCTTGGTCTATCAGCTTATTGGTCATATTGCTTGTCTGGATTGTAGCTTCTTCCATGGCATTCTGGTGTTTCTTCATCTTCTGTGTCACTTCTCGAAGTTGTTCGTTTTCCTTTATAAGAGAACCTTTCTGTCCAAGAAGCTCTTGGACAAGATATTCATATATGTTGCAGTTCCTTTTCAGTTTGGTGACCCCTGTTATCCACTCTTCTGGGGTATTTCCTATGCCAGCACTTTGAAAGGCTTGACTCATCTTTTGGAAATCTTCATGCATGGTTTCCACTTCTGTGCTCAATTTCTTGTTTTGATCCTTCAAATAACATGCTTGAGCTTCATAAAAACCTCTTTTATTCTGAATACCCTGACTAATACTTTTGCCATAGAATGCTTTTGGTATCAATCTAACAGGATCTTTGTGGAATAATTTTGGTATTAATATAACAGGATCTTTGTGTGCATAGCTCGCTTCTACCTTCGGAGTTTCCTCAGGATGTCCTTCCTTGGTTGCGTCATATTTTGTTTGATCATAAAACTTTTTGTCCATTTATGAATTCTTTCCAATTTGATGAACAATCTTTCAAGTCAACACCTTTTGATTATACTATGATCATGCAATGCAAACAAAAGAAATCAATATAAACAAGTTAGACCAAACAACATGTATGAAAAATAAAAATGAGAAATGAAAAAATAAATTGGTTAGTACCAATTAATGGAAAGAAAAAAAATTCTATCTATCAAGGTATAAATCCTAACCTCATGCTTTCTAGTTCCATGCTTTGTTTGGAAAAATTAACCTTACTGCTTGATTTCTAGTTCGCATGCATTTATTCAGGAAAAAGAAACGAAAAGAAAATAAATTAAAAGGTAGAGCTTATTTCTCCTTTGTGTACACCTACGGGCAAAGGTTCAGTACAGTCTTAGATCAGGAGAATTTCTAGGGTTTATTATATGCAGGGTTTCAGTTCTAGGAGTAAAGGTACTCAAATTGTTCTTGTTGGTGCCCCCTTGGGCTGCCAAACCCTCAATCCTAGTCCATCACAGACTTAAGCAGATCGAGTTCAATTCGAGGGGACACATTTCCCTATGCCTGACACAGAGAATAAATTCTCACGAAGACATAGAACATATAAACCCCGAAAGCTACTTGCTAAGTCTGACACGGAGAATAAATTCTCATGAAGACGTCGCTTTCACTCCCACTTAAAAGGGACAAGCTTAATTATAAAGCTTATGTTATGCAATGCATGTGTTATATGTGAGGAGAAATATTCAAACATTTGACAAGCAAATAAAAATGAAATTTAATAACTGAAAATAAAGTAAAAACAATTAATATATATATATATATATATATATATATAATAAGTATATATAAAATTTTGAAACAAAAGAATTATAAAATAAATATATAAATTTTTAATTTCTAATTAATAGAGACAATTTATAATTCATTTAAAAGCTTAACCAAATCCCCAGCGGAGCCGCCAAGCTGTCGTAACCAGTTTTTGCCCGAGCACGAATTTTTTACTTGGCGGGAAAAGTTATGTGAATAAATGGTTTTTAAAATGTTTAGGGAGTCGCCATCGGCCTTTTGGGTCAGGTAGGTCGAATACCTAAAAATTATCTTTTAAAAGAGTCTTTAAGAAAATATCTGTTAAAAGATAAATTGGTCTGCGTTCTAACCAAAAATTCGTTCTTTTTAATAATAAAAAGGGATTCGTGGTCGATTACATTTGGGGAAGGATTAGCACACCCACAACGCCCAAAATTGGTACTTATTAATTATAAATTATCTCTATTATTAGAAATTTAAAAATTCAAAAATATATTTAATTCATAATCCTATTATTTCAGATTTATTAATATAATTTTAAGAAAATCTATTAATATATATATATATATAAATAAGGTATTTATTTTTTAGAAATATCAGAAAAGGACTTCTAGGTGTTTTAAGACAGCTATTTTTTTAATATTAAAAAATAAATAAATATTAATAAAACATTTATCTAAAAAAATTAAAATATATGTGATTTATAAAAGTAAAATAAAATATTTATTTATTTAAAAATATCAGAAAATGAACATCTAGTTGTTTTAATATTGCCCTTTCTTAATATTGAAAAATAAATATATATATGATTAAAAGTAATTTATAAAATTAAATTTATAAATAGGATTTTAAAAAACAAACAAACAAATAGAATAAATAAATAAATATTATATATATATATTTATATGACTTAAGATAATAATAATGAAAATAATAATTTAAACATATATCGAAAATAATATAAAACAAAATAAAATAATAATAATCAAAATGAAAGAAATTAAAAGCAATAATATTAAAATGCAAAATATATTAATTGAAAAATATCAAACTGTTAGGGATTGAAATATAAAATATATAAATTACTACTTAGGGATTAAAATAAAATATATAAATTAATAGCCTAATTCAATATATTATAAAAATATAGTTATTAATATTGTAATTATCCCTTAATTATTAATCAATGATTAAAATAAAAATTATTAAAATTAAAGGTTTTATTTTGAATAATAAAAAAATATAAGTGCTAATAATGCAATTTAGCCTTATTAATTAATCGGATTAAAATAAAATATTAATTAAAAGATAAGGGATTAAATTGATTATTTACCTTAAATATAAAAATAAACATGCAAGGATTAAATTATAAATGAAACAAAATTAGAAGACAAAATTAATATATGCAGAAGTGTAATTCCAATGACTAAAATAGAAATTTATAAAATATGAAGGGTCACGGATGGGGTTTAACCACTCTAAAATTACACATACACCCTTCCCCAAAATGACACTATTCAGAGAGTGGTATATAAACCCTATAACCGATCCTTTTAGGGCCATTTTTACCCATTTTTCACTTTTGGGTTCTCTCTCTAAAGAGAGAACCTTCTCGCCTCTCTCTAAACTCTCTCAACAGAAAGAGAGCCGGCCGCCGACAACCACCGGAAATAGCCACCGTCGGCCACCATTCACGGCGGCCGGAACTTGGAAAATAACCTAAATTGAAGCTTAGCTTCCCCTAAAGCTGAAACCGAGAGTTGTTTACCTTAAAAACCCTCCGATCGTTCTGAGGTCGTATTTTCGACGATTCAACTCTTCGAAAATGGAGAGTCCGACGGTTGGGGGTAAGTTCCTTTTCTTTATTTTTCTTTTGGTTTGCTATCTTATTGTTGTTGTTGTCCTAGTTATGCGTTGTTGTTCCCGTATCTTTGCTTGCTCTGTGTGTTGTTGGGTTGTTGTCTTGTTCCTCATTCTTCCCTTCTTTTTTTTCTTGCAGGTTCGGTGGTGGCTTTTATAGCCACCACAGTGTTCGGTTAGGACCAGTCCAAAGGGGGAAGCTTTGGAAAGTCACCAAACTATGGTGGTGACTCACCCTTAGAGCAGCGACGTGTGTGGCTTCGTGGCGGTTCTAGAGACTTCGGCGATGGTGGTGTCGTGGCAGCAAGGAGTCGGCAACTGATGGTTGGGTCACTTGGCGTTTGAGGCATCGGCAGCAGCTGGATAGTTGAGGCAGCGACGGTTGGGATGTAAACCCTAATTGAGATTAGGGTTACACATTTGGGTCTTGTAATTGGGCCTTGGGATTTACTATTTGGGCCTATAAATAAATAAAATTATTTAATAATAATAATAATAAAATAATTATAATTATAGTTATTATAATAATAAAAATAAAAAATAATAAAACTGAGATAAAAATTTAGTGTCTTCATATAGAGTATGAAAAGATGTAGAGAGAGTGAGATATGGATTTACCGAAAGAGTGACGTGGTGACATTCTGGCTCTGTTATTGAGCTATCAACGGAAGCTGCTTTTGTACTCTGGATAAATCAGTGACGTTGTTGAAGAAATGGAGGCCAAGGGCGATTTTACCGAAATATCACTCTGACAAGTAATAATTACCTATCAGGCACCCTTTCTCCTAATTTTACTTATCTAGCACCCTTTTTGAAAAGGCGCAGATGACGGGGTTCTGTCCGAGCTGGCATCACGTCATGAAAGGCGTGGGTCACCATTTGCTCCTTATCCAAGCTGGCGCCACATCAAGACAGACGCGGATCATCATCTATGCCTTTTATTATTGGTACCACCCGAGTAGCTCGGCCTTTAAACCATCCTCTCCCCTAAAAATAACATCCCGTCTATGCAAACATCACCACATCAATTCATTCTATTTTTTGCTTCATTAATTGCTTCTATTTTTGTTGTAAGGTAAAATTATTTTTTATTATATGATATTTATTTTATATATGATTATTTGAAAAAAAATATTGTACTAATTATTTTGTATTATTATTTTTTACGATTGTAAATTTGGAAAGTGAGATCATACCTCGAGACATTTTTGTATATACGGTAACAATATAAATTATATTATTTAAATTATTATAAAAAATTTTAAATTTTTTTGATTAGTTTATATTTTAATTCATATATTATATATTTAATTAGGTGTATTTCATATATTGTTTTTGCATATATGAGACTCTCATTCTTTCAAACTCTTATAATGACGCGTATTTCAGCTATTGTTTACTATGCTATAGAAATTCACGAAGATGAAATCGGCATCGTCTTCGCATCAAATCATTCTGTCAGAATATCCTTCAAGAGAAACATAACTCTTGAGAAGCTGATAACGAAAATTTCAAGGAAGGTTCATGTTGGAAGTACTAGAAGATTGTCCTCACTTCAGTACAGATTTCCAACCGCAGTATTTCCGTTAACTTATATAGCGTTCGAACTATCCAACGATGAAGATTTTGTTATGATGGTTGATTCTCAAAATCATTATTCAGACGACGATAAACAGATGTATGCGAAATTTGTTGAAGTGTGTGTTGTTCGTGGTATGTCATTATGCTCCCACTATGTGCTGGCTCAACAAGGTGATCAAGTTGGCAACCCACTCAAGTAATATGTAATTATTTTAACTAGTTAATGGGAAATCCACATCATGGTGCCATCCCATCAAGTTTAATGGGGAGACATTCATCGACAACTTCTTACGATCTGTATCGAGGTGGCTCCACAAACAATCCGTATGACAACTGTCGTAACCGGGTTTTGCCCGGGCACGAATTGTTTTTTACTTGGTGGGAAAAGTGATATGAATAAATGGTTTTTAAAATGTTTTGGGAGTCGCCATCGGTCTTTTGGGTCAGGTAGGTCGAATACCTAAAAATTATTTTTAAAAGAGTTTTTAAGAAAACATCAGTAAAAAGATAAACTGGTTTGCGTTTTAACCAAAAATTCGTTCTTTTTGATAATAAAAAGGGATTCGTGGTCGATTACATTTGGGGAAGGACTAGCACCCCCACAACGCCCAAAATTGGTACTCATTAATTATAAATTGTCTCTATTATTGGAAATTTAAAAATTTTAAAATATATTTAATTCATAATCCTGCTATTTCAAATTTATTAATATAATTTTAAGAAAATATATATATATATATATATATTCATTTTTATAAGATATTTATTTACTTAGAAATATCAGAAAATGACTTCTAGGTGTTTTAAGACAGCATATTTCTTAATATTAAAAAATAAATAAATATTAATAAAATATTTCTCTAAAAATAATTAAAATAAATTAATATATAATTTATAAAAATAGGATATTTATTTATTTAAAAATATCAGAAAATGACTTCTAGGTGCTTTAAGACATCCCATTTCTTAATATTTAAAAATAAACAAATATTAAAATATGATTATTTTTCTTAAAAGTAATTTATATAAAATTAAATTTATAAATAGGATTTTTATTTAATATATATATATATATATATATATATAATAAATAAGTAAATAAATATTATTTATTATATATATTTATATGGCTACATAATAATTAAAATAATAATTTAAACATATCAAAAGTAAAAAGGTAATAAAAATAAAATAAAATTACAATAAAATAATGATCAAAATAAAAGAAATTAAAATTATAGCATCATATTCATAAATATATAAGCTTAAAATGTAAAAATAATAAAACTTATGATTAAAATGAAAATTATATAAAGATTACTGATCAAATTATAAAATATAAACAATTAATGGACATAATTAGAATCATAAAAAAATAATTACTAGTAGTGTAATTAACCCTTATTAATTAACCAGTGATTAAAATATAAATTATTAAAATCTAAGGGACTAAATATGTTATTTACCCTAAAGATATATAATTATACTGGAAATGACTGAAATAAAATAAAATAAAATTAAGAGACCAAATTAAAATGATTATAAATCGATTTAAGTGACCAACTCGTAAAGTTATAAAACTGCAAGTATTGCGGAAAGGGTTTACTCTTTTTGAAATTACATAGAAGCCCCTCCCCCAAAACGGTGTCATTTGGGAGAGGGTATATAAACCCTTTAACCGGCCCAAGAGAGACAACTTCTCTCATTTTTCTCATTTCACTTCTCTCTCTATAAGAGAGAAGTTCAAATTTTCTCTCAACTCTCTCTTCAATTCCCTCACCGGAGGGAAAAGTATATGGCCGGCAGCCGCGCTCCAGCGCCGACCACCACCGTCGGCCACCATTCACGGTGGCCGAAAAAATCCCACAATACACCAAAATAAAGCCCTAAATACCCCAAAGCCAAACTTGGTTTTAGTTTCCCCTAAAAATCTCCTAATCAGAGTAGATCTAAGAAAAAACCGATGGTTTTACCTCGGTTTTCACACGGGTTTCGATGATGTTTGGGTTTTCCGAGGGTAAGTGGTTCTCTCTCTTTTTTTTTCTTTATTTCTGTTGTGGTTGCTCTCTGGTTTTTGCTTGCTCTCTATCTGTTGGTTGATGTTGATAGTTCTTGGTTGCTCTCGTTTCCTTGCTTGCTTTTCTCCCGTGGCTCTCTGTCTTGCTCTGTTGGTCTCTCCGTTGTTGGTTTTTTTCTTTCGCATGTATGGTGGCCTTTATAGGCCTTACCGGTGTCTTCTTCGGACCGGGTAAGGATGAAAGCCTCGGTGAGTCACCATAGCTATGGTGGTGACTCACGATAGGGCTCAACGTGGGTGGATTTGTGGCGTTCTGGAGACTTCGTCGGAGGCGGCGTGGCAGCAGGGGAGCGTCGGCAGCATATGGTTGGGTCATCTGGCAGTGGAGTGTCGGCAAGGCGGTTGGAAACAGAGGTGACGCCGCGTGGATGTTCTGGAAGATTGGAGGAGGCGGCTGGGAGCTAGGGTTTAGAAAACCCTAGCTAAAATGATACAAACCCTAACGGGTTTGGGTCTTCTGTTGGGCCAGATTGGCTTCTGTTGGGTCTGTGTCGTAAACCGGTCGGGTTTGATATATTTGGGTCTATAATATATAATAATAATAAGTTAATAATAATAATATAATAATAATAAAATAATAATATTAAAAATAATATTAAAATAAATAAATAAATAAATAAATAAATGGATAAAAAATTAATATCTTCAACTGCCCCTCTTTGCTCATTCTTGTATTAACAAGAATAGGGCAAAGATGAAAAGATAATAATTTTTTTTATCCATTTGACTTCACTTGATGGCAATGTTGAACAAATTCTTCTTTGGGATTAATTCTTCTCATTACGAACTCTTCCACTAAGGATGACAATTCATCTTCTTCTATGATGTAATCTAGCAAAAAGTTGAACACATTCTTCTTTTTCATATGAGTTCTTCTTATTATGAACTCCTTCTGGAAATGCTGATTTTCAAAATAGGGGTTGTTAATTCAACTTCAATATATGATGAATTAAGGCAAGGTTGAACAAATTCTTCTTATTATGAACTTCTTCTCCTTCTTCAGATGAGTTCTTCTCATTATGAACACTTCTGGAAATGTTGATGCTGATCTATCTCATTCTGTGATAGAATTAAGCAAAAAATTGAACAAATTCTTCTCATTATGAACTTCTTCTTCCTCTTCAGATGAGTTCTTCTCATTATGAACTTTCTCTGGAAATGTTGGTGCTGATCTATCTCCTTTTGCGATAGAGTCATGCAAAAGGTTGAACAAGTTCTTCTCATTATGAACTTCTTCTCATTCTTCAGATAAGTTCTTCTCATTATGAACTTTCTCTGGAAATGTTGGTGATGATCTATCTCCTTCTGCGATAGAGTCATGCAAAGGTTGAACAAGTTCTTCTCATTATGAACTTCTTCTTCCTCTTCAGATAAGTTCTTCTTATTATAAACTTTCTCTGGAAATATTGATCCATCGAGTGATGGAAATTTTTGTTTATAGTGAAACTGTCTCAAGCGAGACGAATCTTGTTTTAAGAAAAACAATCTCAAGTGAGATAAATTATTGTTTCGAGTGAAATTGTCTCAAGCGAGACGCATTTTGTTTTAATAAAAATGATCTCAAGTGAGATAAATTACTATTTGAAAACATCCTACACTGAAGGTCTTATGGATGGCACGTAGGACTTATAAATTTGGGAAATAGTTTACTAAGTAAGAAACTTTGGAAATCATTTTCTTACTATTCAACAATTTCATTTTCAGAAAATATTAAATGAGAAACTTTGGAAATCGTTTTCTCATTATTTTTGAAAATAACATGTTGATTGGGTAGCATGCCCCAATCTCAAGATAATGCTTATTATTGTGGATTGCGTCCATCCATTCTTCAGATGTTTGCGTGATTCCTGCATTTGAGGTTTTGAATTCTATCTTCTTCTTGTAAGGTAGTTTTCATCATGAATCATCTTTTTCATACTGAGATCTGAAAAAAACCTTATGTTTGAATGTAATCAAATGTATTAAGGCCATGCATTGTCTATTGTGCAAATGATGTTCTTATGAATGCATGAATGTTGAGTGTATTTTTTACTCCAAAGTGGAAAACTTGGTCTTCCTTCACTTGGTCAAAATGTCATTTCAAGCTGGCATTAAAGTCTTAGAAGAAATGTTGCATTCACAAAATTCTTGCTGCAGTCAAAACTATGACCTTGATGCCCCATTTTGTCTTTAATAAAATTGACTTTCTTCATCTAAACTTGTGTAAGAATATAATAAAGCTTTCATCTTTAAAAGAGAATCTATCATCTTTGAGAAAAGAATTTATCATCTTTGAAGGGTATAGATGTAGATATGCCTGACTCAGCAGGGATTAATTAGGATAGTAGAGTCTGTTTTGATTTGAATCTTGAAACTCATCACAAGGAGGATTTATCCTAATTCATTTCATGTCTCCACATCTAATCAGATCTCAAACAAGGCAACTTGGACCATATCATGTCGAAATGCTTAACAACAACCTGTCGTTCAACCTTAGTTGGATCCACTAGTTTTTTGTTGTTAAAATTTCTACTTCCCTTCTATGGAAAGAAATCTTCATCATATCACACTTCAAAGCTTGGTATTGAAGAAGATAAACTTCATCTTGGATCCATAAATGGAAATGCCATATGATTGCAATATTGGTTCAGCACCATAATTATTGGTTCGTAAAACATTTGACAACACATTCATTTTTTCCTATGGTTTCTGCTCAGATGTTCGTCAGTGAAGCTCTTTCATAGTGTTCAGAACTTTTGTATGATGTCACAAGACCGCTTGAGAACAAAACTCAATGGGAATATAAGTGAGATTTTGGCATGTTTCATGACCAAAGAGTTGGTCAAATTCACAAAATATGCTAGTGTCGAATTGAATAAGAGATATCAACTGATCTTGACATCATTTCGGGCAAGGGAAAAGGTGATACCGATCATGTTTTCTTCTATACTGATTGTTTTAGGAAGTAGAAACACATCAACTATAGGAGCCATGTACAGAAAAAATGTTCATGGAAGTCTTGTTGTTGTAGATGAAACGTACATGTTAAACCAAATAGATGAAAACTCAGTTCATCCTAACTGGCAATAATAACCCCAGTAACAACGGGAATAAGGGTAATATACTTAAGATGAGCTTCTTTCTTCACTGTCATCAAGTAAGCAGAAACTGATGTGAAAAATGATTTCGTAGCCTCAACAGCATGATTGAAACTAACTGCCAGGAATCTCAAAGAAATATTTCCAATCATCACCGACACATAGAATACAAAATTCAAAGCCGAGATTTTGAGGAACTGAATCCTAGATCGAATGATCTATAAGGGGACCATATTTATCCATGCAACTGTGATGTAGCTTAACAAAGAACACGCTGTCATGTGACACATGGTTAAGAAGATTGGGTATTTGAAACCATACTTGTTGAGTAGATATTTGTTCAACACCAGGACCCTAATGCAACTGTCTGATGAACGAATCAATTATGTATAGTCAGCTCGATTGTCACTGCTTCACTATTTTCATTATTCATTCCTTTCTGTCTTATTGGAAATATTTGTTCAAAACAATGATATTTTCACGTGATGATGTAGACCTTCAGCATACCCCACTATTTGCTAATACAAGCGTTCAAAATATGTCAATATTCCTCATTCTGATTGAAATGGGCTTTCGAAATGCCCCAACATTTTGCTCTTGATTCACTCTCAATGTATATTTGATTGGAATATCATGATCCCCACGAGGTCTAATTTTTCTAATGCCCGATTGAGGGTACTTGTGGTTTTATTTTTGCCCAAATCTGTTAATCTTGAATACTCTCATTCTGATGTCGCTAAATAGCAGTTGTTCAGTAGCTTAAAGAGTTTTTCTGTTGTTGCCACAAACTTTAAGAAGTAATCAATCATTTTGAAGGAAATGTCTAAGATATGTGACTCTTCTTAATGAGGTGCCCATTTTTTAATCTAGAGGGATCTACTCGGACAGAGTGGTATAGATCGCTTGGTAATTCATTCCAGGTCGACACAGTGAACCTTGTTTTTAGTGAAGGCTTTTTTTGGAATATACTTTTCTCTGATTATGAAGCGATCTTTTAGGATGATTTCACAGATATTAATAGTTCTTCTGATACCGAGGAAATCCTTAATTCTGATTCTGATGAGGAGAATAAAATGTTATACTTGACGAAAATGGGGTACTCAGAGGCTGAGGCTTTAATAACCATGGAGAAATGTGGTCCAGATTCATCAATTGCAGAGTTGACAGATTTTATATGTGCTGCTCAAATGGCTAAGGTTGTTGACACACTTCTTCCGGTAGAAGATAGGAAGCCATTATGCAACGACCCCAATTACAAGAAAAGGCAAAACTCGGGCTATGATTTTTTTAAAAGGAAGAAGCAGATGAAGCATAAAAAGAAGCTTATTAATGAAGACGATCATGCAGTTCATCTTCCAAATCCAATGATTGGTTTTAGGGTTCTTACCAAACCAGATCAGATAACTTAAAGGACACTTCCAGAAGATGCTATTGGGCCTCCTTATTTCTACTACGAGAACGTGGTACTTGCTCCAATTGGTGTTTGGACCGAACTATCACGGCACTTATACGATGTAGAGCCAGAATTTGTAGATTCAAAGTATTTTTGTGTTACTACACAGAAAAGGGGCTATATTCATAATCTACCAATTGAGAACAGATTTCCTCTTATTTCGCTTCATCCACGCACCATACATGATACTTTTCCATTGACAAAACAAATGGTGGCCTTCTTGGGATCCAAGAACAAAGTTGAACTATTTACAAACATGTACAGGAAGTGCCAAATGGACAGAAAAGATCCGTAAGGCTCTTAAAGCTTATGACGGTGAGCCACATTCGAGTGTCCAGAAGTATGTTCTTGATGATTGCCGAAAATGAAATCTGGTAAGGGTTGGAAGGAATAAAGTTATTCCACTTGAACCTGAAGAGGTGGAAATGCTTCTAGGTTTCCCTAAAAACCATACACGAGGAGGATCTGATAGAGACATATCCTGTCTCTTTTCTCTGAGATCAGTGATGCAGAGATTGCCTTCTACTGTCTTGGCATACCTTTGAAAACAGATGTGCAAGAACTAAATGGTGATCAGTTGGAGCAATTGATGAGTAGATTTGGCAAATTTGACCTTGTTGTTGGTGTCATCCAGTGTAACAACCTTACTAGAAGAAATAAACATCATCGGGATGAACTAGACGATTTTTGTTAGTGCATTTTCTTGCAATGAATGTTATAGTGACTGTATCTTCTGTTGTTCCCAGATACTCACTTCTATATCCCCCTCTTCCCGAACCATGGAAAAGTTTAGTTGATAGTAAAAATGGTTATCGTTACTTTTGGAATCCTATAACCAATGTTACCCAATATGAAAGGCACACAAGTGTAGAATCTATTCTGATATCAAATTTAAGTTCAACAATCTTCTGGAGGACATAATGAATATAATCCTGACAAGGAAAATAATCGACATGGAAGAGGCAACAATGATGCATCAAGATCTGAGCCAGTATCACGGTAAAACCAGAGTGCAGATGGTGGACTTGTTCATTCCCATAATACACCTTAATTGGATTTATAGCTCTGTGATGTAATCTTCTAGAGAACATGGATTGATAGTTGGGGAAAATAATTTGTCTGGTGATGCTTATTGCCCTCAGCATGAGATAAGTGATAATCTTTCTTGATGAATTGCTAATAATGTCACAGGAGAGCGTCATAAGTTCAATTCTCCAGACTTTCTGGCTTCTTGGACCACTTACTTTCAAGAAAGTGAAGTGCTTCATCATTCTGGCCTCGTTTATTCTTTTTCTTCAATAGAGGTAGAATAGACAATAACTTGCTACAATGACCTTCTTCATTTGAGACTATCATGTTTGAAAATGTTTTTTCTCCTTTCTTTATCAAAGAATGAAAGAATTTTGTAAAATGTTGCCTATCACAGGTTCACAATAGAATCAAATCATAACCATGAATTTAATGAATATCAAATAAATCAATTACACTTTTAAATAAAAAAAATCATAGTCCTATGACAAGTGTCAAAATTATTGATTGATTTAAGGTTTAGGTTAATTCTGGTAAAGTAAGGTCTCTTCAGGTTGGTCTAGGATATATGTATCTTTGAACTTCCACTATCTTGCAGGAATGGTTGTTATGCTCATCTCATAGAGATACTTCTTGACTCCAGAATCTCAAGAACATCTTTGGGATGTGCGGTGCTTCATTAAGAGCTTAAGATCGTCTCTTATGTTGTTGTTGCACCATTCAATATTCGAGCCGCCTTTTCAGGTTTTCAACTTGAATCCTCATTTGGTTCCAAGATGTTATTTAAAAATTTACATCTTGAACCCCTCTTTTATCATTTTTTATATCATACATTAAAGATTTTTTTAAAAAAAAACCAATTTTTACAAATAAAAAATCAATCTTGAAAGGCAGAATGAAATCTGAAGATAATCTATTTCACATAGAAATTCATGTATGATTAGAATGGACTTTTTAGGTACGTAACATAGGCCAAGGCTCATGGTTACAAAAGAAAGGGATAAAAAGGCTCAAACAAGTATTTAAGGGTAATTGAACCAAGGATCAATTCATTCTGATGCCTTCAATATTGCCTTTCTTGACTTGGATCTGCTTTGCTTCTTGTCATTCTTCTTTTGGATCCCTTTAGACTGTTAATTTTATGGGTTCATTTCCATTTTTTCACATCTTGCTCTTCTTGTTGAATATGAATTTTTGAATTAATTGCACTTGATCAACCTTGTAGCTCGAGGCTCAATAAGTCACCCATCTTGATTCAATTTTTTCATTTTTTCCTTTTGTTTTACTTTTTTCCTCTTTTTTTTGATGGATGAGTATATGACTTCAATTGCTTTGAGCACCTCCTTTTCCTCTTGCATTTTGGAAATTCTTTCGTTATTCTTGAATGGATTGATCTTCAAGCACTTTGCATTTGATCTACCTTGTAGTTCAAAACTCTCTCCATTTCATGAAGATTTGCCTTTGTAATTGACAATCTTTATTCCTGTGAGCAGATATCCTTCTTCTTGCCCCCCAATGTGGAGGGTGATCCTTGGTTAAGGTTGAATCAGAAGAAAAATCATTTAGGCTCAAAAGGGGACAATAAGGGATATATATACATATATTTGAAAAGATAAATGAAACAATGTTGTTTGTCATCTCATACACAGAAGCATTTTTAAAAAGAGTTATCCCCAGGGGGATGAATATTCAAGATTAATCTTTATTTACATGAAAACAATATAATTAATGCATGATATATTTATGTAAATCAATATTTTTTCTTCTTCTTTGAGTATGCCCCAATCACTCAAAATTATCTTCGATAAGTTGATCTATGATGCCTCATCTCGTCTTTTCTTGCAGGAATATTCACGAATAATTTGAAAGTTTGGTTCTTTTGAGGTCTTTTGGTTCATGATGGTTTTGTATTTGGAATGACAAATGTGTGACTTTTGAAGTCATGTATATAGTGGAGGGTAATGAACCAATCAACTCTACCCGAGAAGGTAAACATCTGGATTTGGTGTCTCAAAAATAGGTAAAGGCATTATTCCTGAGTCTCAGATAAATGTATGGTTAAGATTAGATTTTGGTGAGGATAAAGTAATTGACATTGGATAAGATATGGAAGGTATAATTTTATCACTTGCCAAAGATCTATAATTCTTGAAAAAGAATATTTAATCTACTTGATATTAAAAAAATTCAAGATTAAAATTTAATTCTTTGCTCATAACCATAAAAGCAACACAACTTTATTTATTGCACAAAAACGGAGAAAGGAACAAAAACAAATTCAAACAAGATGCTGAAAATAGAAAGTACTACAGTGGTAGATAACACTTCCACTTGTTTATGCATCATTACTTCTCTAATGTTGGGTGTGTAATAGGATCAATGTCATTGTCCTCATTTGCCCCCCACTTCTTGATCATTTCTCTTATCTAGTCTCGTTTGGATGATTTCTCAGACGTAGCAATCTCTAATTTTTTCTTAGCAGCTTTGTGGTCAGATCTTATCTCCTCGTTTATCAGTTTGAATTTGGGCTCAAAACAATTCTTATTGGTGACAATAGCTTTGTCCCAATTCTGAACATATATTGCAGCTGTGATTGGCGTAGTATTCGTCATGTTCTCTAAACTGCCCAAAGTTTCATCTGTCCTTAGGAAGTCTGATATGGGTGTTTGAGATGGTTGCATCTTCCTAGTTTATTTTTTAGACCTATGGGCCAATCTCGGATTACATTCATGAGAACCTTTTTGCTTTGATTTCCTTTCCCATTTTCTTGTGTCTGATATTCTTCACAGGATTTGATCACATTAGTCTCAGTCGAGGCAATAATTTCTGAGCATTGAACTTTAACCCCTTCTTTTACCTTGCATTTTTGAATCGCTTACTCCAAAGGATCTTGGAAATTTCCCTCAAGGTTACCAGGAACCTTACCTGAACAATTTGAAATTCCAGTTTGGTTTATCCAAGAAACATCTATAAGTCCAGTTCTCATTTAGAGGCCACTGTGGTTGAACAAGTCGTGGAGTAGTTAATCTGGCTGAGAGCATTTTTAGATGTAATTTTTCACTTGAATAGTAGAAGGAAGGAAATTGAAAACCCTGCACATTCTTTTTTTTCTTGATCACTCTACCACGTTTAATTGAACAAGACCTCACTGCATTAATCTCAGCTTTTTTCTCGACGTCAGTATTGTCAGAGCCTCTTATCTTGCCATTCTTGATAGCTATCTCGATCATTTCTCCACTCATGATGATGTTAGAAAAAATTATTAGGGGCAACCCCTACCATGTGATTAATATAGGGAAATTTTAATGTACTGATGAACAAAGTAGTGAACTCCCTTTCAGTCAATGGTGGATGCACTTGAGAAGCAACGTCCTTTCATCGTTGTGAATATTGTCGAAAGCTTTCATTGCACTTCATATTCATGTTTTGCAGAATTGTTCGATTAGGGGCCATATCAGCCATGTGCTTGTATTGACCCAAAAAAGCTTGAGTTAAGTCTTTCCAAGAACGTATTTGAGTACATTTTAACTGATTATACCATTTAGATGCGGACCCATATAAATTGTCTTGGAAATAGTGGATTAACAACTTTTCATTCTCCAAATAGCCAGTCATAAAACGATAGTACATAGTGATATGATATGAAGGGCATGTGGTTCCATTATACTTCTCAAAATCTGGAACTTTGAAATTTGGTGGGAGAACTAATTCAAGGACCAAACTCAGCTCTTTGGCATCAAACCCATAAAATGACTCAACCGTCTCTCTAGAAGCATCACAAAATTCATTTGGCTTCAACCCAGAAGCAGTAGGACAATCAGTGGGCAATGATGCTCCTGCTTGATATTGTTAGTTCTTAACAGTGAAGTGAACTGGTGATTGGATTTCCTGATGTACAGAGGTGTGCTCAGGAATATGAACAAGTGTAACACCCAAATGATTTGTGGGGTTTTCAACAAGACTCTTTCCAGTGGTCTGGTGCTTCCCAATCATTTCTTTCATATTGTTCAGTAGATCGGTATGGGAATTTGTGATATTAGCTTCAATTTGTGCCAACTTGCTTCTTAATTCTTTCTGCCTCTCGTTTTGCTCTATCTCAAATTTGGATAGCCTATCCTCAGTTTCTTTAGACATTTTTCTTATGGCGTGCTAAGCGTTCTTGCTACAAGGAAGAACCAAGATCACTTCGGTTGAAATCCTTATTTTAATGAATGAATGTTTTAATGATATAAGTTTGAAACTATAGATGTAACTGTGCAACGATGCAAATGCAATTACAACGATGCAAAAATAAGAATGCAAATTGTGCAATACAAAAACAAATAACAAATGCAAAATGAAAATGTAAAGATGTAAAATGCAAATGCATGTATGAAAAGGTGTTGCTCAAGAGTGATCATCTTAGAACATATTTCATTGAACACATAAGTTTCCGTGCATCAAACAAAACTTTACATATAGGGGACAGCTTTCAGTCTTATCTTCAACAAAACTTTACATATATGGGAATATTTTCCCATTTTCTTCTCTAAAGTCAAGTTAGTCTAACAGCTTATGGGCCATATTGCTTGTCTGGAGTGCTGCTTCTTCCATAACATTCTTTTTCATCGTATGTGTCACTTCTCGGAGTTGCTTGTTTTCCCTTGTAAGAGAACCTTTGTGTTCAAGAAGTTTTTGGACAAGATATTCATATATGTTGCAATTCGTTTTCAGTTTGGTGACCCCTGTTATCCACTCTTCTGGAGTGTTTCCTATGCCAGCATTTTGAAAGGCTTGACTGATCTTTTGGAAATCTTCATGCATGGTTTCCAATTATGTGCTCAATTTCTTGTTTTGGTCCTTCAAATAACATGCTTGAGCTTCATAAAAACCTCCTTTATTCTGAATGTCCCGACTGATGCTCTTACCGTAGACTGCTTTTGGTATCAATCTGGCAGGATCTTCGTGTAATACTTTTGGTATTAATATAACATGATCTCTGTGTGCATTGCTCGCTTTTATCCTCTGAGTTTCTTGAGGATGTCTTTTCTTGGCCGCGTCATATTTTGTTTGATCATAAACTTTTTGTGCATTTATGAATTCTTTTGAATTTGATGAACAATCTTTCAAGTAAACACATTTTGTTTATGCCATGATCATGCAATGCAAACAAAAGAAATCAATATAAACAAGTTAGAGCAAAACAAAATGTATGAAAAATAAAAATGAGAAAGAAAAAAATAAATTGATTAGTATCAGTTAATGAAAAGAAAAAAAATCCTATCTATCATGGTACATAAATCCTAATCTCATGCTTTCTAGTTCCATGCTTTGTTTGGAAGAATTAACCTAACTGCATGATTTCTAGTTCGCATGCGTTTATTCAGGAAATAAAATAAATTAAAAGCTAGAGTTTATTTCTCCTTTGTGTATACCTACGGACAGGGTTTAAGTATTGTCTTAGATAAGGAGAATTTCTAGGGTTTATTATATACAGGGTTTCAGTTCTAGGAGTATATGTACTCGAATTGTCCTTGTTGATGCCCTCTTGGGCTGCCAACCCTCAATCCTAGTCTACTACAGACTTAAGCGAATCGAGTTCAATTCGAGAGGACACATTTCCCTATGCCTGACACGGAGAATAAATTCTCCCGAAGACATAGAGCATATGAATCCTGAAAGCTACTTGCTAGGTCTGACACGGAGAATAAATTCTCATGAAGACGTCGCTTTCACTCCCACTTAAAAGGGACAAGCTTGATTATAAAGCTTATGTTATGCAATGTACGTGTTGTGTGTGAGGAGAAATGTTCAAACCTCTGACAAACAAATAAATAATTAATAAAATAATAAAGTTTAATATATGAAAATAATAAAAAAGAATTAATAAAGAAGAATATATAATAAATATTATGAAAATCATAAAATATTTTGAAAGAAAAGAATTATAGATAAAATAAATATGAATTTTTAATTTCTAATTGATAGAGACAATTTATAATTAATTTCAAAACTTGACCTAGTCCCCAGTGGAGTCGCCAAGCTGTCGTAACCGATTTTTGCCCGGGCACGGATTTTTTTTTACTTGGCGGGAAAAGTGATGTGACTAAATGGTTTTTAAAATGTTTTGGGAGTCGCCATCGGCCTTTTGGGTTAGGTAGATTGAATACCTAAAAATCATTTTTTTAAAGAGTTTTTAAGAAAACATCAATTAAAAGATAAAATGGTCTGCGTTTTAACCAAAAATTTGTTCTTTTTTATAATAAAAAGGGATTCGTGGTCGATTACGTTTGGGGGAAGGATTAGCACCCCTACAACGCCCAAAATTGGTACTCATTAATTATAAATTGTCTCTATTATTGGAAATTTAAAAATTCAAAAATATATTTAATTCATAATCCTATTATTTCAAATTTATTAATATAATTTTAAGAAAATCTATTAATATATATATATTTATTTTTATAAGATATTTATTTACTTAGAAATATCAGAAAAGGACTTCTAGGTGCTTTAAGACAGCTCATTTCTTAATATTAAAAAATAAATAAATATTAATAAAACATTTCTCTAAAAATAATTAAAATAAATTAATATATAATTTATAAAAATAGGATATTTATTTATTTAAGAATATCAGAAAATGACTTCTAGGTGCTTTAAGACAGCCCATTTCTTAATATTAAAAAATAAATAAATATTAAAATATGATTATTTTTCTTAAAAGTAATTTATATAAAATTAAATTTATAAATAGGATTTTTATTTAATATATATATATATATTTTAAATAAATAAGTAAATAAATATTATTTATTATATATATTTATATGGCTACATAATAATAACATAATAATTAAAATAATAATTTAAACATATCAAAAGTAAAAAGGTAATAAAAATAAAATAAAATTACAATAAAATAATGATCAAAATAAAAGAAATTAAAATTATAGCATCATATTCATAAATATATAAGCTTAAAATGTAAAAATAATAAAACTTATGATTAAAATGAAAATTATATAAAGATTAATGATCAAATTATAAAATATAAACAATTAATGGATATAATTAGAATCATAAAAAAATAACTACTAATAGTGTAATTAACCCTTATTAATTAACCAGTGATTAAAATATAAATTATTAAAATCTAAGGACTAAATATGTTATTTACCCTAAAGATATATAATTATAGTGGAAATGACTGAAATAAAATAAAATTAAATTAAGATACCAAATTAAAATGATTATAAATCGATTTAAGTGACCAACTCGTAAAGTTACAAAATTGCAGGTATTGCGGAAAGGGTTTACTCTTTCTGAAATTACACAGAAGCCCTTCCCCCAAAACGACGTCGTTTAGGAGAGGGTATATAAACCCTTTAACCGGCCCAAGAGAGACAACTTCTCTCATTTTTCTCATTTCACTTCTCTCTCTATGAGAGAGAAGTTCAAATTTTCTCTCAACTCTCTCTTCAATTCCCTCACCGGAGGGAAAAGTATCTGGTCGGTAACCGCGCTAAATACCCCAAAGCCAAACTTGGTTTTAGTTTCCCCTAAAAATCTCCTAATCAGAGCAGATCTAAGAAAAAATCGATGGTTTTACCTCGGTTTTCACACGATTTCCGGTGATGTTTGGGTTTTCCGAGGGTAAGTGGTTCTCTCTCTTTTTTTTCTTTATTTCTGTTGTGGTTGATCTTGGGTTTTTGCTTGCTCTCTGTCTGTTGGTTGCCGTTGATAGTTCTTGGTTACTCTCGTTTCCTTGCTTGCTTTTCTCCCGTGGCTCTCTGTCTTGCTCTGTTGGTCTCTCCGTTGTTGGGTTTTTTTTTCTTTCGCAGTATGGTGGCCTTTATAGGCCTTACGGGTGTCTTCTTCGGACCGGGTGAGGATGGAAGCCTCGGTGAGTCACCATAACTATGGTGAAGACTCACCATAGGGCTCGACGTGGGTGGTTTCGTGGCGTTCTGGAGACTTCGTCGGAGGCATCATGGCAGTAGGGGAGCGTCGGCAGCGTATGGTTGGGCCATCTGGTAGTGGAGTGTTGGCAAGGCGGCTGGAAACAGAGGTAGTGCTGCGTGGATGTTCTGGAAGATTAGAGGCGGCGGCTGGGAGCTAGGGTTTAGAAAACCCTAGCTTAAATAATATAAACCCTAAAGGGTTTTGGTCTTCTATTGGGCCTGTGTCGTAAACGGGCCGGGTTTGATATATTTGGGTCTGTAATATATAATAATAATAAGTTAATAATAATAATAATATAATAATAATAATAATAAAATAATAATAATAGTAGTATAAATAAAATAATAATAATAATATTAAAAATAAATAAATAAAAAATGGATAAAAAATTAATATATTTAACAACATCGCGTCCAGTTCAAGGGGAATGCATTCATCTACCAATTTCTTTGACCTAAATATGAAGATGCCCTCGATGCAGCAATCTGTGCAATACCCATTTGACACGATGCCTTCAAGCTCCAAGGGGAGGCATTCAACTGCGAGCTTTTTCGACCTTAATGTCAAGATGCCTACAAGTTCAAGGGGAAGACATACAACTACTAGCTTGTTCGACCTAAATGTCGACATCGTGGAGGAACCCTTATCTCCACTAGAAGAACCTCTTCGTGAGTCGGGTGCGGATGGTGCTAAGATTGGACTATTTGTTCAGTCAGAATACCGCGGTCCAACATAGACTTCGATAATTATGATGTATATGAAGTTCCCAGAAATGCAGTACACACCGAACCTCCATCACACATGTATGGAGCTGACTATGGTGCAATATACGAGCCAAAATTTATGGATATGCCTAATTTCGGTGATTATGGATTTAACTCATCAGTCAATGATGGCGAGTTATATAAAGGAATGGAGTTTCCATGCAAAGAATAAGCGAAGATGGCAATTAAGAATTACAATATTCGTAATTTTGTTCAGTCCAGAGTCGACCGTTCTACCACCAAAAAGTATATCTATCATTGCGTATTGAAGAGGAAGAGGAAAACAATATATGGGAAGTAACTATATACAACGATCTTTACATATGTTGTGCTGGAGGGATCAACCAGGATCATCCCAACTTGGACTTTGACATTATCTTCCAAGCCATTATGCCCATGGTAAAAGCAAGCACCTATATAGCTATTGCGATGATGATTTCAGCTATACAATCGCAGTATGGGTATACCGTTTCATACAAGAAAGCATTGAAGGTAAAACAAAATGCCATTAAAAAACTTCACTCAGAATGGGATGCATCTTACAATGAACTACAATGTTGGTTTAGGGTAGTGTACAGATTGAATCCTGGGACAATTATCAACTTCAAAACTTGACATACATACCATAATGATCGAGTGCTTCGATATCGATGCCAATTCTACTTGCTTTTTAAGACTTACTCACAGTGCATTAATGATATGAAATACTACAAGCCCATTGTCCAAATCGACGAGACATTCTTGTATGGAAAATACAAGCAAGTTTTAATATTGGTAGTTGTCTAAGATGGTAATCGCACCATTCTTCCAGTTGCTTTTGCCCTTGTTGGAGGAGAATATACATATTCTTGGGCTTTTTTCCTCATAAACTTACGCTTACATGTTATCACAAAGGGGAAAAATATGTGTCATTTCAGATCGTAGAGTTGGGATTAAAGAAACAATAGATTCTTTGGGTCCAATGTGGCAACCACCCTATGTCCAACATCAGTATTGTATCTGACACATTGCTGCTAACTATCATGGAAGGTTCAAGAATAATTATGAGCGCCAATTACTTGTGCGCATGAGTATGTCAAAATGCTATTTTTTATTTCTCAATCATTTTCATTTTTTATGGAAGCAAAGTTATTAAGTTCTACAATTGATGCTCAGGTTACGAACTACTACCTAAAACATTTGAGTCCATGCTTTAAGAATTGTGAGGAAAGAATGATGAATGATACAATTACATCAGCCTCATCAACAAAGAAATGTGGACAAATGCATATGATGGTGGATATCGATATGGACACATGATGACCAACTTGGCTAAGGCTATCAATTTGACCTTAAAGAGGGCATGCAATTTACCAGTAACGACTTTGGTAAAAATGACATATTTTCATTTGGAAGCACTTTTTGCCAAGCTCAGGATTACAATATCAAACTTAGATGCAAAACGGTCATGTCTATCACCCAAGATTAGTTATATATCTACAAAAAATAATTGATGCATTAAATATAATGTTTGTGACAAGCTTCTCTAGAATCCATTAATTATTTCGTGTCACAAAGATGTCGTGACCTCTTCAAGGGATTCAAGCTAACTCGTTCAGAGTTAATCTACGAGACAGATGATGCGACTGTAGGTTTTTTCAAGCTCTGAAGTGTCTACACTCTCTTGTCATAGCATCTTGCTCTCATACCCGTCAAGACTATATCTATTTTTTGGATCCTGTATATCGACTTTCAGAAGTTTTTATGGTATATGAATTTGAGTTCCCCCATAGGTAATGAGAAAGACCCTGATGAGGTTCAAAATTGGCTTCCGATTGTACCAGATTTGTCCTTATTGAGGGAGCCAGGTCATCCAAAATCCACTCGAATTCATTGTGATATGAATATTCATGAGACATCTAGAGAAAACAAAAGATGTGGGCATTGTAGAAACCTAGGACACAATAGGAAAAATGTCCATATTTTTGTCATCAAGTAACCGTTGATGTTGTGCTTGATGTAGTTGTTGTTTATGAAATATAAGTTTATGTTATTTAATTTTCATTTATTTTCAGTTAATGTCATTTTAGTATCACCGATTAATTGGAAACTAACTAAATTAAATAATAAAAACAATTCGAACAAACTAAAAACAAGAAAATGATACAACAAAAAATTATAAAGAACTAAATAATAAAAACAATTCGAACAATTAAGTAATAAAAAATTAAGAAACAAAATAAATAAAAAATTTACAATTGAAAGTAAACAAAAAAATTAAATAAAAAAAATAATGAAGTAAACAACTCTATCGATCCGGCGTCTTGAATGTGTTCCACAGAGCGGTAGCTGTCTGTGTCGAAGAAGATTTCTTCGTATAACTTGTTCTGACTCCTCACTCTCATCATCATCATCATCAAGAGCATATACATTTTGTTGATGAGAGACGAAAGTCGATGTAGCACCTCCATATAATAAGGACCCTGGAGGTGTATGACTGAATATCCCACCACTCACAGAAAACCGTGAAAATTACAAAAAGACCGACATCGATGAGTGAGAAAACTGTATAGTAGGTGTCTATGCATGTGGTGAAGCTTCACCCGTCAAATAACCAGCATATGAACCCCAAGTTGGATCTACAAGCATGGAAATATAATATCCGCCATGAGGGATCATATAACTCTGCAACGGTGGCGTCTGACCTAGCTGCAGTGGCATATGAAATGGTTGTGGTGCCATCTGATATGACTGCGATGCCATCTGAAATGACTGCGGAATGTACAATAGTATAGACGATGGCTACTATGATGGTTCTGGTGTTGCAGCTGAGGACGAGTCAGAAGCGTCTGCTCTCCGTCCATGAGTCAGGGACGATGATATTGTGATGGTGGACGTCTTTATCGACGTCGATGAATGCTCACACCTCGTGCTTCTTTGAAAAGTAGGAATAGTTTCCCATTCCTGTTGAACCACTCATAATAATCATCCGCAACCGAGTAATGATCAACATAAATGAGTTATGTTCGGGAATTTGGCCACATCAATCCTCTCATATCATTACCCACTCAATGTGCTTCAGAAGCCAGTCGACTTCTTTTTTGCCTCGTCTATCGATGAGATGCAAATCGTCGAGATTCTTAGGTGCTTCCAAAATAGATTGTACAAAACCAAATTCACGGAGCATGCAATCAGTGGGATGCCACTCAACAATAGCATAACATATCAGAGGGATCACCTCTATCCAGACATCTAATGGGCCTCTTAAGTGATGTGGGATGCAAATCCTCATCTCTTCAGTAGAAGAAAGAGTCCATTGAAACTAAAACAAATATATATAATTCTTATCAAAATAATATTATAATTATATAACAATAATTAAAAGTACATTTTTTATTTAAATACATACCTCTGTGCCAGCCTTCTGATCAATGAGTAGCCTAATTTCTTCCAATTCATCAAGTAAATCCCAATGATCTTTTCTTGCACTTGACCACCTATTCAATGAAATAGTTTTTACTATATACTAAAAATTTATTAATATACGAAATCAATATTGAAATTACCTCAATAATAGCGAGAAGACTAACGAGTTTTTCATCACTGGACATAAAAAGGGCATGCGATACCACACCTAAGACTAGAGCAGAAGGAGACATCCGCCCATAGCATTTTTTCTATAGTCAGTAGCTCAACACATTTCCCTATATTACGGAGCCCCAACTGAGTGTGCCATCATGATGAAAATTTGCGAGGTGATGCAACCACATACAATGAACTTGGTTGCAAATTTTTCAAGCATCATGATCCCTTTTATGAGCTGTAGTATGCAAGCCCGTGCATACATTTTAACATGCTCCTTGGAGGCGTCACCACTCAAATGCTTGAAAGTTGTATCTAACCAATTTAACAAAATTCGACCACCATTTGGGACACCTCAAAGATTCTTCTCGCACAAGGAATGATAGTCACTATCCGCCACCCCAGAAATCGCATCCCTATCTACCGGAATCCCCAAATGCATGGAAATATCTTCCAACATAATTTTGCACCCTTCACACGGAAGATGGAATGTGTGTGTCTCTAATCTCCACCGCTCAAACAATGCAGAAATAAGGTTGGATTCAAGGTTACAGTATCCTTCATATTTTGCTATGTAACTGAATCCAACATCAACTAAATATGGCCATACACGAGTAGGTATATCTAACTTAAGGTTACAAATGAATAGATCTAATATACAATCTCTCTCCTAATTTAATAAATATTATAGAAATTAAAATATAAACTAATACTATACAAAATAAATAAATAAAATATTAACAATAATTAAAATTACAATAGAATTTAAAATTGTTACCGTATCAGTAAAATGCCTCGAGATATGATGTCCATCTAAACGTAGCAATCCACCTTCTATTTTATAGCTGCAAAAATTAATAAAAAGTTAGTATAATAAAATTTAATAAAATAATTATTTATTAATTTATTATAATACAATAAAAACATGTTACCTTATTAATAGAAAAATTGATACTTGGAATAATGAGAGAATTTGAGATTTGAGAGTGGTTTGGAGGTTGTGTTTGAAGGAAGAGGGGATGGGTATTTATAGGAAGAGGGGAGGGGGTAGATGTATTTCCCATAAATATGGGAGGTGAACGGTTGGGATATTAAAAGATAGGCACGGATGGTGATCTTCGCCTTACGTACGCGTGGCAGATGCCTCAGAAAGGCGCAAATGGTGATATGCGCCTATCCTTTAATATCCTAACCGTTCACCTCCCATATTTATGGAAAATTCGTCTAACCCCTCCCATTTTCTTATAAATGGATGGTTGTTTCTTCATTGGATATGGAAGATCATGTTTGTTAGCAAATACAAGCAACACAACATTTTGTAGCTTATCCTCATTCAACATTCTATGTAGTTGGATACTTAAACTTTTTCTTTAATGGATGGTTGTTTCTTCATTGTGTTTTTATTTGTTTTGCTTATGGTTCTTAATGACTTAAGGTTGTAGGAGCTATGATAGTATTCATTCATTAGGAAAATACTTAGTGTTCGAGAGAAACTAAGTAGCTCATCTTTAGTGTTTGAGAGAAACTAAGGAGGATCAACATAAGCAATGGTTCTTAGATAATAACTAGACCTAATCTATATTTAGACATAAGGTTAGGATTTCAATCGAATAAAAGGAATAGTGCTCGGTCGAGAGGTTAGATGCTAGTGCTAACACCGAGTGGTATTATTGTGACATATTCTATTGATCTGAACCAATGGGATACCTGCACCTGCTAAAGCCGAGAGGTATTGCCAATGCATTCTCAACCTGTCGAGTCCCTTAACTAGAGATAGTGTAGGACACCTTTAGTAAACTATGTTGGGCAAGTAAGACGTAGAAGTAGGATCATCCTGAGAATATAGACGTAAGTTTCCTGAGAATATAGACTTAAGTTTCCTGAGTGACTCTTATTATTCATTCCTATAGTAGCTTGTTGTGTGAGGATTATCAAGTCATTTTATTCAAATCCAGTGTTTACATTTTCTTTGCCTTTATATTTTTATTTGACTTCACTACACTCAATTTATTTTGCCAAGACATTTCCATCCATTTTGCCACGACATCCCTATTTGCTCCCACATAACACTATCATTCCATCTCCACCAACATATATTTCACATTGCCTCAGTATTCTCATTGGTACATATCATCACACTAACTATACTTAGATAAAGTAGTTATTTGATTTGATCGAACTTATAAATTTCCTCCATTCCCTGTGAATATGATACTCACTCATCACTTTGTTACTTGTTCAATTTTGTATACTTGCACATATTTCACAAAACGCGTACAGTAGGTTTTATTGATAAATTATATTATGCTCGATTTGGTTTCTTTATGATTACTTACTAGTTTCCCTTTGCCTTTTTTATTTTATTTATTTATTAATTTTACTTTCATTTTTCCATTGCACTGTTCATTCCATGGTGTTTATCTGTGACCAATCTCTATATAGAAGGATGGTAATATGGAACGAATGGTTCAAAATAAGGTAGAAGACAATGTATATGTTCTAAGATGGTCTGAGCAATCCCAATTTAAAAATTGAGATAGCTTACCACCTGGATATGTGTAAGATTTAATTGGTTACACTCACATTAATGTTCGTCAAAATGATTTAGGTGAGCTTAAGGAGATCTGGGAAATATTGGAAGCAGTTGATAAGCAATTTTTTTACCAGTGGTATGGTGACATCTCCTATCTTTTAGATGTACCAATTGACCAAAATTTGTTTAGGGATCTTGCACAATTTTAGAATCCCGCCTACAGTTGCTTTATTTTTGGCTGAGTGGATCTGACGCCTACCATAGAGAAGTATCATGCCTTGATTCATTGTCCGAGATTCCAAGTAGACAGTGTGTACACTAAACCTCCAAACACTCTATATTTTAGAAATAAATTGCTTATGATGACTGGGATGAATGAATAATGGGTCATAAGAAGCATCAAGAAAAAAGAAGATAATGAATGCATCATCTGGACTGCTTTTAAAGAGGTAATTGATCTTCATTCCTACAAGATAAAGAAGATTGACTTGTTTACTTTGGGTATTTATGGGCTAGTCATATTCTCAAAAGTCCTTGGGCATGTTATTGTGTTAATGGTTGATTTGTTCGAGAGATTGGACATGTGTGTGGACCCTATTCCAACTATTTTAGTCGAGACTTTTTGTTCTTTAAACTCTTACAGGCGAAAGGAGGAAGACGCTTTATAGGATGTTTACCACTGTTGCTAGTTTGGATCCTCAATCACTTCAACGACGTTGATAGAGCGCATGGACGAGTATTTCTAGAAGGGTTTTCGCTCTTGAAGGATTTCATTTCCCGAGAATGACATGGGGGTTTCATTGAAGAAAAATGGATTATCATTTTCAAAGATATCAAAGATGGTGATATACTTTGGCAATCTTCATGGAATATCTCTTCAGACATATTATATAGGTGTGGAGAGTAAGATTGGGTTCAGTTGTAAGGCATATAGGGTTATGTGGGATATGCACATATATTAGTTTCTCCTTACCCTAAATGGTATGATGCTAATGTCCAATGTGAGTATCACGCAGGGGTACCTGGATATTTTATAGAGAATAGCATTTCCTTTAAGAAGATTGTCCAAAGGTTAAGGCAAAAGAACGCCATCAACTTTGGTGATAGTGAGTAACCAAATGTGGCTCATAACCCACTACCAAACCATGTAGGTACAAGGTTCAATGCAATTACTGAGGAAAAAGGAAAGAATATCATAACAAGGTGAGTGAGGTAAAATCACTTATGCATTGGATATGGGGTCAAATGATCAAGACAAGTCGTTGGTCTCTAATCTGGCAGTTACAGTTAAGAGCAAACATGTATGCTAATATCACAATTATGAGGGACATATCATACAAGACTATTATGAATTTTGAGCTTTGATACAAAAAATGATGGACAACAAAGAGATGAAATTTTATAAATGATCTGTTGAAGAATAACGCTAGTCTTTTCTCCCATTGTCTGAGCTAGTTGATTCATGCATCACGAGGCCATCTGTCTGGGGCTCGGGACCATATACAAGATATATCATCTTGTCAAATGAGTGTAGGCTATTGTAAACTTCTTCAAAAATGAGTGTTTCGTGACTGTACAAGATTGTATCTCTGAAAGATGAGTAGGAAGGAGGCAACGAACATAGGAGGATCAATCCTATATCTTTTTAATCATACTTCACTTCTAAAGTCTCTAGCTCAGAGTCAATTTCCTTGAATGAGGTCAGGTGCTCTTTAAGAGACAAAATTTCTGCCAACTTAAGTGAATAAAGACGTTGCTTTAGGTGCAACTTGTTGGTCAATGATTTTTGCATGCAAAGTTGCTCCAATTTCACCCACAATGATTCAACTGTTTTTTCTTTTAACACATCCTATAAAATTTGATTTAATAAGTGTAAACGAATATGAGAAAGAGACAATATTTATGCTTTTCCTTATTCATCCATTGTGTTTTCGACTTCTCATCAAATCCTTCTATTTCATCGTCGAGATCTAATTGTGCAAGAACATCCTGAATCTTTACCTGCTATAACGAGAACCTAGTGTTCAATCCAACAACGGAATATCATACTTCATTGTTTCCATAATCTTGAACCTGAAGATCTGATATCAATTTGTTATAATATCAGAACGATGATTATCGGTAAACAAATAAACACGGTCGAAAAACAAAAAAACAAAGAACACCAAGATTTACGTGGAAAACTCAAAATGGAAAACCCACGGGCAGAGGAGAAGAATTTTACTAATATGAAGGAAGAAAATACAAGTGGATTTTGGTAAAAAAAGAACTTTATTTCTAGCTCTGACCCTTAATATCTATTTATAGGGACAGACACTTGATTACAAAGGAAAATCAAATAAATTAGAAATCTACTTTAACAAAGTTTTTAATTTTTAACCAAACTGGGTTTCCTACTTTCCCAATATTTATATATTAATTAATTTGTGCCACTTTAAATTCGAGTTAAACTCTAACAATAATAATTAAGTAGAGTATAACATGTCTAAACCGAATGGTGAAAGGGGGTACAAATCAAAATTATTTTTATTTAAACTTTGATTTGAGTTATTGTGACTTTTATTTAGGTTTCATGAAAATATGAACTGAGGATTGAAAAGTAAGAGGAAAAACTTTCATTATTTATATGATTCAATGTAAATGGTGATCAGAGGATTATGGTGTCGTACGTCAACAATGGTATCAACGCTGTTAGATTTATTGAGTTTTTGGTGTTTTCAGTTTAAACAGACATTGTATTCACATTTAGAATTGTCATTGGCCTCTAGTGACGGTGTTAGCGGTGGTTAGAATGACCATCGACGTAGTTATCAAATTTTGAATTCGTTCCTATTGAAGAAAGAAATTAAAAGAAAAGAATAAGAAGAAAAAAGAAAAGAAGAAAAAATGAAGGAAAAATAACTTTTTAGTTATACTAAAATAATATCATTTTGGTATAAATTTTATTTTTTTTGTAAGAATACTGGTTGTCATTTCATAAAATTGTTAATCGTTTAACGGTAGAATGACCAAAACAGGAACATATCAAAAATCGAATAATTAAATTGAATTTTTTTTAAACTTTAATTATCAAAAAAGAGTTAAAAATAGTTTAGTGATGGATGATGTAATTTACTCATTAAATTATCACAAAAGACAAGGTAAACTAAATAATCTAAACTATTAGTTTTTGTTTATTTTAGTACCTATACTTTCATTTTTTTTAAATTATACCTAACATTTAGTTTTTGTTTCATTTTAGTATCATGTTGTTACAAACTTAATGCGTTTAGTATCTAAACTATTAGTTTTGGTCCATTTGAGTTGTCGTAACCGGTTTTCGCTTGGGCACGAAATTTTAATTGGCGGGAAAATAATGTGGATAAAAAATGATTCTGATTTAAAAAATATTTTGGGATTCGCCGTCGACCTTTTTGGGTTAGGTAGGTTGAATACCTAAAAATTATCTTTTAAAAGAATTTTTAAGAAAACATCAGTTAAATTTAAAAGATAAATTGGTACGTGTTTAACCAAAAATTTATTCTTTTTAGAAATAAAAAGGGATTCGTGGTCGGTTACGTTTGGGGAAGGATTAGTACCCCCACAACGCCCAAAATTGGTACTCATTAATTATAAATTGTCTCTATTATTGGAAATTTAAGAATTCAAAAATATATTTAATTCATAATCCTGTTATTTATTAATATAATTTTAAGAAAATATATTAATATATTTTAATTTTTGTAAATACGATATTTATTTACTTAGAAATATTAGAAATGGACTAGGTTCTTTAAGACATTCCATTTCTTAATATTAAAAAATAAATAATTAATTAAAATAAAATAACATATATAATTTATAAAAATAGAATATTTATTTATTTAAGAATATCAGAAAATGACTTCTAGGTGCTTTAAGACAGCCAATTTCTTAATATTAAAAAATAAATAAATATTAAAATATGATTATTTTTCTTAAAAGTAATTTATATAAAATTAAATTTATAAATAGGATTTTTATTTTCAAAAAAATAAGTAAACAAATATTATTTATTATATATGTTTATATGACTACATAATAATAATAATAATAATAATTAAAGTAATAATTTAAATATATTGAAATTGAAATGATAATAATAAAAATAAATTGCAATTAAATAGTGACTAAAAATAAGAGAAACAAAATTTAAAATATCAAAATTTAAGGACATAATTCGAATTATCATAAAATATAAATACTAATAGTGTAATTAACCCTTAATTATTTAAACAATGATTAAAATAAAATTTATCAAAGTTATGGGGGCTAAATCTGTTATTTATCATAAATAGATATATTTACTGATTAATGATTAAAACATAATAAGGTCAAATTCGAAGACAATACTAATATGCTCATAAATGTAATTCCAATGACTAATACGTAAAATTACAAAATATAGAGGGATTGCGGTAAGGGTTTGGCCAGTAGTGAAATTACGCACATACCCCTCATCAAAATGGCATCGTTTTGATGAGGGTATAAAACCCCTATAACTGGCCCACTAAAGGGCCATAATTTCCCATTTTTCATTTTGGGTTCTCTCTCTTTAGAGAGAACCCTCTCGCCTCTCTCTAAACTCTTAACAGAGAGAGAGTCAGCTGCCAACAACCACCGACAATAGCCACCGTTCACGGTGGCGGAAACTTGGAAAATAGCCTAAATCGAAGCCTTATTTCCTCTTAAGCCTAAATCTAGCATATTTTCCTCTTAAAACCCTTTCAATGGCCATAAATCTAAATAAAACTGAAGGATTATATCTTCGATTAAACGGTGGTTTGACGACGTTTGGCTTCCGACGACGCTTGGTAAGTCTCTTCACTCTTTTCTCGATTGCTTTTCGTTGATTTCTGTCGTCGGTGTTACTGTAATTTGCTCGTTTCTCTTGTGTGTGTTTGCTGCTCGTGTTCTTTGCTCTGTCCGTTGCTCTCAGGTTCTTGTTCTTTTTTTTTCTATTTGCAGGTGGTCGATTATGATTTTATAGCCACTCTGGTGTTCCCTTCGATCCATGTAAAGAGAAGAGATTCGGTGAGTCACTAAACTATAGTGGTGACTCACCTTTAGGGTTTTAACGTGGAAGGGCAGTTGGTGATTCTGGAGTCTTCAGTGAGGCGTGGAGTCGACGTGGGGCGGCTGGAATGTCAGCAATGGTCGATTGGAGCACTTGGCAGCAGAGCGGCGGTGGGCTTCTGGCTGAGAGGCGGTTGTTCTTCTTCCCAGCGGCAGCTGGGTGCATGGGATACAAACCCTAATCAATTTAGGGTTTTGTTGGGCCACCGAGGTTAGGCCTGGAACTATAATCAGGCCCCGAAATTGGCGTTGTATTTTTTATTTAATAATAATAATATATAATAATAATAATAAGTAAACTGAAAAATTCTTTGTTCATTCTTGTGTTAACAAGAATAGAGCAAAGACGAAAAAGACAATATTTTTTTTTCATTTGGATTCTTTTGAGTAGGAAGAAAATGTTGAAAACATTCTGTCCAGAGGTCTTGAAAACATCATGCACTGAAGGGCTTACAGATGACCCAAAGGTTTTGAAAACATCATGCACTGAAGGGCTTACAGATGACCCGAAGGTTTTGAAAACATCATGCACTGAAGGGCTTACAAATGAACCGAAGGTTTTAAAAACATCATGCACTGAAGGGCTTACAGATGAACCGAAGGTTTTGAAAACATCATGCACTGAAGGGCTTACAGATGACCCGAAGGTTTTGAAAACATCATGCACTGAAGGGCTTACAGATGACCCGAAGGTTTTGAAAATATCGAAAAGCTCCCGAAGACTTTTTGAAAACATCCTGCACTGAAGGGCTTACAGATGACCCGAAGGCTTTGAAAACATCATGCACTGAAGGGCTTACAGATGTCCCAAAGGTTTTGAAAACATCATACACTGAAGGGCTTACAGATGTGGGAAATAGTTTACTAAGTAAGAAACTATGGAAATCATTTTCTTACTATTCAACAATTTCATTTTCAGAAAATATTAAATGAGAAACTTTGGAAACCGTTTTCTCATTGAAATAACTTGGTTGATTGGGTAACATACCCCAAAATAATACTTCTTTTGTGGATTGTGTCCATCTATTCTTTAGATGTTTGTGTGATTCATATATTCGAGGTTTTAAATTCTACCTTCTTCTTGTAAGGTATCATGAATCTTCTTTTTTCATACGAAAATATGGAAAAAAAAACTTATGTTTGAATGCAATAAAATGTATCAATGTAATGCATTGTTTATTGTGCAAATGATGTTCTTATGAATGCATGAATGTTGATACAATCTTCATTTGACTTCAAAGTGGTGAACTTGGTCTTCCTTCACTTGATCATTTATTTCTAGGGTTACCTTTGGATATCAGTGTAGCAATGTATGTTGTATTTCTGAAGAACCATCTAATCAATCTGCATCTTTGTGTCTTCTTTGTTTCATGAAAGTCTCAGAGAAAATGTTTCATTTATGGAACTCTTGCCGTAATCAGAATTATAACCTTGTTGCCCCATTTTATTGTGGATAAAACTGACTTTCTTTGTCTGGACTTGTGTAGAAATCCAATAAAGCTTTCATCTTTGAAAAGAGAATATATCATCTTTGAAGAGAAAAGCTATCATCTTTTAAGAGAAAATATATCATCTTTGAAAAGAGAATCTATCATCTTTGAATAGTGTAGATGTATATATACCTAACTTAGTAGAGATTAATTAGGAAAGTAGTGTATGTTCTGATTTGACTCTTGAAACACATCACAAGGAGGATTTATCCTAATTCCTTTCATGTCTCCACATCTAATTGGGTCTCGAACAAAGCAATTCAAACCATATCATGTCGAGATGATTAACAACAACCTATTATTCAAACTTAGTTGGCTCCACTAGTTTCTTGTTGTTAAAATTTTCAGCTTCCCTTATGTGGAAAGAAATCCTCATCATATCTCACTTTTAACTTTAGGGTCGAAGAAGACAGACTTTATCTTGAATCAAAAATGGAAACCATATGATCACAACATTGGTTCAGCATCAGAATAACTGGTTCGTATAACATTTGATAATACATTCATCATCTCATGTGGTTTCTACTTAGATGTTTGTAAAGCATTTGACAACACATTCATCTTTTACTGTGGCTTCTGCCCAGAGGTTCGTAAAATATTTGACAACACATTCATCTTTTCTTGTGGCTTCTGTCCAGAGGTCTGGTCAAGGAAGCTCTTTGCATAGGGTTCAAAGCTTTTGTATGATGTCACAAGACCACTCAAGAACAAAACTTCAATTGATCTTGATATCATCTCAGACAAGGGCAAGTGTGATATCGACCACGCTTTCTTCCATAATGAGTATTGTAGGAAGTAGAAACACATCTGCTATAGGAGCCATGTACAGAAAGAGGTCCATGAAATTCTTGTTGTTGTAGATGAAACGCACATGATAAACTAAATAGATGAAAATTCAGTTTACCATGGCTAGCAATGATAACCCCAGTAACAACGGGAATAAGAATAACATAAGCTGAGCCTCTTTATTCAATGTCATCAAGTAAACAAAAACTGATGTGTAAAACAGCTTCGTGACCCCAACTGTATGATTGAAACTAATTGTAATGAATCTTAAAGAAATATGTCTAATTATCATTGAAACACAGAATACAAAATTCAAAGCTGAGAGTTTGAGGAACTGAACCCTGGATTGAATAGTATGCCTAGGGACCATCTTTATCCACGTAACTGTGATGTATATTAACAAAGAACATGTTGTCATGTGACACATGGTTAAGAATATTAGGTATTTGAAACCATATTTGCTGAGTAAATATTTGTTCAACACCAGGACCCTGATGTAACTGCCTGATGAATGAAGCAATTATGTATAGTCAGCTCGACTGTCACTGCTTCTCCATTTTCATTCTTCATACCTTTCTGTCTCATTGGAAATATTTGCTCAAATCAATGATCTTCATTATATGATGATGTGGGCCTTCAGCATGCCCCAGCATTTGCTGATATGAACGTTCAAAATACATCAATATTCCTGATTATGTTTGAAATGAGCTTTCAGCATGCCCCAACATTTGCTGCTTGTTGATGTGAGCTTTCAAAAATGCCCAAATATTCATGCTGACGTGGGCCTTCAGAATGCCCCACATGAATCAATTATGTTTGAAATGGGCTTTCGAGATGCCCCAATATTTTGCTTCTGATTCACTCTCAATGTCTGTTTGATTTGAATATAATAATCCCCACGAGGTCCAATTTTGACAATGCACTGTTGTGGGTACTTGCGGCTTTATCCGTGCCTCAAATCTGTTTATCTTGGATACTCTCATTTTGATGTCACTAAACAGCAGTTGTCAAGTAACTTGAGGAAATCTCTTCATGTTGTCAAAAACTTAAAAAGTAATCAATCATTCTGATTGAAATGTCTGATATATGTATCTCTTTTGAATGAGGTGCCAATTTTTTGGATCTGGAGGGATATAATCGGACAGAGTGGTATAAATCGCTTGGTAATTCATTTCAGGCTGACACAATGAACCTTGTTTTCAGTGAAGGCTATTTCTGGAATATACTTTTCTCTAATTATGAAGCGATCTTTCAGGATGATTTCACAGATATTGATAGTTCTTCTGATACCGAGGAAATCCTAAATTCTGATTCCGATGAGGAGAATAAACTATTATACTTGATGAAAATGGGGTACTCAGAGGCTGATGCTTCAATAGTCATGGAGATATGTGGTCTGGATTCATCAATTGCAGAGTTGACAAATTTTATATATGTTGCTCAAATGGCTAAGGCTGCTGACGCACTTCTTCCAGTAGAAGATATGAAGCCTTTATGCAATGACCCCAATTACAAGAAAATGAGAAACTCGGGGCAATAATTTTTTGGAAAAGGAAGAAACAGAGGAAGCTTGAAAGAAGCTTCTTAATGAAGACGATCATGCAGTTCATCTTCCAAAACCAATGATTGGTTTTGGGGTTCCTACCGAATCAGATCAAATAACTCAAAGAACACTTCCAGAAAATGCTATTGGGCCTCCTTATTTCTACTACGAGAATGGAACTTGCTCTAGTTGGTGTTTGGACCGAAATGTCACGGTACTTATACGATGTAGAGCCAGAATTTGTAGATTCGAAGTATTTTTGTGCTAATGCGCTGAAAAGGGGATATATTCATAATCTGTCAATTGAGAACAGATTTCCTCTTATTCCGCTTCCTTCACGCACCATACATGACGCTTTTTCATTGACAAAAATAATGGCCTTCTTGGGATCCAAAAACAAAGTTGAACTGTTTACAAACATGTACAGGAAGTGCCAAATTGACAGAAAAGATATGTAAGGCTCTTGAAGCTTATAACGATGAGCCACTTTCGAGTTTCCAGAAGTATGTTCTTGGTGAGCGCCGAAAATGAAATCTGGTATGGGTTGGAAGGAATAAAGTTGTTCCTCTTGAACCTGATGAGGTGGACATGATTCCAGGTTTCCCTAAAAACCATACACAAGGAGGAGAATCTGCTAGAGAAATGTTCCCCAGTGGTATCAATGTATTGTCTCTTTTCTCTGGAATCAGTGATGCAGAGGTTACCTTCTACTGTATAGGCATACCTTTGAAAGCAAATGTGCAAGAACTGAATGGTGATCGGTTTGAGCAATTAATGAGTAGATTTGAGGGATTCGACCTTGTTGGTGGTGGCATCCAGTGTAACAATCTTACCGGAAGAAATAAACATCATCGGGATGAACTAGAAGATTTTTGTTGGTGCATTTTCTTACAATGACTGCTACAGTGACTGCCTTTTCTGCTTCTTCACAATACGCATTGTTATATCTCACTCTTCCCGAACCATGGAAAGGTTTAGTTGATGGTAAAACTGGTTGTCTCTACTTTTAGAATCTTATAACCAATGTTATCCCATATGAAAGGCCCACAAGTATAGAATCTATTCCAATGTCTTATTATGTGCCATGAGTCCTCAAATTCAAGTTCAACAATCTTCTGAAGGACATAATGGATACAATCTTGATAAGGAAAATGATCGACATGGAAGAAGCATCAATAATATATCAAGACTTGAGCCAGTATCACGGTATAACCAGAGTGCAGGTGGTGACTTGTTCATTCCCATAATACACTTTAATGGGACTTATAGCTCTTTGATTTGAGGGTCTACTGGGAGACATGGATTGATGGCTGGCGAAAATAATTTGTTTGGTGATGTTTATCACCATCAGCATGAGATAAGTGATAATTTTTCTTGATGAATTGCTAATAATGTCACAGGAGAGCGTCACTACAAGTTCAATTCTCCAAACTTTCTGGCTTCTTGGACCACTTTCTTTCAAGAAAGTGAAATGCTTCATCATTCTGTTCCCATTTTTTCTACAATAGAGGTAGAATAAATAACAACTTGCTTCAAGGACCTTTCTCATTTGAGACTATCCTGTTTGAAAATGTTTTTCCTCCTCTCTTTATCAAAGAATGAAAGAATTTTGTAAAATATTGCCCATCACAGATTCACAATAAAATCAAATCATAAGCATGAATTCAATGAATATCAAATAAATCAACTACACTTTTAAATAAAAAAATATAGTCCTATGGAAAGTGTCAAAATTATTGACTGATTTAAGGTGTAAGTTGATTCTGGTAAAGTAAGGTCTATCAGGTTGATCCAGCATATTGAGCTTCCACTATCTTGAAGGAATGGTAGTTATGCTCATCTCATAGAGATATTTTTTAGTTCCAGAATCTCAGGAACGTCTTTGGGATGTGTGGTTCTTCATCAAGAGCTTAAGATCGTCTCTTATGTCATTGTTGCACCACTCAATATTCGAGCCACCTTTTCAAGTTTTCAACTCGAATCTTCCTTTGGTTCCAAGACGTTATTTAAAAATTTACATCTTGAACCCCCCTTTTTATCATTTTTCATATCATGCATTAAAGATTTAAAAAAAACCAATTTTTGCAAATAAAAATCAATCTTGAGAGGCGGAATGAAATCTGAAGATAGTCTCTTTCACATAGAAATCCATGTATGATTAGAATGGACTTTTCAGGTACATAACGTAGGCTAAGGCTCATGGTTTTGAAAGAAAGGGATAAAAAAATGCTCAAACAAGTGTTTAAGGGTAATTGAACCAAGAATCAATTCATTTTGATGCCTTTAATCTTGCATTGCTTGACTTGGATCTGCTTTGCTGGGGGTTTTTCCATAAGATCCATTCATCTCCAGCATTTCTTGCGCTTCTTGTTGAATATGAATCTTTGAACCTATTGCACTTGATCAACCTTGTAACTTAAGGCTCAAATGAGTCACCCATCTTGATTCAAGTTTTCCTTTTTTTCCTTTTCCTTTTTTTTCTCTTCAATAGGTTTGAGCACCTTCTTTTCCTCTTGCATTTCGAAAATTCTTTCGTTATTCTTGAATGGATTGATCTTCAAGTACATTGTATTTGACCTACCTTGTAGTTCAAAACTCTCTTTATTTCATGAAGATTTGCCTTCTTATTTAAAATATATTTTGGGAGTCGCCATCGACCCTTTTGGGTTAGGTAGGTCGAATACCTAAAAATTATCTTTTAAAAGAATTTTTAAGAAAACATCAGTTAAAAGATAAATTGGCCTGTGTTTAACCAAAAATTCATTCCTTTTAGAAATAAAAAGGGATTCGTGGTCGGTGTCGGTTACGTTTGGGGAAGGATTAGCACCCCCACAACGCCCAAAATTGGTACTAATTAATTATAAATTGTCTCTATTATTGAAAATTTAAGAATTCAAAAATATATTTAATTCATAATCATGTTATTTATTAAAATTAATTTTAAGAAAATATATTAATATATTTTTATTTTTATAAATACGATATTTATTTACTTAGAAATATCAGAAAATGACTTCTAGGTGCTTTAAGACAACCCATCTCTTAATATTAAAAAATAAATAATTAATTAAAATAAAATAATATATATAATTCATAAAAATAGGATATCTATTTATTTAAGAATATCAGAAAAGGACTTCTAGGTGCTTTAAGACAGCTCATTTCTTAATATTAAAAAATAAATAAATATTAAAATATGATTATTTTTCTTAAAAGTAATTTATATAAAATTAAATTTATAAATAGGATTTTTATTTTTAAAAAAATAAGTAAACAAATATTATTTATTATATATGTTTATATGACTATATAATAATAATAAAAATAATAATTAAAGTAATAATTTAAACATATTGAAATTGAAATGATAATAATAAAAATAAATTGCAATTAAATAGTGACTAAAAATAACATAAACAAAATGTAAAATATCAAAGTTTAAGGACATAATTTGAATTATCATAAAATATAAATATTAATAGTGTAATTAACCCTTAATTATTTAAACAATGATTAAAATAAAATTTATCAAAGTTATGGGCGCTAAATCTGTTATTTATCATAAATAGATATATTTACTGATTAATGACTAAAACAGAATAAGGTAAAATTCGAAGACAATATTAATATGCTCATAAATGTAATTCCAATGACTAAAACGTAAAATTACAAAATATAGAGGGATTGCGGAAAGGGTTTGGACAGTAGTGAAATTACGCACATACCCCTCATCAAAATGGCGTCGTTTTGATGAGGGTATAAAACCCCTATAACCGCCCCCTAAAGGGCCATAATTTCCCATTTTTCATTTTGGGTTCTCTCTCTTTAGAGAGAACCCTCTCGCCTCTCTCTAAACTCTTAACAGAGAGAGAGCCGGCCGCCAACAACCACCGACAATAGCCACCGCCGGCCACCGTTCACGGTGGCCGAAACTTGGAAAATAGCCTAAATCGAAGCCTTATTTCCTCTTAAGCCTAAATCTAGCATATTTTCCTCTTAAAATCCTTTCAATGGCCATAAATCTAAACAAAACCGAAGGATTATACCTTCGATTAAATGACGGTTTGAAGACGTTTGGCTTCCGACGACGCTTGGTAAGTCTCTTCACTCTTCTCTCGGTTATTTTTTGTTGCTTTCTGTCGTCGGTGTTGTTGTGATTTGCTCGTTTCTCTTGTGTGTGTTTGCTACTCGTGTTCTTTGCTCTGTCCGTTGCTCTCAGGTTCTTGTTCTTTTTTTTTGTTTGCAGGTGGTCGATTATGGTTTTATAGCCACTCTGGTTTTCCCTTCGATCCGGGTAAAGAGAAGAGATTCGGTGAGTCACCAAACTATAGTGGTGACTTACCTTTAGGGTTTCAATGTGGAAGGGCAGCTGGTGATTCTGTAGTCTTCAGTGAGGCGTGGAGTCGACGTGGGGCGACTAGAATGTCAGCAATGGTCGATTGGAGCACTTGGTAGCAGAGGGGCGGTGGGCTTCTGGTTAAGAGGCGGCTGTTCTTCTTCCCAGCGGCGGCTAAGTGCATGGGATACAAACCCTAATCAATTTGCGTTAAACACAATGTTTTTAAAATCGAACCGGACATTGAACTGGTGAAGGTACTAGTTCACTAGTTCAACCGAGGTTGAACCGGATTTTTATATAAAATAATATTTTTTTTAATTTTACATAATATTCAAAACAATACTAATATATATGTAACACTTTTTTTAAGTTTACAATATTAAAAGGTATAAAAATATCACAAGTCATAACATATATAAATTAAAAATCATAAAATCAAGTGAAACAAAATGATTCAAATCAACTACAACATAATATTTAAGGTAAAACATATTAAATAATAAATATAATTATATAATTATAATTAAAAAAATAAAATTAGGGCTTAAAAAATCATAACAAATGATGTCATTTGGTTTAATTTAAAAAAAACAATCTCACATGGTTAAGAAACATAGAAGAGCATCCCAAAAGTTTAAAGAGTAAAAATATGATAACAAAACAATCTTACATGGCTAAGAAACATAGAAGAGCATCTCAACTTACTTCTATAAATAATAGAGGTAATTTGACATTCAAAATCATTGAGTCTTTTGGTGAGCACAGAGCGAATTATTTTTTCGCTTCAATTGAGCTCAAATTTTAGGCTTCAATCGAACTTTTAAATTTTTTTTGAGTTCGAGCCTTTTTCGAGTTCAAGTTTTAATATTATATTTCGAGTTCGAGTTGAACTTGATAATTTTTAGCTCGTGAGTTTTTTAGTCGAGTTGAGCTTACTTTTTTCGAGTTCGAGTCGAGCTCAACAATACTCGAATTTGACTTGGCTCGTTGAATAAACGACGTCGTTTGATTTAATTTTTTTTTTAAAGAAAAAAATGAACCGACGGTTCAAACCGGTTTTGCCGATTTTCAGCCGGCTCACCCTAATTTTATCGGTTTTCAGTCGGTTCATTGCCAGACCGATTTTGTGAGGTAACCGGACCAGACAAGCTACCGGTTCACGGTTCAACCGGTTGAACCGGTCGGTCCGGTCCGATTTTGATAACCATGGTTAAACATGTATGCTTGATGAAAACCATATGGGGTCAAATTGTAGCTTTGGTCCTCAAAATTTGAATTTAGTTTTATTCCTATCAAATTGCCTTGAGCATGCATAGGGATGGGCATGAGACCTAAAACCGATGGGTTTCGACCCGACCCGATCGGGTTGAGGTTTTTTTAAAAAAAAATGGGTTCGGTTCGGGTCGGTCTTGGTTTTTTAAATGTGATGTTCGGGTCGGGTTCGGGTTTAGGGTGAAAAATACCCGATCCGACCCGACCCAAAAAAATATATTTTTATCTAATTACAATAATACCCCTCTCTATATATATTTTTCAATTAAGTCACTGTTTTATTGAATAAAAATAATATTTTTTATTAGTTCGGGTCGAGTTTTTAAGTTATATATCGAGTCGGGGTCGGATCGGGTGAAATCTTGTTTCATGCTGGTCGGATCTCAGGTGGAGGAATCATTATTCTTGGGTCGGGTCGGATGGATCAAAAATCCGACTCATGCCCATCTCTAATCATCTATGTTTTATGAAAAGCAGATTGGTCAAATTGTAGTTTTTGTCCTTTTTCTATACTAAGATTCTGGATTTTGTATTTTTACTGTAGTTTAGAATACTGTCTCACTTCTGTCAAATTGTTGATGAAAAGCAAATTATTAAAATGATAGTTTTGGTCCTTTTTCTATACTCAAATTTAGGATTTAGTCTCTCTACTTAATTTAGAATAATTTGGTTTTTTACTTTTTATAATATCTTTGTCCAAATAGATAAATTTTTAATTATTCCAGTAAAATACAGATGTTGACTTTCCAAACAAAATATCATATCAACTCCATGAGTTAAAATCAGCATTTATTAGAAAAAATCCTATTAGTAGAGTATATACAATGGTGAAATCTCAAATTGGAGCGTAGTAGGAGGACCGAAACGATAATTTGACCAGACAAATTTGATGAATTTGCACAAGCATACGAGTATGAGTTTTTTGCATGGATTGTTCGTGCTAGTTCCCATGTACTATAACTTGTATCATTTTGCAGGCAAAATATGCAATTTCAAGTGAACCCAAGAAACCAAGCTCCATTAGTTTATCTTCATTACAACCACCCAGAACCTTAATTCTTGGTTTTAGCAAGGGTGGTACTGCAGTTAACCAGCTTGTTACCGAACTCGGTTCTCTGGAAGACGAAGCCCCAGTAAATCCTAGCCGTGTAAGAGAACAGCCTGGGGTTGATGAATCATCTGTAGTCCACAAAGAGATTCAGATGATTCCGACCACGAAGGAAAGCTTATTAAACAGCATCTCGGAGATTCATTACGTAGATGTGGGCTTAAACTCTTCTGGTGCATACATCACCGACAAAAACGTGATCGAAAGTATATCGAAGCGCCTTGTGCATGGAGGAGCTCTGGGGATTCGTTTTGTGCTCCATGGAACTCCAAGACAATGGTGCGACAGCAGGCGGACTTGGATACGGGACGAAAAGGACAGGTTGTGTCATTTGCTTGAATCCGAAGCTCAGAGAAGTGGTGGCAGATTAAAGGTGTGTGAGAGGTTTTATTTTGCCGATAGAGCTCCTGATATGCAGATGCATTTTGAAGTTATTGAGAAGATGGATGTTAGTTGATTGCTTAGTGTACGCGTTTCTCAGTTGTATATAATCTTGAAAAGATGGTTGATGTTGGCCTCTTTGTGTTTGTTTCTCCTTAAGCGTCTTTTTTCTCCGTAAATATATAAGGAAATGCCAAACTTTGCGTCGCCATTGCTGGTGCTGCCTGAATTTTGTTGTTGTTTTTGTGTTTCGTCGAGGAAGACGACGGTGAGAACCAAAGCTTCGAAGAAAACACACTATAACGGAGAGCAAACCCTTAGAAGTTTAGAAACACAAGAGAGCTAGCCAGCCCTATTTAAAGTAGATATTGAAAGCAGTTTAGTAACGGTAGGCATCATTTAGAAGAAAATAATAATTGAGTGACCAAAAAAGAAACGAGGTAATAAGTGGATGAACAAATTGGTAATTTATCCTAATATTTAAGGCAATTACTTCGAAATTCGTACATAATTCAAATGGTTTTTTCTGTTCAAAATCCAACCCGAAGGGGCACAAAAGAGCGGCCGTGATAGATGAGAGCTAAAGAAGAACACTCGAAGTTGCACTCGCTGTGGCGTTCGGTAGAGAGAAAATACTTGTACCTTCTCCGACAAAAGAACACAAAAGCTACTCTCCTCCAAATCCACGCTTTCATGCTCCGTCACTCCATCGAAACCAACCTTAATCTCTTTACCAAGTTCATCACAGCCTGCGGTTGTATCTCCTGTCTTTCCGCAACCAAACACGACCGCCGCAATATCACGTTTTTGACCCTCGCTAAGTCTTGTGCCTTAAACATGGCTACCTGGGAGGGTTTACAGATACATAATCACGTGATGAAATTTGGGTTTTGCTTGGATTTGTATGTTTCGACGGCTTTGCTTGATATGTATGCGAAACTTGGAACCATGGGTTCAGCAAGAAAGGTTTTTGAAGAAATGCCTGAGAGAAGCGTTGTTTCGTGGAAAGCTCTGATTTGTGGCTATGATAAAGCTGGGGATATGGAGAGAGCAAAAATGATTTCGGGTGAAATGCCAGAGGAGGATTCTGCCTTTTACAATGCTATGATTGATGGATATGTTAAGTTGGATGATTTGGGTTCGGCTCGAAGTTTGTTTGATAAAATGTCGGATAGGGATGTGATTTCGTGGACTAGTATGATCAATGGATATTGCAATGGTAGTGATGTTGTTTCTGCTAGGAATTTGTTTGATTCCATGCCTGAAAAAAATCTAGTATCTTGGAATGCAATGATCGCCGGGTACTGTCGTAACAGGCAACGCATGAAGCTTTGAAATTGTTTCACGAAATGCAATCAACGACGTTGTTCGAGCCAGATAAAGTAACCATTGTGAGCATTCTCCCACCTATTGCTGATTTGGGCGCTCTTGAGCTGGGTGAGTGGGTTCACCATTTTGTTCGTAAGAAGAAGCTTGATAGAGCAACCAATGTATGCACTGCTCTTGTTGATATGTATGCAAAATGTGGAGAGATAAATAAAGCGAAAAAAGTTTTCGATGAGATGCTGGAAAGGAAATAGCTTCATGGAATGCTTTAATAAACGGATATGCAGTCAACGGATGTGCCAAAGAAGCACTGGAGGTATTTTCAGAAATGCAGACTCGAAGAATTATGCCAAACGATGTGACCATGATTGGTGTTTTATCCGCTTGTAACCATGGTGGTCTGGTGAAGGAAGGTAAGAGGTGGTTTAAAGCGATGGCGGGATTTAGGCTCACCCCGAAAATCGAGCATTATGGTTGTATGGTTGATCTGTTAGGGAGGGCAGGATGCGTGGACGAAGCTGAGAAGTTGATAGAAAGTATGCCCTATGAGGCCAATGTGATTATCCTCGATTTGGCAGATTGTATTAAACTTGGATCGAACTAGTTCCCGTCTGGTTGATTTTTAATTCAAGTCACTTGAGATAGTTCGACTTTAACATTCGAAATATATGGTTTCGAAATAATTTTTAAGTTCTCATGAGGTCATTTGTAACTACATAGAAGACATTTTTGCAATGAACACGGGAGACAGAAAAGATGAGGTACAGGAATTACATCAAGATCCCATGAAATTTACCCAAACCTAAAAGCAGACTCCAATAAGCAACATATTGCGAGACTAAAGGGGAGCACTGAACGATGGAGTGCAGTGTGTTTAGTTACCATCCAAACTGTCATCGTATGGAGCTTACGAATATGTGTGATTAGGAAAGTGCTGTCACATGAAGGGTCAATCTGGATAACTTGGGTCTATTCCTATGTTATTAAGGAGGGCTTCTTTTGGCAGGTGGTTAGTCCTCAGGGGTGTAGCTAAACTTGAAGACGCTTATTGCTCGGGCACAGTTTGAAGGACGTCTTCACTACAACCAGACGTGCCTCATCTCATTGATTAGGAAACTGTTGCTACATTAAGGGTCAATCTGGATAGTTTGGGTATATTCCAATGTTATTAAGGAGGGTTCCTTATGGCAGACGGTTAGTCTTCAGGGGTGCAAGCAAACTTGGAGAAGCTTATTGCGCTTGATGGATAAGGCTGCTGTCTCTATCCAAGGGCTGTTAGGAGCCATTCTCCTCAGTTGTTCTAATTTAAAATGACACCTGACCTGTAAGGGATTAGGTTTCTTGGAGCGATCAGCCTTATCCCTGGGATGGGTATTACAACCCAAGCAATGACCGGAGTAATAGATTGATTAATCAATTAAACATGTAAGGATTAAATTGAGTAATAGATTGATTACTGGGATGGGTATTGTAAATAAGGATACATGTTTAATTGGAATCTTCAATTTGCGCCTGCTAGGTAATTGTTGTTGGTTGATCAGTTTAAAGCACAGAGTGACACACACCTATCCATACCATTAATGATGTGTACCGATATACATCATTAATATAAAATTATAATAAAATTAATAAATGATCATTAAATTTATTTAAATAATTTCATTTTTCATTGAATTTTTAAAAATTATAAAAATGCATTAAAGTTCAGATTTTATTAAAAATTAAGTAATGATCCTGAAATATTTGTTTAGGAGGTGACGTGACATGTTAAATTAGAAAATATTTTATTTGACCTTTCAATTATAATTAAAATTTTGTTTTTGATATTTTTAAGTAATAAATTTAAAAAAATAGAAATTTAGATTTTTTTAAAAAAATATATATAAAAACCGTTTATTTTTTTATCATATTATCTCAAAACTAATTATGTGTTAACAGTGATTTTGTTTGTAGAATTAAAAAATTATAATTTTTGAGATCTAAAAAATTGAATTATCAAACAATGGAATTATTTTATTAAATGATGTGACTCAAGCATTTGACTTTTGCTTAAGAAGTTCAGAAAATTATAGTATCAACTGAATAAAAAAATTATATCTAATCTTAAATAAAAATAATTGAAACAATTCTTAACACTATATCAAGTAATTTATATGGTATAAATTCAATATTTATAATATTATATTAAAAATAATATTTAATTGATTTATATCTATTTTATTTTCAATTCGAAGAACATAATAAAAAATATTTTAATTAAAATCAACAATAAAATAAAATTTTAGTTACAATTAAAGGATAAAATAAGATATTTTCTATTAATTTAACATGTCACTTCACATCTTTAATGATAGATAATGATCATTGTGCCTATTTTGTAACAAAATTTAAAGTTTAATATCTATTATATAATTTTTAAAAATTTAGTATTTAAAAATATCATTTTGATATAATTTAATATCTATTTATGAATTTTAATTTATAAAATTAACGATGGATATAACATGTGATGTCTATTTTAGATTTTTCCTAATTAGTCTTTGCTAAGATATGAATAGTTGAACCCGTCTTTAACCTACTTGGATCGAAAAGAATATTGTATATCAAAAGTAGAGGGATTACATTTTAAAGTATGAAAATGTACGGGGGATGCGTGATAATTAGACCAAATAAAGACGCTAGAAGTAACTGCTAAAGTTTGCCAGGCCATCTATCCAAGTCAATACTTGTTTTCATCTAAACCATCCATCGTAAATCATCAACGCCCAATATTCGTCGTTCAGATTTTCTCACGGATTACAATCCCAACTTAGAACTCCCACTTGCCCCTATAAATCCCTCACAATATTGTTCCACCCCGACAAATTCCCAATTGAATAGTCTAAATCTTTTGTTTTTGATTGAAGATGTCGGGAAGAGGAAAGGGGGGCAAGGGGCTGGGGAAGGGAGGAGCAAAGCGCCACCGTAAGGTCCTCCGCGATAACATCCAGGGCATCACAAAGCCGGCGATTCGACGCCTTGCTCGACGGGGAGGAGTGAAGCGTATCAGCGGCTTGATATACGAGGAAACCCGCGGAGTTCTCAAGATATTCCTGGAGAACGTCATCCGCGATGCCGTGACCTATACCGAGCACGCAAGGAGGAAGACGGTGACCGCTATGGATGTGGTCTACGCACTCAAGAGGCAAGGTAGGACTTTGTATGGATTTGGCGGGTAGACGAGTTTAGGGTTTATGATTGTAATCGAAGCAGAATTTTAGGGCTCAGTCGAAAATTACAAGTTGGGTTATGTTGTAATCTGTAATTGTTCTATCAATTACGTACTCTGGTGGAATTCCGATTCATATGGATGATGGCCTAAATGGTCCTTAAGCTATAAAAAACCTTTCAATTTGGTACTTTTACTTTCAACGCGTCTGTTTTAACACCCAAAGGTCAAAGCTTACGGTGAACTAATAAAATAATTATTCAACCTTTAAACTATTACATGACAACGTAATTAGGAATGAAGTCTAATGATGTGATATTACTCAATGATACGGTGGTGTGGTGGTGTCTGTACAAATAAACTTCATAAAAAAGTAATTGAGGTTTTCTTTACATTAGAAGTGAAAAGTTAATAAAGTAATTTGTGTAAAATAAGATTATAAGTCATTTTTTTAAATTTTAGTTGAATAGGAAAATAAATTATATTGATTATTTATTTTTTGTCAATTAAATATTAGAAAATAAATAAAACATTTTTCTAGAAAAATAATTACAAAGAATAGACCCTTATTTTTTAAAAAATAATAATAAAAATATTTAAATTTTCAAATAAAATAATAAAAAGTTAAATATAAAAATATCATTAATTATTAAATAAAAATATATTTGATTTTAAAATATTATTTAAGTTAATTTATTATTTTATTTTTCATTGAAATTACAACAAAAAAGGCAATCAAAATGATTATTCGTGTATCAATAAAAATTAAGATAATGAGAATTTGCAATTATTGGAATGAGAGAATGATGTATACTTTCATAATTTTTTGTATAATTAATATTTTAATAATTCAACTGTCAAATATAGGGGTGTGCAAATTTGACCTGAGATTTCGGGTACTCGGAGTGTAGGGTACTCGAATCTTCGGATAATTGATTTTTCGGCTCATGTCTCGACTTTGATTTTGTGAGTACCCGGTAATTGGGTACTCGAATTTTGCAAGTATCCGATTATTGAATACTCAGACACTCGATTTTTTTAATTATTTTAAAATTATTAATTAAAAAAACAAATTTAAATGTATATATAATATTATTAATAATTAAATATATAATAATATAATATTATTAATAATATTATATATATTATATATAATAATATATTATTAATAATTAAATATATAATAATATAATATTATTTTATATATAAAAAATCCTTAATCGGGTAACCGGGTACTCGAAAAAATTCAATTTTGAGACCCCGACCTGACCCGGGGAATGTCAGGTCGGGTACCTGACCCGGTTGGGTATATTTTTTTTAGAAAATTACCCGGTTTTTTTAGTTTCGGGTTGGTGGATCGGGTCAATTGTGTCGGGTAATTTTGTACACCCCTAGTCAAATATCAATATAAACATACTTTTTATATATTTAAAATTATAAATTAGTGTGATCTTTATCATATTGCTATATCGATGTATAATTTAAGTGAATATAATATAAAATATGACCATCAAATTATCGAAATATTAATCTATGTAAAATTTTACAAATATATAAATTACTTTAACTTTATACTTGTAACACCCTAATCCAATCAGACCCGAAGATCCATGGATTACAATGCCACATGGAACCATCAAAATTGTCAACCCGAAAATTTCGTTAAAGCATTTAATAACCATTCATCATAATTTAAACGGAATCGAAATCAAGTTCACAAAATAATGGAGTCTCCCAAAAATGTACAAACACAATCCATGAGTTTGAAAATCAAAATAGAATTATGACTCGAATAGTCAAGGTCCATATAGAATACATGCCCTCTACAAATACTCAAGATATATTCTACCGTCGTCGGGTTTGGAATGAACAGATGTGATAGGCTCCCTCAAAGATCCTCTACTAACCTGCACGCGGAAACACATTCCATACAATGAGCTCACAAGCTTAGTACCACGAAAATTACTATGCAATACTACATGCATTCATTTCATGAACATGTCGAAATGTAAAGTCATAAACGTGTAAGAGTACATATCAAACATGAGGTAGGCCAAGTGAAGTGGTCGGAGGAATTTATGTGCATCTTGAACAACACACTAGCCTATCTAGAACGTGATAGCTTCAGGGTAAGAACCGAGATTTGTGTGCATCGAAAAGTATGGCCCTTAGTCTACCTTGGATCCTCAAGAGTTTGGGGTGAGGTCTGGAATTTACGTACATCGAAAGCTCACATCCCGTACCCAGTCGAGCATAGGGTACGATTTCAGAATTTACGTGCATCGAAATTCGTATCAGTACGACCCAGAATTTATGTGCATCAGATACGTACCAAACAAACAATATCCAGAAATTTACAAAACAAAGGACGATCTTCATAATGCTAGAGTAACTCGGGTGTCCTAGTCGTTTCCCGAGCATCATACAAAGGTTATCTTATGTCACTCTTGCTTGGTTTTTATGTGAGAAATGAGTTAAATTGTTTGTTTTCACTTGTATTAGATACTTATAGCTTATACGAAGTTAAAACACCTTGGCCCGAACACCCAAACCAATTTACAAAAATTGCCTAAAAATCACCATGGGCATCGATATTGGGCCAGTAAATTATGAATTCCAAAATTCTTTTAGTAATTATTTTGCATTTAATTTTTAGTGTGAGACTTGGCTCCACTAATTTCTGTGCAGGGATTCCAATAACTGAATTCCATAACTTTTTTGCTTGTTCCAAAAAAACCAGTATAGTGTAATAAGACAACTTATTGATCAAAGTCGTGAATAACACACATTAATATTCGTAGTTGCCAACTTTGTGGGCCACAACTTTAATTTTGATGGTTCAAGTTTTGGTTGACATCGTGAAGTTAATAATGATGATCATGAAATCAATGAGGTAGGTAAATTTTTCAGTATTTCCTTTTTATCTTAGATGATTAGAAAATCGTTCTTCTACCTTTCTTCAATCTAAGACGATTCAAATAGCGTAGTAAAAATAAGATAGCAAATAAATTTGTCTTTGAGATTTATCATGTCGTTTAAATGGGTTTATTTAATCTCAAAGTGGATAAATATGTTTAATAGATATTGTTGTTAAAGTAACATTAGTTACTGATTTTATTTCAAAATTTTAATTCTATTCGGTAACAAAATTAAAAATAAACGAGAATACATTTTCTATTTATTGAATTTATAGTTATGTGTTTATAATCAATTGGGATTTTAACAGAATTGTTGAGTTAATCGATCGACGGAATCGGCCAAGAGGGGGTGAATTGGCAATTAAAAATTTCGTGGAAGCTTTTGCAGAAAAATTGAAAGTAATTGCACAGCGATTTACAGTGGTTCGACTTTCTTAAACAAAGTCTACGTCCACTACCTTAGCTATCCACACTAAGGATTTTCCAACAAATTCACTAATTTGTTCTTTCTTTTGAGGCCAAAGAGATAACCTTACAAAATCCCTCAAGAGTATACCCCAACTCTTGAGAACACTCTTTTTCCCAAAGAGAAGATTACAAATTTGCAAACTTACAAGAAAACCTCACAAGGTAAGATGTTTGCACAATTCTAGAACAAGAAAAGAACACTCAAAAATAATTACAAATGAGCACAAATGGCGTTCTTGAAAGCAAAATGAATATTGAAAGGAAAATTGGCTTGATTTGCACAAACTTGGTGTTTGATGCTTTCTCTCTTGTTTCTCTATAATTTCTTGTTGATCAAGGGCTTCAGAACTTTTTTAAATACACCTTGAATCACTTCTGAACGTTGGTGATAATTAGTGGAGTCAATAGAGCCGTTTAAGTGTGAAAACAATTAATTTTTCTAGGTGGAGCGTCTCATGCATCGATGCATGATCAAGGATGCATCGGTGCATTCGTGTAAAATTCAAATATTTTGACCGTTGGAACACTTGATGCATCGGTGCACCAAGTGTGCATCGATGCATGAAATGCATTCGATGTTTGAAAAATAGCCTGGTGCATCGATGCATGGCTTGTGCATCGATGCATCAAATGCATTCGATGTTTTGAAAATATTAAGAGTGCATCGATGCATGCAGAGTGCATCGGTGCGTGGAATGCATTCGATGTTCAATTAATTCATCGATGCATGAACTGATGCATCGATGCATGAACTGATGCATCGGTGCATGCCTTTAAATAATTGATTTAAGGCTTGTTTTTGGTTCAAAATACTTTGTGAAAATTGTTTCAAAAATAGTTTAAGTACAAATCACAATTTTACACATTTAGTAAGGTTTAAAATTGATCTTGAAAAACTTGGAGTGATAATTTGATATTCGGTTAATTGAATCGAATATAAAATTGTAAAATCATTTGTAAAATCTTAAAATTCATTTAACTTAATTTGTTATATCGAAATATCAAAAAAAATTTCAACAATCTCCCCCTTTTTGATATAACAAAACATTTATTTTTCTTCTTCTCCTTTTCCTTTGGTGTCTCTTCAACTTTATTAAGGTCCACCTCATCTTCAAGCATCATCGCATGAGTGAGGAATGAACCGATAAGTTCTTCAAGAGTTAAGGACGATATGTCCTTAGACTCGATGATTGCTATCTTCTTTGATTGCCATGATTTTGGGAGGGAGTAGACTAACTTCCTCACAAGCTTTTCATTTGAGATGATCTCTCCATATGATTTGAGACCATTGACAATCGTTGAAAATCTATCCGTCATAGCTTTGATGTCTTCATTTGGTTTCATCCTGAAATTTTCATAGCTATGCGTTAGAATACTAATTTTTGATTTCTTTACCTCATATGTACCTTCATGTGTGACTTGAAGCTTGTCCCATATTTCTTTGGCGGTTGTACACGATGAAACTCTTCCGTATTCATCTGGTCCAAGAGCACAAAAAATAATATGGATGGCTTTGGAGTTGAGCTGGAACATTCTTGTCTCTCATTCACTCCACAACCTTGGATGAGTGATAGGCTTGATGTATCCTTCTTCTACGGCATTCCATGCTCCCATGTCACTTGCTTGAATGAAGAAAGCCGGGGCATGTCAAATATGATTGCCCACAATTGAAGAAAAAGGGTCAATCAAAGAATAAGCACAAGGCTCATGTGGCTACATGGAGCGATGAAGAAAGTTCCGATGAAGAGGAACAAGAAGTAGCAAACTTGTGCTTGATGGCATTCGGGGAAGATTCTAAGGTAACCTCTAACTCATCCGATTTTGATGATTTATCTTATGATGAGTTATTTGAGGAGTACAATGGGTTGGCTTCGGATTATGAGAAATTGTTTTTAAAATATAAAAATGATGTTTCAAAATTGAAAAATGAAAACAAACTCATATCCAAAACCAACAACGATCTTGAAAGTAAAATCAAAGATTTGCAAATTAAACTAGAAGAGTTTGAAAAGAAAAATTTAGATTTGCAAAATTTACTTTCAAAGATCAATGATGATCATCAAAAGAAAATTGATGATCTTAAAACTTCTTTTGATAAAGTTGGAACAAAACATTTTGAAAAAGGTGGAAATTCAAAATCCAACTTTGTTAGAAAAAGTTTTAGAAACTACAATCATAGAGGTCCCCAAAGAATCTCTAATGGAAAAATCATTAGGAGTATATGGGTTCCTAAAGAACTCATTACTACTAAAGATAAAAATATTCTACACAAATGGATACCTAAGGGGACTAGGATTTTGGAAACTAATGAATATGGACCCAAAAGAATTTGGGTACCAAAAATCAAAAATTAATCTATGTTTGTAGGGAAAGGAGCATTACTACAAGGCACGGGAAACAAATTCAAATTCATGGTACCTTGATAGTGGATGCTCAAGACATATGACCGGAGACAAAAGCCGGTTCATTGAGCTTAACGCCAAAAATGGAGGAGAAGTGACTTTTGGAGACAATTCAAAAGGTCATATTGAAGGTATTGGTACTATAGGTAATACCTCTTCCATACAAATTAAAAATGTTTTGTATGTGAATGGATTAAAGCATAATCTTTTGAGTATTAGTCAATTGTGTGATAAAGGATTCAATGTCTTATTTGAAATTAATGGTTGTAAAGTCATTGACATTGCATCTAATCGGATTATGCTTGTTGGTCATAGAATAGGAAACATTTACATGGTGCATTTAGATTCTATTGATATGACTAATTTATGCCTAGTTGCTAAGGATGAGCATGATAGTTGGTTATGGCATAGGAGACTAGGTCATGCTAGTATGAGTGTTTTGCAATGGTTAATTCAAGGAGACTTAGTAAGAGGGTTGCCTAAGCTTAAATTTGATAATGATAAAATCTGTGATGCTTGTGCTAAAGGAAAACAAAAACGAGTTTCTTTTAAATCTATTAATGATGTATCAACTAGTAGAGTATTACAATTGATCCATTTAGATCTTTTTGGGCCAACTAGAACTACTAGCTTGGGAGGAAAACAATATGCATTTGTCTTGGTAGATGACTATTCTAGATACACTTGGGTTCTATTCTTAAGTACTAAAGATGAAGCATTAGAAAATTTCATCACATTTTCAAAAATAATCCAAAATGAAAAGGTTACTCTATCACTAGTGTTAGAAGTGATCATGGAACTGAATTTGAAAATCTTGGATTTATTGAGTTTTGTAATTCTAATGGTATTAGCCATAATTTTTCAGCACCTAGAACCCCTCAACAAAATGGAGTTGTTGAGAGGAAAATCGAACTTTAGAAGAAATGGCTAGAACCATGCTTTGTGAAAATAATTTGCCAAAATATTTTTGGGCGGAAGCCACAAATACCGCTTGTTATGTTGTAAATCGAGTAATGATTAGGCCAATTTTAAAGAAAACTCCATATGAAATTCTCAAAAATAAAAGCCTAACATTAGCTATTTTCATCCTTTTGGATGTAAATGTTTTGTTTTAAACAACGGTAAAGAAAACCTTGGCAAATTTGATGCTAAAAGTGATGAAGGAATTTTTCTGGGTTATTCCTTAAATTCTAAAGCTTATCGTGTATTTAATAAAAGAACTTTAGTTGTAGAAGAGTCTATACATGTTGTTTTCGATGATAATCCCCTTCCGAGGAAGGATTCTTCTATTAATGATGATGTAGGTATTGTACAAGCAAATGACGTTAGACATGACGTTGGAGAATCATCATCAAAGGAAGAAACAAAAGATGAGGAAACTCATGATCCCCTCGAGAATCCAACCAGTGAAGAAAGGGAAGTATCTTTTCCAAGAGAGTACAACTATGTCAAGGATGGTGAAATTATAGGTGATCCATCAAAAGGGGTAACTACTTGATCTTCTCTTAGAAATATCTGTAATTATGTTGCATTTATTTCATGCATAGAGCCTAAGAACATCAAAGAAGCATTAAAAGATGAACATTGGATTATGGCTATGCAAGAAGAATTAAATCAATTTGAGAGAAGTAAAGTATGGACATTAGTTGAAAGGCCTAGTAATAAATCTACTGTAGGTACTAGATGGGTTTTTAGAAATAAACTTGATGAAAGTGGTAATATAGTAAGGAACAAGGCTAGACTTGTTGCTCAAGGCTATACTCAAGAAGAGGGCATAGACTATGATGAAACATACGCTCCCGTAACTAGGATGGAAGCAATTAGAATGTTATTAGCATTTGCATGTTTCAATGAATTTAAATTATATCAAATGGATGTTAAAAGTGCATTTTTAAATGGTTTTATAAAAGAAGAAGTGTACGTGGAACAACCTCCAAGTTTTGAAGATTCAAATTTTCCGGATCATGTTTTAAAATTGACAAAAGCTCTTTATGGTTTAAAACAAGCTCCTAGAGCTTGGTATGAAAGATTGTCAAATTTTTTAATTGAAAAAGGTTTTTCAAAAGGAAAGGTTGACACTACATTGTTTTTAAAGAGAAAAGGTAAAGATTTATTAGTAGTTCAAATTTATGTTGATGATATAATATTTGGTTCTACTAATGATGTTCTTTGCCAAGAATTTTCTAAGCTAATACAAAGTGAGTTTGAGATGAGCATGATGGGGGAGCTCTCATTTTTCTTGGGACTCCAAATCAAGCAAAGAAAAGATGGCATCTTCATTAATCAAGCTAAGTACGTCAAAGATATGCTCAAGAAGTTTGGACTGGAAAATGGGAAACCTCATGACACTCCAATGAGCTCTTCTACAAAGCTTGACTTAGATGAATGAGGTAAATGTGTGGATGTTAAATTATATAGATCCATGATTGGCTCATTGCTTTATCTAACCGCAAGTAGACCGGATATTATGTTTAGTGTTTTCTTGTGTGCTAGGTTTCAATCATGTCCTAAAGAATCACATTTACTAGCCGTTAAGAGGATCTTTAGATACCTTAAGGACTCTCCTAGTATAGGTCTTTGGTATCCTAGAGACTCTAGTTTTAGCTTGCATGCCTTTTCTGATGCGGATTATGGAGGATGCAAATTAGATAGGAAAAGCACCTCCGGTACTTGCCAATTCCTTGGAAATATGCTGATTTCTTGGTTTTCAAAGAAACAAAATTGTGTTGCATTATCTACCACTGAAGCGGAATACATTTCAGCAGGTAGTTGTTGTGCACAAGTTTTATGGATGAAACAACAACTTTTTGATTATGGAATTGAAGTAGGTACCATTCCTATCAAGTGTGACAATACTAGTGCTATTTGTCTCACTAAAAATCCCATCCAACACTCTAGAACTAAGCACATTGAAATAAGACATCACTTCATTAGAGACCATGTCACTAAGGAAGATGTAGTTCTAGAATATGTTGATACTTTGCATCAATTAGCGGATATCTTTACAAAACCCTTAGACAAGGAAAGATTTTGGACACTTAGGAGAGAATTAGGTTTAACTGACCTATCTTCACTTAGTGTTTAAAATAATTTTAGCACTTTTAAGAATAAATGAAAAATGCTTATAAATAATAATTTTTGATTGCATTCTTACTATTAGTTAGGGGGAGTTTGTGATTCTTAGTGAAAAATAATTTTATGTTCAAATAAAGTTTAAAGATTAATTTGTTTGATTGAACATAATTAATTATTGATATATGAGTTGCCATTACCATTAGAGCCAAATTATTTAGCATTTTAAGTGTTTAAAACGGATTTTTGACATTTTTGTGCTTCATGCACCGATGCATTTAACAATGCATCGATGCATCCTTGAATATGCATCGATGCATAAGACCATGCACCGATGCATCTGTCGGGTTTTAGGTTTAAAATCTTCATCTTCTTCATTTTTCTCAAAATCTAAAACACTAAACACACGGCCGTTCGTCCCCCTCTCCCTCAAATCTCTATTTTTGCTCAAAATCTTCGCGAAAACATCAGATTCTTCAAGTTTTTCATCCTACAAACCTGCTACAATCATTAAATCGCACAAAACATCTCCACATTCCTCTCAATCCGAATTTTTCAAGGTATTTTTTACAAAAACTCTATTTTATTAATTTTTGAACTTAGGACTAGTTTAGATTAGTTATAGTTTAAAATAATTATCGGGCATTGGTTATATGATGATTCTAAACTAGTTTCTACAACGAATTTCATCAAAAACGCATAATTTTTCAAAATTATTTGGAAATTTCGAATTAAAAAAAATTATTATTATTATTTCGAAAGTTAATGATACTTTTGATTCAATTATGTTAGTTTCATGAAAACTATGCGTATTATGATATTAATTTTAAATAGTTTTTCAAAACTTTGCCCATTAGGACTTTGTTAAAGAACCTTGAATTATTGAGGACTCATTTGAGTTTTGGGATTAATTGTTGTGCATACATGTGTTTTAAAATTGCAGGTGATATTCATTTTCAAATTTCCCTTACCATGTCAAATCCTAAACGCCCTAGGTCATCCTCTAGTCGGTCTCACCAAAACCGTCCTCCCGTTCAACATCCTAATCCCGTTCCTCCTCAACCTAATCCTAATCCTCAAGCTCCTAATGGCTAATTGAGTGTTTGTTTCAATACGCCAGAGCGTCGTAGAAACGAACTTTATAATAGATACATTGTGTCTTTCCAATCCTATCGAATTCGGGAAAAACGTATTCCCTCGCTTCAAGCCATGAACAAAATTGAATTTGAATACCTCCCGAATCTTAGAAGGTGGAAGTTTGATAAACTCTTTTCTCTTCAACCCATCGTTTTTCATCAACTTGTCCGTATTTTTTATTCAAATGCGGTATGCATTCAAAATGAAACCCAATGTGGAACCATCGGTATTAGATCCTACCTTTTAGGACAATACATTGTGGTTGATTCCGCAACCATTGCTACTCATTTCGGATTAGATGATAATGGTGCTTTTGATGAAAAAGAGAATGTGAATTATCCCTATATCCCTCATACGAGTGTCAGTTCTCTTCGAACTCATCACAACCGTTTTCTTCACTTCATTATTTCTTGGTGGTTTAGACCATCGGCTGGTCGTTACTCCACTCTTCGTAATAGGGATTTGTGGTGGATGTACTGCATTAAAAATAAAATCAAAATAAATCTTCCACAAATTATATTCAGCCAATTAGTAGACATCGTTAATATTGTCCCTTCCAAACATGTTGAAACCTTAGCCTACGGTTGTCTACTTAGTAACTTGTTTATCAAACTTGGTTTAAACGTTTCTCTCGACACTCCTATCCCTCTCCAAAATCAAATCAACCTCACATCTTTGAAGAAAGCAGATTGGATTCAGGATGAGCGAACCGATCTTTGGGTCTTTCGACCCAATAAGCCAACTCCGGGAGCTAGTTCTTCTCGAGCTGCTCCTAGTTCTTCTCGTTCTCCTCCTCCTCCTTCAGCTTCTGACGCTGATGATGATCCAGAGCTTCAAAGGCTTATGAGAGATATTGACGAGGAAGTACCAGCTCGACAAGATGATCAAACGCCACCTTATTTCCGATCTTTTCTAGAGTCGTTTGATCTACGTTTTGCCTCCATTGAGTCTACGATTTCTGAGTTTCAGAGGGAGATGCGTGATCGTATGGATGCTCTGACTCTTGAAGTTCGAGCTCATTATCCTCCTCCTCCCGATCCTCCGATGGAGTAGACTTGCTTGTCATGTTTTCTTGTTTTTAAAACTTGGATTGATTTTTATTTTTGTGCTTTGTTTGGTACTTTGAACTTGATTAGTTGTTGGATGTTTGTTTGAGGATGCTTGAACTTATTATATATATTTGGTTTGACATTTTAACGCTTTCTGTTTATTAATTTTGCATCATTAGAAATTTATGACCAAATTATGCCATTTCACATTTTATTATGAATATTGTTTATGAAAACTAATGGCTAATCTCTCTTTTGATTGTGATCTTAGCAGCCTATTATTAATAAATCAATTGGCTAATGTTTTTCAAAATTCTTGTTTAAAACGTTTTTATAGAGTCTTTTTGATTTAACAAAAAGGGGGAGAAAATTTAAGATGTGCTATAGTAAGGGGGAGTAAGTTTTTCAAAATCGATTTCAAAAATAGTTTAAGTACAAATCACAATTTTACACATTTAGTAAGATTTAAAATTGATCTTGAAAAACTTGGAGTAATAATTTGATATTCGGTTAATTGAATCGAATATAAAATTGTAAAATCATTTGTAAAATCTTAAAATTCATTTAACTTAATTTGTTATATCGAAATATCAAAAATGTTTTCAACAAGAATTTATTCTATTACTATTTATTATAGAAATCATTTAAAAGTAACAACTTTGTTACTGATTTGTTTCAAAATTTTAGTTTTTAACTAAAATTTGTTGGTATAATAAACATGAATTTATTTTCGATTTATTTTTGAAACTATTATTAATTCTAATTTCACGTCTTAAATAAAAAAAATGGGTAATCACATCGATTCACTAAACTCATAATATGGAGTATTAGTTTGCTCATGCTTTAAATTAAAATTCAACGGTGAATCACAACGAGAAGCTTCTAAAATTCTATGGATAGAATTTCAAAACATGACAATAAAAGATGTTGTTCTATTTGGTCATGTTTATTTTGGTCAAATATTGGATGATCCTCCTATTATTAGAGAGAAAGAGATAAATATTGTTACCGCATTAATTATTGTTAAAGCTTGAGAGCAATTTAACTTTATATATTGGAAATACACCCTGAATAGATTGTCAAATACATTGTATAAAGTTTATAATATCCATAAGATGGATAAAAAGACTATGGATGATATTAGACCATAAATACAAAATGGAAGATGCTGATGCTAAAGAATTATTAATGATCAAGTTCTTAAAATTTATAATAATGACACAAATGAAGGATAATAAATAATTTATTATCTCCATTGATGATAGTAAAAATATTGATATTTGTTTTGTTAAAAGAGCAAAAGCAAAGTTATAGATAAATTTATTCTCTATAAACAATAAATTGAAAATTAACTTAATAAAAAATTAAGATGATAATAAGTGATAGTGGTGGTGAATACATTGAATCATTTGGTGAATATTGTTCAAAATATGGTATTATTCACATAGTAACACTATCATACTCTCCTCAATCGAATAGAGTAGCCAAAAGAAAAAACCAGACTTAAAAGAAATTAAGAACACAACACTATGAAGTTTTGAGTTGTCACAGAATCTGTGGGAGAGAGGAGAAATTGTTCTATCAACTAATTACCTTTGAAATAAGATTTCAAGAAAAATAAAAATAATAAGATACTATAAGAGTTATGGAGAGGTCAAAAATCATCATACAAACACTTGAAAAATATGGGGTGTCTTGTCAAGGTAATGACATCATTACTGAAGCAAATGAAAATAGGTCCTAAATGATGTATTACATTTTTTTACTATCCTATTTATCTTAGAAGAATACATCGATGCTCGTTGGATATTTGATATTCAAGATACCAAAAGTACAAGTATATACGCATTCACTTTGAGATGAAGAGTCGTATTATGGAAATCCTTAAGAAAATGATTATAACTACATTCACAATAGAATTTGAGTTTGTAACTCTAGACAAGTCTTAAGAATAAGGTAAACGAATTTAAAATTTCTTAGAGGGTATTCTTGAATGGGTAAAATATGTGCCCATAGTATGCATATATTGTGACTAGCATAAATTTCATGTATAATGGTAAGTCGAGACATATGTGTCGTTGACATAATACCATTAGACAACTGATCTCAAATGAAATTATCTTTATTGATTTTGTAAGATCAAGCAAACCTGCTAACTAAATGGTTAAATAGAGATCAAATTGAGAAAACATCTAAAGAAACGTGACTAAAACCCATGAAATTTAAAGACATTGTGTAACATCCCAAACTACGGGTTAGTGACCAAATTATAAAATTTCAGAATTTGGTGATTAAAGTAGAATAGTTGAATAGTTCAATGATTTATGTGGAGATATTTCCTGAAAGTTGTTAGTAATTATTAAAAGAATTAAAGGGCAAAAGGGTAGTTTGACTTGGAAATTATAATAAAATGATATATAGGCACGTGGGATAAGGATGAGGAGATATTTTCTCCACTCCATCTTCTTCTTCTTCATCATACGAGAGAAAGAGAGAGCCAAGCTTGCAAAGGTAAGTTTTTGAATTTGTTGATTATTTGTTGATTTAAAGCTTGGGTTTTGATCATTAGATGATAATTAAGCTTAAGGAAAGCTTAAGTTATCTTAAAATCAAAAGATAAAGGAGTTATGATAGATTAAAGAAAATTGGTTTTTAAGAGAATTTGTGGAAAAGAGTTGACAAGTTGAATTTGAAGTTTAATTTGACTTGTCATCTATGAGAATAAGAAGTTAGAAGTGTTATAATTAAGTTTGGATAACATGAAAAATTTGGTATGATTATTGATTTCTATATGGAGAATAAAATTTTGAGGTTTAAGATGAAATAAATGGATATAAATTAGTTTAAGTATGTATATTTGAGTTAAGAATAGAAAAGTGAATGAAACATGAAGAATTGAAGAGGAAATAGTGAATTTTCGTGCAATGAACAATGATTTCTGGGCAGGTGCATCGATGCACTATGAGTGTGTACCGATGCACTAAGACAATTTTGAAGGTACATCGATGCATTAAGGGGTGCATCGATGCATGGGAATTTCGAAGTTATTTTGTGTACCGATGCACCCATAGTGCATCGATACACCCCTAAAGGAAAAATGGAATCTTGGTTCATTAAACTAGCTGGAGTTATTAACATCAAGTTATAAGGTTTAGGATCCTGATAATTGTTGTGAAAATTATATTTATGTAGATACAGAGCCTAAACGAGTTCTGGAACAATCAAATAATTAGGATCAAATCAAAGCAAGGCTAAGGTGAGTGCAATTTTAATTTTACTTATGGTATTGAACGAACATCGGCTTGCGATGAGTCAATGATGGAGTTACTATGGTAAGAAGTGACTCCTAAAATGTTATTTGATTTGTGATTCTTATATGTGCATGAATACATGAAATGGGTATAAGTTATTATATATGTTATATGATCTGCATAAACATAAGATATATGATATGATATACATGACTATATGCATATGTGATACATGCTATGAGACATGATCAATGTGAAATGAGATAAGTTAAGTGACTATATGAAAATGTTACATGATCTACATGCTTACATGAATATGCAATATGTATTACATGTTATATGAAATGACATAGATGTTTATACATACATGTGGTATGTGACAGAAGAAAAGGTATATGTGATCACAAGAGAAATGACATGAGTTCATGAACATATGAAAAACAAGAATAATGCCCATGGTATATGATATGAGAGCTATAGGTATAGTTGGTATGCCAAGAGTCGAGGGTTCTACGTGGTCCTTCGGGACGTATATGTATCCTTTGGAACATTTACAGGGTCTTTTGAGACACATATGTGATCCAATGGAATATGTATATGGTTCTTAAGGAGTGGTCCTTCGGGACAAATACAGTACATAGGTCCTTCGGGACAAATTTCATAGCCCCTGGTAGGACCCCATACGAGCTGTGGTGACAGCATAGTGCACAACCTTAATGTACTCGAATACCTTGAGTTCTCAGTAATGTACATGGGCTTACAAAAAGGTATAAAAGTGTTTGCATTATTACATGTTATCATGCCATTATTATTTACATGGAATCATATGTGATATGATTGAATGAGTAGAAGATATGTTCATATGGATATGAAATGCATTATTTTTATTATATGTTTATATGCCTCACTTAGTGTGTGATTGTTTCACACGTAAGTTTGGGAAGCGAAAAGAGAAATAAAGAGGAACAAGATAGGTCAATTCTCCTTACCAAAGATCAGATCAGAAATGTAAATTGAATTATATGTATTTGTTAGAAAGAATTTAGTTGTCATGTAATAAGAAAAGATTTGTATTGGATACGCTCTGATCGAGTTTTGAAATGATTTAAATGTATATGTGTAAATGTAAATGTAAATGTAAATGTATAGTAATGAACGGTTAAATTTTTACGAGTTTTATGAACGTTTTACAAATTCATTGTAGCAATGTATCGATGCATTGTAGCACTATTCATGGTATTGTTCATTACTGTTCATTATTGTTCATAGTATTGTTCATACCATATTTTACTGTTCATAAATACGTTTTTGACTCAAAATTTTATAACGAACACAATTCAACAATATATGATCGTATTTTCTTAATAAAAGATCAAAGGTTATGTTATTTTACAAGAATAAAGGTTTTGAAAAGTCAATGTGACATCTCGGACTCGTATCCGGGTCGGGTACGGGTTGGGTTGTTACACATTGTGTGAAGGAAAACCCTACCTAGTTGATTAAAGATCCCAAGACCTAGTTTCAAAGAGACAACCTAATTACATAAATTGTATACAATCACTATAGGGTCTCTCATCCCAAGCCTGTTACTATGATGTAAACAATGACCAAATTGGTATAGGCTAAGCAAGACTTTTAATGACAATTGTGTGCTTCGAGGAGTCGAGCAACATAATTCATTTAATTTTGAATCAAATTTAACTATATTTTTCTCTTTTTCAAATCTCATTCTATAATTTTTAGTCCTTTCTCATCTCAATCTAACAATACAATAATATATTGTGTTTTGTTTTTTATCATTTTCTATTCAAAATTAAGTTTTGTATCATACTCACATTTAAAATTTTATATTTATTCACTCTTAGTTATATTATAATGTTTTCTTAACCAACAATAAAAATAATATATTTGACAAATTTTAATCATTTTTATGAATTATTAATATAACATTAAAGTAATTATTTAAAACAATAAAATATATTTTAATTTTATAAAGATTTATTTTTGAGATTTCACTCAACCTAAAAATATGTTCGAGACAGATATGATAATAGGAATGTCAAATATGTGTATATTCAGAAACACCTTTAAATCCAACGAGACTGGTTTAAATAATAAGCAGTTTGATATCACTTAAACAAATCTCGAGTTTGAGTTCTTAATCGACTGAACCGTAGTTTTTTCGGTTAATCAGTCGGTTAATTTTAGGTTCAATCAGTTAATAGTTAATATTTTTTTCAAACTTTGATTATATGTTAATCCAGTTCAATCAGTTACCAAAATTATTAAAATTTTAATATATTATATATATTATTTATATATGAGAGTGTTTAAACTTCGATTTTAACTGAATTAACTGACCAAATTAACTGAAATATATAAAATATTTAATATATAATATATATTATTTATAAATTTTGATTAACCTACCGATTAACCAAACTTTGTTTGATTTGATTATTTTTTCGAAAAATTTCAGTTCAATTAACATTTAAAAGAAAAAATTTCGGTTAATGAAATTTTAGAAGTTAGGTTCGATCGGTTTTAGGGGTGTTTATTCGGTTAATTCGGTGTCCGAACCGACTGAACTATCATTTTCGAATTAACCGAACTTTTTTTCAAAAATATTAACCGAACCGAATAAATTTCGGTTAATTCGGTTAATTTTCGAATTAACCGAAATTTTTTAAAATTTTAGAATTTAATATTTTTTAATTAAAAAAAACAATTTACAATTAATTTAAATAATATCTAATTATAAATAATATCTAATTAATTTGATTCAAACATTTTGTATTTAGTTTTGATATTATTTTAATTAATTAATATTGATTTGGGTATAAATGGATTTTAAATGGATTGTGCCTTTTAATATAATTATATTTAAAGGTTAATTCGGTTAATTAACCGATTTCGAACCGAATTAACCGTTAACCGAATTCCAAAAAAATCCTTAACCATTCCCCAACCGAATTAATTCGGTGGCCGACCGAATTAACCGAACTAATTCGGTTCGATCGATTAATTCGGTTAAAACCGAATTTTGAACACCCCTAGTCGGTTTATTGAACCGACCAATTGATCACCCCTATCCTAAGCTATTGCTCATGCCCTAATTTTTATTTTTATAATTGATGCCTCTAATATCTATATTTATAATTAAGGCCCTTATTTTTTTCTTTAATTCCATAAGTCTTTTAGTTTTTGGCTCTCTTCTTCTATCTCTTATTTATTCATTTACTTTTGAATTAAATTTAACTATATTTTTTTTATCTTTTTCAAATCTCATTCTTTAATTTTTAGTCTTTTCTCATCTCAATCTAACAATACAATAATATATTGTGTTTTGTTTTTTATTATTTGTTATTCAAAATTAAGTTCAGTATCATACTCACATTTAAAATTTTATATTTATTCACTCTTAGTTATATTTATAATGTTTCCTTAATCAACAATAAAATATATTTTTATTTTATAAATATTTATTTTTGAGATTTCACTCAAAACCTAAAAAATGTTCGAGACAGCTATGATAATAGGAATGTCAAATATATGTGTATTCAGAAACACATTTAAATACTAACGATGATGGTTTAAGTGGTAAATAACTTCATATTACTTAAATAAATCTCGAATTTGAGTTCTTACATATACAAAATATCTTAGTTAAAAAATTCACCTACTAAAATAAAGAGTGTGATATATCTATCTAGAATAATAAAAAAGGAAGCCTTTAGAAACGGGAAGAAAGAAAATCACGTTTAAATATTTGTTAAATGTGGAAACATATTTGTGGTGAGAAATGTTTTAAATTAGAAAACTTGGGTTGTGTCAAATCTACTCAACGAATCTTAACAAAAAAGAGGACACGTGTGATCATGCACAAAGATTATTACGCAGGTGATGAGTAGTACAACGGGGAATTTTTATGAAGAATTATTTAATTTCGGCTAATTTCTTTCTCTTCGTTTTTCTTAATATTTAAATAATTATAAGATAATATTTATTTATAATTTATAATTTTTATAATGTACATATATTTTATATATGTAGTTATTTAAATTCAAAATATTTAAAATTTTAATATTCTTTTTAACAATTGAGATTAATTGATTGATTCTCTTACTTTTCAATTTTTTTTCTTTTAATATTCTGAAATTATTATAAGGTAATTTAAAATCTTTCGTAATTATTAAAAACTTAAAGAAATCCATTTTAACCTTTCCAAATTCAAAATATTGGTGCAGATCTAACGGACGGATAAGTCTTGAGTTATTTAGATTATGGAGTGTAATTATATTTAATTTTTCTTAACATTTAAAATTAATTATATATGGTTAACTCTCTATAACACCTTTTAGCTTTAATATCTTGTTTAACACTTATATTACACTCAAATAATCAATTTGATACCTGTATAACTTTTATCAATTTAATATCTGTACTATCATTTTGTATACCAGACTATCCATTGTATTTTTCTCATTAAAAAAACTAATTAAAAACAATGATATTATGTCATGTGTAATATTTAAAAAAAAACATTAAACAGTTCATAGATTTTATTTTTTTTAGATTTTGTTTAAATTTTAAGCAAAAAGAAATCAAAGGTAGAATGTAATTTTAAAAAAAGTAATGTGATATTCGTATTATTTTTCTTAAGGTGACCCTTCAATTCAAAAAGTAAACTCAATGTGGTTCTTTGACCAACATTTTTTGTTAGAGAAAATCGCCTCAGTGACCAAAAAAAAGTTATAATATACGATTTTAACCAACTTTTTTTGGATTTGCCAAAATGACCAACAAAATCGCAACGCGAAATAAAAATCGCAACGCGATCCCCAGAATCGCAAATCAGTTTCCAGAATCGCAACGCGATTCTTGAAAATCGCGATGCGATAGTACAAATTCGCATTGCGATTTTCCATAATCGCAACGCGAATATGAAAATCGCAACGCGAACACATAAATCGCAACGCGTATCCGTAAATCGCAACGTGTATCCGTAAATCGCAACGCGTATGGGTAAATCGCAATGCGTATCCGTATATCGCAACGCGTATCCGTAAATCGCAACGCGTATCCGTAAACCGCAACGTGTATCCGTAAATCGCAACGCGTATCCGTAAATCGCAATGCGTATCCGTAAATCGCAACGCGTATCCGTAAATCGCAACGATAATCCGTAAATCGCAACGCGTATCCGTAAATCGCAACGATAATCCGTAAATCGCAACGAGAATCTGTAAATCGCAACGATAATCCGTAAATCGCAACGAGAATCTGTAAATCACAACACTGAAATTTTGGGTATATAACACTGAAATCATAAACTAAATCCCTAAATCGCAACTCATTCCATCTCCATCTATCACTCTCTCCGGCGACATCCGTTCCTATATCCAACGACATCCTTCCCCATCCGGCAACAGGTCTTAGTTTCGCATCTCGTTTGTTTAGTTACAACCATGAAATCATCTAATGTTGATCATGTTTGGATAGATTTGTGTTTTGGAGGGTCATGGGATAATGTTAATGGTGTTTTACAATATATGCCTTTACCCATAAATCTTCAACTAAAATTGTCTTTACAAAAGTTAACTTATGAAACTCTAATGCTACGTGTTTCAAATAAATTGAATTTAGAGCCCCTAAGTGGATTTAGGCTATCTTATCAGAGAAATGGTAAAGTTTATTTGTTAACCGACAATGAAGATGTTGAACGATTCATTGCTTACATTAGTGTTTCACAAGATGATGTTACATTGTATGTTGTTGAACCTAGAAGTAGTATTGTTGGGTCAGTAGCGGGTAGTAATCAACTAAGTTTTTCTCAAAACCCACAACCTTTCTCTAATCCAAATCCCAATCAACTTTCAGCACCAAATTCCGGTTTTCGTATTGACCAGTTAGACGATGATGAGCCAACAGAAAAAATTGTGAGTACTAGTCAGTATTCGAAATTTGGTCTTGGTCAATATCCGGACTTTGATATTGGTCAATACACGGATTTTGATGATGTTTCAGAAGAAGAAACAGACCATGCGTGTAATGATATTGATATTGGTCAATACCCGAATTTTGATGATGAAACAGCCGTTGCCGAAGAATGTAATGTTGATGATAATGAGGAGGAAGTTACGACTGTGAATGAACATGTTGAACATCCATTCTGTAATTCATATAATCCTGAAGAAGAAAAAGAAGAAGAAAAAGTCCCCGAAGAAAAGAAAATGCCACGGGCGTATAACTGGAATATGCCAGAATTACTTCAGATACCGGAAGAAGAGTTGATAAAGAAAGCAGTTGATTGTTACACAAAAGTTATTCGTATCAAGAAAGATGATTGTTTTGATACAAAGGAAGACTTGAAGATAGCTTTATATACGAAATGTGTGGAAGATGGCTATCAACTAAAAGTTAACAAATCAAGCAAAGATCGTTTCGAAACAAGGTGTATGATTGACAAAAACTGTACGTGGCGTATGATTGCAAAGAGAATAAAAGATTGCAAAATGTTTCAAGTTAGGACTTTTATTGATAAACATACATGTTCAAGAACCCAAGTTTTTCCTCACCATAGACAGGCAAACAAAAAGGTGTTGGGTGGTTTTCTGGCTGAGTTAATGTTTTTGAATGGCAGGGTATATCGGGGACATGAAATTATGACTGACATGAATGCTCGGTTCAAGATTAGTATATCATATTCTCAAGCTTGGAGAGCCAAATGTTATGCCTTGGAATTGTTGAGGGGGTCGCCAGAAGCATCGTTTGCCCAACTGCCGGCTTATTGTCACAATTTAAAGCTGAAAAATCCTGGGTCGGTAACTCATATCAAAACAGATAGAGATGGACGCTTTGAGTTGCTGTTTATCGCCATTGGTGCTACGGTTAGTAAATCAATATAATTTTGTTGACTCATTTTTGTTAGTTACATGCATTTCACATTTAAATGATTATATTTCTTGTGTATATTATTTTGTAGATTCGTTCGTTTATTACTTGCATGCGCCCAGTTATTATAGTTGACGGAGCACATTTGAAAGGTCGATACCTTGGAGTAAACTTATTAGCAGTAGCCATGGATGCTAACAATGGGATATTGCCAATAGCTTACGGGGTTGGCAAATCTGAAACCTCTGATTCATGGACATGGTTTATGGGGCATCTTAGGGATTGCATAGGTCCTATTAGCAATCTGACAATCATATCCGATAGGGCAAACTCAATTGACAACGCTGTTAGAAGGTGTTTCCCAGATGCTTTTCATGGACTTTGTGGTGTTCATTTGTATAGAAATCTAAAATCAAGGTCTGCTGGTATAAAAAAGCACAAATGGACATACTGGAAGGCTGTAAAAGCTTATCGGGAAGTGGATTTCAATAAGCATATAAATTGTTTAAGACGTGTTTTGCCTCAGTGTGCTCAAACACTAGAAGATGTCGGGTTTGAAAGATGGTCAAGAGTACATCAACTTGGAGCAAGATATGGTTTCATGACGTCTAATAGTGCAGAATCAATCAACGCTCTAAGTCGTCATTCCCGGAAATTACCCATTACTATGTTAATGGAGTTTTTTCGAGCCTCTATTCAACAGTGGTACTACAAGAAAAGAAACCATGCAGGTATTATTTCTTTGAATTCGTAACTTATCATATTTATATATTTTACTAAGTATTGTTTATTTAAATTTACAGGAACATTGGAACATCGTGTTACACCATGGACTGAAAAAAAGATAACGAAACGTGTTGTGAAGTCAACGTCATGGAGAGTTGAACCATGTTCAAACACTTTGTTTCAAGTACTGGATAATAACTTAAATGGGCTAGTCGATCTAAATGCAAAGACGTGTAGTTGTATGAAATGGCAAACATCTGGTTATCCGTGTGGCCATGTTATAAAAGTTGCTCTTCATTTAAACCAAGATGATTCAAGCGCATACGCTATGGATTGCTACACTACAGAAGTTTATCGACAGACTTATGCCGAGATTGTCTACCCTATTCCACATCCTTCTGAGTGGGACATACCAGATGACTTACAAACAGTTTTGCCACCAGCCATGGACAGAAGGCTACCTGGCCGACCAAAAAGTCACGATCGTATACCGTCTAAGGGTGAAGAGAAGAAGAGATCGACATGTAGTCGGTGCAAGGAAAGTGGTCATACAAGGTTGACATGTGGATCACCAGTGCCATCAAAATCATCTTTTCCTCTACCAAAATATGGATCCTCATCAAAATCCAAAGCTCATATGGTGTGAACTTTGTATTATGTAAACGTTGTTATTCAGTTGTATTATGTAAACGTTTTAACATTTAACATTTTATGTGTATTATGTAAACGTTGCCATCAAAAGCTCATATGCAAACGTTGTATTATGTGGATTTTATGTGTGAACTTTTAACATTTTCAGTTGAATTAATGACTCAGGCCAACCATTTTGACTTAACCAACTCTTGTTATTCAGTTGTTATCACTATTAGGCATGCATTTGACTATCGCAACACGGAAAATACAATCGCAACGCGAAATGAAAATCCCAACATGAAAATCGCAATGCGGAAATGAAAATCGCAACGAGAGAATCGCAATGCGAAATGAAAATCGCAATGCGAAATGAAAATCGCAACGAGAGAATCGCAATGCGAAATGAAAATCGCAATGCGAAATGAAAATCGCAACGAGAGAATCGCAATGCGAAATGAAAATCGCAATGCGAAATTAAAATCGCAATACGAAATGAAAATCGCAATGCGAAATGAAAATCGCAATGCGAAATGAAAATCGCAACGAAAGAATCGCAATGCGAAATGAAAATCGCAATGCGAAATGAAAATCGCAACGAGATAATCGCAATGCGAAATTATAAACGCATTGCGATTTTCATTTCCGCATTGCGATTTTCATTTCGCATTGCGATTCTCTCGTTGCGATTTTCATTTCGCATTGCGATTTTCATTTCGCATTGCGATAGTCATTTTTGCCTTCAACATAATGCAGATTGAAATCAACAAAATCAACCATTACATTTCAATCAATTAAACAAGCACAAATAAGAATTATGTTCGCATCAATTACACAAATCAACTTTTACAAATCATCTTTTACAAATCAATTAAACAATCAAAAATTGAATCAACTTTTACAAATCAATTAAACAATCAAAAAACAATCAATTAAACTATTGAATCAACTTTTGCAGCTCGACATCATTTTCACGCAGTTCACTTCTGAGATTAACCTGCAGAAACCAAACATTTGTTCAAACAACACTTTCTACGCAAATTATTGAATTCTAATTACTTAACCAAACATTTTCATTTATAAGTATATAAACTTACCAATTGTTTATGGACATTTTTATAACGCGGATGCAGGTAGGCAGCGTCTCGTATATATCGATTTAGCCATATAATGCCGAAACCACAAGCCTACTGCAGCTTTATCTCTATCGGTGGGAGGTAGATACTTGATGCTTCCCGTCGTCAAACGCTCCAACGCCAAGCATACGAGAGGACCACAATCTCCTCTGGCTCCGCTCGTTTGTTGTGGCGCGGTCTCGTCTCTAATAACTGTAATATTGAGCTTCTTTGGCTTCTTGTTTCCAGAACGAGTCCAATAATTGATCGCATCCAAGAATTTAGCCAAATGAGAGCTCCATCCCTTAATAACATCTCTTAAATCAGCCAATGATATGTAATTTATCATGCTGTCATACACTATTGTCTTAAGGGATGGGAGCTGAAGCTCGACGAGAATCCAATGTTTACGTTCCAAAACAGGGATAAACACCTGCAATCATAAGTAATAATTCATTCATTTGCGCACTTATTTCATAAAACCTTTAAACTCAATCTAAAATAAATACTAACCTTATCGACCTCCCACCATGCAGGATAAAGTTTAGCTTGTCCATTGCCCAAATCAAATGATTCATCTCGTGCATTCTTCAAGTGAACGGCGTGAAAAGACGTCGGCATTATTGTATATCGTATATTTTTATTTTTCTTAAGTTTTCTTATTATTAGAAGACGTGTCACCCACGCATCGATATGCTGTTTTACAAAAAAAGACATATATTAGTGACTTACATAAATTTAAAAAAAAAATTAATCAAATTGAAATATAAGAAAAATATAAGACTTACCCCCCCATCGAAATAGCCATTGTCTTCGACCCCTAATAATACGCCCCACCAAGGCCGTTCAAACAACAAAAAGATATCATCGGTGAGCTTGCATATGTCAGTGAAACACCCCTTGCTCCGCTCATGTAGATAAAAATCAACTGCGGTCTTAGCCCAAAGGGTGTTATCCAAATTGTGTCCGGTAGTTGTTCCCTCTCCTCTTCAGATACCGGTATGGTACTGGCCGGTAACTCATACGAGAGCCAACTCTCATCCATCATGTCCGGAACCGGTGGGGGTTTCTCAATACTTCGATATATTACCCCATGTGAATCGGGCTCTGGAATGGTGGGAGGGACCTCTTCAACGATGACAGTTGCCTCTTGAACGGTGGGAGGGGACTCTCGAGGAATGATATGGGGGGCCTCTTCAACGATAGGAGTGGACTCTTGAGGGATGACAGGCGAGTCGGGCTTCTTCTTGCGGTGTCTTCGCACTATTGGGGTGTACGGAGACTTAATAGCACGTGCACGCTGTCTGATGCGTGAACTCCGTCGTGCAAGCATAACCCGACGTAAAGCATCCACTCTATCGGGCCGCTAAATAATTAAATACAAAAATCAGTAAATAAACAGACATGATATTTAAACAGTGAAAACAAAGACAAATATGTTTCAAACTTGCATTGTATTCACCCAAGTCATTATTCTATCATAGTTCACAAAATGCATCAGATAACAAAGAAAAATATGTTTCAAACTAATACCCTGAAGTTAGTATTTGTCTTTGATTTGTCTATTGGTTGAAGTAATGCAATCCATTCAAGTTTCAATTTGCAGAAGAAGAAATAGTTTACTTTCGCAACACGAAACTTAAAATCGCAACGCGAAACCAAAATCGCAACGCGAAATGAAAATCGCAACGACAGAATCGCAACGCGAAATGAAAATCGCAACGAAAGAATCGCAACGCGAAATGAAAATCGCAATGCGATTTTGGTTTCGCGTTGCGATCTTGTCGTTGCGATTTTGGTTTCGCGTTGCGATTCTGTCGTTGCGATTTTCATTTCGCGTTGCGATTTTGGTTTCGCGTTGCGATTTTAAGTTTCGTGTTGCGAAAGTAAACTATAAATTCTTCTGCAAATTGAAACTTGAATGGATAAATTTACTTTCAACCAAAAGACAAAACAAAGACAAATACTATTTCACAGTGTTAAAGAATACACAGTTTAGCAGAATTGGCAGCAACCGAACAAATTTACTTTCAACCAAAAGACAAAACAAAGACAAATACTATTTCACAGTGTTAAAGAATACACAGTTTAGCAGAATTGGCAGCAACCGAACAAATTTACTTTCAACCAAAAGACAAAACAAAGACAAATATATTTCACAGTGTTAAAGAATACACAGTTTAGCAGAATTGGCAGCAACCGAACAAATTTACTTTCAACCAAAAGACAAAACAAAGACAAATACTATTTCACAGTGTTAAAGAATACACAGTTTAGCAGAATTGGCAGCAACCGAATAAATTTACTAAGCAATCTAAGTGAAATGGCTAATCTAAGTGAAATTACGAGTAAATTTATCATTAAGTTAAATATGGAAAATCTTAAACTTACCTCGTTGCGTAGAGTATGAACCTCATTCTGCAACGATACTATCATCTCACGTAGAGCGGCAACCTCACCACGTAAAGTTGACACCTCCACACGCCATGCACCATCGTTATCGCGTAGAGTACCGATCTCCTCACGCAAGGCATTGACCTCATCACGTAACTCCCTTGACTCATCCCGTTGAGGTGGAGGTGGAGAACAGGGAGATAGGAGTCGTGGCATCTTTGCCGGTCGCCTATCATGAGGTGATGGTGGAGAAGAGGCTCGATGATGTGACGGGATAGGTGATGGCTCTCGTTCTAGAGGTGTATAGTCGTCACGATCGGGTGATGGCTCTAGGTGAGGTGATGGCTCTCGAATTGGAGGAAGTGGATGCTGCTCATCATCCGTGCCATCAAAAAAACTCTGACTAGCTTGCCACCAATCAGTGGCAAGCTCTTCCTCCGTGGGTGACAGTCTTTGTAATGGAATGTTGGCCTCCTAAAATATAAAAACTCAAACAAAGTTAAACGTCTACTATTAATAACTTGTTTATATATATGAAAGTATTTGTGTTAACTTACATTATTTATTGTGGCATATGGTATTAAGTCTTCCCAATCCAACAGAGTTTTCCTCTTCCAGGAAATAGCCCTGGGAATATCATTTGACGTTTTTATTGCATATGTACGCATGCTGGGGAAAGCCTCGAATATCCAAATCTACAAACAATATAATAACAAAATTAGTAATTGTTAAATAATTAATTATAATTTTAGAAACATTATATAGAAATTCTTACCTTAAAGGCCCAAACAAAGCCTGACAAAGTGTATTTGGACCCATCGCCCCGCAAACTTTTGCGGTCATCAAAGGCAGACGACAACTTAGTCCAGGTAGCTTTCCATATATACGAACCCCACGGAAACAGATTCCATGCATTCAGGTCCTCTACCAATATTATTAGCTCCCGATGAATAGGTTGTCTGGCCTCTCTGCCTAAAAAGCCGGCATACACAAGTAGTAGAAGGCATACTCGGACAACATCGACGTCTTCCATCCGAGTGAAACCAGCTTTCTTATTAAATAATTTCTTCAGGTCGTCGACATGTAGGTTCGGCTTCTCCATTGACTCATCCGGAAAAACCCGGGATAACCATGATGGGCGGGCGATATGACGAGTGTACCGGCCTACATCATCGTGTCCGAATCGTAGACCAGTGATTAAGCAGAACTCCTTCCGCCCAAAGCAAGTATACGCTGGTGGAAAATGAAACCATATCTCTTCCTCACCACGTTGTATACTGTCGGGTAGATTTGATGTCATGGTCTGAAGCCACAAATGGGTCAAATTAGCATCTCCACCCGGATGCTGTACTCTCAGCCATGGCCCGAAGCAGGTTTCCTCAAACAATTGTCTTTGAGCAGGTGAAAGCTTCTTTGCAATTGTAGTGGCCAGGCTGACTTTATTTCTCAAGGTCAATTGAGCCGAAAAAAATTTCTACAAAAACAATAAACATACCAAGTTAGATATACCAAAAACTACACTGTGAAGATATACCAAAAACAATAAACATAAAAAGTAGTAGTTTATTCTTGAAACTAAAATTTGCAACACTGTTTTGTCTTTTGGTTGAAATGAAAATCGCAACGAGAGAATCGCAACGCGAGATGACAATCGCAACGAGAGAATAGCAACGCGAAATGAAAATCGCAACGACAGAATCGTAACGCGAAATGAAATCTAAGTGAAATGGTTAATCTATTATTGAAATGACCAGTAAACTTATCATCAGTTTCAATATGAGAAACCTACAATAATGCAAACATTTCAAAATAAAAATAATTAAAAAACTAACCCTCGGAGGTTGATTTTCCATTTCTGAATATTGTGAGGGATTTCTGACCGTGAATGGTTGTGAGGGATTTCGCCGGAGATGGGGACGGAAATCTTCGGAGATGGGGACGGATTTCTTCGCCGTAGAGAGTGAGAGATGGAGATGGGACTGAGTTGTGATTTTAGGTTTTAGGTTATGAGTTGCGATTACGGGATTTTGTCTTAATATTCTTTTTGTAATTTGAAAATAAAATACGCGTAGCGATTATAATGGCGCTTTAAATATCGCGTTGCGATTTACGGATACGCGTTGCGATTTTATGTATTATCGTTGCGATTTACGGATACGCGTTGCGATATACGGATACGCATTGCGATTTACCCATACGCGTTGCGATTTACGGATACACGTTGCGATTTACGGATACGCGTTGCGATTTATGTGTTCGCGTTGCGATTTTCATATTCGCGTTGCGATTTTGGAAAATCGCAATGCGAATTTGTACTATCGCATCGCGATTTTCAAGAATCGCGTTGCGATTTTGGAAACTGATTTGCGATTCTGGAAACTGATTTGCGATTCTGGGGATCGCGTTGCGATTTTTATTTCGCGTTGCGATTTTGTTGGTCATTTTGGCAAATCCAAAAAAAGTTGGTTAAAATCGTATATTATAACTTTTTTTTGGTCACTGAGGCGATTTTCTCTTTTTGTTATTGATCGTTACGGTGGTGATGTGGTATTCTACGATGTTGATGTGGCAGTCTACTATAGTTGATGACGTGGTATATGGGCTAAATTGATTTTTTTGATTTTGTTTGAGGGCGATTTCTTTTTCAAGTTCAATAGCTTATTTAGGTTTTTTTTGAAAGATCAAAATTATTTTAAACTATAAATATAAAACTATCCAAATATTAAAAAATAAAAATATTAAAAATAAAATAAAACAACTAAAAATTGAATATACATAAAAAATACTAAAACTATTATAAAAAAATTTTAAAAAAATTGAATATATATAATATATTATAAAAATAAGTATTTATAAATTAAAAAAATAAAAATATTTTTAAATATATATATTATACATAACATAAGAGTATATGCATATTACCAACACTTACACAAAGTATTCTTACTGATTAATCGAGAACTATAAAATTTAAATTAGTTAAGACTTATAATTTTTGAATTATTCGAAACTTATTATGTTTTCTAATTACTTTTTTTTGTAAGTATCGACTAATTTAAAAAGTAATTATAAAATAAATTTTGACTAATCCAAAATTTGTAAGACTCGACTAATTTAAATTTTGTATGTCTCGATTAATCCAGTAAAAAACCTGGTATAATTGTTGTTGATATGTTTACATATTACAAATATATATTATGTATAATATATCTTTTTAAAAATATTTTTAACTTTTAATAATTTATAAGTTATCATATAAAATATGATATATATTAAAAATTAAAAAAAATAATAAGAATTTTAGTATTTTTAATATAAATATTTAATTTTTATTTGTATTATTTTTATATTTAATTTTGAATATTTGAATAATTTTATATTTAAAATAACTTTAATTTTAAAAAAACATTAAATAAGACTTCGAATTAAAAAAACTAATTTGACCTTCGAACAAAAAAATCAATTTAGTCTAACAAAAAAATCAATTTAGTCTATCTACAATGTCATCTGTCACATTATCAGCCACAATTGATTGTCATGTCAACATCGTGAGCCACCATATCAGCACCGTAAACTACCGCGTAAGCACCGTAACGGTTAACGATGGAAAATGTTGTTTTCTGAGTTGAAGTGCCACATTGAAAAAAAAATATGAAAGTCACATTATTTTCTTTAAGTACAGAGACATTTGATGCATTTTTGCCTAAATTTTGTTACATATAAAGTTTCTTTAACCTTAAATTTTTATAATTTCATTTTAATTGTGTGACGAAAAACTTTTTTTTACATAAAATATCATGTCTAGATTTTATTTTAATTAAAAATATGTTATAATATCATCATGATTATCGATAAAAAAAATAAACAAAGTCGAAAACAAAAAAAATCAAGATTTACGTAAAAAAAACTCAAAAGTGAAAAAACATGGGCTGAGTAGAAGAATTTCACTAGTATAAAGAAAAAAAATACAAGAGGATTTTGGTGAAAGAAAAACTTAATATATAAGCCTTACCTTTGGTAAAGTTCTCTACTTTTAATCAAATTATGATTCTTACTTTTTCAAATTTAAATATTAATTATATGTGCCGCTTTGTATTCGATTCAAACTCTAACAAATCTACACTTTGATGCTAATTCTAAAAGTGCGAAGGTTTTGAGACAAAACACCCAAATTCGATAAGACACCAAAACTCAACAAAAAATAATTTTTCACTTTTACGAACACGTTCTTCATCTCTTCCACAATACCCCTAAAAGGGGCTATATTCTGTAATAAAATACCTGCACAATAGCTTTCTCTACAAGCCTACAAGCTTAGCGTTGGTTTAGCTTCCAACTAAGGCTAAGAGCTTGGCATGGACACTGGTCGAATCTAAGCTTTTTCTAAGATTGGATTTAGTCTTCACTTCGACATGGTTATCATAAGTGTCAACTTTGCTAACAAATATATTACCACGAGCAATATCATGAACAACACGATCCCAATCTTCAATGATAATTCTATCTTCAAATTCTTCATGCTCACAAAATTGAACTTTTTTCTGCTTCACATAACCATTCTACCTACGGTTATCTTGTTAAACAAAAAATCTTCTTTTGCTTAATTTAGTAAAGACGTTTTTACCAGTAACAACGTTATTTGACACAGAAGATGAAACATCAGCTACATTATCTAAAATTATTGAACCATGTAGAACATAAAACTTACCAGTATTTTTTTGCACTTTCATCACAACAAGAGAGCCCTTGTAAATATTCATAGCTCCACATTCACTAGAGAATTTGTACCCTTTTGAATCTATGATACCTAACGAAATTAGATTTCTACTCAAATCTGGAATATGTCTCACATTACCAAGTGTTCGGACAATTTCATTGAACATTTTAATCTTTATTGTGCCAATGCCTACGACTTTACAAGGGACAATATTTTTCAAAAATATATCACCTATAGATATAGCTTATACATTGCAAACCAGTCACGATTGAGACTCATGTGAAAACTTCTACCAGAGTCAAGTATTCGCCCATAAATTGTTATAGAGTTGTTATCAGTCACAACAAGGAGTTCTCTGTCATCGCACTTCTATGTTACACCGACCTCATCAGATTTTCTAGAGTTATGCTCTTCAGCTTATCTTTCGATATTATTCTATAACTTGTAACACTTTGTTTTAACATGACATTTCTTTTTACAAAAATGACGAGTTTTGTCTCGATTGGAAGATACTAATCAACCCTTCCTTTACTGTCATAAAAATGCTCACTTCCATTATCTGAGTTAGTCGATCCATGCATCACGAGACCCTCTTCCTAGGGTTTGAAACCAGATATAAGATGCTTCATCTTGTCAAACGAGTGCAAGCCATTGTACACCTCTTCAAGAGTGAGTGTTTAACGACTAAACTGAATTGTGTCCCTAAAAGATAAGTAAGAATGAGGCAGTGAACACAAGCGGATCAATCCTAAATTTTCTTGATCATATTTTACTTCTAAAGTCTTTAGATCAAAGACAATTTCCTTGAATGCGATCAGGTGCTCTTCAATAAATGAACATTCTGCCAACTTGAGTGAATAAAGACATTGTCGCAAAGAAGTAGCCATTTTTTTCTTTCAACACATCCTGCAAAGTTTGATTTGATAAGTTTAAATGAATTAGGGAAAGAGTTTTACGGTCCTTATGTTTTTCCTCATTCGTCTATTATGTTGTCGGTTTCTCATCAAATCCTTTTATTGCATCGTCGAGATCTAACTATGCAAGAACATCCTGAATATTCAACTGCCATAGCGAGAACCTGATGTTTCAATCTAATAGTGGAATAGCATACTTTATTATTTCCATAATCTTGAACCTGGAGCTCTAATATCAATTTATTATAATATCAAGAGAATTATCGGTAAAAAAATAAATACGATCGAAAAACAAAGAACATCAAGATTTGCGTGGAAAACCCAGAAAGGAAAAAACCACATGCAATGAGAAGAAAACCAATTTGAAGGGAAAAAATACAAGGCAATTTTTGTGAAAGAAAAACTTAATATCTAACTATTACCCTTAGTGTCTATTTATAGGGATATATACTTGATTACAAAAGGAAACTAAATATAGTATAAATCTACTTTAATAAAGTTCTCCACTTTTAATCAAATTATGATTCTTACTTTCTCAAATTTAAATATTAATTAATTTGTACCACTTTGAATTTGACTTAAACTCTAATTAGATTTTATTATGATTCTAGTGGTTAAAGATTACTTGATAATTAAGTTTATTTAATAAAATAAATATTTAGTTTAGGTAAGAATTCTTATGAAAAAAGAATTCTTGGTGACTAAATATTTGACTTTAAAACTAGATATTATGTCTTAACCTTTAAGGTTACGTGGGAGAGAATTATCTTAGAGACATGTAATCTTTTTTGGGATCTCTGTAAATTTTGGGGTTTATGTTACATAGATAATTTTGAAGGGATGTTGGAAGAGTGTTTTGGGATATATCAGTTTTTGGCATCTACCGGTTTTTGGGATACATGTATTTATACCCTTCGTGTTTAGTTCATCTCGTTTGTGGAGGTTGACAAGATCGAAACATGTTAAATCCCGTCTCCTTTGCATATCTTATTTTATGTTAATATTACTTTGGTTATTTTTTACTCTCAAGTTCTTAACAAGTTGTATCAGAGCTATGGCTCAAGCTGTGGACTTTTGAAGGAATTTGTTGTTACGACTTTTGTTAGCGACTTTAGAGACATGCAAGATGAATTTGCTGCAACGAGTTTTCAGTTGTAGGGAAGTAATTCTCAATTGGTCAAGTGGGAGATTTGTTATAGTTTGACCCAAATTATAATCGATAATTAAGTTATATTTTATTAAAATTCTAGTGGTTAAAGATTAATTGGTAGTTAGGTATATTAAATAAAGTAAATATTTATTTTAGTCAAGAATTCTTGGTGACCAAGCATTTGGTTCTATAAATAGAGATTATGTTTTAACCTTTAGGGTTATATGATAGAAAACTATTTTGTAGATATGTAATAATTTTTGGGATCTCTGCAAATGTTGGGGTTAAGGCTGTAAACGAGCTCGAGTATTGCTGAACTCGACTCGACTCGACTCGAAAACTCTAAAATAAAGCTTGACTCGACTCAAAAACTCGTGAGCCTAGAATTTTCAAGCTCGACTCAAACTCGAAATCATGAACTGGAGCTTGTAAAAGGTCAAAAAGAAAAAGAATCTTGAACTTAACTAGATTCAAGTCTTAAACTCAAACTCGAACCTAAACCTTAAATACATGAAAACTTATATTATATTTTTATAAAAAAAAATCAGCACATAAATTTTAATATTATTAATGTTAAACTTATATTTTTTATATAACAAATATTTGTAAAAATTAATTTTGGATAAGTAGAGAATTTTATTTTAAAATCATTTGAAATCAAAGTTCCCTCCAACAAATGAATTCCAAAAACAAATTTTAGCTCAAAAACTTTGGCACTTCAAAGAATATTGAATTTCAACCGAATAAGAGAGAAGCATATTAGTAGCACATGAAATTCAATAAACCCAAGACAATGAATCTTTATGCAATGTAAAAAATGAAACATTATAATTCATACGCATAAAGTCTTTACAAACGTTATGCATTGGAAACTAGGTGTCAATTGTTAGAAATATATCATTTGTAAATTTAAAGCACATGCATAAACATTCAAATTTAGGGTCAAAAATCAAAGTTTGTATAAACAAAAAATTAAAACCAAAATTTGACCAAAATCATTATGATGACAAACATTTATGAAAAGTCATTAAAACTTTAAAATGTCAATCATAACATATTTTTAACATATATGAGATAGAGAATAACACATACTCATTTAAGCTTAAAACTCATGCATGCATAAAACAAATAGGTAACCAATTATGAAAAGTCAACAATACTAAGTGTAGAAGTTACCCATTCCTTATTTTGTGTGGGTAGAGCATTTGAATTTCTTCATTTTCATCACTATTGCTCCCAGACACCTACAAGAGACATTTAATTGGATTCTGGCATCCAAATTGTTTTGGATCCTTGATTGTTAGTTCTAATCTCCCTTGTTCCCTTAGGAACTCATACTTGTCTAATTTTAAAATGTTATCTAAGTTTTAAAGGACAAGACTGTTCCATGTGACCATGGAAATGACAATATGAGCATTTTTCCATTTTTAGACATGATGAATTATTCTAAGAAATTAATTCTTTTTCTTTTGTTAAGCTTTCAAACTTAACTTTCAAATCAATTTTTTTTCTAAATCGTTGATTTTGATTTTTGAAAGCTCAAAATCATTTTCAAAACTTCATTTTGTTTTTCAAAATCAAGCATAATCATTCGGGCCTAATGCACAAAATAGAATGTGCATGGCCTTGACCTTTTGTTGGAACTTCTTCTTTTCTTCTTCACTCTAATCTTCCATCTTATTGGTTGGAGTTACCCATTAGGATAGAGTTCCAAGCATCTAGATCAGTGGCTTGAATAAAGGACATCACCATATTCTTCTAATATACGTAATTTGCTCTATTGAAATAGGGTGACTTGTTGATCGGTTTAGAATATTCAATTACTAAAAATTGAATATATATATTAAAATACTAAAACTATTACATTTTTTTTAATTTTTATATATAATAGATTATAAAACAATTACTTATAAATTATTAAAAAAAATATTTTTAAAAAGATATATTATACATAACATATGCATGCAACATATATACATATTATCAACACTTATACAAAAATATTCTTATTGGATTAATAGGGAATTAAAAAATTTAAATTAGTCGAGACTTACAAATTTTAGATTAGTCGAAACTTATTATGTTTTCTAATTATTTTTTGTAGGTCTCGACTAAGTTAAAAGATAATTATATAATAATTCTCAACATAAAATATAATTAGAATACATAGCAAATTTTGACTAATCCAAAATTTTTAAGTCTCGACTACTTTGAATTTTTTAAATCTCGATTAATTTAGTAAGAACACTTTATATAAGGTTGATGATATGCCTATATATAAAATTTATATATTATGTATAATATATGTTTTTAAAAATATTTTTAATTTTTTTATAATTTATAAGTTATCATTTTATTACTTATGATATATATTATTTTTTTAAAATTTAATTATGGTAATTTTGTATTTTTAATATGAATATTTAATTTTTTAATAATTTAATTTTTATTTTTTATATTTAATTTTTTTGAATATTTAAATTATTTTATATTTAAAATTTAAAATAACTTTTACTTTTAAAAAATCAAAAAATTCATTGAAATTAAAAAAACAATTTGATCCTCAAATAAAATCAAAAAAACTAATTTAGTTCATATGTTATTTCATCTATCACATTATTAGTCACAATAAATTATCACATCAGAATCTTAAACTTTCACATCTGTATTATAACGATTAACGACGAAAATGTTTGTTAAATAACCACATTAAATTTATTTACTAAATTAAATAACTACATAAGTCCGCATTAATTTTCTTTTCAAAATACATGAGCCCCTGATATCTTTTTAATTAAAAAATGTAGATATTTCATACCCATTCGACCTAGCCAAATACTACCACCCTTGGAGTTGTGGGCAAACTCAGCTCAAAAAACGGTTTCATACTACAACCCTAAGGTAAATAAACAAAATATGAAAGGGCAAAACTGGAAAAGAGAGAATAAAAAACTTTTTTTTTCTTTCCTTCCTTGTTTGGTTGAGAGGCGTTTTTTCCACAAAAAAATTATCCAAACAATCAATAATTACATGTTAGACATTATTTTCTTTCTGACACAATGATAATAAAACGCATTTCAAAATACATGCCTTGTAGACGTTGGCGGAAGACGTGGATCATCAAGGCGTTTTTTTGAGGTTTTGTCTGAGTTGACGCCATGGTGGAAAAGTGCATATTATAATCCGCGCCTTCGCAGGGAATTTGACATGTGGAGGAAGGCGTCTACCATTAAATTACCACCTACCTCTTTAATACCGCCCGTCCTCTTTCCCCTCCCTCCTATAATTACCCTCCAATATAACACTCAAACCACACCAAAAAATTTTATTCTCTTCTTTATCAATTCTTGTAGCAAGCTTTCAGTAAGTTTTGCTATCGTTTTTAGAAGCTATAAATTTTTTATTATATTATAATCATTTAATAGTTGATTATTTTATTATTATTTAATTTACTAGTTTTCTTATTACTTTTTACAGTTATAAAATGGAACGTAGGTTGCTGCGTTTAGATGAGAATCATATCTCAAGTTATTTTACCGACACGATAACAATTTTAAATTGTATTATTTTAATTATTTATATATTTTAGTATTAGTTTATATTTTAATTTGCATATTATTTATTTAATTAGGGGAATGTCCGTATATTATATCCATTTATTCGTAACGCTAAGTTAGAGATTTCGAGTTGGGTCTGGCCGTATTTAGCTGAGGCTAGATTCAGTTACATAGAAAAATATAAAGGGCACTGTAACCTTGAATCCATCCTTATTTCTACACTGATTGAGAGGTGAAGACCAGAGACAGACACAATCCATCTTCCGTGTAGGGATTACACTATTATGCTGGAGGATATTTCTATATATTTGGGGCTTTCGATAGATGGGGATGTTATTTCAAATGTGATGGATGGTAATTGACATTCCTTGTTTGATGCGTATCTTGTAGGCATCCCACCAAATTTCAATGGTGGTCGAATATCATTATCAGGGTTGGCTACAAATTTTCAACATTTAAGTGGAGGCTGTTCCGAGGAACATGCTAAAATATTTTCCCAGAGTTGCATATTACAACTCATATGATGGATCTTGATGCCCGATAAATCTTGCAACCAAGTTCATTGTATGTGGATGCGTTACCTCGAATATTTTCATGTTACCGGTGGACTCAGTCAGGGCTCCATAGTTTTGGCATCTCTGTATAGAGAAATGTGTCAGTCAACTGATTATCAAAAAAATGCTATCAGTGAATGTCTTCTTATTCTTCTCCAATCATGTGCGTGGTATTGTATGCCATTTTTATGTCCGATCATGAATAACATGTTAGTCTTCCTGTTATTGTTGAGGTAAATTCAATACTGAGTTCATATATAAATAGTTTTTTGAGTATATAATGAAATAATTTTTTTACATTAAATAGGTGGTTATGTAAAAGAAAAATTATTGTGATATATTAGACGAATTGGAAGAAATTCAACTACTCATTAATAAGAAGGATGGTACAAAGGTATGTATTTAAATTTTATATTTACCTTTAATTATCGTTATATAATTAAAATATTATTTTGATAAGAATTATATATATCTGTTTTAGTTTGAACGTGCTTCTTATTCTACTCAAGAAATGAGGTTTTGCATCCCACCTCACTTGAGTTGCTCATTAGATGTATAGATAGCGATGGTCCCTCTGATATGTTATGCTATTCTCGAGTGACATCCAATTAATCACGTGCTCTGCCAATTTGGTTTCGTACAACAAATTCTTGAAGCACTTAAGAATCTTGACAATATGCATAACGTCAATAGACAGAGCAAAAAAGATGTCAACTGGCTGTTGAAGCATAGCTAGTAGATAATGATTTGGGAGGATCGACATTAATGCATTCTCCCTAGGGAGCCAATTTATATGGATCGTTATTCGGCTGCGAGTGACTATTATGACTGGTTCAACACGAACGAGAAGACATTCCTATTTTTCGAGGAAACACGAGGCGAGAGCATTCATTGGCGTCAAGAAAATTATCCACCGTCACAGTATCATCGTCCCTTAACTCATGGACAAAGAACAGACGCTTCCAATTCATCCTCAGCTGTAACACCGGAACCATCACAGCAGCCATCGTCTATACCGACTTACATTCCCAGCCCATCACTATACATGGGTACACCGATGATTTTGATGGCACCTCAACCATTTTAGATTGAACCGCAGTCATTTTAGACGCCACAGCTGCATATTCAAATGCCACCACTGCAGGGTTTTATGATACATCTTGGTGGTTATTATACTGTCATGCTTATAGATCCAGCGTGGGCTTTATATGTTGCTTATTTGGAGGGTGGTGATTTACCACAGACATAGACACCTCCGGTTCAGTATGGATCGCAATTATCGATGTCGATTTTTTTGCAGCTTTCACAGTTTTCTAAGAGCGATTGGATGGTTAGTCATACACCTCCATGGTCCTTATTTTATGGAGGTGTTGCATCATCATTCGTCCTTCATCAAAAAAATATAGATGCTACTGCTGCTGCTGATGATGATAAAAGTGAGGAGGAAAAGCAAGTTATATGAAGAAACCCTCATCGAAATAGACACATGTCGCCCTGTGAAACACATTCAAAATGCAGACATCGATAGACTTGTTTAGTTTGTAATTTTTTTATCTAATTTTCTTTGTTTATCAGCAAATGTATTGTATTATTAACTTCTTATTTATTTTGTTTCTTAATGTTTTTATTATTTAATTATTTGAATTATAACGTTTGTATTTAATGTTTCTTTTTAATTAATTTAATTATTTTTACTATTTAGTTTGTAATGTTTTTATTTAATTTTAACTTAATTATCTCATTATTTGTTGATGCTCAAATGACATTAATTGAAAATAAACGAAAATAAAATAACACAAACTGAGATTTCAGAAACTACAATTACATTTTGATGCTCAACGGTTACGTGATGATAAAAGAGATGAACATTTTTTCCTATTGTGGCCTAGGTTTCTACAATGCCCACATATTTTGTTTTCTTTGGTCGTATCTTGAATATCCATATCACAATGAATTTGAGTGGATTTTGGAAGACCTCTCTCCCTCAATAAAGACGATCCAGTATAATTAAAAGTCAATTCTGAACCTCATATGGGTCTTTTTCATTACCTATAAGGGGAACTCAAATTCATATACCTTAAATACAGTTGTAAGTCTGTATACTGGATCAACAAAATGGTTATAGTCTTGACAGGTATAAGAGCAAGCTGCTATGACATGGGAGCATGGATACTTCAGAGGTTGAAAAAACCCACAGTCACACCACCTGTCTTGTAGATTAACTCTGAACGAGTTAGCTTCAATCCCTTGAAGAGGTTGTGGCATTTTTGTGACAAGAAATAATTCATGGGTTTGAGAGAAGCTTGTTACATACATTTCATTTGATGCAATAATCCTTTTCTGTAGATTTACAACTAAACTTGGGTGATAAACATGATCATTTTGCATCCAAGTTTAAGCTTGTCCCCCGAGCTTGGAAAAAACGCTCCCAAATGAAAATATATAATTTTAACCAAAGTTGTTACTAGTAAATTGCATGCCCCCTTTAAGGACAAATTGATATCCTCAGCCAAGTTGGTCATTAAATGTCCATATAGATATCTATCATTGTATACATTTATCTACATTTATTTGTTAATGAGGCTGATGTAATTGTATCCTTGCTCTTTTTTTCCTTAAAATCTTAAAGCATAGACTCAAACATTTGAGGTAATAGTTCGTATCCTGCGCGTCAAATGTAGTACTTACTGTTAAGTTCCCATAAAAATGAAAATGATTGAGAAATGAAATTAGGCATTTTGATATACACATGCGCACAAGTAATTGGCGTTCATCATTGTTCTTAAATTTTCCATGATAGTTTGCGGCAATATCAGATACAATACCGATGTTGGACATTGGGAGGTTGTCATATTGGACCCAAAGAGTCCATTGTTGTTTTGATCCCAGCTTTGCGGTCTGAAATGATGTAGATTGTTTCCCTCGTGACAACATGTAAACGAACGTTTCTGAGGGGAAAAACCCAAGAATCTGTATCTTCACCTTCAACAAGGGCAAAAATAACTGGAAGAATGTTGTGATTACCATCTTGGATAACTGCTAATAGTAAAACTTTCTTGTATTTTCCATACAAAATGTCCCATCAATTTGGACCACGGGCTTGCAGTATTTCACAACATTAATGCATTGTGGGTAAGTCCAAAAAAGCCGGTAGAATTGGCATCGATTGTGAAGCACACGATCATTGTGGTATGCATGACAAGTTTCGAAGTCGACTATTGTCTTAGGATTCAGTCTGCGCATTACCCTAAACCAACTTGGTAGTTCATTGTAAGATGAATCTCACTCGTCGTGAAGTTTTTTAATGGCATTCTGCTTTTCCTTCCATTCTTTTTTGTAGGAGACGGTGTACCTATATTGAGATTATATAGCTTAAATCAGCACCGTAATAGCTATATGAGAGCTTGCTTTGACCATGGGCATGATGGTTTCGCAGATAATGTCGAAGTCCAAGTTGGGATGATCCTGGTTGATCCCTCTAGCATAGTATGTATGAGGATCGTTATATATTATTAGTTATCATATGTTGTTTTTCATCTTCCTCTTCGATAGACTAACCATCCAGTTGCATCCGTTATCACGTTGAACATAGTGGTAGACTTACTTTTCGGTGATGAATCGATTGACTTTGGAGTGAACAGAATTACAAATGTTGTAATTCTTAATTTCTATCATCGCTTCTTCTTTAGATGAAAACTTTATTCCTCTATATAACTCACCGTCATTGACTGATGAGTTAAATTCGTAGTCACCAACATTAGGCATATCCATAAATTCTAGTACGCACATTGCATAATAGTCAGCTTCATACATGTGTGTTAGAGGTTTGATGTGTACCATATTCATGGGAACTTCATCTACATATCATCATCGGAGTCTATGTTGAACTGCGCTGATTATGGTTCAACGAATAATACAATCTCAGCATCATTCGCACCTGGCTCACAAAAAGGTTCTTCTGGTGGAGTTGAGGTTCCTCTGTGATACTGATATTTAGGTCGAACAAGCTAGTAGTCGAATGCCTTCCCCTTGAACTTGAAGGCATCGTGTCATACGGGTTTTGAACTAAGAGTTGTGTCATAAGCATCTCCATATTGAGGTCAAAACAGCTCGCATTTGAATGCCTCCCCTTAAAACTTGAAGGCATTATGTCAAATAGATACTAAACAGATTGTTGTGTTGAGGGCATCTCCATATTAAGGTCAAAGAAATTGGTAGATGAATGCCTTCCCCTTGAACTGTAAATGATGTTGCCATACAGATTGTTTGTGGAGCCACCTCGGTAAAGATCGTAACAAATTACTTATAAATGTCTTTTCATTAAACTTGATAGGATGATACCAGGATGTGGATTTCCCATTAACGAGTTAAAATCATTACACATTACTTGAGTTGGGCTGTCAGCTTGATCAGCTTGCTGAGCCAGCCCATAATGGGAGCATAATGACATACCATGAACCGCAAACGCTTCAACAAATGTGGCATACATTTTTGTAATAGCGTCTGAATTTTGATTCTAAGCATCAACCATCATAGCAACGTCATCATCATTGGAGAGTTAGAACGCTGCATAAGTTAACAAAAATAATGCAGTTGGAAATCTGTACTGAAGTGAGGACAATCTTCTAATACTTCAAACATGAACCTTCTTTGAAATTTTAGTTATCAACTCCTCACAAGTAATGTTTCTCTTAAAGGATAAGCTGACAAAATAATTTCATGCGAAGATAACACTAGTTTCATCTTCATGAATTTCTCTATTATAGTAAACAATAGCTAAAATACGCCTCATTTTGAGAGTTTCAAAGATTGAAAATCTTATATCTACAAAAACGAATAATTATGTCTAATATACGATCATTCTCCTAATTAAATAAATAGTATAAGAATTAAAATGTAAAGTAATACTAAAAAATTAAAAATATTCACAATAATTTAAAGAACCCAATTTAATATTGTTACCGTATAGGCAAAATGTCTCGAGATATGATAAAAAATATCTCGAGATATGATCATATCTTCCATTTTATAACCGCAAAAAGTAATAAAAATAATTAGTAAAATAAAAATTTCCAAATAAATTAAATATAAAATAAATATATTATAATAAAAAATAATTTAACATTCTAAAAATTGTAACAAAATCTATTTGATAGAAGGAATTTATAGAAAGAAGAATGTGACTGTAATCGGGAGTATTTATAAAGGAAGGAATGTGTCGTTCAAGATTTAAGGTAGATGCGGTAATAATAAAAGGGGGCAATAATTGAGGAGAAATAATCGAAGGCGTGCTTCATGATTCGTGCCTCTCTGACGTGTTAGAAAACCCTGTAAAAGTACGAATTACAATTCACGTTTTTTCATCGTGATTCTAGTTCAAACAGAATTTTAGGAAAGCACGCTTCATGATCTACGCTTTCCATTCATGTCTGTAAGGCGCATATCTTGAAACGTACTTTATTATCACTATGTCAAAATAAATATTAGATCGATAATATTTGAAGAAAGAATATATAATAAGAAATTATCAATTGTTTGGGTTAAAACTCCGGTTTACCATAACTGCTCTTCCTTCTTCCTTCTTCCTTCTTCCTCAGCATAAAAACCTCAAAAAACTCACTTTTTTCCCACCAATTCTATCTTTGTTTTTGTCTTTGCCTTCATAAAACCAGATTCCTTCTCTTCTTTTTAAACTCAAAATTTTCGTCATTGTTTTTCATTTGAAGCCTTTTGATTTCAATCTCAACAGGTCGAGAAGGAACGGAGGAGAATTATCTACGTTTTGATTGATCAATGGTCTTTCGTTAGCTCTCGGAAAAGAAGAATCTGAAGCGAAACTGAAAATCAAACTGTGCTGATGGCTTCTTCCTCTGCTTTGAAATCTCAACCTCTCCATAACTTTCAATTACATGGACCCAAATGGGCCATGAACCACACCAACAATCAACGCATCCGGAAACTCACCGATTCCGCTCAGAGATCTCCTCATTGCTGCGAAACCGATTCCGATGTTATTTGGAAGAAGAACACAGTGCGGGAAGCTCCTCCGTGTAACGGAGCTTCTTCCGGCTCCTCTCGAGATCTTAGGATTGGAAAATCGGGGAAGAAAGTCATCAACGGGTCTGGTGTTTCGGTTGCTTCAGAGAAGGAAATAATCCACGATTCTGGTGTTTCGGTTATTCCGATAGAGGGTAGATCGAAGATCTATATACGCCTGCGAGCGAAGACTCAGAAATCTGTTGTTGAGGTTCAGGAAACTGGAAATCAGAGCTTGAGTGTGGAAGACGTTGAGGAATTTGTTCCTAAGACTTGGAATCTGAGGCCTAGGAAGGCGATTACTAACCCGCAGAATCAAAATGGAGGCGGGCCTAAGATCGTAGCTTCGGCTCTCGAGAACAAAGCTCAGAGGCCGGATTCGAGCCGGGCTAGAAATGCAACTGAACCGAAGGCGGCTGAGAAGAAGGCGAAGAAACAGAAGTTCTCGATTTCGCTAACTAGAGAAGAGATTGATGACGATATCTTCGCTATGACCGGTTCGAAGGCCTCTAGAAAGCCAAAAAAGCGACCCAAGAATGTTCAGAAACAACTCGATGTAAGCTTTTTGATTTGCTTCATTATATATCTTCTGAAATTTGGATTTTTTTTTAAATTCTTTTTTGAATCTTTTGCAGTAAACAATTTTTCTTCATCATCTTTCTTCTGAAATTTTGATTTTTTTCTTCTAATTATATTTTGAATCTTTTGCAGTGCTTGTTTCCTGGTATGTGGTTAGATTTGGTAAGGCCTGATTGCTACAAAGTCCCTGATCCTCCTTTGAAGGTCTGATTTTGCATATTCAAAAAGTTTAATCTTTTCAGTTACGTGCACAAGTTATTCCGAGCAAAGGTTTGATTTATTTGTGATTGCAGGGTTAGATGGGGGTGCTGCTAAAACTGTGATTTTGGAGGGTGGGAATAAGGATGACTGCTAAACACCTTTTTTGCAGTTGTAGAATGAGCTTGTAGAGATGAAAGGGTAACGAATGAGTCTTGTTCTTGTGCCTTTTTGTCTAATTTGCGATGAGGTTAGAGGGATGGTGGGGGACGGTATATTATGAAACTTGTTATGAATAGCTACAGCCTACAGATTGTAAATATGACTTGTCAAACTCATAAATAGGGTTTTAACCTTTCAGTTTATGTAAAAGGAAATCTTTTCTAAGGTAGATCTTTTAGATCAAGTAGACTTTCATTACTTGTTAGTTATGGAACTGGTTAAATTTTAGAACATAATGACAGTTTATGGATCCAGAAAGTTTGAGACGCATGCTTGTTTTTGATGTGCACGGGTTTCTTTCTCATTTTGTTCTTTCCAATATGCACCTGTTGTTTTGTTCTTTCTCATTTTGTTCTTTTTAACATGCTTCAGTCGGATAAAATGTTCTCGGTTTGCCGACAGTTGATTGATTGGTGAAACACATTACAAATTATTGGATAGTACTTATGAGCTTTTTTTTGTTATTGATGGATAAAGTAGCTAGGGCTACATGATAGTAGTCAAACGATTAGGTAGATATGAACATGTTTAAGATCATAATAACTGTTTATCAATCAAGAAAGTCTGGGATGCAGACTTGTTTTGATGTGCATATGTTTCTTTCTTATTTTGTTTGGATAGTACTTATGAGCTTTGTTAGTTATTGACGGATTAAGTAGACAAGATCACGTGCTATTAATAAGCCAATTCAGTGACCGAGTGCACGCTACAATAAACGGTTTGAGTGGTTCTGAGCATGTGTTAGCAATCAACAGTTTGGACAATTTTGAGCATATGGTTACGAGATTTGTTAGTTATTGACGGATTAAGTAGATATGACCACGTGTTAGTAATTAAACAATTAAGTAGATATGAACACGTGATAGTAATCAACCCATCTAGTAGCTCTGACCACATGATATAATTAATGATTGAGTGGTTCTGCACGCGTTTTAGAAATTAACAGTCTTGTGCTGAACACATGTTAGCCATCAACAGTTTGAGTAGCTCTGAGCATGTGGTATTAAGTGACGGATTAAGTAGTTATGAGCACATGAGCATGCTTGAGCTACTGTCTTATGTTAAGAATACAAAATTCTTAAGGAGAATATAATGGAAACATATATGGTAGGAATGCATCTTTATGATCCATTTGCAACATTGGATCTATATTTCATTCGTGCTTCTTAAATGCACATTTGTTGAAGGAAAAACAGCTAGTTTACGGGCTTCAATTTATTTAGGGAACTGTCATTATTTAGTAAAAGTAATTAGTTCTGTTTATCCTTTCTGTTTTATCTCTAGATAGCACAAGTGATAAACATGCATTGGTTTCCATTCAAGGCAATATGCGTGCTTGTTCATGGTAAAAGTAGTTTTTTTTTTCATTCTTTCTGTTTGTCTCTTCATAGCATGAGTGACAATTACGCTCCAGTGGCCATTCAAGGCATGATGTGTGCCTGTGAATAGGTCAAGATATTTGAGTGTAATGCCCTTCTAACTGGCTTGCAGGCATTGTATCTTTATATAGGGCCGTGGCTGGGGCGGCGCGAACTGCGCGACCGCGCAGGGCCCCCAAAAAATGGCCCCAAAAAAGTTTATATATAGTGACGTTTTTTCAATAAACGCCACTATTATTACGGTTTATTGATAAAACGCCATTATAGATAGATCCATCGCGGCGTTTGTCAAGAAAACGCCACTATTGTTTCCCCGAAATCGAATATATCTAGAAAATAGGGGCCCCTTTATAAGAATTTGTACAAGGCCCCCGAAAACTCTATCACGGCCCTGTCTTTATATTCTTACATGCTATCGGAAAGAAAAATTATGAAAAAAAAGGTTAATTCAACGGCTCTTGATTGGTTTGACATGAAGTTCAATTGTTAATGAATTATAAAGTTTGTCTTGTGTGCCTTTCTTCCTTGAAGAGATTGTGAGGTAGATGCCTCACCATTATTTCTAAGATACGTTTAATCAGAAAGAATTACATGTCATAAAAGCCATGCATTGTGTTACTTAAATCTTTTATAACTGAGTTCAACGCTTGCTTTGAAACTGCATTCGTGAAAAGTAAAAGTGGTCGGTTTATCTCTATTTACCAGATCTAAGAAAAACGCCCTTTTTTTTATCTTCTTCATGCCCTTGATGTCATTCTCTAACTGCCTATTTGAAATGTGTGGAAAATTTGTTTGCGTGTAATGGCTAGATGTAAATGACTGATTGGGTTGGAATTTCATGAAAAATATCAGTATTGGAAACTAAAGAGTTTGGTTAGACTATTATGAATGACCTCCATTCTTTTTTTTTTTTTTTTTGATAATTAATGACCTCCATTCTTATGTGTATCTGAGTATATTTTCCCTCTAAAGAAAAAAAAGGTGCTTTTTTGTAACCCCTTGACAAGCTTCATATGGAAACTCTATAAATGCCAAATCCTACTATAGCAGCAGCATATTAATAGGAAATATCATGAGGTTTGCTGTTTTGTCAGATTTGCAGTGTGATTGCTAGCTGTATCAGCTATTGGTTCCTTCATAATCCACGCGCTCACACTCACATGCGCATGCTAGAGAAGAGCACGGGCCTTAAATTTGTTAGGATGTCTTTTCTGAGATAAATGATGATTCCATCAGTTATTTTGATATTTTTACTGGAAGTCTCTGGTGGGCAATGACTCATACGCATCTGGTTGGAAACATTGAATACAAAGGTGTTTATGGTTAGATGCTCAGCTCATATGAGAGGAAGTTCATTAACTTCCATAACATTCATGTGTTTTTTACTTTGATTTCTAGTTCAGTGTTCCATCTAAAATGATGGGTTACTGTTTAAAACTTCAGCCTAACTGAAAGGCCATGTCATCCCCCCCCCCAAAAAAAAAATTGTTGTGGTCATCTTGGAAATGTTCCACGAACACGCACGCTTTGACGACATGCAAGGTATTATGCTTCGTTCTGTTTCCTTTATTTTTTTTTGGAAGGTAACCTTTATTGACTGTGTCAAGTTTGCAGTTTCCTGCAGATTATAATGTGCCATCAGAACAATAAAGATTCTGAAATGGATATTGATTTTCCCTTGGGATGTGATTCAAACTCGAAACTTCTCGATGCTGCTCAGTAGCTTCCTGGTTGGTCCTAGCTGGATTCTGGTATAAGATCGCATGCCCCATAGTACTGTCCATTACAGAAAACGCCAAAACATAGAACCAGATGAAAATGGCACTCAGCAGCAGCCTCGAATGTTTTTTGCTACCAACATGTATGTTATTGGGGAGCTTTAAAACTATATCGTTGTGGTCGGCAATGGGATTTTATTTTTGAACTATCATCCTGAAATTAGGAGTATTTAGATGATGATGCATTTTCTTTTTGACAAATGATGTGGAGAAGAGTGGCTAGTAATGTATGAAGTTTAGGTCATGTGGTTTCCGCTTAAAAAGTGGTCCAGCTTTCAACTTTTTACTGTTGTGTTTTCCTTTGTAGATCAAAGGATTTTGCGGTGGGAAAGTACCCATGCCAAACTATCTTACATAGTTAATGGTAGTCGGCACCGCCAGTATAATAGTTTATGATATCCAAGCTTTGTTTCAAAGCTTTGTTTGCTTTTATCATGTGCTAGTTATCAAACATCACCAAAAACTATGATTTAGTTTCATTTGATTACTTTTAAAAATCATGTCAAACATTTATGGTTGTACCTTGTGCTTCCTTGTATGAACCATCTCTTCCAACTTATGGGAGTGACAGATTCATGCCGACAATCATTGTTTGATTTCCTCCGGCGAACTCGGCCTCGACACTTCTACTTCGGCATTTGTCACTTTGTGGCATTAACAAGGTTGCTGGACAAAATCACGTTTCAGAGTAGAATATGGCAAAAATAAGAGCCCAAGAGTACGGCAAATCGGTCTGATAACATTCAAAGCATACTGAACATAGGGAGGGGGTGGGGGAAAACAACTGCAATGCTGGAATATTATTGACTGTAACTTGTGTAATCTTGCCCAGCATAGGATTAAGATTTCAATCCATGCAACCACCAGTACTAAGGGATAAAGTTAATGAATAGAACCCATTCACAACTTTAAGGAGAATGGACAAACAATTCTCGATCAAATCTATAAAAGATACCAGAAACAAAGCTCATCATCCAGAAACATTTTAATTCTCTGCCAAAAATAAGTTTACCCTGATGTTAGTTTGATGTAGAGGCTCTTATCTCCGCTGCCGGAAGATACGACTCCAGCATTAGTTCTGCTCGGGAAGGTGAATTGATCTGAACAATCAAGTAGGTATACTTCCATTTGTTGTCGGTTTTGTCCTTGAACATTTCCGCAAAAACTTTCCCAGCTCCATGAGGCCCACGGATATAGAAATTAACCTGTTTGAAATGGTTAAGAAGCAATCACCAAATCAAAATTTGCATGAGGCCTAGGACAACAATCTTGTAAAGATTAGAGGGTCACCTCCACATGTTCTATGCCATTTTCGTCCGTATAAATCCTGTTTGGAATACGTTGGCGAGCAGCACGATTTCTAGTTTCTTGACCATAGCCGGTAATAGGATGTCCAATCCTCACCCTAACCTGACACAAACAAATGTAATACCATGTGGCATAGAATTAGGATCACATATACTTTGGTTGTCTGTCGAATATATATGCTTAGAGTAGTATAAATATGCAAGAAAAACAGAAACATACTTATAATTTATCAAGCTAGTATATGCTAGATTCATCCAAAATCTGGCCTGATAACCGCTCAATGTTTTTTGTTCTCCGTTTTATTTTAATCTCCTTAGCATACTCCATTCTTATTTATGGCTTCTAAGATATTGTTTTGATGTTCATGCTGGCTGCAGATGTATATTGACAGGCTTCTGCCTAAAGACCCGCAGTTATAACTAGTAATACATGTTGTACTGTTAACATTTCTAGTTTCGACTGAGAACTGATTAACTGAGATAAACTCCAATGCCCCGTTTCAGTGTTGGGTTCAAAGACAAGAAAGCTGTTTTTTACAAACCTGGCTTTCGTTCTGAATCCTTTCCAGAGCTTGGTTGAATATCTTATACCTACAAAACCATGGTTGAATTAGGGTGCAACTTGCAAGTAAAGGGATAAGCTTAGCAACCCTAATCGCCAACTAGGCATTTGAAGCTTACTCTCTTGGTTGAAATATCAACTCCTTGAATACAGCATATCCTGCAGCTGCTGCAATCCCGAGCCCAACAAGGATTATGAGACTGTAGCTAGCGCCCTCCGTAAATGTCACAGGCTTTTCTGGGATATTATATGTAGGAGCATCAAATGGATCCTCAACATTGGATAATTCTTTTCTGGTCTGCCAAAGGGATAAAGACAACAACTCAGTGCGACTGATGTGAAGCTTCAAGTAATCATAAAGCCCACAGAACTAAGAAATGCAACAATTATATGTTGACCAGTGTAGCATTTGATGAGTACATCTCAGAGAAATCTCAATTTAATCGTTCTTTCCTTTGTTGTACACAATTGCCTTTGGAGTCCTACGAGGACAGATGGTATTTACTTGGTATGGAATAAACTTCAGTAGTGATTATGGTTTCTTTAATATTTACTGCAATGCAAGAGTATGATGAAATAATTTAAGTCATTTCATGCACAATTAGGAAAGAAAGGTGATGATAAATTCCGCAAACTTTCTGAAATATTCCTCTTTAGCATCCGGGCATAGATTGCCTCACCACAGAAGTGGATAAAACACGAATTCACTTGCACATTATAATTAGTTAATTACAAGCAAGCATCATGAAAAGTGATTTTGTCAATTAAAACCAACAGATATAAGAACACAAAAAGGCCAAAAATTTAAGCTAAGATCCGAACCTCATATGCTTCTTTCGATTGCTTTGAAGTTCTTGATGCAAAGGATCTAGCAAAGTAAGGAGACATGAGCTTCAATCCACAATTTTCTACATGATGGACCGAAGCTTGAAACCTAACTATACAATCTCCACCACACTGTCCTCTATAAAGAAGAGAACTGCCTGTTGGACATAATTGTCAGATAAAGTAGGTAAACCATTATCGGAGAAAAGAAGATAATGATTATCCTTATGCTAATCCAACTTGGAATTAACTTTTATGCACTTCAAAAAGTAGGCCACTTATGCATGAATCAATATTCTACGCAACAAAGTAACAGAAAGACAGGTGAACATGGAACTTCTCCATAATAGATATCCAATGATAATAACTGTAAAGTTAAATTTCAGTAACAACATGAATACAAGAATCCCATCGACCATAAGCTTCAGGCATTTGAATGAAACTTAGCAAGAAAAATATTCTCTAATAAATTTAACATAAATGTTTCAGATAAACATAGATGAGAAATAACTAACCATTAGCTCCAAGTACACCCTGCAGAACGAAAGAAGAAAGCATTCAGTTTGCACTTTGCAGCTAGAGAGAGAGAGAGAGAGAGAGAGAGAGAGAGTACAAATAGAAACACTTAGTCTGCACACTTCAGCCATTTAGAACAAAAAAAAATGTTAATAGAATGATAAATACTGCCTCACCTTCGATATAATATTTGCACCTGTCACATACTGTCTTGCAAAAGTAGAATTCAGATACACCGGAGACTGCAGTAATCAGTATGTCATCAGAAAATGGTTCAACAACCGATACAGATTGAATATATCTAAGAAACACTCTTAGAAGAATGTCAAAACTATAATCAATCATATTTATCAAATCAAAACAAGGTTTAGGCTCAACTCATAAAAGCAGAGGAAGCTCCAATATATTTGATTCGCTCATAGGCTTTTTGCTATACTAACAAGTACTACTTTTTTTTTTATTAATTAGGACAGAAGTAGTATCTGTTTGAAAGACTCTTAAACTGCAGACGTCGTGCTTGGACCAGAGACCTCTGGGATAACAACAATTTCTTAACGACTTAGCTCGAGCATTCATGAAAATAATTACTAACTTGTATATAACTTATGCTACTAAATTCTATATCCCTCCATCACACTTAACAGCTTCCAATCACCATTGCTACTACTTTGAAAGCTAATAACACAATTAAACAGAATAACATATCAAACAAAGCATTTGAAAGAACAGTAATGTCAAAAATAGAAAACTACCCATAGAAAGCAAGGAATTGAGGAATACATCAACATACCCTTTTAGAAGCTGGCGCAAAATCATTCAGAAAAGGCTTAGATTCCACAAATGATCTGAAGGGACCACGCCATATGCTCTTACTAGATATTACAGACCTCCTAATGTTCTGCATCTTCAAATTACACAAAGCTTAAACCTTTTTTCTTCTACAACTCTATGAAAAATACTATATTTCTTCCTGGATTACCAACAAAACAACAAATAAGAACACGAAAAAGAAACTCAACTAATTCAATTCAAAACGCATCAACCAGTTAAGAAAGACGGGATGCAATTGGGGAAACGAGAAACCCCAGCGGTAGTGGTTTTATTGAAGGAAAATAGCATCAAAGGCCCGTAATTGGGTCTTACGGCAGCCCAATAGTACCCTACAAAAACATGAAACACACCTTAAAGGCCCAGTATCCTGAAGGATATAATGCCAAACGTTTGCAAGTGTAATTATGAGAGATAAAAAGGTAGTTATGTTGTACGACAGTATAATATAAAGCTAAAAAAAGGTGCTAACAGAAATATTAATATTTTGTTACCCCCTTAGACTGATGCGGGTAACCTGATCTGATCTGGAGTGTCATATTAGGGCCACCGGAGCGACCCACTGTAAAAATCTCAGAAAATTTGAAACTTTTATTAAAATATGTAACTCATAAAATGATTTATCAGTATGCAGAAATAAAATAGATTTTCAGACTCGTATATAAAACAAAATACAATTACATGCCCCTAATCACATGTACCATACTCTGCAAGCAACGCTAGACGAACTCCATTACTGCACATGTTCAACCCTTTTAACCTGAAAAGGTGAGTAACAGAGTGAGCTTTGGAAAACTCAGTAATACATAACTACCAGATGATGCTGAAGAACGTGCAGATACAGATAAACATATATTTGTTTATCGGTTGAGACATCTACAGATCTTTATGTTGAGCGGAGATCCTACTGATATTTCAGGTAGTATCAGAAAATGAGTGTTTAGTTTAGGGAAATATTCGAATGACTGAGTTCAGTAGATCAAAATAGGTTATCTAGTGTATCCCTACAAAACCAGCGAAAAGATACATATCTTTTTAAAACAAATTATTAAAAGTTCAAAAATCATAGTAATCCTTCCAACCGCACAGCCAATAATATGTAGGTTCCCCAGAACCATACACCCAACCGCACAGCCAGTAAGGCCCTGAGCACAAAGCCGAGGAACCTGCAGATATACTTCCTCCAACTTTACCCCCCCAAATAAAATATTTTCCGTTAGTAAACGGAGATATCATAAATCAGAACAGAATGCAGGTAAGAAATCAGAACAAATTTCAGATCAGATGTCAGAACATAATTCAAATTGGAAATCATATAAAATATTCATGTGAGTAAGGAACACACTAGAGTTTCCATATATTATTCAGAGATATTGGATAATCTTATCTGGACATGGATCTTCAGTTTACCGATATAATGTAGGAAGTTAGAATCACTATTGGAAGAGTTCATTAACTGACAGATTCATCAGTTCTTCAGAATATGATTTATCAGGATCATATGTTATTTGAACATTTTTCTGAAGCTCTACGAAATCATAAAAGTATTTTGAATCCTTTACATCTAAGTTATTTGTGTTTTCAGATATGACCAGAGTGATTTGAGCTGATAAGGGAGAACTAAGATTAAGGACCTTTACAATCTATGTCGATTGATCGGATTATCGAACAACTCAAGATGAATAGTTCCCATAACTAATGCTAGTTGACTGGTCATTTCATTGCCCTTTCAATGTATTTACTTTTTAATACCAAAATTATTATCCTTAGATCATCTTCGGAATCATCGTTGAATAAATCTTCCAATGGTTTTTATTTTATTTCCATGCTTCCACAATATTATGAAATTCTAACGTGCTTGATTTGTACTTCATGACCCATAAGAACAGTACATCATGTAAGTTCATTAGTATTCCCAAACTTATCCAATTCACTTATTTAATCCTCAATCATTGATCTTACTCAGTAGTCAAGTCTATCCCGGTTACTTCAAAGTTTTCCAGAGTAATTCAGACGTTTCTAAATTTCGATACATATTGTACTTTTGTTCTGTTCAATTTGGTATTTGTGGTTGATTTGTCTAATAAAATATCCACTTCTTAGTACCAAATGCGCTCTAAAGTTTAGCTGAGCTGAGTACTTCCAGAATTATCATCGATCCAAACTTGAGGAGACGAACAAGCATTCAACTGGTACCTATGCCATTCAGGTACTGATATAGCACTAGCGTTGGTTGATCGACTTAATCTGTGTTCCATAACTTTCAAGTGTAGTACAACACCTATGCTTATTTGGATTCCTTAATTAATCCAAGACATTTACTTAGTCTAGGCCATAAGGGTATTTTCATCATTTTCGTCTTTACAAACTTCTTATCCAACTTCCAGGGTCAATTTTTTTCTTTTTACAACATAAGAGTATTCTCGTAATTTACCTTCGTAATTTACCTAATCGAAGTATTCTCATAATTTATCATTCAAGTACCTTTAATGAGATAAATTATAATTTACATATTAAGGATTGATTCCTTTATCACTCAATCACAGAACTTGTAATTCAATAGAGTCTTAACTAATATATCACTTAGACCATATTCGGTTCGAATTCATCCATAATCAAACATGCATAATAGACCAATCATATACATCCATGCATTTATCCATTATCAACATGTTCCATAAACCATAAAGAGGTAGTAATGTATTACCTCAATTTTTGTATCATACTGATCGATAATTTAAACTCCATTAGAATGCCCTCGATCTTGAAATCAATGTCCAAAAATTTTTCAGATAAATAACAACAGAAATTTCATCAGAAACGAAGCTTAATTATGAAAAACAGATCGAATCGAGTGATAAATCAGTGAAAAATAGCTTACCATGTTCGAATTTTGCGAAACAGACTTCGGAATCGGACTCAGGACGTCGAAAAAACATAAAATATGACTTTTCAAAAATTTTGACTTTTTGGTCAAAGTCAACTATCAAAGTAAACAATCAAAGTCAACGATCAACGGGTTGACCCAGTGAGTTGAATAAGCCGAGTTAACTCAGTCGGGAATGCGGGTTGGGTAGGCGGGTCGACCCATTTCAAGCTGTCCAGACATTCCTCACTCTCAAGGGTGGCGCGTGGGGGCGCGTGCGGCCTCGTACGGTACCTAAAAAATTCCACAAAAATTTCTAAAATTATTTTAAGGGATTTTGAGACACTTATCAAGCTTGGTTCATAATTTTGAACGGCAGAGAGCTCGATTTTAAAATGACGGAAACTTTAACTTCCTCACCTCCTCATGCGCCAGCGACGACGGAGACAAAAAGGATATCGGTGGACTCGAAACGATGCAAGGAACACGATTGTGCGGGAGGTGTCGAGTTAAAACCAGTGATACTTCTGGTTAAGATTTACGGAAAACGACGCTGATTCACAACGAGAGGTTTGAGGGGTTTTGTTCATCGATTGACAATGAACACGATGGTGGTTTCGGATTGACGAACGGTAACCAGACGGTGGAGAAATCGGAGCTCAAAGGAAGGTCAACGGGGGAGGGAAATGGGAAAATCATTTTGCAGAAAATATACGGGGGAGAGAGTTTATAATTCAACACATAAGAAAAATGGGTAAATTCAAGATTGAGTCCCTGAATTTCCTAAACTTCTTAAAATAGTCTTCCAACTTTGTGATTTTACACTTTAATCCTCAATTTCTTCCAAAATATCACTTAAATTCAATACTTTATAATTTCTAAAATTTAGCCCCTAAATTAGGTTGTGACAATTCTCCTATCCTTAAAAGAATTTCATCCTCGAAATTCATTCATGTCACATAATTGCATAAATGAACTTCCATAAGTTCTTTCATATCTTCAAGTAGCTTTTACAAAAGTATTGTTCCTCTATAAATCTTTAACTAGTTGAGTATACATTTTCTTCAGAACTCTCCCTCATTTCAATAAAATAATCAGAGCAGATTTATCATTATGGAATCAATTCAACCTTAGTTACGAGAATAGGCCCATAGAACAATAACATATCTCAATTTTATTTCTGGAGTCGGGTCAGAATTTCTCGGATAAGTAACTCTCACATGGCTCGTGAGGTACTTTACATAATTTAGATAGATGTTACTGGTATTCCTTTATGCAAAGGTAGAGCTTGAACAGATAGAAAACTTAGATTTGCTCGTTACAGAGAGGGACTCAACCGTGGAGTTTCGACTCAGAGAAATACGACTGTAGTCTAGGGGCATGTACTGATCAGACATTTTTTGACATTCGACCGGTCGGTCTATTCAGAAAACTGACTTAACCTAAACTCTGATACCACTAAATGTTACCCTCTTAGACCGATGTGGGTAACCCAATCCGATCTGGAGTGTCACATTAGAGCCACCGGAGTGACCCACTGTAAAAATCTCAAAAAATTTGAAACTTTTATTAAAACATGTAACTCATAAAATGATTTATCAGTATGCAAAAATAAAATAGATTTTCAGACTCGTATATAAAACAAAATACAATTACATGCCCCTAATCACATGTACCATACTCTGCAAGCAACGCTAGACGAACTCCTTTATTGATGTTGATAGTTGTATTGGTTCAATCCTTTTAACCTGAAAATGTGAGTAACAGAATGAACTTTGGAAAACTCAGTAATAAAAAACTACCATATGATGCTGAAGAACGTGCAGATACAGATAAACATATATTTCCTTATTATTTCAGACATCTACAGATCTTTATGTTGAACGGAGATCCTACTGATATTTTAGGTAGTAACAGACAATGAGCGTTCAGTTCAGGAAAATATTTCGGATGACTGAGTTCAAGAGATCAGAATAGGTTATATAGTGTATCCCCACAAAACCAGCGAAAAGATACATATCTTTTTTAAAAAAATTATTAAAAATTCAAAATCATAGTATTCCCTCCAAATGCACAACAAATAATGTGTAGGTTCCCCAGAACCAACACCCAACCGCACAGCCAGTAAGGCCCTGAGCATAAAGCCGAGAAACCTGCAGATATACTTCCTCCAACATTACCCCCAAATAAAATATTTTCCATCAGTAAACGGAGATATCAGAAAACAAAACATAATTCAGATCAGATATCAGAACAGAATCCATGTCAAGAATCAGAACACATTTCAGATCAGATATCATAACAGAATTCAAATTGAAAATCAAATAAAATATTCATGTGAGTAGGGAACACACTGGAGTTTCTATACATTATTCAGAGATATTGGATAATCTTATCGGGTGAAGAAACACGGATCTTCAGTTTATCGATATAATGTCGGAAGTTATAATCACTATTAGAAGAGTTCATTAACTGACAGAATCATCAGTTCTTCATAATATGGTTTATAAGGATCATATCTTATTCGGACATTTTTCGAAAGCTCTACGAAATCATAAAAGTATTCAGAATCCTTTACATATGAGTTATTTGTGTTTTCAGGTATGACCAGAGTGATTTAAGCTGATAAGGGAGAACGAATATTAAGGACCTTTACAATTTATATGGATTGATCGGATTATCGAACAACTCAAGATGAACAATTCCTAGAACTAATGTTTGTCGACTGATCAATTCATTATCCTTTCAGGGTATTTACTTTTTAATACAAAAAATTCTTATCCATAGATCATGGTCGGAATCATCGTTGAATAAATCTTCCAATGGTTTTTATTTCACTTCCACGCTTCCACAATATTATGAAATACTGACGTGCTTTATTTGTAGTTCATGACCCATAAGGACAGTACATCATGTAAGTTCATTAGCATTCCCAAGCTCATCCAATTAACTTATTTAATCCTCAGTCATTGACCTTACTCAGTAGTCAAGTCTATCCCAGTTACTTTAGAGTTTTCCAGAGTAATTTAGAAGTTTCTGAATTTCGATACAAATTGTACTTTCGTTCTATTCAATTTGGTATTCGTGGTTAATTTGTCTAACAAAATATCCACTTCTTAGTACCAAATGCGCTCTAGAGTTTAACTGAGCTGAGTACTTTCAGAATTATCATCGATCCAAACTTGAGGAGACGAATAATCATTCAAGTGGTACATATGCCATTCATGTACTGATATAGCACTAGCGTTGGTTGACCGGCTTAATCTGCGTTCCATAACTTTTAAGGGTAGTACAACACCTATGTTTATTTGGATTCCATAACTTAGTCTAGACCATAAGGGTATTTTGATCATTTTGATGCTAAATGTTAATTCAGTCATTTCCGAACTTGTGGATATCCAATCATTCCTGGGCTTGGTGACATTCTTGGGTCATTTCCATTCCAGGGGTATTATGGTCATTTTACAGATATAGGGTATTTCAATTTTTTTCTTCCATATGATCTTATTATTTAATTCAAACTTATCATCTATTCGAGTCATTTCGAACAATTTTGACAAAAAAGTACCCTCGATAAATTATTCTTCAGGTATTTATTTTTAACTCGGAGATTTTCAAGTCAAGTGCATTCTCAGATGTTACAAACAGATCAGGAATTTTCTATACAAAGTCAGAATCTTAATAATTAAATCTATAATTTATCGAGCTAAGTACAAATCCTCAAAGTACTTTCTCATTCAGGGTCAACTCGGATTATTTTTACCTCTCAAGGGTATTTTCGTAATTTTTTAACCAAATAATTTCGGTATTAAAACTTTTAACAAGGATAATTATAATTTAGAGATTCTAGGATTAATCGCTTTCCTGGATAATCTCTAAACTTTAAATTATTCCTTATCAAACTTCTAGTATATTGTACAAGCCATCTTGGTTTTAGAATTTGGTTATCCAGATTTTCTAAGCAAAACTAGTATTTTCTAAACACATCAGTAGTTTCATCAGATCAATATGTCTTTATAAACTTCTTATCCAACTTTCAGGGTCAATTCTTGTCTTTTTACAATATAAGGGTATTCTCGTAATTTTACCTAATCAAAGTATTCTCATAATTTATCATCTAAGTACCTTTAATGAGATAAATTATAATTTATATATTCAGGACTGATTCCTTTATCACTCAATCACATAACTTGTAATTCAATAGAGTATTAACTAATTTATCACTTAGACCGTATTCGGTTCGAATCCATCCATAATCAAACAAGCATGCTAGACCAATCATATACATCCATGCATTTATTCATTATCAACATGTTCCATAAAGCATAAAGAGATAGCAATATATTACCTCGATTTTCGTACAATATGATCGACCATTTAAACTCCATTTAAACGCCCTCGATCTTGAAATCAATGTCCAATAATTTTTCAGATACACAACAAGAGAAATTTCATCAGAAACAGAGCTTAATTGTGAAAAACGGATTGAATCAGGTGATAAATCAGTGAAAAATAGCTTACCGGGTTCGAATTTGGCGAAACGGACTTCGGAATTAGACTCAGGACGTCCAAAAAACATAAAATATGACTTTTCAAAAATTTTGACTTTTTGGTCAAAGTCAACGGGTTGACCCAGTGAGTTGACTCAGCCGAGTTAACTAAGCGCGAGTTGACTCAGTTGGCCATGTTATTCGGGTCAACGGGTTAGCCCATTTCAAGCTGTCCAGATTTTCCCCACTCTCAGGGGTGGCGCGTAGAGGCACGTGCAGCCTCGTACGGTGTCCGAAAATTCCACAAAAAAATCTAAAATTATTTTAAGGGATTTTGAGACATATACTAAGGTCGGTTCACAATTTTGAATAGTAGAGCTCAATTTTAAAACGTTGGAAACTTTAACTTTCTCACCCCCTCACGAGCCGACGACGACGGAGACAAGAAGGACACCGGTGGACTCGGAACGATGCAAGGAACACAATGGTGCGGGAGGTGTCGAAAACGGGTGGTTGGATGGACGTGAATCGACGGAAAACTAATAGCAATCAAGTTAAAACCGACGATACTTCCGTTTAAGATTCACGGCGAACGACGCCGATTCACGATGAGAGGTTTGAGGGGTTTTGTTCATTGGTCGACAATGAACACGATGGTGGTTTCAGATCGACGAATGTGGAGAAATCGGAGCTCAAAGAAGGGTCAACGGGGGAGGGAAATGGGAAAAGCATTATGCAGAAAACATACGGGGAGAGTTTATAATTCAACACATAAGAAAAATAGGTAAATTCAAGATTGGATCCTTGAATTTCCTACACTTCCTAAAATGATCTTCCAACTTTGCGATTTTACATTTTAATCCTCAATTTCTTCCAGAATACCACTTAAATTCAAATACTTTATAGTTTCTAAAATTTAGCCCCGAAATTGGGGTGTGACATTTTTTTAACATTTTTATAGAACGCTACCTAAAATATTATTTTTTACCGAAAATATTAATTTTGCTACCTAAAATGAATATTTCCAATATTAACATTTCCGGTAGAAAAATAACATTTTAGGTAGCGCCCAATATTAATATTTCCAATAGAAAAAATAACATTTTAGGTAACGTTCTACCGGAAATACTAAAAAAAAACATTTTCGATTACATTTTTTCTCTTAACCTTGTATTATGCTACCTTTCTTTAGACATCCCTAGATAAAAGGGATTTTCTCTAGCAAAATATGAAATATATATCTACCATATTTTATATAAAGCATGATGAATGTTATTCGGATCCTCCGAATAGAGGCTTGCCTTGACTTCCATCAGCATCTCGAAGAATTCCGCCACAACTTTCATTGTGTCATTCGATAGTTTCTCGGAAACTCCATGGCTAACAGCCTGTTTGAAAAGACAAAACTAAGTAAAACTTGAGAATATTCCAAAAAAAGAAAAAAGAAAAAAAAGATCTGTTTTAAGGTTGTAGCATGAACCTGAAAAAATCCGAACTTTTGGGTGGCTTTGAGAACATTTATGATCGTATCGTTTCGATTAATCAAAGCTTCCCCGAGGTTGATAATAGGAATGGCAACCTTGCCACTGCTAGGAATGGCAACCTTGCCGGGTCTGGTTTCTGGTGGGCAAATATAAGACTGGGGCGAAGCACCATAATTGCACCAGCTTGTAACAAGCCGCTCCATTATTTAGTCTTATCTGAAGTGAAGACTCAAACAAAAGTGATATATATATATATATATATATCACAATCAAGAGAATTGGATTAGTGAACCATCATAGTCAGATAAACATTTCTGGTAATTTTGAGAACATTATTCTATAGGAAGGTGGAATCTGATTCTTCCATAAGTGCCTGAAATATATGAATATTCCATTATTATGACCGACACTTGATAGTTGAGCACATCTATCAGCCGAATGATTATCCGGAATTGAGTTGGATTGAACCCTAAGAGGAAGATTAAAACTTAAAGACAGATATTGAACTACAAATCGTTCAACCCAACGGATATCGGTTACATGATAAAGACTTGAAGGTAAATGCCATACTAAACAAGTTGGCCAATACTGTTTAATGATGCTTGATAATGAAACAATTGCAGAAAGAGGTATATGGAATTGAATGAAATTTTAGAATGATCATCAATATGCTTGTAATTGTTTGTTTATACACTGTCACAATGCTAACAATGGCTCATTGAAGTATGTTAACCTCATGATGAATCTATATACAGCAAAAGAATAGAGAGTTTCCTTCATAAAACTAAACCCTAGTCCAACAATGGAAACCCATTGGCATTCCCATTCATTTCGATAAATCCGAGCTCGGGGCCCTCGAATTTACGGTGGGAGTTTCAGGAGGTCTGCTATATATATCATCAAAATGAAGACTTATATCCCCTCCTCCGGCTTCAAGATCATCCATGTACGTTGACCGAGATAACCTCCGAGAAGGCCTCAAATCAAGGAATTGATCTTCCTCTTCCACACTTCTCTCAGATAAGTTATCAAACTGACGGTCTGAAGAAAAGCGGTTGAAATCAGGAGGCTCGAGAAAGCTTGTTTCGGGCTGTATACTATGTGAATTGCTTCTAGCCCACCAGTGGCTCCTTGCATGGTGAGGTAGTTCGTTTGTATCGTGATGCTGGAGAACACTCTCATGGAAGAAAGAAGCCGATGATGAAGCTTCAAGATGTGCGTGCAACCGTGACCGACCATCGTAACGGTGTGACCAGCAGTCTTCATCTCTTGCTTCATCATGTGTCATGTTGGTTGGCACCCAATAATCTCCATACCGTTGGTCACCTGGTTCAGATGGCCTCATTGGAGCAGTCTCCCCCCTATAACCAGTTGCACGGCGAGCTCGAGAGGTGGTATAATACCAATCAAGAAGATATGCCTGATTCTTTTGTTCAGCATCAACTACCCATAAAGAACCAAAATTGCGGCCAGCGCCTGGAATATCATGTTGCATATCCCTTGATGAAAGACCATTTCTATCTCTGTATGCTCTCGGAGGGCTTGCTTGCCACAATCTACCGGGAGAAGATGCATGTCTAGTTCCCTGAGTTTGAAACTTTTGGTCCCTGGAAGTTCTAATATTCGACAGGAACTGCTTACCCCGAGCATCCGGTTCCCACGAAGGATAGCTACTTTGGAAACTGCAATCGGAACAAGATTATTCATGACAGAACTATGCTTAAAGGAAAAAATGCAGAAAAGGATATTCTGCACAAATAAAGGGTAGATCATCATAACCAAGATTCACAAACATAAACTTTAGAAAGGGAAACTGAAGTATCATGTTTCGCCAGACACATTTATAAATGAATCTCGAAACTTATCAGCTTAACACAACAATAAGAGTTATCGGAGATTTCGGATATCCCAAACTACTTTCACCAGGCAAATAGCAAAGATGATATGTGCATATCTAGGAAAGAGGATGTATATATGAGTCGAATTAACCATTGCAATGATCATACCTCAAGAATGATTTCTCCATTTTCCCTTGGGAACTCCTCTGAGCGCGAGGTGCATTGTGCGGAGAGCCGTAATTTTCATTGCCATGGTTTGAGAAATCAAAGGCACTAAAACTGCAAAATGGAAAGGGACAATCGGACTTAGTTTCATTTAACGGGACATGATACAGTTAGTAATAAACCAGTCCAACAGAAATCAAAAGAAAAAGAACGCTCTTACCTGCAAGCATGTCCGACACCTTCAATATCCACTGTAAAATCTGCAACAAACTGTAAAATGTCATCCACCCGCTGCAAAATGAACATTAAAAACTTTAGTTCAAAAACTAAGATCTATGGCTAAAGCAAGTGAAAAACTGACAACAGAAAATTTTCCCAAAAAGGAGATGGAAAAGGGAAAACCTTTGGAACAACAAATATAAGCAAGAATGGAGTGAGGAATATCGAGGTCATTTCTTCTAGCAACATCATTCCAGTGTACTGCATCAGAAAATTTTAAAATGAAAAATTTTAAAGAGAAAAGAATAAAAAAAACATTTCTCAAACAATATTTTGTTACTTCGAAATCTATATACCTCTGCCAGTAGTATAACTAAATACTTCGAACATCTAGGATTACAGGTAAAACAAAAAATAGGTAACTAAAATTAGGGGTTACCTGAAATAGAGTTTCGAACTCTATACGGACGGTTTCAGTGTTTTCTCTACCACCCCATCTCTTTGGCATGTAATGTGTATGTTGGACTACCATAGACATTGCTCCTTCATGATCAAGGACCAAAATTTCATCAGTAACGGCAGCCCGGCTAATAGCTGTTATGGTTCCAAAAACAGCTGCGTACCAAAACAAATTCCGACCGAATATCTACAAGTTTGGAACAAGGAAATGTAATTAATAAAACTGATGTAGAAGAGTTCAAAAGAAAATAAGAGAAACTGAAATGGTGGAAGCTCAAAAATATTACATGACCCTCTAGCAAAGATTCCTCTAAAAAGGCAATGATGATCAAGATAGCAGCAAAGCCACCAGATACAAATGAGATAAACTTCGCTATGATAGAAATAATTGGTGAGGGGAACCGGTTTAAATACTCAGAAGCATGCATTACACTGCTATTAATCCGATGCTTGAATAAATGGTCAACCTGTAAGACAAAGATAATTGTGTCATTTCATTTTCACAGTAGGTTCTGAAGAACATTTTTTTATCATGATAAATTTAATTTTTCGCAGAAAAAATATGTAACTTCAAAGAATTGTCTACGCTTACGATTGCTACATAAAAGTAATAACAGAAGCTTGTGAGGATAGACGGTGGATTAATCATTCTTGACTTGGCAGCACCCAAAACAAAGAAAAAAATATATATTTAGCTTTCAAACGAAACGTAGAGAAGGGGGAATGAATGTACCTCATTGAATTCCCTAAACATCCACTTCGACAAATTTGACCATCTGCGGGATGAAGCCGTGCTTGGATGATTATAGAATTGTTCAGCATGCCTTAAGAAGAGATAAACCAGCATGAATATAACAAGGAATGGAGAAAGAATAAGCATCACAAGCCCGACAACCATGAGTCTCTTCTTCAATGTTCTAGGATTATAAATGAAGTCCCTTCTAACACAGAAGTTTCTGCATCCGAAAACAAAGATGAAAATAAACCCCTAGAATTTAGCTTTTTTTTTTCTTTTCCTTTTTTGCAAAATATAATAGTACCTAGTAACATTTGAAGCTTGAAATTCTTCATATTTATATTGTTCTCCTTAAACATAAAACGAGCAATGGACAGTAAAACATTTTAAGAATTTTAATATAGTTCAAATAGTTGTCAAGTCCTCCCCCAAGTTTGTAATGATAAAAAAATGAAGAAATAAATAATTTTTCATTAATCATAAAGTAGAAAGTCATGAAACTTGCCTCTGTTGATGGTAAATCTAAAAGTTGGAAACATATCCATCGATGACAGTGATTATCTAAGTACTGTACATACATAACTGAAAGTCTAAAATTTAATCGTTAAACATACCGATCAAACATGCTCTGCAGCATACACCAATTTAAGGTCCATTCAAGCATCTTTGTTAGCATTAGGCGATGTTGCGTTCCATAAGGGCCAAATTTGACAGTTGGACCGACACCTGGGACCCAGGCTGGTAAAGGAAAAGCAAACACTCCTTTGTTAAGCATTCCAATCAAGTAGTTCTCTTTCCGCATCAATCGCATAACTACGTCATGCGCAGAAAGATCCTTAACCACACAGAGTTGTTGTGAACTTTGTAACCAGACAACCTTTTCAAGGATTGTTGCCCACGGCATGGTCTGAATCTCATTATCAGTAACATGGAGACTGCAAAATAAAATACAATAATAATAGCAAAACCATCAAACATTTTTAAGATGCTAATACCGTAAATGCTCTATCCCAATGAAAAGTTAAAGCTTCTGGTGCATCTTGTAACTTATGGATGCTTACCTGTTATAATAGAAGTGTCGTATTCCAAGGGTATCCTTTAGTTGTGCAAAATATCTCAAAAAACAGAATATCCAGTAGATGGAAAAGAGCCCCAAGTATCCAACAATAATAGCCTTTGAAAGTGTTAAAGGGGTTAATGGGTGTTGGTGAAGAGCTTCCTTAGCAAGATCACACGGCTTAGTTCCAGACTCGACTGCATCCATCCCGCACTTGGCATTGCAGAGACCATTCCAATCAACAAATAATAGGAAGAACCCTGAGAAAGATATAGTAAAGCCCAGGCTCAAAAGTTCGACAATCCATTTAATAATCATGCACCAAAGCCCTTTCTCGCAGTAGTAGCTATAGAGCCGTTCGAAGAACAAGTCCAAGTCAGCAATTAGTTCTACATTCTGAGTCTCACCATTCAGAAGCCCCGAAGGACTATCACTACTTGGACTTGGCGGAACTCTTCCATAGTCAGACAACTCAATCTCAGAAGATACATCACCTAGTAAGCCTGTCGTCAAAGAGGATTCACGACCCCATCTCCACTTCAATATGCCAAGAGAATTTCCAGGCTTTAGTCCCCTGAACATCATTTGTAAATCTTGATGGCAGGGAAAAGATGCCAGTCCATTCCCCAAAATAGGTAAATGTTTAGGCAAGGTTCTGCAGATAAGAAGAAAAGTAGGCAAATTCCCTTTATATGATGAATGTATGCACGCACTCACAGGAACATAAATATGCAAACATAAAAGCAAAACAGAAACCAAGCAACGTTATGGACTGCACAAAACATGACATTGATATCGTTCCGAAACAACGAATAAACAAGACCTGAAACAGACAAAACATCATAAAATAAATACCTGCAAACCATAACTCGAGACAAAACCACAAAACTTTTCTCCAATGAACCAGCACAGGCAACAAGCTACAACAATTTGATCCTAGAAACTTAAATTGCAGGTTCTTTCAACAGAAATAGCAGCAACCATTTGCAAAACCATAAATTATAAAACATGAAACATTAATAAAAATAATAACATATAGGGCAGAAAAACATCAAACGAGATTAAACTGGAGCGTATAAGTAGGTGCCCATTCATAGTTCAACTAAAAGCACTCTTGAACAAAAGGACTTGCCCAAATAATATCCTCAAAACACACCAAAAAAGGAAAGAAAAATAAAAGAAGTATCTGAAACAAATAACATGTCAAGATTACCCATTTAATACAATAAACAAGAAAAAGAAGAAAGTTTTAGAATTTACCTCCTACCCACCAACGAGCAGCTCCCAATAACACCGATAAGAATGAACAAATAGTCAAAAACGGCGAAATTAGCCGATGCCCACTATGAATAATAGCGCAAAAACCAACAAGTAGATGAAGAGCCCAAAGCCATGGTTGTGTAGAACAAAAAAGGAAGGGCTTTTGATATTATTTTGGTAATGGCAGAACTTTTATTCCAATGAAAAAACTTCGCTTTTAACAATAATAAAATCCTATTCTTAAATGTAATTGGGGTAGGTGGAAGACCTCCGACAGTTATAAAATTTAAAAATAAAGATAAAATGTAGTGCATGTATAAATAAATATATAAATACATAGATTAACAGTCTTCATATGCAGTCTTCATATGCGCGTCTGTAATGGGAAGTAATCCCTGCAAATGAATCCCTGCATAAAAATCTCTGTATATAGACAGAAACGTTAGACCCGACAAAATTTAAAAAGATGAAACCATGACGAGAATGATACACAATAGTCAACGATAACAAGCAACGAGAAATAATAAAGTCAAAATGAGTTAAAACCTAAACTAAGGCAACACTACTCCGCTACACTAGTTCTAAGCCTTCATAAATTCCAATGACAGAGACGATAAAAAAAATAGAAGTCATGGAAATTACTACAAAGTCATTAAAAGAAAACGGAGATGATACACCCTATGGATGTGACATGCACTACTCGACTACCTTGATCTTAAGTCTCCATACTTTCCTATCAGAGGTCATGTATTCGGTAAGGGCTAAATCCTTCAAATAAGATCTCAAGCAGTCTTTCCACTTCCGCCTTGGTCGTCCTCTCCTTCTGGTACCGTCGACTGTAATCGACTCTGCTCTTCTAACTGTATCCGACGGTTGTCGCCTAAGGACATGCCCAAACCATCGTAGTCTTCCCTCCCTCAATTTTTCGGATACAGGCGCCACCCCCAAGGACATCCTAATAGCAGAGTTTGGTGTCATGTCCCACAGAGTCCTACCACATGTCCATCGAAGCATTCTCATTTCTGCGGCCTCCATCCTCCTTACGTGATCTTTCTTGATTGCCCAACATTCTGATACATACAACAGCGCTGGTTTTATTGCCATTCTATAAAATTTTCCCTTAAGTTTTAGAGGCACCTTTTTGTCACACAAAACTCCAGTAGCAGCCCTCCACTTTAGCCATCCCGTCTTTATACGGTGTGTAACGTCATCATCCACATCCCCATCTTTATGTATCATAGACCCTAGGTACTTGAAACAATCCTTTGAGGGGAGATCGTGTCCTTCAATGCATACTTCTACATCTTCATCGTTTTGGTTCCCACTGAAGTTTGAACATAAATACTATGTCTTTTCAATATTGATCCTTAGACCTTTTTCTTCCAAAGCAGTCTTCTAGGTAGCCAGTCTACTATTCAGCTCATTTTTTGTTTCAACAACTAGGACAATGTCGTCAGCGAAAAGCATACACCATGGAACACCGTCTGGTGTCGCACAATAGATGTCATCCATAATCAAGGCGAAGATGTAAGGGCTAAGAGCCGACCCCTGGTGGAGTCCGATGTCCACCGGGAAAGCCTCGGTGTCGCCAACTGTAGTCCTGACGTATGTAGTAGATCTACAGTACATATCACGAATCGCTCGGATATAAACAGTTGGGATCCATCTCGTTTCCAAAGTATTCCAGATCGTATCGCGGGGAACGCTATCATACGCCTTCTCAAGGTCAATGAATGCCATGTGAATATCTCTATTTTTTTCCTTGTATTTCTCCATAAGCCGTCGAAGTAGATGAATCGCCTCCGTAGTAGACCTGCCTGGCATAAAGCCAAATTGGTTTTCCGAAACCCTAGTAACTTGTCTCAACCTAGCCTCTATCACCCTTTCCCATAGCTTCATGGTATGGCTGAGTAGTTTAATACCTCTGTAGTTGCCACAACGTTGGGGATCTCCTTTATTCTTACAGATTGGTATCACCGTAGACTCTCTCCACTCCTCTGGCATCTTGGCAGTCGCTAAAATAATGTTAAAGATATTGGTCAACCACTTTACTCCCTCTTCTCCTAGGGCCAACCACACAGTGATAGGAATTTGATCTGGACCGACAGCTTTATCCCTCCCCATCTTTCTAAGAGCCATTTTGACTTCCTCAAACCCAATCCTACTTGTAGGGCAGTCATTGACCATATTTTGATGGTCGACATACCCATCAACGGTACTATCTCTACAGGGAGAGGCTCCGTCATTAAATAAGGCAAAGAAGTAACTACCCCAAACCCTCTTAATATCATGATCTTTCACTAAAAGGACACCATTGTTGTCCTTAATAAACCTAATGCTACCTAGATCCTTCTTCCTATTCTCCCTGGATTTTGCTAGCCTGAAGATGTCGTTTTGTCTTTCCTTGGTGTCTAATCTCTTGTACATTTCCTCGTATGCCTTATCCTTTGCTTTAGCCACCGTTTTTTTTGCTTTCCTCTTTGCCTCCTTGTATCGTTGTTTAGCTCTCGATCTTTCTTCGTCGTCATTGCAGTGTAGATACTCCTTGAAGCAAGTTTGCTTTGTCTTCACCTTAGTTTGGACTTCGTCGTTCCACCACCACGATTCTTTATGCTCCTTGACCTTCCCTGTCGACAACCCAAGGGTGTTTTTACCCACCTTTCTGATAGAATTTGCCATATTTTTCCATAACAAATCTGCATTATTTGAGTTTGTAGTTCCAAAACTTGTATTAGACAAAACCTTACTCCTAAAGTCATCAGCTTTCGCTCCATGTAAGTTCTTCCAAAGGATCCTAGGTTTACCAAGTTTAGCCCTCGTATGAGTTCTCCGCTCGTGTCGTACGCGGAACACCAAAACCAACAATTTGTGTTGTGAAGAACATGCCTCTTCAGGAAACACCTTACAGTCAATACAAGCCCATCGATCCCGATTTCGAACCAGGATATAGTCGATTTGTGTATAATGTGCCCCGCTATGGAACGTAATCAGGTTTACATCTCTCTTGTTAAAGAAGGAGTTAGTGACCACCAAATCGTGTGCAGTAGCAAATTCAAGCAACGTACGCCCCTCCTTGTTCCTACTACCAAAACCGAAACCCCCATGAACACTGTCATACCCGTCGATAGCGCTACCTATATGGCCATTAAAGTCCCCCCCTATGAAAACTCTTTGGTCCTCCGGAATGCTCTTAAGTACTTCATCTAACTGATCCCAGAAGCAACGTTTCTCCTCCTCCCATAGGCCAACGTGTGGGGCGTACACTGAAAGGACATTCACCACTTCCGCTTCTATAATAACCTTACTCATCATGATCCTATCCCGGAATCTACAAAATTCAACTACATTTTCCTTTAACTTAGATGATACCAAGATACCCACTCCATTTCTAGTGTTATCTACGCCTGAATACCATAACTTGTACCCATTACACTCTCTGGCGCGAGCCCCTTTCCACCTAGTCTCTTGAATACATGCAAAATCTATTTTCCTATTACTAAGTATGTCGGTCAGCTCCAGCAACCTAGCATTTAATGTGTCTACATTCAACGAACAGACTCTAAGTCTAGTCTCCTTGACACCACTCTGTCGAGCCCTCCCCCTATCCGTCCTATGGGATCTAAAAGAAGGACATGACCTCAAGTAATCATCTATAGCCGAAGCTATGGGGAACTATGAAAAAGGAATCCAAAGAAGACAAAAGATGCACCAATAAAACACTAGAGAATTGAGGGAACTAAGAAGCCTAGTTGGTCAATTAATTTAATTTTATTGTTATTTTTATTGCTAAAAGCCTAGTGTTAAAAGGGAAGAAAATAGGTCTTGATGTATGAATGGATAAACCCTAGACAACCATTACATATTTCAAATCCACAATACAACAGTAAATTTAAGACACTGAAAATCACTACCCATATCACAATTCAAAAACCCAAATCAAAGAGTAAACTTTGAAAGACAAAGGTAGAAAGAAAAACACTGATGTAACATCCCAAATCAGGGCCAGTGACTAAATTGTAAATTTTGAAAGTTTTGTGTTCAATTTAGAAATGAAATTTAAAAGTCTTGGGATTTAAGTAAAGAATTTTAATATTGGATTAAATAGCAAAGATGGATGAACTAAAGAGGCAAAATGGTCTTTTCATTGGAAAGATTTTTATCTTCCTTTTGAGTATTATAAACGTGGGAAATATGAGAGAGTTCCAGACTTCTCTTCTTCATTCTCTTCTTTTCCACCGTGAAGCCATAAGCAAAGGTAAGTTTCTTCATTAGTTGATTATTTGTTCAACTAAAGGTTTGGTTATGATTATTGGATGATAATTAAGCTTAAGGAAAGCTTAAATCATCTTAAAAATAAAGGATGGCAGAATTAGGAGGGATTAAAGATTAAGAGTTTTTGAATGAAATTCTGGAATAGAGTTCTTTACTCAAATTGGAAGATAAATTTGACTTGTCAATGGTTGAATTAAGAGATATGAAGTGATGGAATTGAATTTAGAACAAGAAGAAAAATTAGTGTGATTCTTGAATTCTATGTAGAGAATTAGATTTTGAAGTTAAAGATGTATTGAATGAGTAGTAATGAGTTTAAGCATGTATATGTAAGTTAAGAATAAGAAAGGGGATGATATATGAAGTGTTTGAGAGGAAATGAAGTAATTTTCGTGCTGAAAAATGATTTCTGGGTTAGGGGGAATCGGTACCCATTCAAAGGGGTACCGATACCCTCTCAAACGACAGAATTCTAGAATGTCATGAGGGTATCGATACCCCCAGTAGGGAATCGATACCCCCTAAAGGAAATTGTGAATATGGGTTTAATAAGTTTGTTTAAGTTGCTAGTATCCAATTACAAGGTGTAGGTATCTAATAATTGCCTTAAAATGTACATTTATGTAGATTCTGAGCATAAGACAAATTCTGGAACATTTGGCAAGTAAGATCGATCAGAGGAAAGATTAGAGATCGAGATTGACTAATGAGACCAGGTGAGTGCATACTCAATAGTATATGGTGTGTGATGGGAATAAGACTTGCGATGAGTCTATTTCCTGAAGTGTTATATATGAATTCATGATTAAAGGCATGAGTTGAATATGAGTGTATGTATGTTTGATTATCTGAATTGATATGTTTTGTATGTGCCATGTGGTTTAGGTGAAAACACGATTAAGTGTTGATGAGAGAATATAAAATAAGTTATGAAATTATAGGAATATAGAAGATAAGTTAAGAGATGTAGGGAAATGGAAAATAGATGTTTATAAAGAGTCATAGGAGAACAAATATAAGTAATATGATAATGAAATATAAGACTATGTGAATACATGGTTATGAGATAAAATATGCAATAATAGGAAAATATGATAAAAGTGAGTTCATGAGAAGTGATATGAGCTAGGTAAACATGGGTAACAGTATATGCATAATGGAAACATGAGTTGGACAAGTACATAGTGGTATGATTTATTATGAGAATTAGTATAATAGAGCTTTTTGATTTAATGAGAGTTAAGGGAACTAAATAAGATTGAATTATAGAATGAAATGGAAATAGTATATCAATTAGGAAACTTGAATATAAAGGGACGATACGAATATGCAAGATAAGTTATATGCTCAATATCTATGGAGCGATATGAAAAGATTATAATGAATATATGAAATTGAATTAAGTAAAGAGATTAAATTAGTACCTAAATAAAAATACTATTAAATGATATATGTTTAGAAATACGCTATAATTTATATAATCTAAAGGAATACAAAGAAATAGAGCATAAGGTAGATGATATGATATCAGTTATTATATACTTATATGATATATGTCATCAGGTAATATGAAAGGACTCTGAAAATTGATATAAGCTATGAGAAAGTGTTATAGGTGTTTCTATGTGTTATATGAAGCATATATGATCATATGTGAACAAGATATGATATGTATGTTTATATGAATATATGAGAAATGATCTAAGCTATATGATATGATATATGTGATTATATGCACTTTGGGATATATGTTATATGATATGGATCTATGTAACTACGTGAGAAAGTACATAAGCTATGTGACATGTAAATGTGACTCATATGAAAATGTTCTATGAGTAATTGAACTATGTGTTATGTGAAATGATAAGTATAAAAGAAAATGCCCATGTTATGTGTCTTGAGAGCTAAGGGTATAGTTGGCATGCCGAGAGTCGAGGGTCTACGCGGTCCTTCGGGACATATATGTATTCTTTGGAACATGTGTGAAGTCTGGTGAGACACATACTTAATCCTTGGCATATGTATATGATTCTTAAGGAATGATATGTGGTCCTTCGGGACATATATGTATTCTTTGGAACATGTGTGAAGTCTGGTGAGACACATACTTGATCCCTAGTATATGTATATGATTCTTAAAGAATGATATGTGGTCCTTATGGACATTATTATATGGCACTACGGTACAATTCTAAGCGGCACTCCGGTGCAATTCTATGTGGCACTTCGGTGCAATTATACGAGCTGTGGTGACAGCATATTGCACAACCTCTATAGACTCACATATCTATAGTTCTCACATGTGTACATGGGCTTTGAAAAGAGAACATAATTTGATATAATGATATGTGTATTTCTCGTGACATGGTAGAAGTGCATATATGTCTTGGTGATATGAGAACAATGTATATGATATATGTATATGATGTGTGATATAATGTGTGCATGATATGATATATATGTGATAGGGGTTATGGTATCTATTACATAATATACATGAATATATGTTGATGTATATGTAAATAAGTTGTATAATTTGATAGCATAAAACAGTCATGCATGATTAGTGGGTATGAATTCCCTTAGATGTGTTTTCTTTATGCCTCACTAAGTCATCGACTTAGCGTTTGAGTGTTTCACACGCAGGTTACAGAAAGTGAATATGGAAGCTGTGAGGAGCAATACAGGTCAGCATCTCCCTTACAAGATTTCAGATCAGAAAATAGATGAGTTAAATGATTTTTGTTATTTTGAATATAGTTGGCATGTACTAATTGATTGAGTTAAATATACTCTGATCAATTTTGGTTATTGTGGTCAAATTATGTAACTAAACTGCTTTTACTCTAAGGAAAGTTTTAAATTTTCTTTGAATTTTGTCAAGAGTCAAAGTTTGAAAAGTCAATGTGACACCTCGAACGCGTATCCGGGTCGGGTACGGGTTGGGGGTGTTATATTTAACGGTATCAGAGCTAAGGTTTAGCCGATTCTCGGCATAAACCTAAGTCTAAAGTGTCATAAAATGTGTATATGCCAACATATAGTGAAAAATTTCTGATATGATTGTGTAAGGAGTATGTTGTCTTGCTAATAGAATAAGAATAGTTTAATACAATAGAAATCCGATCGTGATAATTTTGAAGTAAGTGAAAGGTGATATTCCTGACTGTGATAGCTATTCACCTGCCCTGGCCAGGCAGAATGAAGAGCGGACACCTCAGTAAATGCCTAGTAAGATCAAAAGTTGATTTCAGAAAGCTGAAATCATATATGAATAATGATAGAAAGTTTTCATTGTTTTGAATCGGAAACACGATATTGAGTAGCTTTGTTATTATGTAGATAAGATAGAATATGGTGAACAAGTGTCACTATAAGATTGTTAAAAAGATCAAGAGATGTGGTAAGTATTTGTATAAGAATTCAAGAATAGATGCATCAGTGACAAGTGTATAAGAGATATGGAGATAGAGTTTATGAATTTAAGACAAAGGGATAATATTGTGTATAAGCAAGAGTGTGGCTATAATAAGGGTTTGCATTCTATATGAAAAGAGTTAGCGTTGACTAACCAGATCATGTGATGGAAAATGTATGTGAATTATAAGATTTTGAGATATTGTCAGAACAGAAAAACCAAAGATGAGGTGGATCTGGATACAGTTGTATATTTGGATCATAACAAATGTGGATTTGATAAGTTAAGTAAACTATTGCTGAGATAATTCCGACTGGAATGAATGTATATGAATGGTTCGATGAAGGTTTATGCTTTAGATTGGAATAATTGGTGGTGACTAACAAAATTATGTGATGGTAAGTGTATCAAAGGTAAAGTATTAGAAGATGATGTCAGGGTAAATTAATTAAGTAGGGTGTGAATTGAGACACGATTATGTATTTTGATCACGGAAATATAAGGTAATAGAGGAAACAAGAGAATAAAATTGTATACGGATAAGAGTGTGGGCTGGATAAGTGAGTAAATTGAACTGGTTGGATTTCAACTGAGAAGATGAATATGATTAGTTTGATTAGGGCTTATGCCCTAAATTGGAAAAGTTATGACTGATTAATTGTAATAGTATGGACAATAAAGTTCTAAGATTTGAAAAAAATATAAAGTTAAGTTAATCAAGTATGATGTGGATTTGGATATGGTTTTGATCATATAAATATGATTTCGGCAAGGAAATAAGTATTGATATGTTTAAAAAGGAGCTTTGAGGAAGAAAATACAAGTACAAGAGATGGTAAAAAAAATGAGATTCTGTATAAGTAAAGCAGATTATCAAATTTATGAAGATGTTATGAAGATCAGTAATCAGGGATAAGTATAAACGATATGAAAAGAGTATGAGAGCCTGAAGAAAAGATGTGATATATGTTATAAGGAGATTGTGATGTTAGAAGGAATGAAAGAATAAAGGGATAGGAAAAGACAAAGATGGAGGTTAAACGTTCAAGTAAGACAAGAGGTATATTGAGATATAAGTTATAAGTTGATATTGAAATAATACAATTTTCAATTATTAGAAGAACGAGAATGGGTGATTATTCTTTGAACAAATACGTAAGGGTTATATGAAAAGATTGTGTGTATAATAATACTTACAAGAATTAAGAAATGAGCAAAATCTTGATTTATGTGCAAAGCACATAGAGAATGATGGAAAAGATCAATTGATCCATAATAGTGAGGATTAAGGATTTGGGGTTGCTATCTATATAATGAATAATATTATATGGACTTATAAAGATGTGGATGTATATGAAGAATTGAGTATGGGAAAATGGTAGGTTGTAGAGGTGGCAGGAAATATTAAGGGAAGCAACATGAAAATATTAGAAGACGTGATATTATAAAGGCATGCAGTGAAAAGTCGAGGATGAATTTTCTTTAAAGGAGGGAAGATTTGTAACATCCCAAATCAGGGTCAGTGACTAAATTGTAAATTTTGAAAGTTTTGTGTTCAATTTAGAAATGAAATTTAAAAGTCTTGGGATTTAAGTAAAGAATTTTAATATTGGATTAAATAGAAAAGATGGATGAACTAAAGAGGCAAAATGGTCTTTTCATGGGAAAGATTTTTATCTTCCTTTTTGAGTATTATAAACGTGGGAAATATGAGAGAGTTCCAGACTTATCTTCTTCATTCTCTTCTTTTCCACCGTGAAGCCATAAGCAAAGGTAAGTTTCTTCATTAGTTGATTATTTGTTCAACTAAAGGTTTGGTTATGATTATTGGATGATAAATAAGCTTAAGGAAAGCTTAAATCATCTTTAAAACAAAGGATGGTGGAATTAGGAGGGATTAAAGATTAAGAGTTTTTGAATGAAATTCTGGAATAGAGTTCTTTACTCAAATTGGAAGATAAATTTGACTTGTCAATAGTTGAATTAAGAGATATGAAGTGATGGAATTGAATTGAATTTAGAACAAGAAGAAAAATTAGTGTGATTCTTGAATTCTATGTAGAGAATTAGATTTTGAAGTTAAAAATGTATTGAATGAGTAGTAATGAGTTTAAGCATATATATGTAAGTTAAGAATAAGAAAGGGGATGATATATGAAGTGTTTGAGAGGAAATGAAGTAATTTTCGTGCTGAAAAATGATTTCTGGGTTAGGGGGAATCGGTACCCATTCAAAGGGGTACCGATACCCTCTCAAACGACAGAATTCCAGAATGTCATGAGGGTATCGATACCCCCAGTAGGGAATCGATACCCCCTAAAGGAAATTGTGAATATGGGTTTAATAAGTTTGTTTAAGTTGCTAGTATCCAATTACAAGGTGTAGGTATCTAATAATTGCCTTAAAATGTACATTTATGTAGATTCTGAGCATAAGACAATTCTGGAACATTTGGCAAGTAAGATCGATCAGAGGAAAGATTAGAGATCGAGATTGACTAATGAGACCAGGTGAGTGCATACTCAATAGTATATGGTGTGTGATGGGAATAAGACTTGCGATGAGTCTATTTCCTGAAGTGTTACATATGAATTCATGATTAAAGGCATGAGTTGAATATGAGTGTATGCATGTTTGATTATCTGAATTGATATGTTTTGTATGTGCCATGTGGTTTAGGTGAAAACACGATTAAGTGTTGATGAGAGAATATAAAATAAGTTATGAAATTATAGGAATATAGAAGATAAGTTAAGAGATATAGGGAAATGGAAAATAGATGTTTATAAAGAGTCATAGGAGAACAAATATAAGTAATATGATAATGAAATATAAGACTATGTGAATACATGGTTATGAGATAAAATATGCAATAATAGGAAAATATGATGAAAGTGAGTTCATGAGAAGTGATATGAACTAGGTAAACATGGGTAACAATATATGCATAATGGAAACATGAGTTGGACAAGTACATAGTGTTATGATTTATTATGAGAATTAGTATAATAGAGTTTTTTGATTTAATGAGAGTTAAGGGAACTAAATAAGATTGAATTATAGAATGAAATGGAAATAGTATATCAATTAGGAAACTTGAATATAAAGGGATGATACGAATATGCAAGATAAGTTATATGCTCAATATCTATGGAGCGATATGAAAAGATTATAATGAATATATGAAATTGAATTAAGTAAAGAGATTAAATTAGTACCTAAATAAAAATACTATTAAATGATATATGTTTAGAAATACGCTATAATTTATATAATCTAAAGGAATACAAAGAAATAGAGCATAAGGTAGATGATATGATATCAGTTATTATATACCTATATGATATATGTCATCAGATAATATGAAAGGACTCTGAAAATTGATATAAGCTATGAGAAAGTGTTCTAGGTGTTTCTATGTGTTATATGAAGCATATATGATCATATGTGAACAAGATATGATATGTATGTTTATATGAATATCTGAGAAATGATCTAAGCTATATGATATGATATATGTGATTATATGCACTTTGGGATATATGTTATATGATATGGATCTATGTAACTACGTGAGAAAGTATATAAGCTATATGACATGTAAATGTGACTCATATGAAAATGTTCTATGAGTAATTGAACTATGTGTTATGTGAAATGATAAGTATAAAAGAAAATGCCCATGTTATGTGTCTTGAGAGCTAAGGGTATAGTTGGCATGCCGAGAGTCGAGGGTCTATACGGTCCTTCGGAACATATATGTATTCTTTGGAACATGTGTGAAGTCTAGTGAGACACATACTTGATCTTTGGCATATGTATATGATTCTTAAGGAATGATATGTGGTCCTTCGGGACATATATGTATTCTTTGGAACATGTGTGAAGTCTGGTGAGACACATACTTGATCCCTAGTATATGTATATGATTCTTAAGGAATGATATGTGGTCCTTATGGACATTATTATATGGCACTACGGTGCAATTCTACGCGGCACTCTGGTGCAATTCTACGTGGCACTTCGGTGCAATTATACGAGTTGTGGTGACAGTATAGTGCACAACCTCTATAGACTCACATATCTATAGTTCTCACATTTGTACATGGGCTTTGAAAAGAGAACATAATTTGATATAATGATATGTGTATTTCTCGTGACATGGTAGAAGTGCATATATGTCTTGGTGATATGAGAACAATGTATGTGATATATGTATATGATGTGTGATATGATGTGTGCATGATATGATATATGTGTGATAGGGGTTATGGTATCTGTTACATAATATACATGAATATATGTTGATGTATATGTAAATGAGTTGTATAATTTGATAGCATAAAACAGTCATGCATGATTAGTGGGTATGAATTCCATTAGATGTGTTTTCTTTATGCCTCACTAAGTCATCGACTTAGCGTGTGAGTGTTTTACACGCAGGTTACAGAAAGTGAATATGGAAGCTGTGAGGAGCAATACAGGTCAGCATCTCCCTTACAAGATTTCAGATCAGAAAATAGATGAGTTAAATGATTTTTGTTATTTTGAATATAGTTGGCATGTACTAATTGATTGAGTTAAATATGCTCTGATCAATTTTGGTTATTGTGGTAAAATTATGTAACTAAACTGTTTTTACTCTAAGGAAAGTTTTAAATTTTCTTTGAATTTTGTCAAGAGTCAATGTTTGAAAAGTCAATGTGACACCTCGGACTCGTATCCGGGTCGGGTACGGGTTAAGGGTGTTACACACTGAACCCAAGAAGTGAAGGAAAACTTTTTCTTTATTTTGTAAGCTTTTTATATTCACTTGGGGAGGTAAAACAAAAGCAAGGAGGCCAAAAGAGAGAGTGTGTGAATGAAAACTTATAAGTATGAAACAAAGAATTAGCAGCAGAGAGTGAAAAGCAAAGGAGAAATAAAGGGACAGGGAGGGGTCACGGCTGTACGGGAATTAAACGGAATTTCAATTCAAATCTAAGGATCCACAGCTTTAAGATCCAAAAGTTGGAATTCAGAGATCTACGAGAGATAGAACATGCAGAGATTTGGATCTGAGGAAGAGAGAAAACGCAAGTCTCTGTATCTTCTAAAAATTCTAGTTGTACACACAATAAAAACATTAATCTATAATAAAGAACAAATAGGAAGATCAATTTTAAAATAAAGTCAAAAAAAGTTCTCACAAGAACTATAGAAAGCAGATCAAGCTAACTAGAAAAGTAAAAATCCATATCCAAAGAGAAGCAGATTAAGCTAACTTATCTCTTGTTGGGCTTCTCATAACTCCATTTTGGATTAATAGTTTATCTGAGCTTTTCTCTTTTTTTAGGGAACTTTTAAGTAATGTAAATTATTTTAAAATATTAATTCAGTTTTTGTTGATAGACCAAGAAGTTAGTGTGATTACAGGTGGTTTATTTTTTCTAATTTGAGTGAAGAGTTATAATTGATAAAAATTAATGTTAACTGATATTAATATTCTCTATCTTCGTAAAAAGAGGTAGAGAGAAATAAATCTGAGATGGGTTCATTTCGATCTTATCATTTCTATCAGCCTTGATTGATAAATTTTATAATGACTTTTAGTGTTCGTGGCAATCTTAGGAATATGATAGCTACTTGTAGGATAGCAGGTTAGGTAAATATAATTTGATGAATGTGGATTTAATTATGATATATCATGTAAGTATGTCAGAAGTTATATCAATAAATCACGATTTCATGAGAGATATTAGACATTCGAGGTTCTTCCTCCATATAAATTTTCATTATATCTTTTAAAATTTTGAGACGTCAGAGATTCAAAGATAATTCTAGGGCCTCCGAGAATATTTTTGACAGAAATATAATAATTTTGGATTTTTAAATTAAACTGATATTACCTTAATTATCACACTTGATTCAACTAAAGTTTTTATTTTAAGATAAAATACTTAAAATATCTTTAATTCGTTATTTAATTCATTATTTAATTTTATAATATATTTATGTCCCATTAAAATATAATACTAATTTAACGATATAAGTGAAAAAGAAAAGTCGGTGAATCAAATGAGTTGTAATCAAAGATGATGTGAAAGGAATCGAATAATGAAACTTTGCATTTTTTATGTGTATTATGTGGACTGGAAACAGACTTGTGCAATACATTTGAGATGTAATAAAAAAATAATTTTATTTCTATTATATTTTTTTAATTTTATTCGAAAGATTTTATAATAATTATTAGTGTATGTAAATAATATGATCATAATGATTATTTGTAGGTTAAAAACTTAAATAAATACACTTAAAATAATAAATTTAACTTTAATAAATTATGTAGTTATATATTAAGAGTCGGGTCGAATTTTATACGAGGTGAGTTGAATAAGGTTTTGAGTTAAAATTTAAGTGGGAAAATTTTGACCCAGCTTAGAGTAATTTTTTTAATATAAATATAGATATAATTGTTATAATATTTTATTTTTATATTTTTAAAAGTAAATTACACTTTTAGTACTTAAATTGTCACTTTTGTTATGTTTTAATATTTAAACTTTATTTTTTTTCAAAATCATACATAACATTTAGTTTTAATTTTAATTTGGTTCCCCGCTGTTAGAAACTTAATGACAATGCTGATATAGATATATTGATTTTTTTTTAATTTCTACGTAACTTTTCTCTTTCTTTGTTAAATTTTTTTAACTAATTTTGTTCAATCAATTAGGTGGTAACATGTGGAAATTAAAAATAATAATAAAATGGCATGTCATGCCACGTTAGCATTGACATTAAGTTTTTAATGATTAGGTACTAAATTGAAACATAAACTAAATTTTAGGTATAATTTTGAAAAGAATAGAGTATTAAAACAAAACAAAAATGATTTAAGTACTAAACGTGTAATTTATCCTTTTAAATTAGGTTCTTATTTTATCAATAAAAATGATTTTTTATATATTTATATCGAATTGAACCGGGTTGAATACAAATTTTTATCCCAAAATTTATGTTGGATCGAATTTGGATGGAGAGAATATGCTTCTAGAATTAGGTGGACAATATATACTTATCGAATCAAATAGAATTTAAGTGAAAAATATATATTTTTTGAATAAGTCAGACTGACAAAAATAATATACCCAACCCTAGGCCGTAGACCGACCCGATTCCATATCCAAATTATAGGTTACACGCTTTACAAACGTATTTATGGTAATAGTACTCCCCTCTTGACTCCTTCCCAACAACTGGGAGTTCACCTTTAGAACCAGACCAATGTCCCTCAAGACCATAACTAAACTCAACCGTTTATTCCTACAGGCAACCCCTCTCCAACAACCTCAAACTCTAAATCAAAACATCCAAGCAATAGCCCATCAGATAAACCAATGTTCCCATTTAAACCAGCTAGAAAGATTATATGCCACCATGATCAAAACAAATGTAAACCAAGACTGTTTCTTGTCGAACCAGTTCGTCAGCGCATGTTCCTCTTTTCGCCGCATGGATTACGCAATCCTAGCCTTTACCCAAATGCAAAGCCCCAATGTTTTTGTTTACAACGCGTTGATCAAGGGTCTTGTTTACTGTCACCATCCTTTTGTAGCTTTATATTATTATAAACACATGCTCGGAGCTGAAGTTTGGCCCACCAGTTTCACGTTTTCTTCACTGGTTAAGGCTTGTTGTCTGGTTTCTGAATTTGGGCTCGGAGTAAGTGTTCATGGCCATGTTTGGAAACATGGGTTTACCTCACACGTCTTTGTTCAAACCGCTTTGGTTGATTTTTACGCGAGTGTTGGGAAAATTTTTGAATCGAAAAGGGTGTTCGATGAAATGCCTGAAAGAGATGTTTTCGCATGGACCACGATGATTTCAGGTTTCTTGAAGGCCGGGGATTTGGGTTCTTCGATGAGATTTTTTGATGAAATGCCTGAAAGAAGTACCGCAACATGGAATGCTATGATCGACGGGTACGCGAGAGTAGGGGGTGTCGAGTCAGCCGAGTTATTGTTTAATCAAATGCCCGTAAAGGATACTATTTCATGGACAACGATGATCAACTGTTATTCTCAGAACAAGCGATTCGGAGAAGCATTAGCTCTTTTCGATGAAATGAGGAGATATAAGGTTAGTCCAGATGAAGTGACCATGGCAAGTGTTATTTCGGCTTGTGCTCATCTTGGGGCACTCGATATTGGAAAAGAAATACACAATTATGTAATGCAGAATTCATTCGATCTTGATGTCTATATCGGATCTGCATTAATCGATATGTATGCTAAATGTGGGAGTTTAGAGAGGTCACTTTTGGTGTTCTTTAAATTAAGAGAGAAAAACCTGTTTTGTTGGAATTCAGTAATCGAAGCGCTTGCAGTTCATGGCTGTGCTGAAGAAGCACTGGCAATGTTCAACAGGATGGAGAGGCAGCGGGTCAAACCGAACGGGGTTACTTTTGTTAGTGTTCTTAGTGCCTGCACTCATGCAGGACTAGTCGAAGCAGGCCGTCAGAGGTTTTTAAGCATGAGTCATGATTATTCGATCCTCCCTGGAGTTGAACACTTTGGATGTATGGTTGATCTATTGAGCAAAGCCGGGTTGCTCGAGGATGCTCTGTTCTTGATACGGAGCATGAAGTCGGAACCGAATTCTGTTATTTGGGGTGCTTTGTTAGGTGGGTGTAAGCTTCATAAGAATCTGGAAATTGCTCAGGTTGCTGTGGATGAACTGATGGTTTTAGAGCCGTACAATAGTGGCTATTACACTCTTTTACTTAACATGTACGCTGAGGTTAATCGATGGGGACAGGTTTCAAAGATCAGGCAAAGGATGAGAGAATTAGGCGTGGAGAAGCGATGTCCCGGTTCTAGTTGGATCGAAATGGATAACGAAATTCATCGGTTCGCCGCATCTGATAAGTCCCACCTTGCTTCAAACGAGATCTACTCGATTCTAGCCGAATTAGACGTCCAACTGAAGCTAGCATACTTTATTTGTGATATTTAGGCCGAAGTTTTTCTTACGACACTGCTGCAAAATGGTATATCATATAAATTTATCGAGTGACATGATTAAAATACAATCTTCTTGCAGCATGGACTTTGTGATGTATGTTGGAGGGTCTGTTTGGGCATTGGATTGGTGTCCTCAAATTCATGAGAATCCCAATAGTCTTGTCAAATGTGAGGTGCTTCCCTACTTCTCCCCTCTTGTATCCACTTGCTTGTGGGAACCATTCATTGATTATGTATTTAATCTTCTGCGCTTTTGCTTTAAATGTTTTTCCATCATGCTTCACATTATTCAATCCCAACTTAGTTCTACTTATGTATTTCAAATGAAAGAGGCAAAGCTTATATTTGTTCTTAAATAATGGTTTAAAATTTTCCTGCATGCTTTATAAGGAGGATCAATAATTTTTATCACCATCTTATTGCAGCAATCTTGTAAGACAATCCTTGTTGTGACATTTTTGTTTTCCTTCTTTTTCCCAGTTTATTGCTATTGCTGCTCATCCTCCTGAATCTTATTATCACAACCTGGGCGCCCCACTTATTGGTAGAGGCATCATTCAAATATGGTGTGTGCTAAATGTTAGGGTGAATGACGAAGAAGCTGTTCTGTCAGAGAAAAAGCCAAAACATAGATATCAAAATACAGGATCAAAGAGGCCTAGAGGAAGACATAGAAAAAAGCCAATAGATGAACCTCAGCCTGATCAGGTTAAAAGGCCAAAAGGCAGATCTAGAAATAAATCAATTAGTGAATCTTCTAACAGTGATCTGAATGTCCAGCCTCTTTCTGTTCAGTACCCAGAAGAATCCTTTCAGTTTGCTTCTGTGGACAATGTTCCTGGAAATACAGAAGAAGATGTTCCATATAAGAATCATCATAAAAAACAGAAGGGTCTTAAAGAGGCAATATGTACATATGATGCAATCCCTAAAACTTCTATGTGGAGTAAAAAATTGGAAAGTAAGGTACAGAAAAAAACTAACAATGATGGTAAAATTCAAAATGAAGAATCAGAACCTTCTTCTGCAATCAACCAACATTTTCATTTTAACCCTGGGCTAGATGCTACCGCACCAAATAATGTTTTAGGCTGTAATTTGTTTGAGGTCAGCCCGAGTTCTTCTATTCCAGGGGACCTTGCACTGCCAAGAGCTGTACTCTACTTAGCTCACAATGGAAGAGTTGCTTGGGATGTGAAATGGAAGTCATATCATATAAATGATTCTAAATGCAACCAAAGTATGGGCTATCTGGCTGTATTACTGGGAACTTGATCTTTGGAAGTGTAAGACATCTGCCTTTCTCAATTCTTCTGCCTATCATGGTTTAGGACTGAGTTATAAAAGAATAAGCATCATTATCTTATACAATGCTAATAGAACACAGAAGTTCTTTAAGTGGGTTGTTCTTTTGCCACACCTGATTCACCAGATTAGGTTAGCTTCACAATTTGATGTCTGGAAGCATTGCGGTTAACAGCCTGCTCATGGATTCTTTGAACTCCTAGCAGCAGATTGGATTGGAGAAAATCCCAAAGAAGTATATCTTGATATTCTTGTCATTTTGAAGTTTGAAAATAAGGAAATATTTGGAATAATTATAATAGTCATAATCATTGTAATATAAAATCCTGAAGTAGATCGTAGCAAGTCAACTAGATTGTTATGGAAGAATTAAATTAAATTCTGCAATATTGGAAAGACTGAGAGCATAAGATGCATATAAATGGGAGGGGTAGAAAGTGTGTCAAATACTTGAAATGTAGAAACTGAAAGTACCAATGTGAACATTGAAAAATTGACTGCTTGTTTCATTTTACAAGCCTCTTTTTCCCCTAATCTATTATTGATTTTAGCTTTACAATTACATGCCAGCTCCCACTGTTTCTTGTTTTAAATCAGTTCCATATTTTTCACTTTTGCATTAGGTTATATCAATTAGTTGAGTACATGTTTCATTTAGGTTTATCATTGACAATTCCTGTTGATGCTGCATCTTGATTCCATCAATGTGTTGCAGGTGGGAAGTTCATCTTCCAAATATGGTAAAAAATATTTATACATCGTCGCCTAAGCAGGGTACTGATCCTCGATTTGTAAAATTGGATCCAGTTTTCAAGTTCTCAAAGTTAAAATGTGGTGATATACAGAGGTAATTCGCAAATCTATAGTTTCTCCTTATTAAATTATTCCAAACATATGCGTGCGTGCGCTACTCTAATATTGCACTTCTCTAGAGCTTCTAAAACATGTGAGAAATAGAAAAATTCTTATGATGCCAACCAGGGTTGTTCTTTGCTATGCTTACAAAGAAAATGGACAGACACGGGTGGTTGTGGGCATGTGTACTATTAGGCAGCATGGAAACCTATTTATATATAAGCAGTTATAAGACAATAGGCAGTGCAGTATGTCTTGGTTATTCTTGGGTGGACTGCATCTGCGTGACACATTCCAACTGATTGCTCTGGTGTTTAGAATGATAGAATGCGCTGCATGTGGAATACAGGAGTTTTTTTCCCTTGTTAGAGAGGGGAAACTAAAGAACAAAAATATTCATAAATTGCAGTTGAATATTGTACTTCTGAGATTTTATTGTTAAACTAATTTTAATTGGAGCTTCCCAGATTATCGATCATTGTAAAAGAAAGGAAGAATTAGTTTCACTTTACACCTATGCTACTAGCTATAACAAGGTGGTGAAATTGTTAGAGAGGGGAAACTAAAGAACAAAAATATTCATAAATTGCAGTTGAATATTGTCCTTCTGAGATTTTATTGTTAAACTAATTTTAATTGGAGCTTCCCAGATTATCGATCATTGTAAAAGAAAGGAAGAATTAGTTTCACTTTACACCTATGCTACTAGCTATAACAAGGTGGTGAAAATTTTTCATTTAATATTTTTTTCATTTAATTTGTATAATATTATTATCATTAATGCAGCTTGCCTCTTGTCGGTTAATTAATAAATAGTTGAATATAGGACACCACCAGGTTTGAACTGCCTGACTAAATAGACCCATGAAATGCATCTTTGAACCATTGTAGTTTTTCAGTTGTTTCAACTATTTTTCATTTTGTAGGGATTGAGACAGATAAGTTTTCCCTCCAGATGGGGAAAGTAGTGGGGAATGTCTGCTAAATTGTTCAATGTTCAAACTGTTCTATTTTTCTGATAATCTGACATATTAAGATGCAGCTTTATTACTAATTTCACGTAAGTGATATATGCATCTTCCTCATGGAGGAAATTGATTTGTAAACTTAGAATGCAACCGGATGGTTTATTAAAAAGCTTTATTTGGTTGCTTCTACAAACTTATCCATTGATCCGTGGAATTATTTACTTAGTACTACGACCTCTTGCTACTCTTGGTTTTCCTTTATGATTTTGTTGTGTGTTCGATTCTACTTTGTGTATCACTAATTCAAAGGCTCCTATTTATTGTACAGCATTCCTCTAATAGTTGAGTGGTCAACCTCACCTCCCCATGATTACTTCCTAGCTTGATGCCATGATGGAATGGTATAATATTAGTTAGCTATTTGTTTCATATTCTTTTTCATATAAACAATTACACTTATATAGTATTTGATTGACTCTTGAGAGAATCAATATCATGCCTTAGCATAAGGACATAAAACTATTCTTTTTGTTTTCAAATTTAGTCTATAATCAATATAACTTTTCCAGGGAGTATTTGCAAATAAATTCCTCCTGCATTAATATGTTGATTGAATGTTTATTGGGATTTTTCCTATTATTATCGCTTCAATGACTAGGGTTATCATTTACTCATAATTTTGTGTTTTTTCTTGGCATCAAAACTGACGTAGTTAATATCAGGTGGCTTTGTGGAAATTCTCTGCAAGTGATTCACCTAAAATTAATGGTAAGACATTAACAAAAAGTTTTGGTTATTGATGTGATTTGAATAAAGGCTTTGATTATTGGCTTCAAATCTACATTTGAATTTTATTTCTCACTTTGTAATTATGCAGATACAAGACCCCTGCTTTGTTTTAGTGCAGATACAGTTCCAATAAGATCAGTTGCTTGGGCCCTGTCTGGAAGGTTAGCGATGTATGTAGTTTTCCCTTTGCAGACTAAATTTATATGGCTATATATGTAGCAATACTTATGTTCACTAACAATATCTTTTTGGAATTTGGTGGCTAAAATGCAAAGAGAGAGAGAGAGAGAGGAGGGGGAGGGGGCAGCCTTTCATAGATATTATGCCATCCTCCTTTTTTCTATATGTTTCCAAGGTTATGGGCAATGTGTTCTCTGCTGGACAATTGCTAATGAATTGGAACTACTTGATTAACCTGTTCTTTTTGTCAGTCAACCAGATCCAACTTCCTTTCATTAAGATTACTGAAATATGCTAATGATCTAGTTACAAATTCCGTTAACCTACTCTGTGGACTTGTATGTTTGATTCTGTGAGGCTTGCTTTTGTTGTAAATAAAAACTCTACTATTGAATTTTAGTGACATGGAGAGCTCAAATGTTATTCTTACCGGTGGACATGGAGGCCTTAAGTTTTGCAACATATGGTAACCTTGATAACTTGTTCTAGTTTAGGTTTGATTGTTTTGTATCATTATCTTAGAACTTTTTGTTGTCATGTTTCCTATGCATTCATCTCATTTGAATTCTGATGCTTGGTGGCTTTATACTGTTTTTTGAGATTGTACTCTTTGACTAGATTGAAAGTTTAATTGAACTTCAACATCTTAAATATGCTATGTTGCATGGAATATATCAATATCGTAGACTAACAGTTTATGTTTACTATTATTTATTTCATTTTCTTTAGGATCCCTTTTAAGTGCCATAAACTTCCATAATTTAGTGAAGCTTACAGAGTCATAGGAGGTTCAGCTGAAGTTACAGTTTTTATTGACCGAGAAGTGAAACTAATTTTATTTCTCTCACCACTGGTGAATGGAGTTTGCTTGATTCTCTTCAATGTTCCCTCTAATTCATTTTTACACCACAAATTAGAGTAACGACAGTTGCATATATATTTTCTGGATCATTTATGTAGCTATCGTTGAGTGGATGATAAATAAATTGGCATGCTCGGTGTTTTCAAGGGTGCAACACTCATTTTAGGTTATTTGCATGAGGCTTTAGGCCCAAAATAAGCATTTGCTTGAGTGAAGTAATGCGTGTCATATGCCTGTTTATGCATATAAGGCTAAGATATATAACTATGATAATGAACTCTAAATAGTTATCTCGGTTAGCTACAAAACATGCAAAATTTTGTTTCTTTATTGGCCTAATGCATGATTTCCTTAAGGCTTATGATCCTATCTTTGTTGTTGAATACTCTAATATTGAGAAGTATATTGTCCCCTTTTTTGCTAGTGAAGGTACAATGAATGAGAGTTTTTTTTTGGGTGAGATTATTGTAGAAACAGAGTTTTCCGGTTCTGGTAAACAGGGTTTTTTTATTCTGAAATTATTTTTATTCAAAGAACAATTGTTTATTACACAAGAGGATACATGGGATTTTTATATACATGAATTAGAGACCTAGATAAGATAGGAGTCGTCTTTTCTACAAATTAGGAGATAATTTTATAGATTAGGTTAGGATTCAGAGTTTAACTTAAACACTACTTACAATTATTTTCGCCTATCCACTGTGAAAAAAAAAAACTCAAGTGCACTGGATTTGTGCCTCGCCTGATAGGGCAGGAGGCACTTTTGTTGTTTGGTGCTAAGGCGCAACACTAGGAGCATGCCTTGACAACAATGGGCATTTGTATTGCATTTTATGCATATTTAATTGATGAAACCAATTACGATGAAAAATTGTACACATCAATCTAATGCATAACTTGATCTATACACGTGCTTGACTTTCTTTGGTTGATCTTGCTTAAATAGGAACTTGCAAATTTTTGCATATTCTAGAGTTCAAGTTCAGTTGGAACCAGAGTAATTTCCTATTTTCCTTTTAAGTTCTGAATCATTCAAAGTCTGAACTTGGAACTTGTAAAAGAATTGTAATCCTCTAGGATTTCGATTGGGACACATTTGCATATGTTAATTGTTAAATTGGATTCCATTGTTGTTTTAAGAGTAGTGACTAGTGATTCTGAATTGTGGGTTTCTTTCAACTAGATGGCACTTAATTCGTGTTCTCTTGGTATTTTATGTTGTGCGTATGTATATTTATGGTTGTTGCAGTGAGTATTTTACTCTTAAGAATTTTTTCCGTTCAAGATGCTATGGTAGCATGACTACATGTTCCTTAAGAGCTCTAGTTTTATGATTGTTTGCAGTGATCCATTTCTTCCATTGTGGGATGTCCATCCATTACCAAAGTTCATATATAGCCTGGACTGGGTGCCAGATCCAAGGTAAGTTGTACATGACGGCTTTCCTATTATTTTCATGGTAATTGATGGTCTTCTCTTCAACTAGAATTGAGGCAAAATTTTGTCTGTAGATGTGTTATGATATCCTTCGACTACGGAACAATGAGACTGCTCAACTTAGTTCCTGCAGCATGTGATGTTCCTATATCTGGAAAACCTTTTGGGGCAAATAAGCAAAACCAGGACTGCACGTTTATAATTGTTCATCCTTTGCTATCTGGAGTGTACAAGTGTCGAAATTAACAGGTATTCTATTTCTAAGGAGTGATTTTCTTACGGCATTAGATTTTCACTTTCATTATAATGACAATTGCTGTGGATCTATTATGCTAGTCAGTAACTCAAATTGAAAAGGAAAAGAAGCGTGCAGAAAACCAGTAAACTTTTTAAAGCACGAGATACACTAGAAAAAGATCATATAAAAGATTGCAAAGTCAACGAGTGTATGGTTAACACTGTTTGACTAGAAATGTGTTAAAAATTGTGTAGCCATGGGGTAGAAAGAAAATGTACTCCAACCTACAAGGTAGATTACTAATAACATGGGCTCTATATTCTTTAGATTAAATTGTTTGAGCATAAAACCGGTCTGCATGTAACAAACTATTTGTTATTTCTTTAGTTCGTGAGATTAATTATTGATCTTGTTTACTGTTGAATAGAAATTGTCTTTTGAGTGGTATGGTATATCTTACTGGTGAATATTATCCTTTTCTTACTAGTAAAGATATATGAAATAAGTTTCTTACTAGTAAAGATATGTTATCAAATAAATTGTCATTAAAGATATATCTTTAAAAGCTACATTTCATATTATCTTTACTGCTGAATATATCAAATAAATCTAGATTAAGGTGGGATGATGAACAACTTGTTTTTCAAACTGTCATTTCCAAATTTAGATTGACTTATTAACACAAATTCTAGGCTTGGTTGCGTATTGTGGTGCAGATGGTACTGCTACGTGCTTTCAGGTGAGGTACTTCACCTTATTTCCAAAGTATAAATATTTTTTTTTCTTTTCTTTCTTTCTCCAAGTAGAATTGTTTTGGGGACTGGTCAAGAATAATTCATGAGTTGTTATTACTTCTGCATTTCTCAAGTAATTCATGTTTACTTCCACTTCCTATGGTACAAAGCCTTTCAATTTAAATCCCAAGTTGTTGTAAATTCGTAAGCAGCTTCTTTAGGTTGTCTCCATTGATACTATTGTTTGTATAACCAGCTAACATCTCAAGCAGTGGGGAAAAGATTTTCACAAAATCGAACCCCGCATTTTGCATGTGGATCCTTGACCAAGGAGGATTCCGCTGTAGTAGTTAACACCCCCTTGCCAGATATTCCTTTGCCATTGAAGAAACCAAGTATTGGCTGTAGGGAGGGCCAAAGAACCATGCGTACCTTCTTAACCAAGTCAAACCCAGGCAAAAATGATAAGGATAGTAAGGCAAAAGTTACAACTTCTAAAATTTTCAGGTATGATTGCACTACTAGGTTGCCAATTGGGTATTCCAAGTTTCTTTCTTAACAGCCAACAACTTGTTGAATCTGTTGCAGTCCTTAGCGAAGGCAACGATCCCGGCACAGAATCTGAACCCGAGGAAACATTGACAGCTCTGAAACGTAAAATCAAACAAAAATCATTGGCACCAAACATCGAAGAAGCAACAAATAAAGAGGAAGATGAAACTGGAAAAGAAGTTGAAAGCAAAATTGAGACATTTCCTCCCATGATTGTGGCAATGCATAGAGTTAGATGGAACATGAACAAGGGTAGTGAGAGATGGTTGTGCTACGGTGGAGCAGCCGGGATTGTACGATGTCAAGAGATTAGATAGAAATTGTTAAAACAACATTATGTTCAACAGGTTATTAATATTTGCTTAAAAAGCTAATCTAGTCTTAATAATCTCAATCAATTGTTTATTGCTATTAATATATGTGTTCAAACATTATGTCTAATTTCAACTTTCAATATTCAGTCATGTTTTACTTTGGACAAACAAAACATAATAACCTTGGAAACCATTAACACTATTCTTAACCTTGGGATCGTAGGATCGAGTCCTACGGAAGACATTTCATAATTCAGAGGTCTCCTACGGAAGCTGCTCTCAACCTGGCGTTGTGGGCAGCCTACTATCCTACCTCCCCCTTACCCCATTACATATGAGAATAAGGGTCAGCTAATTTTATTAACTAAAACATGATTATTTCAGGTTCATTGTATACCATAATCCAGTACGACCCGAAGACCGATAGATTAGAATATCACACAGGACCACCAATGTGACTAACCCAAAATTTTCTATAAAAACTGATTGTAAAACATCTGATAAAAGTTCATCTATAGAAATAAAATAAAGCATAGTAAAAAAGTTTACAAATACGGGAAAAAAAGGAGAAAACAAACGTGATATCATCAGCCATTAAAGGATTTCAACTTTAGAAATTCTAAATGGTGAAATTGCTCTTTTAGTTCTTCACCCTTCATCCTAAGATAAAAATACCACCTTTTAAATCAATTGGGCCCCAAACCAAGCCCAACTCAAATTCCAACTGGACCAAGCTATCCTACAAGGCTAATGGGTTTGTCTAAACATTTTCGGGTTAGCTCGAACTACTAACCTGAGATTTGGGGCGTTACAATTCTCCCCTCCTAAAAAGAAATTTTGTCCTCAAAATTTACCTGAATAGAAGAGGTGAGGGTACTGAAGATGCATGTACTCCTCGGTTCCCCAAGTTGCTTCATCAACCCTATGGTTCCTCCACAACACTTTTACTATAGGAATGTTCTTATTCCTTAGCTCCTTTATTTCTATTTCTAAGATCCTACTGGTTTCTCCACTTAGGTCATGTTTGGGCTAACCTTGACCTGCTCTAGGAGTATAACATGTGAAGGATCAGAACAATATCTCTTGAGTATGGATACGTGGAACAAATTGTGGATTGTGCTCTAACTCTGGTGGTAAGGCTAATCGGTAAGCCACTGATCTGACCCTCTCTAGTACCTCGTAAGGTCATATGAAGCACGGGGTCAACTTCTGTTGAACTAAATTTTGATTTTGATATAACACGATTATTATAATATTTTAAATTGTTAAAATTTACAATTTCACAATATTTTATAAATAATTTGTCATAAACAATTTTAAATTAATTTTAAGTGTGAAATAATCCAAGTGTTTTTGAGTTAATCCGCATTTTATAAACTTTTTTCTAAAGCTCAAGACACTCAATTTGTAGCCAAAACATCATCCAATCTCGAGACCCACTACGCAGTCTCAAAACCAAAATTCCATATTGGTTTTTGGTCTTGATACCAAGACCCCAGTCTCGAGATCGAATGATGGGTACCGATATTGATTCAAATAGTATCGATATTGAAGGCTCAACGACTATAATTTTGATAGTTGGAAGGCTCGGTTATCAATACCAATTTGTTGGTATTGATACAAAATGTGCAGGTGAGCATAAATGCTCCAAATTAATGAATCCAACGGCTCTATTCAATCCCCAAAGGCTCCAAATGACTATATTGATGTTAGAAGAAATAAAAGGGACTAAGATTCAAATGGATAATAAGAAGAAAGTCAATTGCAAGATCAAACCAACATTAATAGTGTTTTAGAGCTAAAATTTTCAAATCTTTTGTAACACACTTGTGAGCTTCATTGTTAATTTTACTCAAGTGTGATTCTTGCTTACTGCTTATTTTGTTCAAACACGTTTGCCTTCATAAGGTTTTTCTTTTGTTTGCTAAATTTGTTATTTCTCTTTGGGAAATTTTATAAGCAAGGTTTTGGGGTATAAATCTTATGTGTCTTTGTAAGGTTACACCTTATCTTTAAGGGTTTGCAAATATAGTGGATTTGAGAAATCCTTAGTGCATATTGCTAAGATAATAGATGTAGACTTGGTTTAGAAGTCAAACCACTTTAAATTGTTGTGCAAAGTTTTTATTTTTCAATTGCTTCCACCAAAATCATTCAAAGGCCAATTCACCCCCTCTTGTCATTATTCAGTTGTGCGTAAGAGCTCAACAATTGATATAAGAGCAGGTTGCAATTGACGGTTTAATAACCTTGTGAAGATCTTAGAAGGCTCTATCAACTTCTCCAATCAACCGATAAAGATGGCTTCAACTTCTGACTCCTACAATGTTGACGAATCTCACTCTATCCATAGGCTACCCTTCTTCAATGAAGAAAATTATTCATATTGAAAGAATAAGATAATGTTGTTCATCCAATCCATCGACCTTGCATTTTGGGATTCCATTGTCGATGGTTCTCCTGTGCCTCTAAGAAATCGAAAGGAGTAGACAAGTGAAGATAGAAAGCTTGCCCAATTCAATGCCAAAGGCATGCATATCATATTTTGTTCTCTTGGCCCAGACGAGTATAATAGAATATCTTCATGCTCTAATGCTAAGGATATTTGGGACAAATTGGAGGTGACCCACGAAAGAACAAGACAAGTGAAGAAGTCCAAGATTGACATTTTCACTCTCAATTATGAGAACTTCAAGATGAAACCCGATGAAGACATCAAGACAATGTTCGATCGATTTAACACGATCATTAATGACTTGAAGAACTTTGGGAAGGTCTATCCCAATAAAGAGATAGTGAGAATGATGCTTGCCTCATTGCCTACATCTTGGGAAAGCAAAGTCAATGCCATTGAAGAATCTAAGGAACTGGAGTTATATACCCTTAATAAGCTCAGTGAATCATTACTCACTCATGAGGTGAAGCTCCAAAGAAAGAAGGAAGAAGAAGAAGAAGAAGAAGAAGAAGAAGAAGAAAAAGAAGAGAAGAACAAGAAAAAGAAGGAGGTCGAAATCGCCTTCAAATACACCAATAAGAGTAATCAAGACACAAGTGAAGAGGTGGATGAAGATAAAGAGATGGTCAATCTCTTTAAGAAATTCAAACGATTCATGACATCCAAAGAAGACAAGAAGCATGAATCGAGCAAAAAGAAAGGTCCCCCGGTGTGCTATGAATGCCAAAGAATGGGACATGTCAAATATGAATTTCCTCTTCTAAAGAAGAAGGGATCAAGCAAGAAGAAGGCGTTTGTTGCTACTTGGAGTGATGAGGACATCACCGATGATGAAGAAGATAAAGTAGCCAACCTTTTCCTCATGACCATCCAAGAAGATTCAAAGGTATCCTCCAACCCATCTAATTCAAATTCCTATTCATTTGATGAGTTACAAGATGCCTAAGATAAATTAGTATTAGGATGTGAAGTCATGATTTCAAAACACAAAAAGATTCATTCAATATTGAAAATTGAAAATGATTTACTTTCTAAGACTAATAGTGAACTTGAAAGCAAAGTCAAGGATTTGCAAGAGAAATTAAATATTTTTGAGAAAAAGAATTTAGACTTGCAAAATTTGTTTTCCAAAGTTCATGAGGATCATCAAAATAAAATTGATGATCTTGTAAAAGAATAAGCTAATTTTGACAAAATTATAAAAGTTAATTTGAAAGAAAATATTACTTAAAATCAAATTTTGTCAAAAATAGTTTTTACAATAGACATGCTTATTCCCTTAAATATTTCAAAGGAAAAATGGTTAGGAGTATATGGGTCCTTAAAGGACTCATTACTACTAAAGATAAGGATATCCTATCTCCATGGATACCTAAGGGGACTAAATTGCTTGAAACTAACATTAATCATCCCAAAAAGATATGGGTACCAAAAGTTGCATAATTGTCTATTGTAGGTGTGTTGGGGAAATGGTGAACAATGTCAAGTCATTTAAAGGCTCTAAACACACTATGGAAGGACACTTGAAGAATGGGAGATTAAACAAATCAATCTTAATTCAAGTGGTAAAATATTTTTTAATTTCATGCAGTTTCAATGCTTTTATGTGATTACATGTGTTTTTATACTTGATTGTGTGTCCCCAAGTTGTGCTTAATTGCAATTAGTAAGGGGGAGTTAATATTGCATGAATTGTATTTTTGTGGCATTATATGCTTAATTTAATATTCTTTGGCCTTAATAAATCCTTGAGATATGTTTTGGACCTTGTTTGCTCTAATTAGTAAATTTTTTAAAAAGTCCATAATATACACTAGCAAAGTACCAATAAAAACGCTTTAATTTAGTATCAATATATAACTTTTAGTGCTTAAATAAGTTTTTAGTGCATTTTGTAGTCTTAAAATCATTAGGTACTTATTCCGGAAGTGTTTGAGGTTTAAAAATGTCAAATTTGATATTTCTAAGCAGTCAGTCTCGAGACCAGTAAATTGGTATCAAGTCCAAAATTCCAGTAGCCAAAATCGGTATTGATACCACTCGTGTAGTATCAACACTTGTATGTGAGTCTAAAGACCTCCAGTCTCGGTATCGAGACTGGAGGTCCCTGTACTCGTTAAAAGGGACTGTTTTATCCCAAATTCCTCATTTTTATCAAAAACTCTCTAAACTCTAATCGAAGCACTCTCTCAAATATCCTTTCTCTACTCAAAATTACTTCAAATTCGTGTTGATTTCTTCATTCCTTCATCATCTAGAGTGGATTTGCTTCAACTTTGTCAACCTTTTTTTCATCAAAATTGGAGGTAATCAATTTTAAACCCATTTTATATTTTCAAAATTTATGCTTTCAAAATTGATTTTAAATCATGTTGTTTATTTTTTGACTCTAGAATGATTTATAAGTTATTTGAACTAATTTACTTTGCTTTAACATGTTTCATGAAAATATTTTCAAAAATTTCTCATTAAATGGGTTTCAAAATTTTATTAATGTGAAAAATTTGTTGCAATTGATTGGTCATTGGGATATTATAGGCATGTTTTTCTTGCAGGAGGACAACCCATTCACCATTTTTAGCCTTGAACCATTGTTTTAGGTTTGTCCTCCAAATGTTTGACAAAATTTCCAAAAGAACATTATTTTTTCCTTAGCCGTTGTTTTGTTCAAAAATGCCTCCTAGAACAAATCCCAAGTGTCCTAGGACTAGTAGGACTCTCCTCCAAGGTCAATCCTCAAATTCATCAAATTTTGAAAACTCTTGCTTTAGGAACCCTGATGCTCTTTACTTGTTCAATAGCTTTTATAAATTTAAGAAAATCTATTTTGAGCATACCATAGACCCTGATTTTCTTATGTCTGATGTCCCTCGTCTAATAGGGATGGTTGGACTTGTTTTGCATTCCTCCCAAGGTTGAACCTTGTTCGTGCTTTCTTTGCCAATGGCATTCTTGTCTATGCCCAAAGAAATGAGGATCATATAGTTGGGACCCAGTCTTATCTCATGGGTCAAACCTTTACGATTAGTCCTCTATCCATCGCTGCCCACTTAAATATCGCTGATAGGGATGATGATCATTTTAAAGAAGTTTTTCCTACTAGTTTCGAGAGATTTCCATATGATATCCCTACTCATCTAGATTTCCCACATCATCTCTTGCTATGCCTCATTAGTTGGTTATTTCTTCCTTCGAGTGGTAAGGCTACCCATATACGTACTTGCGAATATTGGTGGTTTTATAACGTTCAGAACACCATTCAACCAAACTTTGCAAAGATCATATTTTTAGAACTTGTTGATGTTGTTCATACAGGGTCCAATTACACCAAGACACTTCCCTATGCTTGTATTCTTAGCTATATATTTAGGTATAAACTTAGAGTGTCTACCTCATTTGACCCTTTTATTCCCTTCGTTAGTGTCATCGACGTTAAATTGGCCCAATTGGGATTCTAATGCTATATCTGGTGAGTGGCATCCTTTTAGAATAAAATTGGACGATATCAACCAGGAAGAAGACGAAATGGAAGAGCCATAAGTTCCACCTTCTTGAGAGAAGGTTTTGATGAATACCATGTATGATTACATGGTTCAAAACTTCAGGGACATACATGCTCGTATGGCTTCCATGGATCATCACTTTGACTCATTTGTGTCTAATACGGATCGTCGGTTGGACGCGATTGAGAATGGCATTCGCTTGATAAGTCATCACTTTATATCTCCTTCTCATTCACCACCACCTCCAAAAGAATAGGCATTTTTATGATATTTTTTTAGGACATTTGCTTTTTCATTTGGACTTATGCACTTTATTACTTATTTTGGAACTTTATGTTATTTTATGTTTGATACTTGATTAATTTGATACTTTATAGATTTATGTTTGAATTATTGATGTTGATATTATCCTTTTGAACTTGATTTTTTTATAATAAGCATAATTTGAATTTTGATTATTTTATATTGAAAATTTGAGTTCCCTATTACACTAACATATTTTCTCTTTTGAAGCTTAATTTGATTTTGCTATAACGAAAATGGGGGAGAAATATGTATACGTGTAAATTTGCTAGCCATTAGCCAAAAATTACAGAAATTGTTTTTCTAAGGGGGAGACTTATTTTTCACAAAATGTAACAAATCTTTTAAAAGCAAATTTTCATTTATGATGTGACAAATCTTTTGATATATAAAAAAGGCGTAGATTGTTGAATTAAAATTTGATTTTTTATATAACATGATTATCATAATATTTTAAATTGTTAAAATTTGCATTTTCACAATATTTTATAAATAATTTATCATAAAAATTTTTAATGTATTTTTAAGTGTGAAAAATAATCCCAAGTGTTTTTAAGTTAATCCGCATTTTATAAACATTTTGCTAACGCTCAAAACACTCAATTTTTAGCCAAAACATGATCCAATCTTGAAACCAATATTCCAGGTTGGTTTTTGGTCTCGATACCAAGACCCCACTCTTGAGATTGAAGGGTGGGTATCAATACTGATTCAAACAGTTTCGATACTGAAGGCTCAACGACTATAATTTTGATCATTGAAAGGTTCGGTCTCGATACCAAACCAAATGTGCAGGTGAGCATTAAATGCTTAAATTTAATGAATCTAATGGCTATATTCAATCCCAACGTCTCCAAACAACTAGATTGATGTTATAAGATATAATAGGGACCAAGATTCAAATGAAGAACAAGAAGAAAGTCAAGTGCAAGATCAAGCCAACATAAATAGTGTTTTTGAGCTAAAATTGTCAAATATTTTGTAACACACTTGTGAGCTTCATTGTTAGTTTTACTCAAGTGTGATTCTTGTTGAGTGCTTATTTTGTGCAAACACATTTGCCTTTGTGAGTTTTTTTTATTTTACTAAATTTGAAATTTCTTTTTAGGAGAGTGTGTAGTCAAGGTTTTGGGGTATAAACCTTTTGTGTCTTTGTATGGTTATACCTTATCTTTAAAGTTTTGCAAATCTAATGTATTTGAGAAATTCTTAGTGTGAATAGCTAAGGTAGTGGATATAGACTTGGTTTAGAAGTTGAACCACTCTAAATTGTTGTGCAAAGTTTTTATTTTTCAGTTGTTTCCACCAAAATCATTCAAAGGCCAATTCACTCCCTCTTTGCATTATTCGATTGTACGTAAAAGATCAACAAATTCCCTTATGCCTGAAGCGAAACACTTTATTCTAAGGATAAATCTTGAGGAGCACTTTATTCCCTAATGCGAACTCTATACCTTACTCTTCAGGTTTACATAAGATCTCTTCATGTTTGAGACCTCCTTTAGTCGGCTCTAAATTAATCAAACCTTATCATTGATTTCTCTGATTAAGTCGGGACCTACTATCTTACCTTCTGTAAGCTTTGCCAAAATAGTGGAGTCCTACACTTACGCCCATACAACACCTCATATAAAGCCATCTGCATGCTTGACTGAAAACTATTATTGTAGACAAACTCCACTAAAGGCAAGTGGTCTTCTCAACTAACCTTAAGATCTATAATGGTGCACCTGATCATGTTCTCTAGGATCTGAATGACACTTTATAACTGGCCGTCTATTTGAGGATGGAAAGTTGTGTTGAAATCTAGTTTGGTGCCTAAGGAGTCATAGAGGGCTTTCTAGAAGTGGGAAAAAAATCGAGGATCTCTGTATGATATTATGGAAGTCGGTACACCGTGCAACCTCACTATCTCGCAGATGTACAATTGAGCTAGACTTTCCAAGGTATATTCCATCAGAACTGGAAAAAATTGAGCTGATATGGTTAAGCGGTCTATTATGACCAAAACTACATCATGTCTTTGTTTGATAATCGATAACCTTGTCACAAAGTCCATGATCACCATGTCCCATTTCCAATTAGGTATCTGAATAGACTGGAGTAATCCTAAGAAAACCTAGTGTTCCACTTTAACCTGATGACAGACTAGACATGTAGCGACAAACTCTGACACTTCTCTTTTCATGCCCGACCACCAATACAACTAACGAAGATCCTGGTACATCATGTTACTTCTTGGGTGAGCTGAGAGTAGATTGCAATGTGCCTCAAGAATAATCTTATTATGTAATTGGGCATCAGCGGGTACACATAATCAATCCCTGAAGTAAAACACATCTCTATCATGTAACTCAAAACATGGGGCCTCACCCTAGCAAACCTGCTCAATCCGAGTCCTTAACCGGTCATCTGAGCTATACAACCTGTTGGTCTCACCTACCAATTTCAGTTAGACTCATAACTTAGCTAATAATATACCTTCATGGGTTAAACTTAAACGTGATAGGAGGGCTCGTAACTCTGTTATCGACTTCCTATTCAAGGCATTTGCTACCATATTTTCTTTAGTCGAATGATAATCTATCAAACAATCGTAGTCCTTAAGCAACTCAACCCACCTACGTTATCTCAAGTTCCACTCTTTTTACGTGAGTAGATATTTGAGGCTCTTGTGATCAGTGAAGATGTGCCACTTCTCACCAAATAGGTAATGCTGTCAAATCTTCAAGGCAAACACTACTGCTGCTAGCTCAAGTTTCTGGGTGGGGTAATTTTGCTTGTGAGGTTTAAGCTAACAGGACGCGTTAGCCATAACCTTACCCTCTTGCTCAATACACATCTGTGACTATTCACCGAAGCATTGCTGAAAACATTAAAGTCCTTACCTGATTCTAGTTGGGTCAATATTGGGGTTTGAGTCAATATGACTTTTAAATGTTCAAATATTTTTGCCACTTTTCATCCCAAACAAAGGATGCTCCCTTTTGAAGAAATTTGGTTAAAGGAGAAGCTATCATCGAGAAGCCCTAAATGAAACGATGATAGTACCTAGCTAGACCAAGGAAACTATGCACCTCTAACACATTTTTAGGTGGCTCCCACTTAACTATAGTATGAATCTTTAGAGGGTTGACTCGGATGTCGTTTGCTGACATAACATGACCTAAGAACGACACTTCTAGCAGCAAAAAATAACACTTCCCAAACTTGGCATACAACTGTCTATCTCAGATGGTTTAAAAGATGTTCCAGAGATGATGTTCATGCTCTTCTTCTAATTTGGAGTACACTAGGATGTCGTCTATAAACACTACCAATAACTGATCTAGGTACGAGTTCAAAACTTGGTTCATTAAGTCCATGAATATCACTGAGGCATTGTGAGTCTAAATGACATTACTAAGAACTCATAATGATTGTATCTTATTTTAGAAGTTATATTTTCTACAACTGTGTAACGTCCCAGATCCTGGGTTAGAAGTTTGGGCTAGCTCGAGATGGACCTTGGATTAATTTTAAACTTATAGGAAGCCTAGATCCAAAAACAAGTGAAATTGGGCTTCAATTTAGCCCAATAGAGTTTAAAAAAGGGCATTTTCAGCTTACAACCAAAGTTAGGAGGACCAAGAGTGTATTTAGACCTTGATCATAAATTAAAGCTGATTTTCCATTAAAATTGGGTGATATCATCTCCGAGCAAGTTTCATCTTTTTCTTCATTTTCTTTGTTTTCTCCTAAGCTTTCATCTTTTATATTCTTCTTATTCCTTTAAGTTGGATAGTTAAAGGAGGCATCTTGGTAGCCTTACAACTCTAGTTCTGTAACACCAAGGTAAGAAATAAATTTAACATCTTCAGAGCTTTCAATTGAGCTCTTAACTTACCATTTCACCATGGGAACCGAAAATGGGTTTTTGTGATGTTTAAGAGATTTCAAGGTTTCAGCCCGTTTTTAGTGATTTCTAGCCTTATAAAGTTTTTCTAAACCACTATTAACCTCTAAATTCAATTAGTAATCATAACTTTTCTTCTAGTTTAGTGAGAGAGGTTGGTCAAAGCTCTTAAGCAAGGGGGAATTATAAGCTCACCTTGGGTTGATCTTTGGACACTCCTAGCAATTTAGAATCATCAAGTAACTCACTCTTAACTCATCTATATCATGTGTAGATCATTTATATGATATATGATAGGATGCATGAGTTTGAGTATGTTCGTGGTAGATTTTAGTGTCTATGTGTTTCAACATTGTTAATGGATTCTTTATGACCTCTATTATCATACATAACATTTAAACATTAGTTGGGGACCTCTTTAGAGGTTTTTTTTATTATAGAAATATATGATTTTTATGCTAAAATGTTGCACTCTGTAGGTTGGGTCTTGATATTGGATAGTCGGTATCGAGACTGTTCTTTAGTCTGGGTAAAAACTCATGATTTCTGGACAATGGTGTTGATATCGAGTTAGGGGTGTTGATATCGAGTTAGGGGTATCGATATCGGGGTCATGGTCTCAAGACCACCAGGCTTGGTATCAAAACTAGGTCAGTGGTATCAATACTAAAGGGCCAATATCTATACCAACAAGTAGTTTTGGGCTAATAATTCAAATTGTAAGGGTTTAGACTCGAGGTACCCCAAACACTTCAGTATAAGACTAAATAAGTTTTTAAGCGATAACAATAGTTAATATTATAATAGTTGAAATAATAACAACTAGGATTACATAAAATTAGCCTTGTTAGACGCTTGAGAAACAACCAGGACACTCGAGTCTCTCTTAGCAGAATATGTCAGTCAGTGGATATCCAAGTCAGTGCCAAGGCACTTCAGTAGCAAACTGGGCGCAGGTGCCCCAAGACTCGACGGAGTAAGTTGGTGGGTGTATGTCTCCGATGCAACTCCGGATCTCACCCTATATACCTGAGGGTATCTCAGAATGGCTAGATAGGTATGTGAGCTCTGAGATGTAAAACCCTCAGCCACACCATGATGCCTACTCCGTAGTTAAATCAGTAGCTTGTATGTTAAGACCTATTATATTAGCTATCTCATTTAGTTAATGCATATAGTATAATATAATTATTAGTGAGACACTAAGCTCGTAAGCTCAACATTCAGAATGTGTTTCTGTTCGTAGGTTCTTAGGGGCAGATCATGGGGAGTTATTGTTACCAGACATTCTAGTGCAGCTGACCAGCATTCCAGAGACCTTTAGAGTATATCTTGAGTCATTCTTTAGAGGGCACATACTATTATGGAACCTTTATGTATTCAGTTGTAACTTTATTTGGTACTCAGTATTTGTATTTTGTGGATGTATTTTGGAAGTTCCCCATTGATTTGTAAACCCATATTATTATCAAGTTTATTTTATTACTATGGATGACTTAATTTTTTGATGATTTATAAGCAGTTTTTAAAGAAATAAATTTGGGTTACTATTTTGATAGTCCCTTTTAATATTGTAATCCATGGATCTTCGTGTCAGTCTAGATTTAAGTGTTACATATAGTGGTATCATAGCATTCAGTTTTAGTCGTTCCTAGGACCCGTATGTTAGAGTCAGTCAGTATCTGTAAATGTACATGCCTCTAGGAAGTCAAGAGTATTATCACAACTGAAATAAAAATGATGACCCATTTTTCTTTTAATTTCATATAGAACCTATAGAAGACGACCCAACATATATTTGGGATGGAATAGATGATAGTCATGCCTCACTGCCAGCAGATACCAATGAGGGATTTATCTTGGATACCTATGAGCGACATGCTCCAATATATATGGGGGTTGAGGAGGCTACCTTCTTTAAGGACCTCACCTCCGTACTTAGGTAGATCGCTAGGTCTCTCCTTACTTCGTAAATTGCACCACCTCCCCTACCAATACCCCTAGCTCAGCCAATGGCCATTCTCCATGAGTCCCCAGTAGAGTGTCTCTATAGATATAAGACCACTGAGTTTTTTGATCCAGAGGAAGACAACCATATAGCGGTCGACTAGTGGCTTAGAGAGACTCTCCATACCCTCAGACAACTTCATCTTACCCTATATAGAAATCTGGAGTGCGTCACCGCCCTTCTCAAGGGTGATGCCATAAATTAGTGGGAGACGATTCATATGGCTTAGGAGCCAGAGATGCCGATTTGTTAGCAATTCCTCTAAGAGTTTAGAAAAAAAGTATATTGAACAAACTCATATCGATGATTTGATGGAGCAGTTCCTACACCTAACTTAGTGATGGAGTATGAGTGAGAGTTTCTACAACTTAGTAAATATGCTTTAGAGTTGATTTTGATAGAAGAACACCGCTGTCACAGGTTTATATAGGGCCTTCGCTGTGACATTCTGACGCTCCTTGCAATTGACCCTTGCAGGGTATTCGCTCAATTGACCCATTAGACGAAGGCGGTAGAGAGGGTTCTAGATAGACATGCTATATAATTTAGTGAGACTATAGGATAAATTATGAAAGCTCCTGAGATAGTGAGGCCATTTCAGACTCCAGCCAAGAGAGTTAGAGACAGTCAAGGTTCGTCAAGACCTCCGGTAACGCAGTCGAGGAGGACCGAGTAGAGTTTGGGCCAAAGAGGTAGGTTTTATACTACGAGGAGACCATTGAACTTAGCCTCTTGGGGTAGCACTTGTGAGTTGACCAGTTGGTCAATGCTTGTGTATGATTTGTTTCCTTGGATTTTCATTTAATACAAATTGATCCTAATTCTATTTTTAATTTGTCTAATGCCTTAATTTGAGCATTAACTTTTAAATATTTTATTCTAGTAATGTATTATATTTATATATTAAATCCCCTAGATTTTAAAATTAATCAATTTGATCACCAAGATTAACTTTAATTCTTAATTTTTAATTAGATTTTAGTTTTAATTTAATAAATTTATTTCTCCGATCAAATTGTGACTCATGTCACAATATGATTAGAGGATTTTTTAATTTTAATTTAATTAATTTAATAAAATTTTAATTCAATCAAAAGGTGACACGTGTCACCTTTTGAATTGAAGTGAAAATGAATAAAGATGAGTTTTGAAATCTAAAGGAATCCAACTTGGGTCCTAAGCGTAACCTGCGCATGCCTTAACCATTGAGCTAATTCTCATGCTTATTAATGAGATAATACATATATTATATAACTTGTTCAAGTTTAGGAAGGAAAAAAATAAAATAACTTAATTAGATTTGAACCCAAATTGAATTAGTAATCAAGCAAACCTTAACCAATAAGCTAAATCTAATATTCATGAATAAATTATAATATATATATATATAATGATAAAAAAACGGATAAGTGAGAACTTATATATAAGCCAATTGAGAATATGACAACACTTAAATCACTAAAATAAATCTAATAGTTTATTTATAATTGATTTAATATTTTTTAACTAAATTTATTGTTTTCATATTTATTTTTTAATGATTATTTATGAAATCATCAAAAATAATTTAATATTGAAATTATAATCATAAGAAAAAATAATTAAGATTCAAATTATAATCATTCACATATAAATATAAAATAAACAACTTTAACTTTAATATATTAAATTAATTATAAATATCATATTAGATTTTTTTAGTAAATTAAGTGTTATAATATTTTCAATTGGCCTAGATTTATGTCCTCACTTGTCTATTTCTATCATTAACTATAATGTATAATATATAAAAAAGTTATTTTAATTGATTCCTATATATTAGATTTAGCCTATTGGTTAAGGCTTTGTTTGGTTACTAATTGATATTGGGTTCAAATGCAATTAAGTTATTTTAGTTTTATTTTTCTGCCTAAACTCAAACAAGTTATATAGTATCTTGATAACAAGTGTGAGAATTGACTCTACGATTAATTCTAAAATCAATGGGATTTAATCTACAAATTTGATACATGACTATAATAAAATATTTAAAGTTAATGCTCAAATTAAGACATTAGACAAATTAAAAACAAAATTTGGATTAAATTGGATTAAATGAAAATCTAAGGAAACAAATCATATACAAGTAGTTGTCAAAATGGAAGAAAACAATGCAGGGTGTCAGTGCCACAAATATGTAACTTTACAAGGACCCACAACATAATTATACCAATTTTGTTAACTCCACGTAGACACTTCCGTTAATTGTTAACGACATGTGGCTATATTGAAACTATTTAAATAATTCAATGGTCATATTGGCTCAAATTTGAAAATAGTGGTCATTTTGCAATCCAACTCATAGTTATGTGGTCATTTATAGTTTACCCGAGTAAATATATTGCCACAAGGAAAGATTAAAGGAGGACAACTATCTATTATATACATCTATCGATTGTAGAGTCTATCACCATATTGAGTCTATTATATTCATGTGAGGGATTATTGGAAAATTTTGATAATTTTAGAGCTTTGAATGAGAAATTGATCCAAACGTTGTTGAGGAAAATGTGGAACCAGCTGTTGGTTTGTACATGTGCAAACGTGCACGATGTGAGTAACGCGAATGTCCGAACTGGTCGGGCCTTACATAGGCTTGTGAATATTTTAACCCAAATTTAACATATTTTTCCTCAAATAAAGCATATCTTTTCAAAATTTGTTTTGGACTTAAAATGATAAATATTAAAAGATTCCTTTAATTCAATTAATAATTTTGAAATTTATTGTTATGATTATTGATTCTCTTTTATTTAATGTTTTATTAGGTAAAAAAATTCCAATAGTTTACACTGTGAAATCGCTATAAATATCATGTAAACTTACTAGGTTAAGACACAACTCAAACATCTCAAAAGAAAAAAAATATTTTCTTCTCCTCTAGTTTTTCGTTGATAGATGAAGGCAAGAGAATAGTTTGTGATTTCTGCAAAAGTGCAACTGCAGTTGATCATCTAATTGTTATATCTTGTGAGATAGATGACCAATGATCTCAAGCACCATAGGGGTGACTGAAAATCTGTCTTAAGAAAAATGCGTAATTGTACATCTCAACTCGTTTCTAATCGTATATTTATTTTTATACTCTTCCAGATTATTTAATAAAATATTCTTCTTTTATTTTTATCATCTCAAATTGTTATATCTTTTAACATAAAATTACATATTCACCAATTTTCTAATGATTTAGAAATAAAGACAAGGATTAAGGAAAATGGTACAACTATCATCATTTCATCTTCATCATTCTAGTGATTTAGAAAAAAAGAAAAGGAATAACGACAATGGTAAAACGATCATCATCATTGTCATATTTATCTTCATCGTTATCATCAAGTTATGATGCCACACCAAGAGATGAACATGCTAACCAGACAACGTGTAACTCAAACCTAACATGCAATATGTAAGTTCCATGTCTTTGTATAATATTTATTGATCACACACGCACTATAAGAAAATGGATATAAAAAGTTTTTCTTGCCTAACATGTCATTATCATACATGCTCATATAGATATACACGTGATTTTATGTTGGGAGTAAAACTTCTAAAATTTTAAAAGGAAATAAACATATAAAATTCTATAGGAGGAAACAGAATTATTAGTAAAAGGTATAAAAAATATTTAAAGTATATGATAATTTAAAAGTTTTAGAAGAGTAAGTGTTCCCGACAATCCCTTTCGATCTATCCCTAAATGCTCTTTAATAACGATGAGAATAATATCATTTCGTCTTCTACTTAGATTCAACTTTAATAATGAATTTAATTTTTGTATCGAATTAGTAGTTTTTTCTTGTGATAAAACAAAATGCAGACGTCAATTCAATTTCAATATACTATAATGGATTTTATTCATTTAATTTGTCAACTCCATGGAAAGTTCATACCGCATATGCAACTTCACATGATACTTTGGTCAGATGGCAATTATATTGGAAAGGAATGTAAGCTAAAAAGGCAAACTATATGCCCTATTTGTCACTAAAGTACTTTGCTTTACTTTGCGGCAATTTATGCAAAGAAACAATTGGTCTAGTGGAACAAGGCAATAGATCTCTTAAGTAAGATGAGTTCGAATCTTGACGTTTGTGAATGGAGCAAATTAGGTTGGGAGGGTCACCACTACCCTTAAATACATGATCTGGACTAAACAGTTAATAGATTGGATACCAATGATTAATTAAAAAATGACATTTTGTCACGGAAAAAAATTATAATATTTTAATGCAACAAATTACTCAGTTTTTTCGTCGAATTAATTAAGTCACTGAAAAGTAGAGAACTGTACTTTAAGGTAGATTGATCTTTCTATTGGAAAAGTTATGATAAATTAAAATTTTTGAATCATATTTTTAATAAGTAAAGATGAAGACTCAAACAATGAATTTACTGCTTCATATTTTATTTCATGAGATCTTTATAGTATTTCATACGCTCAAAATGGTTGAATGATGAATGAGAAATCGATGCTCAAAGTAGAATACTTGATAATTGTGTAAGGAAAATGAAAAACCTATACCCCACATTAGTAGGATAATAAGCATAAGAATGATTTATATACTCCAAACTCATAAGGTTAGGGGTATACTTGCATAATGTGAGTGACGTGATTGTTTGAAAGTTAAAAGCCCCAAAAATCAGAAACTTTCCATTTCTAGAAAGTTTAAACCCTTCTCCTCTCTCTCTATCTTCAATCTTTCCTCTTTCAGAAGGAAATTTTTAATCAGCATTTCTTCGTTAAATGTTGTTCCATTTTCGACACCTCCCACACCATCGTGTTCCTTGCGTCGTCCTGAGTCTATCGATGTCCATCTTGTCTCCGTTTTCACTAACGTGTGAGGGGGTAAGGAAGATCAAGTTTTTGACGTTACAAAATTGAGCTCTCAATCGTTTACCGCTATGAACCGAGCTTTGCAAGTGTCTCAAAACCCCTTAAAATGCATATATGATTTTTTTGTAATTTTTGCGACCCATAAAGGCCCCGCACACGCCCCCACGCGTCGTCGCTGCACGTGGGGAAGGTCCACCGCCTTGTGGGCTTCTAGAAGCTACCCGACCCGCCTACCTGATCCAACCCACCTGCCTGATCCGACCGTCCTGTCCTACCCGATCCAACCCGACTCAGTCCAACCCGAACCGATCAGTCGTTTATCGTTAACTGTTGATCGTCATTGACTTTTCTAAAAACCTCCATCTTAACTTTTTTTTGAAGTCCCGAGTGGGTATGGAGAGCAGGAGAGATAGAGACCGAGTTGGATGACTCAGGTATGAGATCAACAGTTGCTACCCACTAGGAGAGGAACTTTGATGCCTTGGTTGAGATAGCCAATATCGTTGAGTAGATAGAGCGAGTGGGTATGGAGAGCATGAGAGATAGAGATCGTGACTGATTAAGGATGCCTTCTGGTTTTGTTGACTCTTCTACATACCCCAACAAGAAAGGCATGGAGTCCTTTCAGAGAGTCGGTGCAAGTGTCAGGCCTGTGGCGTCAGGTTCGTTAGCTATAACGCCTTATAGTAAGGGTAGTTCTTCTGGGTTGCAACCTTTGCTGTCATGTGAGAATTGTAGGAGACGCCATTTTGGTGAATGCTGGAAGAAGTTGGGTACCTATTTTAGATGTGGTTCCGGTGACCATCTCCTGAGGGATTATCCAGAGCAAGCTCCTACAATTCAGACACCAGCTCGTACCCCCGCTCGTACTGAGAGTACAGTTCAGACTCAATAGGGGGTCATATTTAGGAGAGAGCATCAAGATCGGATAGTATAGGCTGAGCTTCCCAGAGTATGGGTCTAACAAGATCTGAGGCCAGACAGCATGGGTTGGTTTACGCTGCTAGACGTCAATAGGACAGCGATGAGCCTAATGTGATTATAGGTACTATTACTATTCATTCAATTCCATACTTTGCATTATTTGATAATGGATCTACCCATTCCTATGCATAACATTCCATTTCTGGGGGCCTTAATATTCCGGTTAAGAATACTGAGAGTTCGGTGGTAGTTCAGAGTCCTGTAGGTCAGTCCATAGAGTTAGATCGTATTTTTTAGAGGATGTCCTATAGAGATCCATGGGGAGATCTTTCTGGATGACCTGATGGATTTACCTATGGAAGTGTTTGAATTGATTCTTGACATAGATTGGTTGAGCAAGCATCGAGTTAATCTCGATTGTGAGACTAAGAGAGCTATTCTAAAGACTCCTGATAACAGGAAGAGTGTGCTTTGATAGCTGAGAGGATAATCAGGAAAGGTTCTGAGGCATTTCTTCTTATATTCTGGATGCTAGGAGTTCCCGATCTGACATTGAAGGCATCCAGACCATTAAGGAATTTCTCAATGTTTTCCCTGAAGAATTTCCTAGATTGCCACCGGATAGAGAAGTTGAGTTTGAGATTGAAGTCTATTCCAGTTCCACCCCAATTTTGATGGCTCCTTATCGTATAGTCCCAAGGTATCTTAAGGAATTGAAAGTCTAACTCTAGGAGTTGTTGGATAGGGGATTAATTTGAACCGGTGTTTCACCGTGGGGAACCCAGTTATCTTTGTTAAGAAGAAAGATGGGACATTGAGACTCTGTATTGATTACAAGAAACTGAATAAAATTACGGTTAAAAACAAATATCCCCTATTTAAGATCAATGATATGTTTGACTAGTTTCTATGGGCTTCTATCTTTTTGAAGATAGACTTGAGGTCTGGTTATTACCAACTCAATATGAAAGATTTTGATGTTCCAAAGATTGCTTTTCATACTCGATATGGTTATTACGAGTTTTTAGTGATGCCATTAATGTTAACTAATGCCCATGATGCTTTTATGGATTTGATGAATAGGTTATTTTGACCCTATCTAGACCAATTTATGGTTTTATTCATTGAAGACATACTGGTGTATTCTCGAACTGAAGCAAAACCTAATGAGCACTTGAGGATTGTTATGCAGACTCTGAGGGAACACAAGTTGTACGCCAAGTTGAGAAAGTGTGAGTTCTGACTCAGCGAAGTGACTTTTCTGGGGTATATCATTTCTACTGAGGTTATCCGAGTGGATCTGCGTAAAGTGGAGGCTATTTTGAACAGGAAACAACCCAAGAATGTCTCATAGATCCGTAGTTTCTTGGGCTTAACTGATTATTACCGTTATTTTGTCGAGAGGTTCTCCATTATTGCAGCTCCTCTAATGAAATTGTTAAGGAAAGATATTCCATTTTTCTGGTATGAGGATCAACAATCTAGCTTTGAGAAACTGAAGAATGTTCTAACTCAAGCCCCAGTGTTGATTTAGCCTGAGTCTGGGAAGAATTTTATTGTCTACAGTGATGCTTCTAACTCAGGATTATGATGTGTTTTAATTCAAGATGGGAAGGTTGGCGCTTATGCGTTACGTCAGTTAAAGCCGCATGAGTGTAACTATCCCACTCGTGATCTGGAATTAGATGTCGTGATCTTTGCTTTAAAGATCTAGAGACACTATCTCTACGGAGAAAAGTGTTATATCTATACCGATCATAAGAGTTCGAAGTATCTTCTTACTAAAAAAAAGTTGAATTTGAAACAACGTCGCTGGTTAGGGCTTCTAAAGAACTATGATTGTGAGATAGAGTATCATCCGGGTAAGGCACGTGTGGTGGCAGACGCCTTAAGCAGTAAGGCGATATCCAATCTGAGAGCCTTGTTTGTTAGTTTGAGTTTGTTTGATGACGACAGTCTGTTAGCAGAGTTACAAGTTAAACCAAATTTGGTCGAGGAGATTAAGGCCAAATAGCTCATTGATAGCTCCTTACTTCCCATTATTGAGCAAATTGAGCAGGGAACGAGCTTAGAGTATACTTTCGATGAGGATGGTATTACATGCTTTCATTGCTGTTATTATATCCTTAAAGATGATGAGTTGAGACGGGTTATTCTTGAGAATGCTCAGTTCCCGCATCTATTTCCATCAGGTAAATTTCAAGGACGAAATTTCTTTGAAGGGGGAGAGTTGTCACACCCCAAATTAGGGTTTAATTTTTTTAAATTTATTTCAAGGAATGAATTGAAATTTTAATTAAATTTAGGGACTATAGTAAAATTTTGATTAAATTTGAATTCAAATTAATAAATCAACTAAAACTGGAGGACCTATAGTGTAATTATACCATTTTTCAAATATGGGTTTAAAAGCCCCAAAAATCAAAAACTTTCCATTTATGGAAAGTTTAAACCCTTCTCATCTCTCTCTCTTCAACCCAAAAATGTAATAGACCGTAGACTAGCAGACTTGGCATTAGGAGGACAGACTACTCCTATTTTTGTACTACTGTATATCTCTATATGACATTAGTTATACTTTGGTGACATGTTTTTGTTATTGTCTTGGTATATTTGCATTAACAATTTTTTGTTTTATATATGTTTTATACAGTTTTCTGATATATATATATATATATATCGTTTGAATCTTTCTTGTGGCTTATTCCATATTATACTATTATATGGATTTTAATGTTATTTTAAATATGAAAAGAATTTTTGAATATGATATGTAACCGCCTAGAATTAGTCATAAAGTCTAAGTCAGGTATAGGGTATTACAATATCAAAAGATATGTAGGTTTTGTGATACTTTTTAGGAAGATTTAATAATGTGAAATTATAAAATATCAAAATTTATGAAGATTTAAAGCATAATGGACTTAAAAAATTGTCCATTAAACACCATAAATTGGTGATTTTTAGAAAGAATCGATTACAATTGGTTTCTTGAGATAATAACAGAGAAAATTAAAATTTTTTTTGTTAGATCTTACTATGTGAAAATAGGTATTTAAACACCATTAAATACCTATTTATTATACTAAACAGTGGTAAGGACAAGTAGAAAATGATTACAAAATAAAAGAGACAAAGATTTCACGTAGAAAACTTTAAACATGAAAAACCATAAGAAAAAAATTATTAATATAAAAAAAGAACATAAAAGGATTTATAGAAATTGACTTATTTCTAACCCTAATTCTTAGTATCTATTTATAGAGATAATTACTTGATTACAAATGAAACTTGCTTTGTAGAAATATATTTAAACTGGAATTTCTAATTCTAATCAACTTCTAATAGTATAAGTATAGTCTTATACAAATCAAATGTCTAATAATAATAAAAATCAAATTAGATTTGTCTAATTATCTTATATTTTTCACCAAACGAGTTCAAAAGAGGTGAAACCTGACATGAGCTCAAAATAAAAAAATATTAATAAACAACCTTACAGTCAAAAAAGAATCATAAAAAAAAATAATAATAAACTATGGACATCGACAAAATAAAACCCCATCAAGCATACCAAAAGGATCTTATGACCCTAGTGCGATTAGAGAAGAAAAATAGATGAAGAAGAGAAGAAATAAACAAAGAAGAGAAGAACAAGATTTAGGAAAGGAATTTTCATTCATTGATTGCCTAAGTTAACATTCTATGGCAGTACTCTATTTATTTGTTTACAGGTACCGAATCTAAAGCTTTGCTAGCTCTTGTCATTGGCTAACAACCTCAACTTTCACTGTTGGTATTAGGCTTCTCATTCTGGCCTCCTCAAGTACAAGATAAGTAAAATCCCTAAATCTTCAAATACAATCCCTAACCCTTCCTATTCGATCCCCAATTCTCCTCCTCTTCTCCGATTTCTATATCTCTTATGATCATAACAATACCCCTTCTATGAAAGGATCCTTGTCCCCAAGGATCAAAACCTAACAATTGTTCCTTACGCACAATATAGTTTACCCCAATGACGTTTTCCAACCTTAAGTTCATCCACTGCAACTGGTTGTACTTCTTCTCCCTATGTTTGTCAAACTTCATAGAAGATTGAACTTTCAACTATCCCTTATATTCAAACTTGAAAGGCTCCAATGAGGTAATGTGTTGATCTCCATATTCATTTTTCAACCAACTATCATAATTCATTATTTGCACCTTCGAGGACTCATATAACAAGTTATATGCTACTAACCCCATGCAATATAAAACAATGTATGTACCATAGACTCTTGTTGCTAGCCTTAATCCTTTTCGAAGAGAAAGTAAGGTTTGATGGTAAGGCTGAAACTTCAGGTAAATTCTGTCCTCTGTCTTTATACCTCCGTCTGTCAATTTTATTTTAGCAAAAAATTGAGATTCAAAAGTTGTTGTTTTAGTAACTAATTCCTGCTGCTTTCTTTGTTGACTTCTCATATAGTTACGACATTCCCCTTCCCTTGAAATGATTATTGTCCCCAAGGATCAAACAATTTATTCCTTACAATGATGTGCATCCCATTTTTTTCAGTCTTTGTGAAAACAATTTGCATACATAACTCATCTTTCCCGAGCAATGCCCTTGCCCGTGTAAGCACCCACTTAGTACCAATTTGATTTATTGCCTTGGATTCTAAAAATAAATCACTTGCCTCCTTGAAACCATTATTAATCCCAACAGACCTCGAATCAAGCTTTAAATAAGGAAACTTGTTCAAAGCATGAACTTCAATGCATGTTGCTCCAATATCATCCAATCTATTCTCAGACCAGAACCAACAAAAATCCATATTGCTTTCTTCTGCCTTTTGGTTATTCGTTGACCACCTATTGAGTACAAATGCCATTCGAAATCTGTTACACCTTCTTAAACCCCTAAATTCTTTTCATCTATAATTTTCAAAAGGTTTTCGATAATTTTCATATTAATCAAACCAGTATATTTCTTTTCCTTCCCCATTTCGACACATAGGACCTGTAAAATCTCCTGACGGATCCATGATTGTAGCCTTTCTGAGGCTCCACTTGTCCTCTTCGATAACTTGTATACAAGCTCCCTTATTTCATCCATGCTCAATTTACTACATTTTGATAGATCGAGTGTAACTACTTTTCTCTTAAATATTTGAATTGCTCGTGGGTTTAGTTTAATTTGTTGTTTCCTATAACCATGGCATGGGTCAAAACTAGAACCATATGAATAAACTACTCCTTTATCATCCATGAGAACAAGTTTGTGCTCAGCCCTCCATCCCGTATCATAATAAGTGGCAGTGTTCTTTCTCAACTCTTCTGGAATCTTCATTTCATTAGTCTTAAAAAGGTTAGGAGTACTTACTTGAGCATTCTTTGAATTGGTTTGCTCTTGTTCCTTGACTTCCACTAGATTGTCAAGAACACGAGCTGCTACACCTTCACGTAGCAACCCAATAAGAATATGCTCAAATCCAATATAGTTATGGTCAAGTTGGTGGGCTTCTTTCAACGAGTTCCAAAATATATTTGGCAGGAAGAGTAAATGGAATCTCCACAGCAACAAAACCACATCCCTTCCTGTCCTTGATGGTGGAATGAAGATTTGTGATTTTCAAAGAAACTTGGTGGTGCAAACTCCCATGATGGTTTTGACAGAGGTAATGAACATGGTATTTTAAAGAAATTGAAGGTTGTCGCAATTTGGTCCCTACAAACTGAGTTTGCATATTAACATCCACGCTCACCACACCATTATCACTTTTGTTTTCAATATCTATAACTTCCTCAAACTGTACAAGCCTTTTACCAAATACAAGACATATGTCATCTTCAACATGGTTCTTTATAGTCTCAATGGCATTGAAAGAACCTATACTCACTGTTTCATCATATTGAAAATCAAGTTCCTTATAACTTTGATATGTTTGGTCTCCAATATTTTTTACTTTTGATGTTGGCAATTTATCGAACACTTGGGAATCATCATGTTTTTGCTCACACTTTTTACCAGTCAGAATCTATAATATGTGCTCCACCTCTCTCTACTGCAACGCCATTTTGGATTCCAACATACTCAACCGACTGTCTTGCTTTTACCACCATTTAGGAGGGGTGGACTCATCAGCTGTTTGCTTGACCAACTTTGTTAAGTACTCCATCTGCTGTTGAATCGCAGAAAAAATAGAGGATTCAGCCATTGTTTTGCCAGGATTTGTGGCTCTGGATAACATTTGTTATGACCCTAGTGCGATTAGAGAAAAAAAATAGACGAAGAAGAGAAGAGATAGACAAATAAGAGTAGAACAAGATTTTAGGAAATGATTTTTTCATTCATTGATTGCCTAAGTTAACATTATATGCCAGCACTCTATTTATTTGTTTACAGGTACCCAATCTAAAGCTTTGTCAGTTGTTATCCTTGGGTAACAACCTCAACTTTCACTGATGATATTGGGCTTCTTATTCTTGCCTCCTCACGTGTAGGGTAAGTAAAATGCCCAAATCTTCAAATACAATTCCTAACCCTTACTCTTCGATCCCCAATTCTCCTCGTCTTCTCCGATTTCTATATCTTTCATGATCATGACAAAGGAATCAATGGAATGCATACATATATAAAAATGGAACAACCGAGGACAAAAGGAAAATGGGTGAGCAAGGAGGGCTGACTGACTCTTGATGATATCAGGTGTAAGCAAAATTCGACTAATATTTGACTAAGGGAAATAACAAAATTATCCCTAAAATGTGATTGATATTTTTGACTAATTCGTTTTGATAGGTGTAAAAGAGTGAGACATATAAGGGTAAAGAATGAAATATAAGTGTTGTTATTTGTTGTCTTTTCTAATATGACATTTTGAATGAGACAATTTTAAAAATCAAAATAGAGATATTTAGTGGGACTGGGGGAGTATTATAAATTTTTTTTTATAATTTTAGATTGAATTTGACTTATTAAATAATATTATAATTTGAAAATGATGAATATTTATATATGTATATCTTATATGATTAGAGAAAGTCAATAAATTTAATCTAGTTCACACCATAATATTATAAGTAACTATAACTAAATATTTGTCTAAAAACTCGAACAACTGGACTCGATAAAATTTGAAATAAAATTTGAGTCATAAAATATGATTCATCAATTCAAATAGTTTGGTTTTTTTACTCAATTCAACTTGATTGAATGTTGACCCCTATCCTTGAAAGGAACTTTTTTCTCATTCTTCGATACACCTAATTTTGGGGCTTGCTAGTAGAGGTGTAAATAAACAGAGCGTTTGGTGAACTGTTTGTAAAACGTTCGTTTATATTCGTTCATTATGCTAAATAAACGAGTATGAACAAAAATATTTATATTCATTTAATAAACAAACGAACACGAACAGAGATGTGTTTGGTTCATTTATGTTCACGAATAAGCTTATTTATGAGCTTATTTATTAGCTCGTTTATCGACTCATTCATTTATGTTCATGAACAAACTCGTTCATACAGTTCTCTTTTTCCTTTTATTTTTTTAAATTTTAAATATTTGTGAAAGTAGGGACTAAATTGAACACATGGTAAAAGTTGAAATTTAAACTATGAACTTTAAACAGTTTAAGCACTAGCGGCATAATTTTATCATTTTTATCTTGCAAATGAAAGGGTAAAACTAAAATTTGAATATATACGAACGATAAATGAACATTAAACGAATATGTTCATGAACGCTGACGGAACATGTTCGTGAACATTAAACAAACATATTTGCGAATAATAAATAAACAAATACAAACACATTAAAAAATAAATAAATCAATAATAACAAGATACTAAAAATTTAAACGAACACAAATAGAACATAAACACCTTATTGAACACGAACATAACCTTATTAGTTTAAATTCGATATCTTTTACACCCTACTTGCTGGATTGTGACTAGGTATAAGTTGTTAGTATTAAACCCACGTGGGCAGAAGAGTCAAAAACTCTCATGGTCGGAAAGAGGGAGATACAATTTTCATTTCCTTGAGTGTGGGTCCCTATTGAAATATTGTTCACTTTATTTTCATAAATTGGCCAAATCTCAATCATCATCACAATCAAGACTCACCTATATTTATTGGAAACCCCACGGCCGTTTTTCCCGTTAGTTTTCATCCTACCAAGTTTATGCCATGTAAGTTCCCACCTTCACTGTCTCTCCGCTTGTACCAACCACCGCCGTCCACGACTGTACCACCCTCTCCTCCTCCTATAAAACCCCACCATTTGACCTTGAGATAGACAGCATAAACATTAAGCTTTCTTCTCCAATATGAGAGTTGCTGCCATTGCTGTTACTTTCAACACATTCACTTCCCCTACTAAACACAGTCTTACCCAGATTCCTCTCAGGCTCACCAATCATGGGCAGCAAGAGCTTTCATGGAGTCATTTGAATCATTCTAACTCGGACAAACTCGCCAAGAGTTGGATGGAGTATCAAGGGATCAACAACTGGAAAGGCTTGCTCGATCCGCTCGACGATGTTCTACGAAGTGAGATTCTGAGGTACGGACAGTTCGTGGAAGCGGCGTATCGTGCTTTCGATTTTGACGACACTTCGCCGACTTTCGGGTCGTGTAAGTTCTCCAAGAACTCGCTGCTGACTCGGGCTTGCGTTAGGGAGACCGGTTATAAACCGACCAAGAACCTGCGTGCGACGTGTGGGATTCAGTTGCCGGATTGGATAGACCGGGGGCCGAGTTGGGTTTCTACTCGGTCGACCTGGATCGGTTACGTGTCGGTGTGTCAGGACAAGTCCGAGATCGCCAGGTTAGGTAGGCGTGACGTGGTGATCGCCTTCCGGGGTACAGCCACGTTCTTGGAGTGGGTCGAGAATCTACGCGCCACGCTAACCGATGTGGGTGGTCGTGACGGTGCCTGTGGGGCAATGGTGGTAACCGGGTTCTGGAGCCTCTACACTTCCGGGAACACCACGTGCCCCAGCTTGCAGCAAATGGTGAGGGAGGAGATCGGGCGAGTAGTCGAAACGTACGACGACGAACCCTTAAGCTTGACCGTAACCGGACACAGTCTCGGCGCAGCTCTAGCTATACTCGCCGCGCACGACATAAACTCGAACTTTAACAATGCACCGTCGATCACCGTCATATCGTTCGGCGGACCACGAGTCGGGAACCAAAGCTTCAGATGCCAACTAGAGAAAAGCGGGACGAAGATTCTACGTATAGTAAACTCCGATGATCTCATAACGAAAGTACCGGGCTTCGTGGTGGATAACAACGACATAAAGATCAATTCGGCGGTGTTTCCGAGCTGGGCTCAGAGGCACGTGGAAGATGCGCAGTTAGTTTACGTCGATGTAGGGCAAGAGCTGAGACTAAGCAGCAGGGTGTGCCCGCACCTGAGCAAAGGAGGCGTGGCCACATCTCACGAACTCGGCACGTATATGGAATTAGTAAATGGTTTTGTTAGTTCAAATTGTCCATTTCGGGGCACTACCAGTAGAGGTTTTTTTTATTAAATAGAGAATATGTAGAATTAGATACTGAAAAGTGAAGATAATAACCTATTAGCTAGGCATTGTACATGAAAAAAAAATTTATTAATTAAGGGTGTCATTATAAAAAAAAACCCTACAAATTCATTTTTTTTGAAAAGTACCCCTAAGAAAAAATGTTAGAAAAATACCCTCAAACTACACACATATGACTAACTCGCGTCTTGGGAAATGCGAGAAAAGGCCTCGACTTGTCAAAGTGTGATGTACGTCCAACGTGGACGACCTTTTCAGAGAGTGCAATTTAATATCATGAGATATCGACACTTTATCGCATTCGCATAAGATTTAAAATTTAAAATTTCAAAAGATTTTCGAACCTCACGCTTCATAGAACGCGTGGTACCTTTAACCTCGCTTATGGGGTGGTGTGAGGACAGCTATAAATAGGCCCCCCAAAACCAAAATTCTCACACCATTCTCCAAAAAAAAATCTCTCACATATTTTCTCTATGTTATTATTATGGCGGGAACACTAAGGCTTGATCATAGGCATGTATGAGATTATTAGCGGATAAAACTGGAGGTAATTTTTATTTATTTATTTATTTGAAGGGGTATGAACGTTCGTTGGTGTGTTATATCAACCATTTCCTGAGCCCTCATGTCGATATAGTTGGTGGTACGAAGTTGCATCTTCCATTGATAAACGCGTTGTTAGAATGGTAGAGACCGGAGACGCACACGTTTCATTTTCCTTGTGGGGAGGCGACTATTACCCTTGAAGATGTCGCATTCCATCTTGGACTACATGTTGACAAAAATTCTATTACCGGTATTGCCCATAGGCACTAGAGCGGCTTGTGTGCATAACTGCTCGGAAGTTCTTTGACAAGTGACGATATGGATGAAGGAAGATCTACATTCAATTTTTGGACGACAATTTTTTGGAGTCACCTGTTTGATGTTGCTCCAGAAATTAAATAGGTAATTTATGAAATCAATGTTTATTTATTTATAATATTAAAATTTTATTTTAGTTTATGTTATTGTAATTTTTTTACGATAAATTTAAAATTTATTCGTCCCATTTTTATTTTGTTGCAATTTACTCATGCTCATATTTTACAAGTTATTAATAGGGATCTTGATGCTTGATAAATCCCAGAACAAATACATATGATGTGGCATCTACGCGTTTCTCTTCACAACAGAGCCGAAAATTAGGGCTTCGAACTTCAATCTCAATGGGACGAGAGCTGGACCCAGAGATATGCGCTTGCATTCTCGAATTCCTTGTCCATAAATCACCCGACGATATGTTGTTGAAGAAACTCATCCGAGTTTTCCCGCCTCTTAACCCCTCTCCGCGCTTGAAGAAATCACTACTACTCCGTTCTATCCAAAACGTGATCACCGCAGGAGAGATTCCCGAGAAGCTACTCGACTATTTAGAGATGATATCGCGCATCGAAACTAAGCAAAGGGTCCCGATTCCCGACTCCATGAGGGATGCTTATTGCGCCGTCGCAATGGACTGCACCACCAAGTTTTTGGCCGGGTCCCCTGATTCGACTGTATTGTATTCTGATGCCGTGAACAGAATCTGGAGGGGTCGGATTGAGAATCTGGAAAGATCCGAGGCATCCGGTTTGGTTTCCAAGAGACTGAGGAACCTTCGGCGTCAAGTTGAAGCTGCCTTTGGGGACGAGGAAGTGGTCCGCCGTTTAGTCGCAATCAATACTCGAGCCGACGCCTTCTTCAGCCTCAGGCTTTATTTACGCGAAGCGGTTGCCACGATGGGGCCGCCTCTCCTTGAAAGAGCATGGTTGGGGTTCACAGTGGGACAAAGTTGAAATTCTTCGGAAGGTAAATTTGCTTATTAGTCCACTTTGTATATATGTATGTATTATGGCTGAACCCATTTCCAAATATCATTTTGGAGTCACATCGTCTGCTACTACTTGGATGTGGATTTTGTATTTAAACCTATGGTAAATGATATGATGTGGGAAACTTTTAAGCTTTAAATCGACATGAAACATACTGTGTCTGAGTGCATGAGAGCCATAATTAGGAGTCTTGAAGAATCTTACTTAGCAATATGGTTAAACTTGTTGGCAAAGCCTATTATAATCAGGCGATGTACCGACGAATTTCGGGGTGCGGTGGGAGCATTTCACTCTCATGGAGGCTCCCTTGGCATTAACAGTGACAGACACGGTTAAAGGCAATGTCTTGTTCATGACCAAAACTTTCTGTGCTCTATGTGAAAATCATTGCCTCTTAGAAAGCAAACAATCCGGGAATCAGAATTTTAGTCTATCTCCATAGGCAAACTAGATTCTATTCTACCAGTTGTAAACCTGCATTTGAGCATTCACCTATTAGTTGAAAAGCAACAAAATAGAAGTTACCTTATTTTGTTTGTGGGACAGCAAGGGAAATGTAGTGACTTGGTTATATAATAAGATAGGAACAAAACGGAAACTGTCAGACGAAAACAGAACTAATAGATAGGGTTGGTCTCGACGGAAGCAGCTTGTATAAGATTTTTGTTTGCAGATTATACCATCATACAAACTTGGGTAGAGATACCTAACATAATTTCTGTGTTGTCCCGTTGTAATACCGTCCCCGATACAAGTAGTGTTTCATCTTTGAAACTTCTTAAAAACTTTGCCTAGTGTTACAGCCGGATTGATTTCTCTATCACATATAAAATGGCTGTCCCTTGTTTCCACATGTAGGGGAAGGTAAGATAGTAGGCTGCCCCCACATTAGGTTGAGAGCAGCTTCCGTAGGAGACCTCCAAATTATAAAATGCTCTCCATGAGACTCAATCCCACGACTTCAAGGTTAAGAACATTTTAACAAAGGTAAAGTTTTAGAAAGAATGCACAAATAGGAAGAGAAACAAAGTCGAATATGCTAATTCATCTGTGCTGAAATTGCCACTTTTTTCCTTGCAAGAATTCAGACAATTTCCTTTAGTTTGACAATTGAAGATAGACCTCCCATGTATTTACACATCCCAAAAAACCCTCAAAGTAAAAACAACAATTACCGCCTCACCGGACTCTTGCAAGTTTCTATCTCACCCGAGAAACCACTGGAAAGCCTATTTGGAGATTATTCAGAGTCGGAGTTCAAGTCACCTCCATGCTTTGGCATGCCTCTGCATTTCATCTTCCTCACTCCTCTGGCAGGCTGCAAGCTGTGATTTCTTTTTTCAGCAAGGGGATACCCGAGCATCCAGAACCGGACCATGGTCAGGTTCCAAATCGGGCGGTACTATATCAACCAGAGTTAGGGGTGTAAACGACCAAAGCGTGCAGTGAACTGTTTATGAATCAATCGTACAAAATATTTTTTATGTTCATTTAATAAACAAATACATAAAAAAGTTGTCTCCGGTTCATTTATGTTCACCAACGAACTCGTTTATTGACTTGTTTATTTATGTCAATGGACAAGCACGTTTACATGATTCTCCTTTTCATTTTACTTATTTTATGTTTTCAATATTGATGAATGTTGGGTCTAAATTAAACACATGGTAAAAATTAAAATAAAAATGTGAATTTTAAAGAGTTTAAACACTAGTAGCATAATTTTAATATAATTTAAATTATTTATGATTGATTGAGTCTTAATTCGATTAATAATATAATATGTAGGACATAAGTTCGAACATATTTTTTTTAAAAGATCTAGATCTAAACTCATACACACATGTAGACTACGTTGCTTAAAATCGGATCATCTAGAGAGAATAATATATTTTTTTTATCATTATGACTCCTCCAAAGTTCAAATTCAAAATACTTAAATATAAAAAATTTTCTAATTTAGAGGTATAAAACTCTTGGCTACATAACACAATTAGAAGTAGATTCTACTTGTTTCACCAATTCTGTTTTCCAAATCATTCAATGTAGTAACAACTGAATCTCTTATTCCTTATCTTATAACTTGTACTCAATGGAAAAGGGAAATTATTCCAATTGAAAGGAAAAAATATAATAAAAAATAGGGTGAATTACGCATTTAGTATCTAAACTATCAGTTTTGGTCTATTTTAATACTTTAACTTTCAATTTTTTTTCATAACCATACCTGAAGTTTAGATTTTGTTTTGTTTTAGTAACTATCCGTTAAAAAAGTTAGTTTTTGTTTCATTTTAGTACATCGTTCAAAATTTAACGTTAGATTTTACATTTTTTTGAAAGTTTAGACATTAAAACGAACTAAAATTGATAGTTTAGATACTAAACACATTAAGTTTTTAATGACAGATACTAAAATAAAATAAAAACTAGATATGATTTTGAATTTTTTTTAAAAGTTTAGGTATTAAAACAGACCAAAACTGATGTAGTTTTGAAATCATTTGAAAGTTTAGGTACTAAATACGCAGCTTACCCTAAGAGTGTGTTTGATTCACGGAATGAAAGATTACCAGTGGGAATAAAAGATTACTATGGAATAGGATTAATGAGAATGTTGTATTTTGTATTTGGTTGGTTTAGTAGGAATGTAAGATTACTGTGTTTGGTTAAAGGAATAAAAGATTATTGGAATGTATATTTTACCAAATTGTTCTTATTATATATTTGTTTTTTAACAAGTTGAATTCTACTATAATATTACAATAATTAATTTATATATTTTCTTTAAAAAATTTAAATTCATAATTTTTTTTACAAAATTAAAAAGATAAATTGGTTTAATGAAAGGGTAAAATTTTATTTTAACCCCTGAACTTCATATAAAATTTTAATTATAGATTTTTTTATAAACCTAAAATTATTTAAGGATAAATTTGTAATTTAACATTCGTAGAATTTTTATTATTCAACGACAGAAGAATGATATTTTTGAAAAAAAAATTAAAGACATTTTAGTCCAAAATATCGATAATCTAATAATACCTAAGGGAATAAGTAATCACATTCCGGTAATATATTCTAAAAAAAATCACTGTTGATAATAAAATATTACTAAAAATAAAATTACCGATCAATAAAACAAAAAAAAATTGACTATTTCGTTCCTCCGATAATACAACATTCATTGAGTTAAACGGGGCCTAAAAATTGATGGAAATGTCGGATCCATCTCATGATGGCATATTCGTAAATCCGGGGAAAGCTTAGTCCAAGAATTGGAAGCCACCCTCCCCCAACAACTCTCCACTTTCGAGTCCTCAACTAGTGATAATATTATAATCTCTATGGAGTGAGCTTCCTACACGCAACTGCAGATACATTTTCATAGAGATTAGGTTTCTCTCTCTTTTCTTTTTTGTGGTTAGGTTTCTTTCTCTCTCTTAACTTCATTTTTCCTTTTTTTTACAGATCTATTTTATTTGAAGGTTCGTTTCATTTCATTATAAGGAAAATCTCAATGGAGGTTTCGTTGTAGTGATAAAGCAAAGATCATATCTTTGGGAGGAGAAAGAAAGGGTTTGGAGGGGGTTTGGTTTGGGTTCATTTTTTAATTTGAGAGATGACGAGCTTGAACCCTTTTGGTTTGTTGGGTGATGATGATACCGGGGAACTATCATTGTTGATCGCTGCTCAGCAAAAGGCGGCTTCCGTCGCCGCCCCAAAGAAGGGGCCGGCTCAGTCTCAGGTTAAGACACAGCCTGCTGCTCAGAGTAAACAAGCTAAGCTTCCCTCCAAACCTCTTCCTCCCGCTCAGGCCGGTAAGTTTTTCCTTAATAAAAATGTTACTCTCTTTTTTCTTTCATTAATTTTGCTGAAATTATTATTTTATTACATATTAACTGTATGCGTTAAGTTTAAGTTACTTCGTTTCAATGGTCTTAGCTCTGTGCAGGGACGGAGGCATGATTTTGTTAGGGTTTGGCGAATTTCTAGAATTTAAGGAGACGAGTTTATAAAATTCTACTGGCGAAAATGGATTATCGATAGAAAATACAAAAAAAATATCTTAAATATATGATAATTTGAAATTTTTTTGAGTTTGTTTATGTTAATTATGTTTGGGTTTTAGGTCTGGTAAATAGAATGTCGAGTCTGATTTGTTGCTGTTACTATCCAATGATGTTCTGTCGATAGGGTTCTATTTCTGGTTTCTTGAGCTGTGTTCAAATAGGTGCTATTGACTTTTTGAGGCTTCACACTGACGTGTGCATTTTGGTCTTTTTGGAAGTGAGGGAGGCAAAGAATGAAACTGCAGGAGGCAGAAGTCGTGATGGACGCGGATATGGGCGTGGTGGATACAGACGTGATTTTGCAAATGACGAGAACTCTTTCAGCGATATTGGTGCACATGCCGGTCAAGGTGCACCTGAAGATGGAGTGAGTGGGAAACCCTCTGGTAGGCGTGGTGGCGGCTATGGTGGTCCTCGACCTAACCGTGGTAGCCGCTCTGGTGGTTTTAATAACGGGGAAGTTGGAGATGGTGAGCGACCTCGCAGGTTGTATGAATGCCATAGTGGGACTGGACGCGGGTAAAAAGAAATGTTTTTGCTTTGATTTTAGATTCGACGTTTCATTTAAAGCTTGAGACATGCATTTTTTTTTTCTTGTTCCTGCCTGCAGAAATGATCTCAAACGTGAAGGCTCTGGTCGTGGAAATTGGGGAAGTAAAACTGATGAATTTGCTCGGTGAGTTAGTTATCTTTAGTGGTTATGATCCCGGCCTTAAATGCTATGGTAAAATCAAATGAATTTAATCAGTTGCTTTTGTTCTTCTGTTTCTGACTTGCTCAGGGTGACTGAAGAAGACAATGACGGTGAGAAGAATTTAGGTGATGAAAAACCAGCCGGAAATGCTAACGAGGAAAATCCTACCGATGAACCTGAAGAAAAAGAACCCGAGGAAAAGGTAGATTCCCCCGACTTCTCGTCATTTTTAGATAGTTATTAGTGTGTTCAACCTTTGCTAACTGTAAACTGAAGCTACTAATAATGGACGTTACTTTGTACAACTGTCAATGTCGCTATTTTAATAGGAGATGACTCTCGAGGAGTATGAGAAGGTGCTGGAAGAGAAGAGGAAGGCTCTCCTGGCTCTTAAGACCGAGGGAAGAAAAGTAGATGCCAAGGAGTTTGAGTCTATGCAGCAGCTCTCAAACAAGAAGAGTAATGATGAGGTCTTCATCAAATTGGTGAGGTCGGGAAGTCCAGTTAATGACTGTCCTATTAGTCGCAAATATGTATTATCTATATGTTCCTCGTAATTGTCTTATACAGGGCTCGGATAAGGATAGGAGAAAAGAGGCTTATGAGAAGGACGAGAGAGCAAAAAAGGTATTTTACTTCTGTTTATCGACCTGCATGTCTGACTTATGTGCTGCTTTCTTTTTCTGGTTTTAGCATTTTGCTATTCTGTCTCGAGATTTGCTTAATGTCTTTACGGCTTATACCGGTTACTTATCCTCGTATGCTGATGTGTGGTGCTGGTGGCAGTCGGTCAGCATTAATGAATTTTTTAAGCCTGCTGAAGGGGGGAAGTACTACAACCCTAGTGGTCGTGGATGTGGTCGTGGTTCAAGAGGTTTCGGTGGAGAAAGTGCAGCTAGTAACAATGAGGCAGCACCTTCCATTCAAGACCCAGGGCAGTTCCCAACTTTGGGGGGCAAGTGAGATTTCTCTAAAACTCGACATACGATCTCTCCGTGTTGGTTTGTTTAAATTTTGGGCAGGGAAATGTGCTTCTAATAATCTGTTGCCAAAGGATTTCATGTTTAAAAGATGTACATTTTGTTTTGTTGTAATGCCCCCATTGTTATGGTGTGTTATGTCTCATAAGAAAAATGGGAGCCATGTGACTATAAATTAGTAAGTTGCACCTTTTGTTTTGAGAATAGATGGAACTATCTGCTACTTACATTGGATATAGTAGCAATTTAAGGGAAGCAATTGCTGTGATTAGTAATCTGTTCTTATGCCATTGCTGTATTCTTCATGTAGCCATAGGCTTTGAATTTATCAAGCAAATAGGGTCGATGGCATTATAGTGTAAATAAGCATGGAAAGGCAATGTGTTGGTAAGTACCCGGGAACCTTATTTGGGGTTCACGGCAACCAACACATTTGATACGAAGAATATTGCTTTACTTGCAATCTTTAATGGAGATTGATTCACTCATACATTAAGAATCTAATGTACATTCTTTTGGTATACTTTTAAGTGTTTAGATGAAAAATAATTTACTTTAGATACTTAATTGTTTAAATAATTTGATTAACTAAGTTTTTCAATTTAATTTACAGTTAACGAAAAGGCTTGAGAACCCAGACAAGACAACAGACAAGTGCTTGATTAACTAAGATTATCTCGTTCTATTTGTATGCTTTAAAAGTTAAATATTTAAAATTATCTTCTTTAAAAGAGAAATTTCCATGTGCTATTTCAAATCATGAAGGGTGTGTCTCAAAAACAAAATGGGGTTCCTCTAAAGTTCTCGGATTTGCTCGAGTTGTCGGCTTAGAATGATCTGAACGGCTTCAAATTTGCTGTTGAAGAAGGGGTCGTGACATTAATGTGTCATTCTTGTGGCATGGAAGGAAAATAGGTTCAAAGAAGAGGGGTTTGAAGAAAGAACACCCCTTTTGATTGCTTCAATCTTCGGATGCAAGGATGTGGTGAATTATATCGTTGAAAGTGGTTGTGTTGACGTTAACAAGGCTTGTTGTTCCGATAGGGTCAGGGCTCTCCATTGTGCTGCTGCTGGCGGTTCCTCTTGTTCTCCTGAGGTTGTTAGAATCTTACTTGATGCTTCCGCAGATATGAATTTAGTTGATGCCAATGGAAATCAGCCAGGTGACTTAATGCTCCAGCTTGTTGCAAGTCAGATTTTAGCTCCAGAAAGAAGATATTGGAGGGTTTGTTGAAAGGAAGTATTGGTATTGGCGAAAGAGATGGTTTGCATGATCAAGTAACGACTGAGATGGAAGGGATAGAGCAGCAAGCCGATCCAACTCCCCTAGTTTGGAAAATTGAAAATGAGAAGAAAGATTACCCATACAATCTCACTCTTCCCGACATCAAGAACGGGATATATGGGACAGATGAGTTTAGGATGTATGCCTTCAAGGTCCAGCCTTGCTCAAGTGCTTACACTCATGATTGGACTGAATGTCCATTTGTTCACCCGGGGGAGACTCCAAGGAGGCGTGATCCTAGAAGAGATCTTTATAGTTGTGTCCCTTGTCCCGAATTCCGTAAGGGGTCGTGCAAGAATGGCGATAACTGTGAGTATGCACATGGTATTTTCGAGTCTTGGCTTCATCCCGCACAATATCGAACTTGTCTATGCAAGGATGAGACTAATTGCACTAGGAGGGTTTGTTTCTTTGCTCACAAGCCAGAGGAGCTCCGTCTCTTATATTCTTCGACGGGTTCAGCCTTGCCTTCACCTACATCCTATGCGGTTAGTCTTGATCGTGATTCAATAAGCCTACTTGCTCCTGCCTCTCCATCTGTTATAAAACCTTCAACACCGACACCACCCTTGACTCCTACTGGAATCTCTTCTATCGGTGTAGGGATGTGGCTGAACCAGTCTAACAACATACCTCTTACCTTGCAACTTCCGAGTAGTAGTAGGTTGAAAGCTGCACGACGTGCTCGAGGTAAGGATTTAAACATAGAAATGCTTAACTTAGTCATCAGAGCCTCAAACAGCAGCAACAACTAATTGATGAGATAACTGATATTCCCTCCCCGACCGAATAGGTATGGAGAGATGAAGTCGACTAACATCGAAGATATTTTTGGATATCTTAGTACTAGTACCAAGTCCTCATTGCAAGGGATCTCACTCGAGGCTACTTCTCTTCAACGACAATCACCGATCGGAGTTCAAGTACGTCGAATATTAATCACCAACTCCACTCTATTTACCCAACGAACCGAGCATCCTCCCCAGTTATGACACCTCCAACCTTTGAGGTTTAACAGTCGAGAACAACAGCATCATCAGTTTCAAATTCACTGTATACGACTCTATGGAATGAAATGGAGAATTCATCGCGCAACACCAAAGAACTAAGAATCACATAAATGAGTGATCTTACAAGACAAAATGATATGTGCATGACAAAAGGCGAGACTTGATCAAATAAAACAGAATTTCTTTACTTCACACTATAAAACAAGATCCAATAAAATTGCACATGAGCAAAAACAAAGGCACATAAACATCTCGAATCGAATCATTCGTATTAACCTATAGATGCAATGTGATAGATATGGACGAACGTTTGATTTTATGTTCAATAGAAAATACATAAATATATATATATATATATATATATATGAACATTTTAAATTTTTAAGGACTAATCACCCCATTCGACCCCACCTAAGTCCATCTATGGTGACAGATATAGTTCTCGAAGGGAACATCTCTGACAGATAAGTGTAAAAAGACCTAAAACTTCATTATAATTCGAGCATTCTAAAAATCCTATCATTTTGATCATTTTTGACTACAAAATCAACCAATTTTTGTCATCGTTTCTTAGAATCGTATTTTTTTGTTTCAGAAATGGGTGAGAGATAGTCTCCCATTAAAAAGAAATTTTTAGGTATTCGACCTACCTAACCCAAAGGTCGATGGTGACTCACTCTATCCAATTTAATCCAAAATCACCAATTTTTCCAAATTAAATCGTAACTGTTTTTTAAAATAATATTTAATTGTTTCACCTAAAAAAATGATTATGACAGCTTGGCGACTCCACTGGGGAATTTGTTTTAGAAAGTCAGGCTGTAAGTTGCTTACCCATTTTCGTTGTGGTGGAGATTATGAGTTCGAGTCTTTAGTTAACTTATGATCCATTTATTGAAGTTTTTAATTGCTTCAAGGACAATTTTTGCTTTCAGTTCTGTCCAAGTTTTGTTGAGAGTTTTTATTTGTTCGTCTTTTGAGTCTAAGGTAGGTACGCTCCTCCTCACAAAAATCACGTGCATTTATATAATATAAGCTCTAGACCCTAGGTTCGATCCAAGTAAGTCAGGGTGAATGCTTTACTCTCATAAGAATTTATTTTTCGTATGAGTTTTAACAAATAACTCATGTGATACATACTTTATACTTTTGTAGGGATCTATTCCTTGTATGGGTATAAGGCAGTGAATCCCCTCAAATTGAACTCATTCCGTTTGAAACATGTAATAGGTGAGGATCGAGGGTTTGACAGCCCAAGGGGGCACCGACATCAAGGACAATTCAAGTACCCTTTCCTGATATAGTTGAAACCATGCATATAGAGAACCTTAGAACTGTCGCCCTAGGTAGAAGCATGTCAAACCTCTGTCCATTAGTAGGTACCCAAAATAGGCATACACGAAGGAGGATAGAGAGCTTGGGTAAGATCATTTTGATGAATTTTATTCGGGTAGATAACATAGAAATAGATTCAAGTTATTTATTTTTTTTATTTTGAATTTATTCACTTGTTTTGACTAATTGTTTTGTTTGTTTTGTTTTGCTATTTTTTTCTTCATACTGCATATACATATCATTCGAAAAGGCGGTTGATCTGTGAGTATCGATAAAGTGGAAAGACTTTCATGATGGAAAGGAGTTTCCTAAACAACGAAGTGAATCCGACAGATGTAAGGAATTGTCTGAAACGAAGCAGAAAGATCAAGGAGATAGCCTTCCAAGGAACTACTTGTCAGAACTATCTGATTATACACCGACCTCCTTAAAATAGAATAAACTTTAGGGATTGAAGACGATTTGGGAAAGTTGGAATTTGGCTGAGAGACAAGCTTTTCAATAAATTTATGGGGACATATTTCATCTGATATATGTCAAGGTAGACTCTGTCCTCATTCAAAGTATGATACAGTTTTGGAATCTGGCTTATAGTTGCTTTACCTTTAATCGAGAGGACATGACTCCGACCCTTGAGGAATACAACTTTTTGCTGAATTTTTCAAGTGTTAAAGTGAACCAAATCTACTCTCGGTCAATAAGAGGGCCTTCGTTTAAATAAAAGCTCGCAAAAATCTCAGGCACGAGCGATAAATGGATAAATGATCGTTTGCAACGAAAGGGAGAAAGCGAGGGAGTACCATGGTCCACTTACAAAATATAGCTGAAGAACACGTAGATGAAAATGTACGGAGAGATGTATTTGTTTTGGGAATATATGGTTTGATAATTTTTCCAAAGTGCTTTGGGATTGTCGAGCTGGCCGTAGTTGACTTGGTTGAGAAGTTAAAAAGAGAAATAAATCTGGTACATGCGATTCTTGTTGAAACTTCCGATCTTTGAATATCTGTAGAAGGTTGGGTGGAGGTCGTCGTCATGCTGCCAGTCGTCGTCGTCGTCGGTGGCCGATGACCACCAAATTTCAAAGGGAAGTCCGTCTTGACCTCCCCATCTCCGATCCGGGGTCAGTTTTGCGATAATCGGCCCCAAACTCCCCAAATCTAGCTAAAAATATTCGGTCTTCTTCACCCCGATCCGCCATTGTTTACAATTGGATCGAGCCCAAACCGAAGTATGTTGGTCGAAGGTAATATTTCGCTCGTTCATATTTTATTGTATTTTTTATATTTCAAATGCTAAAAAATCAAAACATGAAGAAATGTTTACCTTCAATATTCTGCCTTTTTATTTCTTTACTATTTCGTTCGAAATCCCTTTGAACTCTCCCTTATTACAGATATGATTCAGGTTTATATACCCTTACAAATTACATTAAAAATACCCCCACTTGTTTGTTATTGGACCACTTTTGCTAGTGGTGGTGGTAGGTATGAGCTACTTGGTTAGTGTAGAAAAAATGATAGTGGAAAATGATTTGTCAACACATTTTGGTGGAAAAGGTAGTAGTGAAAAAATTAGTTGTCAACAGCTGCCCCTCTTTTCCCATTCTTGTGTCAACAAGAATAGGGCAAAGACGAAGAGACAATGTATTTTTCGTCCGGTCAACTTCATGGTTTGAAATATGATAAGGGATCTGTTCTGCTGTCACTCAGGGAATATTAGATATGAGGATGTGGATCCATTCCATTGTCACCCAAGAAATATTGAATCGAGGCAGACTTGTTCCATTGTCACTTATGGAATATCAAATCTTGAAAGAGAGAGATCTGTTAAAAAACAGTTAAAGGAAGTGATGTGCCCGATTTCATTGCAAGTAGGGCTTCTGAAGAGTATGAACCACTGAACTTCGATTTTTCAGACGAAGATTTAATGGTTATTTCAATTGAGGAGGCAATTTCCTCTACTAATAAATAGTGGAAGATGAATTTCGATGGTGCCTCGAATGCCTTGGGGGCATGAGATTGGGGTAATTCTCGTCTCACCTGGTGGAAAACACTATCATTTCACCAGCCGATTGAATTTTGATTGCACAAATAACATGGCCGAGTATGAAGCATGTATTCTGGGTCTTTGAGCTGCCATTGAGCGTAAAGTGAAAACACTCAAAGTATACGGGGATTCAGCACGGGTAATTTATCAACTCAGAGGTGAATGGGAAACAAAGGATATGAAGTTGGTGGAATACCGTAAGTTGGTCCTATAGCTCATTAAAGAATTTGAGAGAGTGACATTCCTTTACCTCCCTAGAGAAGAAAATCAAATGGCAGATGCTCTGGCCACTTTGGCAGCAACCTACAAAGTCGATGAATATTCAAGCAATATGTCTATTACGATGCAAGCTTACGGGTATCCAGCCTATTGCTATAGCATATAAGAGGAAAAGGATAGAAATCTCTGGTATTACGACATCCTGCAATATAATAAATATCAAAGCTACCCTGAGCATGCTACTGAGAATGACAAAAGAACTATTCGAAAAATGGATGTCGGATATGTGCTTGATGGTGATATCTTGTACAAGAAGTCATGATCAAGTCTTGTTGTGATGTGTGGATGCCAAATAAGCCAGAATCATTGAAGACATGAAGAAGTATGCAGTACCCATGCTAATAGACATGCAATGGCTAAACAAATAATGAGATTTGGATATTATTGGTCAACCCTGGGAATCGATTGTATCAATTTCGTCAAAAAATGTCACAAATGCCAGATTTATGGAGATAAGCTCCACACCCCCTCCTCATCCATTGCACGTAATGACTGCTTCATGGCCATTCTCTATGTGGGGCATAGATGTCATTAGGCAGATTTCACCCAAAGCTTCTAATGGCCATCGTTTCATATTCGTGGCAATAGACTACTTCACTAAGTGGGTAGAAGCGGCCTCCTATGCAAATGTCACTCAGTCAACAGTTTGCAAGTTCTTGAAGAGAAATTATTTGTCGGTATGGGCTACCAGAAAAGATCGTCACCGATAATGCCTTGAATTTAAACAATAAGATGATGGAGTCAGTATGTAAACAGTTCCAAATTAAACATCATAATTCCACCACTTATCGCCCAAAGATGAATGGAGCGGTAGAGGCAGCCAATAAGAATATCAAGAGGTCATACAGAAAATGACTGAGACTTATAGAGACTGGTATAAGAAGCTACCATTCGCTCTGTTTGCCTATCGAACTTCAGTGAGGACGTCTACTGGGGCAACTTTGTTTTCTTTAGCTTATAGAATAGAGGTTGTGTTACCCATCGAGGTTGAGATTCCGTCATTACGAGTGTTGTCCGAGGTTAAGCTAGATGAAGCAGAATGGGTGCAAGCTAGGTATGACCAGCTGAATCTGATTAAGGAAAAAAGATTAAAAGTTATATGCCACAAGCAAATGTACCAGAAACGTATGATAAGGGCACATAGCAAAAAGGTTTGCCCACGAGAGTTTCAGGAGGAAGATCTGGTACTGAGGAAGATTTTTCCAAATAAGAAAGATTTTCGAGGTATGTCAAATTGGGAAGGACCTTATGTGGTAAAGAATGCCTTTTTTGGAGGAGCTTTGATCCTCACCGAGATGGATGGACCAGAGCTACCTAACACTGAGAATACTGACACAATCAAGAAGTACTTCGCCTTAAAACAAAAAAGAAAAGAGAAAGAAAATGAAAAAGATTAAAAAAGATAAAAAAGAAAAGAAAATAAAAGAAAAGAAAAGAATAAACAAAAATAAGGGTTCAAGATAAAACCCGTAAATGACGTCTTGGAACCAGAGAAGGTCTCGTGTTGAAAACCCACAAAAGCGTCTTGAGAATTGTGTGAATTCAGAATTTGTGCATGGTGGAGTCTCTGAATTAGTTTTGAAGACTTGAAATGGTAGTCAGGGTTAGGGTTGTAAATCGAAAAGCTTGGGTAACAAGAAAGTAAACGAGATTCAAACACTGGCTTATGGCATCCAACAGTCAGGAATTTAGCAGTACATGGGAAACTTCACACCCTTACGCATTACCATAATCCTCAAGATCCCCTTGACAGAAGCTACACTCGAGTCCTCTTACGGCGTGCCATTTCAAAAAATTTCGTACTATTGATATATGAAGACGTCTACTATATTTTTTTTATTATTCCAGTTAAAAGTTTGTCATGTATTCACCCAAAAACTCTTTATTTATAAATAAAAAGATGTTTTTAACCGCGTTGCAAGTATCCTGATTAAAAAAAACATGTAGATTAACTAGGGAAACATGAGATCATTGTGCATTATTGTATAAAAAGTTTTGGAAAATGCAGATATTTCGAAGCCGAAAATGGTTTTAGCATAAGGCTTACGCAATGTCAGACCACAAGAAGTTAAAGCCTTGGGATACACGCGAATGCTCAATAATGTGGGATAACCCAAGAGGTTTTGTCACTGATTAAATAACGGGTCATGAGAAGCACATGGGTTCAAAGAGTAAAGAGAATCAGAGTCAGGCTTAACTAAAGAGTGTCCAACCAGGGTTGTCGATCGAGATGAACTGTTGTTGATTTTTCGTGCCCAAATCAGACTGAAGTACAAGGCCGTTAAAAAAAGAAAATTCTCATTTGAAAAGAAAATGCCCTCAAAATAATTGCATTATTGCACACATTTTAGGTATAAATAGGGTCATGACATAAAATGCATAATAATGAGTGATTGCAGGTTCTCTTAAAAGAACGGACAGAGATGTAAAGACCCAACATAAAAATAACCAATTCAGATTTCCATGTTTGGTCGTAACAAGATAAGCTTCCGCAAGAGAAATATCTTCCAAAAATTATCATACCGAGACTTTCAGGTATGAAGTTTTTGAATCCTCAAACACATACTTACAAACGTTAATGTTTAATTTTCAGGTTCGATCCCAATTCATTGGATCAACTCCCTCAAATCTGATATTCCCTTTCAAAGAAGCGGAACAGATTTCTTTCTTCCAAGATTTGATATTCCCTGAGTGACAACGTAACAAGTCTACCTCGATTCAATGGATCAATTTTCCCAGATCTGATATTCCCTTTCAAAGAAGCGGAACAGATCTATCTATTCCAAGATTTGATATTTCCTGTGTGACAGCAGAACAAGTCTACCTCGATTCAATGGATCAATTTTCTCAGATCTGATATTCCCTTTCAAAGAAGCGAAACAGATCCCCCTCTTCCAATATTTGATATTTCCTGAGTGACAGCAGAACAAGTTTACCCTGATTCAATGGATCAACTTTCCCAGATCTGATATCCCCTTAGAAGAAGCGGAACAAATCCATATCTTCCAAGATTTGATATTCCTTGAGTGACAGCAGAACAAGTCTACCCCGATTCAATAGATCAATTTTCCCATATATGATATTCCCTTAGAAGAAGCGGAACAGATCCCTCTAAAGATTTGATATTCCATAAGTGATAATGGAACAAGTCTGCCTCGATTCAATATTTTTTGGGTGACAGTGGAATGGATCCACACCCTCAGATCTGATATTCTCTAAGTGACAGTGGAACAGATCCCTTATCATATTTCAAACCATGAAGTTGATCGGACGAAAAATGCATTGTGTCTTCGTCTTTGCCCTATTCTTGTTGACACAAGAATGGACAAAGAGGGGCAGCTGTCGACAACTAATTTTTCCATTACTACCTTCTCCACCAAAATGTGTTGACAAATCATTTTCCACTATCATTTTTTCTATACTAACCAAGTAGCTCATACTTGCCACCACCACTAGCAAAAGTGGTCTAATAACAAACAAGTGGGGGATATTTTTAATGTAATTTGTAAGGGTATATAAACCTGAATCATATCTGTAATAAGGGGCGAGTTCGGAGGGATTTCGAACGAAATAGTAAAGAAATAAAAAGATGGAATATTGAAGGTAAACATTTTATTCGTGTTTAATTTTTTAGCATTTGAAATATAAAAAATATAATAAAATAACGAACGAGCGAAAGATTACCTTCGGTCATTGTCGTTCACTGTGTTGGAGGGCTCTGTTCGAAGATCTCACCGTTGGGAATGAAGAGGAGACCGTGTAGACCAACATACTTCGGTTTGGGCTCGATCCAACGGTGGACGACGACGAATCGGGTGAAGAAGGCCAAATAGTTTTAATTAGATTTGGGGAGCTTGGGGTCGATTTTCGCAAAATCGACCCCGGATCAGAGATGGTGAGGCCGAGACAGACCTCCTGATGAAATTTGGTGGTCATCAGCCACCGACGATAGACGAAGGTAAGCGGCCGGCCACTGGCCAAAATCCTAGAGAGAAGTTAGCTTCTAGCTTCTCTTTCTAAAAAATTAAAATAATTTAAAATTAAAAAAATTAAAAAAGAAATATGTTGGTATATATAGGCAAAGTTTCGGGGGAAACTACCCTTTGGATCCCCCTAACTTTGTCGTGCTGGCGACTCTGTTGGGGGACCATTTTTGTTATTTTTCTATTTTATATTTATGGTATATAATTTTTGGTTTAATCTCGTTTTGTCCTAGTTTAGTCGTATTTTTGCATGTTAGTCCCTATAAGGATTGTTTATGAAATTTACCCTTTTTATGCAAGATATTTATTTTTACGGATATTATATTTTTAGCCCCTATATTTTGCATGTTTATATTTTGATCACCACATATCATATTTATTTATTTATTTTAATTCGGCTATGTAGTTTTAATTTATTTTAATTTAGCCCATTTTATTTATTTATTTCTATTATTTGCAATTGTAGCCTTAGATATTGAAAATGTTTATTTTAGTCACTTGTATATTTTATTTTATTTTAATTTTGGTATGATATTTTTTTATTCATGTTTTAGTCCTAATTTTGTTTTTATTTTAAATTTTGCATGTTGTTTGCATTGTATTTCATTTTAGTCCTAATTAATTTTATATGATACCCTCATCAACATTACTTGATTCAATTCAAAATAAATTGACTAAGGGTAATATTCGAGCATTTTAATATTGTCATAAAGTGATTGTCTTAACGTATAAAAAAGTTACTTTTGATAATTTTAAAATGAAAGTCTATTCCGCTAAATGACACAAATTAAATCGAAATCATTTTTAAATTTTTGGGGATCGAGGAAAAGACCGTATTCTATTAATTAAATTCATTGAGAAAAGATTGTTAGATTAAATCTAAGGTCTTGTCTCGAGATATTTAATTAATCAAATATCTTTATTCTCGTTAAATATTGGTAAGATAAATAATATAATTGATTGCTTGATCGGTTTTTTAATTTGTTCTTTTGCATGTGTTTTCAAAGGGTTTTCAAAATAATCAAAATAATAATGTTCAATCATAAATAATTAAATATTATTATTTTCTCTCTAAAAATTATTTTAGGTGTTATTATTTTGAAATTTAGAATGAAATTTTAATATTTCTTTATTTCGATTAGAGTAAGAATCGATTGCTTCAAGGTATAATAGAGCGGTTCTTCTCGATAGGAAATAATTAAATATTATTATCTTTCATCCAAAATTTTGAAATATGTTATTTTAGGGGATCTTAAATTAAATTAGACTAAACTAGTACATTTTTTTGCAAAGATAATTAATCGACTAGGTACCGATTTAGGGCGTTGTGGGGTTGCTAATCCTTCCCCAAGTGTAACCGACTCCCGAACTTAAATTTTGGTAAAGCAGACCCCAAGTTTGTCTTTTCAATTAAAATTAATATTTTATTAAAATGGAAAATTTATTTTTGGGTGTCCAATAACACCTTAATCAAATATTGATGGTGAGTCTGCGAGCCACGTTTTATCACTAACCGATCGATACAAAAATCATTTTTGAAGCGGGACCTTCCCTTTTCTCCCCCAGAAAAAGACTGTTTTGATAGCTTGGCAGCTTTGCTTGAGACATTTTTAGAGAGTCAGGTCGATAGTCGGTTAATTAATTGTCTTTGCAAATAAAATTACAAGTTCGTTCTAATTTGGTTTTTGATCCCTTGTTTGGTTTTAAATAAGTTTTGTTTGTATTATTACTCGTAATTTGCTTAACCATTAAATAGTTATACTGATATATTTGCTAATGTTTTCAGAGTAAATAATTGTTTAGGGTCTTGAGTCTTATGTTCAGTGTTGTTTGCTTTGTTTTCGTTTTTCTTCACACACTGCACAGCTGCATTTGCATAACATGAGCTAAACCCCCGTTCTGTCCTATTTAAGTAGGAGTAAGAAGCTAATCTCTCGTGTGGTTTTCATATCCGTGTGGGATAGTGAATCGCTCCTTGGGCTCACGCCTTATGATCCCCGTGAGGTTTTCACCTCCGCGTGGACATAAGGAAGTGTGTCCCCTCACATTGAACTCAATCTGAAAGCCTATGATGGGTCAGGATTGAGGGTTCGGCAGCCCAATGGGGTACCGACAAAGGATAATTCGAGGACCTCTTACTTTAGAATCGAACCCAGCATGTAGTAAACTTAGAACCTAGATACAACCTTACCTAGACCATATGATCCTGTGAGGAGAGTTCACAAGGAAAAGCTTATTTGAGCATTCTTTAAAATAATTTTAATTTCTCGAATAAATGTATGCGAACTAGAAATCATATGGTTATGTTTAAAATCTTGGGTAAGCATGCGAACTAGACGACATGAGGTTATGATATTCTATAAACAAAGCATATGGGTAGAAATCATGTTTGGGTAGGATCTATTAAAGCATGATTGGGTAGCTAACATATGGGGTAGGTTTTATCGATAAATTGAATTATATTTATTCAATTCATTTATGATTACTGACCAATTTTCTTTCATTTTGTTTATTTTGTCCTCATTTTGCATTGCACTATTCATTTCATTAGTGTTTATCCATGATCGATGTTCATATAGAAGACTAGTAATATAAAATGAATGATTCAAAAAGAGGTAGAAAACAATGCAGACTTCTTGAGATGGTCCGAGCAGTTCTCGCTAACAAATGGAGACAGTTTATCACCAAGGTATGTATCAGAGTTGAGAGGGTATACTCACATCAATGTTTGTCAGAATGATCTGAATTGGCTGAAAGAGATTTGGGGAAAGTAGAAAGTGTCCGATAAGAAGTTGTTTTATCAACTCCATGGTGATAATTCATATCTCCTTGATGTCTGGATTGATCGGAATCTATTTAGAGCTCTGGTTCAGTTTTGGAATCTCGCTTGTAGCTCTTTTACATTTGGTCGAGTGGACCTAAACGCCTACTATAGAGGAGTACCATGCCTTGATTCGCTGTCCGAGGTTCCAGGTAGACAAAGTATACACCAAACCGCTGAATACTCATTCGTTTAAAAAGAAACTTATTCTGATGACTCGCATGAACGAAGAATGGGTTATGAGAGGCATAAAAAAGAAGGGAGATCGCGAATGCATTACTTGGACCCTTCTGAGAGAATTGATTAACCGTCATCCTGACAGAAGAAAGAAGATTGACTTCTTTACTCTAGGTATCTATGGATTGGTCATTTTCCTGAGAGTTCTCGGGCATGTTGATGTATAAGTGGTTGACCTGTTCGAAAGACTGGATAGACATGTGGATCATGTTTCATCTATCCTGGCAGAAACATTTTGTTCTCTAAGCTCTTGTCGACGAGAAGGAGAATGACGCTTCATAGGTTGTGCACCATTGTTGTTAACCTGGATCCTTAGTCATTTCAAACACATCGAGAGAGCACATGGTCGGGTCTTCTTAGAAGGTTTTTCACTGTTAAAGGATTTCATTTCTCGGGAGTGACCTGGGGGTTTCACTGAGGATAAGTGGATGGTCATTTTCAAAGACATCCAAGACAGTGATATTTTGTGACGTGCCTCATGGAACGTCTCATCAGACATATTGTATAGATATGGAGACAGAGATTGGGTTCCATTATCGTTACTGATTTCCCGACAGTTTGGGTCAAGGTAGTTTATTCCGGCAACAGGGGAGTTATCTAAGTTTGAGTTCGCATTTAGGGGAGAATTGTATAAGAATAAAGTTAAAGGGGTCGCCGATGCTTGGAGACGCACCCATCGGGTAAATCTCTTTACTTTTGATTTAAGGTTGTCTTGAGGGTACGAGGAGTGGAGAAGCAACAGAGTCAATGATAATATTCCGATAGGCAACCCATAGAATATTCAACCTATGGAAGAACGCCTCAGGGTGATCCCGTCTCTGCTCGAGCAAGTCAGGCCTGATTTTGAGGACGAAAAGAAATAGTGGAGGAAGACGCTACAAAGGTTAGAGGATGAATCATACCAGAGGAGCGTAGAAATCGACATCCAAAAGAGTCGAGCTGACCGGATCGAAAAAATAGAGAAACAACTCAGATTGGATTTCAATGATCTCCAGTTATCATACCAGCGAATGGTCAAGGATCATGTAGCTGCTAGCTCAAGTACTTCTTCTGCTGAATGGAGATAAAAAGTGGCAGGATTAAAAAGAGAAGTTGGGGAAAGTAGTGAAAACTCGAGCAGAGCAGACATTAGGCAAAGCTACTCTCGAGAGAAAAGAATGCCCTTGAACAACAACTGCAAGAGAATCAAACTCAGAATGAGAAATTGAAGAGTAGAGTCTTGAACTTAGAGACTACTTTCCGACGATATCGAAGTTGAGAAGGTAGTTCAAACCGTGTTGAAGTGGAAAGATTGACGAAGCGTGTGAATGAACTAGAGGCTTTAGTTCAAGATTTTCAAAGAAGAGCAAATGAACTTCCATTAGTCCCTTAATAAGGAAGGAGTTATACAATGGCGCTATCGTTGGGAGCAGACTCAGTGAAGAGTTAGGCAAAGGGAGGATCTCATCGCAAGATACCTATAACAGGCTCAAGGAGTGGCTCAGTATTTGGTTGACCTATCACAGGAAGCTGATGATGTGATCGAAGGGTTAGAGCTAGAGACTGAAGAAGGTCATAAAATCTTGGAGTTACTGGGACACATCCAACAATTAGGAGAGATAGCTCATATATATATGTGATCTGTTTAATCCTTGTAATCGAGCTTCGTTTCCTATATAAAAAGTTGTTCTAAGGAATCGTCCCAGAATCAACACCTTGCATTGCATTTACCTTACATTCATATTGTATCTACATCACATTTACTTTGACGAATAACATTTTAATCACATTTTCACACCTCATTAATAAAACACCAATGTTAATAAAAAGATTATGTGACAGAATACTGGACACTCACAAGCATCTGTACCACACGCGAAAAAAGGCAATGGATGACAAAATTGTCCAAATAGAGAAGGCTCAAACTGAAATGCAAGAGAATTTAAAGAAAGCACAAGAGGATATGCGCGAGCAGATGATGAAGACTCAAAACGACATGATGGAAAATCTGGTTAGTTTGCTACAAGGAGATAGTATAATCCGAGGAAAAACTCTAGTTATCGGTCATGCTATCGAGGAACCGTTATATCCCCCTAGCTTCACACCACCGCGTGTCCGTGTATAACAAGCAATGACTTTCTAACCGGAAAAAAATACAAGTGAACCTACCTGGCTCTTCTATAAACCAGCAACCAATTGAAGATGTCCCTGATTTGGATGAGGAAGACAAAAAAGAACATGATAAGGAGCTTAAAAAAGAATTGAAACAAATGAAGCATGAATTCCGAGCATTGAAAGAAGATGCTAGCTTATATGAAATTGACACCAGAGAGCTAAGTCTGGTCCATGATTTAGTGCTTCCACCGAAGTTCAAAGTTTTAGACTTCGAGAAATTTGATGGCATCAGTTGTCCTTCTGCACACCGGATGCTTGTAAGTGTTCAGTATTCTGCCACACAATCTTTTTATTAACATTGGTGTTTTATTAATGAGGTGTGAAAAATGTGATTAAAATGTTATTTGTAAAAGTAAATGTGATGTAGATGCAATATGAATGTAAGGTAAATACAATGCAAGGTGTTGATTCTGGGACGATTCCTTAGAACAACTTTTTATATAGGAAACGAAGCTCGATTACAAGGATTAAACAGATCACAGATACATCTGAGCTATCTCTCCTAATTGTTGGATGTGTCCCAGTAACTCCAAGATTTTATGACCTTCTTCAGTCTCTAGCTCTAACCCTTCGATCACATCATCAGTTTCCTGTGATAGGTCAACCAAATACTGAGCCACTCCTTGAGCCTGTTGTAGGTATCTTGCAATGAGATCCTCCCTTTGCCTAACTCTCCACTGAGTCTGCTCCCAACGATAGCGCCATTGTATAACTCCTTTTTGATATAACAAAACATTTGAATAATTTTAAGATTTTTTTAAGAAATTATTTTTGAAATCGATTTTGAAAACCTTACTCCCCCTTACTATAGCACATCGTAAATTTTCTCCCCCATTTTGTTAAATCAAAAAGACTCTATAAAACGATTTAAACAAGGTTTTTGAAAGACATTAGCCAATTGATTTAATAATTATAAGCTGCTAAGATCACAATCAAAAGAGAGATTAGCCATTAGTTTTCATAAACAATATTCATAATAAAATGTGAAATGGCATAATTGGTCATATATCTAATGATGCAAAATGAATAAAATTCATACAAAATATATATAAACTTAAGTTCAAACATCCAAGCATCCAAGCATCCAAACAAATATAAACATCCAAATCAAAAAGTTTAACAATCCATGTTTTAAAAAAAACAAGAAAACATGACAAGCAAGTCTACTCCATCGGAGGATCGGGAGGAGGAGGATAATGAGCTAGAACTTCAAGAGTCAGAGCATCCATACGATCACGCATCTCCCTCTGAAACTCAGAAATCGTAGACTCAATGGAGGCAAAACGTAGATCAAACGACTCGAGTAAAGATCGGAAATAAGGTGGCGTTTGATCATCTTGCCGAGCTGGTACTTCCTCGTCAATATCTCTCATAAGCCTTTGAAGCTCTGGATCATCATCAGCGTCAGGAGCTGGAGGAGGAGGAGGAGCACGAGAAGAACTAGGAGCAGCTCGAGAAGAACTAGCTCCCGGAGTTGGCTTATTGGGTCGAAAGACCCAAAGACCGGTTCGCTCATCCTGAAACCAATCTGCTTTCTTCAAAGATGTGAGGTTGATTTGATTTTGGAGAGGGATAGGAGTGTCGAGAGAAACGTTTAAACCAAGTTTGATAAACAGGTTACTAAGTAGACAACCGTAGGCTAAGGTTTCAACATGTTTGGAAGGGACAATATTAACAATGTCTACTAATTGGCTGAATATAATTTGTGGAAGATTTATTTTGATTTTATTTTTAATGCAGTACATCCACCACAAATCCCTATTACGAAGAGTGGAGTAACGACCAGCCGATGGTCTAAACCACCAAGAAATAATGAAGTGAAGAAAACGGTCGTGATGAGTTCGAAGAGAACTGACACTCGCATGAGGGATATAGGGATAATTCACATTCTCTTTTTCATCAAAAGCACCATTATCATCTAATCCGAAATGAGTAGCAATGGTTGCGGAATCAACCACAATGTATTATCCTAAAAGGTAGGATCTAATACCGATGGTTCCACATTGGGTTTCATTTTGAATGCATACCGCATTTGAATAAAAAATACGGACAAGTTGATGAAAAACGATGGGTTGAAGAGAAAAGAGTTTATCAAACTTCCACCTTCTAAGAATTGAGAGGTATTCAAATTCAATTTTGTTCATGGCTTGAAGCGAGGGAATACGTTCTTCCCGAATTCTATAGGATTGGAAAGACTCAATGTATCTATTATAAAGTTCGTTTCTATGACGCTCTGGCATATTGAAACAAACACTCAATAAGCCATTAGGAGCTTGAGGATCAGGATTAGGTTGAGGAGGAACGGGATTAGGATGTTGAGGAACAGGAGGACGGTTTTGGTGAGATCGACTAGAGGATGACCTAGGGCGTTTAGGATTTGACATGGTAAGGGAAATTTGAAAAGGAATATCACCTGCAATTTTAAAACACATGTATGCACAACAATTAATCCCAAAACTCAAATGAGTCCTCAATAATTCAAGGTCCTTTAACAAAGTCCTAATGGGCAAAGTTTTGAAAAACTATTTAAAATTAATATCATAATACGCATAGTTTTCATGAAACTAACATAATTGAATCAAAAGTATCATTAACTTTCGAAATAATAGTAATAATTTTTTTTTAATTCGAAATTTCCAAATAATTTTGAAAAATTATGCGTTTTTGATGAAATTCATTGTAGAAACTAGTTTAGAATCATCATATAGCCAATGCCATAATTATTTCAAACTAGAACTAATTTAAACTAGTCCTAAGTTCAAAAATTTAATGAAATAGAGTTTTTGTGAAAATACCTTGAAAAATTTGGATTGAGGGGAATGAGGAGATGTTTTGTGCGATTTAATGAGTGTAGCAGGTTTGTAGGATAAAAATCTTGAAGAATCCGATGATTTCCCGAAGGTTTTGAGCAAAATGGAGATTTAGGGTGAGAAGGGGACGAACGGTCGTGAGAAGTTTAGAGTTTAGGTTTTGAAAAATAAAGAAGATGAAGCCTTTAAAACCTAAAACCACATCGATGCATATTCAAGGATGCATCGATGCATCGATGCATTGCTAAATAATTTGGCTCTAATGGTAATGGAAACTCATATATCAAAAATTAATTATGTTCAATCAATCAAAATAATCTTCAAACTTTATTTGAACATAAAATTAATTTTCTTCACTAAGAATCACAAACTCCCCCTAACTAATAGCAAGAATGCAATCAAAAATTATTATTTATAAGCATTTTTCATTTATTCTTAAAAGTGCTAAAATTATTTTAAACACTAAGTGAAGATAGGTCAGTTAAACCTAATTCTCTCCTAAGTGTCAAAAATATTTCCTTGTCTAAGGGTTTTGTAATGATATCCGCTAATTGATGCAAAGTATCAACATATTCTAGAACTACATCTTCCTTAGTGACATGGTCTCTAATGAAGTGATGTCTTATTTCAATGTGCTTAGTTCTAGAGTGTTGGATGGGATTTTTAGTGAGACAAATAGCACTAGTATTGTCACACTTGATAGGAATGGTACCTACTTCAATTCCATAATCAAAAAGTTGTTGTTTCATCCATAAAACTTGTGCACAACAACTACCAGCTGAAATGTATTCCGCGTCAGTGGTAGATAATGCAACACAATTTTGCTTCTTTGAAAACCAAGAAATCAGCATATTTTCAAGGAATTGACAAGTACCGGAGGTGCTTTTCCTATCTAATTTGCATCCTCCATAATCCGCATCAGAAAAGGCATGCAAGCTAAAGCTAGAGTCTCTAGGATACCAAAGTCCTAAACTAGGAGTGTCCTTAAGGTATCTAAAGATTCTCTTAACAGCTAGTAAATGTGATTCCTTAGGACATGATTGAAATCTAGCACATAAGCAAACACTAAACATAATGTCCGGTCTACTTGCAGTTAGATAAAGCAAAGAGCCAATCATTGACCTATATAATTTAACATCTACACATTTACCTCCTTCATCTAAGTCAAGCTTTGTTGAAGAGCTCATTGGAGTGTCATGAGGTTTCCCATTTTCCAGTCCAAACTTCTTGAGCATATCTTTGACGTACTTAGCTTGATTAATGAAGATGCCATCTTTTCTTTGCTTGATTTGGAGTCCCAAGAAAAATGAGAGCTCCCCCATCATGCTCATCTCAAACTCACTTTGCATTAGCTTAGAAAATTCTTGGCAAAGAACATCATTAGTAGAACCAAATATTATATCATCAACAAAAATTTGAACTACTAATAAATCTTTACCTTTATGCTTTAAAAACAATGTAGTGTCAACCTTTCCTTTTGAAAAACCTTTTTCAATTAAAAAATTTGACAATCTTTCATACCAAGCTCTAGGAGCTTGTTTTAAGCCATAAAGAGCTTTTGTCAATTTAAGAACATGATCTGGAAATTTTGAATCTTCAAAACCTGGAGGTTGTTCCACATACACTTCTTCTTTTATAAAACCATTTAAAAATGCACTTTTAACATCCATTTGATATAATTTAAATTCATGAAAACATGCAAATGCTAATAACATTCTAATTGCTTCCATCCTAGCTACGGGAGTGTATGTTTCATCATAGTCTGTGCCCTCTTCTTGAGTATACCGTTGAGCAACAAGTCTAGCCTTGTTTCTCACTATATTACCACTTTCATCAAGTTTATTTCTAAAAACCCATCTAGTACCTACAGTAGATTTATTACTAGGCCTTTCAACTAATGTCCATACTTTACTTCTCTCAAATTGATTTAATTCTTCTTGCATAGCCATAATCCAATGTTCATGTTTTAATGCTTCTTTGATGTTCTTAGGCTCTATGCATGAAATAAATGCAACATAATTACAGATATTTCTAAGAGAAGATCGAGTAGTTACCCCTTTTGATGGATCACCTATAATTTCACCATCCTTGACATAGTTGTACTCTCTTGGAAAAGATACTTCCCTTTCTTCAATGGTTGGATTCTCGAGGGTATCATGAGTTTCCTCATCCTTTGTTTCTTCCTTTGATGATGATTCTCCAACATCATGTCTAACGTCATTTGTTTGTACAATACCTACATCATCATTAACACAAAAATCCTTCCGCGGAAGGAGATTATCATCGAAAACAACATGTATAGACTCTTCTACAACTAAAGTTCTTTTATTAAATACACGATAAGCTTTAGAATTTAAGGAATAACCCAGAAATATTCCTTCATCACTTTTAGCATCAAATTTGCCAAGGTTTTCTTTACCATTGTTTAAAACAAAACATTTGCATCCAAAAGGATGAAAGTAGCTAATGTTAGGCTTTTTATTTTTGAGAATTTCATATGGAGTTTTCTTTAAAATTGGCCTAATCATTACTCGATTTACAACATAACAAGCGGTATTTGTGGCTTCCGCCCAAAAATATTTTGGCAAATTATTTTCACAAAGCATGGTTCTAGCCATTTCTTCTAAAGTTCGATTTTTCCTCTCAACAACTCCATTTTGTTGAGGGGTTCTAGGTGCTGAAAAATTGTGGCTAATACCATTAGAATTACAAAACTCAATAAATCCAAGATTTTCAAATTCAGTTCCATGATCACTTCTAACACTAGTGATAGAGTAACCTTTTTCATTTTGGATTATTTTTGAAAATGTGATGAAATTTTCTAATGCTTCATCTTTAGTACTTAAGAATATAACCCAAGTGTATCTAGAATAGTCATCTACCAAGACAAATGCATATTGTTTTCCTCCCAAGCTAGTAGTTCTAGTTGGCTCAAAAAGATCTAAATGGATCAATTGTAATACTCTACTAGTTGATACATCATTAATAGATTTAAAAGAAACTCGTTTTTGTTTTCCTTTAGCACAAGCATCACAGATTTTATCATTATCAAATTTAAGCTTAGGCAACCCTCTTACTAAGTCTCCTTGAATTAACCGTTGCAAAACACTCATACTAGCATGTCCTAGTCTCCTATGCCATAACCAACTATCATGCTCATCCTTAGCAACTAGGCATAAATTAGTCATATTAATAGAATCTAAATGCACCATGTAAATGTTTCCTATTCTATGACCAACAAGCATAATCCGATTAGATGCAATGTCAATGACTTTACAACCATTAATTTCAAATAAGACATTGAATCCTTTATCACACAATTGACTAATACTCAAAAGATTATGCTTTAATCCATTCACATACAAAACATTTTTAATTTGTATGGAAGAGGTATTACCTATAGTACCAATGCCTTCAATATGCCCTTTTGAATTGTCTCCAAAAGTCACTTCTCCTCCATTTTTGGCGTTAAGCTCAATGAACCGGCTTTTGTCTCCGGTCATATGTCTTGAGCATCCACTATCAAGGTACCATGAATTTGAATTTATTTCCCGTGCCTTGTAGCAATGCTCTTTTCCCTACAAACATAGATTAACTTTTGATTTTTGGTACCCAAATTCTTTTGGGTCCATATTCATTAGTTTCCAAAATCCTAGTCCCCTTAGGTATCCATTTGTGTAGGATATTTTTATCTTTAATAGTAATGAGTTCTTTAGGAACCCACATACTTCTAACGATTTTTCCATTAGAGGTTCTTTGGGGACCTCTATGATTGTAGTTTCTAAAACTTTTTTTTAACAAAGTTGGATTTTGAATTTCCACCTTTTTCAAAATGTTTTGTTCCAACTTTATCAAAAGAAGTTTTAAGATCATCAATTTTCTTTTGATGATCATCATTGATCTTTGAAAGTAAATTTTGCAAATCTAAATTTTTCTTTTCAAACTCTTCTAGTTTGATTTGCAAGTCTTTGATTTTACTTTCAAGATCGTTGTTGGTTTTGGATATGAGTTTGTTTTCATTTTTAAATTTTGAAACATCATTTTTATATTTTAAAAACAGTTTCTCATAATCCGAAGCTAACCCATTGTATTCCTCAAATAACTCATCATAAGATAAATCATCAAAATCGGATGAGTTAGATGTTACCTTAGAATCTTCCCCGAATGCCATCAAGCACAAGTTTGCTACTTCTTGTTCCTCTTCATCGGAACTTTCTTCATCGCTCCATGTAGCTACATGAGCCTTGTGTTTATTCTTTGATTGACCCTTTTTCTTTAATTGTGGGCAATCATATTTGACATGCCCTGGCTTTTTGCATTAATAGCAAATGATTGGGTCCTTCTTCTTTGGTTCATTTTTGAGGCCTTCGTTTCGTTTGAATTTTCTTCCTCGGTAAGGTCTCATCATTTTTCTGAACCGTTTGGCAAACAATGCCATTTCCTCGTCATCATCATCATTATTAGAATCACTCTCATCTTTTGTGGATTTGAGAGCAACTCCAATGTTTTTCTTCTTCTCCTTTTCCTTTGGTGTCTCTTCAACTTTATCAAGGTCCACCTCATCTTCAAGCATCATCTCATGAGTGAGGAGTGAACCGATAAGTTCTTCAAGAGTTAAGGACGATAGGTCCTTAGACTCGATGATTGCCGTCTTCTTTGATTGCCATGATTTTGGGAGGGAGTAGACTAACTTCCTTACAAGCTTTTCATTTGAGATGATCTCTCCATATGATTTGAGACCATTGACAATCGTTGAAAATCTATCCGTCATATCTTTGATGTCTTCATTTGGTTTCATCCTGAAATTTTCATAGATATGCGTTAGAATACTAATTTTTGATTTCTTTACCTCATCTGTACCTTCATGTGTGACTTGAAGCTTGTCCCATATTTCTTTGGCGGTTGTACACGATGAAACTCTTCCATATTCATCTGGGCCAAGAGCACAAAAAATAATATAGATGGCTTTGGAGTTGAGCTGGAACATTCTTGTTTCTCCTTCACTCCACAACCTTGGATGAGTGATAGGCTTGATGTATCCTTCTTCTACGGTATTCCATGCTCCCATGTCACTTGCTTGAATGAAGTACATCATTCTATTATTCCAATAGGCGTAATTAGCTCCATTGAAGAAAGGAGGCTTGTTGACGGGCATCGAATCAAGACCGGAGTCGTAATTTGAAGTGGAGGCCATTGATGACTTTGTAATCGATGTAACTCTTCCCGAATCGACTCAAGAGGCGATTAAACCTTCAAATGAGTGAGGCTCTGATACCAATTGTTGAGTTAATCGATCGACGGAATCGGCCAAGAGGGGGGTGAATTGGCAATTAAAATTTCGTGGAAGCTTTTGCAGAAAATTGAAAGTAATTGCACAACGATTTACAGTGGTTCGACTTTCTCAAACAAAGTCTACGTCCACTACCTTAGCTATCCACACTAAGGATTTTCCAACAAATTCACTAATTTGTTCTTTCTTTTGAGGCCAAAGAGATAACCTTACAAAATCCCTCAAGAGTATACCCCAACTCTTGAGAACACTCTTTTTCCCAAAGAGAAGATTACAAATTTGAAAACTTACAAGAAAACCTCACAAGGTAAGATGTTTGCACAATTCTAGAACAAAGAAAAAAACACTCAAAGATAAATACGATTGAGTACAAAAGTGTTCTTGAAAGCAAATGAATATTGGATGAAAAATAGGCTTAAAATGCTCAAACTTGAGGTTTGATGCTTTCTCTTTGATTCTCTCTTGATTCTAGTTGCTTGATGTTTCTTGTTGTTGATCAATGGCTTCAGAACTTGTTTAAATACCCCTTGAATCAATTCTGAACGTTGGTGATAATTAGTGGAGTCAATAGAGCCGTTATTGTGTGAAAACAATTAATTTTCTAGGTGGAGCGTCTCATGCATCGATGCATGATCAAGGATGCATCGGTGCATTCGTGTAAAATTCAAATATTTTGACCGTTGGAACACTTGATGCATCGGTGCACCAAGTGTGCATCGATGCATGAAATGCATTCGATGTTTGAAAATAGCCTGAGTGCATCGATGCATGGATTGTGCATCGATGCATCAAATGCATTCGATGTTTTGAAAATATTCAGAGTGCATCGATGCATGGAGAATGCATCGGTGCATGGAATGCATTCGATGTTTCAATTAATTCATCGATGCATCGATGCATGGACTGATGCATCGGTGCATGCCTTTGAATAATTGATTTAAGGCTTGTTTTTGGTTCAAAATACTTTGTGAAAAATTGTTTCAAAAATAGTTTAAGTATAAATCACAATTTTACACATTTAGTAAGGATTAAAATTGATCTTGAAAAACTTGGAGTAATAATTTGATATTCGGTTAATTGAATCGAATATAAATTTGTAAAATCATTTGTAAAATCTTAAAATTTATTTAACTTAATTTGTTATATCGAAATATCAAAAATGTTTTCAACAATCACCCTGAGGTGTTCTTCCATAGGCTGAGTATTCTCTGGATTGCCTATTAGAATATTATCATTGACTCTGTTGCTTCTCCACTCCTCGAACCCTCGAGACACCATTAAATCAAAAGTAAATAGATTTACTCGATGAGTACGTCTCCAAGTACCAGCGACCCCTTTAACTTTATTCTTGTACAGTTCTCCCTTGAATGCGAACTCAGACTTAGATAACTCCCCTATTGCCAGAATAAACTGCTTGACCCAAACTGCCGGGAAACCAATAACGGGGCATACCCTATAGATCCCCAAATACCTGGTAATATAACCCAATCTCTGTCTCCACATCGATACAATATGTCTGATGAGACGTTCCATGAGGTACGCCACAGAATATCACTGTCTCGGATGTCTTTGAAGATGACTATCCACTTCTCCTCAGTGAAACCCCCGGGCCACTCCCGAGAAATGAAATCCTTCAACGGTGAAAAACCTTCTAAGAAGACCCGACCAGGTGTTCTCTCGATGTGTTTGAAATGACTAAGGATCCAAGTTAGCAACAATGGTGCACAACCTATGAAACGTCATTCTCCTTCTCGACGACAAAAGCTCAGGGAATTGAATGTTGCTGCCAGTATAGTTGGAACATGATCCACATGTCTATCCAGTCTTTCGAACACGTCAACCACTAATACATCAACATGTCCGAGAACTCTCGGGAAAATGACCAATCTATAGATACCTAGAGCAGAGAAGTCAATCTTCTTTCTTCTGTCAGGATGACAGTCAATCAATTCTCTCAGAAGGGTCCAAGTAATGCATTCGCGGTCTCCCTTCTTTTTTATGTCTCTCATAACCCATTCTTCGCTCATGTCAGTCATCAGAATAAGTTTCTTTTTAAACGAATGAGTATTCAGTGGTTTGGTGTATACTTTGTCTACCTGGAACCTCGGACAACGAATCAAGGCATGGTACTTATCTATAGTAGGCGTTAGGTCCACTCGGCCAAATGTAAAACGACTATAAGCGGGATTCCAAAACTGAGCAAGAGCTCTAAATATATTCCGATCAATCAGGACATCAATGAGATATGAAATGTCACCATGTAGTTGATAAAACAACTGCTTATCGAATACTTCCCATCTTCCCAAAATCTCTTTCAGCTCGTTCAGATCATTTTGATAAACGTTGAGGTGAGTATACCCTCTCATCTCTGATACATACCCTGACGATAAATTGTCTCCATTTGTTAGTTGGGACTGCTCGGACCATCTCAAGACATCTGCATTGTCCTCTACCTCTTTTTGAATCATTCGTTCCATATTACTAATCTTCTATATGGACATCGGTCATAGATCAACACCAATGAAATGAATAGTTCAATGCAAGATGAGGACAAAGTAAACAAAAGGAAAGAAAATTGGTCAGTAATCATAAATGAATTGATTAAATATAATTCAATTTATCGATAAAACCTAACCACGTGTTAGCTACCCAATCATGCTTTAGTAGATCCTACCCAAACATGATTTCTACCCATATGCTTTGTTTATAAAACATCCTAACCTTATGTCGTCTAGTTCGCATGCTTACCCAAGATTTTAAACCTAACCGTATGATTTCTAGTTCGCATACATTTATTCGAGAAATTAAAATTACACTAAAGAATGCTCAAATAAGCTTTTCCTTGTGTACTCTCCTCACAGTATCAAATGGTCTGGGTAAAGCTATATTTGGATTCTAAGTTTACTACATGGTGGGTTCGGTTCTAAAGTAAGAGGTCATCGAATTGTCTTTTTTCGGTACCCCTTTGGGCTGCCGAACCCTCAACCCTGACCCATCACAGGCTTTCGGATTGAGTTCAATGTGAAGGGACACACTTCCTTATGTCCATGTGGAGGTGAAAACCTCACGAGGATCATAAGGCGTGAACCCAAGGAGTGATTCACTATCCCGCACGAAGGTGAAAACCACACGAGGGAATAGCTTCTTACTCCTACTTAAATAGGTCGGAGCATGGTTTTAGCTCATGTTATGCAAATGCAGTGTGTGAGGAAAAGAGAAAACAAAGCAAACAACACTGAACAAAAAACTCAAGACCTTGAACAATTACTTACTCTGAAAACATTAGCAAACATATCAGTACAACTATTTAGTGGTTAAGCAAATTACGAGTAATAATACAAACAAAACTTATTTAAAACCAAACAAGGGATCAAAAACCAAATTAGAACGAACTTGTAATTTTATTTGCAAAGACAATTAATTAACCAACTATCGGTCTGACTCTCTAAAAAAAAGTCCCTAGTGGAGTCACCAAGTTATTGAAACGGTCTTTTTCCGGGGGGAGAAAAGGGAAGGTCCCGCTTCAAAAATGATTTTTGTATCGATCGATTAGTGGTAATACGTGGTTCACAGAGTCGCCACCAATATTTGATTAGGATGTGATTGGGCACCTAAAAATAAATTTGCCATTTTAATAAAATATTAATTTTAATTAAAAAGACAAACTTGGGGTTTGTGTTACTAAAATTTGAGCTCGGGAGTCGGTTACGCATAGGGAATGATTAGCACTCCCACAACGTCCTAAATCGGTACCTAGTCGATTAATTAATTTTTTTTGCAATAAAATGTACAAGTTCAAGTCTAATTTAATTTAAGATCCCCTAAAATAACATTTTTCAAAATTTTGAATGAAAGATAATAATAATTAATTATTTCCTATCAAGAAGAACCGATCTATTTACCTTGAAGCAATCGATTCTTATTCCAATCGAAATAAAGAAATATTAAAATTCCATTCTAAATTTCAAAATAATAACACCCAAAATAATTTTTAGAGAGAAAATAATAAAATTTAATTATTTCTGATCGAACATTATTATTTTGATTATTTTGAAAACACATACAAAAGTCAAACAAATTAAAAACAAATGATCAAGCAATCAATTATATTATTTATTTTACCAATATTTAAAGAGAATAAGGATATTCGATTAATTAAATATCTCAAGACAAAACCTTAGATTCAATCTAACAATCTTTTCTCAATGAATTTAATAAAAAGAATATGGTCTTGTCCTCGATCCCCCAAATTTTAAAAATGAATTCGATTTAATTTGTGTCATTTAGCGGGATAGACTTTCATTTTAAAATTATCGAAAGTAACTTTCTTATACATTAAGACATTCACTTTATGACAATATTAAAATGCTCGAATATTACCCTTAGTCAATTTATTTTGAATCGAATCAAGTAATGCTGATGAGGGTATCATATAAAATTAATTAGGACTAAAATGAATTAAAATGCAAACAACATGCAAAAATTTAAAATAAAAACAAAATTAGGAGTAAAACATGAATAAACAAAATATCATACCAAAATTAAAATAAAACAAAATATACAAGTGACTAAAATAAACATTTTCAATATCTAAGGCTACAATTGCAAATAATAGAAATAAATAATTAAAAGGGGTTAAATTAAAATAAATTGAAACTACATAGCCGAATTAAAATAAATAAATATGATATGTGGTGCTCGAAATATAAGCATGCAAAATATAAGGGGCTATAAATATAATATCTCTAAAAAAATAAATATATGGCATTAAAAGGGTAAATTTTAGAAACAATCCTTATAGGGACTAACATGCAAAAATATGCCTAAACTAGGGGGACTAAAACGAGATTAAACAAAAAATTATATAACATAAACATAAAATAGAAAAATAACAAAAATGGTCCCCTAGTGACTATTTTATAAAAGCGCGGCAAAGTTAGGGGGACCCAAAGGGTAATTTCTCCCGAAACTTTGCCTATTTATACATACATATTTTTTTCATTTTAAATTTTTTAGAGAAAGAATCTAAGATTTCGGCCGGTGGCCGGCCGCTGGTGACCGATGACCACCAAATTTCGCCGGAAGGTCCGTCTCGGCCTCCCTATCTCCGATCTGGGGTCGGTTTTGCGACAATCGGCCCTAAACTCTCCAAATCTAGCCAAAATTATTCGGCCTTCACCCCGATCCGCCATCGTCCACCGTTAGATCGAGCCCAAACCGAAGTATGTTGGTCTACACGGTCTTCTCTTCATTCCCAAAAGTGAGATCTTCGAACGGAGACCTCCAACACAGTGAACGATGCCGGCCAAAGGTAATCTTTCGCTCGTTCATTATTTTATTGTATTTTTTTTATATTTCAAATGCTAAAAAAATCAAAACAAGAAGAAATGTTTACCTTCAATATTATGCTTTTTTATTTCTTTGTTATTCTGTTCGAAATCCCTTCGAACTCCCCCTTATTACAGATATGATTCGGATTTATATACCTTTACAAATTACATTAAAAATATCTCCCACTTGTTTGTTATTGGACCACTTTTGCTAGTGGTAGTGGCAGGTATGAGCTACTTGATTAGTATAGAAAAAATAATTGTGGAAAATGATTTGTCAACACATTTTGGTAGAGAAGGTAGTAATGAAAAAATGAGTTGTCAATAATAATAATAATAATAATAATCCATTATTATTATTATTATTATTATTATTATTATTATTATTATTATTATTATTTTAAAGCCCGAACAAAATCGGATGTCTACAACAGTAACTTGACATTGAGCCTTACGTGAAATAACCTGAAATTTTCAAAACACGAACTAAGCCGGCTCAAAAATAACCCTACCACTCAATTTGGAGCTCTTGTAATCTTAGTTATTTGAATACTAATACAATTAGGCAAAAAAATGGTTTGCGGAACAATGTGATGTTGAATGGCATTTTAAGGCCGGTTAGGTTTATTGTTCGATCTTATTATAAAAGAAAGATTAGATCAATAAACGCAGTTCTATGATATTTTACCACAAAGTCTCGGTTCGTATTGATTGTGTATACTTCCGTGTCGCTCATTAAAAATTGCCTCTAAATGCAAATGGCAAGCCAACCCGCCATGAACAACGCTAGGCCTCGTACGGTACAGATCCGAGGACATCCTGTTGAACAAAAGAGTGGCTGCTGCTCTTCCTAGAATGTCAAATGTCGAAGTGGGAAGCTCTGTTTCTTCTGCATTATGCCGCTGCGGGTGGCGGCACGGTTGTGTAAGATTAAAGTGTTTCTTAAATCGTCAGTTGCACTGTTGCAGACCTTTTTTATATTGGACAAAACCTCAGAAGTAGAGGATATCATTCATTTCTAGTTTCTACGCACTTTTTAACGTGAAGGCTTTGTACAATGTATGATTGCTTGCTTGTTGATTAAATAATAATACAATTAGTTATTTATATTTACATTTAATCAATGTAGTCCTAATTTTAAATGATTTGACATATTTAACCTCTAAATTTACAAACTTCATTAATTTGGTCCATCCGTCCTCTCCCTTCAATCCCATGCTGTTGCTACCAATCGTTTGAAACACACCATGGATGTTTTAAACATGGATTTAATCAAATATTGTGATAAATGCTCTCCAATTCCATATCAAAGGGAAGATTTGGTAATGCTAATTTAGTAGCATCGGTTAAAGGAATCGTTGTTGTTTTTAGATGTTATGGATTCGAGCACCAGCGACTGCAGCATGGTGATTGAGCGTTCATTGTCAAATAGTTGAGAGTATTTAGAACAGATATTACTTTGTAATCAAATTAGCTTAATAAAAAAATTGATACCGGATTTAATTTCTCAAAATGTAAAATACCCTTTTCTTTTGCTACAATGCAAATTACACTCTTACTTATATCCAACCAAGCCTTCCCATCGTAACAGTTGATGATGGAAGAAATAGATTATGTTGTTCGATTAGTGATTCACCTATTCTAATTTGGGTAGAAAATCATTGACGGTGAAAAAATGATCGTTAGTCAACTAATTCTGTAGAAGACAAGGAAGAAGAAAAACGGTATAGGGAGGAGATTGTTCTAGGTTGAAGGTAAAAGAATCCCAAAAGAAGGTAGGGGTTCAAAAAGAGTAGAAAAATTCTCATTCTCGTAGTAGTGCCTAAAGGTCTCTATAGCTACCCTAGAAGAAGGTGACAAACATAAGGTAATTATTTGGATAAATAAAATATAAGATTCTGAACAGGTATTTTTTGAACATAAATTATCTTATAATCACCCTAAAATATTCAATAAAAAGAATCAAATCGAATTGCTTAACCGTAACAATTTCAAAAATTATGAAAATTTTGATATAATTATTATTCAAGTAAAAAAAATGATTACATGACTAATTCGAGTCTGATTCAATTTATGCAACATCACATCATCATTTTGTTTAGGGTTATGTCAAATGTGGCGTATGGCCGAAGATTCTATGCTTAGTTCAATTTGAAACTTTTGACTCTCAGTAAAGAGACATATGTTAAACAAGGAATCGAAATTAACAGCAGCCATTAATCCAATAATTTAAGAAATCAAATATTTAAAAAAAATATGGGCTGCTGGCCTAACCTATCAAGACAATACCGTTTTCATTTTTTCATTGGAATCAAAAGAGAATCTGTACATCTATCTATCTATCTATATAATATTATAACGTGCTAATTGTCCCTTCACTGTCCTTGTTCCTTCTCTAAGTAAACTAGGCTTTGAAGTTTAAACATGGGTTTTGCAGCAGCTTTCCTCCTCCTCCTCCTCCTGGCGGCTCCGGCAGCTCATGCCGTCCAAAATACAGTCGGAGACAGTGCTGGTTGGACCACCACCGGAGATCACGAGGGTTGGGTTCAAGGGAAGACATTCACTGTTGGCGACACGCTTTGTAAGTTACTTACTAAACATGTCATCATAACATATTGTAGAATTTAATTAAGAAATAATTACAAAAAAAATATCCCTGATATTTGATTAAATAGTCACTTTGATCCATATTCTTCTTTTTTGGAGCATCTTGACCCAACATTTATTTTAGGATAAAATGACCATGAAAATCATTAGTCAATTTGTTATTAAATTAAATAAAATTGATGAATTTTTGTACGATTCTGATTATGTAACTCTCTTTTATTGTAGTGTTTAATTACAGTAGCAGCCATGCAGTCGATGTAGTATCTAAAATCGATTACGACAACTGCAATTCCGATAATGCTCTGAGCTCTCACAATGACGGAAACACGGTCATCACACTGTCGAATCCGGGGCCGATGTACTTCATATGCCCCACCATAGGACATTGTGCCAGTGGCATGAAGCTTGCGGTCAACGTGGTAGCAGCCGGTGGCAACTCTCCGTCCACCCCGTTCGGTTCACCTACTACTCCCGGGACAACACCGAGCGGTGGCTCAACACAATCGCCGCCGTCACCACGGCCGAGCAGAGCTCCTAGCATCATGAATTCTGGTTTCGTGCTACCCGTGTTGGGAGTCATTCTTGCAGTTATGAGCTAAGGGAGAGGCAGTGCTGTTGGGTTATTGGCTTTTATTTTCTTGTGATTTTATATTATTTTTCCTTTTATGAACCAGAGACGTTGATTTATGTTCTTCTGATTTTCTAAATAATTTACCTTAATCATAATAAAAATATATATTTTATAATTTTATATTATTAATATTTTAATAATACAATCGTTCTATTTGATATTCTATTCACCAAAAATATAAGTCAAGTTTTGATAAAGTTTTAAAATATATAATATAATTAATAACTTCAAAAAAATGATATAATTGATATAACTAATATTTTAAATCAATATGAATATTAAATTCATTTTATATTTTACGTGTATAACAAATATTATTACATAAAAAATATCAAATAATAGAAACATTTGACAATTACAGCGACCTAATCGATGTATTTAGTTTGGTTCAGTAAGACATCATTATCATTAACTAACTGAATTTTATTCTCTCTCATATTTTATTAAACATACTTTCAATTCTTCTATTTTGCTTAGTGAACTTTACAGATTGAATCATTTTATTCACTCAACTGTTAATTTTTTAACAGTGTTATGACATGGCACAAGCATCAAAACGGCGTCGTTTTAAAAAACTCAAATATACACCAAAACGACTTCGTTTTGAATCTTCTTCTTTCCCCATTGTCGCTATCGGCCATCAAGTCATTTTTCATTTTGGCCACCGTCGACGGTCGTTGATGGTGGTCGCTTGGTCCCAAAATTCATGGTTCGGTTCGTCTCGACCCCCTGAGTCTGAATCTTGTAGTTATTTCACCGGAAAATATACGTTTTGGCTTCCTCACTTTCAATCTCTGATTTGTGGACTTTGTAGATTTGGACTCAAGGTGTCGAGACGAAGTGACTGATGAAATTTGAGACCGAACGGTCACCATCTACAATGTTCGATGGTGGCCGACATTGGCATCTTGCCACATTTTGTTTTTATTTTATAGTTGGGTGAGCAAAATAGGAGAGAGTGTAAAGTTCAGTGAGGAACTGTGTAATTTACCCTTTATATATCAATTATTTTTATATTAAGTAATGATAAAAAAATGACACATCATTGGAGAGATAATGATATAGTAAGCAAAATGATTCAATTTGTAAAGTTTGATGACCAAAATAGAGAAATTGAAAGTTCGTTGAGTAAAATAAGAGAAAGTAAAGTTCAGTGAAAAATGATATAATTTACTCTATCTTTTATTAGTCTTTCATATGTCAACTAAACCACAAAGATAGTAAGTATAGGTTAAATTATAATTTAATTCATCTATTTTAAATTTGGATAAACTACACGTTCAGTATGTCAATTATCACTTTTATTTCATTTTAGTTACTCAAATATTATTTTTTAAAAGCATAGCTAACATTACGTTTGAGTTTTATTTTGGTCATCATTTGTTAAAAAAATTAGCAGAACTAGTGATGCGATATTTAAAAAAATTAAATGAAAATGTGGCATTACATTAAAATATAATAGAAAATGTGATAACACACATCATCATTACCATGAATTTTTCAACAGTGAATGACTAAATCATAACGTATGTATAATTTTGAAATAAAAAATAATGAGGTGACCAAAAGAGAATAAAAATAAAAATTGTGATACTAAACAAATAGTTAATCTTTTAATTAATAATGTTATTGATTATAAAATTAATCGTTTAGATTAATTAATAATGTTATTAAAATAAAAATATATCAAATTGAAATATATATAAAATTTCAAAAGTTCATAAATTTTTGTATCAAATTAATAATGTTTTTTTTTCTTCTTAAGTCTACTAAACGTCAATAACACGTAATCAGCTGGGCACGAGTTTTTGGAGTTCGAGTTCAGGCCGGACGGGGAGCTCCGATTTGCAAACAACTCCAACTACAAAAACGACACCATGATCCGCAAAGAGGTCTTCCTCACGCTTTCCGTTCTCAAGGAATGCGGCCGCATCATCACCGAGAGCGAGGTCCCCTCTCGTTTTCAAACCTTCCCTTGCATTTTCTCTTCAATTCAACTTTGTCTAGGGTTTGGGATTATCCATCTTATTTGTGGTGAAAAACTAGTTCCTTTTCCCTCATTATATATATAATTTTCTGATTTTACTACTTTAGTTTTCCAAATTGCCCAGCTGTTTTTTTCTCTTCTTTGATAGGTTAAAGGATTTAGTTTTTAGTTGATTAATGAGTATATCTGTGATCAATGGTGGTTTCTGGGTGTTTTAACGCTCAGGGTGGTTTAAGGTTGCAGTTTTTATTGATTATGGTTTTTTGATATTGTTCAATTCTATTGTTTTGTCAATGTGGATCATGAGGGAAGATGATAACAACTGGCCAGAACCTGACCGTGTTCAGAGCAGTAAGGACCCGGAAGATCGGGTCCCTTCTTGATGTTCAGAGCAGTAAGGACCCGGAAGGGCTTCGCATATTTTATTATCTGGTTCAGGTCAGCTAATGTACATTGTCAATCTGCTATTTTATCATCTGTATTGCATCAATGAGCATATAGGGTGTGATCTTTTGGCCTTTATATCGCATCAATAGTATAGGGTGATCTTTTGGCTTTGTATCCCATCAGCGAGTATAGGGTGATCTTTTGGCCTTTGTATCATATCAGTGAGTATTGGCTATCTTTTGGCCTTTTTATCGCATCAATGAGTATGGGATGATCTTTTAACCTTCGTATTGCGTCAATGAGTATAGGATGATCTTTGGGCCTTTGTATCTCATCAATGCGTATAGGATGATCTTTTGGCCTAGGGTGATCTTTTGGCCTTTGTATCGCATCAATGAGTATAGGGTGATCTTTTAACCTTCGTATTGCGTCAATGAGTATAGGATGATCTTTGGGCCTTTGTATCTCATCAATGCATATAGGATGATCTTTTGGCCTAGGGTGATCTTTTGGCCTTTGTATCGCATCAATGAGTATAGGGTGATCTTTTAACCTTCGTATTGCGTCAATGAGTATAGGATGATCTTTGGGCCTTTGTATCTCATCAATGCGTATAGGATGATCTTTTGGCCTAGGGTGATCTTTTGGCCTTTGTATCGCATCAATGAGTATAGGGTGATCTTTTGGCCTTTTTATCGCATCAATGAGTATAGGGTGATCTTTTAACCTTCGTATTGCGTCAATGAGTATAGGATGATCTTTGGGCCTTCGTATTGCATCAATGAGTATGGGGTGACTTTTTAACCTTTGTGTAGACACCGTTTTTGTCCGGATCTTTATTAGTAATAGTTATTTTTATATTATTATTATTATTATTATATTATTAATATTACATTTACATTTTTGTTGTAGGCCAACCCAACAGCCCCAATCTACAGGCCCAGACCCGGAACCCAGCTCAATGCAAGCCCAACCCAAATTGACCCAGCAGAACTAGGGCTTCATCTTCTTTGCTCCAACGCCGCCTCACTCCTGACCATTGGATCTGGAACCATTCAACAGTCCAGATCACACAGAGCCTAGGGTTTCACCCTAAATGTATCAACAGCCAACCGCACCGCCGAGCCATCGGAGCCGATTAGAACACATCATCAATAGTGACCCTCAACAGTGAGATAGCAGAGAAATCAGTGAAAAATTAGAAGAAGAAAAATCCAAGCAAATCTCATCAAATCCAAGAGATGGCAGCATGAGTATAGGGATATCATTCCCTACGAACTCAACCATCCATCAGTCAGAAGATATCAACACATGCAACATAAAAAGAAAGGAGGAGACAAAGAGAAGACCATTCGGGTGAAAAGAAAAAAACAGAAAGTGATTCGAACCAGAGAAAGACAGAGAAAAAGAGAGGCGAGGGGTGAGAGTTTACCTTCCTTGAGCCCTCATCGGAGTCACGAAACGTCGGGTTTCGGTTGAGGGACTGTTTTCGTGGCCAAGAGGGTTGGCTACGGGGTTCGTCGAGCTTTTCGAGGCTCGGTTGAATTAGGTCGAAGAGAAGAAAGGAGAAGTGGGTTCCGTTTTGGGTTGAAGTGGGGAGTAGAGGTTTCGTTCCGGCCACCGTTTTGGTGAAATACGGTGGTCGTTGGCCAGTTATGGATAGTTTGGGGCTCTCGGCCGCCGTATAGGTTGAGAGAGTTCTCATCTCTCAAAGAGGAAGAGGGAGAGAAATGAGATAAGAATGGGGGCATGATTGGTTTAGGGTTTATTATGAGTTATTTATATATATATTACAAAATGATGTCGTTTCAAAGATGAGGGACCGCGCGTTTTGAGGAAAAGGGGTAAATCACAGTTTAGGTCCCCTTTTCTTTTGTAATGTTTCGTTTAAACTATTAAATGAAATTTATTTTATTTTGATTTGAGCGCTCATGTTTATGTACTTATATTTTAGTCTTGTTGTTGCCTGTTATGTCATTAATGTAAATATTTGACTTTGATCTCAATGTTTTTTAAATGATTTAATTTAGTCATTGATGTTATGTGTTTTGTATTTTCTTTGTTATTTAATTTCTGTCATGGAATTTGTAAATAGTTCATTGCAGTCACTGTTAACATTCGGTTTAATTATGTTTCAGCCCTCCATGTTCCTGTTTTATTTTATTTTAGTCATGTATGTTATTTACGGGTTATTTCCATTTTTAGTACCTGTATTGTTTAATGCTTGTAATTTTGGGCTATGATTTATTTGTAATTATTGTTGTAGTTCCTAAGTTTCTATTTGTTTCATTTTAGTCCTATAAATTCATGTTTATGCTATTTCAGTCCTTTAAGTTTCTGTTTTATCTATTTTGATCCCTAAAGTTTTTGTTTTATATATTTTAGCCCCTAAAGTTTTTGTTTTTTGCTATTTTGACTCTTAAGTTTCTGTTTTTATTGTTTTAATCATTTAAGTTTATGTTTTTACCATTTTTGTCCCTTAAGTCATGTTTATACTATTTTGGATCTTTGAATTTATATTTTTGCTATTTTGTTCTTTATCATTTCAAGTACTTAAATTTTACTCATTTTATTTCAGTTTGTAATATTTATTAGTTTTCATTTTAGTCCCTTATGTATGTGTATGCATGTATGTGTATTATGTTAATTTTACTTTGCATATTTATACATGTATATGTTGTTTATTACGATATGTTTATTTATTAATTAAATTTTAGTTGGTATGCCCTTCTATTTTTTTTAAGAACATTTGTCATAGAATGGGTGTGAAAAGTACCCCCTTACGGAGGAGGTGTGATTCAATACACCATTCGAACAAAAGGAAAATTTGAGATAAATCAATTTCTATTTTACTAATTAATTTGTTTATATTATAATTCAAATGATGCAATGAGTATTGTTGTAAATATCAATTTATTTTATTTATACAAATTGTTTATATTTAATTTATATTCTATTTGTTTTTTTAATCGATGAGGGAATATTTTTTTACGGATAAGAAATAGACGAGATAACTTTCCCGATAGAGGATTGCTAATCTCGAAGTTTCTTTTCAAGTTAAAGAATTTTCTGTAATTAATTATTTCGAAGCAAATTAATTAAATCACAATAAACGAATCATTGGTTAACTCTATATTTGATTCACTATTTTCACCATGTACGACAACGTGTAAGCGACATAGTACCAATTTTGGACGCTGTGGGGGTGCTCACTCTTCCCCACACGTAACCGACTCCCGAACCCATTTTTAATTGAATCTTTGTAAACGCATACCAACATTTTGTCTAACAAACAATTTTTCTTAAAATTGTTTTTTTAAAAGATGTTTTAGGTATTTGACCTACCTAACCCAAAGGTCGATGGTGACTCTTATTCAATATAAGTCAAATTAATCCAAAATACCCATTTTTTTCAAATTAAAGTCATAATCTATTTTTAAAATAATATTTAATTGTTTTAAAAAAAAGGTTACTACACTTTGTATTGCATCAATGAGTAGCCTTCATATTGCCTCAATGAGTATGAGGTAATCTTTTGGCCCTCGTATTACCTCAATGAGTATGGGGTGATCTTTTGGCCTTCGTATTTTATCAATGGGTATAGGGTGATGGTTTTAGTTTCCTATTTGCGCCTTCTTCTTGCTTATTGCCTCATAAGTTCTCTAACATGGTTAGTTGATACAGAGATGGTTTTATTTTAGTCGACGGACACTCCAAGATTGACTTTTGCCAATTTATTTCTGCTTTTGCACTGGATTTTGCTTTCTTTTCAATGCAATGCTGAGAGGCTAGTGTTGCTCGTCTTTCGGATGTGTATTTGAAACGAATTACCACAATAGTTGGAGAGTGGTGAATGGATAAGCTTACACATGTATTCTCTATCTTCAGTACAGTGATTCTCATGCACATGCTGATTAGGGGTGAGTATTCGAGTCGAGTTTTGCTCCCTCTCAAGGCCGATACACGAATGTTAGTTCTTGTATCCATGTCATGCTAGTGTCTAAGAGGGGTACAAATTAATGGGATGTACTCTCTTCTTCTGCTTATCTATGTTTGATTTTATGGAATGCAGGACTGGAAGTGCTTCGTATTCTCTCTCATCTCACTCCACTTCAAGATCAAGCCCATTTGAAAAGCGCAAATCGTCTATGCCGGGCACCGCAAAGAAAGAACAGCTATAAAACATTGCTTGAACAAAAGGAACGAACAAAACTCGATTACACTTGAAAAAAAAATCAACTTTTTTGTGATTTAGTCTTTAACTTTATATTTTATTCAATTTGGTCGTTCAATTGTAAATTTTTTCTCATTATGTCCTTTTATATTTTTATTAATAATTTTGTCTTCAAAATATACTATTTTAATATTACAAATATACATATGGGTGATTAGATAAAGTCGACAAGAAAATTAGAATCAATCTGAATCATAAAATTATAAATAGTTATACAAATATACATTTTATCATGTCACAGGCTAAAGACATGTTTTGTAAAAGGAAGGCCACGAGTGTTTGTCAATCCAACCAACTCCGTAGAGGATGCATTATCGTGTGAGAAGACTGTATGAGGGCAGATCCTCCAGACGTGTAATATCTTCAAGTAGAAGCTCCCTTTCCAGTTGTCGGCGCGTGGCCTTCATCACTGTCTGTAAAACACAACAGCCGTGAAAAGATAAAAGAGCCGTTCTTTTTCTTACCAGAAAGAAAGAATCTTCCGGTTGAGGTTGAAGCTGAAGAATAGAATACATACATTGAAGTCCATGTAGGATGCGCGCATAGCAAGCCACTGATGGTCCATTAGCTTGAATGTGATGCAATAGAGAAGGTCAAACGCTGATTCATTTTCTATCGAGGCCCAAAAAAATGCACCGTCATGGTTAAGAAAAAGAGATACTACTACCATATAAACAAAGAAAATCCAAAAAGGCATTTACCCGAAAGGAACTTCAAGAAAACCGCTCCAACAATTGTCCTTGGTTTGACTGCGGAATTCAAGCACATCAAATAGCAATCTCAATGAGAATACACGCAAAAGAAAACGGGAATTGCTTAAACAGTAGGCTTTTAATCAGCAAGATTGTGCTCGCGGGATATAATTATCCGTTAGATACATAAAATCGGTCATCTTACGTCGGAGAATTTGAGTACTCAGGAGATGCATGGAATTCTAGGATGCTTACCTGCTTCAATATCAAGCATCTGAATGAGCATAAAAGTGATGTTCACACCAGCAACAGCAAATGGATATTCCCACACAGACCTATCACCTTCCAGCTTCCAAAGAAGATCCTTGAAGGATTTCTGCATCGGATGGACAGACAAAGATCAAAACATCAACCAAACCTAGATATGAAGCAAAAACGTAGATGGAATGCTTTCCCGGTCATGATGGGCATAGTGCCCTTATCATTTCTCCGTTCATGAAATAGATGATAAAAAACGTACACAATGAGCATGCAAGATAAAATCCACAAGGTAACTAAATGCACATACCGGAAAATTCCTAGCAAAGAATAACAGGTTCTCCAATGATATAAAACCACCACCCCTGTGACATAAACCCAAAATATCAATAAATGCTTACCGAACAGATAACCATTCGAGGAAAAAGAAAATGCACAAGCAAAACGGAAATAGAAGGGGACACTACCTGAAATCTGTAGATGGATCCTTCCCTTGCCACCCCATTTCCTTCCACTGCTCGGATATTAAACCACGTAGTTCTTCTTCTGGAAACGCAGCATTCCATATGGCCCTTAAAGCTTCCTGTAGAAAAGCAGTAATAATGAATAAGAAAATAACACATGTAAGTCAGGAATGATGATTATAGACTCCAGCATAGCACCCAAAGTGTAAATAGCATCATTTAAAACAGGCACCTGATGCTCAGGAATTGAACTATCATAAGCAATCTCAATACGGTTCTGCAGCCTCTGCAAGCATTCTTCCTGACAACATGAATGGCAAGATTAGTTTTTTGTTCTGAAAAGAAAAGAGCAGAGCAAATTTTTAAATGTTTTAAGAAAATCAATCAACATGATGCTAGAAAGATATTCCAGCTTAGCAGAAATAGGCAAACACAAGGAGAGCGATACAACAAAACGAACCAACAAAATGAAATCATACAGTACATGCCTAAACAAATGCCACTTGTCCGTACTTCAATAGTTCAATTATATCACTAAACAATCTCTACAGTCAAATGACAGGTGTGCTATATGGGTTAATCATGTTGCAAGAAAAATGGCCAGCAGGTAAAGCCACAAAGATGACATCCACAGAGTACGTATAAGACATCTACAAAAGTACGAGTTTTTTAACACAACTAGGGTTCAAGTGACAGCATTAAACAACAGGTTACTTGTCATTAGTTTAAGTGATCAATGGTATACCAAGTAGCATAAAAGGTATAAGAGAGATTTTATCATCAGATTTATATTTCTTCGCAGATAGAGAATCACAAATTAAACGTGAAAGGGGCAAATAACCATCATAGTTGACAACGGTAGAGATCCACAGGTTGACCGGATCATAAACATTACCTGGGAAGGAGTTAAATGAAATGATGGGCGAGCATCACTCTCTCTGCTCTGTGCACATACACAAGAAAGACCTCGACCCAACCATGCTGTTGATCCTGCCACAACCTCAGCTGTAACAAAATAAAGAACTCTACAATTGAAAATGCATTCCTAAATCTTCATTTTAACTTCCTTCGAAATTTAGTGAGTACCAAAGACAACAAAGGAGTCAAATGGTTCACTACAGCAGCTAATAAAGACAAGCAAAAGAGAAAAAAAGCAAGAGAAAAACACCAGTCGACTATCTCCGATGAACATTAGAACGGTGAAAGCAACGGTATAAAAATGTGCACCCAAAGTCAATAAACAAGAGATGCACATATGATGGAATGAAATGATTTTATCTGAAACTTATCGACAGGGGTGACAGATTTTGTGTCCTACAAACTGAAAACTAAGCAAGCGTTGAACATGAACAAAAATTGGACTGTATGGGTAGATCTAGGGCTTTGCTTCATGAAAACTTGGAATTTACTGATAAATGAGTGAAAATTAAGTTAGATTTCGTATATCTTAGAACCTAAAGAGAATAAAACAGCGAGAGTTTCTTTTTGTTTATCTTTAACATCACGCAAAAAGTTTGAACGGAATAACATTAAATTATGCAATCATGCCCGCTAATCAAGGTTTGCCTTTAAACTCTTGCTATAAAAATTGGAAAAATGCCAACCTCTAGAGAGAAAGAAATCAGTATAAAAAAGGAAATAGAAAACCCTAAAGATGGATTCATCATAGAACCAAAAATTCCTTCTACCAAATAAAATCTCAGCAAAATATTCCTTATATTAACCAAGAAAGGCTCCAAACCAAATTTGAGCATCAGCACACAAGTTAGGGAAAGTTTTCGGCAACACTCAAAGCTCACTCACTTAGAAAGAAAAGGAGATTTTAAAGAAAGGACGTCTTCTTGCTTCAGAGAGAAAGAAGATTAAGACAGAAGAGAATAAAGAAGAGTCATTTAAAAATTTTACATACCAGAGAGAAGATTGGAGAGACTTGTAAAGTGTGGAAGATAGAGGGAAAAAATTATTTTCATAGAACAAAAATGGGGGGGAAAAGTGAAACATGGAAAAATAAAAAATGATAAAAGGAAGAAAGAGTTAATCACCAGAAGTAGAATGGCAGGTATTGCCTCGCTCGAGACCATGAGAAATCCTCCTCACAGCGACAAATGAACCCGCTCTATCGTCCATTTGGCCACACCTCGTCTCTCCTATCTTCCTATCTTTCTTCCTGTGAACCCTAACAGACAACTCGGCTTTTCCACAATTTCAAACCTGTAATCAATCGAAAAAGTGAAGCCGATGAAACTCATAGTAAGGAAAAAAAACTGAAAATAGATTCGAGTTTTACTAAGATGGCGAGGATGTAAGAGAATCAAAGCGAGACAGTATCAAAACAATCAGCAAAGCAACCTCGATGAACAAGAACGCGAAATTCAGGTAAAATCAGAAGGAAACCGGATCGAAACCAGCCAGAACTGAATCAAAAAGAACATAAGCTTTAATATCTTCGTAAGAAAAAATGTTCAATTAAGCTGCGGGAAAAAATTAAACCAATAGAGTTTCGAAAAGTAAAGTACAGTTAAGCTCCGATCACTGGCTACCTAGATTCTTGAAAAAGAAAATCAGAAAGGATCTTGAGAGAAAAATACAGAGAATATTAAAACGATCATAAAAAGAAAAAAAAAACGCTACGGTTTAAAGATCTAACAATAAAAGGTATTCATTCTTGAGAGAAAAATCTAGAGAATCTTTAAACGATCAAAGAAAATACATTCGAATTTTACTCGAGATGAACAAGATGTGAGAGAATCAAAGCCGAGCAGTACCTAAACAATCAGCAAAGCAACCGCGATGAACTAGAACGTCAAATGCAGGTAAAATCAGAATGAAACCGGATCGAAACCAGCCAGAATTGAAATCAAACAAAACCAAAATGTTGATATATTCATCAGAAACAGTGCTCGATTAAGCTGCGGCAAACAGAAAGAGAAAGCCAAAAGAGTTCGGAAAAGTAAAGTACGGTGAAGCTCCGATCAACAGTTACCTGAGATTCTTCAAAAAGCAAATAAGAATCTGGAGAGAAAAACATTCTAGAGAATCTTTAAATGCAAAAAAACCCCCGCTAGGGTTTAGAGATATAAGAATCTACTGTCCACTGCAAGCCACGGAGGCGGAGCTCTGTCTCCCCTTATTTTTCTCTCACTGTTGCTTGCATCTGTTAGTTTTTTTTTTTCCGGCAAGAGCCTCGGAGTGGAAGGTGAGGTCGTGAGGATATATATTTTATTTTCTCTAGGTGAAATTATGACTGTGATCCTTATACTATAATAAAATGTATGATTTAGACCTTGTTCTTTAGTTTAGCATAACTTTATCTATTTCTATTTTATAATATTATTAATTAGGCTTGTTATACCCCAAAAATAACATAGCAATAAATGTTTGTGAGACTTATCAAAATTGTTATTCATGTCTATGTTCCCATCAACAGGGTGTATTCAATCCTAGGCCTACCTAGGTTATCCCAGCATTTTCCATCAACAGGGGCGTATTCAAGCCTAGTTTTTATTTTAAATCACATTTAATTTCACGTTTTGTTTTTGTTTTGTTCAATTGTCTTTAAAAAATTAACAATGATGTTGATGTGTCATCATAAGATAATGCCATGGTACGATTGAAAAATAGTTAAAAAAATGTCATGTTAACATCAATATTAATTTTTTAATGGCGAGTGATCAAAATAGAACAAAAAATGTAAGATTAGCTATTATTTTGAAAAATAATAATAATTGAGTGACCAAAACATAAATTAAGTAATAGGAGGATGACCAAATTGTTAGTTTACCCTAAATAAAAAACATGTATGAATTATGCTAAGAAAATTATATTGATCCATTTACTATATTTTTCTATATTTAATTCACATAGATATAATTGTTACTATATTTTTAAATTTAAAATTTATATAAATTATTTTACACTATGAGATTTAATTCATTTATGAGATAATGAGATTTATTAATATTTTAATAATCTCGTCTTATAAATGATATAGAAATATCAATCTTAACCCTTTATAAAATTAATAACGATTAAATCGAGTTATGATTAGATCAAAGTTACATGAAAAAAAAAAGTTCACATTCTAATTCTAATTGAATCTCTAATGTATGATAGAGTATATTGTCACACACCAAGAGCCCACAACCGAGGTTAGCCCATAAAAAAACAGCTCAAATGGTGGTTTGGATCTTCTAGAAGCCATAAAGACTCTAGTGACATTTAAATTTATATAGATAATGTCCGCTTATTTTTTGTAAGTTCCAAGGGCGTGACAATATCATCATTTAAAAGTTCACAATCATGATTAGGGATGGTAATGGGTCGGCTCGGGTCGGGTTTTTGGGCCACCCGACCCGACCCGAGAAGAAAGGGTTTTTCACCCGTGACCCGACCCGACCCGACGAAATTAAGGTTTCACCCGACCCGACCCGACCCGAATATATGACTTAGAAACCCGACCCGACCCGACCCGAAATAATAATAAAAAAATTTTATTCAATGAAAACAGTGACTTAATTGAAAAAAATTATATATGGAGGGACATTATTGTAATTATCCCTAAATATATATGATAAAATTATATATATTTTCGGGTCGGGTCGGGTCGGATTTTTTTCACCCTAAACCCGACCCGACCCGACCCGAACCCGAATTTTTTTAAAAAAAAATCTGACCCGATCGGGTCGGGTCGGGTCGGAACCCGTCGGATTCGGGTTGAGTTGCCTCGGATTCGGGTTGAGTTGCCATCCCTAATCATGATAGATACATTGAAAGTATATAATTGATACAAAATTTAATAAAGATCTAATATGAACACCATTAATCCTTAATATATTAACTATGAAAGGGGAAAAGGACCAAAAGCTTAGCTAAGCTATTTTTTTCAAAAATATATTTTTAAATAGCATTGTGAATTTATTTCATTAATTTAAATATAAATATTTATTTTATTTTATTAAAAAGTAAACTAATTATAAGTTAAAAAAAAACTATTTCCATTTGGATAATTCCAAGAGACCCAAATGCAAAGCCTCAAAAAAAATCATTTTTTCCATTTGAAAAGTATTTTTAGAGTTAAAATTACAATTTTATCCTTATTTTGTTATCTTATAGTTTTGGGTATATTTTACAATTTATAAATTTATAATTCTTTTATCAATATATACTTATATGATTAATAAATTATCTGCCGGTTTAAAAATTATATATCTCTTCATATCAATTTTTAGACAAAAAAAAATATTCTAAAATTAATATACTTTCGTAGAACACATACAATCGTTATAAATTTATTAGTTTTATTTATTAATAAAATTAAAATTTTATTTGTTTTTCATAATTTAAATTGTTTTATTTCATATATTAGAATATTAAAAAAATTAGATATCATTTAAATGTATATTTTCTAGTTACAACATTATATCTAAATGATTATCATCTCAAAAGTATTTTTTTTTCACAGTTAAAGAATTTAAAATACTTTTCTACCATACTTTTCAAAAGTAATGATAAACTAGTCATTAGTTTTTTCGCTTACTCAATCTTGCTTTTAGATAGAGATCTAGTTTCCCACCATTAGGGATGGTCACAGATCGGGTGGGTAAAGTTTTTTATTAACCCGCTCTGATCCACAAAATGATTTTCCATTCGAACCCGATCAGAAAATTATATATCCTCCACCCGGTCTGACCCGACCTAAAAAATATATATCATCCACCTGATCTGACATTATCTAAATTTTTAGAGTATAAATATGACCCAACCCAATATAAAATAATAACTTAATTAAAAATGATATTTTTTGGGATAAACTATACCAGATACCACCCAACTATAGTCCCTTTTCATTTCGATCACTATTTTTTAATTCTTGTCAAGCAAACCACCCAACTATTAAAATGCATTCAATCATACTACTAGTTGTTAACATTTAACGGAAGTCGTGATGTGGCAGTTAATAAAACTGGTATAATTACACATTTGATCCTTGATATTTATACATTCTTTCAATTTAGTCCTAATTTAATTTAATTCAATAAATTTAAATCCTTTAATCATATGCTGACACGTGTCATCATCAAATTAAAGAAAAACAAATTTCAACAAGTTGAGCAGGGTGGAGTTTTAACCCATGTCCTACAACATGGAGAAGGAAAAGCAAGCATTGCCACTGAGCCAAGCTTTTAATTAGGCTTACATAATTTTGTATAAAACCTATTGTGGTTACTGCAAAAAAAATAAAGATATAAAGAAATAAAACTATTTATTTAGAGACTTAAATCTAAGAAAATTATAAGAGTAGGGCTCTCTAATCACAAACTTATATTTTTTAATTTTACATTTTAAGACAAAATTTAATATTTTTAATCTTTTTCATAGTTGTAATTTAATGATTTTAAATTTTAGATTTTAGTCGAATAATATTTCTTTAACTTTTGAATTAAAATTTTCATTTTTAAAATTATTTCTTTAACTCAAAGGTAAAAGTTAAAAATATTAAATTTTGAATTTACAAATTGTTTAATAGAGTCAAAATATTTTTAACTCAAATGTAAAAGTTAAAGTCATTAAATTATAGTTATGACAAAAATTATTAAATTTGTCTAAAAAATCTTAAATTTATTTTTAATTTTTTTATTAATTTGTGATTAGAGTGCCATAATCATATAATTTGCTTAGATGTAAGTCCCAAAATAAGTAGTTTTCTTTCTTTTTACAGTAGCCACAATAGGTTTTATACAATATTATGTAAGCCTAAACACAAATGAAGGCTTGGCTCAGTGGCAATGCTTGTTTTTCCTCTTCCATGGAACAATACATGTGTTTGAACCCCACCCTTTTCAATTTGTTGAAATTTGTTTTTTCTTTAACCTTGATGTGACATATCATCTGGTTGGAGAAAAAATGTTATATAAAATAAATTAAAATTATATAAAAAAACTCTCCAATCATATGATGACACGTGTTGTCATATGATTAGAAGATTAAATTTATTGAATTAAATTAAAGTAGGACTAAATTGAAAGAATGTATAAATATCAATGATCAAATGTTACTAATTGAATGGAATAAAAGGAATGGGCACGTTGCTTGGCAAAATGATTTTTCCAAAGAAGCAATGTTAGGTAAAGCTATCCAAAAGTAATATAATTCTCCTTTTGTTTTTCCAACTAAGCATGTCACTATAATGGGATAGACCTATGGAAGGACAAGAAGCTTGTGGACAAAACAATCGCGGCCACTAACACCAATCTTGTAGATGAGCCTTTGGGGTCTTGCCTATTGCCCATCCCTTCCCACACAAGCATTTTCAAAATCAAATTAAAGTTTTTGGAACTCATTTTTAGGGTAAACCTAATATTACGTTTTGATTCTGTTTTGGTCACATATCGTTAAAAAATTAACTGTAATGTTAATGTGTCATCATAAAATAATGTCACTCGGCATTGAAAATAATAATAAAAAATGTCACGTTAACATCACCATTATTTTTAAGTGGCGGGTGATCAAAACACCACCAAAATGTAAGATTGGATATGATTTTTAAAAAATAATAGTTAAGTGGAAAAATAGAAACCAAGTAATAAGCGGGTGACCAAATGGTTATTTTACCATTTTTCTAATAAACTATTATAAGATAATATCTATGTCGATATTAAATCTGACTAAACTTATAAACACTTACGGACAAAACTATTTGAACCCAAATCACTTAAAAAAAACAACATTCTCTTTATCACTTGTCTTCGCGTCGAGTTCTTTTAGAATTCAATCACATTACTAATATGAGACATGTTTTAGGGTTAATAATTAGTCCCTTCAACCTTATAAAATTACTAAAACCATAATCCCACATTAAATTAAACTACAATCTTTTTATAGATAACCGTAGCTTCCAAAACCCTAATTAATCCTTGAAACGTTTGAACTAATTAATGTAATAAATGAGCTTGACATTGGTGTCTTCTTGGTACAATACATTGTGTACGAAGCAAGTTAATTAGTGTGCTTCGATTAAACCGATCCACCAACATAAGCTCATGACTTGTCTTTAAGACCCAGTCAAATTTGGACACGGCTGTCATGTTATGCCGGCTACAAGATTAACATTCCCGTTCAAACCCAACGTGGGAAACTCTCTTCAATCATGATCATTGATTGATGATGAGATGCACCCTGGAATCTTATACACTGTTTGTTGACCGTATTCATCCATTAAACAAATATGTTAAGACAAGTCCGTCCATTTGATAACTCATCAAATGACATCAATAGTTAAAGGAGGGTTGTTCTCTTTAGAGATTTTAAATTTAAGTAATTACGTTATCGGGTTTGTATGCGTTATCAATGATTATTTTTTTAAAATATACTACTCTGTAATCACTCTAAACTACTACAAAAATCGTCCATTTGCATAGAAAATCTCACGACTGTGCATTTTTCCTCGTTTGATTTTTCTCGTCATTTATGAGATATAAAGGCATGGGGACGAGGTACGTGGATTGGTTTCCTTTGACCGCCTTGATTTAAAAACTGAAATTTTTATTTGATTTCAATTCATTTCGATGTTTAGAGATGTTTCACTCGTCTTTATCCACCTTGAATTTTGGATAAAATCGTATCCGATAGAGTTATCATAAATAATAATCTCGAACCAGGTTAAGAATATTTTTATCCTAAACTCTGATTTTGTTTTGATTCTGATTTTTTCTTTACAAAACTTATCTTAAATCTTAATTTAAATAAAGAAACTTTATAAGATCAGATCGAATCAGAATTATAACATGAAAGTGTAAACGTGCAATTGTCAACAAAATCATGCCTTGAACCATCTGAATGGGTCTAAGATTTTGAAGGAACAGACCCCTTAAGGAGATTGTTCTTTACATAATTGATAGAAAAGTAAAACGAGGAGAACCGGTGAAATACTGAAATATAGGGAGAGAGAGAGAGAGAGAGAGAGAGAGAGAACAGGGCCACATGGCATGGGGTCTGTCTTGTAAGAAATTTCGAATTAAAGAACAGCTTCAAAAGAAAACACAGTGCATGGTGCAATAGAAAGATGTCTCACTTTTTAGGTAACAATTGAACCCTTAATCATGGAGGCTGGAATGAGGATGTCTTGCTGGAAACCACCTTTCGTTTCTCCTCCTTTTTCATACACTAATTGAAGTTTGGTGGTCAAGTAGTCAAGTGTAGTTGTCAGCAACCCAACATCATGTGTCAATGGTGAAGGGATCAATTGGATTAGTGGACAATATGCCTAGTGAAATCATCACCATCAGATGGTACTTTGCTTGTTTATAGAACATCTTGACGATGAAGCCGATAGTGTTATAATGTAGTTTGAACGGTGACCGGTCCGTTTTCTTGACGGGAAAGAAGCCATCCATCAGAAGCTTGTAGACGTCGGCGCCCCATATGTGCGTACCTCTGCAAAGAAACTCTGAAAAATAGTTTGCCTGATGGTTACAAATAGAAGAAGATAATGACAGACATGTTACAGTTCTTTGATCCACTTTCTTCATAAAAAGAAACTCAAGCTTTAAACTTGCATACATTACAAGAGAAAGAATGCATCCCATTAAATTTTCTTTTTACACGAATATGTGAGTTTGGAAATATTAAATGGTTTACAGAGGTGTCCACTTCGGCGAATAGTTACAGACAATCGCTTTACCCCCGTGTTTAACTTCACCCGGTTGCCCTGTCATTTTTCGGACCACAGACGAGTTCAAGGTTAAGATCTCCAACTCCCCTGGGCGGACCGATGCTGCACCGAGCCGTGTTGTGCATTTCGATGGCGTCTTTTATTTTTTGAAACTGCAGACCATTTTCAGAACACCAGATTAAGAAAAACAGTGTTTATATTTGATGGTATCGTATGCTAACATGAGGTCATGAATGATGCATATTTCGATGAACATGAACCTGGTTTTACGAAGTTTGTTCCCGGAGATTATCGTTTTCACGCTAATATATTCTTGGTTATACAAATCAAGGACTGTGAGGTATTTCTTCAAGAACGTCTTAATCTAGTTGAGCTGTAAGAGAACACTTGAGGTCATTGACCTACATTTGCCCAGGCACCAAGCAAAGCAGTCCAAAGAAAGAAATCAACCGTTAACTCCTTGGTTACTATAAGGTGTCTTCTATTTCTAGGAGAGAACTCATTGGGACCATTTTCCAAGCAATCATTTAGAAATAAATTCTATGGTCCGACACCGAGATCGGAACAAAGAAAGCAGAAACAACTAACCTTAGCAAGTGAACAAGAAAACGACTCCAACTGTCCATCTGCTCCACGATAGAAGTGGAAATAAGGAAGCACCTTAACATTCAAACTTTTACACATAGGTTTGTTCTCATCGAAATTTACTTTGAGGAATAAAATATCCGGATGCTCTTGAGCAGTCCTGCAAAGCTGAGTGATCGAAGGGAAAAAGGCAGCTCTTAGACTGTGCCCTGTTCACTTGGAAAAACTCATTCTCACCCTATATTCAACCAAATTAAAGGAGCTATTTGGAGCACCAAAGCGATTCGAAGGCAACCATATCAAGCAAACAATCTTTACAAGGGTGTCAAATTTACAATTGGATAAGACAATAAGCAAAAAGGGTATCCTGAAAATATGTTTTCGGCAGAAAAATGTAAGTTTTTTCATCAACTAATATCCCTCAGGCTCCGTTTTGATACTCACAGCACCAACATCAAAGCGACACTCTGACCTCTAATAAACACGAATAGTAACTATGCATTTTAAGTAGCTGCTGCTTCTCTATTATCAAGAGCTTAATTTTTTTTTTCAATCGTGGTACTCAGTCTTGAGGTTATGCCTAACGGAATATTACACAGCCACGAAAAAGTGAAGCGACTTACCTTGGGAAATAATGCTCTGCATGAAGCACACCAAGTACCATAAAATTCCACAATAACCAATCTATCTCCAGCCTGACTTAAGGCATCCAAAAATTCTTGTGTAGAATGAATATCAATCATATTTGGTCCCGAGTTTCTTTCCCACCATTTTGGCTGTTCAGTTTCGTTAACAGTTGCACGTACCTGAAGTGTAAGAACTCGGTTAATACCACCGTCCCGTGAATAGGAGAAATGATACAAAAAAAATCATTCAAATAGATTAAGTAATGACAGAATGTTCTAACGACACCGACATTAACAGGCTACTTTATACCATCCGTATTCCATAAACACCACTACTAAAAGAAGTGAATTCCATACATCACATTACAATCACTGACTTGAATATAATAGCATGGAATTTCAAAAACCTTTAAAATTTCAGTATATTTTGATACTTCAGTCCAATGCAAATAGTTAATTCAGATAAAACAATGTATCAGTCATACAAAAGAATCTCATGCTCTGGAGAGAAACAAGCTGGCAATTACGCAAATTGTGGTAGAGTGATGTAGAATAACCCTAGTAGATAAGCTACAAGTAATGACAGAATGTTCAAACGACACCGACATTAACAGGTTACTTTATACCATCCGTATTCCATAAACACCACTACTAAAAGAATTGAATGCCATCCATCACATTGCAGTCACCGACTTGATTATATTAGCATGGAATTTCAAAAACCTTTTAAATTTCAGTATATTTTGATACTTCAATCCAATGCATATAGTTAATTCAGATAAAACGATGTATCAATCATACAAAAGAGCCTTATGCGCAGGAGAGAAACAAGTCGGCAACTAAGCAAATTGTAGTAGAGTGGTGTAGAATAAAGCTGGTATATAAGCTACAAGTAAAATTAAAGATATTTGATCCTATCAAAAAAAAAAAAATTAAAGATACTTGAAGAAAGGCTGCTCATTTTTTGCAAGCTAAAGTGAAACATGGTGGACTTAAATCGGCAGAAAAACATCACTAAAATCCACGAGACAAGAGCCTTACAATTGAGGAAATTTTGCTTTACTAAAAGTAAACAGTTTTCAGAAGTACCAAATAGTCAGCAAACTAGCACACAAAGCCATTACAAAGGACCTTCACCTTTTAAACAAGCTTTTTACATCAAGTATCGAAATTTAGCTCAAAATGAATCTAAAGATACCTAATTTAATGACAACATTCCGCAAGAAAAGAAGCCTGATAAAACAACTACTTACCCTCTACAATAAGAACCATAATTACCAAGGAAAGTTGCAAAAGGAAACAAATTTAGGAAAAGGGAACTCATGATTTTAGCTAAAGAATTGAAAGGGAATTCAAAATCAGGAAAAAGGAAGATTGCAATTACCTTGAAAGAGAGCGATAATTTTCTGGGAGAACAAGCAAGGCGAGCAGGACCAATAGGAACAATCTTATCCAAATTCTGATTGATGGGTAAAAGAGACGACAGAGGAGAATTCAAGGCCAGGTGAAAAGTGGTTAGCTGATAAGGGGAAGATAATCGAAGTGAATGAATTAACGATGATGGTGATGATCGAATAGCGTCTGCCATCAAGAGATTACGAGGAAAAAAACTAAAACCAAAACAAGTCTTGGGGTTTTAATTATATAAATCAATTTAGAGTGCTGGGATTATTCATATTTATATGTTTATTTTAACTAACTAAAAAATTATAAGTGAAGAGCAGGAGGTTGAAGAAGAGAGGAAGAGAGTTTCGTTTAGGTTGAAGAAGATCGAAAGCAAAATTCATTGGAAGAAGACGCATCCACGTATGCATCTTCAATACGCTTGTTTGTTTTCCCCAAAATACGCTGTCGTTTCGTTAACACTTCTTCCGTTAAGCCACATAGTGTACAGAGAGATGGGTACCCGGTTTGATAGAGGTGTTCTTTGTCGATGATCATAAGACCGATGAATTTTCAACCAATTACAAATTAAAGAAATTAGAATAAAATTGATTAACTTTGAAATTGAGTTGTTATAGACCATTAATATAATATTAATATTTTTTATCAACTTTATCTTTATATAATTTTAATTTATATAAAAATAATTTTAACCTTCAACATAAATACATTACATCAAATTAATGTTAATTCTAAAAAACCAACAAATTTAATCATAAACATTTATAAAATATGTAAATATCAACAAATTTTTTAGAATATGTTGATGAGAATAAATTTATCTCATTGATCGTTGACATTTCATCCTTTTAATTTGGGTGGAGAGCTGTAATCGGTGAGAAAATAATAGTTGACCGATACTTTTATGAGAGAGAAAATTGATCATAAGGAGAAGATGATAATGCATATGGAGGTTATGGAGGTCACGATCTGTAACATCCTGATTCTCGGGTTAGTAGTTTCGGGTGAAACCTGAATGGGTTTTAGTAGGCTAAGGAAATTATTTAAGAGTTTGGAGGTCAATGCATAGTTATTTTGGTTTGGGCTTGAGCCCGACAAGGGTTAAAAAGGGTGTTTTGAGTTGAGCATCAAAGGAGAAGGACTATGAATACAATTTTCCCCTAGCTTGGTCAAAAGGATGAATCCTTTTAATTGCATGGTGAGGTCACGACATAAATAAAACACAAATATGGAAGAAGCTCTTGCACCTGTCTTTTTCTTCACAATTTTCTTGTCTTCTTCTTCTTTTTTTCTTCTTCTCTCCTTGTCTAAAAGGAAAGAAAAGGTGAGAACTTTGTTGGTGTTCATCCCTAGCCCAAAATTAAGAAGGTAAGATTAGCAATGATCTCATCTAGAGCTTTAAAATGAGCTCTCAACCTTGAGGTTTGGCCATGGTGGCCAAGGTTAGGTTAAGAAGGGTTTTGAGTTCTAGAGTTTAAAGATAACTCTAGAACATTTCTAAACCTTAGAAACCTTATTTATAACGTTCCAAACCTTTGAGAGAGTTAATGACTCCCCTGTATTTGCTTGTTTTAGTGAGAGAAGTGGGTGAAAGCTCTAAAGGCCAAGGCAAAGGAAAATAGACTCTTGGTTGAGCTTGAGGTCATTTTTGTAGCTCTTAGGTGAAAGGTAACACACTACTAACTTATCACTACTTTTTATAGATAAAATGTTAAGTTTTGATGCAAGTTGTGTGTGTTTGAGCTTTTGTGTGCACTTGGGTGGGGGTTTAAAGCATGAAACGGGATTTTTTGTTATTTTTACTTAAAGTGATGACCTTTTATGCTCCTTACAAGCTAAATAAGTCTTAATTACCAAATGGGGATGTTTGAAGTACCTTAGGAGTGGTTTGAAAGTGTTTTCATGAGAGAAAATAAGGGTTCAGGGTCGAAGGTATCGGTACTGTAAGAACAGTGTCAATGATGTTCTTTGTGAAAGGCTAAATTTTTTAATAAATGTGAGAGGGTATTGATACTCACTAGGGATTATCAATACTATATACCATGGGGATTGGTATCGATACTTGGGGTTCTAAATTGATTCCAGTATGCTATTTTGGTACTGATACTCAGAGGAGTATCGATACCAATGGGGTAGTATCGATACTCCCCATAGGGGTATCGATATCGGGATATTTTATGAAAGATCGAATGCAAAATTGGTATAGATACCCAAGGGAGTATCGATACCGAGGGGTGGGTATCGATACTCTCAGGTGAGTATTGATACCCACATGAAACCTTGGGGCAATTTTAGTAGCTGATTTGAGGAGGATAAAATAGGGTTCCTTTAAGAGGTACACTCTTCCATAAAACTAAAGTAGTAACAAGAATTAAATGTGTGATAACTTAAGGTCTTAATGAGGTAAGATTCCATAAGACTTATGCCTTTGTTTGATGCTCGAGAAACAACAAGGACACCTGAGTTACTTAACGATGCTAACATGTTTGTGCAAAGATTATTCGGATAATTCCAAATCATTGCTTAGGCATTCTAATTGCTAGTTAGACGTTGTACCGACGCTACGTGACCCGTACACATCCCGAGTACTCTAGAGGAGTAGACTAGCTGGGTAAAGTACCAATGCTTCGTGACCCGGACCTAACCCGAAATTTAAGGAGACATTGATGCTATGTGACACAGATCTTCCTTAAGTGTCATTGTAAGTAAAGAGGAGTGTGAGTTCTGTGATGCTAAGTGACCCCGAGCTACACCATGACACTTACTTGTTTGCAATCTTTCATGACTATACTGTATCATGCTTATAATTTGGATGAATGCATTGTAGTAGGGTTATTTATGTGGCACTGAGCTTGTGAGCTCAGCGTATGGAATGTGTTTCCGTGAGCAGGTCCTTAGGTGTCGGTTCGAGGAGTACGTCGTCGATTCAGAGTTTTCCAGACTTGATTGCTTTCAAAGTATGTCTCGAGTATTTTAGTGTGCATGTACAGTCATAGACCCTTACATGTATTTGAGTCGTAAACTCTGTACTTTGTTTTTTTTATCATATTTCAAAGACTTATATGGGGAGCTCTTCCGTATTTAAACTACTATTATTTTGTCAAACATTTGGGATGATACATTATATTATGCTTTTGATGAAACATTTAAAAAAAATGGTTGGCCACTCTGGTGGTTCTGTGTGACATCATAGTCCATCGACTTTCGGGTTGAATCATATTAGGGTGTTACACGATCCCTTTCTCAATTATTGTTGTTAGATATCTATAATGCTTCTAGCTGGTGATACCAAACATGTGATTATTATAGCTATTTATAAGTTAGCAAATTAAATATAAGGTCGACATATCTTGGATTTAACTTTGGTAGGTCACATGAGCCTACCAGAAATCTTATCTATACGTTGTAATTGGCTCGGGAGTTTGTTCCAAAAGGGTATGAATTCCTCGGAGGCTTCGATAAGCAAAGGGATTTGTCTGAGAGCCATGACTGGTGGAGCATTGACGGTTTCCATAGGTTATTCTCTTAACAAATTGTTCCCCTTAATCGATAGAACGTAATTAAGTGCATTGATCCGAGAGTTATTTAGAAAGTATAGTGATCCTTTCTCGATTTTGTTGGATGGTGGAGGCATTTAAACGCTTACACTCGAGTGGAAGGCAGTCTTAGGTGGGCTTGCGGAGGGGATGCCTGCCTTCGATGCCATGTGATGTTTGCAGATCATTTCTTATTATTAGAATAGGCGTATCTCGACTCCTCTAGTCGGAGTGAAGACGATTCGACAAAATCTAAAGATGTCCAGAAAATGAGTAAAGAAGTATTTGGTAATTGAAATAAAAATGTTTAGACACCAAATTATATATCTTAAAACCAAGTTTAAACACCAAAATATATATTTACGTAAAGGACCAGAACTGCTTCACAATCATCAACTATGGAAATAATACTTCTTGGTACTGAATTGGAAGAAGTTATTATCGCTAAAATAATTATTATAAATGTGTAACAGTTATAAATTTAGAGCACCAAACAAGTGAGGGGAATGTTAATGATTTTCTTTGTGCTAATGGGCTTGCTGTGTATGGTTTGCAAGTGACCTTGTTTAAAGGGTTTTGGTGCAATATATCCATATTCATCGAAAAAAAATTAAAGCAACAATATGTTATTTTTTTCCTAGTAAATATCGTCACATTTCCTCTCTCTCTCTATATATATTAGGTTGAACAATATAATTTCATGTCAAGATAGGATGATTCTTCCACGTTCGACGAGCACCACTAATGATAAATTAATTTAAAAATAAGCACCACTAATGCTGAGCACCGATAAATTAATTTATAAAACGTTAAAATTCTAAGGATTCAATGTATAATTATAAATTAGTTAAAATTTTAAAGGTAAATTATACAAAGGACCACATAACTATTGCCCTTTTTATTTTTTACCATCATTTTTGAAATTTTGTCAATCATGTCACTCAAGTACTATTTAAATGCATTCAATAAAATCACTTTCCGTTAATATTTAACGAAAAAGTTGATGTGACAGTTAAAATATTTGGTATAATTACACATTTAATCATTATTACTTATATATTCTGTCAATTTGGTCCTAATTTTAATAAATTAAAATAAATTTAACCCTCAAATATGCTAAAGTAATTAATTGGAGAGGAATTCAATTTAATGCCAACAAATACAATTTTTTCTTTTCTCTTTATCGGCTTTTATTATTTCTAACAATAAAATAAAATAAACATGTCAAAGTTTTATGATGAGAATGCCAACATTTCTCTATGTTCTTCGGTTTTTAGCTAAAAATACTATATTTTACATGATACACGCAAGACAATTAGTGTGACAAATTCATGTGTTTAAATTAGATTTTTATTTTTTATTTTAATTACTTTTAGATTGTTTGTTTAAAAATATTTATTTTTATTACTCAACTATCCAAGTATTATAACTTTACTTTTACCTAATTCGTCACATTATAAGTAAAATCTTTTTTTTTTGGATTAATTTTTAAGAGTTTAAATTTTGATATTTCTTAATATAGATGTATTTTTGAAATCAAAGCGTTTAATATTTTTTTTTAATTTTTAAAAAATGAAATCAATTTTTTGTAAGTTTTCTTTTCTTTTCTTTATTTTTTTCCTACAAATTGAAAGAATAAGATGAATAAAGACTATTTTGGTACCATTTAATTTGAGGGTTAAGTTTATTTTAATTTATTAAAATTAGGACAAAATTGATAGAACATATAAGTAACATGAACCAAATGTATAATATTATCAAATATTTTAATTGTCACGTCAGTTTTTCCGTTAAATATTACTGGAAAATGACTTAATTGAATGCATTTAAATAGTTGAGTGACCCGTTTCACAAAATTTCAAAAAATGGTGGTCAAAATAAAAAAGGGTAATAATTAGATGGTCATTGGTATAATTTATCTTTTATTTTTAAATTTTACCTTTAATTTTTAACTAATTTATAATTATATGTTGAGCCCTTTTGAATTTTAAATTTGTATAAATTAAATTAATAGTGATTATCGTTAGTAATACTCATCGGTACTTGTCGAACGTCGTAGAATTTTCTTGTCAAGATAAATCATTATTAAATATATAAATTTAGATATATCACCCCGAACATAAATATAAGTTATTTAAAAATTTAATATATATATATATATTAAAATTTTAAAATTCAGATAAAACTGCAATCTAACTCATAAAAGTTTAAATTCATTTTAAATTTGATTTGGTCTAACTTAGCAATCCATTTTAGTATCCTTGTATATATATTATTTTCTTAAGAAAATAATTTATATTTTTATAATCAAGTTAAAGTAAAACACATATTTTCGACACTGCCACTGCTGGATTGCAAGATGTTCTTGATTGCGATGTGCTAGGTTTTCCCTACGTACGTCATAATTGCCTTGTACACGGCTCATTTTCATTTGAAAAAATACATATTTATTAGGGAAAATTACTTCATATACTGCTAAACTTTACCTGTTGATTTGTTTATACCACTGAACTTTCAATTTCACTAATTATAGCACTGAATGTTAGTTTTACATTCCAAATATATCATTTTGCCATTAAGTCAATAACGAGACAAGAAGATGGTTAATGGTTGTTGACGTGACATGCCATACCAAAATAATATCATTTTGGTGCGACTGTTCTAACGCCTAAAACGACATCGTAAACACTGAACTCTAGGGATGTATTGATTTTGCCATTGAACTTTTAAATAATTTACTTTTTTGGCGCTACACTTTCCGGTTGTCATTGATAACTACTCATTGCATGTCATCAATCAACTTTCACAGTAAAATCAATACCAAAATCTCTGCATTTCACTGCTTATTCTTCTCATATGATTAGTTTTCCATGAAACTTATTCAAAATCGACGAAATCAAACAAAAGACTACAATTTTTAGATGTGTGGAGGGCATTTTGTAACACCCTAGACCCGATTGGGTCTAAAGTGCCACACTAGGCTACCAAGGCAACCCCTATATTTTTCCCCTGTATTTTTTTTACCTGTTTGATCTCTTTTAAAACATACTAAATGGTATCATATAAGATATAAAACAATTATTAAAACAATTTATAAAATGGAGCTCCATAACACATAATTTAAATAAAAAATATTACAAACTCTTTCTTATGAATCTGAATACATGAGTAAGGTTCTATGAATATACATGCTCACTAACGCTATAGTACAGTACTCTGAAGGAGATGCAAGAAGTCCTACTGTGACGGTGTTTCACAAACTGCTCTAGCTACTAACCTGCCAACGAAAAACATCTAAAGGCTGAGCTTACAAAGCTCAACAATATAATCGGTAATCTAGAGCATCACAAGAATTTAATAATCATAAGCGTGCTAAAGATTAGGTATTAAACAGTAGGCACACAAACATGATCTTGATCAAGTGCTAACTACTTAAAGCTTAACTAGTTTTCTATTGAAATAAGGGTCCCATGCATCCCTCAGTCATCAGACAAGGGCCTCGCCATGAGCACGCCTCTATCAGGTCTCTACTCAGACTGACTACAACTACTTTACATTATCTAAATGCAACTCCAACTCGACTGTGTACTATCTATATGTTATGCTGACTAGTATCTGGTCTCACAAAGCCATTAGACACTAGTGACTGCGAATATCACGTCCGACTAACTCACCCCTCGTGAGTGTTAGACTCGCGCCCAAATTAGTCATCGAAATACCTCGTGCACTTACTGTGGTGAATCCGGGTAAGGACATCACACCTGCCAATATACCCCTCGTGAGTGTTAAGGCCTCGACACATAGTCAGCTGCAAAAGTGCCTCTCGCACTTGCCTCAAGAATTCTCGGATATCTAATACCACTAGACGATAGTCACTGCCTGAACAGGATTGATGTGACTATACATGCATACCTAAGGTCCAGAGGCCACACGACACTGACATCGCTAACTGACTCCTTGTGAGTATTCGGGCCTTACGCCCTAACTAGCTCCTAAAGTGCCTCGTGCACTAACAATGCCCTACTAGGGCAACTAAGGTAATCTGGGTAAACCCTAGCATATCTGGACTCACTAAGGTGATGTCGTCTTCTCACGAGATTCTATCTCATTCGTTCTCTCACTTAGAACGTTACACGAAGGCTTATTAGTCTACCACTGTTATTTATTACGCTGCTCAACTCTGGTTTCTTGTTACTAAAGGGATAATTTACTCATTCTCTTCCTCTAGTGAAGTTTCTACGTGCTCTCGGGGTTTTAAGACTATTTTTGAGGTTGATGTTACTTGACTGAACTATTCTCTAACCTGATGCCTGACTAGGGTTCAACACTGAGGAGCGATCCTCGTATCGCTCTAATCATACTTCCTCTCAATACCCTTGAATTGAAAAAATGACCTATTCTTCTTAGGTTTGCTGACATTCTCTAAGCTCGTATTTCCTACTATTACTAAAACTGACTTATTCCTTGTACTGCTCATCTGTACACCCTTGGTGACGATCCTCGTCCTCAACAAATCCATATACGTCCCCGACTAAAGATGTTTCGATGTATTTTTCTTATTATATTTTCATCAATTACAACCCAAATTTAAACACCTTCCTTAATACTTATTTTAGTGTTTTATGTATATTCGATCCCATTTATGGTCATACTATGAGTCTAGGGCCTCTCGGGCAATATTTTTGGCCAATTTGGACATTTTGGGTAGGGGTTTCAAAACCATCTTAGGGGGTTTCGAAACCTGTAGTACAAATTTGCATTTTGGACAAGAGGTTTCGAAACTAGCTTAGGAGATTTCGAAACCTCTGCTGCAGATTTGCCTTTTTCTTTCGAAAAAACTCTACAAATCACTCTCAAAACCTTTCCAAGGTCCACAAATGGTTAATAAAATTTATGTAGGTTAATTAGGGCCATCCAATACTATAAAAACACTATTTTTTTGATAAAAAACTCATCCATGATAAGAATTAAACACAAACCCTAAAATGCTTAAATACTCAAATCATAACAAAGTCTTGAAATTTATGAAATCTTTATACTCCAATGGATTAAAAATATACTACCTTGCTTTTGGAAACCTGAAATGAAGCTCTTCTAGCTAGAGAACACCCTCTACCAAGTCTTGGATGTAAAACCCTCAAATATTCTTGCAACCAAAGAACCCAAAGCTTTAAAACACTAAAATGTTGTTGTTGGAGGGATTAGGAACGAAATTGAAGCTTAAAAGAAATAGAAAATGGCTCAAGGGACATACCTTTAACTTATGGAACTTGAAGAGGAAGAAGAGAGGAAAATGAGAAAGAAAGAAGAAATGAAGAAAAGAATAAGGTGAAGAGAAATATAAAGCCTTCATCTCTTTAAAATTGGGTAAATTATGCTTTTAGTCCTTCTTACCTTTTTACTAAATAGAAATCTCCTTTTTATAACTAATTGGGCCAGATCCTAACCCAATTAAGTACAATGACTTAAATTGTGAAATCCATGGGGTCTACAAGTCTCTCGGGTAAAAATGAAACTATTAACCCGGACTTTGGGGTGTTACATATTTGTTTGAAAATTTGAACGATAAAAAGCATATTTCGAGAAGACGAACAACATACCTCAAAACTAGACTCATCAGACAATCATTGAAAGAGATTGAAGTATGATTACGTCAACATTTTAAATGGATTTTTGTCGATTTTGAGTGAGTTTCGTGGAAAACTAATCATAAGAAAATAAAGATGAGAGAAATACAAATATTTTGATATCGATCTTGTCGCTAAATATGATCGATGACAGATGATGCTTAGCTGTCGACGATGATCGAAAAGTACAGGGCTAAAAAAAATTGTTTAAAAGTTTAGGGGCAAAACCGATACACCTTTAAAGTTCATTATCTAAAACAATGTCGTTTTAGTCATTAGAGCAACTACACCAAAACAATATTGTTTTGGTGTAATATGTCACATCAACAATCATTAACTATGTCATCGTCTCGTTATTAACTTAATGACGAAGTAATATAATTGAATGTAAAATTAAAATTTAGTGTTATAATTTATAAAATTAAGAGTTCGGTAGTATAAACGAGTCGGCAAATAAAGTTCAATGATATTGAAGTAGTTTTTCCTTTTATTATTTAAATCAGACCGGATTTTTGTCTAAACTCAATCCAGATTAGACCGGACGAACCGAACCATACGATCGAACAAAGGGACAGAGAGAGGATTTCATTTGAACTCTATCTTCCAGTAGAACCTCTGCTCTGTAAGTAACCAAAAACAAAAGGAAAAGTATGCTTCTCCAGCCTCCATCGGTGTTGAACCACCGTGTTTCTCTCTCTTCGTCCTCTTCTTACTCCCGACCGCTCCCACGTCAGATCCCCCGGTTCATCCTTTCCAAAACCCAGAGCTTCAAAAAGCTCCAAATCACATGTTCAATCTCACAGGTCCATGGCTATGGAACGGTTTACTTCGAGAGAAGACCCATGGTCAAATGGATTGCTCTCTACAAAAAAATCTCTCTCATGGAAAACCCTGAATTGGGTTCCGCCTCCGTGTTGAACGACTGGGAGAAAGGCGGCCGCAAGGTCACTAAATGGGAGCTTTGTAGGGTTGCCAAGGAGTTGAGGAAGTACAAGCGTTACAAGCAGGCTCTTGAGGTATAACCAGAAATGAATTCTCTTCTCTTTTGGTGTTTTTTATTTATCTGTTGTTGATTCTATAAATTATTTACTGGGAAATCGACTTCTTTCTTAAATTTTGGTGCTTTGTTGTTTGTCCATGAACATCTTTGCACATTTCGGGTGTGTGTTTGTCCTTAAAGTAAAAGCAAAATGGCGTATTTTAATACAATTATAACTTAGAAGAGCCTACTTGGTGGGAAGATGCTTTGATGTTCTTGTTGTCTTTGATCAGTGTAGTCGATGACCTCGTAGAATTGTGAATTTTTTCTGTTGAAACATTTTTAGCACCTTTGTTCAGTGAAGTTGTTGTTGGTCTTGCATCAGACATCATTTTTAAAAACATTTCTGACATTGTACAGGTTTACGATTGGATGAACAACAGAAGTGAGAGGTTTAGATTTTCAGCTAGTGATGCTGCCATCGAATTGGACCTTATTTCTAAGGTGCGCGGAGTTTCGAGCGCCGAAGATTACTTCCTTCAACTCCCCGATACTTTGAAGGACAAAAGGATCTACGGAGCCCTTCTGAACGCCTATGTGCGGGCAAGAATGCAGGAAAAGGCGGAGTCTTTAATCGACGATATGAGGAACAAAGGTTATGCCTTGCATCCCCTTCCGTATAATGTGATGATGACTCTATACATGAACCTTAAGGAGTACGATAAAGTCGAGTCCATGGTTTCGGAAATGTTGGTAAAAAACATACGTCTGGACATATATTCATACAACATCTGGTTCTCGTCTTGTGGTTCCCTGGGATCTGTGGAAAGAATGGAACGAGTGTATGAGCAGATGAAAGAAGATCGAAGCATCATTCCAAACTGGACTACATTTAGCACAATGGCGACCATGTATATCAAGATGGGACTGCCAAAAAAGGCCGAAGAATGCTTGAGAAACGTAGAGAGTAGGATCACTGTTCGGGATCGTATACCGTATCATTATCTTATTACACTTTATGGTAAAGTTGGTAATACAGAGGAAGTTTATCGGGTGTGGAAGGTTTACAAATCTATTTTCCCCAGTATTCCGAATTTGGGTTATCATGCCATGATCTCGTCTCTGGTTAGGTCCGATGATATTGAAGGGGCGGAAGAGATTTACGAAGAGTGGCTATCGGTTAAAACATCTTACGACCCTAGAATAGCGAATCTTCTCATAGGGTGGTATGTCAAAGAAGGTAACTTTGATAAAGCTGAGAGCTTTTTCAATCACATAGCTGATGTCGGAGGAAAGCCGAATTCAAGCTCATGGGAAACTCTTGCTGAAGGGCATATCGGAGAGGCGAGAATCAACGAGGCTCTATCTTGCCTAAAAGAAGCTTTTGCAACTGAAGGCTCGAGAAGTTGGAGGCCAAAGCCCACAAATGTTTCTGCCTTCTTTAGTCTCTGCGAGGAAAAAGGAGACGAGGAAAGTAGGGAGGTTTTGGTGGGATTGATACAGCAAGCCGGATATCTGAAAAACGAAGCTTATGCATCACAAATTGGATTATCTGAAGGTGCCGTCGGAAGTGAATTGCCGACAGACAAAGACGTAAACAACCGTTACAGTTCCGGTGTTGAGTACGAGGGTGATAATTCGGAGGTGTTCCTCAACAAACTGCAGAGCAGCGCCTGATGATCGGTATTTAAGTCATGAGTTAAGCATATACACTGATGTCGGCAAGGATCGAGAACTTATAGTTACTTATCTACTCGTTTGCATGCATTTGTGCAGGGGAAGCTTCACTCTGCAGGTGAGAAAAACCGACCTAGACGAACTCTTGCCAATGCCCTTACCGTTTAACGGGGTTCGAGATGTATGAACTTGCAATTTAAGCCTGTGAAGGTGATCAAGTGGAAAGGATATGAATAGTTTAGCATTCTCATGACTTGGAAGCTGATTGAACCTATATATAAAGTTGTTTTGGGTTGTTCACATCACATACCTTTGTTTTACTTCATTTATCAACTATATAATCTTTTGTGGAAATGAAAGAGTTCTGAGGGTATTGGATTAATGATTTTGTAAGATATTTTGAGTGACGATCATGAATGCAGGCAACCATGATTTCCTCGTTAAAACCAATGTCCTGTTGAGTATGTTCTACTTTATGTTCAGTTTCTGTCCTTATGACACTATGCATTGTTCAAGTGGATCTAAGGTCAAATTATTTTTATATCTTACGATTCATCATTGATGAGAAGTAGGGGCTGATGGCAGAGTTAATGAGATGTACCATGGAATCTAGACCAACTTGCATAGACGGAGTTAGGGTTCAAAGGTTAATTGTCTATTTTAAAAAAAAAAAAAAAATTGTCGTGGCCGTGAATCCGAACACAAGAAGACAAATAAAGCAAAACCATGGGTGGTGTTCATGTTCAAAGTTATTGTTTGTTTTTCTGGGACAAAAGGCATGCATTATTTTTTCTGGAGAAGTTGCCAAGCTTGTATTATGAAGCAGCAGACCAAATACAAGGTACCTGTCCGAAACAAAACATGACGAATCCAATTTGTTTTAGATTTAGCACACATGCTGAAACTGCTAGGATTCTTCGGAGAGCAGGACCCACACAATTAGAACTACATTTCCCCACATGTTATCACATGATGGTTGTTGCATGCCGTGAGTACAACAACATTGGCATCAAGTTTAATAACATGATGGATGTGATATCAGCAATGGCTGATTTTACAATTAAGCCTAATTTTACTCCTTCCACTGAAAACACCTCCCCTCTAACGATCACCTTCAAAACCTGTGTTTATGAACATGTACCTTAACGAGAGAAACAGCGCAACACATTGAACTCTTCTTTTCCAAAAACCTTGTGAGGCATGGCAGAACTAGAGAACCCAAAAGTGCTTCGAAACCTCATAACTTTCCTCTCTTCTCTCATCCTAAACGTCGCCGAATCCAACGACATAAACAGCGGGTTTCAGACCGAGAAGATGTCGGTCTTCCACGGCCTAACACGGCCAACCATTTCTATCCACAGCTACCTCCACAGAATCCACAAGTACGCAAACTGCAGCACCTCGTGCTTTGTGGTGGCTTATGTTTATCTTGATCGGTTTGCAATCCTCTTTGCCCATCGATTCTTTCAACGTTCATCGCCTGCTTATCACCAGTGTCATGGTTGCTGCCAAGTTCATGGATGACATGTAAGTTTCTCAAAACCATATGCCATTCGGGTCTTTTTAGTTTTGGATACTTTGATTTCTTTCATGTTTTCTGAATTATGACTTAATTTTTTTATGGGTAAACTACTGGATTGGTCAATTTACTTTCATATTTATACACTTTTTCTCATCAAATTCAAAAAACTTGAAGTTTCGGTCACTTGCATGATCAATTTATTAAGTTTTGGTCACTGACATTATTGGTTTTTACATTTTGGTCACTGAGTCACTAACTGCCGTTGGTTTGATGACGTGATCAGCGGTGACAATAGTGAGTGATGGCAGCGATGAGAGACTTTGATCAAGTTCAAGGGTCAAATTAATATTTTATCTAAAGTTTAGGGATCAAATTGATATTTTATCAAAGTTCAAGGTCTAACTAGTATTCAATCTAAAATTCAGGGTTAAAATTAAAAATTAACCCCTTTGAACTAATGTGCCACATCATCAAGCTCACGGGAGTTAATAGCTCAATTATCAAAATGTAATAATCGATAACATAAGTGCGCAAAAATTAATAAATCAATAATATAAGTGACTAAAACTTAAGTTTTTTGAATACGGTAAGTAAAAGTATAATTATAAGTGATGATATATATTCTAAAGATTCTCAACTATTTACTAATAAATACTTAAATAACTTGTCGTTTCTAATGCTCGAACTTAAAATCTCTAAAAAAAAAAGTAATAATTACTTTAACTAGTCAGATAATTTTATTCATGTGAATATCTTTTTAAATAAAGAAAATGTTCTTGAAGTCAAATGTTTATTCTCCATGGAATACGCTTGCCTGTTTTTTTTCCTTTTCGGGTAAAGTAAACTAGAAGTCATTAAACGTTACCCATATAATTATTTTAGTCATTGAACTTTCAAAACTTATAAAATACTCAATACATTTATCAATTTGTTATAAAATACTCATTAAATTTATCAATATCTTACAATTATTATAAAATCATAATATAATTTTTTTAATAAATTTAAAAATTATTTATGAAATCATTTGAACCTAATTTAAATATTTTAATCCAATCATACTGATAGTTTAATACAACTCGATTAACGTAGTGTAAAATTGGAGTGGATTGAATGCAACATTTCTTTTAAGTTAAATGTTTCATGTCACTTAAAAATGACATTTGAAGTTTAAAATTAATGTTATATGTCATTCAATTAAGCCTACACCGTAGATTTAATGATTCTGGATTGAATGCACACTTTATAACTGCTCGAACATAAATCTTTTAAAGAATAATATTTCATCTTACCACCAAAGTCATTGAATGAGTTCGAATCAACCTTAAAAGTTGAACTTTTTGGGTCATTTTTTAAAGTAGTTATGCCAATATTATACCAAGTTCCAAAAGTTGGGTTTTTGATATTTTTGAACCCCAATCTTTCAGGTATTACAACAATGCCTACTATGCAAAAGTAGGAGGAATCAGCACAGCAGAAATGAACATGCTGGAAGTGGATTTCCTGTTCGGACTAGGCTTCAACTTAAACGTAAACCCCAAAACTTTCGAAACCTATTACTCCCACCTTCAAAGGGAGATGCTGATGCTGCTGCAGCCTCCACCACCACCACCACCACCACCAAGTTCTGCAGAATCCTCTATGAAACTCCATTTGTGTTTCAATGAAGAGGAACCCACCAACACTTCCCATCGAAAGGAACAACTTGCTGTTTAAGCCCTTTGGTTGTCTTTGAAACATTCATTCTTTTTGGCTGCATCACTTGCTGTTTTGGTTTTCCTTTTGGGGAGGTTTTAGGTCTCCAGTTGTTTATGTATTGTACAGGTTGAGTCTACCTATTTTGTCTAATATCAACACTAATGTCATCATAAAACCTAACGACGAATCAAAAAATATTTTTCAAGGTGAACACATATATATATTAATAACGGAAAATTTTTGTACGGGTGAGCACAAATAAAATTTCAGAATTGACATTTTTAGTAAAATGAATAACTAACATAAATAAATTCAGATTCTAGATGGGCACAAATAAAATTTCAAGATGAGAACTTTTAATAAAATGAACAATTAACATAAAGAAATTCGAATTTTAGGGTGAACATTCAACATACATCCGCTAGTGATAAAACCCCTCGATGAAGGCTGAAAAGAGGGATCAACTTTGACCCTCCTTCCTCATAAAACACTTAGCAACAGCCAGTCCACAATCACCGATCGTGACTCTTCATCCAAACGAAAAAGATGAATAGTCTATGATCGTTGTGACCCGTTTATTCCTATCAACAAATATCCTTCAGTGTGATCCACCGGTGTTTACTGCATTTACGTTAACCCCCATATGCAAGTGCTTCTCTACGGTTTGATAAACCTATAATCTGTAAATCATTATCAGCATTGTTTAATTAGGGTAATTAACGAATAGGATAAGTGTAAAAGAAGAGAAATGAACAAGGAAAGATGACATAAATGTCATAATAAGGAGCTTTATACATATTGCCTGATTGACATAAATAGATCTTATATTAAAATAGCATTTATTGATACAAGAAATTAATTTGATCCGATATTTTCTTTACAAAATTAAAAATTAAGAACGAAACCAATATGTTTTAAGTTAATAATGACGTTTCCATGAATTCCAACATCCATCGTGTGGTGACCAACGAAAACTGCTAGTTATATTTCGAGCAGCCATGGGATACTTGGTCACAGCCGCCTTGAACCGCTTCCAGTCGCGGAGGACAGCCGTTAAATCCCTAACCTTGGCATTTATGTGGCGGCAACAATTCGCGTGGACCGTCGCCACCGCACTGACGTCTCGACTGTCTTCACAGAAGCCACTGAAATACCTTGTCTCCAAGAACCTTACTCGGAGATGAAACTCGGTGACGATGCCATGTCGCATTAGGTCTAACAACACATCTTGCTCTTTTGACCTTGTGAATTTGTCCTTGAGCGAATACCATCGGCTGAAGAGAGCGATCGTCTTGTTGTTTGATTTGATGAGGTAGAAGCCTGTGTTGATCAAATTGCGATCGGGTCTTGGATCGCTGGAAAATTTATCAACGCTAATTTGGAGATCCTCGGTTCCATTTAGACTTAGCTTAGCAAATGGATTTCGTAACCACATTACATCGGTGTCCTAGTAGAATGAGCAAAATTTAGACTTAGCTTGATGTAATAATAACAAATATATTAAACAAGAATAATAACTAAGGCATACCGTAAAAATGAAGTTGTATCCACGCTTCAAGACATCCAAAAGGAAAAGGGTTCTTCTCCACATCATCTTGATGAAATCCCCCGACATGTAAACCTTCTCCTCCCCGAAATCGACCCCCTCCGTCACTAGCCGGTAACAATGCAACCGCTTGAACACACACCGGTCGTGAGCCGTCTGATCCACGGTCACAAGGAGCAGATGGTCGAGCAACGGCCTCGTATCTTCTCCCAGCCAAAAGCTCTCCAAGAATAGGTCCAGCATTGTGGTCTCGGCGTCAACAGTCTGCTCGACGTATGCTCGGTTGACGACCGCGATGATCACTGTCCTGTTCTGCATGGAAGCTCCCTCTAATGCCAATTCGAGCTCGTCTTTTACAGGGAACTCAACAGTAGTCTGCAACAGGAGAAAAATGAGCTTGTGTCGACTAGAATTATATATATAAGTACGTATGTATGTATGCATGAGAAGATAATATGTATATATACTTACATAATTTTTGGGTGGAGCATTGATCAGTTCATTGTAGGAGAGTAAAGGGCTTGAAGGGGACCATACACAAATGTAGAGAAAACCAGCAAAAAGGAGAAAAACTACGGCAGAAGTTCCTGGAGATAAGTTCTTTGGATGTTCCATTGAATGATATTCATTTAGCAAGAGAAAGAGGAGAACGGGGCTTTATATATATGTGTGCGTGCGTGTGTGTATTATTTTGGTTTTTGAAGGTCAAATTTGGTTTCGGTCCCTTTACTATGTTCAAAATTTTGGGTTTAGAGCATTAACCATTCTGGTTAGGATGTTAGAATTGTTTTTTCTTTCTTTCTTAAAACATCTCTTTCAAGCTCATTGGCATGCTTTTTTTTTTTTGTGTTGGAATGAACATTTTCAAAAGAAATCTACATCGGTATTTTAATTAAATTAAAACGTAGAAGTCAAATTTTAAATTTGAGTACAATAAGGAGGACTAAAATCAGAATTTAACTATTTCTTAATTGAGGTAGAAATGTCACACAAAGTAGCTGAGGATGAACCGTTTAGTTGCCATGGGTTTACTTAGGGTTATCAACTTACAAATGAATATAATGTGTTATGTGAATTAAACTTTGGTTTTCACGTTTATAATCGTCCATATTTGACGTTAGATTAATTCATATTAAATATGACAAAAGTCAATTATAAATGATCCTCTTAGTTTGGTTTGTTTAATTTATAATCATGTAATTCAATGAATTAAGTGATTTTGCTGGTTAAAGGAGGATTGTTGTTCATAAAAGTTTCGGGTTGGAGCACGACTTTTGTAAGTGTTTGAATATTTATTGTCAATTAATTGAGAAATTTTCAAATATATACTATCATGTAATCACCCTGACCTGTCAAAAATATTCCATTCAACACGAAACAATTTTTTTTAAATTATAAACTAAATAAAAAAGGGAGAAACATCAATTATATATTCGATTGATTTTGATATAATAATGTTTTGGTTCATGTAAAAATAAGTATTCAAATTTAAAAATATAAAGATTTATTAAATATTTAATCAATTATGGGCCGAACTAAAAAAAGGATAATCTCAGGTTTTTAAATTTTTCTGTCTAATAACAATTTAGGTTATTGTATGTTTAAACATTAGACAAATTAAGTATTGTCTTATGAATTTTAAGTTTAAATTCCTAATAAGTCATTGTATTTTTTCTTAAAATTTTTAATATTTTGGCCATACCAATATTTAATCCTAACTCTGGCTGAACATTTTTTTTAGGATCTTGTTGATCAATTCGTTTAATTGAATATTTTTTGAATGATATGCTGAAAGATTTGACATCATTAAAAATAACTGCCCAGAAAGTAGTCATAAAAATACTTCCTCTGTCCCACTAAAAGTGTTTCTTTGGGTTTTTAAATTGTTCATACAAAATGCACTATTAGAAAAGTCAACAAATATCGATACTTATATTTCTTTTTTTTACCCGTATATATCTCACTCTTTTACACATATCAAAACAAATATGTCAAATCCATCAATCACCTTTTAGAGATAATTTTTTCATTTTCCTTGATCAAATATATCTCCTAAAACTATGTGCATAATCAATATAAGACACTAATTATGGGACGGAGGGAGTATCAAGTTTAGCTAATGTGCATGTATAAATCAACAATGAATGTCTTACATCGTATAAAAACATTTGAAAAAAAATAACGTAACTTTCCAAAAATGAATGAATCTACAATGAATGTCATACATCGATATGTACCACTAATGATATACACCAATATATACTATTAATATGACATAGGATAGAAATCATAACTGTTCATTAAATTTAGTTAAAATGATTTTATTTGTCATTAGATTTTTAAAAGTTACAAAATAGACATTAAACTTTATATTTTATTAAAAAAAATGAGTATCATTCGTTAACAGTTGTTATGGGGTGACGTATTATACTAAATTAATTAGAAATATCTTATTGTCCCTTCATTGTAAAAAAAATTCATTTTTGATATTTTCTCAACATTTTAAGTAATAATTAAAAAAATAAATTTCATTTTTAAAAAAGTATATGAAAAATAATATATTTTTAAAATTTAAAAAAATATTTTTTGAATTTTTTAATTATTCAAATTATTTTGTAATTACTTATTTATTTAATTATATTTGCATTTATAAAAATAAAAAAATTATAATTTTTTAAAATTATATTTGCATTTAAAAAAGTATATGAAAAATAATATATTTTTAAAATTTAAAAAAAATATTTTTTGAATTTTTTAATTATTCAAATTATTTTGTAATTACTTATTTATTTAATTATATTTGCATTTATAAAAATAAAAAAATTATAATTTTTGAGATCCAAAAAATTCAATTATCAAACAATAATTTATTTTATTAAGCGATGTGATTCAAGCATTTAATTTTTATTTAAGAAATTTAAATATAATTTAAAAATAATACATCTAGAAAATTATAATATCATATTAATAAGAAAATACATCCAAACTTAAATAAGAATAATCACAACAATCTTTAAATTTTAATAACGTATCAAATAATTTATATAGTACAAATTTAGTATTTATAATATGATACTGAAAAGGATAATATTTAGTTTATTTACATCTATTTTATTTTTAATTCAACCAACCTAATAAAAATTATTTCAGTTAAATTAACAGTAAAATGAAATTTTAGTATGTCATGTCACCTCTTTAATGACAATAATGGAGTTGTGTTCATTTTGTGATAAAATCTAAAGTTCAGTGTCTATTGTATAACTTTTGAAAGTTTAGTCTAAAAATATGTTTTGATATAATTTAATGACTATTTATAAATTCTACCCAATAAAATTAATGGTAAATATCAATGATATTCATTCTAGAATTTTTCCTCCAAAAAGTATACTTGTAAAAATAATAAATAAAAAAACAAAAAGTGGGTAAACTCTATATAGTATCTAAACTATTACTTTTGTTTTTATTTTTTTAAATCATACCTAATGTTTAGCTAAAGTTTTAATTTGGCACTCCACTGTGAAAAAATTAACAGAACCACTGACATAATATTTTTTAATTTTCAATAATAATATGACATTATCTTATAATGATACGTCAACACCGCATTTAAGTAGAGTACCAAAATGAAACATGAACTAAACGTTAAGTATGATTTAAAAAAAATAAAATTGAAGTACTAAAACAAAGCAAAAGTAATAGTTTAAGTACTAAACTTGTAGTTTATCCTAAAAAATTCAATGAATGCATCATGCATGTTTGGTATATTGAACCTTCCCAAAGTAACCGATCAAAGTACAAACCACGAAGTGTATTATACAATTTGTGTATTTTACACACTAAACCTCTTATTAAAACTGTCCTCTGAAACGTGATTTTAGAAGTGTCACCTTCCTCTTGTTTCTCTGCAAAAGAAACATGCTTTCCTTGTTGTGATCTCCGAGAAAGCTGAACTTTCTATCTGGGTTTTAATATTAAAAAACTAATTACGTTTCATTTTTTTTATAAAATTAACTCACGCATCCACTCGCACACATGAAAATCTCTCGAGTAGTGTGCTAAGGTGACTCGAAAGCAATTCTTGCATGTTGAGGGTGAAGTGAATCCCATGCTAACATTATTTTAACGTTAGAATGGATATTTCAATTGATATAGTTCAAAATATTAAACATTGAGACTAGATAGTAACATTATAAAAATAGAAGCACTAAGTTATATCAAATCTAGTGGTGTAAATGAACAAAGCGTTTACGAACTATACGTGAATTGTTTGTATAATGATCGCTTATTAAGTTAAATAAATGAGTATGAACAAACTATTTATGTACATTTTATAAACAAATGAACACGATTAAAGGTGTGTTCGGTTCAATTATATTCACGAACAAGTTCGTTTATAAGCTCGTTATTGACTCATTTATAACTTCGTTTACTCGGTTCTCATTTACCTTTTATTTTCTTTTTACATTTTAAATATTGGTGAAGGTATAGACTAAATTGAATATAAAATAAACTTTAGAGTTTAAATCGTGAAACCTAATAAAATTAAGGCTTAGGGGGTGTAATTTCACAATTTTCTTTGAATAGCAGCAGATAACTACGATGGAAAGAGAGTTCTAGTTTTTTAACATTAATCAAATGTTAAATGAACTATTCGTGAATGTTAAATGAATATGCTTGCAAACGATTCGAAGGTGGTCGAGGACAGCCCATAGCTTAGCTTGGAAGATTGAACAACTGGCAATATTTCTGATATATCTTGTTACCTAGTCGTCGTTATTGTTCCGAAAAACTCCTCCACTGGAAGCCCTCTACAGGCGTTAGCCGCGTTACAGCTCCATCAGTGTTGAGCTTGATGGTCCCTGCACCAGGTGGTCTCTAGTGAACTCCCTTGTTGCTCGCTCCACTGTTAGGGGTATGGTTTTGACCACCGACCAGATCTTCCTGTTGAAGACAATATTGTTCTGGTGTTTACAGAGCCTCCACATCAGGAATCAAAGAGATGTCTCCAAGAATATTCTACTCGATCAAGGCATCCATTTTTACCTAGATAAAATTGCAACCAATCCAATCAATGAGAATAGAAGAATACCGTCTGCAACTGATTTAGGATCAAGTGAGTCCAAAGCATGCGAGCATGATGACAGTCCCTTAAGACATGAATGATTGTTTCATCTCCCCCACAGACCAGGCATCATTGGTCAAAAGAAATTCCTCGCCTTGAGCTTTCCATATTTGTCATTAGTCGTTATCTAAGAACAAACCAAATGATTTGTCTCACTGTTTGAGGGCCATCGAAGTTCCAAGCCAGATTCCAAACTTCATTGTGCGTATCCCAACCTTCTCGTTGGAGGATATTAAACGCATAATTAACCGTGCAGTTACCAGAAGGCTCCCAACGTCAGATGGGTTTGTCTTCCTCACCATCATCACACGGTGTAGGAATACCCATAATCCATTCGACCAAGTCTTCGTCTAAGGTCAGTCTAAGCTGTGATAAATTCCAGTCACCATCAGAGGTAACAAAATCTCAGACAACCGCTTGTTTATTAAGAAGACGGTCTGTATTAACAAGATAGGCAAGCGGGGGCATGCTGGACAGCCAAGAGTCAAACTAGAAACTGATTCTTATTCCGTAACCGATGGATCAACTCATGTTATGTTTAATACAATTCCAAACCCTTGAAATTGACTTAAGGAGACATTTTTAGCATCGAGGTGGTTCGACATTAGATCCTTGACTTTTTACTTGGCTCGCAACAGTTTAGCGGCCGATTTCATTAGAAAGTTGTATCCCAACTTGACTATGAATGCTTCATTTTACGACTAAAGGATGCAAATCCCGAGGCCGCCATGGTTGATAGGTTGGGAACAAGATTCCCATTTCACGAGAGCAACTTTTGGAGAGTCCCGCATTCCATCCCAAATAAAACGGCAGACAATTTACTCACTTTGACTACACACCCCTTCGAGATTGCGACTGTTTGCATAAAGTAATTGGGTACAACTACGATAGTGGATCTAGCAAGGGTAACACAACCAACGAGAGAAAGTTTAGTCGCCATCAATTCCTTAGCTTTTTCCACGCTCTGTCAATGATAAAATCGAAAGTGTCTTTAGTTACTGTACTATGGAATAAGGGCATGCCCAGGTACTTACCGAGGTCTGTGAAGAGTGGGAACTCTATGGAGTTGCACAAGTTCAAAGCCAAGTCTTTTTCGGTATTAGCCGAAAAGAAAACTCTAGTTTTTTTAGAGTACACTTTGTGCTTAGATAACCAACTAAACTTATCACACTGTTTGAGAGCTTAATCTAGCTCTGATATCACTAAATATAACTCTCAAACTCGACTTAAGAGTTACAAATAAATCAATGTAGCTACGTTGATCACAGAAATAATCAACGAATGAAGTTTGTTTTATAAATCGTTTTAAAAACATGTAGAATGAAGACTACACTTCCGATAGCCAAATCGGTCATACATTTGGATAATCTAAAGATGTAAGACAAAAACAGAGTGAACTAGAAAGTTTAGTGTTGGATTTGAGTTTGACCCCCTTGTTCCTGACAACGTAAGGAGTAGCTCTATCTTTTGAGCTATAAGCACGTCGGTTATTGAATGAAGCTTATTGTTTTTGAGCAAGAGGACTATTAGGACTAAGAACTCTATTGAAGGTTATTTTAACCCCTAAACCTGACCTAGGAGTTACAATCGAATTAAGGGAGGCACGTTGATTATAGAAATGGTCTACAAATGAAATTTGTTTAATAAACCATTTTAAAAACATTTTCCAAATATAATATTAGAAGTAAAGTCATGTCACAGTTTAAGAAGGTTGAAAATAAATATTTAACCTTATACATTATAGAATTGAGACTACACTACTAATAGCCAAACTGGTCATATGTCTGAATAATATGAAAATGTAAGACAAAAATAGAGTGAGCTAGAAAGCTCAGTGTGCCCTTTAAGTGCTAACAGATAATACTTTCAAAACATATAAATCAAACATGTTGTAATAAAGGCAACATAATAACAAAACAATAGTAATACTCTGGGAAACTGCTTTCACTCTTTCTAGTTTGCAGTTCACTTTTTGCTCTTGGGATGTCTTTGTGGAGAGGGCATGCTCAACATGGAGGGGTAAATCTATGCTAACAACGATCATGAAGCTTCTTCTTAATGCTCTGGTTTACTTACTCTGGGAGGAACGAAACAAACGTATGTTCCAAGGTCGCCCAAGGCCTGCTAGTGAATTATTAAAGACTGTTAAAGATGTAATTAGTTTACAACTTAGAGGTAGGATTTTTAAAAGAGTTGATGTGAATATTTCTCTTTGCAACCACTGGGGAATAGTTGATTGCTGATTATTTGTATGTATTGTTCTGTTTTGGACCCAGTATGTTTATGTAGCTTTTTTGGCTATTCTGGATAATAAAATTTTGACTTATCCAAAAAAAATAGTAATACCACATATTTTATCCTCAGAATACCACAATAGATGAACATACCTAGCGCTATTATAAGAGTCCATTTACATACTCAGATTGTCATACACATGAACTTGGAAGAATATTTAATTACAGGGCATACACGATCCATATGGGTTACTTCTTAGGAAATATTTCATAACGAATATAAAGGTTTCAATCATAATTTTCAAGATAAAACTGAATATAATGTTGAAAACCAAACATAAACAAATTTGTTTCAAGAACAAATCATGAATAAATTCAAAATTCTTGAAAAATTTTATCTAAGGAAGAGTAAAGAGTGATAAAAACAAATTAGAAACATATATATCTTTATTTTCTAATTCAGGAGTTAAATATGTTGTATCTATTAAGATAAATATTGACTATTGTCTTTAATAATTTATAAACTCATGCTCTGAAATAAATTTTAACTTTTTATAATATATTCTTATGAAGTAAATTGTGAGCTTTGAAGCAAGAAAACTTTAAGAAAGATTATCCTTCAGAAAAAGAAATCATCTTCTAAGTAAAATTGATGTCCTAAGATATTACCATATCACATCAATCATAATTATAATTATTAATTTGATTCACTTAAATCGACTTTAAAAAATTCCATAACATTGAATGATGATCACTAATTAACTAATGATTAGTTGATATAGTTTAGATCTTACAACTGAAGTAATCATTTAAAGTGTCTAAACGACATCAGATGTCTACACCAGTCTTATGACTAAATATCAAGTATTAAACTAAGTTTACACAAAAATTAACTATCCAGATTGACATCTAAGTCTCGGGAGTTTCAAAAAATACTAGAAAATTTTGTGAAATGGTTTTTCAAAAACAATTCTCTTGTTTGTTTAAATATAATTTTGCATATTTATTTAAAAAATCCAGAATTATAGTAGGCTACACAATTTGAGTGTTTAATCTAGCTCCAATACCACTAAATGTAACCCCTAAACTCAACCTAATAGTTACAACTAAATCAATGTAGCTACGTTGATCACAAAAATGGTCTACGAATGAAGTTTGTTTTATAAATCGTTTTAAAAACATTTGCCAAATATAATATCAGAAGTAAAGTCATGTCATAGTTTCAGAGGTTAAAAATAAATATTGTAACAACCCAAAAATTTGAACAAAATATTTAATTGTAAATTGAGGTTTTAATTAAGTAATTTGGTGAAATTTGGGGACTAAATTAAAAGATTTTAAAAATTTGTAGCTTGTTTTAGAGTTAAAGAAAATTTAGAGACCAAGCCCTGAATTTACCCAAGAAAAGTTGATGAAGTTTGGTATTATATACGGCAATTGGTTTCTGAAAAATCAGAAACCAATTGCTCCTAAATTGAGCCTAAACTTTCTTCCCCAACTTTAACTTCCGACAACGATTTTGACGTCGTCCGACCTTCGATCGTTGTTTTGGAAAAACCATCGTGTTCATCATCGAGCGAGGAACAAATCCCTTAAGTTAATTGAAGTGAAACGCTGCCAAACGCCTGGAATTTTCAGTCAAAGTCTCGACGTTTTTTTAGCTCAATCGCCGAGAAAATCTTAAATTCATCGCCGATCGTTGATCCGTTTACGACACCTCCGGCACCATCGTGTTCCTTGTGCCGTTTCGAGCCCACCGGTGTCCTCTTTTTTCTCCGGCGGCGGCGGCGCTTGTGGTGGTGAAGCGGTCAAAGTTTCCGATTTGATGAAATCGAGCTCTCCGCCGTTCAAAAATTTGAACCGAGCTTTGTAAATATCTCGAAATCGCTCAAAATAATTTTAGAAATTTTTCCGTGAATTTTACGCTGCCGGAAGACGTCCCACGCGCCCCCATGTGCCGTCACTACGCTTGGGGAAGGTCAAAATGACCGGTTTGACCGGTTCCGACCCGACCCGTTGACCGTTGACCGGGTGACATGTTAAGAATTAATTCGAAATGGGTGCTATTTTGGGAATTAAATCGAAATGGGTGCTATTTTGAGAATTAATTCAAAAAGGGTGCTATTTTGGGAATTTAATTAAAAATGGTGCTATTTATGTAAAATGGTTGACAATTTGTTGACCTCCTTTGACCAGAACTTTAACCGGCCATTAAACAACCGTTAATCTTTTCCGAGAATACCTATCTTGACATTTTTTGACGTTCCGAATCTGTTTTTGGGGACCGGTTTCACAAAATTCAAACCCGAAAGTCTACGAATTGTCAGTCAAACCCGTTAACTTTGAATTTGACCAAGAATTCAGAATTTTGGAAGGTCATACTTTATGTTTTTCGACGTCCTGAATCTGATTCTGAAGTCCGTTTTGTCAAATTCTGACCCAAAATCCCTGAATCAAGCATGTGAACCCAAAAAGGCTTAGTATTTTAGTATTTTGATTATTTATTTGAGAATTGGTTAAAGAATTGATTCAATAAAATATTTTATGAAGGTACTCGTGTTTCACCTGAACGAGGATCAGTTAGGTCCGGAATTGTTCGTTCGTCAGATCAGCCCGAACCACGTACTACTAGACTTACCCGTAGATTTCCGTATATTATTTAAATAAATATTAAGATTATTTATATTAGGATTCCAATATAGATTTTTTTCAATTCGTATGATCTAGCGCTGCAGCAGAGCGTGATCGGCAAAACCAATAATAGGCTTCCCTATATGATTTCTCAAACTGTTACAGGTGTGTTTCCTGATAGTGTTATATTATTGTTTTAAAGTATATAAATATTTGAATATTGTGTATCTGATTTCTGATTTACTATATATTTCTGATATGATTTCTGGTTACGGTATTTTATACCGTTTTCTGAATACTAATTACCCAACATCTGAATTACCATACATTACTGATTTGATTTTTGATTTCTGTATTTCTATTTATGGTTTTCAAGCTTGAAATATTTTTATGTTTTTAAAGAATTATTCATTGTTTTACGCGCATACATTCATGTTCATTACTATCATTGGGGGGATATTATTGGAGGAATATTATCTGCAGGCTCCTCGACTGTGTGCTCAGGGCCTTACTGGTTGTGCAGGGTGTATGGTTCTGGGGAACCTACACAAACAGATTGTGAAAGGATGGAGGTAGTGTTCATGTTTTCAAAACATATTGCATAAACAAATTTTATTAAAATATTTTGTTAATATGTTTTTTATACACTGTATGGAGCATACTAAGCTTTTTAGCTCATTCTGTAGTTTTTACCTTTTTCAGATAACAGCAGACCGTAAGCTAGCAGATTTGGCATCAGGAGAGATCAACTACTTATTTTGTACGAACACATATATCTCTATATGTTTTTCGGTTATGTTGGGTGACATGTATTGCTATCGTTTTGGATATATCCGTATTATCAATATTTTGTTTTATATTATATCAAATGTATTTAAAAAAAAGAAAAAAAACTCTAAATGGGATATGTGACCACTTAGGTTTGGGTCTAACTTACAGACCGAGTCTGGAGGGTTACATTTGGTGGTATCAGAGCCTTCGATTTTAAACAGTCGGACTGTATATGGGTCCTAAATTATGGATTTTTAAGAAATAAAAAAAATGTCACCTTATTTTATGATTTAAAATTTTCTCGAGATCCCTGATGCTAATCTGACATATGTTTCAAATTATTTCTGTAGAGCCTTATAGATCCAACGATGAGTGCTGCTAGAGGTCGTAGGACAGGACGTGGACGTGGTCGAGGGCGAGTTGCTCAACCTTCTGTTACGATTGACGATCCGATGTCTCCACGTGATCCTCCTGTTCCGCAAGTAGATCCGACCCTTTCTCATGATGATCATTTTACTCCTGTGAGAGACCCTCCCATCACTGGAGATGAGGATACTGACGTGAATGAAGACGTCATTAATAGAGCTATATTTCATATGTTTCAGAGAGCTGCCAGAGCCCCTAGTAATATGACTGCGGTTGAGATTTCAAATTCTCTGGTTGCTGCTGGTGTAGTTCCATTCGAGGGTATTACCGGTGGACCCCCGACAGACGCTAAGTATTGGTTAGGATTATGGATGAGATGGACCTCGGACCTGAGCAAAAGTTGAAGGGGGCCACAACTATGTTGAAGAAAGAGAGCTTTAGATGGTGGCAATCAATTTCTGGTAATATACCGAGAAACCAGTTAACATGAGATCTTTTTAAGACTCGCTTCCGGAGTCCCTACATCGGAGAGAGATACTTGCAGGAGCGACGTCAGTAGTTTCAGGATCTGGAGCAGGGTAATATGTCTGTTATGAACTACGAGGTTGAGTTCATCCGATTAAGCCGTTATGCTCCTGGACTTGTTGGCACAGAGACAGATAAATGCTTGAGATTCGAAAATGGACTCCGGTATGAGATCAGGAGTCGACTCGCTACCCACCGGGAGAGGAATTTTGATGCATCGGTTGAGATAGCCAAGACTGCTGAGGAAATAGAGCGATTGGGTATGGATCACAAGAGAGATAGTGATCGATCCCAAAATCGATTCAGGAGGCCTTCTGGTTCTGTTGATTCTTCTACACACCCTAACAAGAGAGGCAGGGGTGAGTCATTTCAGAGAGACGGTGCGAGTGTCAGACCTGTTGCATCTGGTTCTTCAACTTTTCAACCTTTTAGACATGGTGGATCTTCGGGGTCGCAATCTTTGCAGTCATGTAATTATTGTGGGAAACCTCATTATGGGGAATGCAGGAAGAAATTTGGGTACATATTTTAGATGTGGTTCAGGTGACCATATTGTAAAGGATTGTCCAGAGTTAACTTATTCAGTTCAGACACCAGCTCGTACTCCCGCTAGTTCTCATAGTACAGTTCAGACTCCAGCAGGGGGTCGTGCTCAAGAGAGAGCACCTGGATCGGCTAGTAGAGGCCGAGCATCTCAGAGTAGGGGTCCAGTCAGATCTGAGGCCAGACAACCTGCATTGGTTTACACTGCTAGACTTCGACAAGATCGTGATGGGCCTAATGTGACTGCAGGTACTGTTACTATTCATTCAGTTCCCAACTTTGCATTGTTTGATAGTGGCTCTACCAATTCCTATGTATCGCATTATGTTTCTGAGGGTCTAAATATTCCTGTTGAGAATACTGAGCACTCGGTGATAGTTCAAAGTCCCTTAGGCAAGTCCATTGTGTTGGATCGTATTTTTAGAAAATATCCTATAGAGATCAATGGGGAGATTTTTCTGGCCGACCTTATGGAGTTACCTTTAGAAGAGTTTGATTTGATTCTCGGTGTAGATTGGTTGGACAAACATTGAGTAAATATTGATTTTGAGACCAAAAGAGTTGTTCTGAAGACCCCAGATAATCGAAAGATTGTAATGATTGGGAAATGCCGTGGATTTCTGACGAATGTTGTATCTGCGTTGGTAGCTGAGAAGATGATCAGGAAAGGTTCTGAGGTGTTTCTTGCTTATATATTGGATACCAGGAGTTCTCAATCTGATATTGAAGGCATCCGAATTGTTAAGGAATTTCCCGATGTTTTTCCCGAGGAGTTGCCTGGATTACCTCCAGATAGAGAGGTTGAGTTTGAAATTGAAGTCTATTATGGTTCCACTCCAGTTTCAATGGCTCCTTATCGTATGGCCCCAAAGGAGCTTAAAGAACTAAAAGTCCAACTCCAGGAGTTGTTGGACAGGGGATTTATCCGACCCAATGTATCACTGTGGGGAGCCCCAGTTCTCTTTGTCAAGAAGAAAGATGGGACATTGAGACTTTGTATCGATTATAGGAAACTGAACAAGCTCACGGTTAAAAACAAATATCTTCTGCCTCGAATCGATGATCTATTTGACCAATTTTGAGGGGCTTCGATCTTTTCAAAAATAGACTTGAGGTCTGGTTATTATCAACTCAAAGTGAAAGACTCGGATATTCCGAAGACTGCTTTTCGTACCTGGTATGGGCATTATGAGTTTTTAGTGATGTCATTCGGGTTGACAAATGCCCCTGCTGCATTTATGGATCTGATGCATCTGGTGTTTCGACCTTATTTGGACCAGTTTGTTGTTGTGTTCATTGATGACATACTGGTGTATTCTAGAAGTGAAGAAGAACATGAGGAGCATTTAAAGATTGTTCTACAGATTCTCAGGGAGAATAAGCTTTACGCTAAGTTGAGCAAGTGTGAGTTCTGGCTCAGCGAAGTGACTTTTCTTGGACATATCGTTTCTGCTGATGGTATTCGGGAGGATCCAAGCAAAGTGGAGGCTATTCTGAACTGGAAGCAACCCAGGAACGTTTCTGAGATTCGTAGTTTCTTGGGCTTAGCTGGTTACTACCATCGTTTCGTTGAGGTGTTCTCCCTTATTGCAGCTCCTCTAATGAAACTATTGAGGAAAGATGTTCCATTTGTCTGGTCTGAGAACCAACAAGCTAGCTTTGAGAAACTGAAGACTGTTCTAACTCAAGCCCCAGTACTGATTCAGCCTGAATATGGGAAAGATTTTTCTGTCTACAGTGATGCTTCTCATTCTGGATTAGGTTGTGTTTTGATGCAAGATAGGAAGGTTGTCTCTTATGCTTCGCGTCAATTAAAGCCGCATGAGCGTAACTATCCTATTCACGATCTGGAGTTAGTTGCCGTGGTTTTTGCTTTAAAGATCTGGAGACATTACCTATACGGAGAAAAGTGTTATATTTATACTGATCATAAGAGTCTGAAGTATCTACTTACTCAGAAAGAATTGAATTTGAGACAACGCCGCTGGTTGGAGCTTCTAAAGGACTATGATTTGGAGATAGAATATCATCCAGAGAAGGCTAATGTAGTGGCAGACGCCTTGAGCCGTAAGGCAATATCAGATCTCAGAGCCTTATTCGCCAACTTGAGTATATTTGATGATAATAGTCTGTTAGCAGAGTTGCAGGTTAAACCTACTTTGGCCGAGGAGATTAAGACCAAACAACTTCTGGATAGCTCATTGCTTTCCATTATTGAGCAAGTTAAACAAGATCGAGTTCAGAGTATATTGTGGATCAGGATGGTATTTTGTGTTTTCACGGTCGTTACTGCGTTCCTAAAGATGTTGAATTGAGACGGATTATTCTTCAGGAGGCTCATAGTAGTCCTTATGCTATGCATCCTGGCGGGGACAAAATGTATAATAATCTCAAAGAGCGCTACTTCTGGAATGGTATGAAAAAGAATATTTTAGATTTTATGGCGAGGTGTTTGACTTGTCAGCAAGTTAAGGCAGAACACCAGCATTCATCTGGAATGTTACAGTCAATTAAGATTCCTGAGTGGAAATGAGAGCGCATTACGATGGACTTCGTTACTAGTCTTCCTTTGACTCCTTCTTAAAAGGTTTCTATTTGGGTGATAGTTGATCGACTCACCAAGTCAGCGCACTTTATCCCTATTCGGATTAATTATTCTCTGGACAAACTGGCTAAGTTGTACATTTCTGAGATCGTTAGACTTCATGATGTTCCATTGTCTATCATATGTGATCGAGATCCGAGGTTCACTTCCAGGTTCTGGAAGGCTTTGCACGAGACTCTGGGTACACGTTTGAATTTCAGTACATCTTTTCATCCTCAGACTGATGGACAATTTGAGCGAGTAATTCAGGTGTTGGAGGATATGTGACGGGGTTGTGTGATTGATTTTCATGGTAGTTGGGAAGATTTCTTGCCATTAGTTGAGTTTGCTTACAATAATAGTTACCAGACAAGTATTCGCATGGCACCGTACGAGGCTCTGTATGGACGTAGATGTCGTACTCCTATATGTTGGACAGAGTTGCATGATAGAAAAACTTTGGGTCCAGACTTGGTTAAAGAGACTGAAGATACTGTTAGATTGATCCGTGATCGCTTAAAAGAGGCATTCGATATACATAAATCATACGCAGATAAGCGACGTAAGGATATCGAGTTTGAGGTTGAAGAGCAGGTTTTTCTCAAGGTATCCCCATGGAAGAAGGTATTGAGATTTGGATGTAAGGAAAAACTAAGTCCGCGATTTATTGGGCCGTATAGTATTTTGAATAAAGTTGGACCTGTTGCTTATCAGCTTGAGTAGCCTTCACAGCTCAGTCGTATTCATGATGTTTTTCATGTGTCTATGTTAAAGCAATACCGGCTAGATCCAGATCACATTATTCAAGTTGATGAGGTAGAGTTGGGACCTGATTTGTCATATGAGGAGGAGCCTGTTCAGGTTTTAGAGAGAGATGAGCAAGTTCTTCAGAATAGGCATATTCCAATGGTCAAAGTTCAGTGGAGTAATCGTAGCCCCTCAGAAGCTACTTGGGAGACATTGGAGTCAATTGAGGCTCAAATTCCTCATCTATTTGCATAAGGTAAATTTCGAGGACGAAATTTCTTGTAAAGGGGGAGAATTGTAACAACCCAAAAATTTGAACAAAATATATAATTGTAAATTGAGGTTTTAATTAAGTAATTTGGTGAAATTTGGGGACTAAATTAAAAGATTTTAAAAAATTTGTAGCTTGTTTTAGATTTAAAGAAAATTCAAGGACCAAGCCCTGGATTTACCCAAGAAAAGTTGGTGAAGTTTGGTATTATATACGGCAATTGGTTTCTGAAAAATCAGAAACCAATTGCTCTTAAATGGAGCCTAAACTTCCTTCCCCAACGTCAACTTCCGACAACGATTTCGACATCGTCCGACCTCCGATCGTTGTTTTGGAAACACCATCGTGTTCATCATCGAGCGAGGAACAAATCCCTTAAGTTAATTGAAGTGAAACGCTGCCAAACGCCGGGAATTTCCAGTCAAAGTCTCGACATTTTTTAGCTCAATCGCCGAGAAAATCTTAAATTCATCGCCGATCGTTGATCCGTTTACGACACCTCCGACACCATCGTGTTCCTTGTGCTGTTCCGAGTCCACCGGTGTCCTCTTTTTTCTCCGGCGGTGGTGGCGCGTGTGGTGGTGAAGCGGTCAAAGTTTTCGATTTGATGAAATCGAGCTCTCTGCCATTCAAAAATTTGAACCGAGCTTTGTAAGTATCTCGAAATCGTTCAAAATAATTTTTAGAAAATTTTTCGTGAATTTTACGCTGCCGGAAGACGTCCCACGCGCTCCCATGCGCCGTCACTGCGCGTGGGGAAGGTCGAAATGACCGGTTTGACCGGTTCCGACCCGACCCGTTGACCCGACCCGACCCGTTGACCTTTGACCGAGTGACATGTTGGGAATTAATTCAAAATGGGTGCTATTTTGGGAATTAATTCGAAAAGGGTGCTATTCCAGGAATTTAATTAAAAAGGGTGCTATTTCTGTAAAATGGTTGACAGTTTGTTGACCACCTTTGACCAGAACTTTGATCGGCTTTGACCGGCCATTAAACAACCGTTAATCTTTTCCGAGAATATCTATCCTGACATTTTTTGACGTTCCGAATCTGTTTTTGGGGTCGGTTTCACAAAATTCAAACCCGAAAGTTTCTGAATCGTTAATCAAACCCGTTAACTTTGATTTTGACCAAGAATTCAGAATTTTGGAAGGTCATACTTTATGTTTTTCGACGTCCTGAATCTGATTCTGATGTTCGTTTTGTCAAATTCTGACCCAAAATCCCCGAATCAAGCATATGAACCCAAAAAGGCTTAGTATTTTAGTATTTTGATTATTTATTTGAGAATTGGTTAAGGATTTGATTCAGTAAAATATTTTATAAAGGTACTCGTATTTCACCTGAATGAGGATCAGTTAGGTTCGAAATTGTTCGTTCGTCAGATCAGCCTGAACCACGTACTACTAGACTTACCCGTAGGTTTCCGTATATTATTTAAATAAAGATTAAGATTATTTATATTAGGATTCCAATATGGATTTTTTTCAATTCGTAGGATCTAGCGCTGCAGCAGAGCGTGATCGACAAAACCAGTAATAGGCTTCCCTATCTGATTTCTCAGACTGTTACAGGTGTGTTTCCTGATAGTGTTATATTATTATTATTTTAAAGTATATAAATATCTGAATATTGTGTATCTGATTTCTGATTTACTGTATATTTCTGATATGATTTCTGGTTACGGTATTTTATACCGTTTTCTGAATACTAATTACCCCACATCTGAATTACCGTACATTACTGATTTGATTTTTGATTTCTGTATTTCTGTTTATGGTTTTCAAGCTTGAAACATTCTTATGTTTTTAAAGAATTATTCATTGTTTTATGTACATACATTCATGTTCATTACTATCATTGGGGGAGATATTATTGGAGGAAGATTATCTGCAGGCTCCTCGACTGTGTGCTCAGGGCCTTACTGGTTGTGCGGGGTGTATGGTTCTGGGGAACCTACACAAACAGATTGTGAAAGGATGGGGGTAGTGTTCATGTTTTCAAAACATATTGCATAAACAAATTTTATTAAATTATTTTGTTAATATGTTTTTTAATACATTGTATGAAGCACACTGAGCTTTTTAGCTCATTCTGTAGTTTTTAACTTTTTCAGATAACAGCATACCGTAAGCTAGCAGATTTGGCATCAGGAGAGATCAACTACTTATTTTGTACGAACGTATATCTCTATATGTTTTTCGGTTATGTTTGGTGACATGTATTGCTATCGTTTTGGATATATTTGTATTATTAATATTTTGTTTTATATTATATCAAATGTATTTTAAAAAAAGAAAAAAAAAACTCTGAATGGGATATGTGACCACTTAGGTTTGGGTCTAACTTACAGACCGGGTATGGAGGGTTACAAATATTTAACCTCATACAATGTAGAATTTAGACTACACTTCCGATAGCCAAATCAGTCATACATCTAGATAATCTAAAGATGTAAGACAAAAATAGAGTGAGCTAGAAAGTTTAGTGTTCTCTTTAAGTGCAAACAGCTAATAATGTCAAAACCCTGATTAAACAAGCATTATGTAATAAAGGCAAAATAATAACCAGACAATAGTAAAACTAAATATTTTACTCTCAAAATGCCACAACATATGTACACAATCCTACTTTTCTTTAGAGAGTAACATGATAGGAACGTTACCTTCTGAAGATGAACCCGAAACTTCTGAAGATAGATATAGAATAGAAAATAGAAATTAGGGTGAAGACATTACCCTTCAAAGAGGAACCCAATAAAAATAAGAAAACATGACAAAGATGTTACCTTCTGAAGAAGATTATCTCCAAACAAAAACTCAATAGAAACCAGGGAACATGATGGAGATGTTTCCCTCTAAAGAGGATCCCTAGACCTCCGTAGATAGTCTTAATACAAAAATTATACCAACCTTCAAATAGTGCAAAATACAATAATATTCAGCGTCAAGATATACTTGCAATATATATATATAAAAGAAAAAAATAGGACACAATATAATAAGTAAACATATGGTACAAACCAAGGAACACACCTATATCAGTTAAACGGTACCGACTAAGCCCTACGCTCCCACAATCGATAATACTAGGTCCTTCGTACAGGGAACATAACAATAACAACGTAGCACTATATGAGTACTAAAAATAATACATACTTAAACAATAATAACTAGTAATTTATTTAAGGACAACTACAAGTATCTCGAGTCAAACGTAAGGAGTCAAACTGAGCTGAACGAAGGTGATCCGGATGTACTGAAGAGCGATGCAGAGAAATGTGATCACCTTTCATAACATAATATCACAATATGACTAGAAATTCATGAATTTAATTAATATAACTATACTATAAAGCAATAAAATACGTAAAACATGGTTTTCGGGTCAAAATTTTAAAAAATGGACTATAGAAACGGACTTACGATGTCGAAAAACATAGGGATATGGGTCAATGGAAAAAGTCAACGATAAAATTAATAGTTAAAGACAACAGTCAACATTCCATTTAACGGTTTGATGCGGGTAGACTGATTCAATACAAGTTTAAGATCACTCCAGTTGTATTGGTTTAACAACTTGTATCAACGGTTGCAGGAATAAGTCCCACATATACAGTGGCGATGCATGTGACGCGTGGGACAACTTTTGGTGGATAAAAGGACACCAAATTTTCCAAATTAACATTTTAAGGCGCGATCAGATCAGAATGAGGTGAGCAGAGCATTGGTGCCAATGGTGCACCCCACGATGGCTTTCCAAAAATGGAAAGTGATGGAGAGTGGGAGAGGTTGAAACATGCGACAAAATTTTTTTTAAAAAAAAAATTGGGGAAATAGAAAATCAAAACTAAAAGATGGTTATTTGAATAACCTAAACTTAGGGTTAATCACATGAAAACTCCCTGGACTTTTAGGAAACTCAACGAACGACAAAATTTTTTAAAATGGTTAACATCTGACCCCCCATATTGAGGTGTGATAGTTCTAGGTTTGTAAAGAGTGGGGTGGAGCGAGGTTTTCATCAATTGTCCTTCCAGGCCAAGTGAATTTTCAAAGAAGGGGTTGTCTCCAAAATGGATGGACGACAACCCTTTTTTTATGGGAATTAGCATTTAGTAGAATAAATCGTAATCACTTGCGTATCCTTATTAGTAAGCCTATCAAGAGGGTTTGCCAGAGGGGTAAGTGTACCATCCTTATGGGGTATAATTACATTGAGGCAGGGTTCTTGGTTAGGAAGGTTACGGTGCAAGCTTCCTTCATATGACCAAATCTTCCGCAAGAGAAACAAATATGAGAAAGGTTCTCATATTCCACCATTCGTAAGGTCGACATAGACAATCACTCTTGCGAACCTCTTTTTATTGATGGTATCTTTATGGACATCCAATTAGGCCACCTTGCCAACAAGACTATCAATACTACTTAGGATTTTCTTATTATAGATGTACTCCGGTAAACATAGGAATGGATTCCAGACTATGATAGTGGTTGGGTAGGGCTGAGAGGTTCGGAATTCCATTGTCCATGGTTAAACCGTTAAATATTGGCCGAAGATGATCTAGGGACCTTCGGCCAAAACTTTAGAGTAGTCTTATTCATTTTGAAATCATGCCAGAAAGTATTCGTTTTCGAGATCCATAAGAGTGAACGGTCGAGCAAGTCGCTATAGAGCGTAGGTTTTGTTGGTGAGAACGTTAAGCCTGATGTTTCTCCTCAGTAATTTCAAGATCATCGTTTTGGTTACGCTCGCTTCCATAATACGCACGGTCAGAAAATTGGATGGAGGTGACAAACGTGGTAATTGTCAAATAAATAAGCTTTTTTTTCTTCATATAAGTAAGCTATGAAAGCATAATAGAGAAGAAAGGGTTCGTCCATAGGGATTCGAAATTTTCTAATTTAGATTTGATTTGATGCTAACCAAGAAACCTAAACAAAATAATTAAAAAGAGGGGGTTTGATAATCAAGTAACTAAATAAATAAAATAAAATAAAATAAAACAAAAGTGAAAGCAATAAAAATAAGAAAATTAAATTCTAGAGAATTAATTAAGATGAGAGATAGCCTTCAGCTTCGCTTTGCCTCAATCTGTCTCAATCACTGAAATAGGTTTTACTTCGAATATTTCCCAGTTACAGTCTACAAGGTCCAACCCTTGTAACTTGCTCTCCTCTCTGGTGAACTAAGTTTCCAAAGTCAATCGTAGAAATTTAGCTATTGTTTGAATTAATATCGACTATCGATATTAACACCAATATTGGTTTAGGAACTAGAAAAGCTCGCACTCGGATTATGGTGTATTAAACTATAGATCACAATATCAATCAAGGCAATGTACACTCTTTAGATTGACGGTATTGAGATTTTTTTAAAGAAAATGTCGATTTCCTCTCCTTGTCTATCAAAAATCAAGTAAGAATATGAAGATGTGAAGCGTTTTTACAATTCTCACGAGATCAAATCGAGTCGTAGCTTAGCTATCAGCTAAGAAAAAGTTTAGTCAAGTATAATAGAATTTATACTTGGTGTGTGAAAGAGAGAAAAGATGAAGAAGAAAACAATTTTATTGAAAGAAACTGAAATAAATAAAAAGTCAAAATCAGTTCTATACTGAATTCTGAACATGTTCTCTCAAGCTTCACCCCTAGAGGGTATTTATAGCTTTGAGATAATTCTAATGAACATAAAATATTAACTTTCAAGAAAATTAAAACACTTAATTCCTAAATAATAGTAAACTAAAAATCCTAATAATAAATAATTAAAATCCTAATTGAAATTCTACGCAAACTAGAATCATAATTAATCAAATAATAAAATCTCAAATGTTTGAATTTAATTACAATTTTTAATTCCTTAGGCTAAGATAGTATCAAAGAGTGTTACATAGCAGAAAATTTTGAAAAAATCAAAGAATTTCAAAAAGAAATTATAAAAATCATATTATTTTAGATATTTTTTTTATATTTTCTATTAATAATATATTTTATAAATTTATATATTATCTTAAAATTTTATAAATTTATTCTTATAACATAAAATTTTACATTCACCGTTATCATATATCGACATCATACAATGAGGAGGAACCTTACCATCTTTTCCAAGTCCAACTCTTTTAAGTTATGAGCTCTCTTATTACTTCAATGTGCCCATTCACCGAAGTAACGTGCATGGGACTAAAACCATGTTAAATTTATTGAGATTAAAGATTTATTTAATCTCCGTTATTTTAAATTAAAATAATTTATCTTTCGATATTTGATTATAAATCCGTTCTTATTCATCTTACATCCAAATAAATCATATGATAAAATACAATCAATTGATTTGAACTGATATTTTCTTTAAAAAAAAATTAAGAAACGAAACCAATATGTTTTACGCTAATGATGATGAGGTTTCCATGAATTCAAACATCCATCGTGTGCTGACCAACGAAAACTACCAGTTATATTACGAGCAGCCTTGGGGTACTTGGTCACAGCCGCCTTGAGCCGCTTCCAGTCGCGGAGGACAGCCGTCAAATCCCTAACCTTGGCGCCGATGTGCCGGCAACAATTTGCATGGACTGTTGTTACTGCTCCGACGTCCCGACTGTCTTCACAGAAGCCGCTGAAATGCCTCGTCTCCAAGAACATAACTCGGAGATCAAACTCGGCGACGATTCCGTGTCGCAGTAGGTCTAACAACACATCTTGCTCTTTTCGCCTCGTGGAGTTGTCCTTGAGCGAGTACCATCGGTCGAAGAGAGCGATCGTCTTGTTGTTTGATCGGATGTGGTAGAAACCTGTATTGATAAAATTATGATCGGGTCGTGGATCACCGTAATATTTATCAACGCTAATTTGGAGATCCTCGGTTCCATTTAGACCCAGCTTTACAAATGGATTTCGCAACCACATTACGTCGGTGTCCTAATTGAATGAGCAAAAGATAATATCAATCGAACTAAATAAATTTACAGATTAATTATTTAACCTACTTAAACAAAACGAACCTAACCCCAACCACCCAGTCCATAAACACCAATAATTTGTTTAGTTGGTTTATTGATATTAGAGGGTTAGTGAGCAAAACACCACCACACTGTCATGTCCCCGTGAAACAACCTTAACCAAACATTAGGGTAGATGCTCTTGACGTAATAAAAACAGCAATAATGAGAATATTAAACGATTAAAATTGTATAATTGAAATATTAAACTATACAATCGTTACTGTTCACATAAAAGAAGAATCTATGCTTATTATTTAGAAAAAGGCATATGGGACTGATTTTATTAATTAAATAGCATCAATGAAGTTATGAAAACAATTGAAATTAAAAAAAATGTTGTTAAATAATTTATAATAGAACATTGTTTAAGAAAACTATGCACAAATTTCTCCGGTTCACGTCATGGTGTAATACTTTAAGAATTATTATTATCAATTTAGGCATAATAACAAAATTAGCAGCCAATGTTTGCATAAGTTATCATTTTGCACCCTATTGTTCTTTTGGAATATTTTGGCTCTCATTGTTTCATTTTTTTTTATCAAAATAGCCCATGTTGGATGAAAATAGTTAGTTGACTAACAGCATTGGCAGATGTATGTATAACCCACGGTGGGCACGCGCCTACCCTGGAATCTAAATTTCTTTATGTTAGTTTTTCATTTTACTGAATGTGCGCACCTTGAAATTTTATTTGAACCTACCCCATAAGATTTTTTTTGTTATTAATATATATGTGTCCACCCTGAAAGATATTTTTACGTATTTAATTGATGGTGCATGTCATATCATCACTTTAAGTGAAATGACACATAATATATCACCACTTTGTGTGATGTAGCACATGACAAATCATCAATTTTGATAATATATCATGTGTCATATCATCACTTTAATTGATATGATATATTTTGCATCATCATTTTGGTTATGTGATACATGATGCACTAACAATATGTGTTGATTGTCAATCAACTAACGGTTTTCATTTAACATGGACTATCTTGATAAAAAAAATTAAAAAGTTGGAGGTTAAAACATTTCAAAAAAAAATAAAGAACAAAATGATCATTTGTATAAATGTTAGGTACTAATGTTATTATTATGCCATCAAATTAATATTTTAATTTGTCAAAATTAAAATTGATGAACATTGATCAAGAAGGTCAAAGAAAGCATACCGTAAAAATGAAATTGTATCCACGCTTCAAGACATCCAAAAGAAAAAGGGTTCTTCTCCACATCATCTTGATGAATTCCCGCGACATGTAAACCTTCTCCCCCCCGAAATCAACCCCCTCCGTCTCAAGCCGGTAACAACGCAACCGCTTGAACACGCACCGGTCGTGAGCCGTCTGATCCACCGTCACGAGGAGGAGATGGTCGAGCAACGGCCTGGTATCTTCTCCCAGCCAAAAGCTCTCCAAGAATAGGTCCAACATTGTCGTCTCGGCGTCGACAGTCTGCTCGACGTATGCTCGGTTGACGACCGCGATGATAACAGTCTTGTTCGGCATGGAAGCTCCCTCTAATGCCAATTCAAGCTCATCTTTTACAGGAAACTCAACAGTAGTCTGCGACAAGAGAAATGAGCTTTGTGTCTACAATAATAGATATAGATTCTGCATATATATATATAAACTTACATAATTTTTGGGTGGATCGTCGAGTTCATTATAGGGGAGTAAAGTTCTTGAAGGAGACCATATACAAATATAGAGAAAACCAGCAGAAAGGAGAAAAACTATGGCAGAAGTTCCTGGAGGTAAGTTCTTTGGATGTTCCATTGAATAATATTCATTTAGCGACAGATAGAACGGGGGTGTGTATGTATATATATATATAATATTCATTTAGTATTTTGGTTTTTGATGGCGTGTAGAGATGAAATTTGTTATATTAAGAATGGTCAAATTTGGCTTTGGTCCCTTACTATGTTCAAATTTGAAGGTTTAGCTTATTAGCCATTCTGACCAGAATGTGAAAGTTGTTTTTTCTTTCTTTCTTAAAACATCTCTTTCAAACTCATTGGCATGGACTTTTTGAACTGGAATGAATATTTTTAAAAAAAATTACATAGATATTTTTTAGTATAATAAGGGGACTAAAATCATAATTTGACCATACATAATTCAGGTAGAAATGTCACACAAAGTAGCTGAGGATGGACCCTTTAATTGGCATGGGTTTAATTTAGGTTAATAACTTATAAATGAATATAATCTGTGCGTTTTTTTATGTGAATTAAACATGGTTTTTGTTGTTATGGCATGGAATATAGAGATATTTGGCAGTCATGGGGAAATCTACTTTATTTGATCACCTAAAGTGGGCCATTAAATTAATATTATTCAAAAATAATCTATTTATTATAAAATTTAGATTTAATTAAAGTTTTACATATGATTTTTATACGCCGAATTTTATATCTTTTAAAACTTCAAAATAAACCATGATCTGATTTAAAAACAAACGCTTCTAGGGTGTCGTGATCATAAATAATTAAGCTGTGGAGGCTAAAAGAATATCAGCTTAATTAGGGACATCTGCAAATTATGAAGCATCTCTTATTTGTTCATTTCGTATTCGTCCATAGTTGGTTGCCAAGGAGTATATTTATACATTGCCCGTCTTAATAATTTACAGGGGTAGAGCACACAAATGGTATCTCCATTGTAGGGTGTTGTTTGGTTGAGTTCATCGATTATTAAAACTCACAAGATAGTCTTTCGACTATAGGGTGTTGCTTTGTTGAGTCATTCGACTATTAAAAGTTACAAAAGAATCACCTAACTATTCATATATTCTAAATTCACCATTTTATATTAAAAGTAGTGGTCGGCTAAGCTGAAATGTACCACCCCTTTTCTCGTATCTGTACCCGAATACTAGTCAATAATAAGACATCAAACATTTAAAATATTTATTATTCGAAAATCAATAAAATTCTATTTATTTTAAAATCATCAAATTTCAGCATCAATCATCAAATTTCAACATCAATCATAAAAAATATGTAATCATGTAAATCCGAAATAAAAATAATTTAACATTCAAATCGAGTTCGATTTCAGGCAGCAACATGACAGTTCAATATTGTTTCATATAAATAATGAAATTGCCTAAAAACTACCTAATTAAAAATTTATCCCCATAGTATATAAAATATAATTTACCAAATATTAACTTAGAAATCCATATTCATAGATGTAAGGTATGTCTCATAAATATACCGGTAAAGAGGACAAAGGACGTAAGCACATTTCTGAACCTCGTTAAAATTCTTGTAAATATGTACAAGGGTTTATTTATTATAAATAGAGATGTAACCTAAATCTATGAGACATTGAATAAAATTTCTAGCACCGTCTAGGCACTGAGGACGTAAGCACATTGCTGAACCTCATTAAAATTCTTGTGTTCTTTCCGTTTTCTTTACACGATTCTTCAACAATTGGTATCAGATGTTAGGAGCAAAATTCAAAGCTGTGAAATTTGATGGTCAGGGTAACTTCGGATTATGGCAAACAAGGGTGAAGGATCTGTTGGCGCAGCAAGGAATCCTGAAGGCTTTGAGACCTACAAAGCCGACGTCGATGGAGGAGGAAGATTGGGAAGAATTACAACAGCGAGCGGTGGGAACCATACGATTATGTTTGGCGGACGAGGTCATGTATCACGTCATGCATCTGTCGTCTCCAGATGAAATTTGGAAGAAATTGGAAAGCCAGTTTATGTCCAAATCCTTAACGACTAAACTGTATCTAAAGCAGCGGTTGTATGGGTTAAAGATACATGACGATCATGATTTGGCGCAACCCATGAATGTCTTCAATCAAATCGTTTCTGATTTAGCTCGGCTTGATGTGAAAATTGAGGATGAAGACAAAGCGATGATTCTGTTGTGTTTGTTGCCTCCCTTTACGAACACATGGTGACTACTCTAACATATGGGAAAAAGACTATCAAAGTTGAGGAGATTACTGCAGCCTTGTTGGCTCATAACCAGCGGAAGCAGAATGCATGGGAAAGCTCTCAAGTTGATAGCTTATATGTCAAAGGTAATCGGGACCGTGGACGGAAGCCAGAGAAGACATGGTCTAGGAAGCAGAATTTCAGATTTAAATCTAGGGATAAGAAAACAATTCATTATTACAAGTGCAAGGAGGCGGGACATATGAAGCGAGACTGTTCGAAGTTGAAAAAGCAGACTGATGAGAAGCGTGATGACTCATCCAAGTCTGTGAATGTGGCCGAGGATGACAATTCTGATTACAGTGATGGTGATACGCTCTCTATTTCAATGACTCAATTACGGATGCTTGGATTCTTGATTCTGGATGTTCTTATCACATCACGCCAAATATGGAATGGTTTTCGACATACAGGTCGGTTAATTCTGGTTCTGTTTATTTGGGTGATGATCGATGGTGCAATATTGTTGGTATTGGTGATGTCATAATTAAGATGTCTGATGGTTCTGTTCGGACGTTGAGTGGTGTTCGACATATCCCATATTTGAAGAAGAATTTGATTTCTTTGGGCACTTTGCACAAGAATGGTTTTATCCCTAAGGCTGATGAGGATAGGGAAATCATTTGGATTGTTAAAGGAGCTTTGACTGTGATGAAAGGAAAGATGACTGCAGGGAATATTTACAAATTGTTAGGGAATACTGTTGTAGGTGGAGTTCATTCTGTTGAGTCATGTGATGATACTACCAAACTGTGGCATATGTGTCTTGTTCATCTTAATGAACGTGGTATGGTTGAATTACATAAAAGAAATCTATTGCATGGTGTTAAAAGTTGTAAGCTCGATTTTTGCAAGTATTGTGTTCTTGGTAAACAGACTAAAGTTCATTTCAAGACTGCGAAGCACATAACTGAAGGGATTCTTAATTATGTGTATTCTGATGTATGGGGGCCTTCCACAACATCGTCTTTGGGTGGATCTAGGTATTATGTTACTTTTATTGAAGATTTTTCACGGAAAGTTTGGGTATATTTTTTGAAATAGAAGTATGATGTTTTTAAGAAGTTCAAGCTGTGGAAAGCTAAGGTAGAAAACCAAACAAGACGAAAAATCAAGTGTTTACGGTCTGACAATGGTACGGAGTACATAGATTCATAGTTTCTAAACTTCTATAAGGAGTATGGGATTAAGAGGCATTTTACAGTGCGTAAGACACCACAACAGAATGGTGTTACGGAACGGATAAACATGTCGTTGAATGAAAGAGCAGATGTTTGCGGTTGAATGCGGGCCTTCCCAAACACTTCTGGACTGAGGCTGTTAACATGGCGTGTTATCTTATCAATAGATCGCCAAGGGCATCATTGGCTGGGAAAGTTGCAGAAGAGGTATGGACTGGTCATGATGTTACTTTTGATCACTTACGGATTTTTGGTTGTCTTGCTTATGTGCATGTAACTGCTGATGAGAGATCCAAACTTGATGCAAAATCGAATGAGTGTATTTTTATGGGTTACAAGAAAGGTGTCAAAGGATTCAAGTTCTGGGATCCAGTTACGAAGAAAATTATGATCAGCAGAGATGTTATTTTTTATGAACAACCCATGTTACAACAGAAGAAAGACACGACGGTAGTGGATTTCGAGCAGTTTCTAGTTGAGAAAACAAAAACTTCTCAACCGACTTCTAGTGGTTCCGCTATGGATGATTTGCAGGATTATAGTCTCGCCAGAGACAGGGTGAGACGGACGAATATAAAGCCTCCAAACAGATTGGGTTTTGAAGACTTGGTCTCTTTTGCACTTACTGTTAGCAGTGATGATCCAGTTACTTTTCATAATGTTGTTACTAGTTAGAAAAACGACAAGTGGATGGCTATCATGGTTGAGGTGATGGAGTCTTTGAATCACAATCGCACATGGGAGTTAGTTCTCCTTCTTGAGGGTAAGAAGCTGATTGGTTGCAAATGGGTGTATAAGAAGAAACCAACAGTAACGGAAAAATGAGGAGAAGTTCAAGGCTCATTTGGTAGCAAAGGTTTTTTCATAGCAAAAAGGAGTTGATTATAATGGAATTTTTTCTCCTGTGGTCAGGCACACTTCAATCCGAGCAGTACTTGTATTGGTGGCTAGTTGGGATTTGTATTTAGAGCAGATGAATGTGAAAACTGCTTTTTTTCATGGTGATTTAGAGGAGCATATATATATGCGACAGCCTGGAGGTTTCACTTAACCTCGAGCATTTAGTTTGTGGATTAAAGAAATCTTTGTACAGGTTGAAGCAGTCTCTGAGACAATGGTACAAACGATTTGACTCCTATATGATCAAGATTGGCTACAAGCGATGTGAGTATGATTGTTGTGTCTATGTTAAGAGCCTTGACGATGGTTCTTTTATTTTTCTGTTACTGTATGTTGATGATATGTTAATTGCTGTGAAGAACATGGATGATGTTATCGGTTTGAAAACTTTATTGAGTCAGGAATTTGATACGAAAGATTTAGGTGCTACAAAGAAAATTATTGGAATAGAAATTTGCAGGGACAGAGACTCAAGGAAATTGTGGCTATCTCAACGGGGTTATGCTGAGAAAATGCTAGAAAGGTTTGCGATGAGCAGTGCAAAACCAGTGAGCACTCCATTGGCGAATCACTTTAAGCTCTCATCAAAACAGTGTCCTAAGATAGATAAGGAAGCTGAAGATATGGCAAAGGTTCCGTATTCTAATGTTGTTGTTTGTTTGATGTATGCAATGGTATGTAGTACTCCTCCTGATTTAGCTCATGTTGTTAGTCAAGTTTATAAGTACATGTCTAAACCTGGTAAGCAACATTGGGAAACAGTCAAGTGGATCTTTCGGTACTTAAAGGGTACTGTGGGACATGGAATTATTTTTAGTAGTCAGCAGGATAATCCTTCAGTTGTAGGATATGTGGATTCATACTATGCAGGTGACTTGGATAATAGAATATCTACGACATGGTATGTCTTTACTCTTGGTAGAGGGCCTATTGACTGGAAGTCTACTGTTCAATCTGTTGTGGCATTATCTACAACTGAAGCTAAATACATGGCAACAGCTGAAGCTGCAAAAGAAGCTTTATGGCTTATTGGTTTAGTGAAGAAGTTGGGTAAGAAGCTTTATGGAATTATTTTATATAGCCATAACCCAATGTATATTATATGAGAATGTAAGGGTAAGTGAGTCTCATCGATTGTGCACAATATGCACTCGAAAATGCCTCTTAGATAAATTACACTCGAAAGTGTCTCGTAGATATGTTGCACCATAGGTGCCATAAAGAATGTACACGAATATACCTCGTAGAATGTACAAATATGTATCATATAATCACTCAACCTCATGACATGCTAATTGTACCTAAGACTCAATATGCATACATTATGCATTTCTTATCAAATTATATAGTATTCATTTAACATAAGTATCCGTAGATACTATTCTTGACTTAATTGGAGGAAACAAGCAAATTTAATCATTGACAACAATCTTTGAACTTCTTGGACGAAATTACCTATCATCATATCAGATTAATTATAGTTAGTGTAAACTTTATCTAGATCAAGTTTTTTTTTCCACACATCTCATATCCAATCATAATGAATATCAATGTTTTGTTCAATAGTGATAGGCTGAATTTTTATATAAATGAATAGAGCTTTGATTATCACATTTGAGGACATACTTATCTTGCTTGTGATCTAATTCTTATAGAAATTTTTTCATCTGTTACATTCTTTGCGCGCTTCAGTTGCTGCAATGTACTCTACTTGTAATGTTGATAATGTCACACATTTTTTAGTTTTGATTGCCAAGAAATAGCTCCTTTGCAAAAGTAGTACAGAATTATTATGCAGCAGCTATGAGCATATCAACATATATTCGATGATAATATAAACGAAGACTCAATTAGTTGTTCTTAAGCTTATTTGGAAATATAAAGAAGACAACGTTGAACGGGATTTATTGCAACAGTGTATAATTAACGGACAAAATCAAATTAAAAGATTCCATCGTAACTAAAATTATATTTTTTTTTAACCAACGAAGGTTGGCCTGAGTGGAAGGGGCTCTGGTCGCTTAAGCAAGTGGTCTCTAGTTCGAACCCTTGTGGATGCATCAAACTTTCTTAGGAGAGGTCCCCACCTTTAGTGCCCGACTGTACCTTGGAGGATTAGTCCCAGACGAAGCCTGGGGATACCTCGGGATACCCAAAAAAATTATATTTTTAAGCTTCATTATAAAGTTATTTTATAATCTATATAACTTTTATCAAGACATAAACAGATGTTTAATAAGTTATTTGTAAAAAAGATACATCTTATCACGTGAAAATTATTTTTAAATAAAAATATTTAGTATTATATATATATATATATATAATACTAAATATAAGCATTTTAAATAATTATATATATATATATATATAATTTTTAAATAAAAATTATCTTTTTAGTCATTTAACTTTTTAAAAGTTATAAAATAAGAACTAAAATTTAGATTTTGTTAAAAATATAAGCATCGGTCATTAACTACCATTAAGGATGATGTGATATTTTAAATTAATAAAAAATATCTTCTTTGGTCCCTCAATTGTGACTAATTTTTTTATATTTTCAATTATTTTAAGTAAAAATTTCAAAAATATTATTTTTTAAAAAATATAATTTTAAATTATAAATTTATTTTTAAATTATATTTAAATTCATTAAATAAAAGTAAAAATTGACTACACTTTATGATAATTAAAATTGTTGGATCTAAAAAAAATATAAATTTTACAAATTTAATCATAACCAAATAAAAATATGTATAAAATAATTTGATGAATTAACAAATTCATAAAGTTATAATTTTAAAAATAAATTTTGAATTTCCATAATTAAAAAAAAACATTTTTAAAATTATTATTTAGAAATGTTAAAATTTATCGAAAATAAAACTTTCTTTATAATTTAGAGGCAAATGAGATTATTTTAATAATTTATTATGTCACTTTGTCCCTGATAGTTAAAGTTGTATCTTTTATTAAAAAAATAAATTTTAATATTTAAAAAGATTATTTTAACGTAATTTAGTGACTATTTAATTTTATTTTGTTATATAACCTTAAAATTTTTAAAATATGATTGTGTGTTTCAATGTGTTGTATTTATGATGTATTTCGAAATACGGCGTATACTGTAGACTCGTATGTGCGTCCTTACACTTTCCCAATGACGGATGATTTAATCAGACAAAACACACGTGGAACATATGAGAGAGAGTTCCGACAAAAAAAAAATTGCGTTCAAAATTCTAATTGGTCCCGACTATAGAGGAAATTGATGAAATATGCTGTTCATTTATCTCCACATTCATTGCATTTACCAAATATTTTTTTAATCATTTATTTAGATTTAGAGAGATTTTTTAACGTCACTACGTAGGGATGAACATGATTTGGATTAGGTTGGGTTTTTGATCTACCGATCTGACCCGAAAATAAGGAGTCCTCCACCAGAGATTCAACTTGACTCAACGAAAATAAGTTTCACTTGACCCGACCCGAAATAATAACAAAATATTTTTATTTAATAATAAAATATTTTTATTCAATAAAAATAGTGATTTGATTAAAAAATAATATATAGAGGGGTATTATTGTAATTATTCATAAATATATAATGTAAAATTATATTTTATTCGATTTGGGTTTTTTTCACCCTAAACCCGACCCGAGCATCACATTAAAAAACTCAACCCGAACTCGAATTATTTTAAAAAAATCCAAACCGATCGTATCGGGTCGAAACCCGTCGAATTCGAATTCTATGCTCATCCCTAGGCTCACGTGAATATTTTATTTTTATATTTTGAATACAATACAAAACACTCGTTTCAAAAAAATGATTGTATTTTTAAAAAACAAGATCAAGCATTCAACCCTAATCAATTTAAACTAACTAATGTCCGATAACGTAAAAAATTTCGAAGGATTAAATTCAATTTGTTACATTTATTAAGTTAAAGTAATTATAAAGTATTATATGTTTTATGTATTCTCAATTATTTGATAATGAACGTTTAATTACTTGATAATGAACGCTCAATTACTCTTGTATTTATTGGTGCTCGAACTCATGACCTTTAGGAACAACAACAATTCCTTTAACAAATGAGATAATTTGGATTTTGCAATTTGTTATATACTTAAAAGACTAAAACCGAAAATTAGATCATTCTTCGTATATAGTTTAATTTATGAATAAACGATACTCGTGAAAATTTGATTATAGAAAGATTTTAATCTAAGTATCGATATTTCAATGTTATAAATCAGACTATTGAACTATTTAAATAATATTAATTAAGTAATTTATCGTTAACATTTGATGAAGGGCTAGTGTGATAATTAAAAGATTGATATAACTATACATTCAATCCTCATTACTTATACATTTTATTAATTTAATTTAAATTTTAGTTTAATTTAATAAATTTAATTCTTTAATTAAATAATATCGAATATCATTATCTAATTGAATGCTCTTTTTAATGTTAATTTATTTAATTCAATAAAAATCTTAAACTCATTTTTATTTTTAATATTAAATTTTAGTAAATCTAATAATTGATTTATAATTAAATATTATATATATCAATTTTCATTGATTAGAAACTGCACAATCGGATCCCTCCCTCCTCCTTGTATAAACATCCACGCCTCAGATCATCTTGTTTTACGCTTTTGTTTCCTCATTCTGACCCCAAAATTGACGCTACCCAATCACTCTACACCACGGAATCAAAACGCACGAGCAATCATCGTCACGACACCGTAACGATCCCCGTCCGTACGGTTTTGTTCGGCGGCGTGGAACTCTTGGAATCCGATTTCCTCGGGGATCTACCGGATTTCAACCTCTTCTCCCTCGCCTCATCGACCTCCATCTGTTCTTGTCTGCACTCTTTGCTGCAAAACGGCGTATTCCCTCTGCAATCAACAATTACCCATCAGAAAAAAAAAACAAACAAACAAAGAGATCTGAAGTTTTGAGATCGATGTGGTGATGAAGAAAACAACTGACCTGTACATGAAAATATCGGAATTGCGAAGCGATTTACCGCAAACGGAGCAGGAATCGAGGTAGTGAGCTTCGTAGTTATCTGGGAAACAGGAGTAATAATAAGCCGACATGGCTGCCGGAGTAGCAAACGGAGCGGGGCGGGAATCGAAGGGTAAAGGGAAGAGTGAGGGAGGAGAGGGTGGGCTGAACCTTTTAAGGTATTTATAAAGCAAATGGAGTGCTTACAACTTGAGAGTTCAGAGATTTAGAGCTTTTTAAAAGAGTAGACTTTGACTTGGTGCAATCAAGTGGTGCACGCTCTATTGTAAGACTCATAAGCTCGGTTTGTGATGCTAGTTCTTGTACTAAGCAAGATACAATGGGTGGAATAAGCAAATCAAATCATATTTTAATGAATAATTGGATAATTGTATGTTTTGGTGTCTTAATTTGATACAAATATTCAAATTAGTATCTAATGTTTTGTGTTCTAGTTAGATATTAAAATTTGTTTTCTTATTTAAATTAATACTTAAATTTGTCTTCATTGTTAAAATAAATTATTTAATATAATTAAAAATTTAGACTAAAATGTCACTCTAGTATCCGTTTAAATCAAAAAGTCAAATTCAATACCTAATAAGATAAAAAAATGATAAGTACTAAATTGAACTTTAAAATAAATTTAGGCACGGAAATGTATAATTATCATGTTTTAAATTTGAACTTTAAAACAAATTAGTACCTAAACGTCACACTATTTATATGATGTACCTCTACTGCCTGGCTCGTAATTCTTTTTGGTAAATTATATTTAATAATTAAACTCTCAGTTCTGATATATTTAAATACATATTTTTTTTAAATCATACTTAAACTTTGGTTTTTGTTTAATTTTAATACATCTGTTCAAAATTTAACGTTGAGTTTTAAAAATATTTAAAAATTTAAATATTAAAACGGATCAAAACTGATAAACTACATTCAATAATGCTAAAGGGTATTTTATTTAATATATTATATAATCTTTGAAAACAATTATAATTATTTATTTTATCAGTTAATATTTTATTTTAATTTAATTTTTTATTTAATTATTAAAAAAAAGTTGTAAGGGAGAAACTTGTGGGCGGTAGCAGTGGAAAAAAAAGGACCAGCCGTTGTTTTCTTTGGCTCGTTTTAATTGTTTTCTATTTCTATTATTTATTTATTTAAATTTAACATAGTTTTCTCCGACTGGGATTGACGTCTCCGTGGGGCCCACGATGTACAAAAACAAAAACACTCGTAGCTGAGTAGACGCGGGCCCCACCGAGTGTAACACGACAAGAACCATCGGAGGAACGGGGCCCATCTGAGTCATCACCCCGCTGGCTCTATTTCACATTCTGGAATTGCCCCCGGGCAGCACGATCCACGTATGCCATTTCCCGTCGCCCGATGGGATCGCCAGCGCAGCACCGTATGAGGAATTGTGGACCGCTAGCACCTGCTTATTCCCCCAGTTGTTGGAGCTCGGTCGTCAACTCAGTGGCGAGTTTTATATAGACCGACTCGAGTGTGTCCAAACGTTATTAAGATAAATTATACATTTAATTATTTGAGTATCACTTTGATTTATTTTTGATTATTTAATTTTTTTTTAAAAATATTATTAATATTATGCTTTAATTTTATTTTGGTCATCTATAATTAAAAGATGATAATAATATTGATGTATCACTATTAGATAATATTATGTCTTAATTAAAAAAATTAAAGTAAATTATACTATTTAATATTTAACTATTTATCTATTTTACTTTTGTGACTGGTCTTTTAATTTTATCAATCAGACTAACTAATTATTTAATTATGATCAATCAATCTATAACCGTTAACAGTTGATAGGCCATTTACTAGGAACATATATTGATAAGAAATGCCCATTTACCGGATCTGTTTCTATCAGAGGCCGTATCAGGACCATTATTGTTCGAAGGAACTACCTTCACTTCATCAAGAAGTACCAAAGGCAAGTTATCCTCTCTCTCTCTTTAATGTTAACATCTTTGTTGATTTTCTAGATATGCTGGTTTATGTTATTTGCTGGAGATTGTGATGCACAGTAACATCCCAGCTCATATATCCCCCTGCTTTCGTGTTAAAGAAGGAGATCATGTTATAATCGGGCAATGCAGGTTCGTTGTTTGATCCTTCTCATCTTTATCGTCTCCACCCCCACAGAAAATTATTGTTTGTAACCACTCTGTTAATTTATTGATAAAACTTTTCAGGCCGTTGTCGAAGGCAGTGAGGTTCAATGTCTTAAAGGTCATTCCAGCCGGGTCTTCCGGTGGAGGGAAGAAGGCTTTTGCTGCCATGTGAGAAGGTGTATTCACCGTATGAATTTCGTGTCGGTTTCGGTTAAATAGTCTATTCTGTTGGTGAAATCTCCATTGTTACAATTTAGAGGAACGCCCTTTGATTTCTTAAATGAATCGGATTGTGTTTTTACTGCCAGATAGAACATAGTTACTGTTCATTGTCGACCTCTTCTCTCCCTTTTGGAAGAGAGAATAGCCTTGAGCAAAAATTTGACTAATTTTCTTTACCTTTTGCCTCTTGTTTAGGGAAGAGAGATTGGGTCAGTTTCACATTGTTTAGATTTCGACGTTCAGTCGGTTCACAAATCTTTAATTTATGGGTAAAACTACGCATTTAGTACTTAAACTATCAGTTTTTGATTCGTTTCAATACTTAAAGTTTCAATTTGTTTTTAAAATTATATCCAATGTGTAGTTTTTGTTTCATTTTAGTACTTTGTTGTTAAAAACTGAAGCATTTAGTAACTAAGTTATCAGTTTTTGTCTGTTTTAGTATCTAAACTTTCAATTGTTTTCAAAACTTAAATTTTGAACGTGGTACTAAAATGAAATAAAAATTAAATTTTAGGTGTAATTTTGAAAAAATTGGAAGTTTAGATATTAGAATGGATCAAAATTGATAGTTCAGGTACTAAATGTATACTTTACCCTTAATTTGATGAAAATATATTATTCAACTTTTATTATTAATAAATTAAGTCATTCATACTAACAATATTAAATCATTTTGATGACAAAAATTCAAACCGATATTACATATTATTATCAAATAATATTTAATTTATAACATAACTAATTTTTATCAAAAAATTTAAAAATAATGAAAAATTAATTTTTTGAATAATAAATGATGATTATAAGGTAGCATTTGTGTAAGATTTCTTTTAGCTTTTAGCAACGTGTACGCACACCGCATACGTAGTTATTTGACCTTAAGATCTTTATGAAAAACAATATTTATTTTAACTATTGAGGTCATTCAATAGGTTCAATTGTTTAAATTTATTTATTAGGATTAATTAAAGAGATTAGTATAAGTTATTTATGTTTGTATGCAGGGATTCAAATAACGGTTGAGGTTTTCGGTCGCGTCTCGATTACAGACCTAACAAGTGCTATTACGGAGATTACGAGTATCGCGATCATATAATAACGGTCACGGAAGATACCGTTATCACTATACAGTGGGTGCTATCGTGATCGTATGTTAAGTCTATATAAACAAAATCTACTTTTTGCTACGACAAAATTTCCAATCCAAATATTGCCAGTAAAGTGCAAAATCTAGGAAGCGCATGGAATAAAGCAATGGGCCTCACCATATAAACACGTACTGCCTATTTTCCTTTATTATCTGCGATCTCTTCGTTCTTACCACCCCAAGGGGCCTCTCCTTTAACTGCTGTCTAAATTAATCCTACTAACCTAAACCCATAATTTGAATCAAATCAATTCGGATTATTTTTTGTTTTAATCATTATAAATTATTTTGAATTTCACTCGATTTAAATTCGAATTAATTGCATGAACTAATTTATCCCATTGATTAAAGGAATCGTTGTTGTTCTTAGAGGTCACGGATTCGAACACTAGCTATTGCAACGGAGTGATTGAGTGTTCATCGTCAAATGACATTTCTTTCATGGAAAATTATCCCCCCACGTTGCCTTATCAACTTCATTGTTTGGTCCAAAGTCTAAATCATCCTACAAATGCATCTAAATAATCCAAGTATATAGGGTTTTGGATTATATCAGAGTTGAATCGTGTTAAAAGTTTTCGTATTTATCTATCAGATTTGAATTTAAGATCTTACGTAAGAGACGTTAAACTCTTTACTACATGACTCGACGTACTTTGGTCGTAGAAATTTACTTTTTAATAATAAAGTCGGGGTTCTACTCGTGTCTATTCCTCCAAGGGGCCATATAAGAAACGACTTGAAAAAGAAGAAAAAAAACAAAGAGAGTAAGAGCTGTAAATCAAAACACAAAGGGACCAAACATTAAGGATTCCATGGGGACATTCTATGAGTGCAAAGGAAGCAAAGTAACAAGAGACTGAGAAGGCCAAAACCCACCATTTTTATTTCTTTCTTTTATGGTTTTAACTTTCAACATTGGGTGGTCAAGTCTAGGATTAAATATTGGGAGGGATTAAGAAGAGAATTTTATTTGAATCTAACGGGTTTTAATTTAATCTTATCTTGTCGACTTTAATTTTCTTTTTTAAAATTTGAGGTTGGGTAGAATTTTTTTCGAAGCATAGAGTCTTATCGAGTAGAGTTTGGGTTTAGGATAAAAATTCCCAAACCCAATATAAAATAATATTATAATTAATCCTTATATGTTTAGATATAACACACATCTCTATATTATTTTTTCAATTAAATCTTTATTTTACTTAATAAAAATGAAATATACATATTTGAGTCAAGTAAGATACGAGTTTTTACCTCAAAGATCGGGTGGAATCCTCCTAAATTTGGAACGAAACGGGTAAAAATATTGAATTTTTAAATTTAATAAAAAAACTCGACGTAATCCAATACATGATCATTCATAAATAAACTAATTATTTAAATTTAAAATAGTATCAAGTCATTAAGTATTTAATCTCAAGAATTTTGAGGACTAGAGCTCCATCAGCTCTCTACATACATTCGCATCTAAATTTTACATAACACAATTTATATCTACCTTCAGTTTCCACCCTTATTAGTATTTAATTTATTAACATTAGATATCTTAAATAAAATTTAAAATTTATATATTTACTTTATAAATTAAACAAATTAAATAAAAAAATCGATATCACCAACAACCAGTTGGTTTAGTGGGATAAGATGCTAGATCCCTTAAGTAAGGTTAGAGATTCGAATCCTGACAATTGCGAATGGAGCAAACTGCGTTGGGAGGGTCGCCCTCGCCTTTGCAATACCTGATCTAGATTAGTTGATCAATAGATCGGATATCAGTGGTTATAAAAAAATCAATCTGATAATAAATTTTCACATTATCAATTTCTCTTAGTTATGTTTTCCTTCCTTTACAAGAAAAAAAGAAATCAACAAATATATATACATGTATATAAAGATGACTCGTCAATCACAAGTTTAAACTTTTATTGCATGGAATTTGCTTTGCCTTTTCCTTGTTTTCTTCCTCCTTAAAAAACCCTCTAAAAAACTTGACTTTACTACACATCAAATTGGTTTATCTAACAATGCCAAGGCTGGGGAAATTGCAGCACAGTTTCCTTGTCCGTATTATTTGGTTAAGTATCATTAGCCGAAAGAGATGGTTGTTGCTTGTTAGATCCGGCAAGGCCACCCCTGCCGGTTTAGGTGAGCAAAAATCATCTCACCCTTTATATATCCAATGCTAGGTAAGAAACATGAAATAATATATCTAACAACAACTCGATTCCGAGCTCGGTTTATATCAGCACCAATGGTCGTCATCCGAGTCTTAGTAACTCATTCCCAAGACTCAAGGATCTATATGTATGGACAGAAGTAAAATTTTATGTTGGAAGACGAGCGTATAAAATTTTAAAAGATAAAAGTAGATTATCAATAGAAAATATAAAAAAAATCCTAAATCACATAAAAATATGAAATTTTCCCTATCCTACTTTTGTAGATCAAATTCAATACTTAATTATCATATCATCCAAAGTCAACTAATTGAATAACATAATGAATCAACTACACAAACTGCCCATGGGAATGATCACATGGCAAATCAAATGTTCCAAGTAATAATCTACCCATCCCATATCCCATGTTCGCAATTATTTTTAATATATTTATATAAATAATAGAATTTAATTTATTAATCGATTAATTTATATGAAATATTATGTATTTCTTATACCGTTGTACTTTCAGAGATCATCTCTAGGGACTACAAGTCTCCCCCTCCTAAGACCTTCATATAAATTCTTTCATCATAGTCCCAACAACCTTTTAAATCAACAACAATGTAAGAACCGAACCTTTAGATATTAGAACTTCTAATAAACAGTTGAGGTTAGTTAGAAGCTGTTAGTGTTGTTTGTAATCGGTTAGTGCAGTTACAACGTTTCTAGAACTGCTGTTAAGCTGGTATAAAGCCATGTACTTGGTTAATGCAAAATGAAAAAAAATATATTCAATGATTCTTGAATTCTGAGTATAGTTCAGCTTTCTAAAATGGTATCTTTCGCCAATTTTCCTGGGAAAACATCTTTGATTCTCGCTGCGTAGGAGCTCTCCTCTGTTGCAAACTGGTTCTTGCTGCCATGTTCAACAGTGATGAGTCGTCTCTATTCATGGAGTTCTCCGCAAGAAGTACTAAGGCGTTCTCCAATAAGAAGGTCAACGTGGTCCTGGATGAAACAAATTTTCTCCTTTGGAAGCAACAAGTTTTGTTAACGGTATGTAGCCATCGCCTTGAGCGGTTCTTGATGGGAACAATAAGGTCTCCGCCTGAAACCGTGATTAGTGATGGTGGTGAGGCTGTGCCGAATGAATTGTATGAGGAGTTTGTGGCACAAGACAGTGCGCTCGCGTCGTTGTTACTCTCCACGATTAGTCCTCAGCTTCTCCCACAATTCGTGGGTGCAGAAACAGCTTCGATGGTCTGGAATACAGTCCTCCAGTTCTTTGGAAATAGGTCCACAACAGCTGTGATCAGCTTACACTATAAGTTGCAGTCTCTCAAGAAAGGAGATGATTCAATGAGAGTGTATATCACACGTGTAAAAGAAGTGTGTGACGCTCTACAGTCGTGTGGCAGCATTATTTCTCAAGCTGAACATGTTGCCAGCATATTAAAGGGCCTTCCTCGTGAGTATCAACCATTTGTTGCCGTTATAACCACCACGCGAGAATCCTTGTCCATTGATGCTGTGTACACCATGCTGTTAGATGCAGAAACCCAACTAGCTGGGTTTGGTGATCAAACTGAGACGCTCCCAATGAGTGCGAATATTGCTCAAGGGACAAGCTCGAACAAATCGTCCAATTCTGGCTATTACTATGATCAGAAATCCTCCCGACAGTCGGCCAGTTCTGGTGGAAGAGGCAGAGGTCGTGGTCGACACATGCAGTGTCAACTCTACGGAAAGAATAGCCATCTTGTAGATAGCTGTTGGCATCGTTTTGACCAAGATTTTCCTGGGGTCACAGCTGGCAGTAAGGATTACTCCAAGGAACAAACTGGAAATGCCTATTATTCCATGTGCGAGACAAAGACCACTGACTGTGAGTATTGTCATACTCGAAATAATGGACCACATGCTGATTCACGTCCTCATGCCCTTGTCTCAACAGCAGCCTGCGAGCGATGGGTGATAGACTCGGGTGCCATTCACCATGTCACACCTGATGGGGCAGTTCTTAGTCATAAAGATGACTACAACAGCCCAGGTAAGTTGATAGTTGGTGATGGAGTAGCATTGGATGTTAAGGCAGTTGGTAGTTCTACTCTTTGTTCATCTTCTCGTGTCTTATTACTAAATGATCTGCTTCATGTGCCCAAGATAACAAAGAATCTCTTGTCTGTTTCGAAGCTTGCTAGGGATAATAATGCATTCTTTGAATTTCATGCACGAGAGTGTTGTGTTCGTGATGAAGAGTCTGGTATTGTTCTACTTCGTGGGAAAGAAGAAGATGGCTTGTATTCGTTTGTGGTTGATCCTCAAGTAACAGCCCTTGTTGCTGTTGAGTCAGGTGCTGCGGCTTCGTCTCATGATTCCTATAAGCTTTGGCACAGGCGATTAGGACACCCTCCCATGATAGTTTAGTTAAGATTTGTAAAGACTTGAATGTAAACGTTTCATATGGAATGAATAAAGTGTGTGTTTCATGTCACATGGGAAAGAGTCACAAGTTGCCTTTTCATGATTCAAAAACAGTGTACGAGACACCCTTTCAACTTGTGTTTACAGACCTATGGGGACCAGCACCTGTTACTTCGAATGGCTTCAGATATTATGTTAATTTTGTTGATGCCCATACTAGGCACTCTTGGTTGTATTTGTTAAAGGATAAGACACAAGCCATCACTGCATTTGGGCTATTCCAGCAACTAGTCAAGACTCAATTTGGCTTATCTATCAAGGCAGTTCAAAGCGATTGGGGAGGGGAATACAGACACTTGTCGAGTTGCTTGCTTAAAGAAGGCATTGTGCATAGAGTAACTTGTCCACACACATCAGAACAAAATGGTGTGGTCGAACGCAAACATCGACATATTATTGAGCTTGGATTGGTGCTTCTTGCTCAAGCCTCCATGCCAATACGATTTTGGTCCTATGCAGTCACCACGGCAGTACATTTGATTAACATGCTGCCTACAAAAGTGTTGCAAGGGATGTCTCCTTTTGAGAAGGTATTTGGCAAGAAACCAGACTATGGGGCATTGAAGGTGTTTGGCTGCCAATATTTCCCTCATTTACGACAATTCCTTAAACACAAGCTCGAGTTTCGGTCCCAACCGTGTGTTTTTCTTGGTTATAGTCCCAATCACAAAGGATTTCAATGTCTCGCGCTTGATGGTCGGATATATGTATCACGTCATGTGATATTTAATGAATTAAATTTTCCTTTTGTAGGCGTCACGTGTTCTAGGTCCTCGGTTTGCAAAACTGGTCAGCATCCTCGGTCTCTTGAAGTGGTAACAGATGTAAGAAAATTTAATGCATGTGATAATTCTGCTCCATTGCTTGTAAGACAGAGGTCCAACAGCGACAGACTGTCCCCAGTTGAAGATGACTTAGCAGCTGAGCATGAAGAAGTTTCGAGGACAGCAAGGTCTAGCTCAGGAGACAACAATGTTAATTCAACTGCTCAGCCCCACAGTCCTGCTTATAGTAACTCCAATAATGTTAGTGCACCAGTACCCATTCAAGAGCCGAATGCGGATGATGAGTGTACTACGTCAGTGCAGGTTCAAGATTAGCAAGCAAGTGGTGAACATGCTGCAAACAGGCATCCAATGGTCACACGCAGCAAGTGTGGTGTCTTCAAGCCAAAGGTGTATACCAGTTTTTTTGACGACTCAGTGCCAACGACTGTTCGTACAGCACTTCAATCTTCTTGCTGGAAAGCAGCCATTCATGCCGAGCTCGATGCGTTGCGTGAGAACAAGACGTGGTCTCTTGTTCCCTTGCCAAAAGGACGTGGCATTGTTGGTTGCAAGTGGCTTTTTAAGGTTAAAAAGAATCCAGACGGCTCGGTTCAAAGGTATAAAGCGAGGTTGGTTGCCAAGGGGTATTCACAGGTTCCTGGATACGATTTTAAAGACACGTTCAGCCCAGTCGTGAAGTTTGCTACGCTAAATGTAGTGCTCTCCCTTGCTGTCACCAACAATTGGTCTCTGCGTCAAGTTGATGTAAACAACGCATTCCTAAATGGGGAGCTATCTGAAGAAGTGTTTATGCATCAGCCCCCGGGTTTTGAAGAAGTTGATGTTGATGGGTTGCCCCTCGTCTGCAAGCTGCATAAAGCCTTGTATGGGCTTCGACAGGCTCCCAGAAATTGGCATGATAAGCTCAAGGCTAGTCTTCAACATATGGGATTTGCAGAGTCAGTAGCGGATGTGTCGCTCTTTGTGAAGTGCGTGAACAACCACTACACGTTTGTATTGGTCTACGTGGATGATATAATCATCACTGGCGAGGCTAAGAAAGAGGTAGAGAGGGTGATCCAACTCATGCAACGAGACTTTTCTCTTAAGGACTTAGGTGAGTTGAACTTCTTTCTTGGAATTGAGGTTAAACGAAGCAGTGGAAAACTAGTACTCTCACAAAAGAAGTACATTCTTGAGATACTGGAGAGGGCAGATATGTTGAATGCTAACTCTGCGGCTACTCCAATGGTTGGATCGGCAAGACTGGTTCACGAAACAGGACAAGTACTTACTGACGCCCGTGAATATAGAAGTTTGGTTGGTTCATTGTTGTATGTATGTCACACCCGACCTGATATAGCGTTTAGTGTGAACAAAGCGGCCTAACACATGCATGCACCGTGTGAGGTTCATATAGCAGCAGTGAGACGTATACTCAGGTACCTAGCTGGAACCTTAGAGTATGGCCTCACGTTTGTATCTAGTGAAGCTGGACAAAAGGTCGTTGCCTTTGCGGACGCTGACTGGGGTGGCGATGCAAATGATCGAAGGTCAGTTTCAGGTCATGCTGTGTTTCCTTGGAAAGTGCCCTGTGGTGTGGAGCTCGAAGAAACAAAAGACGGTCTCGAGGTCGACCATGGAAGTGGAATACCGTAGCGTAGCTGATACGGCAGCAGAAGTGACATGGGTCAATGCGTTGCTTGCCAGCCTTGGTGTGAAGCAGCGTGAAGAACCAGTGATCTGGTGTGACAACACGAGTGCCATTGCGATGAGCACGAATCCGGTTTATCATGCACAGTCTAAGCACGTAGACATGGATGTCCACTTCATTAGAGAAAAGGTGGCAGCTAAAGCATTGCGTGTTAGTTATGTTCCAGCAAACTTTTAGCTGGCAGACGGCCTCACCAAACCCTTAACAAAAGCTGCATTTGAAATATTCAGGGCCAAGATGTGCGTGTTACCGTGTTGAAGGAGAAGGAGAAAGTAGAGGGAATATTAGAACTTCTAATAAACAGTTGAGGTTAGTTAGAAGCTGTTAGTGTTGTTTGTAATCGGTTAGTGCAGTTACAACGTTTCTAGAACTGCTGTTAAGCTGGTATAAAGCTATGTACTTGGTTAATGCAAAATGAAAAAAAATATATTCAATGATTCTTGAATTCTGAGTATAGTTCAGCTTTCTAAAATTAGACAAGACGATTGATTGGTTTAAACAATCAACCGATGCAGAATTCAAAAATCTGCCTGGCAGATATTTTTAGCCTTCTAATATAGGAATAGCTATTATCACCCAACTTATGACACAATCAACTAAAGTCATTACAAATATCCATATGTCCTAAACTAACAAGTGAGTTTTCTTCTCCTTCTGATCTTTTTCCATCTTCATGCTCAATTCTCTCCAAACAAAAACATTGACCAACAGTCGTATTGTTATCGGTTGCAATTCTTAATCTAAATCAGAATGAATAAACTGTTAACGATTGACGAGTCAACTTATTCTTATTAACAAAAATTAATCTTAAATTTATTTTTTTATGATATTAAAATTCAGACTTATAACTTTATTTAAAATTTTATTAATTTCAGTATTAAGAATAATAAAAAAAATTGACCTATAAATTTAGTGCAAGCAAACAAGAGCTCAGTGTACGACTTACGATATTGAATTTACCGGCTGTTGGATCGTTGAATCGTCTTTAATTTGGTTGAGCTGCAGTTGAGTTACCTCACTCTCTACGGAGCCTTTAAATTTGCTGGGTGTTTTTATCGAAATATCACTCTTAGACCCAATAATTATCTGTCAGACACTCTCTCCTCTAATATTATTGATCTAGTACCCTTTTTGACACGGTGACAATAAAACGTGGATCGTCAGCCGCGCTTTCTCAGGGTTCTGTCCGAGCTGACGCCAATATGCGCCTTTGCTAAACATCTGACACGTACGGAAGAGTCTTCCATTATTCACGTTGAATTATTGATAATCCATTATTACACGAGCCTGAAAACTTGACTTTCAAACGCTCCCCCTCCCCTATAAATAACAACCACTCTGAATGCAAACATCACCACACTAAAATTACTTGCTTATTCTCACTTCTATCAATTCTTTCTATCAAGCTAAGTAGATTTTGTTATTGTTTTTATAAGGTAAAACTATTTTTATTATATGATATTTATTTTATATTTAATTATTTGAATAAATTTTATTGTACTAATTATTTTGTATTATTTTTTGCAGTTGTAAAATTGGAAAGCGGGATCATACCTCGAGACATTTTGCCAATACGATAACAATATGAAATTGTGTTATTTAAATTATTGTGATTTTTTTTAAATCTTTTGGATTAGTTTATATTTTAATTCATATAATATTTATTTAATTAGGTGTATTTCAATTATTATTTTTGCAGATATAAGACTCTCAATCTTTCAAACTCTCAAATGATGCGTATTTCAACTATTGTTTACTATGATTGAGAAATTCAGGAAGAAGAAACATATGTCGTCTTCGCATCAAATCATTATGTCAGAATATCCTTCAAGAGAAACATCACTCTTGAGGAGCTGATCACTAAAATTTCAAGGAATGTTCATGTTAGAAGTACTAGAAGATTGTCCCAACTTCAGTACAGATTTCCAACCATAATATTTCTGTTAACTTATACAACGTTCGATCTCTTCAATGATGATGATGTTGCTATGATGGTTGATTCTCATAATCAATCTTCATACGCCCACAAATGAATGCGACATTTGTTGAAGTGTCTGCGGTTCATCATGGTATGTCATTATGCTCCCACTATGGGCTAACTCAAGAAGCTGATCAAGTTGACATGTCAACTCAAGTAATGTGTAATGATCTTAACTCATTAATGGGAAATTCACATCATGGTGTCATCCCATCAAGTTCAATGGGGAGACATTCATCAGCAACTTATTACAATTTGTACCAAGGTGGCTCCACAAATAATTCGTATGGCAATATCGCTTCCAGTTCAAGGGAAAGACATTTATCTGCCAATTTCTTTGACCTGAATATGGAGATGTCCTCAACGCAACAATCTATGCAGTACCCATTTGACACGATGCCTTCAAGTTCCATGGGAGGCATTCAATTGTGAGTTTCTTTGACCTCATTATCGAGATGCCTTCAAGTTCAAGAGGATGTATTCAGCTACCAGCTTGTTCGACCTAAATGTCGAAATCATGGAGGAACTCTCATCTCCACCAGAAGAACTTCTTTGTGAGCCAGGTGCAGATGGTACTAAGACTGGACTATTCGTTCAGCCATAACCACCGCAGTTCAACATGGACTTCAATGATGATGATGATGTAGATGAAGTTCCCATAAATACAGTACACACCGAACCTCCAATACACATGTATGAAGCTAACTATGGTGCAATGTATGGCCAGAATTTACAGATATGGCTAATGTTGGTGACTGCGTATTTAACTTATCAGTCAATGATGGCGAGTTATATAAAGAAATGGAGTTTCCATCAAAAGAAGAAGTGATGATGGCAATTAAAAATTACAACATTCACAATTCTGTTCAGTCCAGAGTCGACCGTTCCACCACTAAAAATTATGTTTTTCATTATGTCCAACGTGATAACGGATGCAACTGGATGGTTATTGTATCAAAGAGGAAGAGGAAAAACAATATATGATAACTAACAGTATACAACGGTCCTCACACATTCTATGTTGGAAGGATCAACCAGGATCATCCCAACTTGGACTCTAATATTATCTACCAAGCCATCATGCCAATGGTCAAAGAAAGATCCATATAGGTATTACGATGCTGATTTCAGCTATACAGTCGCAATATGAGTACACCGTCTCATATAGAAAAACATGGAAGGAAAAATAGAATGCCATTAAAAAACTTCATGACGAGTGGGATGCATCTTACGACAAACTACCAAGTTGGTTTAGGGTAGTGCACATATTGAATCCTGGGACAGTTGTCGACTTCGAAACTTTCCATGCATACTACAATGATCAAGTTCTTCACGATTGATGCCAATTCTACCGACTTTTTTGGACTTGCCCACGGTGTATTAATGTTGTGAAATACTGCAAGCCTATGCTCCAAATTGATGGGACATTCTTGTATGGAAAATACAAACAATTTTTACTATTGGAAGCTGTCCAAGATAGTAATCGCAATATTCTTCCACTTTCTTTTGCCCTTGTTGAAGGAGAAGATACAGATTATTGGGTTTTTTCCTCAAAAACTTACGCTTACATGTTGTCACGAGGGAAAAAATCTGTGTCATTTCAGATCACGAAGCTGGGATCAAAGCAGCAATGGATTCTTTGGGTCCAATGTGGCAACCACCCTATGTCCAACATCGATATTGTATCTGACACATTGTTGCTAACTGTCATGGAAAGTTCAAGAAGAATGATGAGCGCCAATTACTTGCGCACATGAGTATGTCAAAATGTATAATTTTATTTTTTAATAATTTTCATTTTTTATGAAAACTTAACAGTAAGTTCTACATTTGACGCTTAGGTTACGAAATATTACCTAAAATATTTGAGTTTGTGCTTCAAGATTTGCTAGGAAAGAATGAACAAGGATACAATTACATCAACCTTATCAACAAAAAATTGTGGACAAATGCATATGATGGTAGATATCGATATGAACACACGACGACCAACTTGGCAGAGGCTATCAATTCGACCTTAAAGTGGGCACGCCAATTACCAGTAACGACTTTGGTTAAAACGACGTATTTTCATTTGGGAGCACTTTTTTCCAAGCTCGAGGACAAATTCAAACTTGGATGTAAAACAGTCATGACTATCACCCAAGATTAGTTACAGATCTACAAAAAAATATTTACTACATCAAATTAAATGTATGTAACAATCTTCTCAAGAACTCATGAATTACTTCGTGTCACAGAGATGTCAAGACCTCTTCAAGGGATTCAAGCTAACTCGTTCAGAGTTAATCTACGAGAAGGGTGGTGTGACTGTGGGTTTTTTCAAGCTCTTAAGTATCTGTGCTCCCATGTCATAGCAGCTTGCTCTCATACCTACCGACTTTCAGAAGTATTTAAGATATATGAATTTGAGTCCCCCCCATAGGTAATGAGAAAGACCCTGATGAGGTTCAGAATTGGCTTCCGATTATACCATATCTGTCCTTATTAAAGAAAGTTCGACCATCCAAAATCCACTCGAATTCATTGTGATATGGATAGTCGGGAGACGTCTAGAGAAAACAAAAGATGTGGGCATTGTAGAAACCTAGGACACAATAGGAAAAAAATGGCCATCTCTTTTGTCATCAAGTAATCGTTGATGTTGTGATGATGTAATTGTTGTTTATGAAATCTAAGTTTGTGTTATTTAATTTTTCATTTACTTTCAATTAATATCATTTGAGCATCACCGAGTAATGGGCTATTAAAGTGAAAATTAAATAAAAACATTACAAAATAAATACATGAAAGCAATACAATTCAAACAATAAAAACAACTAAATAGTAACATTAAATGCAGACAATACAATTCGAACAATTAACTAATAAAAACATTAACAAACAAAATAACTAAAAAAATCATAATTAAATAAAAACTTTACAATTATTGGTAAACAAATAAAATTAAATAAAAACATTACGAACTAAACAACTCTATCGATGCATGTATCTTGAATGTGTTCCGCAGGACGGTAGTTGTCTATGTCGATGAGGATTTATTCGTATAACTTGTTCTTCTTCCTCACTCTCATCATCATTCGGAGCATCTACATTTTATTGATGAGGGATGGATGATGATGTAGCACCTCCATAGAATAAGGACCTTGGAGGTGTATGGCTGACTATTCCACCGCTCACAGAAAACTATGAAAACTGTGAAATCACCGACATCAATGAGTACGAAAACTGCACCGGAGGTGTCAGTGTATGTGGTGAACCTTCACCCACCAAATAACAAGCATATGAACCCTACGTTGGATCTACAGGCATAGAAGTATAATATCTGCCATGAGGGGTCATAAAACCTTGCGATAATGGCATCAGAACCAACTGCGATGGCATCTGACCCTGCTGTAGTTCCATCTGATATGGAAGCGGTGGAATCTGACCTGGTTGTGGTGCTATCTGATATAGCTACAGTGCCATCTAATACGACTGCGATGTCATCTGAAATGATTGCAGAATGTACACGATATAGACAGTGGTTGCGTGATGGTTTGATGCTGCGTGAGGAGAGTAGAAAGTACATGCTCTCCATCGAGTCGGGACGATGATGTTGTGACGGTGGATGTCTTTGTCAACATCGATGAATATTCCCTCACTGTGCTTCCTCGGAAAGTAAGAATGATTTCTGTTTCTGTTGAACCATCATAATAATCATCCTCAGCCGAATAATTATTCATATAGGGTTCCGTACAAAAATGATCCACGTCATCCTCTCACATCATTATTCACTCGATGTGCTTCAGCAGCTAGTCGACTTCTATTTGCCTTGTCTATCGATGATATACATATCGTTCAAATTTTTAGGTTCTTCGGGATAGATTGTATAAAATCAAATTGCCAGAGCACAGATCAGTAGGAGTCACTCGACAATAACATAACATATCACATGGACCACCACCATCCAGATCTAATGGGCCTCTCAAGTGATATGGGATGCAAATCCTAATTTCTTCAGTAGAAATGATCTCATTGAAACTAAAAAAAATATATAATTTTTATCAAAATAATATTCTAATTATATACTATAATTAAAAGAAATAATAAAATTAAATACATACCACTGTACCAGCCTTCTGATCAATGAGTAGTCGAATTTCTCTAATTTTATCTGGTAAATCCCGATGATCTTTTCTTGCACTTGACCACTTATTCAATGCAAAAAATTACATTATATACTCAAGAAAATTATTTATATACGAATTCAATATTAAAATTACCTCAAACTAGCGGGAAAGACCAATGAGTTTTTCACGACCGACATAAAAAGGTATGCGATACGACACCTAAGCTAGAGAAGAGACATCCACCGATAGCATTTTTTCGATAATCAATTGCTCGACACATTTCCCTATATAGAAATGCCAAAACTGCAGAGTCCCAACTGAGTGCGAAGCAACGTGAAAATCTACGAGGTGATGCAACCATATACAATGAACTTGGTTACGCGATTTATCAGGCATCAAAATCTCTCCTATTAGATGTAATATGCAATCCCGTGCATACATTTTAACATGTTTCTCGGAGGGGTTGCAACTCAAATGTTTAAAAGTTATATCCAACCAATTTAATGGTATTCGACCAACGTTGAAATTAGGCGGGACACCTCCAAGATACTTCTCGCACAAGGAATGTCAGTCACCATCCACCACCCCTTAAATCACATCCCCATCTACTAGAAGCCCCAAATATATGGAAACATCCTCCAACGTAATAGTGCACTCTCCACACGGAAGATGGAATGAGACAATCTCCACCTCTCAACCAGTGCAAAATAAGGTTGGGTTCAGGTTACAATGTCCTCATATTCGTACGTAACCGAATCAGCTTGCTAATACACCATATACGAGTTGGTATCTCTAACTTAACGTTATGAATAAATGGATTTATATATGGTAATCTCTAATTTAATAAATATTATACAAATTAATATAAACTAATACTAAAAAATTAAATAAATAAATCATTCACAATAATTAAAATAAAAATATAATTTAAAATTGTTACTATATCAGCAAAATGTCTCGAGATTTGATTCTCATCTAAACGTAGTAACCCATATTCCATTTTATAACTGTAAAAAGTAATAAAAAATTAGTACAATAAAATTTAATAAAATAATAAATAATTAAATAATTATAATATAATAAAAATATTATTCTTAATAGAAATGATGACATGAAGAATGAGAGAATTTGAGATTTGAGTGTAATTTGAGGGTGTGTTGAGTGTGACATTTATAGGAAGAGGGGAGGGGAGACGAGTGGTAGTCAATGTGTTCCTTACGTGGGCAGTTCGGATAGAATCCCGCGAAGTCACGACTGACGATCTGCGTTTTATATCGTGCCAGAAATGGTGTTAGATCGGTAATATTAAGAGAGAGGGTGTATGATAGTTAATTATTGGGGCTAAGGTTTATATTTTTGTAAAAACGCCCATTTACTTCCCTCCCCACTTCTCTTTTCCACTTTATTGCAATTAAATGCTCCCTCTCTCTCTCCTCAAAACCATACATATCTCTCACTCCACAGCCCATACAATTCTATGGCCGCGCCGCCGCCGCCGCCTATGTTATATGGCTTTATCGTACCTGGCTCCTCCGGAGAAATAATGCAGCTGAACGGTCTCATTCTTCGTCTTTCTTCATCTGAGAATGCGAAGCCGAGTATATAAAAAATGTTGATCCTTTCGATAACGCTGATTGTTTCGGTTTCTCTCTGTCTTCTTTTGCGGCATCTGAACCGGCGTTGTCTGCGTTCACATCTCTCGTTCCTCGACTTCTACTATCCGCGCCTCCGCTTCCAGTCACCGTGTCAGTCCGGAGAAATCGCCGACGGATTTGTTGCTCGTTCTCTTCCTCTTTTCACTTTCTCCTCCATCACTCGCCGCTCCAGCAATGTTTTGACCGGTGATTGCGCTGTTTGTTTGTCGAAGTTGAACCGGAGGATCAACTCAGGCTGTTCCTCTCTGTTGTCACGCGTTTCACGCTCACTGCATCGATACGTGGCTTGCGTCGAACCAGACTTGTCCTCTGTGCCGTTCTCCGCTCTTCACTTCCGAATCGGATCTCATCAAGTCATTGCTTAAGTCCTCTAATGCGGCTGGGCCGATCGGAAATTGCGGCAGAGATAGTTTCCGGCTTGAGATCGGCTCGGTAAGTCCGACGACAGCCAGGCTCGGAATCAGTGGCAAAGCAGGTCTTACTCCATTGGCTCTTTTGATTACATTGTAGAGGAAGAATCAGAGGTGACCGGAATCAAACCATCAAAGAAACGTGCCGAAAAGAATTTTCGCCGGAGCTGATGCAGCTTCGGAAGCGAGCCTAGCCGCTGAGGTAGCCACCGGAAGGAGTTGGTTTAAGGAATACGTAGAGGCTCTCTTCTTCATTGTCGTCTCGAGCGTTATCATTTCGTAGCTCAGGCAGGTTTTTCACCGGAAGTAGTCGTCGAAGCGATATCGCCGGCCCATCGGCGGTGATTATGACGTGGAAGCCAATCGCATCGGCGAGGAAATCAGCGAAATGTTTCGTTGGTTCTCAGGGGTATAATAGTAAAATTGGAATTCGAACTTTGAACCTAGGGACATGTCCGCCGCTTCCCTTCTTTTCGCTTCGATTTGTAAAACGGGTGTATTATTTGTTGTTTATTAGGAAGAGGTAGATTGGGTGCGGTAGGATCCAACATCATTAAAATTCGTCACTCTCCTAAGGGCAATAAATATTGCAAGCATTTTTTTTTATATTATTATTTGATTCGTCAATCTATAATTTAGATAGTATTATAAAGATTTATTATACGAATTATTTTTAATTTAATTTGTGCGGTTTATAATGCCGAAATATAAATTTGTTGATGATGAAGTGATTTTCATCGACTATTGACAGTTTCATTGATTTATCAAAGAGCCACAAATGATGAAAGAACGATCATTGATTGGTGTTTTGTATTAAAGGTGTCAATCATGGAGTATGAAAGATGAAAACAGGTTATAAGGTTTTAGCCCCTTTTTAGTCTTAATTGAGATATTTATAGTTTTTGAACCACTTTTTATAATGTTTTGATATAACAATTTAAGACAAAATGTTTTTGGACTTAAATTGAATTATTCAAAGTTTTCAAAAATAATTCAAAGTCCATTAAAAGTGAATTTTAGCACAAAACAATTTTTCACGTACAAGAAGTACCGATATTGTTCTTACATTATCGATACTATATGAACAATATCGATATTGTTCATGTGGTACCGATACCCAAGGTAAAAGAAGTATTGATACTCTCAAGGTAGTATCGATACTACCGACATTGTTCAAATTCCAGAATGCAAAAATTGTATCGATACCCAAAGGGGTACTGATACTACTTCACAGTAGTATAATACCATAGACTTAGTCGATACCATCAGACCCAACAACAGCTAGTTAACAACTAGTTCATTTAAAAAATAAGGATATCGATACTCCTTATAGAGTACCGATACCCTGTTCTAGACAGTTTTGTTTTGCAGAGAAAAGCATCCCCAACGACCTAAAAGACTCCCAACGGCTATAACGGCCACAACTTCATTCCAACATATAAATACAAGTTCAAGACACTTGAAGAAGTGTCAGAACACTATCCAAGAATTAAACATAAGGTAAGAGCTTTTCACTCTTTATTCCTATTCTCTTGTACATATTAGTGTTTTAGTGAGCTTATTGTAAACACCTTCCTTGTTAGAGGTTTTATTTGTTTACATTCTTTTTCTTGTAAAAGGGTTTTGGTTCTATCTAAGTCTGTTAAAGCTAAGGAGTTTTGTAAATGTTATCTCTTTGTCATTGAAAAGAAAGAACAAATTAGTGAATTTATTAGAAAATCCTAGTGAGGACCTAAGGTAGTGGAGGTAGACTTAGTTGAGAAGTCGAACCACTATAAATTTTGTGCAAAATTGTCTATCCTTTTTTCTCTCCTACTCCTAAACAATCTTGTCAATTCACTCTCTTGAACATTTTTCGGTTGTTCAAATTGAGCCTCTTCGATCTTAAAAATTGGTATCAAAGCTTAACTCATTAGAAGGCTCACAATCCTTGAGACGATCTTCGAAAAAGCTCTACCGATTCCTGATGTAACCGAAAGAGATGGCTTCGACCTCAGGCTCTTATTATGTTGAAGATTCTCAACCGGTCACAAACCACCCTACTTCAGTGGAGAAAATTATGCCTATGAAAGAATATAACGATGCTCTTCATTCAAGCTAATGATCTAGAGCTTGGAACTCAATCATGAAGGGTACTCCACTCCACCTGGTGAGATGGACGGAGTGAGAGAGAAGAAAAAGTTTCAGCTTAATGCTAAGCCTATCACATCCTCTTTTGTGCTCCGGATGAATATGGAAGAGTCTCATCTTGTTCCAATGAAAAGGAGATATGGGACAAGCTCAGAGTCACTCATGAAGGAACCGATGAAGTGAGGGAAACCAATATAAGTCTTCTCAACCATAACTACGAGAATTTCAAGATGAAACCCGATGAAGATATCAAAGCTATGACGTATAGATTTTTCGTGATTGTCAACGATCTCAAGGGATTTGGAGAAGTAATCTCTAATGAAAAGCTTGTGAGGAAGATGATCTACGCTCTTCCAAAGTCTTGGCAATCGAAGAAGACAACGATTATCGAAAGCTAAAAACCTAAAGTCTCTTACTCTCGACGAGCTTATGGTTCTCTTCTCACTCATGAGTTAATGATAAAGGAAGAGGAAGAATAAAGAGAATCAAAACAAAAAAGAAGGAGGTAGGTATTGCCTTCAAGTCCACTATGAGAGCATCAAGAATCAAATGAAGAGGTGGATGAAGACGATAATGAAGAAGAATAGATGGTCAAACTCTTCAAAAGATTCAAGAGATTCATGACTTCCAAGGAAGTGAAGCATGAATCAATCAAGAAGAAGAGTCCTTAGTGTGCTTTGAATGTCAAAGAACGGGGCATATCAAGTATGAATGTCCCCTCATAAGAAGAAGGGATCAAGTAAGAAGAATAATTTGTGGCGTCTTGGAGATTGAGATGACTCCAATGATGAAGATGAAGTAGCTAATCTATGCCTCTGGCCATAGAGAAGATTCAATTGTAACTTCTACTCAATGAATTAGATTCTTATTCTTTTGATGAGTTACAAGTTCTTACACTGAGTTGTATTTGGAATTTGAGATCTTGAATTCCAAATATAAGAAATTAATTTCAAAACTTAAAGATGAAAATGTTGGTTTGGTTTGAAAGCAAAAGTTGATTTTAAAAACAAAATGAATCTTTGAAAAATGATTTAGAGCTTTCAAAAGTCAAAATCAATAATTTAGAAAAAGAAATTTTTGATTGAAAGTTAAGCTCTAAAGCTTAACAAAAGAAAAAAATAATTTCTAAAAACAACTCATTATGTTTTAAAATGGCAAAATGCTCACATTGTCATTTTCATGGTCAAATGAAACATGCTTGTCCTATAAAGAAAGATTTTTTTAAAAAAAAATTAGACAAATATGGGTCCTAAAGGAAAAAGGGACATTGAAACTAATGTTCAGAATCTAAAGCAATCTGGATTCTGAAATCTCTTAAATGTCTCTTGTAGGTGTGTGGTAGCATGATGATGAAAATGAAGATGTTCAATGCTCTAGCCACATTTGAAAAGAGATGGTAACCTCTAAGCTTAAAGCTTTTTGATTTTATAATTGGTTGCTCATTTTGTTTATGCATGGATGAGTTTTGAACTTAAATGATTTTGTGTTGATTTTCTATTTCATGTATGTTAAAAGAAAATTGTGATGAACATATTATAGTTTTAAGATTTTTCATAAATTTTTTGTTCATCATAATGAATTTTGGTCAAATTGGTTTTAAATACAAATGAATATCTCTAACAATTGATATCAATTTTTAAAATGCTTTGATTTTACAAGTTTTAATTTTTGACCTAAATTTAAATGTTTATGCATGTGGTTTTAAAATGAAAAGATATCTCTCTAACAATTGATATCAAATTTTCAAATGCTTAACATTATTGGATAACTTTATGCACATGCACTTAATTTCAACAATTGGTATTGCATAAGTTTATTAGACTTGATTATTGAATTTCATGTTTACTAACATGTTTGTTATTCTTTGTGAAATTTAATTTTGTGCAAATTTTTAAATTCAAATTTTTGTTTGGAATGCACTTTTTGAGGGAGAGCTTTTGATTTTTCAAATGCTTTTAATATCAAATCTACCACTTACTCTCAATGTTATTTTTTAAATTTTAAAGTTGAATTAATTTTTTATATAACAAAAAGGGGAAGAAGTATGAGTTTGAAAAATTCAATTTTTTAATGAAAAAGGAGGAGCTGAACATTTTCCAATGATTGATATCTTTTTCATTAAATATTTATTAGGGGGAGTTTTGCCAAAACAATTTTTCAAATATTTTGTTATATACAAATGGGAGATTGTTCAAACCACTTTTTATAATGTTTTGATATAACAATTTAAGACAAATGTTTTTGGACTTGAATTGAATTTAGTTAAAGTTTTCAAAAATAATTCAAAGTCCATTAAAAGTGAATTTGAGCACAAAACAATTTTTTAACGTACAAGAAGTATCGATACCGTTCTTACAGTGTCGATACTATACGAACATTATCGATACTGTTTATGTGGTACCATTACCCAAGGTAAGAGAAATATTGATACTCTTAAGGTAGTATCAATACTACCATCATTGCTCAAATTTCAAAATGCAAAAATGGTATCGATACCCAAAGGGGTATCGATACTACTTCACACAGTAGTATCAATACCATAGGCTTAGTATCGATACCGTCAGCCCATGGCTAGTTTATTTAAAAATATAAGGAAGTACCGATACTCCATATAGGAGTACCGATACCCTCTGTTCTGGGCAGTTTTGTTTTGTAGAGAAAAACATCTCCAACGGCTCTAAAAGACTCCCAACAGCTATAAACATCCATAACTTCATTCCAACATATAAATACAAGTTCAAAACACTTGAAGAAGTGTTAGAACACCTATCCAAACAATCAAACACAAGAGAAGAGTTTTTCACTCTTTATTCTTATTCTCTTGTATATATTAGTGTTTTAGTGAGCTTATTTTGTAAACACCTTCCTTGTTAGAGGTTTTCTTTGTTTACATTCTTTTTTCTTGTAAAAGGGTTTTGATTATAGCTAAGCTTGTTAAAATCTAAGGAGTTTTGTAAATGTTATCTCTTTGTCCTTGAAAAAGAAAGAACAAATTAGTGAATTTGTTAGAAAATCCCTAGTGAGGAGCTAAGGTAGTGGAGGTAGACTTAGTTGAGAAGTCGAACCACTATAAATCACTGTACAAAATTGTCTATCATTTCTTTCTCATTACTCCCTAAATAATCTTTGTCAATTCACCCTCTTGTACATTTTTCGGTTGTTCAAATTGAGCCTCTTCAATCCTAATAATAATGGTCTTTCGTGTGTGTCAGTCGTGTAGTCATTATACTTGAGACTTGCTTAAATAATATAAAATTATTTACCACTTGAATCAACCAATTAGTTGGAATTTAAACTTATATTTTGTCGTAATCTTTTTATATTTCATATCTATAGAACCCTCTCTCTCTATATATATTCACTTTTTTTATTATTTGTCATCGTCGTATTCAGCAAACAATGATTTTTATTCTTCGAAATAAATTGACTTATTGAAAAAAATATAATGAAAATTTGATAATTTGTGTTACAATGATAATTACTCCTAGTACATCAAATTAAACGGTAACAGGTAAAGTTGGCAACAGTTGAAAATCCAAAATTATCTCATGTTGCATCAAAATGGGAGAAAAAATAGTTTCGAAACTTGCCAATAATTTTCAGTGATACTGTCAAATTTATCAACTGGTGTTGGTGATTTTAAAGGATTTTGGAACATTTGTTGTTACAGACAATTCAAAGTCATGCATGACCTAATTGGTTATTGGAGTCATGCATGACTCCAGATTGATTGCATTAGAACTATGGGTGTAAACGAGCCGAGTCGAGTTCGAGTAGTGCTGAGATCGACTCAACTCGAAAACTCTGAAATGAAGCTCGACTCGACTCGAAAAGTCGTGAGCTTAATATTTTCTCGCGAGCTTAATATTTTCAAGCTCGACTCGAACTTGAAATCCTGAACTGAAGCTCGTGAGCAGCTCGAAAAGGCTCGAAATGAAAAAAAAATCTTAAACTTAACTCGATTGAAGCCTCAAACTCAAACCTGAGCCTTAAATACATGAAAATCTTACTGTATTTTAAAACAATCAATACATAAATGTTAATATTATTAATAATTTATTTTTAAAAAATAATATCTTAATATATTATGTTTTCGAGCTGCTCACAAGCTTTTCGAGTCGAATATCAAGTAGCTCATTTCGACTAGTTAAGAACTCGAATCGAGCTCGACCTCTAGTCGAGTCCATTCGATCCGAGTATTTATCGAGCCTTGATCGAGTTGATCTCGAGTAGCTCGCGATCTGTCTCGTCTCATTTACAGCCCTAATTAGAACCGTTCTATAGGGTTAACATAGGTGAGATACTTTAATTGGTATAATCTTCCCAGTCAGGGATGAACACGTGATTTTACGTTAGAGGGGTGAACTTATAAAATTTTAGGAGGAGTGAAAAACCTTTTGTCAATAGAAAATACAAAGAAAAATAAGAAACTATAAAGAAAAAAATTAAAATATAAGAGAATTTAAAAAATTTAGGGAGTAATTACCCCCACCCACTCCTCCCTTGGTTCATCCATGATCTCAGTTAACATTGTTATAAAAAACAACTAATATATTCGACGGAATATAAACTAAAAATTAAGAGAAAAAGTTTAAGAATCATACATTGTATGAAAAGTATAAGTTCAAGGACCAAATGTTGAATTAAGCCTAAAAATGTGGTGGTGACATATTATTACAATTCGATGTTGATGCTTATTTATTAAATATCATACATGATTAATTTTTTTTATATAATTAAGCATTTGATTGGATGAAAAGCATTCAGATACATCCACTATTTTTTCTGGGCTGAAAATAAAATTTAATTTGTTGAAGATAGCGAGAAAACTCGTATAAAATTTAATAATTTAATCTCTCCCTCGTATTGAAAAAAATAAGTGAAATTGTCTGAAAAGTATCTAAACTTTCAATATTTTCAAAATGGTAACTTTTAGTTTTTATTTAATTTTAGCACCCGTGATTAAAAAATTAAAGCGTTAAGCACCTAACTATAAGTTTTGGTCTATTTTAGTACCTAAACTTTCAATTTTTTCTAAAATTTAACGTTAATTTTGAACAGGGTACTAAAATGAAACAAAAATTAAACTTTAGGTATTTTTTTGAAAAAAATTAAAATTTAAGTATTAAAACAGACCAAAATTATAGTTTACCCTAAATTAATTTCAAAGACAAAAGTGAAACAGAAAAACAAACAGAGAGAGGCTTTTGTAAGATAAGGAACACAAAATTGATCAAAGATTTAATGACTAATAATATTACGTGGGTAAATTTTGGTTTCAGATGTCATTGCCGGCGCTTTGATTGTGCTTTTCACCGGGTCGTCTTGTGTGTGTGGGGTGGTAGCCGTTTGGCTCGGAACGTTCGACATCGCAAAGGCAGCAGCTATGGCTTACGATCAGGCGGCTTTCGCGGTGAGAGACTCGCCGTTTGGCAGTTTTCAAAATCCCATTATATTGAAAACTGGTGAACTATTGTATGAATCATGTATTTTCTGTTGTTTTTAAACAAAGTAGAATTTGATTGTGCCTGTGGTATTTAGAGGTTTGGATTATGCATTGCCGCGTTTTTTTAGTTGTGCTCCCGGTTTCTCAGGTCAAGGCTTTATCCCGATAAATTTGGATCAATCCGTGTTATACGGGTAAGTCACCATGTGGAGATTTCCTGCATGTACAACGACTCAAATTCGAGACTTATTTAAACAATATTAACACTTAAACTAATTCATTGAATATACATTACCACTTTGACATACAACAAAAATGGGATTACATGTGGCGTTATGGTGGAGAAGATGAACAAGAAACCTGGCTATGCGGCGTGGGGAAGTATATTAAAAAATGGGTAAATTTAAAATTATCCTTAAAACTATATTAATTTTATAAAGGTTCATAATTGGTATTTTATTTAAAATTCATAGGTTAAAAAAAATAATTTGCTAGTGTAGACACCCGTTTTTGTCCGGGTTTAAAAAATATATTGTTGTTTATTTATTTATTTATTATTATTATTATTTTTTTTTATGTTTGTAGGCCCCATGATTCAACCCCCAACTATCCAGCCACATCACCTTGTAGGTTTGCTTCCCACGTTCCAAACGGCTCCATTCCACCCACGTACGACCAACAAAGTCATGAAAAACAAACACTGAAAAAGTGGAGAGCAGTTCCCATTTTTTACATTTAAATGGAGGAGGGAGAGGAGAGAGCGAAGGAGATCAGGGGGTGCAACGGCTGACAAAGCAGTAACACCGTCGAAGAGAGGCCGACCATTTGGAAGCACAGCTGCTAGCATAGCCTCCGCCTCTGCCAATGATTAAGCGGCTCCGTCCACTCTCCTCGATCCTTCCCTCCAAATCCACAACTCCTTCTCTGACCAGAACAATAAAAGGATAGTTCTAGCGCTTCAAAGCGGGTTGAAGAGTGAGTTAACTTGGGATTTGAACACTGTCACATTGCTCTCTTTCAAAGAGAAAGACGATATCCGTAAAGATGCCTGTTTGGCCAAGGTTCCGGGCTTGCTCGATGCTCTTCTTGAAATTATAGACGATTGGCGTGTTATAACATTGACTAAGGAACATATAAAGGGACATAGGGCTAGAACATCGGGTACAAATTCTGTTGTTACAGGATTTGGCGATGAGCATGAGGCATTGGGATCGAATTCCTTACTACCGCAGTCTGGTTTGGGGTCAGGCTCTTCTACTGCTGAAATACCTGGGAAAAAGAATACAAGTAAATGTCGTCATTCGGAGTGGTGGCTTGATAATGATGGTTTATTTAATCTGGATGACGAGGGTCGAGCAGAAGAACAGCGGTGTTCTGTTGCGGCTTCGAATATTATACGCAACTTGTCTTTCATGCCAGAGAATGAAATTGTCATGACCTATTACCCATCCATCATTTAAAAAATTTGGCTTTGTTCACTATATTTTTAATTATTATATTCTATTCACATCTTTGCTATTTGTCTTCTTTGTCGGAGTTTTTGTTTCATCATGGATGGGAGCTTCTGTATTTTCAGTGGGAGAATGAGTCATAAAGCGAATGCCCTTTGTTAGGTATTTGTATTCTGCCTCAAAACAAATTGGTGCTGCCATATCCCCAAATCAAAATACTACAACATTTAAGGAGGTTGCTATCACTCTTCACCCACGTGTTGGTGAATTTGCATTTGGCCTTGTCACACCAACTTTCACTCCATTTTATTCATTTTTTATTTTTTTAATATTTTTTAATATTTTTTTATTTTTTTTATTTTCCCTTTAATTCATTTAATATTTATTTATTATTTCTTATCTAACATTCTCGATTTTTTAGGGATACTTTCAATCGATCAAAGGTAAGTAATTCTAATTGAATTTTTAAATTTTAATTTTAATTTTCGCGATTTAAGAAAACCGACAAATTAATTGGTACCGAAAGGGCAGTTCAAGGGTGCTAATCCTTCCTTGACAGTAACCGACTCCCGAACCCGACACGTTTCTGGTACAACGCAGATCATGTAAGATGGTGTCCGACCCACCTAAATTCGTTTTAAAATGGTCGGTGGCGACTCCAATCCATATTTTCCAAGTCGAAGCCCAATTCCGGCACCCAACTGAAAGACGGTTACGACAGCTTGACGACTCCACTGGGGACAGGTAAGTGAGTCAGGCCGAAATTAATTTCTGGTTGTCTTTTTAAGCGAAAATTACAAGTTTAAATTTTAATTTATTTATTCGATTCTTATTATTTATCTTTGATTAATTTTTTTTTCAAATAAATAGTTGTACTAACGTTTTTTTAATGATTTCAGATATTTTTCAAAATTGTCATCTCTAGCTCTATACCCGAGCTCCGAACCCTTTTAAGTGGGGGCGAAAGCGACGCCTTCGTGGGAATTTATTCTCCGTATGGGCCTAGCAAGTAACCTTCGGGATTCATATACCTTATGTCTTCGTGTGAATTTATTCTCCGTATGGGCATAAGGGAATGTATCCTCTCGAGTTTAACTTAGTCCACATAAGCTTGTGATGGGCTTAGGACTAAGGGTCTGGCAAGCCCAAGGGGGCACCAGTAAGGAGAACTCGAGTACCTTTTTAGAACCTAAACCGAGAAAGTACAGGGAATTAGAGCCCACCCCAAAACCTCATTCCAAACCCTAGGCTGTTTTGTTTCTTGCTTTATTTTCTGTTCAAAGCATGCGAACTAGACAAATATACGTTTAGGATTTGTTTGAAGTTAGCATACGGGATAGAAGTCATGTCCGGGTAGGAATATTAAGCATGTTCTGGTAGATACATGTGGGGTAGGATCTTTCTTTTTATTATTGTTTTGATTTACCTCACTAACTCTTTTATTTTTTTATTATTTTTTATTTTTTTTTGTTCTCTTTCATTTTGTTCTCATCATTCGCATCATTTAAAACGAGGTGTTGATCCACCAAAAAATGTGTTTGTTAAACATGAATAATCTGCATTAATAGACAAATGGATTATAATACAAAGAGATAAAAAGCTCAGAAGCCCAGCCGTGGTCAAAGAATACTCGGAGGCAAAGGGTGCAGGGGCAAGACGAGGAAAATGTTACTGACCCGGAGAGTCTTTTCGAAAACTGCGAGATCAAGATGGCGAAACCCTAGCTAAGCTGGAGATCATTATTGATAAATTCTAGAAACAAGTCGATAAACTTTGGGTGGAGGGCTCCGATGGCACTTTCGTTTGGAACAAGCTCGACATAGAGTGAAAGCCGGCGATGCAGTCATTCGAGACCTTTTGAGGGCAAGCAGCTCGTTATTTGTACATTTTAGCCAAAGGAGCAGGAACGGTTTGACAGGGTATTCAACCGGTGACAGACGAAGGCAGAAGACTAGTCAACCTATCAGAAGCTGTTCGGGGTCTATGCCTTCAAAATATTTTTGTCTCTTAAGACGTAACACTTTTGCCCCAATAAGGATTATTTATAATAACATGTACATTTTTTGGATCAATGCCTCGAACATTTCATGCATCATGCATTCAGACATATTGTGCATTTTGATATTTTTTCTTTACATTCACATTATTTTCCTTTTTTTTACATTCACATGTCTCATCAAAAATGAGAACATTTTGATCCTATGACATATAAGGAGCTTTACCAACAGTTGTTTGACGCACACGTGGTGTCACCATATCCAAAGAAATCCATGAAGCCCCGTACCCCAGGTAGTATGATGAGAACGCTCATTGCGAAAATCATAGCGGAGTCCCAGGGCGCACTATCGAGAATTACTCCACAATCAAGAGAATCATACATAAAATATGTAACAAGAATCGGATCGACTTCAACAACTTGGGGGCATCCAAGTGAGGAAGACCATTTCATCATTTGAGACATTTGTTTGAATTTTTTTTTTCATTTTTTTGCTCAAGTTTTTGTAAGGACTTTTAAATAAATTTATGTTACTTTAAAGATGTTAAACAACGAATCACATTTGCAAACTTGCAATTCTTTGAATATCATCTGAATTAAGAAACTCTGAAATGGTTCAAAGTTACATATCTTTGACGAAGTAACATGATTTAAAACAAGGAATTTGACTTTACCCAGAATATACACTCAAACACCGTACCCTGCTCTTGTAATTAACCAATATAACATTTTCCTTTCATAAGGTGCGGACAACATGGGGCATCCTTTTGCATATGACATTATTATACTTTTTATTTAAGACGTTTAGTGATGATAACGATCTTCACAGATGGAATAGTCGAGTAAGTGAATCTAGTTTAGGTCAGTTGCTTGAAAATTGAACTCTAAAGATGAAATTTTTTACTTTCAACAAACACCTAGACTATAACAGGTTCTTCTTGACAATCTTAAGAAATTAAATCCGTAAAACTGAGCTATTCCACTAAGGCAATTGGTTACAGAGGAAACTCGAAAGCCCTGGCTTTATGAATAGATTGTATTCAAACCATGACATTGCTCGGACACTTGGCAATTCGGTGTTTGCTCCACTGCTCTTGTCAGGCTGAAGACTCTGTGATGAGATGAACCCTTCAGTGAACTTGATAAAACTGATTATAATGTTAAGTGGTCCCTCTAAAGCAATTGGTTAAACGCCCCGGCTTTATGGATCCAGCTTGCCAGATAACGACAAATTAAATCAAATTTATCTGAGCAAGAAATTTTCGGTAATGTTGAACTAAGGGAGTTAAGGAACACCTGTTATAGTCGACTACACACGAGCACTCAAGAATTTCATTTTTAGACCGATATTTTTCACACTGCCTTTGTTGGAGGAGCCTACAAAGCTTGAACAAATGGAAGATTTCAGAGGACCGAAATAAAATGTCTAGTAATTGGTCATTCTAGTTGCGTCATTATGTCCGCACCCAAATGAAATGCCAAAGCATATTTCGATATTTAAAAAATAAATGACATTTTGGGTTACCAAAACCTTAGAAAGGAGGCTAACCTAAAGCCAACTCATCAATTTGAACATTTGTCAAAGATTTGTAACTCTGAAAGTATTAAAAGAGCTCTTGATTCCTTTAATATTTTTGAACTCACATTTACAATTTGATTCAATTGCGAACAATATTTTACAACATTTTTATCATGTCTCACCTAAAACAAGAAAAAGGAGAAAAACATTTTCAAGTAGAACAGTCTCAGATATGAAAGGTATGTAAAGCCAAAGCTCGGGAAGCAAATGGGGCACGATCCATTCCAAGAACCTGATTGACAGACAAAGCACGAGACTCCATCCAGAAGATAACACATAATTCATCCATATTGCATGCATCTTAAACATACTTAGGTGCATCACATTCATCATTTTAGCATACACGTTTTTGCAGCTTTTAGAGTCAAGTTTTGACTTCAGGATGAAGGATACTCGATTCTCAAGTGCCTTCAAAGAAGGATGGTGGTTGATTAACTCGACAGTAAGAAGCTACACCTCAACCGAATTGACATCTTAGAACCAATTTCAGATAGGTTCGAGAACCAGTTCAAAACAAATCCAGTTCGACACAAACTCAACCATGAGCACGAAGAAAATTAGACTCCAGACAACGCAAGTTCAACTTCACGACGAAGGGACCGCTGGTTGTCAATAACAATTTTCCACTTCTAGAGCCAATTTCAACTTCACAGTGAATGATAGTGGACTCCAGACAACACAAGTTCAACTTCACGACGAAGGGACCGCTGGTTGTCAACAAACAACTTCTCAATTTCAGAGCCAATTTCAACTTCACAACGAAGGATATTGGACTCCAGACAACGCAAGTTCAACTTCACGACGAAGGGACCGCTGGTTGTCAATAAATAACTTTCCAATTTCAGAGCCAATTTCAACTTCACAGCGAAGGATATTGGACTCCAGACAACGCATGTTCAACTTCACGACGAAGGGACCGCTGGTTGTCAACAAATAACTTCTCAATTTCAGAGCCAATTTCAACTTCACAACGAAGGATATTGGACTCCAGACAACGCAAGTTCAACTTCACGACGAAGGGACCGCTGGTTGTCAATAAACAATTTCCCAATATCAGAGCCAATTTCAACTTCACAGCGAAGGATATTGGACTCCAGACAATGCAAGTTCAACTTCACGACGAAGGGACCGCTGGTTGTCAACAAACAACTTCTCAATTTCAGAGCCAATTTCAACTTCACAACGAAGGATATTGGACTCCAGACAACACAAGTTCAACTTCACGACGAAGGGACCGCTGGTTGTCAATAAACAATTTCCCAATTTCAGAGCCAATTTCAACTTCACAGCAAAAGATTTGGACTCAAGACAACACAAGTTCAACTTCACAACGAAGGGACGGCTGGTTGTCAATAAACAATTTCTCGGTTCCAGAGCCAATTTCAACTTCACGACGGAGGATATTGGATTCGGAACAATACTTGGATTTCAACTTCACGACGAATGATATCCAATTATCAGGCTCAACTTCACGACGAAGGGGCCACATGCGGTTTCAACTTCACGACGAAGGGAATTGTGCACACAAGCAACATCCATCTCTAGATTGGATTTCAACTTCACGAAGAAGGATATCCAACTTAAAGAATGAGTATCTGTCAATAAACTTTCCAGTTTCAGAGTCAATTTCAACTTCACAACGAATGATATTGGCCTCGAAACATCACAACTTACATTGGATTTCAACTTCACGACGAAGGATATCCAACTCCAAGGTTCAACTTCATGACGAAGGGACCATATATAATTTCAACTTCACGAAGAAGGGAATCATGCTCACCAGCAACATTTACCTTTAGATTGGATTTCAACTTCACGACGAATGATATCCAATTACAAGATCAACTTCACGACGAAGGAGCTATCCACGATTTCAACTTCACGACGAAGGATATCGTGTTCATAGCTCAAGGCAAGAAGGGTTATTTTCCAACAAAAGACCTTCGAGTTCGATTACACTCAGCTCGAGGGCCTGTCAACCACACGGTGGAGTCAAAGAACTATTTTTCAGTTGAATTTTCCAACCAAGGTCTTTAAACCGAGAAGAAGATCGAATGGCAACGAGAAGCCATATACTGATTCAAATCTCGAACTGCGGCTTCAATTTTATATCATTTTGAGATGGACTCGACTTCGCGATGAATGAGCCATCCGCAACTCAATTCGACAGGGAGTTATTCTTGATTGAATATCAGAGTCAATTTTTAACTCCACCGGACAAAAACTTGTTGTCTTTTTTTTTTATCTTTGCACTATTCTTGTTAACATAAAAATGTGCAAAGAGGGGCAGTTGTAGACACCCTTTTTTGTCCGGGTTTAAAAAATATATTGTTGTTTATTTATTTATTTATTTATTTATTTATTATTATTATTTATTATTTTTTATTTTTGTAGGCCCCATGATTCAACCCCCAACTATCCAACCACATCACCTTGTAGGTTTGCTTCCCACGTTCCAAACGGCTCCATTCCACCCACGTACGACCAACAAAGTCATGAAAAACAAACACTGAAAAAGTGGAGAGCAGTTCCCATTTTTTACATTTAAATGGAGGAGGGAGAGGAGAGAGCGAAGGAGATCAGGGGGTGCAACGGCTGACAAAGCAGTAACACTGTCGAAGAGAGGCCGACCATTTGGAAGCACAGCTGCTAGCATAGCCTCCGCCTCTGCCAATGATTAAGCGGCTCCGTCCACTTTCCTCGATCCTTCCCTCCAAATCCACAACTCCTTCTCTGACCAGAACAATAAAAGGATAGTTCTAGCACTTCAAAGCGGCTTGAAGAGTGAGTTAACTTGGGATTTGAACACTGTCACATTGCTCTCTTTCAAAGAGAAAGACGATATCCGTAAAGATGCCTGTTTGGCCAAGGTTCCGGGCTTGCTCGATGCTCTTCTTGAAATTATAGATGATTGGCGTGTTATAGCATTGACTAAGGAACATATAAAGGGACATAGGGCTAGAACATCGGGTACAAATTCTGTTGTTACAGGATTTGGCGATGAGCAGGAGGCATTGGGATCGAATTCCTTACTACCGCAGTTTGGTTTGGGGTCAGGCTCTTCTACTGCTGAAATACCTGGGAAAAAGAATACAAGTAAATGTCGTCATTCGGAGTGGTGGCTTGATAATGATGGTTTATTTAATCTGGATGACGAGGGTCGAGCAGAAGAACAATGGTGTTCTGTTGCGGCTTCGAATATTATACGCAACTTGTCTTTCATGCCAGAGAATGAAATTGTCATGACCTATTACCCATCCATCATTTATTTAAAAAATTTGGCTTTGTTCACTATATTTTTAATTATTATATTCTATTCACATCTCTGCTATTTGTCTTCTTTGTCAGACTTTTTGTTTCATCATGGATGGGAGCTTCTGTATTTTCAGTGGGAGAATGAGTCATAAAGCGAATGCCCTTTGTTAGGTATTTGTATTCTGCCTCGAAACAAATTGGTGCTGCCATATCCCCAAATCAAAATACTACAGCATTTAAGGAGGTTGCTATCACTCTTCACCCACGTGTTGGTGAATTTGCATTTGGCCTTGTCACACCAACTTTCACTCCATTTTATTCATTTTTTTTATATTTTTTTATATTTTTTATTTTCCCTTTAATTCATTTAATATTTATTTATTATTTCTTATCTAACATTCTCGATTTTTTAGGGATACTTTCAATCGATCAAAGGTAAGTAATTCTAATTGAATTTTTAAATTTTAATTTTAATTTTCGCGATTTAAGACAACTGACAAATTAATTGGTACCGAAAGGGCAGTTCAAGGGTGCTAATCCTTCCTTGACAGTAACCGACTCCCGAACCCGACACGTTTCTGGTACAATGCAGATCAGGTAAGATGGTGTCCGACCCACCTAAATTCGTTTTAAAATGGTCGGTGGCGACTCCAATCCATATTTTCCAAGTCGAAGCCCAATTCCGGCACCCAACCGAAAGACGGTTACGACAGCTAGCATGCCACATATCAAATTAACGACATTCGGCATCTCAATGACCAAAATTTAATTAAACGATTACATAAGTAACCAAAACTTTTTAAAATTTAGTGAGCAAAATTGTAGAAATATAAAAGATAAGTGACCATTCTAGTAGTTTATCCACAATTTTAAGGCCTAAAACAACTTTTTTTTAAAAAAATTGAAAAGAAAAAACATCATTATACCTTTTAAAAGGGTAATAACCTTGCAACATATATACCACTACTTATGTTTGCGACTAATTTGACCTTAATATTATATACACAACCTACGACCCTAACTAAATTTGAGTTCAGTTCAGTTCTTGAAACTTGGGAAGTTGAAGAACACAAGCATTGGTTTTAATGGAGGAGATGCATATCTTCCTAACGTCTTCTAAAAGACGCCAGATGATAATGCATATATTCCGAACGTCTTCCAAAAGACGCCAGATGATTATGTTGACTTTGGATGACACTACATTATCGCAAAAAAATTTGTCAAGTTATTCGCATTTGTATGATCTTCAAAATCAAGTCGAAAACTCCAAGAATGTTCCCTTTCATACCAATGGCGTGTGGGAAGTAGAGATGAACATTTGTCGGATTTCAATCCGATCCGGATCGGTTTTTGTTCCGATCCGGATCGGTTTTGTTCCGATCCGGTTTTTTCCCATAGAAAAAAAAACCGGTTTATAAAATAACCGGTTCGGTTTTTAACCGGTTTGGAGGGCCGGATATCCTAACCGGTGTAACCGGTTTCGGTTTTAAAAAAACCGGTTTTTTTAAAAAACCGGTTATAAAAAAACCGATTTTAATATTCCAGATTGCTCATAGGGAACCGATTCCCCCCCAAGGGGGTACCGATTCCTCACTGAATGGTTTGGCTCCGAGATTTCCAGAATGCTCGGAGGGAACCGATTCCCCCATAGGGGGTACCGATTCCCCCCTATTCAACGGTCGAAATATTTGAATTTTACACTTAGGGAACCGATTCCCTATGAGAGGAAACCGATTCCCTATGAGAGGGTACCGATTCCCCCACGCTCCAAGCATTTTTATTAAATGTTTTCACACTTAAACGGCTATATTATCTTCATTAATTATCACTAACGTTCAGAAGTGATTCAAGGTGTATTTAAGCAAGCTTAGAAGCCATTGATCAAAGACAAGAAACATCAAGCAACTAGAATCAAGAGAGAATCAAAGAGAAAGCATCAAACCTCAAGTTCGATAAATTCAAATACTTAATTGAAATACTTAATTAACTCAACATAATTGAAATACTTAAATACTTCCAAGTTTGATAAATTCAAATACTTAAAAACTTCCAAGTTCGATAAATTCAAATACTTAAAAACTTCAAGTTCGATAATTGAAACAAAGTTTACGATAATTGAAATAAAGTTATAAAATAAACTACATTGCCATCTCTTCTTCATCATCTTCGCCTTCTTCGTTTGGAGGGGATATTCCAAGTTCGACTTCTTCAATGTGTAAGTTTGCTTCCAAATCGGCAACAATTGCATCTTCTAGGGTGGTGATATGTTGCTTACGAGCCGCTCCATCCAAATAATCCTTTAAACAAATGCATACTTCCACTGACTCGAGACTTAGTCTTGATCTCCGTTGCGATATAACCCTGCCACTAATAGAAAAAGCGGATTCCGAAGCTACCGTAGAAGCTTGGACGGTTAGTAAATCACGGGCCATTGCGGCTAGAATCGGAAATTGTGCTTCCTTTTCTTTCCACCAAGCCAAAATATCCAAACTTTCAAACTCTTCAAATGTCATTTTTGATAGAAAATCGCATGACATGTAATTTCCCAACTCGCTACTTGGGGTGGTAGTACGTGATCGTTTGGATTGGGAATTTACAAGAGTGTTAAAAAGATTCAAATTTATGTTACTTGGACGTCTACTAGATGATTCCGCATTCATTCTCATTTGATCGTGTATTACACTACTTGATCCGTATTTAGTTAAATAAATTGCAAACATGTCTCGAAAACATTTGTTAAAATAATTTATTTGGTTTTGGACAAAGTTGGGTTCATCATCGGTTATATTAAAAGCAAACGCAATTTGTTCAATTAGTATTTCAACCCCACCAACATTTAACGTTGGGTTTAAAGCGGCGGCACAAGTAAAAATGGGGGGAATCTCCTTAAAATATTTTAAAAGTTTTTCCTTCATTGCAAAGCCAATTTCTTGAAAAACTTCGGTTTCAAATTCAAAGTCATTTAGTCGGGTAGCCAACAAAAATATTTGATTAAGAACCAACGGGCTAGTAGGGTAATAAACACCGGATAAAAAAGTTGTTGCATTTTTAAAAACCTCAAGCAAATCGGTTATTTTGGCTATAGTTTCCCAACTCGAATCCGGATAAATGTTTGGGACATGACCCCTCTCGAAAAGCCGATCGTGAAATGTTTGCAATGTTTCCCTTTGCCTTAAGGCAGTATGCATCATCATCCAAGTTGAGTTCCAACGAGTTGGACAATCCAAATTAGGACCCAAAGTTTTTTATTAACGGACTTACAAAATCGTTTATAATCATTTAGTCTTTTGTTGTTGTTACAAAGAACCGATTTTATCATTGTTTTAAATTCTAATCTAATCGGCTCAATAACCTCCAAACCGGCTTGCATGGATAAATTAATTATGTGTGCAACGCAACGGGTATGAAAAAACGCACCGTCTAAAATCGGTGAAAGTAATATTTTCAATCTTGGAACCGCGTTTGTATTATTTGATGCATTATCAAAGGATATAGAAAAAACTTTATTTTCTAATTTATAAAGACAAATTACCCTTTTTAAAAGTGTAAATAAATTAGCACCGGTATGCGGCTCACCGAATAATTCAAACGCGATTGTTCTTTTCATCATTTGCCAATTATCTTGATCTAACCAATGTGACGTAACGGCTAAAAAAGAATTTCCGGTATTATGAGGGGAAAACGTCACATGTAAGCGACACACCATAACGGTGTTCTTGGAATCCTAAAATCATTTTTTCCCTCGCCGTACGCCACATTTTTATAGCATCTCTTCTAAGGGTAGTACGACTTACTTGAGTATAACGTGGTTGCATTAGTTGTTGAATTGTTATCGTGAAATCTTCATCATCAAAGTGGTCGAACGGCAATGCTTTTGTAATCACGAACTTTGTAAACGCTTCTCGTAATTTTTCGTTGTCGTAAACAAAAACACCACCTTGCGGTGTAAGATTCGATTGACTAGGATCCGATCTTGAGCGAAGTGCCTTGCATGATTTTGTCAAATGGTTCTTCAACGTTGTGTTTCCTTCCGATGCAAGAAACTTTAGACAAAGTTTACAACGCGCCCTCCTCGAGCCATTTGACATCTCACATAAATCGTAGTGATCCCAAATGTCTTTGTTTCGAGTGTGTTCGATCACTTTCACGACTTCAAGGTTTTCCCCGACGGAAGATTCAGCCGTGTTACTCATGATGAACAAAAAATTACAAAAATAAGATTTGAGAGATGTTTAAGTGTTGTGTAATAAGATTTGAGAAATTTGTAATCAACCAAATACATCCCCAACCTATTTATACATGTTTAGGGTGGTAAAATGGTAATTTTTTAAAGAAAAAAACGGTCAAAAACGGTCACAAAACCCCCCAACGGCTATATTAACGGCTAGTTTTTTAAACCCAGACCGGTTTTTTTTTTTTTCCGGATAAAAACCGGTTTTTTAACCGGTTTTTTTAAAACTGGTTTTTTATCCGGTAAAAAAACCGGTCTAGGTTTTTTTTCTCCAAACCGGTTAAAATAACCGGTTAAAAAAAATCCGATCCGGTTAAAAAAAACCGGTTTTCCCCAAATTCGATTTCAGATATTTTTTTCGCAAAATCGAATATTCGGATTTTTTGTGCAGCCCTATTGGGAAGGATAACAAAATACAATATGGTATGAATAATAAGACTCAATTCTCTCCCGATTAGGCACATACTTTATCTAACAGGTCCATCCATACTCTCTCATTGGTCTATAAACCTCTCAAGTCAACCCTCATGCGTTGACTCAAAAATTCAGATCATTACAAGACGTGCAATAAAAAGAAGGCAACTGCTAGAGTTTCTTAAGTAAATGGCAGAAGTTAAAGATAAACGCAAACAATATCTCACGACAATATCAAAAGGGTAAGATTACATCCATACATCCATACATCCATGCAATGCGAGACGTTTATTGCAAAAGCATAAATCCGCTGTCGTTTGGTGTATAAACAAGTTGAGGTCATCGGTCTTAACCTTATTATGCAGTGTGAATTCACACAAACTCCTAAAATCTTTGAACAAAAACATAGCATAAGATGTCATCCTTCTTCCCAAATGAAATTCAAACAAGAAACACCCTTGCTACTAACCAGCCATTGGATGGTTATATATGTACTCGATAGCAAGATTGCACGAGTCGATTTTGTCGGCCTCCTTGTCCGGAATTTCCAGCTTGAACTCTTCCTCTAAAGCCATGACAATCTCCACATTGTCCAAGCCGTCTAACCCCAAATCTTGCTGGAAATGAACATTGGGAGTCCCCTGCAAGTGATTGATAAAGATGATTCAATCATCCCATAAGTCATTTCACAAGTGTAAGTTTTAACTCCCTGTTATAAGGAATGAAAACTCGATAATCAAGTATACAAGAAAAAGATGCATTTGGATTGCAACAATCAAGAATTTGGAGATGATAAAAAGCAATATTTGGAAACAAATACAGGGAAGAAACTAGCATAAAGATGGGAAATAAAAGACAACAATGCCACTAGAATATGCATAGAGGCATAAGATCATCTTGAAGATCAGACCTTTCAAGTTACTCTTGATATTCTACAAAAAAATGAAAAAAAAATAGAAGTCAACTACTTTTTGCATCATTTGCTTATAGGATATTATTATAGCATTATAATGTTGAGATAAAAGAATTAAAATCCATCTTAATATAGAGGAGGATTAATCAACTAAACGTTTCACCCCTGAAATTTTATAATTTCGCAACCCCCAATTTTTTTTAATATAACTTCCTAAGTTCGCACCACCTAACATAAAATCTAGCATCTGTCCCTGACCAAAAGTACACTCCCTTCCTACTCTTAGTAACAAATTATGCCCTCAAATATGCATGAGCTTCCAAGATTCAAGGTTATGCATCTTGTGGTTAAAGAGCTTAAACCGAACAAAAGCCAACACCATGCATAGAAATCCATACTTCCTACCCTAAAATAAGTACATTTAATTTAAATTGAACAAAAGCAAACACCATGAATAGAAATCCGTACTTTCTACCCTAAAATAAGTACATTGATTTAACTTAAACCGAACAAAAGGCAGCACCATGCATAGAAATCCACACTTCCTATACTTTACCCTAAATAAGTACATTGAAGAATAAAATCAGAAACACGTTAGCTTATCCCAAAGTTATGCCAGCATAAAAAAGCAAACGATCCATCAAAATTGGTTTTTGAAACCATTCCTTTGTTGTTTTAAACATGAATAACAAAATAACCAACCTAAAATTGCTTTCTACTGAGACAATCAACCAGAAGTTTTCACTTTCACAAATGGAAAACCAATGAACAAATATGCCCACAATACAAATGGATTATATAGAACAATCTTAGTAATTTAAGCCTACTTTCAATACCCATACTTCTTTTTCTAGAAAACCAAACAAAGGCATCAGATCAACCAATCAAAAGGGTACCTAATAGATCAACCAATCAAAAGGGTACCTAATAGATCAAAGATATTTAACGGGGAGAAATAAAAGGAAATCTAATTCGTCAACTATAAATCCCGAAAAGGGTAACTTGTCATAACCATTTTTTAATAAAACAATAACATTTTATTTTTAAAAAAAAGATTATGACTTTAATTTGGAAAATGGGTGAGTTGGAATTGATTTGAATTAAATTGAAAAAGGGTCGCCATCAACCTTTGGGTTAGGTAGATCGAATACCTAAAAACGTCTTTTAGAAACAATTTTAAGGAAAATTATTTTTTAAGACAAAAATGGCTTGCGTTTACCAAAGATTCGATTAAAACGGGTTCGGGAGTCGGTTACACGTGAAGAAGGATTAACACCCCACATCGCCCAAAATTGGTACTGTGTCACTTACACGTTGTCGTAAATGGTGGAAAATATGAATCAAATATAAAAGTTAAAATGTGATCCATTTATTGAATTATAATTAATTTGCTTCGAATTAATTAATTACATAAAATTCTTTAACTTGAAAGGAAACCTTGAGATTAGCAATCCTCCATCGAGAAAGCTATCTCGTCTATTTCTTATCCGTAAAAAATATTCCCTCATCGAATATATATAAAAACACAAATCGAACATAAATAGTATATCGACGTTTTTGCATTAAAGTAAAATAAAATAAAGTGCTATTTAGATAAGCATGCATTACATTGTTCTATTTAAAATACGAAATGAATTAATTAACAAAAATAAAGTTGATTGATTTTAAGTTCACATTTTTGTTAAAATGTAATATCGGATCACATCACTTCGACCAAGTGAAGTTTTCCACGCTCATTCTACAAATACGTGTTCTTGGAATATATTAGAGTAATATTAACAAATAAATAAAACCATGGAAATAAATACAATTAAAAAACGAAATAAAACATGTACAATAACTAGAGCCAATAATATATATGTTCACAAATAACTACATTATATAAAATATTCATACATAAAGGACTAAAATAAAACTAAGTTAAAATTACAAATCAAAATATAAATCAAATAAGCACATAGGATAATTTCGGGGACCAAAATGATATATAACCAAACTTAAAATGCTACAATAGCTAAAACAGAAATTTAAGTGTTTAAATAGCAAAAATAGAAACTTCAGGGACCGAAATAAAAAATAGAAACTTAAATAACAAAAATAGAAAAAATAGAAACTTAGGGACTAGAACAATAATTACAAAAAAATAGAACCCATGTAGCAAATGTTAATAATACAGGTACTGAAATGGAAATAACCCATAAATTATGATAAAGGACTAAAATGAAACAAAAGTAAACATATATGCTACAATCAGGATTTAACACAAAATAAAAAATAGTGACCAAAATAAAATTTTCATAAATTATGTGGCCAATTTTGAACATCAAAGAAAATACACACAACATGAGATCGGTTACTTAAATGCAACAATATGAAACATGGTGACCAAATTCGGATAATAACAACTATAGCACAATATATATAATAATAGGACCAAATTAAAATATATACAAAATGAGTGCTCAAATTAAAAATAAATTAACATTGTATTAATGGCTAAAATAAAATATTACAAAATAGGAAGGTCTTTTACGGTGGATAGCCCCAGGAGCGAAAATACTCCCCAAGTCATCCGTGAAACGACGTCGTTTCACTCAAGGTATAAATGGCCCTTTTATCCCCCAAACCGGCCATTTGCTTCATTTCTCACAAAAGGAGAGTGAGAATGAGAGAGAGATTTTGAGAGCTCCCACCGGAGCTTTAAGGTTTCCCAGAAACCAGTGGAGCTCCGCCGTGTCGACCGCCATTGACCGACGATCGCCGTCGTACACCGACGCCAGAGAAGAGAGGGAAGTGCACAATTCGAAACACCCCGTCGCCCTAATCCCGAATCCGGGGTTAGTTTCCCTAGGAAAAGGCTCAAACGCCGCGAATCTACGAAGAACCCTTCGGATTCTTTTACTCCGACGACCCTCGACGCTTACAGAGTTCGACAAGAGGTAAACCTCTGTCTTTCTATCCTCTCTTCTTCTCTATATTTTCTTTTTCTTTGATTCTTTCTCCCCTTTTTGTCTCTCAAACCCGAATGGCCCCCCTTTAGATCTGTTTGCATGCGTGATTTAATGAAGTGATGGTGATGTTCTGAACTAGGGAATGATTTTCCCTACATTCCTAGGATTTTTCTTGATTTCTTTGTATTCTTTTATGTATGCTTTTGTACTGTTGATGTAGATTTGACTTTGTTGCAGACTGAACGGCGGCGTCAGTGGGTGGCAACGGCGACAGACGGCGGCAGCTGCTCCCTAGGGTTATGATGAAACCCTAGGGTTCCCCATCATCTCATCTGGGCCGTCCACTCTCACCAGATCTGATGGTGGATCGTGCGGCGACTGGAAGCAAAACACAAAAACTCTAATGTGTTTAGGGTTTGGGTTATCTGTTGGATTGGGCCAGTGATTTGGGTTCCAATGGGCTTCTGGTTTGGGCCTCGGAATTGGCCTGCAAAATGTTGTAATATGTAATTAATAATAATAATCAAGATAATAATAATCATAATAATAATAAAATAACGATAATAATAAATAAAACAAAATAAAAAAGACTCGGACAAAAATGTGTGTTACATGACTGTCCCTTTTTCCCATATGTATGGGGTAGGGGGAGGTAAGATAATAGGCTACCCCCAACACCAGGTTTAGAGCAGCTTCCGTAAGAAACCTCCGGAATTATGAAATGCCCTCCGTGGGACTCGATCCCACGACCTCAAGGTTAAGAACCTTGTGCTCTACCAACTGTAAAAATCATGTATTTTCTAAGCATACAACTAACGAAACATAAAATTCAAGGATTGGGTCAGAACCAAATAGATAAAATTTATGAAATGGAAGTGAGAAAAAAGAGATAACCCTTGAAGGGTCGACTTTGGGGAAGCTTTTGACAACGTCGAGAACTCTCTCGATTACTTCTTCTTTGGTAAGATGATCGTCGTGCGATGATAATAACAGGAGGAAAATCCGTTGGGGCTGAGATCTTGATCCGGTCGCCGTTAGGGTTTGAACGGGAAGCCGGAAGTGGCGAAGTACGGCGGCTCTTAATGCCATGTTTTAGTGTTTCCTACTATTGTTGGCGACAAACAGTGAAATCGCCTTTTCGATTTTTAGTCTAGTAAAAATAAGGCAACCGGGTGATCACGCGCTTTGCACGTGCTTCTTGCATACATCATGGTCGTACATGTCAAATTATGAATTCATCCCATTATTCTTCTCAAATTTCGGTATACAGTCTTTATATTTTAGTTAAAAGTAACTTAATCCTCTATTTTTATAATATCAATCCAATAGATATTACTAGGTCTGTAATGTAAACGAACCAAACGAACATGAACGAGGGTATGTTCATGCTCGTTCGTTTAACTTTAACCGAACGAACACGAACAATTAAACGAACAAATTTCTTGTTTGTGTTCGTTCATTAAAAAATTTAGCTAGTTTATGTTCGTTCGTTTAAATGATAAACTAACAAATGAACGAATGTAAACGAATACAAACAAATGAATATAAACGAACGTAAATGATCATAAACAAACGAACATAAAATTAATTGGGTTTTTGAGAAGAGTTTTTTTCTTTTCAAATAATTTTAGAATTTATATTTTCTTTAATTGATTTCAGTACTTTTTATTTGAGTTTAAAATTAATTGAGTTTAAAAATATTAATGGGTTTAAGGTTAAAAATTATTAAGTCTTTATATTTCAAACGGGTCTAGAGAACATAAACGAACAAATATAAATGAACGAATTATCAAACGAGTACGAACATAAATGAACGAACGAGCTTTTGTTCGTGTTCGTTCATTTAATTAAACAAACATAAAATCTTGCTCATGTTCGTTCGTTTAATATATAAACGAACTTCTCGTCGAAGTTTCACGAACCGTTTGTTAAACGTTCGGTTTATTTACAGTACTAGATAATACCGTTAACGAATTCTATTGAATTGCTTTTATGTAGTGTTAAAAGATCAGAATAGTTAACTGTGTAACACATTTTAACATGATAAAGGGCCAAACCATAATATAACATCATACTAACGTGTTAACTCCTCAACCCTTAAACTATCCATAATTAAAGGTGAATATTTGATTGAGTTAGGTTGAATCGAGTGATAAAATTTAAGTTAATTGAGTTTACGAGTATGGTTTTATCATTTAAACTTTATTTAAAAAATTAAGGTGAATTTATGAAATTTGAGTCAAGTCAAGCCGAATATATTTGGTTTAGTTTCTATTTAGATTTAAATGTAGCTATTTATAATGTTATAATACCTATTGGTTTCAATTTAAATAATTCTCTCTAATTATATTCAATAAACATATATTTTTCATATTCTATTTTATATGTGTAAGTAAGATGTATAATGTTATTTAATAAATCAAATATCATATGAAATTATATAATATATTTGTATTATTATTTTTAAAAACAAAGAATTTTAAAGATAAATTATTGATGAAAATACAAATGGTTCAAGGAATTGATGGGAAGAGATAATTTACAAAGAGATATAGTCAAATGATCAAATTGAATAAAATACAAAGTTGAGAAAATAAATTAAAAAAAAGGAGAAATTGATTATAAAAAAATGTGAATTAAAATTACACAATTATTTTATAGTGGTTGAGGAGCTTGTGATTAGAAATTTATTAAAATAAACTTAAAATAAAGGAGAAATTAAAAAAATAAAAATTAGGAACTAAATCACAAAATAATCAAAATACTTGGTTAAATATCAAAACTTTCAATTGGGGCGAGTTGAGTCAAGATTGAGCAGTATTGAGTTAAACTCGATTCAAGAACTTTAAAATAGAGTTTGACTCGGCTCGAAACCTCGCAAGCATAAAATTTTCAAGTTCTAATCGAACTCGAAAACATGAATTGAAACTCGTAAAAGCTCAAAATAGAAACAAATATTAAATTTAATATTATTAATAATTTATTTTTTAAAAATAAAATCTTAATATATTATATTTTCGAGTTGCTTGTGAGTTTTTCAAGTCGAGTATCAAGAGCTTGTTTCGGCTCGTTAATAATTCGAGTTGAGTATTTATCAAGCTTTTACCGAATCGATCTCGAGTAACTCATGATCTATCTCGTCTTATTTACAGCCATACTTCCTATCAAGTAGAATTAGCCAAACATGTTATTGGACACCTTGAAGTTTAACCCATCTTAAGCTCTGTTGCATTGGTATAAATACAAGGATTAAACGGTAATTTTAAAAACGGGTACGATAAGGCTACAATAAATATAAATAAATTTAAAAATTCATAATTATTAAAAAATTGCGTATTAAATTTGTATTCATTTTTTTACACTATCTTCGTTAAAATGAACATCTCTTGAGTTTCTGATGTATGATTGAGGCATTTTAAGATGAGTTAAAAAGGTAACTAAAAAACGATTTATATGTAAGAAAACATATCAACCCGAAAATACCCGAATATCATTAAAAAATTCATCGTAAGTCGACTAATATATTAGACTTCAAAATCAACTTTTTTATTTTTATTTTTAAGTTAAATCCTGCAAATAATCTTAGATATGCACGTGAAGATAAAACGTCGTTCTTGATACATCTGCAAATATCTCTCCAACGTCTGCAACTAATTAAAGCATCTACAAACACATTAGTATATTTTGATATATATAATTGTTACCTTAATCGAGAAGATAACAGTGAAATAAACAAACAAATTGGGAAAAAAAGGAATTAGTTACAAGACTCAGTCCTAACACAGCTCCGCTTTCAAACCCCATCATCACAACTTGCCAGAAAAAAGGGTATTTGAGATTGAGAATCGTCATGTTCCTCCACCGGCGGTGCTGGTGGTTCGACCATCCCATGGTTGTTGCACAGCTTGGATAATGGAAAACCACACAATCTCGGATTAGGTTGCACATGGACGGTTAACCGACCATTTAGGTTAACCGTACCTTTTAGCCTAAACGGTCGGTTAACCGTTATAATGGTTATGAGATTTTTTTAACCGTAACCTAACCATTAAGAAACGGTTAATCGCTAATGGTTAGCGGTTCGGTTAAAGGTTAACCTATTACAATTATTTGTCAATTTTTTCCATAATTCATACTATGAAAAAATGTAGCGCTTAACACATATTTACACCGGTGTAAGTGAATAAAATAAACAAGTGTAGCACTTAGCACATACTACATCAGTGTAAATGAATAAAATAAAAAAAATGTAGCACTCAACACATACTTACAACGGTGTAAGTAAATAAAATAAAAAAGTATATCATTTAACACATACTTACACCGATGTAAGTATGTACATCTCCCAATATCTTAGTACTTAACAATAAACATATAATTATATTGATGTAAATATGTTTCTATATTTTTAAAGAAATAAAAAATATATATTAAGTTATTTGTTATATTACAAATAATAGAAACTTATATTAAATTATTAATGTAAAAATATAATAAATTAGAAATATAATTATAAATATACGGTTAACCGTTGTTAACTGTTTATCAAAATTCATAACCATAGCCTTAACCGTTAACAATCATTTCTAATGGTTCGGTTAACCAAAATAGTTTAGTATTAACGGTTCGGTTAATTAACTAGTTAAATATAACAGTTATACCATTTAATGGTTACGGTTAATTGTTTCGGTTTTTTTTAACACCCCTATCTCGGATTGCCTCCGTAGGAATCATTATCGAAGGTGTCGAATTGGTTACCATGAGAAATAGGTCCAACAAGATCGTTTTACGAAAGATTCGACACTTCAAGAAATGTCAGCTTCGTCATTTGAGAAGGAATGTTTCCATTGAGCTTGTTTGATGACAGATCCAATGATTCAAGTGCCACCAAGTTTCCAAACGATGTTGGAATAGGACCGGTGAAGTTGTTGTGAGAGAAGTTGAGCATCTGCAGGGAAATAAGTGTCCGGCTTCCTCGGGAAATTGTCCGCAGAATCGGTTGTTCGACAAATCCATAGATAAGGAAATGTCTATAATCTTCGTCAATTCAATCTCCGATCTCTTTGTTTTTTCATTCTAAGTTTGGTAATACTTAATGTTATATGTAACACTGTCAAATCTGTAGGCTAACGAGACGAAAGTATCTCTTTAATAATATGTCATTGCTCTAAAATTCTTAATTCATTTCACCCTTCAGCTTCCCATTTCCTTATACTGCAAGAGAATAACACATCTCCAAGCAAAGGGAAAAAAATAGTTCATCCCATTGTGACTTGTGCTTAATGACAGGAAAATATTGTTCGTAAGATTAAGAACTTCAAGACTAGTGAGTTTCGAAAGCATATCTGTAATACTAAAAATTTTGGCTAGTGACCGAAATGAATAAATTGAAAATTTAGTGGGCAGAGTGTAAACTTGAGAAACAATTAGGGATCAAAATGGTAATTTTTTAAAAATAAAATTTATCTCGTAAATTAATAGTTTGCCCGAGAATGATATTTTAGCTTCATGTGGATTTTTGATTCGGGTTTGTGTTAAAAGCTATAAAACGATAAAGTCCAAAAAAAATTCAGATAATCAGATCGAATCGAATTTATGAAATATTTTAAAGGATGATAAATCAATGTTAATAATGTCATTTCTATGTCTTAAATTAATAGAATTTAACATGGATCATTAGATTTAAGATTTATTTTCCATGTTAAACCAGGACTGTTGGATTAAAATGGCGAGATTGTAATTTCGAGAAAAATTCAAGGGCAAAGTTGGAAGTCATGAATTTTTTTGGTTCATCTTTGACTTTTGGATGAACAAAATGGACATGTAGCATGGTAATTATCATGAGATTTTAAGGGCAAAATAGTCATTTGACATTAAAATGATTTTTGATTCTTTTTAGTTTATAAAATGACAAATGACTTAAATATTTTATTAAGATTTTCATGAAATTTTCTCCATCTTCCTCCTCAATGCCGAGAGCTTCTCTAAGGTAAGGGAAATATTTTATATTCAATTTTCAAGCCAATTTATTAAGATTTTGGATGAAAGCATGAAATACAAAATTGTTATACATGAAATTCTCTATTAATTGGTATCATTTGTTTATACTTTCCATGCTTGAATCTTGAATTTTTCATGTTCTAAGGTTGGATTTTGATGTATTTGATGTTGTAGAATCATTTACATCTTGTATGATGATTGAAATTATTATAATCAATATATACACCATTCGACCATGTTAGGGTTTTGCTAGAAATTGGATGTTTGAATTGAGTTTGGTATGTGATTGATTGATGGAAGTGATGTTTAGAGATGGAATTCATGCTTGAATCAAGTTGGAAATCATGTATATTACAACACTTTATATTCGACCACTATGAAAAAATTAGGGAAAATATGGAAAATTTTTTATAAGATTAGAAATGATGTATGGATGATCCTACAAGTTTTAGAATGTTGTTTGGGTCGATTTGAGAGTTTGTAAAGTTTTGAGGACCAAATCACATATTATTGAAAATATGGGTTTAAAGTAGAAATTGATTAGAAATTGATGTGTTGTGTTTAAATGGATTGTTGGCATGCTTGAATATGTTGCTAGGAGCTTGAATTTGAAGTTGAAATGGCAAGGGATTATTTTAAAATATTATGAAAAATTTGAGATGAATTCTAAAAGAATTCATTTTAGTGATTAAATTATGGAATTTGAAATAGTTATGTGAACTATTTGTTGATTTGAATTTTGAAGGGTTTAGAGTTGTATTTTAAATTTGAAGTGCAAAGTTTGACATTTATGTTATGAAATAGAATTAATACCGATTAAGTATCAAAATAAATTTTAGGAATTTATTGTTGGATTAAAATCTATAATTATGAGCATATATTTATAATGTATATTGTTATCGTAAAATGGCAGTTTATTCTATGATTATCTTAGTAGTTTATAAACCGGCCTTTAAATTCTGATTGATTCAATAATTGGCGTTTAGGGTTTTAATATTTTATATGAATTGGTTTTAAATTGTGATAGTTTGCCATGTTTTTTATTATTATTTTCAATAGATTCAATTGTGAAATCATACGCTTCATAGGTTCAGGGTTATGTTATTTGGCTATTAATTGATATTGGAAGGCTCCTTAAAATTCTGATTTGATTACTCGTAATAATCAGATTAAAATAAAATAAACTATTTGATTTTTTTCTAAAAAAATCGGGTATCTGTTTAAGAATAGTAAATGCTTTGTATTTTGATTAAAGTTATTGCTTTTATTTTTCAATCTCATGTTTAAGTATAATTTCGTAAATCCATGGTTAAGAAATTGTTGAGAAATAGTCAAATATTTAGGTTTTTGGTTTCTAATAACGACATTTAGATAATCTTATGGGTTACTTTGGAAACCACAACGTGATTAGAAAATCCAGTTTGGTTTCAAATTGATTAAAGATTTAATTCATTAATAAGTATGTTTGATTTTGACTTTTGGTTCAATATTGATTAGTTTGAATTTGATTTATTTTTTTGGGAATTTATGATGTTATGAATTAAATGCATGTTTAAGAAATTCTTCAGAAACAAACAAAGAGTTAAGTTTTCGATTTTTTATAGCACCATTTATGCAACCTTATTTTGGGCTATTTTGGATATTGTAGTGCAATCAGAAATTTTAGTTTTAACCTTTGATTGTTATAGAAATTTTCAATTTGAATACTAGTATTTATTTTGAGATGACTTAATTAAAATAATAAGTCGTTAAAATGACCTTAATTATTAAAAATATTTTATACACGTTATGTATATGTAACTTAGGACATGTTAGTATTGATCTACCCAAAGGAAGATTAATAGTTAACATAATTGCATGTACAACTTTGGCAATAAGCATGTGATAATTATTTGGTTTGATGTGTGAATAATAAATCAACAGGAAGGAAGATTTTTTACTTGACATATTCTTATTATTAGTGTTTGGTTACTGCCTCATATATCACTTAAGGTGAATATTTTGTCTAAAGATTAAATATTAATGGAGTATCTGATATTTTGAGATAAGGTTTAAGTGTATCCCTATTTATTATTATTTTGGTCTTCTTTCAATTTACTTGAAAGATAAAATTAAGAGAAATTGATTGGTTGACAATATTTATAATGTTTTATTTATATTGTTAATGCGATAAGTCTAGAGGTAAAATTTGTTCAAATTGCATAAGTCTAGAGGTGAAAAATATGGAAAAAATTTCATAAGATTAGAAATGATGTATGGATGACTTTACACGCTTTAGAATTTTGTTTGAACCAATTTGGGAGTTTGTAAAGTTTTGAGGACCAATTTGCATATTACTAAAAATATGGGTTTAAAGTGGAAATTGATTAGAAATTAATGTGCAATGTTTAATTGGATTGTTGACATGCTTGAATATATTGTTAGGAGGTTGGATTTGAAGATGAAATGGCAAGGGACTATTTTGAATATTATGGAAATATTTAGATGAATTCTAAAAGAATTAATTTTAATTATTAAATTATGGAATTTGAAATGGTTATGTGAATTATTTCTTGATTTGAATTTTGAAGAATTTGGAGTTGTATTTTGAAGTGTTAAGGTTGTTATTTATGTTATGAAATAGAATTAATATTGATTACGTATCAAAAGAAATTTTAGGAATTTATTTCCTATTATGTGCCTATGTTAGTAAGATACTAACATGTACTTTAAAATGTATAAGTTTTGTAAATTATGCTTGTATAGATTGTGATCGAAATCGAGATCGAAGCCAAAAATGAAACTTGAATTACTAAGAAAAGTTTGCAAGTTAAGTATAGTAGGTGAGTGCATATTTAGTTTGTATTTATGTGGAAACATTAACTTGTAATGAGCCAGTGACTGGGTTATTATGATAAGAAGTGAAACCTTAATGTTATGTGACTTTGTGATTCATGCATATATGTTTATTTTGTATTTAGAAGTTAATAGAATCAATGAATAAACTAAAGATGCAAAATAATGAAATCTACCTAGGTTTTATGATCTTGACAGTAGATTTGGAAAATCACCATAAATTTTGTAGATATTATTAGAAGATAAATTTTGTAGATAGTATTAGAAGATGATTCTTATACCATTGGATTCATATGTCAGTCTAGTTTTGTTTAAAACAAATGAATACTTATTTTGAATTAAGTACTAGAAGATATGCTTTTTTTTACTGATGATAGGTCAAGAAACTAGATAGCAGATTTTGCTCAAAACATATTTTGTAAGATGAATTAGAAAATTCACCATAAATTGTAAAAGTTGAATTAGAAAGAGTGCTTTATATGGTTAGATTCTTATTCAAGTATAGTTTATAATGGTATCACCGAAATAAATTTTAAATGTGCATTTTAGTATATAATATTAATTCTTTACGGGTAGCACAAACTGCAAGAATAGGAAATTGTGATAAATCATGCATTTTATGTTATTTTTATTTTATATGCTATTTTAAATGGTTGAACTAAGGAAACTCTATTATATTGCTATGATGATTATGATGTTAATCATATTACGCCTATTATAAGTGAAATATTTCAGGTATGAACTGTCGAATGAACTGTTATATGATATTTGATATATAAGTATCTATAGATACTTATGTTAATTGAATCATACATGATTTTGATAAAAGTGCCAATTATATGTACATTGAGAGCGTCTGGTATAGTTGGCATGCCATAGAGGTGGAGTATAACAGTTGTATTATGTACTAGCACGTTTGATTTTTTGTTTTTGTATGCAATTGCATTTAATACATCATCATCTTATTTTGGACTATTTTACCCCTGAGAATGGGAGACATGATGCTTCTGAGAATAGGGGTTTATCAAATTTAGCATAATATTGATGCTGAATTGTCGATTACGTGCGAAGTAATGGAACGTTCTATTCATGACAATTGAGAAGATGCAATGTAGCTCTTAACCAAAGCTTGAAGGATAAAAACTGCATATTCAAGTTCCCAGAGATTAAGGACGCAACAAACACGAATAACAAATAAACATACAATGGCCTTTTTCTACTTAAATCTACTTTCTTCCCTTAGAATCTTGCTTAAAAAATTCACCCTGAAGATAACCATGGATTAAAAATGCTTTAATGCACATGAAAAGAAGCACTAGCCGAGGCCAACTGATGAATAATGCAAATCCAAGTATCCCTTACAAAGCTCGATGCTTCAATGCAAATTTTAAGCATAGTGATCTTATGGCTTCTACAACAACAATTTTGAATTCATCAGCAATATCAGACATGAAATTAGTTAGTTATATGTTGATAATTCCATAAAAAGGTTGTATTTGTGTCTTTTTACTTAGGTTATTGTTTGTTTAAAAGCCCATTTCATTTTATTTAGTTGCATTTAGGGTCATATAATTTCATGCGGTGGTAAAGTCTTGTTGCAACATTTATTTGTTGAAAACCGATGATGCTGGGGAAAGGTCTTGCTCTTTTGGTGTTGTGCAGGTGAGGAAAGTTTAAGGAGAAGATATGGTCGTTGAAGCATTTGAGAGAAAGAAGTGACGCAGTAAATTATGGATGTTTCTGTAGCATGCTGGAGAAAAACTCGTTGCAACGAAAGATAGATAACACATACTAGAGCAGGAAAGCAAAATAGCAAATATATATATATATATATATATCTTTGTCTAGTTGTCCAGCCACACTTGACTCACTACCATTGCTGCTGTTTTTGGGATCACATGACAGCCTAACCTCCCATTCACATAAAAGGAATGCTACCTGAGGTATAAAGGAAATTTTGGCATAAAACCCTACGGATTCCCTTAGTATAAATATATAAGGATACCTCATTTTATGGAGCTTTTGGAGTGTGAATTAAGCAAAGAGGCAACAGCTCATCAACCTTGCATTTTTCTTCTTCCTTTCCTCATTTTTCTTGGTGTCCTCCATAGCCGAGTTTCGAAGAGGTAGCGACTAGGACCTTGAGAGAGGCTAGCTTGCTAAGGCGGTCCATAAAGGTGGAGCTAAGTGTCGTGGCAGCAGAGTGTTTTTCTCCTTGTGTTTGTATTTTTCTATCTTATTTGAGTTTGTACTTAACTCTAATGATCTTGGATGAAATTAGCCACGCCATGAACTAATTTATTTGGCGTTGGATTAGTTTTTGTTGATTTTATTTTGTGTTAATGGATGGTTTGATGTTTTTATGTTTAAATGTTGTTTTGCTCACTCTTTTTTACTTTAAAGGCTTTAGCATTGTAAGAGCTTTTGAGAGATTGTTGTTTGCTGTAGCGTAATATGCTTAGTCTTGTAAAAGCTTTTGAGAGATTGTTATTTTCTAAGTATAGATAACTACTATCAAGAGAGATAGGTTAGATCTACGTGAGCAATGAGGCTTAACTACTAACTAGGTTTTAACCTGCCTTAAAGATAAGAAGAGGGTTTCATGCGACTATAAGGGATAGTACTTTGTCGATAGGCTAGTGTTGCAGTTCATGCTGAGAGGTATTGTCGTAGCATTAGTTTTATCAGGTGTCTTGCTTGAGAGAGTTTAGGAGCATTTTCAGTAAATCCTGTCGGGTAACATACTCATAGGAGCAGAGACCATTCATGGCACATAATATAGTTACCATAGCAAACCCTCGTCAGTTACTCCTAGAGAAGCTTGATTGTGTGAGGTTGCCAAGTCTTATTTCTTTTTTCAAAGTTCAATTTATTTTATTTTTTTAGCATACTTTTGCATTTTACTTAAATTCTTGCCACAACATTCCATCACCTTATACATATCATTTTTCCATATCTTTTCTTTCTCACTTGTTCATACCACACTAACTTTACTTGGATAATTAAGAATAGTGCATAAACTTTACTTGAAAATCCCTCCAATCCCTGTGAAGACGATACTCATTCACTACTATATTACTTGTTTGATTGTGTATACTTGTACTTGTGTGCCATAGCATAGTTCATTTACACATGATCTTATGCTTCTCAGAGTTTGTCTGCCAAAATATTTATAACATGTTACTAATTAATCATTAGACTTTTGATAGTTAATTTAAGAACTATACAATAAACAACTATAAAAAAGCATTATCTGCAGTAAATGGAAAACATTGATTGATGTTGCACTTGCGACAGCTACATTTTTTCCCACAATTGATTGTTTCAAGTATCGCTTTATCTGAGTTAGAAGTTCTCCATCCGTTATCTGAAAAAGAACACGGATAGCATTTGCTCGATACATATCAGTCTTGCTAGTCATGTACTTCATAAGACTGATATCCTTTGAATGAAAAAGTTTAGTCACAACAAAGAAAACATCTGTAGCTTCCACCTATCCATACAACACTAGAAAATAGTCAATCAATAAGGGAAATTTCATCACTACCTACATTGGAAACTTGTAAAACAAAGGTCAATTGTAATTTAACAAACTGAAAAAGAAAAAGAAAAAGAAAAAAACTAACCTTAGTGAATGTTTCACCTATACTGCCCAACCATAAAACACTCTACCTGGAATTGGAGGAAATATTCGTGAGAATCATCTCAACACCGACACTGCTAGTTTTGGATACACAAGTATTGTTCCAACAATGACTCATCTTCTCAACCCGAAATATCGAAAACTGCCCTCACTACATCATAACTTTCAATACATGGTTTCGTAGGGTGACTAAACCTCCTCAAATAGAAAATGTTGATTAGAAATAACTGCATTTTTGTTATTATGGCGCTAGGCTGTTATGTGAGTAGTCACCCCCTTAGTGCTACCTTGATGATGGAGGTTCAGTTTTCTCTGTCGGTCTTTTGTGCATACACTAGGCCAGTGCAGTGATCTCCATAATCAAACTTTTTTTTTGTACATAAAACTAGATATATTCCCAATATTTCAATCAATATTGGCAAAAACTAAAATCTTTGTATTTTTTCAAGCGTTGTTACTTGGATGAAAAGTATATGTTGTTGCAGCTGGGATACGTAGACATATTAATAAATTAATTAAATTAAAAAAGAATATATCATTTAAATTTTCTTAAATTTTAAGGATTGAATCAAATAATTTTAAGTTTTTTCCATTCTAAATTCATCTACTGCTATATAATCTTAAAAATAAAATCAAACGTAAACTGAAACTGCTTAGAAATATTTATAAGACAAAAGAAAATTATAAAGAAAGCTAAAAGAATTCTCATCCCATAACTAAAATTAGGCTATACAAGGCAAGTGCAGACAACATGTTAGGACTTTGATTGTATTCAAAAACTCTCAATCTCATCAACTCCACGAAGAATTGAAGCGTGAGCAGACAGTTAGATCCAACTTGATGGCTCGACCCAGCTAGATGAGTGACGTTTAACATCTCCACCACCTTCTCCAAACCACTAAACATGTCAAACAACTTGAAAGTATGCTTGATGTCAAATATTTTCCAACCAAAAATATAAACCAATTATGTCATAAAACATTAGATATGAACCGATAGTTAGGATCCTCATCAAGAATCTGAAATCGTAAGCGCCATGGAAGATAAGCAATGTTAAGACTTCAAAACCATTCTCAAGCAATTCTAAACTCCACATAAATATCTCAAAATCACTAGAAGTGATACCCTTCTCTCTATTCTTCACAAAGACGATACCTTATCACTTTAATAATTCGATCGACTCCAAATCACAATCATCCTCATCAACATCAAAGTATAAGAAATTAAACTTTTAAACATAGCAAAACGAAGTACCAAGTAAGTTACATGTTGGAAACTTCGACGAGCCCAACACACCCACTATAGAGGACCTAGGATATACCACTCACACTATACCAACAATTTTGACGTTGGTTAGCCTTTTATCTTATAAATTCTTAGTGCACAATAATACTTAGGCGGTAGTACCGACCATATATCATTCATGCGGTAGGGCCGACCATATATCAATCAGGTGGTATAACCGACCATATATCAATCAGGAAACAAAGCCGACTATACAATAGAACTAACACGACTGCACTAAGAACTGAAAAAACAACTAAGGCTTAACTGGGAAACTTAAGAAAAGAGAAAACTTTTATTGATACGAAATACAATTACAATATTACTTACTTTCCCCACTATTTTTCTCTTCTCTACCTCTATGCTCTCTTTCTCTAGCTCACACTTCTGGCACTTTTCTCACTTCTTCACTCTCTTATTATAATGGTAAAATTCACCCCTATTTATAGATTTTAGCGACCATTAGATTGTTGACACATGTCAATATCTTAACTATTTATCATTACAAATATCTAGATTCTTCTAATAGATAATTCTAGATATAATATTAAATATTACAAATATCCATATTTTTATATGGATATTTCTATACATCTATAATTTTTATATTATTCTAGAGTTTTCTTAATATATATAAACTAAATAACTCTAGAATTTGCAATGTCATTTAACACGCCCCTCTTTGTAAACTTCTTTCCATAGATGATTTGTAAACCATTCCGAGTGCTTCTCTGGATTTCTCAAACTTTGATTTACTTAGAATCTTCATGAAAATATCTGCAACTTGTTCACATGTCTTTATTGACACCATCTTGATATCCCCTTCAAAGACCTTTTTGCAAACATAGTGACAATGCACTTCTATATGTTTTGTACTTGCATGAAAGATTGGATTCTCTGCTAGACGTATAGATGATAGGTTATTGCAGAAAAGCCTTGATAATCTGTTGGCTGATAAAGGTCTTCTATTAGTTGCTTCAACCAAGTATTTTATTGTGTTGTTGATACTATCTATCGATATTTTGTTTTGGTGCTTGATTAGGATATTATTGGTACACTATTATATTGCTCCATATCTAAGACTAAACATGTACCCAGTTGTGGACTATCATGTATCATAGTCTTTAGTATAATCGACGTCACAATATCCAACCACCTGATATTCCTTTGCTTTCTTGTATAAAATGCCAAAATTAATGGTGCCTTTAACATACCTCAATATGCGTTGTACCACATCAAGGTGAGACTTCTTTTATTTGCTCATGTATCAACTAGCTACTCCAATTGCATAAGTTATGTCTAGTTTACTTAGTGTAAGATGGATAATGTAACACCCAAATCACACATATTCGAATATCACAAGAAATTTTAAAAGTGAAGACCCAAAAATTTTCCTCAGAAACTATATTTGCTTAAAAAATATTTATATAAAGTACATATCATAACAATTTATATAAATGAGGCCCCAATATAGAAACTCGATAAATAAAACAAATAATACATATATATACAAACTGACTCTTGTTAAATTATGAGCTCTATGTGTCTATTAATCCGACATCGTCATACTCTGGTACTCTGCTGAGTCTCCTCGGATGATCTCGTTATCTCATCGTGATCTACGAAACCTGAAACCTACAAACGAAAACACATTCCAAACTCTGATCTCGCAAGCCTCGCGTCACACAATACCTCTACCATACTACATGCATTCATCAAATGATCATGTTGACGAACAAAAATATATGCATGCAAATACACTCAAACATCCTGAGGTAAGTCTAGGGGGTTGTTTGGAGGAATTTACGTGCATCTTGGACAACATACTAGCATATCTAGAACGCAATAGCTTCGAGGTAAGAATCGGAATATACACGCATTGAAAGTTGTACCCCTTAGTCTACGATGGATCCTCGAGAGGTCGGGGTGAGGTCCAGAATTTACTTGCATCAAAAGCTCACTTCCTGATCCTATAGATACGGGCTCTCGGGCATAATGTACAATTCCAGAATTTATATACATCTAAATTCATACCGGTATGACCCTAAATTTACGTGCATCGGATGTGTACCTAAACAAAAGATATCTGGATATCAACATAACATAACATAACAGACAAACATCATAATGCTAGAGTAACTCAGGTGTCCTAGCTGTTTTTTGAGTATCAAACAAAGGCTAGTTTTATATCACTTTATTTTATAACATTATTAGTTGAGTTGATCATTATCGATGATATCCCAGATTAAGGGTTTAAGTATTTAAGCAAATCAATTAATTGACCAAATTGAACTTATTCAAACATGTTGAGGTGAAGAAAACAATTCTCAATACTTCAGGCCTCTAAAGAATACAATTTTACCTTTTTACATCAAGCAAAATAGCTAAGGGATTGATCATTTCTTTCGAGAGATCGATCATTTTCCTTGAGGGATCGATCATTTTGACACAACAGAAATTTTGGGATTGATCCTTTTGGTCGAGAGATTGATCATTTTGGAAAGGGATCGATTCTTTGCACAACATAAAGTTTGGGCTTGATCTTTTTGGTTGAGTATCGATCATTTTGGAAAGGGATCGATCCTTTACACAACATAAAGTTTGGGATCGATCCTTTTTATCGAGGGATCAATCATTTTTTTAGGAATGACTTGCTTAAGCTCAGGAAACACACAAAATCAACCCAACAATTCCCATAAGACTAGAAAACATGTTTAACATCTTATTTAGTGTCTTAGAGGTCAAAAGGTATTAATTTTCATGCTTGTAACACACAAATAGAAATTTTTCCATGAAAATTAGTCTAGTATGCTTCATGAACTAAACAAACCCCACTTATTTTTCTTACCTCATACATGCAACCATATTCATTTAGATGGCATTACAAATGGTACGGAAGAGTTATAGTGTGTTACCTCATCTCCTAGCAACTCAAAAACGCCTATAGCTTACCCAAGGATCAACATTTCCTTGACTTTGCTCAAGGGATGTTCTTGCACCATTTTTTCATCATTCAAAAGCCATCAGTCGATTCCAACATGAAAATGAAGGACACTATGTGCTAAACAATAACTAAACTAATGAAAATCAAATAGAAATCATAGGAAGAAGCTCTTGAAGCTTAAACCCTCCCAAAACATAAAATGAGTTCATGGCCACCATTGAAGAAGATATTGAGCTTTTCATGAAGCTCAAGAACTCTAGGTTAATAATCTTACCTCTAAATTTTGGATTTTCGAAGGAGATAAAGAAATGTGCAAGCTTTACCATTATCTAGCTTGAAAGAAGAAGAAAGATTGAGTAGAAAATAAGGAATGAAGAATAAGAAGTTTTAGGGAAGAGAAAGAGAAAAATGGTTTGCCCAAAGCTCCCTCACCCACATGAAATCAGCTAAAAATCCTCTCAAATCAGCCATGTTTTTTTCAATGGTATAATTATACTCTTGGTCCTTCCATCTTCTTCCGAAGCTTAAAAATCCTCTTTTAACTTCTACATAGATAATTTCTTATTCGATTAAACTTAAATTCAAACCAAAAGAACCTCATGATACAAATGATCTATTAAATAAATTATTGGGTCGACACAAAACTACTAGGTCGATATTCAGGGCGTTATATATAAGACTTCCAACCAATTGTTGATGCATGATAACATCTTCTAAACTTTTTCCTTCATTTGCTCATACTTTTATATTAGGATCCATAGAAGTTGATATGGGTTTGTAATTATACATCCCATACTTTTGTAAAATATCTCATATATATTTCTGTTGTCCCAAAAATAATCTTTCCTTCGTTTTCTCCACTTCGAGTCCAAGAAAATGTTTCAGTTCTCCAAGATCCTCCAAATATATTAGCACTATAACTAGTTTTCCCTTGTTTATTTAATCTCCTTGTAATGATCTCCTATGATAATTAAGTCATCTACATATATTAGCACTATAGCTAGTTTTCCTTGATATTCTTTCACAACAAAAAAAAAATAGAATCTGAAGGAGCAATTATAAAACCACTTTGTATCAAGAACTCACTGATCTTCTCTTGCCACACTCTTAGAGTCTGCTTCAAGCTGTAGAGTTTATTCTTTAACTTATAGACATACTGGAGACGAATATTACTTTCAAAGCCTATTGGTTGCTCCATATAGATGTATTTTTCAAGTTCTTCATGTAGGAAATCATTCTTGGCATTCATCTACCATAACTTCCAAGACTTACTACCAGCTAAAGATAATAAGACTCAAATTGTTAGGATCTTTGCCAAATGACTAAATGTTTCTTCATAATCTATCCCATATTGTTGAGAGAAACCTTAAGCAACAAGTCGAACTTTATACCTTTCAATGGAGTTATCTGGTTAAGTATTCACCTTGTAAACCCATTAATAGGATACTGGTTTCACATCTTTTGGCTTTGGAAATAAATATCATGTCTGATATTCTTTTAGTGCCTTAATTTCTTCTTCCATAACTTTACACCACTCTCAAATTTGTACTGCTTCTTCATAAGTGGAAGGCTCAATAGATATAGATTCATCCACAAGGGCAGTATTGGCATACATTGGATTATGTTGTCTTGGCCTTATTGATCTTCGTAATTCTTGTGTGCACTCTTCAAATTTCATTTATGTTGAACGGAGCTCCTCAAATGTAGGTTGATGTACACCAGTCTTTCATGGTAACTTTTCATTGGAGGATGACCCTTCTCTTTTTTCACTTGGATTCAATGTTTGTTCTTCACCTTTTTCTTTTTCTTCTAGAATTTCTTCTAAGCTATGAGATTCCGGAAGCTCGATCTTTTAAGGTGACAACTATGAATAAGCTTCATCAAATACTACATTTCTTGAACTATGACATTTTCCAATAGTTTGATCACAACAACTCCATCCTTTTTCTGCATTATCATAGCCAATAAATATGCATTAAATTGCCTTCTTTTCAAATTTGCTCCTTAAGTGATCTAGTACGAAGATGTAAAAGAAACATCCAAATACCTTGAGATGGATGACAGTTGGATTGATCTTCCATAGTCTCTCATACGGTGAAATAAATCCTAACTTTGCTTGTGGAAGCCTATTAATCACGTATGATGTTATCCTCATATATTCAGCCTAGAATCTTCCCGATACATTCATTTTTAGCATAAAGAATGCTTCGAAAAGTTTTAGCAATGTGATGATTCTTACGTTCTTCCACTCTATTTTATTGCGGAGTATTAGGGCAAGTTAATTGCCTTCTGATCTTGTACTTCTCAAGATAGATATTGAACTAAGTCGATAAATATTCTCTTCCATTAACTGTGGGTAGGCACTGAATTTTCTTATTGAGTTCACTTTCTATTTTCTTCTTGAACTCTTTGAACTTTAGAAAAGTCTCTAACTTTTCCTTCATAAAGTAAACCTACACGTACCTTGAGATGTCATCGATGAATGTCACCATATACTTCATACCTCTGATTGATGCTTGTCTCATTGGGCTAAAGATATATGAGTGTATGAGCTCTAGTGGTGTCTTAGACTAATGCTCTGACTCCTTGAATGGCAATTGGTGAGCTTTACCAAATTGATATCCAACACATGTTGTATATGTTCGGATATCTACTTGAGGAAGCCCTTTTACTATGTGTTTCATCATCATCTCCTTTAACTTGTTGTAGCTCACATGCCCAAGACGTTCATGCCAAAGATTACTCGTTTCATTTTTACAAGTCTTGTCCATATATGTTGTTTCTGCAGAAAACACATAGACTGACTCTATTCTTTTTCTTTTCATAATTGGATTACCAACCACCTCCATTCTCTTGAATACAGTCACATCTTCAGACCCAAAGAGCACATATTTCCCTTTTCTATTAATTGTGGCACTGACAATAAATTCTTCTTCAAACCAGGGACAAGATACACCTTCTCGAGTTGAAGCTGTTGAGAGCTTTATTTTGGAAGTGTTGTTTTTCCTATATGAGAAGTAGACAACCTTGAATTATTAACTGTCAACACTACTCTTCTTCCTTTGTATTCATCAATTTCTTACAGCTTCTTCTTGTCATTGGTCATATGATTGGAACACCCAAAATCGACGATCCAATCATCTTTATTGTTTTTTTTACTTCATGGTTGCAACGAGAGCTTGTTCCTATATGTCTTCTTCTATCTCTTCTTCGTCAACTCTAATAGAAAATACAGTTTTTGCATCCCATTATTCCTTACTAATGGAAGCTTACAATGTGACCTCTTTCTTCCTCTCTTTTGTGGTGGACATGTTTCCTTGGAAAGTTCACCTCTTAGGGAATCTACAATCTCGAGCAAAATGGTCATTCTTGCCACAGTTGAAGCATTTATCATTTTTTCTTTTATCTTTCCCCTCATGTTATAGGCGGTGGTCTTCTCTTCCTCGTCGAGTTGCCCCTGAAGTGTAAAATATAACTCGAATAACTCGAAATTTTTAGTAATTAGTGGACTGTTTTTCAAGTTAGAGTCGAGTCCCTCAATTCTATATTATATATATATATGAAAAAGATATGAAGAAAAATATGTATCGTATATGGTTATAAAAATCATTTAAATTTAAATTAAATAATTTCATAATATTATAAATATTTACAATTAAATTTAAATAGAAACTCAAAAATTTGACTTGAATCCACTTTGAAAAACATTTCAAGTCAACTTCGAATTATAAAATAGGACTCGCCAACATGAATAACCAAAATTTTTTGACTCAATCGAACAGCGAACGCTCACCCTATTTTTAGCACCGAGACCCTCAAGTTTGAAGAAAACCTAGAATCAACGGTTCTTCTAGACGTTAACTACGTTGGAACAACATCCACATGAGCCTAATATTGAATTGTCTGAGGAGCTATCAGCGTTGCCTCCTTTCCTTCCTCCGAGGGTCGTACAGTCTTAGCTTCCCCACATATAGGAATCCTTTGATCCGTAAACTCGGGAAGAGCCAATTTCATTGCACCATGCACAAAGAGTCGCGCTTTAAAGTCTGCAACCCATTAAAAGAATAATTAATGACAACACTTCTCTAAAAATGATCTAATAAACGCTTGTAACTTTTCAGTGAATAGGTCTTTGATTTAGCTATCTTATGGCATTTCTTCGATTACAAGAGAAAAAAAGTTGTACCTACATCAAATATCCTCCATATATTATCTAATTTGTACCTCAAAGTCTTTAGAGAACCCCCTCCATAGTGAAGATTATCTCCAAGAAAGAGTCTCAAACACTTAACAACCTTCATGAAGTCATGATCTCTCAACGTGACCTCTAACAAGCCCTCTAACAAGCCTACGTATCATACTAGAGTCAAATTTACTGTCAGTTGACCATATTCATTTAGTTTGCTAGTCTACAGGTAGCATAATGACCCTACACTTGACACCAACTCCAAAAGTCATTATAAAATCTCTCAAACAAGACCGAGATAAGGGATGAACAACCCCTTCATTTATCTCCTTTTACCTCTTTATAGAGATAAAATATTTGATATCGACCAACAAACGTTCCTACATCAATTGCGGCTCTTCGTCAAAAATTTAAAAAAAAAAGTGAATCGTTTATAATCGTCGTATCTTATTTGTATCTATCAACAAGTATAAAATAAATTTAAAGATCGTATTAATTTTTTTAAGTTTGACGATTTCAAATATTATTAAATCTAATTTTTCTAACGCGGGAGGTCTTTAAAGAGATAAACTACTGGCTACAAATTGTATGGCATATCCATGAATGAAAATCAAACTTTGACTATATGATTAAAGATCAGAATTAGCATCACGGTACACCTCGTGATATATATATATATATATATAGACAAATCAACAAAAAGAATCTGCAATCTTCTCAACCCTTTTCAAAATTTAGATGATTCTGATAGGCTTGCAGATTTGACCCACAATTTTCTCTCTGTCTCTCTCTCTTTCTCTTTCTTCTCGTTAATGGATTACGTATGGGGTTAGAAATTGCAAAATCTGCATTAAATGAATTCACATGCATGATGTGATGAGCATGGTTTTTAGAATAGGACTGATTAACGAATCGGTCATACTATCGGTTCATTGGTTTAATCGATTGAATCGGTTCGATCGATCGGAAGAACCGAATGACGTCATAATTATTTAAAAAATTAAATAAAAATACCAAAAATATTTAATAAAAATAATTTTTTATATCACAAGTCATATTCAAAGTAAGTCATAACATATATAAGTTAAAAACCATAAAATCAAGTGAAACAAAATGATTCAAATTAACTACAACATAATATTTAAGGTAAAACATATTAAATAATAAATATAGTTATATAACTATAATTAAAAAATAAATTTGGAGCTAAAAAATCATAACAAAATGATATTGTTTGGTTTAATTTTTTTTTAAAAAACAATCTCATATGGCTAAGAAACATAAAAGAGCATCTTAAAAGTCTAAATAGAAAATATGAGAACAAAACAATCACACATGACTAAGAAACATAGAAGAGCATCCCAACTAACTTCTATAAATAATAGAGGTAATTTGACATTCAAAATCATGGAGCCTTTTGGTGAGCATTGAGTGAACTATTCTTTCACTTTAATCAAGCTCGAATTTTAGGCTTCAATCGAGCTTATAAATTTTTTTTGAGTTCAAGCCTTTTCGAGTTCAAGTTTCAATATTATATTTCGAGTTCGAGTTGAACTTGATAATTTTTAGTTCGTGAGTTTGAGTCGAGTTGAGCTTACTTTTAAAGTTTTCAAGTTTGAGTCGAGCTCAGCAATACTCAGTTCGACTTGGCTCGTTTAACAAACGACGTCGTTTGGTCTATTTTAAAAAAAACAAAATTGGCGGTTTTTTTCGGTTTTTTCCGATTTTTCTCGATTTTTTCCGGTTCATTAGTACCGGTGTAGATTGAACCGGACTAAATAACGGTTTTCGATTAAACTGACCGATCCGATCTGGTTTTCAAAACACCGGTGATGAGGGAAACGTAGCTTTGAAAAAGAAACGTACTTAAACCATATACAATTCTAAGGACATTGCCGTCGCCGATGGGGAAAACACCTCCGGAAATATTGCAAATCAAACACAATGTCGACAATAATTGGTCAAAGTCTTTGTTGATAATTCAAATATTGGGTTTAAGCAGGGATGGAATAAAAAAATGAATAGTCTGGTATAAATACAAAGTAATATATATTCGAAAGACTTTCAATCATTTGATAATGAAAGCTCATATACCTCTATAGATGTCGTGTTCAAATCCGGGACCTCAAGAGATAACAACAATCTCTTAACCACTGAGGTCGATTGATTCGTGCATAGAATTAAAATTAAATAACGAAAGAGATGAAATTATTTTTTATTTAATTAATCTAGGATGATTACAAGTGGTAGTATATATTCTAAGGATTCTCAACCATTTGATAATGAATGTTCAAATACAATGCAGTCGTTGGTGCTCGAATCTGGACCTCTAAGGAAGTAACAGAACCACGTGGGGTGGTAGGGGACATGACTCGCCCCAACTTTTATGATTTAATTATTTTTAAGCCCTTGAAAATTTTGCAACCATTTAAATTAAGTCCTGGTGATCTCAAAATTTTTTGGTTTAATTATTTTTTAAGGCATTATCGGTTTTAAAGTTAAATGCAATTAAGTCTTGCCCCTAACTTTTATGGTTTATTACTTTTTAGGACATGACACTTTTGAAATTAGTGAAATTAAGCCATAATCCTTTATTTCTTGTGATTTAATTATCTTTTAGAACCTTGTTAATTTTAAAGATAAACAATTTGGCCCCTCCAGTAATTTCATCCTAGTTTCGCTCTTGTCTAGGGATAACAATCATACCTTTAACCACTAAAGTAACTTGATTTGTATAGAGAGATGAAATTATATAATTTTAAAATCATTAGAGATTTAATAAATATTTAATCCTAAATTTGATAAGAATTAGAGTTTAATTTTATAAATATTTATACTATCATAGACTAAATATAATAGGCAAAAACGCATCAAAGGTCTATGTACTTTAAAAAAACAATGTGATCATCGTATTATTGTTTTCTCTTAATGTGACCCTTCAACTAAAAAAAAATCAAAAGTGGCTCTTTGACTAATGTTTTCCATCGTTGACCTTTACGATGCTGACGTGCTGGTTCATGGTGTTGACATGGCGAATGACATGACAGATGAGATGAATTGGTTTTTTGGTTTTGTTCGAGTACCAAATTGGTTTTTTTTAAAAAGTTCAAGGGCCTATTAGTTTAAAAAAATAAAACTTATTTAAATTATAAGTATAAAATTATTCAAATATTCAAAAAATTAAATATAAAACTAATAAAAATAAAAATTAAATTATTAAAAAATTGAATATACATATAAAAAATACTAAAATTATTATAAAAGATCTTTAAAAAATTGAATATATATATAATATGTTATAAAATAATTACTTATAAATTATTAAAAATTAAACAATGTTTTTAAAAAGATATATTATACATAACATATACATGTAACATATAGATATATCATCAACACTTAATACAAAGTATTTTTATTTGATAAATTGAGAATTACAAAATTTAAATTAACCGATACTTATAATTTTTAGTTTTGTAGAAACTTATTATTTTCTAATTATTTTTTATAAGTCTCAACTAATTTAAAAGATAATTATAGAATAAGTTTCGACATAAAATATAATTAGAAAACATAATAAGTTTAGACTAATTCAAAATTGGTAAGTCTCAACTAATTTAAATTTTATAAGCATCGATTAATCCAGTAATAATACTTTGTATAAGTGTTGATGATATGTCTATATACTACATGTATATATTATGAATAAAATATCTTTTAAAAAAAATTAATTTTTTTTAAAATTTATAAGTTATTATTTTATTATCTATGATATATATTCAATTTTTTTAATTTTTATAACAGTTTTAGTATTTTTTTAATATGTATATTCAATTTTTTTAGTAATTTAATTTTTATTTTTTATATTTAATTTTTAAATTATAATTTTATATTAAAAATAATTTTTATTTTAAAAAAAAGTTAAATAAGCCTTTGAACTTTAAAAAAACCAATTTGACCCTTGAAAAACACGAAAAAGGCAATTTAGCCCATCTACCACGTCGTCAACTACCATGTGATGCCATGTCAATATCATAGACCACCACATTAGCACCGTGAATTGTTACGTCAGCACCGTAACGTTCAACAAAGGAAAGCGTTGTTCAAAGGTCCATGTTGGGTTTGTTTTTTTAAGTTAGAGGGTCATATTAAGAGAAAAATAATACGAGAGTCACAGTGATATTTTTAAAAGTACAGGGGCCTTTGATGCCTTTTTGCCTTAAAATTTAAAATAAATTTTATTTTAAAAATAAATAAATAAGCCCTTTAACTTTTAGAAAAAACAATTTAACCCTCGAATAAAACTAAAAAAACCAATTTAGTCCATCTGTCATGTAGTCTACCACGTCATCAACCACTATTGATTGCGATATCAGCGTTGTGTACCACCACGTCAGCACTGTGATTTCAACATCAGCACCGTAACATTCAATGATGAAAAATATTGATCAAATGGCCACATTGGTTTGTTTTCTGAGTTAAAGAGCTACATGAAAGGAAAACGTAATACGAATGTCACATAGATTTTTTTAAAAAGTACAAGGGCATCTATTGTCTTTTTTCCAAATATGAAAAATGAGATAAGACACTCCTCCCACTTCCGTGCTTTGAATTTAAGCTTTCTCAATTTAGAATGTACCTAAAAAAATTATCTTTAATCATATGAAAAAAAGGAGTTAATCTTAGCCTTTGATTTCCCATCATCCAACGATTCTAAAAAGGTATAAAACTTACATTGTGTAAAACACTTTAGTTTTACACCTTTTTAGGACTATTGGATTGAGGAAAATCAAAGGACGAGATTAACTCGTTTTTTCACTAAATATCTTCTCATTTTCTACCGTTAATCCCAACCTTTCATTTCTCTCATACAATGGTCTTAAAAAGGTGTAAAACTAAAAGAGTTTTACACAGTGTAATGGAATAATGCCCCATATATATATATAAGGGTAAAGTACACAAATGGTCTCCTGACTTTAGGATGTTGCTTTGTTAAGTCTTTCGACTATTAAAAGTTACAAAATGATCCCCCGACTATAGGATATTACTTTTTTAGTCCCCCAACTATTAAAAGTTACAAAATGGTCACCCGACTATTCATATGTTCCCAACTTGTCATTTTTCATTAAAAAATTGGTGGCATTTTGAGTTGGACGTTAACATTTTGAATGTGATATGATAAAATTGGATTCCTAAATCATTTGAGGTGTATTTTTTGAATCAAATCTTCATTTATTTTATGTCGTCAAACTAGTGCTTAAAACATTATATTATCGAATCAGTGCTTAAAAGTAACGACTCTTCCAGTAGACATCATTAAAATATAATTTTATCATATCTCAATCAATATGTTAACATCCAACAAATGAATATCAATTTTTAACAGAAAATGACGAGTTTGGAACATATGAATACTCAAGTGACTATTTGTAACTTTTAATAGTCATTGAACTCAACAAAGCAATGCCCTATAGTCGGGGGACCATTTGTGTACTTTACCCTATATATAATTATTGATATATTCTTATAAAAATATTTCGTTTTATTTGTCAACATTATCATTTAAATTAAGTTTCAACTCTCAATTGTTCAATCTTATATAAACAATTTTAACAAATTTCACGTAGTTTTTTATTTTATATTCCATATATTCCATTAAATTTGTCCTTTTTGGATTTTGAAATTATCTCATTTAAAATGTCATATTCGAAAAGTCAATAAATAACGACACACCAGTTTTCTTTTTTTACCATTTATCATATTGTCCCATCAAAATAAATCTATCAACCACTTTTTAAGGGTAATTTTTCCATTTCTCTCATTTTATATAACTTGACATATGGTCAAATTAACTTCCTAACACTACATATTTAGTCAACAATAAAAAACTAATGGGATAGAGGGAATAATATTTATCTATATAATTCATGTAATCTTTTGATTATAAACAAAAAAATAGGTGGATGGATATAATTGGATGTTAAAGGTAGGAGAATATTTGATCGAATCGAATCGAGTCGATGATTAGTATTTAAATTATACATTATTTTATGATTAATTACTCCTTGATTAGATAATTTTAGTTTCTAACTTGGGTCATTTCATTCATTTTCGATGCAGGGCAATGAATTCCAGAAATTATGCTAAGAACAACGAAATGGTGCAATTTTTTATTTTTTCTGGATTCATGGCCGAATTAGTGGGCAAGACTAGGGACATGACACACCCGACATGGCGTCTAGTTAACGGCTGATATGGCAGCTGATGTGGTCGCTGATATGGCAGGTGATGTGGCGCCTAGTCAGCAACTTCTAGAAGATCCAATGAATAGTGGCGTGGAGAAGGAGACTTAGCCAAATTTCTTTATTTTAAATTAGGATTTATCTTATTTTTATTTTTAGGAATTATCTTTTGTTTTGAATATTATTTTCTAGTGTTTTTTAGGACTATAAATACCCTATTGGGGTAATCATCAAAGCATATTCAACTCATCACTTGAGCATTCAATCATTTTCAAACTCTCTTGTTTCTTTCTTTCTTTAGATTTATAAAAGTTTTTATTTTTTATTTTATTTTTCAAGTTACTTTATTTTTCTTTCAAAATGCTAAGTATGGTTTCTACCATGCTTAACTAAGTTTTTTATAGCCAAGGGCTAGAGCAATGACTTGATTCTAATTCATGAGAATCGAAAAGCGCTTCATACCCTCAAGGGTTACATTTTCAATTTTTAGAAATCAAGGATCGGTAATCGACCATCCTTTTACAATCAAAGTGATTTCATTTCAAAAAGTGCACGTTAGAATTGAATTTCGGTTTCGATTAATAGTTGGGAGGAAGGAATGATCTGTGGCACATTCGACTTCCTGTGAACACACTTAGCGACGGTCTGCTAAGGGAAACTGAAATCGGGTTAGATTCTCAATTGAGACGATAGAATATTAGTCAGCTTTTTCTAGAATTTAAAAGCATTAAATTACTAAACGATTGCCGCTACTAACTCATAAAGAGTTGAGATCTGAAAATTGATTTTAGATTCTCGATTTATTTGAGAGAAAAATAAGTTATAGGGGTTGGCCCCTGTAGACTGTAACCGTCGTGAGCCCGAAGGTAAAATCCTATTTAAGGATTGATTAAAATCGAGGCAAAAGTTTTAGCCCAAGGTGATTTTTACCAATTGAATTTTATTTTCTTAATTTACTATTTTATTTTATTTCAATCATTTTTTTTATTACTTCACTTCAACTCTCCAAAATCTCCCCTCTAATTTCTTTTACAAATCATGTTTGAAGCAAGATCAAAAGCGAGGAAATCGTCAAACTCTTAATCCTTATGGATCGACCCTTACTCTCAATATTCTATTTATTCTTATTCATTTTATCAAGATTAAGGCTATTTATTTTGACATCATAACAACGCGTGTCAAAATTGGCACCGCTGTCAGGGACTAAGGTAGAATTATTGATTTAATTTTATTGTTTTTGATTTATGACAGGAAAAATCCGGGCACATTAGAAGAATTTGATCCAGAAATCAAAACGCGAGCATGACGAATTCACTGTCAAACACTTCAGGAGAAAAGAAAGAAACAACAAGAACAAGAAAGTTTAGAAGACACAACTGACGCCACATACGAGGAATCAACGGATACCACACAATTCACCAACTCAATCGACGTCGATAACACACCCATTGCTAATTCGACGCACAACATACAACATCCAGAACTAATGGGCGATCAAACCATACGAACTAACCACATCTCCTAAGGTACAACAACCACTTTGCATTGCCTTTCCTCAAGGCGATACGCCATTTCAACTCAAGACGGGTCTGATACATTTTCTTGACCTTTCACGACCTTTCTAACAAAAGTCTGCATAAGCACTTAGCCGAATTTCATTTGGTCTATTCAAGCATGAAACCTCAGGGAGTATCCGAAGACCAAATTAAATTACGATAATTTTTATTTTCTCTTTCTGGCATTGCAAAAGAATGAATATTTTACTTACCACCAAATTCGATAAATACTTGGGTTGATTTAAATCGTATTTTTCTTGACAGGTTTTCCCAACAGTGAAGGCAAGAGAACTGAGGCGAAGCATCCTAGGAATTAAACAAAAGAATGATGAGTCGTTTTACAACTACTGTGAGCGATTCAAGAAGCTATGTGCGAGATGTCCTCAACATGGATTGACCGAACATACACTTCTACAATATTTCTATGAAGGTTTGCATCTCATGGAGATGAAAATGATCGACGCTGCTAGTGGGGGAGCTCTCGTTAACATGACATCAAATCAAGTAAGGGAGTTAATTTCAGCAATGGCAGCCAACTCTCAGCAATTTGGTGTATGGAATGAACCTAGCCAACAGGTTCACAAAGTAAGTACCATTTCGTTAGAAGATAAAATTGATCATTTAACTAATATTGTTAATTCCCTTGTTGCATGAAAAAATGGATCAACTAGAGTATGTAAGATTTGTACGATGCTAGACCACCCAACCAATTGTTGCCCAACATTACAAAAAGAAATTAGTGCACAAGTGAATGTCCTAGGTAATTTTTCGTGACCTCCTCAAAGGCCATATAATCCCCATAGCAATACATAGAATCCGGGGTGGTGAAATCATCCTAATTTCAGCTATGCACAAAACCAGAGGCTGAATCAAGTGTACCAACTGAGGCTGTCTCCACCGCAACCATATCAACTGCCGAAGACTTCACTTGAGACCCTTGTGGAGCGATTGGTGCAATCCTAAGAAAAATTTCAAAATTGCACGGAGTCACACTTACAAGAAATTGACAAGCAAATCAGTCAATTGGCACAAACCGTGGGTCGCTTAGAATCACACGACAAGCTTCACTCTCAAACCGAAACAAACCTATGGGAGAATGAGAGCACCATCACTCTCAGAAGTGGAACCATTATTGAGAAACCAATCCGAGAGAAGATTTACGCCAAATCCAAAAAACAGATGAAGAAACAATTTACTTGGAAAATGATGAGGCAAGTGACGCCAACTCCCATGAGAAAAAAGAGGATGACGCCACAATAAAAAATAAAAAGAATCCGATACCCGAATCCGCACCATCCCCATATGTCTTACCATCTCATTTCCCATCAAGATTCATAAAGAATGACAAGCAAGCTGAGGAGAATGAGATCCTAAACGTCTTCCAGAAAGTTGAGATCAATATTCCACTCTTAGAAGAAATCCAGAAGGTTTCAAGGTATGCCCGTTTCCTTAAAGAGCTTTGTACTACTAAAAGAAGACTTACCAGTCATGAGAAAGTAAACCTTGGAGAGCACGTTTTTATGGTTTTGACCCGACGGCTTCCACCAAAGTTGAATGACTAAGGCATGTTTGTCATACCTCGCAAAATTGGCAAAGTGGGCATCAAGCGAGCGATGTGCGATCTGGGAGCCTCAATAAACTTGATGCCATTATCCGTTTACAACACTCTTTCAGGCAAACCATTGAAGGACACAAGAGTTATTATTCAAATAGCGGATCGCTCAGTGATCTACTCAGAAGGACTCTTGGAGAACGTCTTAGTAAAGGTAAATGAGCTAATCTTTTCGGCCGATTTCTATGTCATCGATATGGAAAATGACTACTCAAATACTTCATCTGAGATCCTCCTTGGGTGACCTTTCCTTAACAATGCCAATACAAAAATCGACGTGAAGAGTTGTATTCTCACAATGAAATACGATGGTGAGATCGTTAAATTTAATGTTTACAAATCAATGTGGTATCCTGAAAATATTCAAAATATTAATTTTGTTGATGTTATTGAGCATGCGGTTGATGAATTTATTGAAACTAACTTTTTCGATAAGTTTTACATGGAATTGGACGACTTTGATGGTGAATTTAGGGAGTTTGAACAAACTTTTTCCATTAATTTTATTTGTTCTGATGAAATTACTACACCTTTGAAATATAAAACTTTTACCTTCTATTTTGTAGGCTCCTCATATCGAATTCAAGGAATTATCAGATCAACTGAAGTACACATTTTTGGGTGATAACGATACTTCACCAGTGATTGTGTCGAACAAATTAACCAATGAAGAGGAAAAAAATTTTGTAACGGTATTGTGTACGGATAAAAAATCTATTGGTTGGACCATAGCTGATATTAAGGGGTTAAGTCCCTCAACTTGTATGCACAAGATTAATGTCAAAGAAGGAGCTAAACCATCATGAGAAGGACAACACCGATTAAATACACTGATGATGGAAGTGGTAAAGAAGGAAATTCAGAAGCTTGTTGATGTCGATGTCATCTATCCAATCTCATATAGTAGTTAGGTAAGTCCGATTCATGTTGTACCCGAAAGGTGAGTTACTTGCAACTAGAGTACAAAATGGGTGACGAGTATGCATAGATTACAGGAAGTTGATCTCTCTAACTCAAAAAGATCACTTTTCTTTACCTTTTATTGATCAATTAATAGAAAGATTAGCCGGTAAAACTCACTATTATGTCTCGATGGATTTTCAGGTTTCTTCCAAATCCCGGTGGCGCCTAAAAATCAAGAAAAGAAGATGTTCACATGCCCTTTCAGAACGTTCGCTTATAGGCGAATGCCCTTCGAACTATGCAATGCGCTTGCCACATTTCAACGTTGCATGCTCAATATTTTTTTGATTTTGTCGAGAAAGGTATAGAAGTATTCATAGATGACTTCACGGTATATGGTAATACTTTTTCCGAATGGCTTTTTAATTTATCAAATGTTTTAAAGTGGTGCCTAGAATACAACCTTGTTTTAAACTACATAAAATGTCATTTCATGGTCGATAAAGGGTTGATTCTATGACACATTGTTTCTTCTAACAATATTACGATCGATAAAGCCAAGACCGATGTTATTCGCTCACTCCCTTACCCTATTATGGTAAGGGAAGTATGTTTTTTTCTTGGCCATGTAGGATTTTATCGATGGTTTATCAAGAACTTTTCAAAGATAACGCATCGTTATGCAATATTCTCCAAAAAGACCAAGCTTTTAATTTTAATCTGGAGTGCCAAAAATTTTGGAACACCTTGGAGGAAAAGCTAATCACAAAACCAATTGTGTAACCACCAAACTGGAAATATCCACTCGAGTTGATGTGTGATGCCTCTAATACTAGCGTTGGCGCAGTTCTCGGCCAAAAAATTGGCAAGGAGTCGTACGACATTGCTTATGCGTCATGTACCTTAGACTTAGCTCAAAGAAACTACTCTACAACTGAAAAAGAACTTCTTGCCATAGTGTTTGCTTTGGAAAAATTTCGATCATATTTACATGGTACTAACATTATCGTTTTTTCTGATCATGCAGCATTACGGTACCTGATGAGCAAGAAGGAAGCAAAGCCAAGGCTAATTTGTTAGATTATACTCCTTCAGTAATTCAACTTGGAAATAAAATATAAGTAGGGGCGAGAAAACTTAACAGCCGATCACTTGAGCCGAATTCCTATCATCTCATCCGACCCATCAATTAAAGAAGAATTTCCAGAAGAACACTTAATGTTGGCGCAACAAAAGAATTTGCCATCGTTTGCCGACATGGTGAATTACTTAGCCATGTGTAAAATTTCTGTACACTTACCAAGAGTGATAATTAATCGAATCAAGAGGGAATCCTTGTTTTACATTTGGGATGACCCTTATCTTTGGAAGCATTGCTCCGATCAAGTAATCTGGTGTTGTGTTGTCAAATAAGAGGTGAACACGATCCTTAATTTCTGTCATTCATACTCGTGTGGCGTTCATTTTAGACCGAAACGCACTGCTCATAAGATCTTAGAATACGGTTTCTTTTGGCCGAATATTTTATAGATGCTTAATTTCATTACAAATCATGTGAAAAGTGTCCATGAGCATGTAATTTAAGTCATAGAAATGAAATGCATTTAAATCTAATCCATATATGTGAAATTTTTGACGTATGGGGTAATGATAGCTGCTTTCATTCATCTAAAAGCCTCCTAGAAACTTTACAAATATTTTCCATTTCAAGACAAATTTACTATTCAAATCATCTCTAGTTTGACAAAAAAATTTAATTTATTTACTTTATACATTGATCCAAATACCATTGCATAAAATAAAATAAAAAACTTTCAATTTTGGGACAAATTTTTTTTTAAAACTCATTTATCACTAGTTAAAAAATTAAATATTAAAATAATATTTATTTTTGTATCAGTAATATAATATTTATTTTAAGTTAATTGTATAAATGATACTACTATTTTTACTAAAATTTAGGGGAAACACAAATAGCTGAATATATTTTTTTTCACATGACACTTAAATTATAAGGGTAAATTACACAGACTATCATTGTACTTTACTTTATTTCCTATTTAACTCATTGTACTTTAAAACTGGTCAATTTCATCACTAAGCTTTATACATTTAGCATTTTTTGTCACTAAACTGAACTAAATTAGTTTTTGGGTCACTAAGTTGTTACCCCCGACTAACAAAATGCTCACGTCTATAGAGCGATGATAGAGCGATGGACGACGCATGATGATAGAGTGGCAGCGAAGGGACACTACCACCTGGGTTTCGGTCGGAACTGGACAAGGAACTCATTGGTGAAGGCGGTGAGGTGCAACGGCGACGGAATCGTCCGAAAATCACAAAAATAACAGTGGTGTCGTTATGGGTTTTTAACGAAACTTCAATCAATCCTCGACGGGAACGGCGACACTTCACAGAGCGGGATCGATAGGGGTTATACCGGAGTACGAATATGCTTCTGATGCTATAGGTGATGACACTGACCTACGAACAGGGATCGATAGGGGTTATACCGGAGCACGAATACGCTTCCGATGCCATAGGTGATGACAATTTGCAACATTTTGATTATCGATTTTGGGTAGCTGGTGGTTGGGGATTACTTGGGAGGTGACACCGAGACTGCTGGTGGCGACTGTGCAAGTCGCTATTGGCCAGAGACTATGGATCGAAAGGGAGATGAGTTTCTGGAAGCGAGAGAGTGAGAGAGTTAACCCCATTTGTGGAGAAAACGGCTGAGTGACCAAATTTGTCAATTATATTAAATTCAGTGATGAAATTATTCATTTTCAAAGTATAATGAGTGGAGTATGAAATAAAACAAAGTACAATGATGATCCGTGTAATTTACTCAAATTATAAAGACATTGATGATTGGATGTACTTTTACCTACGTGGTGTGATATTGGAAAGAGAAGTTGATTAGACACACCTTTCATAGGTTTTGAATTTAACATGGACTGTCAAGGATTAAAATAAAAAATAAAAGATAAACTGCTTGAATGATTGGAGATAAAATTATATATATATACCGACGTTGTCGTTCAATTCGTTTTAACACATATCTTCTACACATTGAAAATGTGTTATTTCGATCGTAAAAAGTTACATATGAGTAAAAGATTATAAAATCTTATCTGGATAATTATGATTAAAATAAAATATTATTAGATGAACAAAATTCGAAAATGAGACCTCGAAGCTATGAATAGAGTGAATGGTCAAAATAGAGAAGATAAGAGGAGAAGGATATTTATTATAAACAGCTCACTCGATTGTATATATTTGGTAATATAACTGTACAGTAACAAAAATATATCTGAAAATTTATTTAAGAAAATAATAATAATAATAATAATTTACCAATCACATAAATGCAATGGCAAAACCGTGGTTTTTAATAAATAAATTATACTAGTTCAAGTTTCACTCACCATCACTGTGGTCAAATGTCGGCGATTTAACTCGCTCAACGGTTATGATTGACTCTGCCAAAATCAGCCAGCTTCCTGGACCTATTCGCTCGGAACCCTACGGCGGTTGCCAGGTGGGGCCTCATCGTCGACGGTCGAGGTTCTCCGGTGAACGAAACGTCCGGTGGCAACCCGACCTTTTGGTTCCATTGCCTATTAGGGCTCGCCCACACGAGTGGGCTCAAGCAAAACGCTAATCCCGACACGTTCCTCGTCCCGGACTTGAATCTCCTCGCTGGCGTCGGTGTCCTTTTCCGCCGAGGGGATACCTCCGGCGATGCTCCAGTTGGCGTTCGATCGCACTCGTCTCCCGAATCCACTTCGATTGCCGGGGACATTCCGCGATCTATGACTCTGCATGATCTCCGATCGCCGGGGCCGAATCGGTCGAATTCTTCCAAGCGGGATGGCTTTGACGATTGCTTCTTTTTCCGACGAACGGAGAATATTGTAGCGAACCAAGACGGAGATGCCGATGACGAGGACGGCTCATCGCCCTGATAATTAACCCTAGGATCCGAATCGAACTTCTCGGATCTGGACCTGAACGGATTCGAAAAAACCGTGAACCTGTTCTTCTTCTTGAACGATCCGGCGGGTTCAAGATAACCGGCGGCAGCGGCACCGTACGAGGGGCCCACCTGAGGGGTGCTGAAGAACCGTTGATGTCGGGTCCACGTGCCACTATCATCGTCGGATTTCCCCCGACCGACGTAAGGAGAGACGGACCGAGGGAAAATCGGGGGCGGCGGGTCGGGCTTCCGACAATCGTCAACGGCGGATGAAGTTGCGGCGCGGATTAGTTGAGCCCGTTGCTCCTGGGTGGCGATGAGCTCCAGAAGACTCTCCCGGAGACATGTAGCGCAGACGCCGACGCTGCTACTCAGGTCGGCAAGGTGTTTCTTACACCTCATTTACTTCAAAATGACTAAAAAAAGGAAAAGAAAAAGGTTTAGGTTCTGAGAATTGTGGTTGTGGGTGAGGCTGTATATATAAGAATGAAAAAGTGTGAGGTTTAAAATTTGAACGATGAGTAAAAGATGAAAGAAAGAGAAGAGAAAAGTGGGTGTTATGTTGCTGTAAAGCAAGGGAGATCTGAATCTGATGATGAAGAAATCAAGGGAGAAGGTCTGTCTTGTTCCTCAAATCTCAAGAGAGAGAAACACAATACCACTTCATCCTCATGTAGAAGAAGGCGTTGGAGTGTTTCGTTTTGTTGCGTGCTTTACCTAATTATCTGGGTATTACTTGCATTACTTTCCCCATGGCTGTGAATAACACATACACGTCGTCAACTTAGTTTAGGTTCTAACATCAAATTTTTAATTTCAAGCGGATAAGCTCCCGAATTTTCAAGTCGAGTTAAATTATAATTTTTTATTTTGAGTTTGGATTGAGCTTGACAATTTTAAGCTCATAAGTTTGAAAGTCGAGTCGACTTAGTTTTAAAGTTTTTGAGTTGAGCCTAACTCAACAATATTTGAACCCGACTCAACTCGACTTATTTATAGCCCTATTTGTATTCCTTTTTTTTTTTGAATAATATGTAAAATATATATGTTTATTGATAAAAGAATTAAAGTTAGAATGAGTATTATATTGATTACTGACCCAGTATAATATAAAAATTATTGCTGATGAATAAATTGTTTTATATTAGTCAATCAATTATTGTCAAATAAAAAATTATTTTAAAACTAAATTGTGAACGGACAAACAAAGCTATTTGTTTAAATTTAGTAGGAAATGGAAGGAAGGGAGAGTCAAAGACGGCCCGATGTTCAAAACGAGGCCCCTTACCATAGTATAAATCAAATTAATTTTATTTTTTTATAATAATCGATATTGAATTTATTTGGTTGATTAATTTTGAAAAACAAGTGTTCAAACTATACTTCTTGTTCATTTAGGTGTCTAAAGTTTCATTTGTCAAAGTAAATATCTAACGTTTATTCCGTTATCAGTTACGGCACCTAAAATTTCGCTTCGTTATTAATTTAAGATCATCCAATTAACGACAATTTAAAAAACAATTGTTAACCAATTGTTGCTTGATACTTGACATTTATTTATGATCAATATTAGTTTTTTTTAAATATATTAAATTTCATAATTTCTAAAAATCATAACAAATTTAATTCCTCAAAACTCCCAAATCCCCTTGAAGATCGTAGATCAGGCAGTGAGCTCGTGGTGGGAGGTTCGAGCGATAGTGTATCTTCGTCGATAATAATAGGCATATGATGTTGAGTGAAAATGGAAATAATTTTGTGCGGTGAGATTTAGGGACAACGTGCGATTTTATGTGGCGACGTACATCATCAAGGAGATAATCGACCGATGAGGTTAACTAGAAAAAATAATATGTGGTGATTGATTCTATTGTGACATATGAAATCTAAGTATTTGAGGTTAGAGATTTGAAGTTATTTAGAGATTTACGAGGGATTTGAAATATTAATAATTTTATTTTTAAATTTTTCTTTTTAAAAATATGCCAAGTGTCATGTACTTAGGATGGGTACGGGTTGGGTTTAGGTCGCGTTTGGGCTAAACCGACCTAACTCAAAAATTTTACATTCTCCACCCGACCCGATCCAAAAAATATACACAATCCACCTTACCCGAATATGATCCGACTCGAAATAATAAAAAATATTATTTTATTTAATAAAAATAAGAATTTAATTGATAAAAATAATATATAGAATGATATTATTGTAATTATTCCTAAATATATAAGATAAAATTTTTTTTTTGTCAAGTATTTTTCACCATAAACCCTAACTCGACCCAGCCCAAAATAATAAAAAATATTATTTTCAATCAATAAAAATATGGATCTAATTGAAAAAAATAATATATAGAGGGATAATATTGTAATTATCCCTAAATATATAAGGTAAAATTATTTTTTTCAGGTCGAGTATTTTTCACCCTAAACCCGACTCCACCCAATTTTTTAAAAAAACCGACCCAATCGGGTTGGGTCGAAACCTGTCGAGTTCGGGTCCCATACTCATCCCTACATATACTAATCAGATAACAATTTTTTTAATATATATTAATGACTAGACATATTAAATGATAATTTTAAAAATATTAAACACTTTTAATTTAAAAGAAATAAAAAAATATAATTTAAACATTTATTTTTTTATTAATATGAGGCAAGTACAATGCAATATCTATTTAAATGTAACTTTCAACCTTTCGACATTCTCAAATTTTCGACATTGAACGCTCATACCTCTAGCATCTATGGTGCTCGAACCCGAGTCCTCAAAGAATAACAATAATTCATTTATTACACAGGTGTTGGTGCTTTAATCACTTATTTTAAATTAAGATTACGAAATTTAATAAAGGAATGAGTAGGTGAGACGCATTAATCTCCCGTCATTTGCTCAACCGACAAATTTAATCCCAACTTCATTTGTCTGTCAAAATTACCCACATCTATATAATAATATACCCTAATTTTGGTCAAATATGTAAAACCTTATCTAATATTTACCTCTCGTACAATTTTGACTTTGTTTATTAAATTATTATAAAATAATATTCTAAGAGGATTATAATATATACACTATTTACTAACTTACAATAATAATAATAATAAATAAATAATAATATATTTTTCATAAAAAAATAAAATAACTTGAATAATGTATCACAAATTGAATCAACAACTGTCATATATAATGGTAAGGCACATTCAAGAGAGAATTAAATTGGAGGATAAAAGTGGTCAAGTTGGTTAAATTAAAAGTTAAAATAAATTTAATATTTATTTGACCCTAAAATTTAAAAATAATATTTAATTTGATAATGATTCAAATTATCTGAGACTAAAATTACATTAGACCAACACAATTGTAGTGATTCTGTTCTCTTAATTGTTCATTTGTAGACATATTACACTTTTGATAAAAAAAAATACTATTTAAATCTTAAAATTAATATTATTAAGGACAGTTATAAATTTTGAACATAAAATGAAAAGATGCATACAACACAGTAACTAGATATTACGGTAAAATGATTTTAATTTTAAAATTTTCTTTTATTTGTGTATTGAAACATGTTAATGAAACATACAAGAAAATTTTAAAATTAAAATCATGTGTTACCAAAATGTAATAAAAAGGACATAGAAATGTACAGTGATACAAAAGCGAGGGATGATTGATCCTTCTAATGCCAAGTCTGATAGTCTATTGTCTGGTAATATATGAAAAGGTTAAAAATATAAAGAGTGAGTTAAAAAGCCCAATGTGCTCATTAAGGTGTATAAAAACATACAAATATCAAATACTTCGGTAAAATTTATATAGAAAACATCAGAATGTGTAGGTTCTCCTGAACCATACACCCACCTGTACACCCGGTAAGGACCTTGTACTTAGAGCATAAGAACATACGGTAAGGACTTACCATGTGCACAAAACAAAGGAGCTTACGGTAAGGTCTTACAAGTCATAGATTAAGCTTGAGATACTTGCTCCTATAATAACCCCATGATGATAATAAATATGTATGTGTTTAAGTGGAAACAATAGTTTAATTCATGAAAACATTCCATATTTTAAAATCATATCCAAAAATACAATAACTATAGATCATGCCAAAAATATATTGGTAAATCAGAAATCCAATCAACGATATACAATAAATCAAAGATCATGCCATTAATATATACAATGAAGGAGATGTCATTCGACTCAAATTGTCTAACAACAATGGCCTGAACTGTGCTTCGAAAGACCCTTCCTATAGAAAAAGAGAGAGAAAATAATGATGTAAATGTGGGGTTTGGGAAGACGTACATGGCAAGTTTCTAAATGCATTATGCATAGAAAAAAACTGAAAAGAAACCAAAGAGAGACTGATAATTAAGTTTAATAAGATTAGACGTTAGATATTTTAATTACGGTTGAGAGTTTGAATTTTAATGTTGTGAATGAAACAAATTAAATTGAGAGAATCAATCTCATAATGAATCTATGCGTCGCCTTATATAAATTAATAGGACAATTAATTAAATATTAATAGTTATATGAAGAAATGATGACCAATGATTTAATTTTGTATGGAAATAGAACTTAATCGATCCCACAGTTAGGAAGGTGTCCTTCTCACACTCAGTGCGGGACTGCCAAAAAGTCTGGATAAGGTCATTGATACGGCCAGAAACTCTGGAGAAGGTCATGGACGCATACATGCATTCTTGATTAGGTAAATATATATATATTCACTAACAATATACATATATATAATTTAATTTAATTTAACCCGGCTTTAATAGTAAAAATGAATATTATTCTCTTTAGAGGTTCTGGATTAAAGTAGTTATATCTGTAGAGTATATGTGCGTTGTCAATGACTAAGAAAGATTATGAACAGATACTAACTTATAAATCACTATGAACTATTAAAAAAGAATTTAAGGCTAGCCATCCATACCGGTTCCCTTTTTACTTCTATAATAGTTAAAGTTTGTTTGGGAATATTTCTCCAAACGAGCTTTTTCAACGCAAAAGTATCGTTTTTTCAGCTTCTTGATTTAAGTTAATAATCACATTTTAAACGTGAAATTCCGGCTGAAAATGAATTGTTTGAGAATGATCTTACGTTTTAAACGGAATTTTGGACCAAAATCACTTTCACAGGCGTTCCCAAATTCATAAAATTCATTGATTTAACCACAGTTCTAAGTCAAAACGATTACTGTTTAAAGGCATGCATGGTTTTTTTTTTTTTGGTGTTTTGTTTGAGAGCGTTAAGAACTCATCAACCGGGACAAAACCAGTCTTGTAACAGTTAGTGAAGGCCGGTGAAACATATTTTATGTAAAAATATATATTTATAAAACTTCATCTAATAAAATAATAAATAATTTATTTATAGAGATATATTGATTTTGTCTTAGGGTTTTTTTTCTTATTTTTATTGAATTAATAATTAATTAATCCGTGAGATTATTTCATTTGGAGATCATATTATTAGAATATATGCATATAGTTTGATTGATTATGGCATGATGAAGATGATTTTCAAAATGATAGATATCATAATATCATTTCACTGAAGGCAAAACCTTAACCAATACTATTTTCTTAATTGATTGGTTAACGTTATCTTAATTGATTTTCAAAATGTATGACTTTATTTTAACAAATTAATCCATCAAACTTAGTTATCGGTCCTATAGTATAAGATATATTAGGTCGAGGATCTTCCACTTTCTTTCATAAGATAAAGTTCATATGTAATCATAGTTTTTATTCCTGGGTTAACTATACGGATAATCACTTATGTTTATGTTTTATCCACCTTTAGTCTATGATTTCGAAAAACATAAGGTATGTTCACTTTCGTTTTTATTTAATTAAGGTATGATCACTTTCGTTTTATTTAATTAAGATGTGGTCATCACGGGTTAACTGTTGTTAACAATTAATAGAATATGTGACGTGATAGTTGGTATAATCACACATTTGATCATGTTATTTACATATTCTCTCAATTTAGTCATACTTTTAAATACATTTTAACATAAAATATTAAAAATAAAATATTTTTAAATTAAGTTAATAATAAAATATATTTAATAGGTTAATATAAAAATATTTTTTTAAGTTAATATATATGAAATATTATGAATTTAAGTATTTATACACTAAGATACAAAATATATACATTATGTTGTGTACTTTAGACCAAGCAATGGTTTTGGCTTAATGGTTGGATACACGTTTAGTTTCTTAAGTGACCAAGCTTTGAATATTTTTTGCCCCAATTTGCTTTCTTAATGGTTGAATCTTTTTTACAACAATATCTCTATATTTTTTCAATTATATCTCTGTTTTATTTAATAAAATTAAGATATATATATATATATACATTGGGAAAAATGTGTTGAATTAATTGTTGAATTTTTATAATTGAATCGTCCTTAAATATGGCATATTTATTTGAATATTTCGAAATAAAAACATATTGTGTGGATTCTTTAGAATTAGAATATTAATTAGATAATGTTCTATTACTTAATGATTTATATTCAATTAAAATGCGAATATACTATTACAAATTTATATTCGATTGAAATAGAAATATATTATTTATAAATTTACATTTGATTAAATACAAATATATTATTTATGAATTTATATTCAATTAAAATAAGAATATATTATTATAAATTTATATTCGATTGGAATATAGAATTGTAGTTCTGAAAGGATTATTTTTCCTTTGAGAATCCCCTATAAATATTGTGCTAATTTGCTAGGTTAAACACATCTCAGAAGTTTAGAAGCTTTCAAGTTTTCACAATTAAAAAAACGTGAAATAATTCAGAAAAAGGTTTTTCCCACTAGTTTTCCAGTGATAGATAAAGGCAAGGGTATAGTTTGTGATCTTTGAAGTTGTGCTTATGTAGTTGATCATCTAGTTGTTGTGTTGTGGGAGAAAGACGACTGACGATCTCGAGCACCAAAGGAGTTGCTGAAAATTTGTCTTAACAAAACTGTGTAGCGACATGCTTAAACTGTTTCCTATCAATCGATTTACCAAATAGAGTATTCTTTTTTATAAGTTTAGTTTCATTTGTTTTATTGTCTCAGACGTGATTATGGTCTCGGATTGTTATACTTCTAACAATCCTAAGACAGAGTAAACTCATTATTTATATTTGATTTTATAATGATATTTGAATATTATTCTCATTATTTTTTCTATTTCATTTTCGAATTAACGATTTTTTTCTAACAATATATATGTATCGGGTTAGGTAAATCACTATCACTTTAAGCTCGAGTCAAATTAGATTTCGAATAGAAAGTGTATTTTTATTGGATTGGACTGGGTTGGTCGAAACCAACTCAACTTATGCCCATCCGTGCGTGTGTGTAACTTGCATGTGTCGTCGGCTAACCTTGTACCGGATTCCTAAACCCTAAACAATTGGTTCCTTCACTAACTAAGCCGTAGATCCCATGGGTGACGATGTCCTTATTTTGGCCAATAAATACAGACCTACGAACACACAGATATAAATGTTTAATTTAGAGCTAAGCATTTGTGGTATCCATATGAAAGGGTTGAAAGTGATAGAGCAGCTCAAGCAGGTAAGATTCATGGTATAGACCTTAACCACGACAGCTAGACATCAACCCTTTACTTGTTTGATGTAATGTAGGGTTGAATGCCTTGATATACACCCAATGCACCTTATTACAGCATTCCTCCAAATTATAATTAATTCCTCTCTCAAATTTGCTTTTTAGGTTAGAAACAATATTCAACATGCAACTTTTTAGGCCTACTTTTCAACTTGGTTTGAAAAGTAATTTTAAAAAGTTAAAAACCCACTTAAAAAGCACTTTTAATCAAAATTGTTCATTTGTCCTCGATCGATTTTTTTTATATTTTAATAATAATAATGTCTAAAGTAGATATTTTATCTACTTAAAAGAATAACAATGAAACTATCAACCTAATCACAAGAAATTTACTATTCTGCAACACATCGAGAAAATGCTGAAGAGAGAAACTGGTTAGTAGAACTGAATCATATACCTAGAGAGGCCAATCGTGTCGCCGATTTCGTCGTCAAGCAGATGTGGAAACACCACGAAGATACCAATTTTCTGGAAGAGTGCCCTAAAAAAGCTGAGGAACTGCTACTAGTGGATAGAACGGAAAGCTAGACGGCCCCATTACCTTTTTCAACAAAAAAAAGAGTTTTTTAACAAACCTAAATACTCGATTTTTAAATAAAACAACCTAAAAACACTTTTCAGAACCACTTTTCCTCCGTACTTTCTAAATGTATTACCAGTTTTAAAACTTTTGAAAATTTTATTTAGGGCTCAATTTTAAAAAATAAAAAATAAACCCTTAATTTTAAAAAAATAATAATTTAGACGTCCAAAATTTTTAAAATAAATCTCCAAATTGCTTTACCAAGACCCTCCATTGAATAGGACCTTAACATTCATGAGTTTTTAGTATATATAATTAAGGTTTTGCTTGATATGAAAGATGAAAAATTTGTTAATCAAGTAATTAAGACTCAAATTTAAGTTGATTTGGGTCACTTAGGGTAGACCTAAATTTGGATGCTAAGTTTCACAATAGACTTAGGTTAGATTTGATGCAGGCCCAAATTAAAAAATGGGTCCTGAACTAAACTAAAATTAATGTCTTTAATGGACATACCCCTTTACTAATCAAAGGACAATACCGCTACTTTCACCCATTTTGATCAACTCTAGGCACAAAATTTTGGACATGTAATATGTCCCACTACTTGAATATGACCCTACTTCCTTGTGATTACCAAATTGATTAGAAAAGGAATTAGGCCATTCTACAAGTCATTCAAAATTTGTCAACCCAATGAGGCAATAAAAGATTTATTTCAAAGTTACCAATTAAAGCAAAAACCATAGGCTCCAAGCCCCTGGTTTTGAGGTTTAAGTCAAATGGTAGCCCACTGAAATACAGGCCTAGCTGATCAGCCAGGTCAAGGGATGCCTTTTCCACATCATATTTTGTAGCACTATAAATGCCCCAACTGTACCTGAAAATTTCAGCCTAATCTACACTGTTTGAAACTTCATTTTCACCAGGTCAAAAAGAACTTTTTTACAATGGGGCGTTGGATGAAGCCTGAGGTAATGATTTCACCTTTGTTTTTGGTTCATTTCAAGATTTTATTTTGTTTGGTTGATGGGCTACTTTTGTTTTGTTCCCCCCCCCCTCAGGTGTACCCTTTGGTAGGTGCAATGGCCTTTGTGACAAGCATGTGTGTCTTTCAGCTTACCAGGAATGTTTTCTTAAATCCTGCTGTCAGGTAACTCACTTTCCCCACACACAAATAGGATTAAGAAACCATCAAATAACCTAAGTGATAAACAGAAGATCTTAGATTCGGATAATTGTGTCTACAGGATCAACAAATCGGATCGTAGCAAGGCAGTGCTAGAGAACTACGAGGAAGGAGAAAAATACGCAGAGCATGGACTTCGCAGATTCCTTCGAACTCGTCCCCCAGAAATAATGCCAGCCGTTAACCATTTCTTCTCTAAACATGAATGAATCATCGCTCCAAATCAACTATATCTTCTCTGCCTTACATGAATTTGTTTATTTATAAATAACAAAATATCTATATATATACACACTTGTATATATTTCGTTTTGGTTTGGAATTTGGTATCTGGATTCACAGAACTAAGGCTTTCTTGTTATATAAACTGTATGCCTCTTGTTTAGTTTAAAATGAGTAAAGCACGGTTTGCTTTTTGTTCCTTGTACTCTCGAAATGAGCAAAAAGATTTCAGTTCTATAATAGTTTAAATAACTATAAACTTTATGAGATTGATTAAATGTCTTTTTTATATGCAAATTGTGCCACTAATTCTATTAAAAAGAGTAAATATTTAAAATTATAATAAAGTTTGTAAATTAAACACGTAATTAGAATATTTTCTTACAGGGTAACGTAGAAATAATGTTATGGTTATAGGGTATTGTGTTGTAAAGTGTCTCGACTATTAAAATTATAAAATTGTCACACAACTATTCATATGTCTCAAACTCGTCATTTTATATTAAAATTGACGACGGTTTGAGCTTGTTGATTAAGAAATGATAAAATATTATAATAAAATCTCAAAATACTATCATATCTTAGTCATCATGTTAACGTCAAGCTCATAAAACAGTCAATTTTTAACAGAAAATGACGAGTTCGAGACTTATGAATAGTTGGGTGACCATTTTGTAACTTTTAATAGTCAATGGACTTAACAAAGCAACACCTTATAGTTGGAGGATAATTTTGTAACTTTTAATAGTCGAGAGACTTAACAAAGCTATGCCTTATAGTTGAGGGACCATTTGTGTACTTTATCATATTCTATAATCATTTACACAATAAACTAGTAACTCGATATTATACAATGACCATACAATGAAAAGATTAGAACTCATCCAAAAAAAATCGAACAAAAGAAAAACACGAATAAATTTGACATCATCGATAAACGAACCACTGAATGGGATTAAACAACTAAAAAACCACCGACAATCGCAAATCATAATCGACGCGAGTATCGTGAGAAAACTATCTACAAACACAAAATGTGTATCAAGCCCAATTTTATGGTCCAAAGTATGAAAGATCAACATGATAACAAATAAACTACATCAAATTCGAACATGAAAAAATAAATGGAAAAAATCAAATGACTAAATGCTCATAAAAGTAAAAAAACGTATCGTAAAAAAATTATTTAAAAACTAAAAAAAGAAAATTAATAAATATATATATAAAATAATAAAAAATAAGGAATACAAATAAAAACGACCGACACTAAAACTAATGTCAAAAGAAATGAAAAACAAACAAACATAAAAGACGACTTCTAGGTTAGAGAGGAAAAGGAGAAGCGGCTTAATAGGTTTTATGTATTGAGATTAGTTATATTAGATGATCTAATATTTTTTTTAATAATGTAGGGTGTATATAAAATAATATTTTTTTAAAATTTTTCTCAATTATTGACAACATACACATTCACAGACTCAGCTGCTTGAGTTAGGAATGGCAACGGGTCGGGTTCGAGGTGGGTTTTGCTCGTCCCGTCTCCGAATCTGAAATGAATCCCCGTCCTTGACCTCGACCCGATCCCCGACGGGTTTTTTATCGAGGCATCCCTTCCGGGATTTTTTTTGCCCCGTCCCCGAACCCGACCCGAAATATTATACCTAAACCCGAACCCGAAAATATTTTATATATAATTAATATAAAATATATAAAATATATAAAATATTATATATATAATTAATATAAAATATATAAACTATTATATATATAATTAATATAAAATATATAAAATATATATATATATATATATATATATATATATATATATATAATCGGGGCGGGGATACCTTACCCAAAACCCGACCCGAAAAAAGCCCTGAAAAAATCTCCGATACCCGACCCGATATCATTCGACCCGACTCGACCTTGACCGGGTTTCGAGTTTCTCCGTCGAGTTCAGATCATTCTGTCATCCCTAGCTTGAGCCCTTGGTAGGTTCTAACTGATGTAATATTAATTTAAATCATGAAGTAACATGTTCATTTGATCCATTGTACCTTGAAAAAGTTAAACGATTATATTTAACGACTTGATTTCATATCGTAATAGCCACTTAAATGTAGATGGATATTTTTTAGCTTCAATGCATTGGATGAACGTCTTCATCGTTTAAAAATGCCACTTTATAATATTAAAGGGTTTTCTTCCCAATTGTTAAAATAAACGATCTCGAACATTTGGATCCTTGTGGTCGTTTTAAAAGTTGCGGAAATAAAATGCACTTTGTGCCATAGTACAAGGACATATACAGTTAAAGGAAAACTTTTACCGAAAATGTTAATATTTTTTTAATATTTCTGATAAAGCATGACCTAAAATATTATTTTTTTTACAAAAATGTTAATTTCGCTACCTAATTACTGTTAGAAAAAATAACATTTTAGGTAATACCTAATATTAATATTTTCGGTAAAAAAATAATATTTTATGTAGCGTTTTATCGGAAATGTTAAACATTTTAGGTAACGTTCAATATTAATTTCCTGTAGAATATAATATTTTAAGTAGAGCTTTACAGAAAATATTAAAAAATATATTAACATTTCCGATAACGTCTTTCCTTAATAGTATATTAAGGTTGTTAGCATAGACTTCCCCTATCTTTGCCAAATTGACTGACTTGATTTCTTGGGATGCCACGTGGCACCTTAATTTTTTTCAACCCCAATCTTGATTTTGAAATTTAATAAGTATTTGATAAGATATTAAAATATATATAAATGAATATTATAATAAGTATCTTTAAATATAAAAAGAGTCATAATAATTAGAGTAAATTACATATTAGTTTTTATTTCACTTTGGTCATTAACCGTTAAAAAAATAACAATAATACCGACATCTCATATATGATAATATCACGTTATCATTAAAAACTAAAAATGTTACATCAAATTATTTTTAACGATAATAGAATAAAATCAAAACGTAATGTTTTATTTTATTAAACCGAATGTTAGATATATATTTTTTTTAAAAATAATTAGATTAACAAACAAAAAATAGAGGTACTAAATGTATAATTTACCCCTTATATATAATTAATCGTGTAAATTACGTATTTAATACCTAAACTATCAATTTTTATCCGATTTAGTACCTAAACTTTTAATTTTTCGAAACCATACTTAAAATTTAGTTTTTGTTTCATTTTAGTACCCTTTCAAAATTTAACATTAAGTTTTTAACGACATTATACTAAAATGGATCAAAACTGATAGTTTATGTACTAAACGCATTAAGGTTTTAATGACATTATACTAAAATGAAACAAAAACTATACATTAGGTATGATTTTGAACAATTTGAAAATTTAGGTACTAAAATAAATCAAAACTGATAGTTTAGATACTAAAGCGTAGTTTACCCTAATTAATAAAAAAATCTATCATCTACAAAACTCAATTTATTTATTTTAAAAAAAATCAAACCAAAACCTATAATATTTTCTTTTACCATTCCTATTCACGTCATAGGTTAAAGTCACATGATTTGTAAGTTCCAGGCGTATGATAGTAACTTACACCTATCAAGTTTCAAGCGCGTGAGTCAATTATTCATATTTTAAATTAAATTTTAGATTAACTGAAGAGGAGAATGAATCCCATCTCTCTATGAATATAAAATTTGAGAAGTTCGTGTATTTACTTTCAGTTTTAATAATTTGAACCTTACATTTTATAAAAAAAAACCCCAAAAATATCAGTAATTAATTTGTTATACAGATTAAACTGATTCTTTTCCTAATTACTAATATAAAATGCCAGGTCAACTTTCCGGAGGGCAACAAAGGCATCGGGTTTTTATTAAGTAATGTCTCAGGTTCGAGTCATTGTATATGCAGAAAATATTCGCTGGAAGATTCATCCACCAAAATTAGATGTGCGACCAGGGTCGATCAATTAGCCAAGGCGAAACCTTAGAACTAGAGGGAAACAAAAAAAAATATAAAATGCCAGGTCTACTTTCGGGAGGGAAAACAATCAAACATAATGTGCTGAAATGTATTTCCAGTAAACTGCTTTGCTTTCGGATTTCGACTTAATTTTGATGTGTTAGAGCCGTCAAAGATCATTTTAAATTACGTTGATCGGATACCTTAATTTATCATTTTACATGATCTGCGTTTTACCAAAAATTAATCAGATCCGGGAGTCGATTACAGTTAAGGAAGGATTAGCACCCTTGTACTACCATTTCGGTACCAATTTAATTTCTCGATTGTCTTAATTGCGAAAATTAAAAGTTAAAATAAAATTTAAAATTCGATCTGAATTACTTACCTTTGATCGATTAAAATTGTCCTAAAAAGTCAAAAATAAAGTTAAATAATAAAAGAAAAGAAAAGAAAAATGCGAAGAATTAATATTAGGGTTAGAATAAAACAAATTAAATAATACTAAAATGAAATAAATGAAATAAATAAAAGAAAATTTAAATTAAAACGATTAAATTGGAAAGAATTAAAAATCAATGATCAAATTGAATTAATTGAAATCTGCAAGGAGAAAAATAAAAGTTAACAGGCTAAATTGCAAAAATATGAAAAAAAATAAATAGGGACTAAATTGAATAAATATAAATGATTAAAACTAAAATTGAAATTCCAATCATGAAGACATATGATGTTCCAGGAACAACTACTTTCATCAGAAAACACAATTTTAATGTAAACAACAGTTTTAGTGACATAAATAAAAAAAAGGCTGTTGATGGTTGGTTTGCGTTGCAGTATTTAACTAGACAGCATGAATCAAATCATCGGCTCTCCAAATACCACCCGACGAAAGTTCAATCCAAGTCAAGCTGCACTTTGCTGCAGTCTCGACCAGGATTTCAAATCGCGATCGCGGTCGTGTTTTAGGTCATTTAGGGTTTATCGTGATTGTGGTCGAAGCAGGCGCTATTACGGCCATCGCGAGTAACTCGGACGGCGGCTAAACCACTATTTCGCGGGCGCTGTCACGTCTTCGGACCATTACATTATTTGAAACCCTGACTCTCGACTGCCCTGGAGATGTGCTGCCATGAAATCTAACTGTCGGATGCATGAAACTACCAGAAGCATCGAATATGGCATTTGCTAATACACTTGTTCCCCCACTGCTGGAACAGAGAAAGAAGTGTGCCCGATAAACAACACCCGGTCATTCAAATCATTTTCATAAACACAATCCATCTCTGTAAAATCAAGCCCAAGGAGTTCCAAAGATGAGCATTCACCCAACAGTTGCAGATCTGCACCAGACACGATGAGTTTAGCATAGAGCAAACTACTTTATGAGAGTGGACAATGATCGACCAGAATAGTGCACCCTTTAAGTTCAACATTGAAGGCACCCAACTGACCACCTTCAAAAACACAATAGAAAACTCCGTTGGTGTTGGCAGCATCAACAACATGATTAAACCGATGAGAACCATCAAACTCAGAAGTCTTCCATGAACAATCACCGGCAGAACATAACTTGATATAAATTTTTCCCACAAAAGAAAGATGGTACATTTTGGAGATGTTGCATTCAAGGCCAACGCCGCCACCTGAAAGCTGAGAGGTCCTCCTAAATACGGAAGCTTAATTACCTCGGTTGTAAACGGAGAGTACAAAAAGAGGGACTCTGGGTTTCCTTCAATAAAGTAGCGCACTTTGAAAAGAACCCACCCATATAAAAAAGCACAAGGGCGTGCATTAAGAAAAAGTAGATACTCTATTCCTCTGCTCCTTTCTTCGACAATGTACTCTCGGGAAAGAGGGTCAAGCAGCCGGCACTCACCTTGCATTAGAGACAAACAGGCAAAAAGCCAACAAAATTTCATTACCCAGTCGAGTTCATCAATGGCAGGAATATGAGTGCTTGGGACTGACCAAACCTTGCAAATTGCTCGTATCAGGATTCGATCTATCCAACGCAAACGTCCAATTATACGTTCAAGGATGTTCAGGGGGAGATCCGACCAATTGGGCCCATGTATACTCAGTCGCCGCCACTTTGAAATCCGTCAGTTCTCGTACCAGTAGTAGTCCTCTCTCCTGTTGAGATAATTTCTGAAGAAATAAGCAAGAATATCAGGAAGATGAGGCTAATCAATGAGATCCGTCTTTGTTTTGGGAGCTTTGGATTAGAGGTATGAACGGTGGACGACATCGAAGCGAACCGCCGATTAAGGGTAAATCAGGAATTGTGAGAATGCACAAGATTTGTGGTGGATTAGTGATGTTAAAGGGTCTTGCCTCCCTAAATGGTAAAATTTCATATCTAAACCCTTTAAAGTTTCAAGCTTTAAAACCAAGACAATGATAAAATTACCTTTTTTTCACCTTCAAAATAATAGATTTCAGTGAAGTCCTATTAAATGATGACATAATTACAAACTAAAACAATAATGAAATTATATTTTGATATTTCTATAATTGAACTTTGGACCTTTAAAAAAATCCACTCTTAATCACAAAGTAATTATTAGGGAAGATAATTATTTCTACCATGTAATATAATACCTATTACACACTGCTATTTGTTCAACTCATCCTAGGCACAAATTGAGCCCCCTGGTTGAATTTTCTCTGCAACAAGCATGCACCAACAGTCTAACTTAGTCATCAAATTCACTATCGAACGGGTTCAATAATAAGTAGAGTCGATTGCAACCTGTTGTCCACAACAACATGATCAATGGACCAAGGAACTCAAATTCAGGATCAAATGCATTTCAAGTACAACAATATGGAACCAGTCAGTTCTGTACAACAAAGTTTCCTTGTTTATTAAGTTCCTTCCCATCCTTCTTTGGCCCAATCTATGGAAGTTGAACTGAAATGGTTTGTTCATTCAAATCAAAAGACTACGCTTACCTCGATTAACATAAGCAGAATTGCCGGAGCGCACTAATCTGTAGGGTCTATCTTCACACAGGGAATGGGAGCTATCATGGGCCAATATTCTCCTTTCTCCCTTGAGCATTTGTCTTCTAGACTTGAGCAGTTCCTAATGTAAAGTCTTCCAAGTGTTGCAGGCAACCCTTCCAAGTACCGAAGCTTAGGACAGTCGACGACCTCTAGCTCTTCAAGCAAAGGCAGATTTCGAAGCTCCTTGGACAGGGATTCTAGATTATGGAGTTCCTTGATGTATATCGAAACTAGAGTCGTTGGAAGTAGACAATCTTCATCTGGAAAGGAAACCACATCCTCTCCACCAGCAATCCTCAAGTCTTCAAGTGAGGTTAACGTATGCAAGTTCCAATTTGATACTGGTTCCTTGAGGTCTTTACAATCCCAGATCTCGAGTGACAATAGATTAGGAGGCAAACCCCCTCTAGGAAAACACACAATTGGACACTCGCAAACCGTGAAATATCGAAGAGAAGTGAGATTTTGCATCTGATTAGGTAGAGACTTGAGGCTGACACAACTATTGATGTCCAAAGATCTCAGGCTTGGGAGGGACAAACCGATCTCCGGGAAGTATTTCAGATCCCGACAATTGCTTAATTTCAGTTCCATCAAACATGAGAGATTGTTTAGAGAATCTGGCAAGTTTATTAGAGTAGAACTATTCCAGATATAAATGTATTCGAGTGATGCATTATCAGGCAACATCTCATCTGAAAATGGCTCCAACTCCGAGCAGTCCAAAATCTTAAGAATTTTAAGGCTAGTTGGTAATCTACCTTGTGGAAAGCGAGCAAGAGACTGACAGCCGATGATCTCCAAATGCTCGAGATGAGATGCAATTGTGTCGTTACCGACCTGCATCAGTCCCTCGGTAGCAAACTAAGTCGAACGCAATCTTGGATTTTTAACCTTTTCAATGTGGGAGGTAACTTCCCTTTTGGAAAGCATGTGAGTGAAGGGCAATCTTCGATTTCCAAGTCTTCAAGAAAACAGCCAGTAAGTTCATTGTGGCTCATTATCCAACAAGGCAGGTCCTTAAGCAGTGGAAGATCTCTGAGCCAGAGACGTCTAAGCGTCGACCACAAACATGTCTCGGGAAAGGATACAAGTTTCGGGCATGATTCAATGCACAAACGCTCAAGAGACACTAGGCGGTGCAGCTCTTCCTTTCCTGTCAGTGAGAAAAATATATAAGAGAACAAACATTAATTTTTGCATGAACGATAGAACTAACATTCTAAAAATTCGGTACCTTTCCGCCACAATGATGTCAACCCGGTGCATTGGGAAAGGATAAGATGCTGAAGTGCTCCCGGAAACTGTTCGAACCCATCGGCCAGAGATGTAAGGTCCGACAAACTCTTGATTTTCAGTGTAGTTAGAGATGTAAGGTCGACCATGCTCCTTGGAGTCATCTTATTGCAATGTTCAATACTAAGGTCAAGAAGAGATGGGAGGCTCATTACTGAATAAGCCACATGGGGGCATCTTCTGATTGCAAGTTTCACCAGAGCAGGCAAGTATGCGGGTAATTTCCGATGCAACTTTGGACAGTTATCAATCATAAGCTCACGGAGACTCGGGAATTCCCCGTCTTCTTTATCAGTTTTGTCAGGATAGTCCCAATCCTCCCAGTTCAACATGTTTTTGAACTGAAGAACTTCCAAAACCTTGAAAGGTTTTAAAGAATTTAAGCCATATCCAAAAAACTCAATATCCAATCTCTTAACTCCATTCATGCCTTCGATCGAACACTTCTTGAGTGAGGGTAGTCTCCCAAGTTCAGGAAGGGACGTAACGTTTCTACAGTTGGAGAGGTTTATATCCACAATTTTAGTCGACGAGGAACCTCCTAACCAAGATGGAAACTTTGTGCCAGGATAAAATGCTACTCGAACTCTTTCAAGGTTTTGATGAGGTTGTAGCATGTTGAAAACATGTATTCCATCGTCACCGTTTCCATGATCAATCGATTCATGACTCCATTGCAAATCCAACCCCTTAAGGCCCTGCTTATCCTTCAGAACATAAGCACTAGCATCTCGAGTATCAACCGCATTTTCTAGTCCAAGAATGGAAAGGTCCTTTTGCAAATGCGACAAGCCCTTCAATTCTGTGATGACAGACCGGCTACCCCTTTGCACAATGAATTTGGACAAAATCTGTAGCTTTTTCAGGTTGCCAATCTGCATTGGCATCTCTGTTAGACTATCAGTATCGGTAAGATCAATAACATGAAGATGAATCAGATTCTCAATTGATTGAGGCAACTTGGTAAGGTTGTTGCACCCATGCAGTATCAATGTCTGTAGGTTGAGAAGAGATCCCACAGAATCAGGCAATGATTTGATGCTGGTGTGAGATAAATTCAGGTACCGTAAGTGTATCAAACCGCCTATATGATGCGGTAGCTCATCGATGCAGTAACCACTCAGACACAACACTCTCAAGCAGACTAACCTCGGCAACAACTTTTGTAAGACATTATTGCTTAAATAGGATTCTGTTGCCCATGGCAAGTTATGAACTGGTAATGCCACCAGTGTTCTTAATCTTTTCATTTGATACAACATTTCAAATCTCTTTGAAGTGTCGTATTGGTTACGAACGAACGAAAAATGCCGAACTTTATCATTTAATTTGTCTTCGTGAAATTCAAAACTGAAGCATATATCTCTGGCAACAAATTGAGCAAGGTCGTTTATGAGGTCATGCATCACGTACAACGTTTTGTTACCAGTTGACTGCTGGAAAAAGGACCTTGACGATAAATCACGAAAATATTCAACTCCTATGTCCTCCATCTGCTTGTTTCCTTTCGAGGGGTGCAAGAAACCTTCTGCCATCCACAACAGAATCAACTCTTCCTTGCCAAATTCATAATCCTTTGGGAATATAGCACAATAAGAAAAACAACGCTTGAGGTGGAAAGGAAGGTAATGGTAGCTCAATCTCAGAGCAGGAAGGATGCCGCTTTTTGCTTCAGGTAAATCCCAAATCTTGCTCTTAATTATGTCTTCCCACTCATCAGGTTTCCTTTAGTACGAAGCAGTCTTCCGAGGATCTTAGCTGCCAATGGCAAGCCTTTGCACTTCTTCACTATTTCCTCACCGATTGTTTTAAGGTGAGGGTGACCTTCGAAACCCGAAGCCCCAAGAGCATGCCAAGTGAACAGGGAGAGACAATCATCGTTTTTGAGTTCCCTTAGATGATAAGTCCCACAAGTAGCCATCATCGATACAACAGATTCGTTTCGAGCTGTCACGAGAATTTTACTTCCGGCTGCCCCTTCAATGAAAGGCCTACATAGAAGCTCCCATTGTTCATAGTTCTCATTCCACACATCATCTAAAACTATAAAGAATTTCTTCCCACACAGCTTCTCCTTTAGTCTTACTTGGAGTAAATCCAGATCCTTTACACTGAAACTCTCTTCAGTAACAGCCTGAAGCATGGTCGTCGTCAACCGGACAACATCGAATTCCTCGGAGACACAAACCCAGACTTTCAAATCGAAAAAGCTCTTGACTTCGGTATCATTGTACACCAACTGAGCAAGAGTGGTTTTACCCACACCTGCCATACCCCAAATGCAGGCCACACCAATATCACCGATATCACAGCCATCGTTCATCAGCATATCGATAACGGCATCTTTATCCGATTCCCGACCGTAGACACGAGACTCATCTACCAGAGAACTACTGATTCTTAGCGTATTTTTCACTCTATCATACCTTCCTCTACCATTCTCAACTAAACACAAATCATTCTTAATTGAAACAGCATCATCCAGTCTAGCAGTTAAGTTCAGTATCTTGGACTCAATTCTGGAGCTAAACTTAATATGTGATGGATTACAACTAAGAAAGCAAGTCGGGATATATTTCCTCACCAAGCGAGAGGAGAAAGAGGGATCGGATTCTTCCTTCATTTGGCGGCGCTGCGCCTCGTAGGCGAGCTCGTCGACGATATCCTCTGCATCGTAAGCAATGTCCCGTAAGTCCCGGAGCCAAAACTCGACGGATCTGCTCGTGGTTTGCTTTTCTTCGGCGTCTTCGAGGGAAGCATTGATTTTGAGCAGCAACTTTTCCCACTTCTTGAGCTCCGATAAAATCTTGTCTCTGCGATCGAATCTGTTGAAGTGGGTGGAGGAGATGAGGTCCGACAGCGAACGGAACAAGCCGGACATGACTGCTTCGGCCAGAGAAATAGCTATGGCTTCCATATCGACAAGGACACGACAAAGGCCGGTGAGCCCCGGCTTCCCGTTTTGTTTTTTCTCCTAAAGTTTGATGTTAGAATTGTTTAATTGATGATGTTTCGTAGCCCACACCTTGAGATACCAAACCATTGTTGGTTTAACGCAGAATCTCCTTTTGCCATTATTCCTCTCTGCTCTGTGAAGGAAGATGAAAAAGGAAAGGGAAATCATATCCACAGTGACTGTTAAAAATTAAAATATTCCAACAAGAGTCAAGACTATATTATGCCTTATCTGTATTAAAGAATCTTTTGTTGTCTTCTGCTATTTAATAAGTATTTGTTAGAAATTTAATTTAAGGGTAAATTTTACCATTTACCACTCAATTATTTTATTTTTGTCATCAATGTTTTAATTTTGTCAATCAGTTCACTTAATTATTTAATTGTTGTTAGTTAAACCACTTGTCGTTAATAGTAGACGGAAGTTCTGACATGACAATTAAAGAAATTGACATAATTATACATTTAGTCATCAATATTTATATATTATGTCAATTTGATAATAATTTTAATTTAATTTAGTAAATTTAATCATCTAATCAGATTATAACATATGTCAAAACATGAATGGAAGATATTTTTTAATTTAATTATTTTATTTTTTACCTAATCATATGGTGACACATAGATTAGATGGAAAATTGATTGTAGAAGAAGAAATCATAAAGAGGAGGAGTAATGGGAATCAAACCTACGCAAGGTTGGTTCTAAAACCTACACCCAAATCACCAAACGAGGAGCAATGCTTCGTATCAGAGTGCAACATATAACATATAAAGTTAACAAATATATATATAATTTTAATTTTCTTACTAATAATTATATATATAAATTAATTTATTTTTATTAAAATATTTATGAAATTATTAAAAATAAATAAATTATTTTATAGAGTTAACAATAATTTATATATAAAATCATCAAACTAATTTTTTTAAGCTTAAGTAACAATTTTAAAAAGTTCATGAATAATTTCATATATACATATATATAATTATTAAATTATTTTTTAACTTAAGTTACAATTCTTTTTAACTTATTTTCTTTCATTCATTACAATATCCCATATTAACTATGTTGCATTTTAATAACTAGCAATACTTTTAGCCTGGTGGTTTGGGCATTGGTTTCAGAACTAGCCTGACATAGGTTTGATTCCCATTACTCCCTCTCTTTGATATTTCTTTTTCTACAATTAATTTTCTATCCAATTCGATGATGACATGTGTCACCATATGATTGAGTGGAAATAAGCTAATTAAATTAAAAAATACACTCCATTCATGTCGTGACACATGTCATAATATGATTAGAGAATTAAATTTATTAAATTAAAATTATGATCAAATTGACATAATGTATAAGTATTGAGGACTAAATGTATAATTATATCAATTTCTTTAATTGTCACGTCAGTACTTCCGTCAACTGTTTACGACAAGTGGCTTGATTAATAACAATTAAATAGTAAGTGGTTTAATTGACAAAATTAAAAGTAAAAGGGTTCAATAGTTGTGGTCAATGGTATAGTTTGCCCTTTATTTAATTACATAAAGTTTGATTTTCAAATGAAGTCTAAGTACTACAAATATGGGTAAAATACATAAATAGTCATTGACTATATGATAATGCTTTGTTGAGTTTTCATATTATTAAAAGTTATAAAATGGTCCCCAAACTATAAGGCGTTATTTTGTTGAGTCTCTCGATTTTTAAAATTTATAAAATGGTCACTCGACTATTCATATGTTTCGAATTCCTCCCTTTTCATTAAAAAACAACGACAATATGAGTTTGACGTTAACCTGCTGAATAAGATATGATGAAATTTGATCTCATAATCTCAAAAGACTATCATATCTCAATCATTAGGTTAACGTCCAACTCAGGTGATTGTTAATTTTTTAACAGAAAAAATGAGTTTGGAACTTCATGAATAGTCGAGTAACTATTTTGTAACTTTTAGAAGTTGAGAGACTCAATAAATAAACATTCTTTAGTTGGAGACCATTTTGTAACTTTTAATAGTTTGAGGACTCAACAAAGTAGTATCTTATAGTAGAGGAACATTTATGTACTTTACCCTAAAACATTATATTGATTATATTAAGATATACGAATCAGAAAAACATGTTAAATTTATTTTTTATTTAAGATATATTGTTGATATTTTAATATTTAAATTTTATGAAATTAAAATTTAAATCATCGATGTTTAATGATAATGTGATGATTTTTTTAAAGCTAATGTGATTATAAAGTAGTATCTGTTCTAAATATTCTCAACCATTTTGGACAATGAATGCTCAATCACCGTGCTAAAACTGGTGCTCGAACTCGTGACCTCTAAGAACAACAACGATTCCTTTAACCATTGAGATAAGTTGGTTCATACAATTAGAGGTGGGTATATGGGTTAAGGCCCGCGGGCTACCCGTTTAACCCGCGGCCCGTGCGGGTTTCGGGCCTTAAAAACTAAAGCTCGTTTAAATTGCGGGTTTTTTTATTTCGGACCGTTAAACCCGCGGTTTAATGGGTATAACCGCGGGTAACCCGTGAAGCCCGTAATAGCCGCTTAATTTGAAATTTATAAAATTTTAGAGAAAATAAACTTTAAAAATTTTATAGAAAAAGAAAATAAATTACCTATAAATATAATGTTACTTATAATCGTTGTAGTTCTTAAATTTATTTGGGCGTTTGTCATAATTCTACCGTTGCTTTATATTTTTTTTTCATTTACAATGTATCAAATTATTCTTCATTTTAAAAAATTAAAATTAAAATATTTATATAGTATTTTAGTCTTATAAAATTTACATCATTAACACTTTGGTATTTAAAGATTTTTTTAATTTAATTTTGACCTTTATTTTTTTCATGAAGTATGTTATCTATTTCGTTTTTTAATTATAAAAAGTCACGTGATATTCTAATAATATATCACATGATATGTAATATTTGGATTAAAAATAAGAAAGAAAAGTAAAAGAAAAAATTGAAAACATATTTTCAACTTTTAAAAGGCTTTTACAAAATAAATATATTTTAACAAATTAATGACTTATATTTTATCAATTTTAATATAATTGTATCTTTCAAATTTACTCTGTAAGTATTTTATTTTATATTTTCATATTATGTTTTAGTCTTTTTCTAAAGTATCCATAAAATACAATTATTAGGACCACTTGACAACTTTCTTGTTAGATTGTATAATGTTTGACTTTGTTGAATTTTTATGTTTGAATTTATGTTTGCAACACTTCTGTGTCTTCATATATAGTATTGAATAATCGTGTTTTATAAAAGTATAATGTGGTTATTGTTTTATTTGTTTTTCAATTTGGTGATATAAGTGAATATTGTTTTTTTTTTAAATTTGAGTTTAAGTAATTATATCATTATATATATATATATATATATATATTAATTATTAAAAAATTAAAAAGAATTATTTTATAATCATTTCCGACTATTTAAAATAAAATTTAAATATGATTTATTATTTTGATGGTGTTACCTTCCTTTTCAAGTTGATGGATCATTTTTAAAGGTGTAGCAAGTTAGAACATTATTTTTATTTCATTTAAAGCATTTAAAATTGTTGTTATTTAACGGGCCGCGGGTAAGCCCGTTTAGCCCGCGGGTTAAATGGACGGGCCGCGGGCCTTAAAATTTAAAACCGTTTATGAATGCGAGTTTTTTAAACCGTTCCGTTTAAACCGACACCGTCAAAACCCGCGGGCTAAACGGGCGGGTAGCCCGTATACCCACCTCTACATACAATGTGATAAATTTTAAATATTATCTTTGGGATAAAATTTTTTATATAGGAAGCATTTTTAGTTTATAATATTTTATTAAAATATAAATTTTAGTTATTTAAAATATTTTTCTATTAATAAATTTAAACATAAAAGAATTTTATTAATTTATATTCATTTTTAAATAAGCATGTACGTACACCTGCAATACACATATCAATACACATAAAATATTTTAAATAAATAATAAACATGTACGTACACCCACAATACAAATATCAATACAACTAACCAAGTATGAATTTTTTTGACGCTGACTAATGATGAATATCGATAAATTAATTTATAAAATGTTAAAATTTTAAAGGACTCAAAATATAATTATAAATTAGTTGAAACTTTAAAAGTAATTATTTAAAATAAATGTAAACTATATCAGTGACCACCTAATTATTCTTTTTTTTAACAATATTTTTTAAAATTTTGTCAATCATATTACTCAAGTACTATTTAATTGCATTCAATAAACCACTTGCTATTAATATTTAATGGAAAGTTGATATGATAGTTAAAATATTTGATAGAATTACACATTTAATTACTGTTACTTATATATTCTATCGATCTGATCCTAATTTTAATAAATTAAATTAAACTTAACCCTCAAATATGCCAAAGTAGTTAACTAGATAGAAATCCAATTTAATGTCAGCCATACAATTTTTCTTTTCTCTTTATCGACTTTTATTATTTCAAATAATAAAGTAAAATAAACATGTCAATGTTTTGTGATGATGCGTGTCAGCATTTCTACATGTTCTCGGTTTTTTTAGCTTAAAATATTATATTTACAGTGATACACTCAAGACAATTAGTATGATAAATTCATGTGTTTAAATTATCTCTTTCAATGATTTTAGGAGTTTAAATTAAATGTTATATTTTATTTAGTAATTACTTTTAGATTGTTTGTTTAAAAATATTTATTTTTTATTACTCGGCTATCCAAATATTATAACTTTACGTTTACCTAATTCGTCGCAATATAAGTAAAATCTAATTGTTTTGGATTAATTTTTGAAGAGTTTAAATTTTGATTTTACTTAATATAGATGTATTTTTGAAATCAAAGCGTTTGATATGTTTTTTTAATTTCTCATAAATGAAATCAATTTTTTGTAAGTTTTATTTTATTTTCTTTCTTGTTTTTTTCCTACAAATTGAAAAAATAAAATGAATAAAGACTACTTTGGCACCATTTGATTTTAGAGTTAAGTTTATTTTAATTTATTAAAATTAGGAGTAAATTGATAGAATATACAAGTAACATGGACAAAATGTGTAATAATATCAAATATTTTAACTGTCACATTATCTTTTCTGTTAAATATTAACGACAAGTGGCTTAATTGAATGCATTTAAATAGTTGAGTGACCTGGTTGACAAAATTTTAAAAATAGTGATCAAAATAAAAGGGATAATAGTTAGTAGTCATTGGTATAATTTACCTTTTATTTCAACTAATTTATAATTATACATAAATTCCTTTAAAATTTTAATATTTTATAAATTAAATTAATAATACTCATCATTAGTGATGATCACCGATACTCATCTAACATCGTAAAAAATTTTATTATATAATCACACCATTACAATTTGTTTTCTCTTGCAAGTGCGATCACGTGATGGAGAATATATATTAATTTAAGATATTGGATTCAAATTAAAAAAAAATTTGTTTTAGAAAGCTTTATCTATTGATTAAACTTAATTTAATACATAATTAGAGTCAGATCTGAATCACTCGCTACCATGAAAAATAGGGTAAACGATAAAACTAGGTAAATATGAGATTCTTTTCATAAAAGTCTTAATAATTAGGGTAAATTACTTTTTTACTACTCAACTTTCTTCTCACTCCTATTTTAATCACTTAAGTTTACAAAATTTTAATTTGATCACTCAGATTTTGAATTGTCCATGTTTTGGTCATTTTACCGTTAAATAATTAACAATATTATGACATGACAATCTACACCAAAACATGTTATTTTGGATCTTTAGTGAAACCAAATATAGACCAAAATGATATTGTTTTAGATCCCTAGAGAAAATCAAATATAGACCAAAACAATATTATTTAGATCTCTATAACAAGTATTTTTTTCTTTCCCTTCATTTCGAATTATCTTATTTCTTGCTTCTTCTTCTTCCTCCACTCTTTTTTCTCCATCAGATTGAATCAAACCCATATTTTGGTCATCGTGTTGACCATCATTCTAATCACCGTCGAATAATGTTATTGGAAGTCAATGAATCCTAAAATTTTCTTCCAAATTCGTCTCCCCCTTCTGAATATGAATTTAGCATCAATTTAATTAAAACACCCCAAACTCTATGAATCTGTCATTTGAAAATTTTATTCATCGAATTACCACCGTCTGACATCATTTTTTACCAACAATAATGTCGATCATCTTTTTGGTTTAGTTTCTAGTAGAAACTCCACAAAGCCTAAAAAATTATCCTAAAATTTTGGCCTTTCCTTCACTTGTCTAACCATTTGATTGTCGGGTCACCATATTTTTAGATACATTTTTATCTTCACCGACATCCATCTTTTTAACGTTGGGATTCTCCATCTTACCACTATAACGTTGAGGGTAAAAATGAGATTTACGATCAAATAGGTTATGAGGTTTATGGTTTAATAATGCTTTAAGGTTTTTTTAGCGAGATTTAGGGTTTAAGATTTAAGTGAGGTTTTATGGATTTAGGGGGGAATGTAGGTCAAATTTGGATTTGAGGGATCAAAATACACTAATCTAAAAATTTTGACTCTAATAACCATCAACAACAACGATTGGCGCGATGAACGATCTAAAAAATTAATAAGAAGAAATACTAATTCGACACACTCCTAAATAGATAACGACTAAGTGACTAAAACAGGAGCAACTCGAAAGTTAAACTATCAAATTGAATATTTTAAATTTTAGTGACCAAAATAAGATTAAGAGGAAATTTGAAAGATGATTTGTATAGTTTACTCTAAAATCATGATGATGGAGTTTGAAAGAATGCAAGTAGGTTCCAAGCATCTTCCTTAAGATGCTACCAATCTTTCATTTTTGCCTTTACCGGGCGTGCGGAGCAAGGGAAGAACCTCCGAAAGGAAAACGTAAAGAAAACCAAAGATAAAAGGTCGGGTGTTTATAATTCGGTTAATAAATTTTGTTAATTTAATTCGATTAGTTAATTGAATTAACCGACTGAACATCTTTAGATAAAGGTATTTACAGGTGTGTCCTGAACCTATTACTTTATTTTTGTTTATTATTTTTCACAAAATCATACTTAATGTTGTTACCCACTACTAAGAAGTTAACGGCGATGCTGATGTGTTATTTTTAATTTTTTTACTTTCCACTTAATTATTTTATTATTTTTCTTACGATTTAATTTTTCAATACTTATATTATAGGTCTAAGTTTTATATTCTCCCCAAACCATTAAAATATCGAAAACGACTGAATATTTATGGTAGGCAAAATATGTGGAATAATGCAACGGGAAAAAACATTCATGGAATAATGCAGTCGAAGGATTATTTGCCCATCTGTGGCGAATGCTACAGTTTTCCATAGGTCGTCATGTCTTCCAAACGACCTACGTTGGTCGTCATGTGCTCCGAACGACGATTGCCTAAATTTCTCTAAGTAACAATGATTACCTACATCGGTAATTAGGCTTTTACCCAAAGACGCACTGCAACCTATAAAGGTCGTTCGAAGCACATGACGACCTATGTTGGTCGTTCGGAGCAGCCGACGACCTTGTGGATCACTGTATCAATCACTCCAAATAAAAAAATAATTCATGGACTGCATTATTCTATGAATTTTTTTCCCGTTGCATTATTCCACCGATTTTGCCTTTATGGTGCTTGACTTCTAAGCGCATTATGATGCGCCTTTATTCCGTTTACTTTTCCTTTTCTTCTTTGATTTCTTTTCATAAACAAGTTTGAGTGGCTCTTTCCATTATCAACTTAAGCTACACGTTCAATATGATCTTAAAGCTTAAAGTTTGTTTTCTCAGTCTCACCATCGAATGTTATTCTTAAAACGAATCATTATGGGATTAGGTTCTAAATAAAAGGGAAAACTAAAAGTTTAGTACCTAAATTATTGCTTTTGGTACGTTTTGGTACCAAAATTTTAGTTTATTTCAAAACTCATAGCCATCTTTAGGTTTCAATTTGGTACATCGTCGTTAAAAAATTAACATAACGACTGATGTGTCATTTTTTTAAATTTTTTTCTAGGATGATGCGGTATTGCCTTAGGATGACACATCAACATCACCGTTAAGTTTTTAACAGTGGGATATCAAAATGAAACCTAAATTAAATGTTAGGTATAGTTTTAAAACCAAAATAATAGTTTATGTACTAAACACATAATTTACCCTAAATAAGATGAGCTTAAAACAGATTAATTTTATTTGTATTTGGCTGTTTGTTATTTAAGTTCATTTTGTATAGTTTGTGTTAGTTACAAATTTTAAATTTATTTTTATGTATGTTGTTTAAATGAATTTATTCATGAATATTACATGAATACATTTATAAACAATTAAAATTCTATTTATGAATAATAAAGAAAATATGAATAAACATATATCTTATTTTAAGATATATAATATCAAATATAAATATTAATAATTATGCCATACATAAATAAAATAAGCACATGCACAATACTAATATTACTTTTTGACATAATAATTGAGTCATTTTAAAAATATAAATAAATTTATCCATAAACATAAACTAATTAATATAAACTTCAAAAACTTATTCAACCTAACTATTCCTGAATTCGTTTCATTGTTTTACCTTGGCCTTCGTGTATAAGAAAGTTTATATTTAATTAACTCTAGACAGGTTTTTAGCGGCTATTTTAGTCATATAGCGACGTTTTTTAACGCCGCTAAAAATAATTGTGGCGAAAAAACGCTGCCAAATTCGCCGCTGAAACCAATACTGCAAAAGGTGACGGCATTTTTTAGTCTAAAACGCCGCTAATGATTATGATTTTTCGCGGCGTTTCTTCCATAAACACTGCTAAATACTATGACTTTTAGCGGCGTTGTTAAGAATCACTATATATATTTTTCTTTTGTGGCGTTTGTAAAAAACCGCCTCTAAATGTTGTTACATATAGTTGCATTTTTCCAAAAAAACCCCGGTAAAGGTCACGACATATAGTTGCGTTTTTATAGTAAAACGCCACTATTAACAATTCTATAGTGGCGTTTTTAGTCATAAACGTCGCAAATTATCTAACACTTTAGTGGCATTTTTATAGTAAAATGTCGCTATTGACAATTTTATAGTGGTCTTTTTTGTATAAACGCTACAAATAATCTAAAACTTTAGTGGCATTTTTTTGTAAAACGTCGGTATTGATCATGTATTTAGCGGCGTTTTTTGTACAAACGCCGCTAATTAACACAGATTTTGCAACCATTGATTTCCGCTCTTCTGTTATCCAACATTACATTTTCAACCTGTACCATGATCTAATAAACATGACATCTATAACAACAAACTTTAATTCCGTAACAACCAACTTCAAATCCATTATAGCAAATCAAAGTTTACATTAACGTAATATGTAATGCAGTTCAACATTGTTATGTAGAATGAACAAAGCATATAACTGGAATAAGACCTAAGATGGTAGACTCTGAGGTTGACTTTTTCGTATCATCTGCATCATAGCTTCTAGTCGATTTTCAAATTCTTGACATTTATGTTGATATGTTGCTTCTCTCTCTGCTTCCCTCGTTTATTTTCGGTTTTCATGTTAGTCATTTTTTGATCCATTTCAGCTAACTGTTGTTTTAAATGACTATCTTCTAATTGGGAAGGCTGAGTATGTGATAAAATGTACTGAGATGAACTGGATCCAAAATATTTGGTGGGAGTAACGAATGATCCTTGACAGCGAATCCAACCATATCTTTCAGGACCCAAAACGTCATTAATAACTTGATTTTCGATGTCATCTGCATTAACAATACCATGACTTGAAGCTGTAGCCTCATGCTCCGCCCTTTTTCCCTCAATTTTCCTAATAATAAAGTAAATAATTATTTCAAACAAGAATGTCATACTATAGATATAAATAAAACATAATTCAAATCCTCTATCCAATAAATATACCATAATTTCTGTAGCTTCAGCAGTCATAGGAGTGACATCCTTTTTTGTATGTATCATGTCAAAGAGTTTGATTCATCCAACTTTAGAACCAAATGTATTTTCCTACAATTTAGAATAATATAATTAATTTTTTAGTATGTACATGGGACTGTAAATAAATATGTGAATAATCTATAATACCTCATCATTAGCTATACAAGCAAAGCTCTTCGATCCAGTCGTGTGAGTAAACTTTTGTTGTTGCTTGTTGCCAACACCAACATGCTCTCGATCCTAAATTTCAAACAACCACTTATAAAGTCAATATTATAATTCGTTAATATTATTATTGAAAAATAAATCATACTTGTCCTTTCTGTGAACTCTAAAATCGGATTGTATCTCCCCATTGATACCTGAGCATTCCAGGTGGAACAGTTTGTAGCTTCTCTTCAAGGCTGAGATCATTCTTGAAGTATTTATTTTTTATTGAACTCTTGTGGTCTTTCCATCTCTTCCCTAATGCTTGCTTCAAATAATCGTCAGAGACCTCTAAAGAAAATTTCTCCTACACATAACATAAGTGTTCAAAGTAAGTAAAAATTACTATTGAATTGTTATAGATCTATTATAATGACATAAATCCAAAGCCTAATTTTTATTACTATTTGGCATTTCACGCCATGACTCATAATTGATCGGTAAAAGATTAACATTACGTCCAACCATGCCTAAGTAACCGGATAGAAGACGTGCTTCTGGGTCAATAGGTTGACCGACATTGTTTCTTGAAACTTTCACACGGTGCCCAGGAGGAAGTTGATATAATTCCTTCAACGTTGTGTGTCCTCTAGTTTTGTGTGTTCCATAATTTTCAACTATATAAGAAATAATTAAATGTAAGTTTTTGAAATGAACAAACAATTAAATAAAGTTTTCAAAATGAACAAACAATTAAATAAAGTGTCGAACATTACCTTGAATTTCTACAGCGTGACAATACAAAACTTATTTCACTTGAGAAGAAAATACATATGGCTTATCCATGAATCATTGGCCAGTGTGAATTAATCAAGAGAAATTCACCATTGTAAAACCAAATTTATCTGTTTTTTATGCCTTTAGTGGTGTTTACATCAACCCAGTCACACTGAAACAACACAACCTTTCATTTTCCATAATAATTTAACTCAATAATGACATTATTACTTTAACAAAATCCAAAGCCTAATTTTTATTACTATTTGGCATTTCACGCCATGACTCATAATTGATCGGTAAAAGATTAACATTACGTCCAACCATGCCTAAGTAACTGGATAGAAGATGTGCTTCTGGGTCAATAGGTTGACCGACATTGTTTCTTGAAACTTTCACACGGTGCCCAGGAGGAAGTTGATAAAATTCCTTCAACGTTGTGTGTCCTATAGTTTTTGCGTGTTCCAGCATTTTCAACTATATAAGAAATAATTAAATGTAAGTTTTCGAAATGAACAAACAATTAAATAAAGTGTCAAACATTACCTTGAATTTCTACAACGTGACAGTACAAAACTTATTTCACTTGAGAAGAAAATACATATGGCTTATCCATGAATCATTGGACAATGTGAATTAATCGAGAGAAATTCACCATTGTAAAACCGAATTTATCTTTTTATGCCTCTAGTGGGTTTACATCAACCTAGTCACACTGAAACAATAAAACCTTTCATTTTCCATAATAATTTAACTCAATAATGTCCGTTACAATTTCATAATAATCTACATCTCCCTCCAAAAGACGATTGTCCCTTGCACTAGCATAACTTGTAGTTAAAGAAGTAACTACTGCTCCACAATTTTGTGTCCTCCTTAATCTTTCATGAGATTTCATGTGGAACCTGAATTCATTAATGAGGAAGGCATTATATCTTTTAACAATTCTATTCGGACCTTGAGAAAGCCATTTAACATATTCACTAACTTCTCTCCAACTCCAAACCTATTACAAATTAATGGTGAATTAATTTGCATTGATGTTGATATAAAAAAGCAAGACTTATATATTATTTATAACTATGTGGAATGATTTAGTTGCTTACCGTCTGGCCTAACTATTCATGGAAAGTTTCTGTGAATAACTTATGTATCTCTCATTGATGTAATCTTTGGGAGTGTGCACAAGATCTCAAGACTTCTTTAAACTCACTTTAAAGTATATTATGTCGTTAAAGAATGAAAAATATAAAAGATTAAGAAATTTCATTAGTATTGAGTCCGAAAACTTACGTGCAAAAGGGATCTATTGAATCGTGATGGAAAAGAACATATCAGTGTGCTTATACCCAAGACGTATCATCTAAGTGTGCAATTTTAACTTTCTCGAGTGGTTCACCATAACTTCCAAACAAATAAGTATGAGGTAAGTCATTAGTACTGAACATATCATTTCTATTTGGTCTATTCAATCTTGTTTCAACATCTTCCAAATATCTAAAGCAAAATGTCATACATTCCTATGCCAAATACCCTTTAGCAATTTATCCTTCCGGATGGCGCTTATTACGACGGTAAGACTTCAACTTGCACAAGAATCTATACACAAAACAACATAGTATGTAAATATGTTTTATGAAAATGTATAATCACAAGTTATTTAAAACATATAATTCAATTAACACGTCTCTATATGGTACATCCATCGATAGAAAATTGGTCCATAATCTCTTGCTTCGTGAGGAAGATGAAATAGTAGGTGCACCATAATTGTGAAGAATGAAGGCGGAAATATCTTCTCCAAGTTGCATAAAGTCAAGGCGGTTTGATCTTGTAGTTTATCAAGTTCTTCAACCATCAGAACTTTCCCACATATAGCCTTTTATTATATTAGAAAGTTCAATAATACAAGACGTCACCTTACTCGATATGCAACCGTGTACATATACTGATAGTAAATCTTGCATTAATATGTGATAATCATGTGACTTTAAAGAATAAAGACTTCGATATTTAACATTGACACATCGAGATATATTTGATGCATACCCATATGGAACCTTTATATCCTTCAACACCGTGTAAAACACTTATTTTTCTTTCTTTGAAAGAGAAAAAATAGAAGGTTGCAAGAAATATTTTCCATTAGGATTTAATTACAGTTGAAGATCATGCAAAATTCTTATGTTGACTCTTTAGATTATTTTTAGATTTTCTATCGACATTGAGAATGGTCCCGATAATATTCTCACAAACATTCTTCTCAATATGCATTACATCAAGATTATGTCTTAAAATGTGAGCCCTCCAATAAGGCAACTCGAAGAATATACTCATCTTTTTCCACAAGTTTACCTCATTTGGATCATCCTCTTCATCAGATTCATCATCACTCTGTTGGTCAAAATCCACTTCTTCATTCACCTGCTTTTCCTTTTTCTTTGATCGTGTATTCGGTGGTTGATTAATCTTTCCATAAGTAAAATTGATATGTTTCAACATGGAGAATATATCAGACTCGGTTGTTTGGTCATGAGTTTTTCGAAACTTTTTAGTACCATCAAACATATTCTTTTGACTTATAAATCTATGATTATCAACTAACCATCAACGATATTCCATATAAGAGAACTTATTTCCATTAAACAATCACTTCGAACATGTTTGCGCGGCACAACAAGGACAAGCATAACGATCTTTGGTACTCCAACCAGATAAATTTACATACGCAGAAAATCATTAATTGTCCATAATAAAGTCACGCGTAAATTAAAGTTCTCCTTTTTAACACATCGTATGTTTCGACCCTTTCCTATAACTTTTTTAAATCTTCAATAAGCGGCTTCATATAAATATCAATATCATTTTCGGGACCTTTCTCTCCAGGGATTATCATGGATAAGATAAAAGATATTGTTTCATGCAAATCCATGGAGGCAAATTGTATGGAACAAATATAACATGCCAAGTACTATACGAAGTACTCATGATTTTGAAAGGATTAAACCCATCAGTTGCAAGATCAAGTCTAACATTTCGAGGATCTCTCACAAAACTTGGAAACTTGTTGTCAAATGACTTTCAAGCCAAAGATTTCGCAAGATGTTGTAATAATCTGTCATCGATTCTTCCATCATGATGCCACCTCATAGACTCAGCAGTCTTGGAGGACATAAATAATCTTTGTAGCCTAGGTATGAGAGGAAAATATCACAGAATCTTTACCGATTTCTTTCTTGATCGTGCTTGAACTTCATTCTCACTCCCATTTTCTACGTCCCAAGTCATCCATCGAGATTTTCCGCATACATGACAAGACTCCTGATTTTTCGATCACCCCAATACAACATACAATCATTCGTAAAACTATGAATTTTCTCATATTCAAGACTCAAATCTTTTATCATTTCTTCATATCTTTTCATGATTGAGGGATTTTTGCAAAAGGAAACATCTCCTAGAAACTCCAACAATTGCGTAAAAGAGTTACCAATCCACTCTCCCAAGCATTTAAGTGGAAAAGATGAATGCATAAGATAGCTTTGAATATTTGATCCCTCATAAAGTTGTTCATTCATTTCATTAAGTAACTTGTAAAACTTTGCCGCTTTTCCTTTGGCTCTTCAGCACCACTTCTTCCTATCTCAGTGAAATCATTAACATCATTGTCACATCATTTTTTGTAACAAATTGATGATGATTGTGCATATTAAATGCATCTAGCAACATACCTTCCATGTCATCTTCTTTAAAAGATCGATGATGAGAAGTAGCATGATAAATCGAATAACTCGTGGAAGAAGATCTATCAAATATAAACTCTCCATGAATATCCATTTTCTATACCCCGAACAATCCCAAAAACAACTAGATGCTCATACACAACTTCACGAATGTGCCAATTACTGTTCGCACTTCTTACAAGGGAAAAGAGTCATATTCTCTTGGCTTGCATTCACAAAAGGTAAATTTAAAAAAGTTTTTGCCTCCATTTCGATATTCGTCGCTTACCCTTGAGAAATCCATCCAACTCTTACCAATTTCATATTTCTAGAATTTTAATTTCAAATGTTAATTGCTAATATTATAGAGAAAGTTAGAACCTAACATAAGCATTACATTTAATTTCAAATTTATTATAATCCTTCTAGAATAAAATGTGTCTATGAAAGGGGGCGCTGCAAAGGCCGAGAGTCCATACATTTATGTGTACCTTTTAAAACTAAGCTCTAAGTGAGACAAAAGATAGGAGATATCTGAGTGGCCAAAAATCAAGTGTGATTTAATTAAATTATCATTGCACTGTAAAGTGGTCAGTTTGGTTCAACATGTAGTTTGTGGTTATGGCCAAGAACAACGGGACGTTTTGTTGTGTTAATTAGGGCAAATAAAAGGGTCTTCAATCCAGTTCTTGATATTCAGCAAAAATGGAGATCATGTTGTTAGAGAAAAATGTCATATTTCATTAAATATTATACGGAATGATATAAATAATAATTTTAGTCCGAAATACTTATACATCATTTAATCCAATTATTTTATTAATTAATAGCACTACACGACGGGAACACCCTTAAACCAGTACAAACTAGTCACCAGTCAATCTTGCCTAAGTAGAAAACCAGCATCCACCCTTTCGACTCATGAAGGATCCAACAAGGGTTGTAAATGAGACGAGACAGATCGCGAGGTATTCGAGATCAACTCGATCAAGGCTCGATAAATACCCGGATCGAATGGACTCAACTCGAGCTTGACTCGAGTTCTTAACGAGTCGAAACGAGCTACTTGATATTCGACTCGAAAAGCTCGTGAGCAACTCGAAACATAATATATTAAGATTTTATTTTTTAAAAATAAATTATTAATAATATTAACATTTATGTATTGATTTTTTTAAAATGCAGTAAGTTTCATGTATTTATATTCAAGTTCGAGTTTGAGGCTTCAATCGAATTAAGTTTAAGAATTTTTTTTTCATTTCGTGCCTTTTGGAGTTGATCACAAGCTTCAGTTTAAGATTTCGAGTTCGGGTCGAGCTTGAAAATTTTAAGCTAGTGAGTTTTCGAGTCGAATCAAGTTTCATTTCAGAGTTTTCGAGTCAAGTCGAGCTCAGCACTATTCGAGCTCGACTCGGCTCGTTTACACCCTAGAACCAACTATGATACCCCATGAAACAAAAAAAATCCAAAAAACTATTGTCCTCGATATCCACAAGGAAAAAACCCCACGTAAACACTTTAATAAGCCATTGTCAACGCGTCAAGGAGATAGCCCTACAACAAACTGCTATTAACCATAAGAATCTCCATAATTACGAATACATAATAATCATTCACCTTGATAACTAGAGAGACAAAGGCCGCCAATTTGAGAAAGCCCAGAGATAACGAAAGATATGAGAGAAACTGAATGAAGCGATATTCCACCAAAAAAAACGACACTACACAAGTAGAAGCGACGAAAAGCGCATCACATAGGAACGCAATAAATTGACAAAGAAAGAAATCAAAAGCTCATCCAAATAAACGAGGGAGTGTAGACCATAAAAACACCCACGAACGCACAAAGCTTATTTCGGTTTCATATTTTGTACATGGAATGAAAAATCAACACGACAAAATCGACGACATACCTGATGGTCGGCAGTTGGTGACTGGACTGGCGACGACGGCGTAAAGCATAGTCAGATTTTTTATAAGAGTTGAAAGGAAGAGAACGTTCGAATAAAATTAGGGATTTGGATCCCGGTATGTTAAGTACTGCTCAGTAGCGGCATTTTTTATGTAAACGTCACTAAACTGCAGGGCTAGTGGCGCTAACCGACGAATGCCACCTTATACTATTAAAACGTCGCTAAGGTAGCTACCTATTGCGACACTACTCCGTAAATGCCGCTACTGATTTTATTTGGGATACGTTTCCTAAAATAAGTCTTTTGCGGCGTTTCATAAAAAACGCCACGAATGTCTATCAAAACAATTTTTAACTATTTGGCGGCTTTTGTCTACAAATGTCACTAAAGTACGAATCTTTAGAGGCGTTTATATAAAACGCCACTAAAATAAGAGTATTTATTGGTGTTGTTAAAAAATCGCCACTAAAGTACGAGTCTTTCGCGGCATTTATAAAAACGCCACTAAATACGAGTCTTTAGCGGTGTTTGTAAAAAACCCACTAAAGTAAAATATTAGCGGTGTTTATATAAAAATGCCACTAAATGACGAGTATTTACGGCGTTTGTTCAAAAAATGCCACTAAAGTACAATATTTAGCGGTGTGAATCGGTTCCCTAAGTGTAAAATTCAAATATTTCGACCGTTATACAGGGGGGAACGGTACCCTGGAGGGAACGGTTCCCTCCGAGCATACTGGAATTCTCGGAGCCAAACCATTCAGGGGGGAATGGTACCCCTTGGGGGGATCGGTTCCCTCTGAGCAATCTGGAATTTTGGCTTTGAAATGATTTGAAATTTGTAAAATTATTTTGAAATTGTTTTAAGATTAAACTTAATTTACACTTGAGTAAGGATTAGAATTGATCTTTAAAAGATTTGGAGTAATGTTTGATATTTGAATAGTTATATCGAATATACTTAGAAAATCATTTGGAAAATCTTAAAATTCATTTAACTTAATTTGTTATATCGAAATCAAAATATTTCAACAGTATTGATACTACTTAGAAAGTATCGATACTTCTCTTACCTTTGGTATCGGTATTGTTCATGTAGTTGATATCGTAAGAACAATATCGTTAGTACGTACCCAGGAAACTGTTTTGTGCTCAAATTCTAGTTTAATGGATTTTGAATTATTTTGAAATCTTTGAATAAATTCAATCAAGTCCAAAAATATTTTGCTTAATTTGTTATATAAAAATATTATAAAACATAGTTAAACATTGTACTTACAAAACCCAACCTCCTCCGTGCGGCTCCCCACTCCCTCTTGTTTTTTCACGCCACCGCTGCCCATCTCCCACTTCTCCCCGCCGTCCCCGTTGGTCCAAGGTCATCAACATGCCGGTCGTCACTCACAAGCCTTGCGAGGCAACCGCAACACACACAATTTGAGAACAAGCAAGAGATGGAAAATTGTAACAGAAATCCAAGGACTGATATGTCGAATTTGTAAAGAAGATTAAAAGAAATAAAATCATGTCTCTGTCATTGTTACTTCTGTCAACATGTACATTTTAATTTGTTAAAGACAGGAGGAAGAAAAGAAGAAAAGTTGATGCTTACTCGGACAGGTTCGTGAAAGTTTTGAGCTCCTCGATCCTTTGAAACTTAAGAACTGACAACTCAGGTGAACAATTCTAGATATCCCGTAATGTTCCATATATTCCATTTTCATATACCAGTTTTTGAAGGGTTTATTACACACAACGTTTTCACCTTGTTCACTCATTCACTCTATGATTTTCTTTTGACTATCATGTGTTCTATTTTCCAGACTGAATTTCAGAATGTTAGATTCGGTTTCTGTATTAGGGAAGGCTTCAAGCTTAACATCTTGTATTTCTTGGAATCCACAACAGGCCAAGAATCGAGCTTTGTTTTAGGTTTCAATTCTAATACGCCACAGCTCAATTCCCGTATTACTAAATTCATTTTCGGCACAGTTAACTTCGGCAAGGGTTGCGTTTGCGTCGCAAGGCTTGTGAGTGACGACCGGTGACGTTGATGACTTGAACCAGAGGGGACGGCGGGGAGAAATGAGAGGCAGCGGTGGCGAGAAAAAACAAAGAGGGAGATGGGGGCGTCGCAAGGAGGGAGGTGGGTTTTGTATTTAAAATAAAATGGGTTAACTACAGCTTTAGTCTCTAAAGTCTCTAGGGTTTTCAAAATTAAAATCTTTTATAGCGACCAAAACAAAAGAGAAGAGAATAGTTGAGTAATGAATGTTCTAATTTACTCAATTTATAATAGTAGAATTAACAGAACCGTTGGCAATAACCAAAAAATATGGTCAAATGATCATATTATATTTTTGTTTCCAAGTTGGAGGGCCAAATTAATCCAAAAAGGATAAAAGCCACATTGGTTTGTTTTTGGAAAATTCAGGGACCTTGAGTGCCTTTTAGCCAAAATTTAAAATAACTTATTAATATAAGATTAAAAAGTGACATAATTCAAATGAATTGAAAATTTCATCAAGAATATAATTTTTAAGTTTCACAAATTGTAACAAAAAAAAAATATTACATTTTGAGTCATAAACCTGACAATATAACTTCTTAATTGCAATAAAAATATTACTTCCTCTGTCTTATAAAAATATGTTCTTTATTGATTTTTTTGTCAATATTTTTAAGCTGACTAGTTATCATTTAAAATTTATAATTGTTAAATATATATAAAAATATATCTTAATACTTTTAAGTAAGTGGTTTTCAAATATATATTTAATTATTTAAAATATTTAAAAACAATCATGATTAAAGTTTAACAAACCTAACTTCTAAAAAGTCAATAAAGAACATTTTTTATGGGACGGAAGGACCATAAATCTATATAATATTTAAATTGAATAACATTTTAGGTTGAAAATGTCTTAAATACCTTGAATTAAATTAGATTGTCACAGTGTGCAACAACCTCCCAAATAAACTTATTTCATCCATGGATAACCATTAACCAATGAGATACTAGTAGATAAATGTGCTTATAATGAAAGACAAATATGTTACTTGACAGCAGTGAAGGGGATGTGGTCTTGCTTTCATTTCTGTTGCCTGAAATAAGCCCATCTCAATATTGAATACAATCTTCAGTAAATAGTAAACTCGAGGAAACTGCTGCTGGAGAAAGATGAAGCTTTTTTAATTCAAGAAAACAGAATGCAAGAATAAGTGCACAACGAATATCGAAACGGATTTTACAACAAAAACGACCTACGAATGGATCGTGTACTAGTCGTTCAAAACGATGCATCATCAATCCATCACTATTATGTTTCTATTCTTTTGCATCAGCGGATGATTGTGGGGGTAGCTTGACTATACTTAACTGCCCTCCGTCCTTGTTAGCAACCGTGGCTGCTTTTATCTCGTTGCAGTGATTTATGAACTTGGTCAGCTCCTGCTCTCACACATCATTTGTCAAAACGTAGAATATTTTCAAGGCGCAATTGTATTCAATGGAAAATGACTCCCACCAATCTGATTTTCAACTTCAAAATAAATCCTCTATACACACATGAATGAACCCTTATATCAATTAAGTGTGGCTAATCTCTAATTCGGGTATCCTAGTGCCGGTAAGACGCTCACTTGCGCAGGCAAGAGCTCACTCACTCTAATCGTATGTGCTGTAGATGAATTTGACCACAGAACTTATTATATATAAATCCATGAATACAAAGACTCCCTAACCTCCCAACAGGGAGGGGAATCAAACTTTGGGAAGGACCGAATTGTGTAACTTTAGAAAAGGACCTATTAAGTATTTAAAACCAAAATTACGGGCCTAAAAAGTTATTAGACCAAGGTCTCTGCAGTTCCATCCCTACCAACGGGTAGGTTCAAAATCAAAACCAATTCTCCAAATCAACACCGACTCTCATATATGAATTCAGTTCCACTTAAGTTAAACCGCCACTAAAACAAGCATTCAATTGCAAACAAACATAAGCAATTAAATCCAAGGTTTATTAACAACTAATGCATGAGAATGAATTCACCTAATTTGAACAACAAAATCAAGCCATAACTACAATAAAACAGAAGCCGATTATGAGAAAGATCGAGACACCAAAATTCATCAAAATTTTCAGAGAATAAATAGTGTAAAAAGAAGCAGTAAGGGGGGGGAGAGAGAGAGAGAGAGAGAGAATAGAAAGTTTACTCGATCAGCGTCCATCTCTTTCGATTGCTTGGATGGCTTGACGACTCTCTTACCTGCAAAGCAATCAAATTTAAAATCTATAAATACACATTAGGACCAAAACACTTACAAATTAAGCTTATTTATAAGCAACCTTTGCGAACGTGAGGAAGTTTTCCATGGCGATTGGGGGGATTGTTTTCTGCTTCTTTTTCCCTTTGAATAAATCTCCTTTCTGCGTCATCTTATTATCCCCTTCAACTGCAACTCGATTGTTAGGGTTTTTGCCTGCCCTTGCTTTTTTAAGCGGTGCTATAGGGCTTTATTAACGGCTTTAAGGGCCCATTAATAGCTTTTTTGGCCCAATACCCCAAGCAGGTAAATTATTTAGGGTATTGGGCTACCCAAAGAGTTTACTTTGGAGAATACGATTTTTCTATAGTGTACCCGAAACTCGTCACCTCGAGGTGACAAGTTTCATATATAATTTTTTAAATGGTCCTCGAGTAGTGGACCTGTGTCATTATTTTATTGTCATTAATATGACTCGTCATGCCGAGGTGATGAGTCTATTAAAATATTTTTTATAAAAAATTTAAAATGAAAATAAAATTTATAAATTAAAAAAATAGGAACTCATCATCTCGACGTGACGAGTTTCTTCAAATTCAAAAATATTAGTTGTTGGTCAACGGGCAGATGAGACAATGCGACCGAATGATGAATGGCAATTTGAGAATATATTATGCCTGGATAACGTCTATGTTTCGTTGAACCAATGCGACCCGGATGATGAATGGAATATTCGTAAGTGGGGGATGACAACCAAAGAGTCGTATAAGCGGATGATGACATATCTTCATTAATCCGATAAATTTCAGCTATATTTTTACGTGACTTCAAGTTGTATCCGACATTGATTGAGGCTCTGATCGAACGTTGGCAGCCCGAGACACGCACATTTCATTTCCCAAGTGGTGAAGCGATGATTACTTTGGAAGACATCGTTTACCAACTCGGTATTCCTGTGAATGGAGCCCCCGTGGTGAGTCAGAATATTTACGACCCCGCGACTTTGGTCCACAAAGTTTTGGGAAAATGGCCACCATCTGACGTCATGAGGGGTTATCAGGTAATGATAACGTGGTTGGAGTCCAAATTCGAAGTGAATACCGAGTCTACTGAGGCTGAGGTTTTTTCCGCGTCCCGAGCATTTATTGTCCAACTAATCGGAGGGATATTATTACCAGATAAATCTGATAATTTGGCACACACTCAGTATATGCGATATTTGGAATACTTCGTTGTGTGTCGTAATACCAGTTGGGGCTCGGCGATTCTAGCCTTTCTATACCGGGAGCTCTGCAAGACTGCAATTGTCTAGTCGGGTCGAAAAGTCGATGTAGTAGGCTGTCTGATATTGCTATAATCGTGGACTTGGTATCGATTCCCATTTTTGACGCTGATTGCATCTGCTTCGGTCGAGTTTCCGTTGGCTGCAAGGTAATTGTTTAACTTTTTTTTAATTTCATAAACTTATATTTTTATTTGTTTATAAAATTTTTTATTTTTAAATATTTTAGATGACATCAAAATATCATAGACGAAGTTGGTGAGTGTCACTGCAGGAGACATACGGATGAGTATCGACATCGCATGTCGATATGCAATATGACATATAAAATTATTATATTTGAATCTTTTAACTTTTATATTAACTTTGATATTTAATATTTACAGTTCTCTTGGCTTCCGTATGTTGACAATGAGATCAACCAGTTATTATCGGTGCACTCTTTTTAGGGGTCACACTTATAGTGTGCCATGTCGTTGTTGCACCAAGCGATTATTGAGTGGCACGCCGCTGATAGAGTGATAAGATAGTTTGCGTCGCACCAGCCGATTCCTACGCCGCAAATGGTTGATATGGACGTGCTTCATGCAATCGATACGCGTGGGAAACATAACAAAATTGCCAGTGAGGCACGCTTACTACATCGGCCTATGGAATCAACGTGAACTATCGTTCACCCCGCGTGAAGAGATTACACCGTTGGACCTAGATTTCGACCATTCCCTATCTCCGAACTTACTAATCAAATGAGAAAATATATCTGATTACACTGAAGAGAGGAAGAATGACAACATCATCAGGCCATATTCGCCTAGTCGAAGTCCAAGTCCAAGAAAAAAATATCGTCGTCGTCTTCCACTTTAGTATCTGCAACTGAAGAGTAGTATTATCCACCTTAGGCTAGTTTCGATTTCTATCCTCCATTTCACACTTCAGCTGAGACTCGATCGAATTGGGTTGGAGGTTCATGGGATGTTGGTTCATGGGATGCACTGCAATACACTCAAGCATCTTCGACAAAACATGCGGTTGCGGAGTGGGACCATATCTATATGGTCAACAAAGCAGCCAAGTCGAAGCATTTACGACAATAATGGATTCAAATATCATAATCCATCACTTATTTTAAAGGTGGGTTGTAGAGTGTGTTGAGTACATCTCCTCAGCAAGACGAAGACAACGGGTGGCGGGGGTGACAATCAAGACGTACCCCGACAAACTCGACGAACTCCGCGCTATTATCATTCGACAACTCCTCTGCATTGTCAAGAACTTAGGAAATATATAAATTTTATTTTGTAATTTTTCTATAAATAATTTATTTTTTACAATTATTTATTTACTTTGTATTTTTTTAAAATATAAATAAAGTTATTTTTATCTTCATTTTAATTTTTAAAAATTTTATCAGGCCGAATTCGTCAGCTCGAGGTGACGAGTTCTAAGTGATCGTTGTTGATCATTTGACCACGACTATAAAACACTAGTATTTTGAATTTGAATGAACTCGCACGTCGAGGTGATGAGTTTCACCTTTTTTAATTTATAAATTTTATTTTTAAAAAAATTTTTTATGGACTCGTCACCTCAGCGTGACGATTCATATAATGACAATAAATAATGGCTTAGATGGGCCCACTACTCAGACCATTTAAAAAATTATTTCGATTGAACTCGTCACCCGAGGTAACATTCAGGGTGCATGTATTTCTCCAAAATAAACTCTCGATAGGCCCAATACCCTAAATAATTTACCCGCATGGGTATTGGCCAAACCCCTATATTACAAATAAATAGTAAACAAACCATTTATTTGTTATATATAATCAAATAGGGTGAGCAAAACTCGACTCGACTCGAAAAAAATGATTTTTTCGAATCAACTCGACTGAAAAAAACTCTATTAGAATTGACTTCGAGCCATAATTCCATAAACACACTCAACTCCAAAAAATTTCAAGTTTAAATCGAGTTGTAAAATACACGTTGAATAACTCAAAATTTTTAGTAATTAGTATTTATTTTCAAGTTTGAGTCGAAGTTTAAGTCGAGTCCATTGACTTTGTATGGTATATGCAAATCACATATGAAAAAAATACGAAAAAATATATGTATTATATATAGTTATAAAAAATAATTTAAATCGGATTCAAATAATGTCACGATATTGTAAATATTTACAATTAAATTTAAATAGAACTCAAAATTTGACTCGACTCGAATTTTATAAACTCAACTCAACTTGAGAAATTCAAGACAACTCCGAGCTATACAATAGGACTCGTCACTCGAATAACTTGAAATTTTTTAACTCTACTCGATCAAACTCTCAACCTATCATGTAGTAAACAAGGATGAATTATATGTCTATTTGTTAAAAAAAGCGAAGATTAATTTAATTAATTTTATTTTCTATAAAAAAATGAGTTTATTTTTAGAATAAAATCAACTATATCGAATTAATTTAACCAAAAATTTCATGGGAAAATATATTTATTTTACTTAAAAAAATTAACGTCATTATAGTTACTACTAGCTCATTACATAGATCAAACCAAATTAGCTTGTTACATAAAATGTTTAGCTTTTAGGGGTTTTCATTTATTTAAATTTGTTCAAAATTTTATTTTATCTTAATTTTATTTTATATTTAAATTTTAATGTGTATGATAATCTAGTCTCTAATCAACGTTTTTGCGTTGCACTTTCAAAAGTGATAGAACGAAAACAAAATTGATTTATAAAACTCAAGTTTTTAACATTAAATCAAAAAAAATTAAATATAAAATATTGATTCCTCAGTATTTGATTTTGATCTTTAGAAATGACGATTCTTCTTTATGGAGATTAGATATTAAAATGATTAACTTGTGTGTAATTTGACTCATAATCTGAATAATTAAAGCCAATACATATGCATTCTTCTAAGAAATTATAATCCCGAAATATGATATTTTATATTGTTTTTTTTAATATTATGAGGTAACTATAAAATAAGATAAAATAACTTCAGTGACCGAAAATATCTTGATTAAGTTCGTAGCACTGCTATTGATTATAGCGCATTTGTGCTATAGTTCTTCTTCACCTTTTAAGCTTGGTCAGTGCTGGAAATATGGAGTGTTTACGGATTTCCATTAATTGTGTTATTCTCCACTCTGTTATTTGTACTCATCTCTTTCAAGTTGCACTCTTTTTCCTCCGAATAGCATTAGAGAGTTTTTTAACGAGGTCTTGGAGTGGTTACTTTGTAATTTCATCAATACAAGTATCATTTTTCAAAAAAAAAATATACGATTTTAACTACTTTTTTTTGGATTTACAAAAATAACCAATGAATTCGTAACTCGAATTCGGATTCGCAACTCGAAATCCAATTTCGCAACACAGTTTCTGAATTCGCAACTCGAATTTGGAATTCGCAACACAGAAGTAGAATTCGCAACTCAACATGGAAATTTTTGCAACGGGGATTTCGTTTTCGCAACTCGAAATTCGCCAATTTCGCAACTCAATTACTGATATAGGTAAACACGGTAAAAAATCCGATAAAAAATTCAAATTCGCCAATTTGAAAACTGAGTTGCGAATTTGACAAATTTCGCAACTCAATTACCGGTATAGGTAAACACGGTAGAAAAATCTGAATTCGCCAATTTGAAAACTGAGTTTCGAATTTGGAAAATTCGTGTTGCGAAATGTAAAATCTCATTGCTTAAAGAAAAAATCGTTTTGACGGTTCGTTTGTTTGGTTAAAGTTAAACGAACGAACGAACATGAACATACCCTCATTCGTGTTTGTTCAATTCATTTAAGGCGTAGGTTTAGCTAAGTGATATACGTGGACTTAGCAACTGAAATTTTCTTTAAGAGGTGAGATTTTACATTTCGCAACACGAATTTGCCAAATTCGCAACTCAGTTTTCAAATGGCGAATTCGGATTTTTTATTGAATTTTTTTATCGTGTTTACCTATATCGGTAATTGAGTTGCGAAATTGGCGAATTCTTATTGCGAAATTGGCGAATTCGAGTTGCGAAAACGAAATTCGCGTTGCAAAAATTTCCATGTTCGAGTTGCGAATTCTACTTCTGTGTTGCGAATTCCAAATTCGAGTTGCGGATTCGAAAACTGTGTTTGCGAAATTAGATTTCGAGTTGCGAATCCGAATTCGAGTTGCGAATTCATTGGTTATTTTTGCAAATCTAAAAAAAAGTTGGTTAAAATCGTATATTATAAGGTATTTTCGGTCACTGAAGTTATTTTCTCATAAAATAATATATGTTTATAGTCTTTCTCAATTGATAATACACACCCTACACACTGCTCAAACCCAAGAACTCAAGAGAGAACAATTCTCCTTTTAACCACCAAGATTACTTGATTGATTTTGATACGTGGGTTTTGATATTATACATTGTTTTTTTCTATGAATTTTAAATCTAATTCTAATCATACTCAAAGGAGAGGAAAAGAAGTGATTCAAGGAAAATAGAGGAGAGTGCTTCTAGCAGATCTAGAAGTCATAACCTAAGGGAATATGAGAGAACATAATGAATAACTTGGTCAACTGGCAAATCTACTTACTCTAATATTTTACATTGTTAAATTCAAACTTGTCGTAGGTCTGTATTACCAAGTTTGTGACGATTTCAGTGTTGTTAACATTGTAGAGCATGTTTAACAAGGCAATGCAAGACCATAATAGCATACTATTTTATTTTTAGAGACTCGTTATTTTTTTTAACGGAAACAACTAATTTTTTTCAAAATCTCAAATTACAATAAAAATTTACAATCAGAATCGTAAATTAAACACATAATTATGACATTTCCTATATCATTCAAACAAAACTAACACTTAAGATCATAAGGACCATACGATAAAAGATTAAATCTAACAAAGAAACTCGAACAAAGATAAATATAAAAGTCTGATTGCATCCACCAATGAACCACGAAAGGGGATCAAACTATTGAATACCACCGACAAAATCGCAAATCAGACTCCAGCGACGTAAAAAGCTATCAATGAACACAAACCGGGTATCCAAATCCACTCCAAGGGTCTAAAGCAGAATATTAACAAAGATCATATAAGTGCTATCTTGATCAGTTCGTGACGATGTCAAATCAACCATCAGAAAAGATAAATGAAAAAAGGGCCAAATAACCAAAAAAAATATGCTAAAAGACATATGAAAACGTACCATAAAGACAGATAAAACGTGTCATAAAGAAGACTTAATGAAGAAAAAAGTAAAGATACGATATAAAAAAAAGAAAAATAATATAATATCAGTGATTGACAACCACATTAAAATTGATGTTGCCGTCAATTAATAAAGACGAAAAAAGAGATGAACAATACTAATACTAAGAGAGAAACTATTTTTTTTAACTCATTATTAGATAATAGGAATAATATAACTTTTCAATATTTACAGAGTAAACCATCCAACTTGGTAACCATAAAGTTTTGAAATGGTTGAAACATGCACCATGTTATCTCCACACTAAATATTTCTAACAAATTCATTAATTTGTTCTTTTTCTAGATTCAGAGAAATCTTTTACAACTCCTAGTTTTCAATAGTTAAACTATAACCAAAACCCCTTTTAAAAATATAAAAGATTGTACACAAGAAACCCTCGTTAGGTTGGTATTTACATAATAAACTCGTTAAAACACACTATGCAAAAGGAAAAGGAAAAAATAAGATTGAAAGATTTTTCTCTTGATGTGGATTGCTTGGATATGCGTTGTAACCTTCTTCAGTGTCCTCAACTTATTTTTATATGTTGAATAAGTTTGTAGCTGTTAGGGATTAATTTTCTGCAAATAAAATTGTCTAGACCAGGAGTATCGATACTTGGGCTAGGAGTATCGGTACTTCCCTAATAACTTCAAATAAAGTAGTCATTAACTGGTTTGGGTTGGGAGAGTATAGATACTAGGGTTATTATATCAATACTATTACGTAACAATATCGATACTCCTTTAAGTATCGATATTATTTTACTTACTGGAATTTAAACACATTTGAAGACAAAGGTAGTATCAATACTGCCATGAGAGTACCGATACATCTTTTACCTTTGATATCGGTACTAAAAGAACAATATGTACACTATCGATATCGTTTACCTATAAAAATTGTTTTGTATTTAAATTCAAGTTTTATGGACTTTAAATATTTTTAAAAACTTTGAATAAATTCAATTAAGTCCAAAACATTTTACCCTTAAATATGTTATATCAAAAGGTTCAACAATATATATTTATAATATTTTAAAAATATTTTTATAATTTTAAAAAATAATTTCTTTATTAAAAGAGACCAATTTCTTCAATACCAAACTTCCTTTCCTTGTCATTTTAATTTTCTTCTTCATAACTAATTTTCGTTTTTCCTATTCACTTTAAAACCACTCTTCCTTTCACTGAGCATATGCTCACTCAACAAAATTTAATCTATTTTTAGAATAACAAAATCTTGTTGGAAACTTCTGGTTATTATTGCTTGCCAAATTATACCTCTTCATCTTGTATTTTTTAACCTTCAGCTATTATTATTAATTAAATGATAGGAAAATGAAAAAATGAAAATGAATTTTTTAGAGAGAACGAACCTCATTAAAAATCTTTCTAAGACCTATAAGGAAAAAGAGTGCCCTAGGACCTTGTATTGCTAGAAGAAAATCATTAGATACAACAGACGTAATAATCTCGGGACAAACCGAGTCAAAATACAATGCATTTCCAAAACGGAGAGCCCACTTAGCCAAAGTATGTGCCACAATTACAAGTTCTATTAACAAAACACTTTTGTAATTTAAATTAGCGTCCAAAATCCTACAAGCTTCTTGAATATGATACCCAACGTAGACAGTCCTCCTCCAGGTCAAGACATCATGTTGACTACAAGCGTTGAATCTGATTCAAAGATTACATGCGTCCACCGACATTCACTTGCAAATAAAGAGCTACATTTAGAGCATGAATCTCCGAAAGCCCAACTTCGACACAACCTAGTGAGGATGTAGCTACACCCGCCAAGAACCTGGCCAACGACGTCTCGGGAAATAACCCCCACAGCCGTTATACGACCAATAGACTCAAAAGCACCATCCAAATTGATCTTCACATACCCTGGAGGGGGAGGTAGCCACTTCGCCTGATCAATACACAAAGCTGCTCCTGGAGAAGATTGCACAACTCTCACTCTCCCCGATGCCTGCTCCCTGGCCAATAGGTTAAAGCTTGTTATCATGAACTTTGGAATTCGTCCCATTCCATAGATTCCAAAGCAATACAAGGAAACAAGAAAGGCCAGCTAGATCCAAATTAGTAATCACCAAACAATCCAATAGAGAAACAAGCTGGCTAGACAAGAACGCACCCTACATACATGCACAAATAAAGGTTTCTTGGGTATAAGAGCAATCCCGTAAAATATGAACTACTGTCTCTTCTACCAAACCACATATTGAATCTTGTAATCACTTAAGCCAACGTCATGTAATCGTTTATCAATCGATAACCCACCGTGAGCTACTCTCCAAGCAAAGATCTTAATCATTGGCAAGATATGTAATTTAGCAACTATTTTCCAAACTTTGGAAGCAAACTTCTGAGAATGAGTATGATGTTGAAGCCACTAGTAACCCAAACGAATAGAGTATATACCAGAATTATGATTACCCATATGATCACATCCCTTTGTATTAGAGCAATGGATGTCAAAAAATCAAGTCAAAGTCAATAACGTTAAAAACGTGGTGTACCTTTGACTCGTTCCAGTGAGACGTTCTAGCATGCATGAAATGCCATGCATGTAACTGCTGCGCGAGGATAAATGAGTAATATTCGATAAGGGAAATTAAATTCGATCCACCTCATTTATTCTTGGTCATATGGACGTAGTTATCTCGTTTAATCCTCCAATACAATGCACCTGAAAAGCTTGAATGGCTTTATGAATACCTTTCCACGCATAGGAGCTATTGTTACCAACAGAAGCACTAAGTATATCATTATGTGGGTAGCATTTTTCTTTCTATACCCCTGCCAACAAGCAATTTGGGTGTTGAATTAATCGCCATACTTGTTTATCAAGCATTGCCAGGTTAAATGATCGTACATCACGAATCCCTCTTGACTTTTTGGTGTACAGATTGTAGACCATGCCACTAAAGGCCAACCACAGTCGAAAATCTTCCTAGTCCACCAAAAGCGTCGCATGATGCTAGAGATCTCATTGAGCAATTGTTCATGGAGCATAACAAGACATCATATATTATGGTAAAGCCTAGCAACAGATTCAAGAACAACTTCTTTGCCCCCGTAAGATAACAATCGCTTTGTCCATCCAGTAACTCGTGCATGAACCTTATCCTTCAGATATCCAAATGTACGAGTTTTATTTTTACCTATTTGAAGCGGAAGTCCCAAATAATGACCCATGCAGTCAACTGCATGGATACCTAAAATAGTCACTATTTGAATACGATTCGCTCTAATCGTATTGGACTAAAATATAAGACAAATTTATCCAAATTCACACGTTGGCTAGAGGCAGCCGCATATATATTTAGAATCTCTTTAATTTGATTAGCCTCGATCATTGAAATCTTAAGGAAGACCATATAGTCATCAGGAAACAAGAAATGTGATACTCGGGTACCTCGTAGAGAAGCTCTAATCCCTTTGAACAAACCAACCGTTTGTGCTTTATAAAACAGAGCAGACAAACCTTGAGTGACAAACCAAAAGAGAAAAGGTGATAATGAGTCCCCTTGTCTTAAACCCCTTGAAAGGGTGAATTCATGGGTGAGAAATCCATTAACCTGAGCCAAGAATGTGACCTTTGTGACACACCTTATTGTCAAGAATCGAAACCTAGTCATCACCCTTTGTAAAAAAACTCCATTCCACCCTATCATATGCCTTTTCAATATCAAGTTTCATTGCAACTCCTTTATTTATCCCATTATTCCCATAATTCATGTAATGTAATAGCTCATGGGCTACTAGAATATTATCATAGATCTGTCGTCCTGGTAGACAAGCTGTCTGATTATTACTTATGCATAATAGCATAGATTCCTTTAAGTGATTAACCAGTACCTTGGATACAATCTTATAAATCATATTGCATAGGTTGATGGGTTATATTTATTTCATATGCTTGGGTTCCTTGACCTTAGGAATTAGAACCAACATCGTTTGATTCACCAAGGACAGCCATCTCACCTCGAAGAAGTTGTAGACAAGATCAACCTTATCCTTTCCAATAAGGTTCCAATGCAACTGAATAAAGCTAGCAGAAAGACCGTCAGGTCCCGGTCCCTTTCGAGGTTTAATGTTTTAAAACCCAACTATAACCTTTTCGGGGTAAAAGGTTTACATAAACAAACATTTATGTCTGGTGTTATAACTTCCTCAATTGCATCCATAATACTGTCATTGGATACAGGATTAGATAAAGTGAAAAGTTGTTGGAAATACTCAACAACAGTCGTCTTCATATCGTGTATTCTAGTCATCCATATACCAGCATCATTAAATAGGCAATTGATACGGTTTTTTTTTTGGTCGTTAGGTAGAAATCACATGGAAAACACTTATATTACGATCACCATGGGCAAGCCATTAAACTCACAAGCATTGAGCCCAATATTTCTCCTTTTATCCAATAGGTGCTTAAGCTCGGTCTTAGCAGCACGTAGCTTACACATTTGACGATCACTTGAACGTGCATTCAAGCCTATCTTAATCTGTTTCCGCAAAACTTTGATGCGAGCTTTATTGTTCTTGCCACTCTTGTAAGGACTCACCTACACAGTAATTTTGTGCAAAGTCATGCCATTCTTTGTCACCCATGCATCTTGTGCTTCAGATATACAAGATTTTTGGAAGCCTAACTATTTCGAAACGAAAATAGTCACACGAACCATAGGAATCGTGATTCTATTGGTTTCAGTTTGTATCCAACGATAGAAAACAATGATCAGACCGATCCGCAAATTCCGAAACCACTGACTTGTGGGTACCTCCGTAACCAGCTTTTAGTGGCTACAAACTTGTCTAAACGTTCAGCAATGTGAGTGCCATCACGAGCCTCATACAACCATGTGAACCACCCTTTCGACGGCCTTATATCGACAAGACCGTTACGATTTAACGCATCTCTAAAGTTATCAATGTGAGTGTGTTGTTTGCGTATGCCTCCAATATTTTCATTATCACTTAGCACCTCGTTAAAATTCCCTCCAACTACCCATGGCAGAGTAGAAGCATTTCGTAAGTTATTAAACAGGTCCAAGTTCCGTGTTTCCGATTTGAATTGGAAGTCGTAAATACCTGTGAACCTAAAATGGTGATGTTCAATATGTACTATAATATCAATATGATTCGACGAATAAGATGAAAGATCGACTTTTATTTCATTGTTCCAAAGCAGCATGAGCCCGGTACACTGACTAACTCGATCTACTGTAAAACAATTCTGCATACCTAAACGACTACAAATAATATCACTTTTATTCTGCTTTAACATAGTCTCACATAAGAAAATGATAGACATAGACCGATTGGCGAGAAGCGCCGAAGAGACTCAACTGTCGCAGTATTTAAGATACCACGACAGTTCCAACATAACAGATTCATGGCGTCCGACAGGTCTGTCTCGTAGCCTCTGCCGATATCTTTTTAGTTTTCCCAAATGCCCAATAACACTATCAGAAATAGAGGACACCTTGGATCGATTCGAATTGATATAGTCTGTACGCAAAGAATTAGAGTGAAACACAATCAGTATTAGAAAATCACGTAATTCGAACCCCCCGTGGGAGCTTAACTGCCGGTGCATTAAACTGGAAGCATGAAAGAGGGCGGTGACCATTCTATTTCCTTTGTATATAAGATAGACCGGACTCTTGGCCCCCAGTTTTAACTTCACCATACAAAAACATATAGAAAACTACCAAATAACGACCACGTAACTTAAATTTAACAAACCATCTCAGTTGCAATCTATTCACATATGTACTCAAGGCATGATCCATTGTCACCCAACACTTCCATTGTATTCATAATTATTTTGAGAGTTCAATTGCATAGTCCCTATACAACCACGTACATGATCATGAGTCTCACAACTATACTCATTGTGTTCGCCTAATGGTCATTGTTAGACTAGTACCATTAATTCATCATTTGTCACCTCCGTTTGTAACCGGTGAAAGTTCAAATGTTAGGGTTTCGTTGAAATCCCATCTCTATCGATCTTTTCAGAAAAACGACGCTTATAATTGACTCCCTGCGTTTTAAAATATTTTAAAGATTTTTCCATGATTTTCCTGGTGGTTCAAATAGTGAACTGTTCCAGCTAAATTGGCCTGAATAGGTCTAACCCTTGAACCATTCTAACTGAACTAGTTTTGATCTGAATCAAACCCCAGACCAAACCATTACCCATTGACTGTTGACTTTTTTGTTGACCTCTACCTCTAAATTTTCCTATATCTTGAGCCTGTTTTATCAAATTCTGACCCGAAAGTCCTATTTTATGTCTTTTATCGCGTAAAGTCATAGTTAAGTAAATTTTGAGATTTTAGACTTGGTTTTTGTTTTTATGTTTTGAAGGTGAACACGAGTCTCCGCATTGCTCTCCAGTAAGACCTGACCACCCTTGCTCAACTCAGTTCAATGCAGCACGTTCATCTCGAGATACACATAGGTATTATTTAGTGACTTAGTTGTCTGTTTCTGTTCAATTATACGGTTTTCGTACTTATATAGTAGTGTTATTTTTAGGTTAGCAGGACCTTATAATACCAACTATGGAAAGCATAAGAATTAGTTGGTCTTGATTAGTTGCTATATATGTGTTACCTTGACATGTTCGACACATTTAATATTTTATGTATTATTGCATGTTGTTGTCTATACGAATATTCATAATCTAATTATATTATCTATGAAATGCCTGATTTCTGATTAATGTTGTATCACTTATTTATATGTTGATGCATTTATAACATCTGCATGGGTTCCTATTTAGAGGGTAATATCCACGTCTTGTTTCTGTTAGGGATCCTTTACGAAGGAAAAAATCCCCCCATCATTTTTTGTTAGGGATTTTTACGGAGGCTACATCCTCATTCTAATTTCTGTTTCTGACATGGATCCTCTTTGGAGAGTAAAATCCCCACCTTGATTTATGTACACTGATTTGGGTACATCTTTTAAGGGTAATGTTCTTATCCTGTTATCCATGGCGAATGGTAAAATTGTGTGAATTTTCTGTTATAACATTCAGGTATTGGTTAATTGGTTTACTGCTGCCTAATTTCTAAATTGCATCTTTATGACATGTCTAATTTATTTATGGCATGTTGTCTATATATGTTTTATTGTAGAAGACACTCTAAGGTTCAATCGTAACGTCCATGTCGGATCTAGGAGGTTATAAGAAACATTTTTGTATTTCCATTGTTTCAAAATCATTCTTAGTGAACTGATCAAAATTAAATTTGTTTCTTTTAACAATAAGAGTATCATTTGTTTTACGCCTATTGAACTTATAGTATATACAATCATTAACCGAATTCATTTCAAAACCAAACGAGATAAGTCACTTAGTGAAATTTGTTAAATAATTAACAAGTCATATTTAAACTCATAAATAAATTTCCTTAATTTTGTATCATCGGACACAATTTTCTAATTGTACAGTATAAAACATCTCATCATTGTTCCTATTGAGAAACACAATTCTAAACTCCAACTTATGCAACTCAATCAAATATGAAAAACATTTACGAGCCATAACCAAATTCAAAGCCACAACTTTATTATCCAAAAACAGACCTCTTGTTTTAAAGATGACTAGATACCAATGAACGTGACAAGAGGAGCAAGCCAAGAAAAGAACTACCTTAGGTAGACGTTTAGGGACTAGAATGGAAAATTGAGGAATTTAAGGGACAAAATTAGACCAAAGATGTATTTGGTCAATTTTATTTCTACCATTAACAAGTTAAAGTATATTTTGAATTTCTATTTTTTTTAATTATTCAAATGAGTATTAGTCATCCAGCAAATATTCAACAAAATAGAACATCTAAAAAGGATTAAAAATACAACAATTCATGTTTCAACTACTTCAAACGCAGAAATCAAAGTAAACACGAAATCTCTAAAACTATTACGGATAATGAAGCAAATAGCCAAAATTAAGTTCAATTTGGATAGATTCATACCCTACATTGTCGGATCACCGACTGTCCGAAAGCGGTTTACGGGCCAAAAAGAAATACATAGGCGTAAATATCTCTTTCCTGAAATCGAAACGCATAACCATCAGCAAACTAGAAACACATTCTCGAAACTTACCATGAAAAAGTAATCATGGGGAAATAGAATCATAATGTAACTCACCTGCCACCTTCAACCAGCCCTTCTGCAGCTTTTTCTAGAAAATCTTGAACCCTTTGACTTCCCTTCGGAGCAAGTCCTACAAATTCCAGAGCCTTGACCTACAGATAGACCAATACGATAACCGGTAGGGTCTTATTATTCTTAGTTATGAGTTCCTAGTTCATATAGTGTATGAAAGGTATGGTACTGGGAAGCTTTTACCATATTTCTGGTGAAAAAGCGTCCGAGAGCTGTTAGACGGAAGCTACTCAATGAGAAATGGTTTTTGTCCAACGGCAAGTACCATGGGACAGGGAGTCGTAGCAAGATCTTTCTCCCAATTACCTAGAATTCGACAAAAAAAAACGATTAACATAAAAGGATTAAAACGGATGGATAGAGGGTGGAGACAGGTAAGAATTCACCTCAAAACCAGCCTGTTTTAGAGCCTCCAGGCACTTTTTAGTCAACCTGATGTCTGGTAGACCATCACCAATCTCGATTTCGGCCTATATAAATAAAACTTTCATTTAAGCTAAACCCATGGATGCACAACAAACAGGTAGCATTTTCAGCCCTTTAAGACTCCCACCTTAATTTTCTGATGTTCTGCGTTATTTGGATCGAAAGCATCTGTCATGCACCACTCGTATGCAGCAAAACACTGGCCCGGCTTAAGTACTCTGTAAATCTCCTTGTAGCATCCATACTATGTCACAAACAGTCAAATTGATGAAGTGGTGTAACATGAAAACAATCAAATCAAAACAAGGATCTTTATTGTGATGGGAAATTTAAATTGACATACTGCATCCGGAGCATGGCAGGTAGCTTCAATTGCATAAACTGCATCAAACGTGTTGTCAGGAAAAGGCATCTTCATAAAGTCAGCCTGCATTAGACAATAACCATAAAAAAATCAGTCATACCAATATTCTGCATCATAAAAAACTTTATTCCAAGCTAGTGTGAAATAGAAATATAAAGGGAATAATAACAACAAAATGTAAACTCGAATGAAAATCGATAAAACAACTTGACACAGAAAATTATGAACCTTCACAAAGTCACAAGTCTTCTCCACTCCAGCAATGCGGTTTAATTCCTGTAAAAGATCACATTTTTAATTTAAAAAATGAAGAAAACTTTATGGTAGTTGAGCCAAAAACTATATAACCATGATCCATCACTTTGTAAGAGGAGAACTTGAGAAATTCTTAAAATATTGCCCATTTTAATCAACCCAAAATGGCTAATAATAGATCCAAAGATAAATAAACTTACAATCAGAAACAAGAGTGTTTAACAAGAAAAGAAAAAAACAGCAAGAGAAAAAAATACCATCTGCTGCATATGAATTAACATATCTATTTGAGAATGAAGAGATATTCACCTTCCCTCTTGTTATTTGATATTCATTATTGTTTAACCCAGTGACAGATGTAGAACTGCAGCAATCACCCAAAAAAAATTAGAGTTCTTCAAGATATTTTTTAAATAAGGCTATAACTTCTCGTAATTTATTCACAATATATATTGCCACAAGTACGGTACTATCCAATGGTACAGAGCAATAGTTCAACAACAGCTATGAGTCAGCTTACCTTACAAGATAATTGCAACATTTCATTCTAATTTGAACTTATTTAATCAACCAAAAGAAATTAAATATGTCTCTCTATAGAAAAGCACAGGCTCAATGAACAAAAACTGAGATCAGATGACCAAAGTCTCTATGCTCATCCATACACATACACAAATATACCAAAGAAAACTAACCTAATCAACAATAAAGGTGCACAATAGATACAATAAACGAGGGAAAAACAGAAAAAGAAGAAGAAATAAAGCAAATAAGCATTGAAAAAAACTGCTATGAACCTGAATCGAGCAATTTCTCTAAGTGGTCCACCAATTCCACATCCAACATCCAACACCTAAAAGAAAAGTAAAAGCTTAATTTAAAAAAAAAACAGAAAACTCATAATGCAATTGCTTCATGTTCTAATGAATGGGAAAAACCTTTTGTCCAGGCTTCAAGCCAAGTTGTAAAGCAAGAAAATGTTCATGCCTCTTTATACTTTCTTTGAGAGACTCCCCATTCCATCTGCAGAAACAATGATAATGATCAGCAGTGACATGAAAAAGCAACTGCACTATCTTCCCTGCAGACACAATATTGAAGTGAATGAATGGATACCTGGCAGCAAAATGGAAAGATTCACCCCATCCAAACTCATAAAAGCTGGTAACCAGATCATAGTATTTGTTAACCTGAATTCAAAACATCATATGAGTTTTTGCACATGCAACCAAGTTATCAAGTCCTAATTTAACCATATCATTCCAGTAAAGACGTGAAGGATAATAAGCTATTCATTAGTTTAAGACAAAATGACAGGTATCTTCTCGTCATCTAGCTTGATGAAATTAACAACTAGATCTGCCAGTGTAAGTAACACAGTCAAGTCAACCAAAACAATAAAGCAAATATCCAAACACCTCATTCATAATTATTTGCAGAAGCTGAAAATGTGCTAAACTAAGGAATCAGACAGCAGGTTGGAAGTTTCATTGATTGCAAGATTGGAAAAGAAGCTATTCTAACCATGTCAGTGTAGTTGGCCTTTCTCTCTTCCTCTTCACCACCATAAAAGACATGATATTTCTCGTACCTGAATCATTAACATGATATTATATGTCCTTTCAGAAACACTAACAAAAGTCTAAAGAGTAAAAGAAAGTATTTCAAACACTTACAAAAGTATAAAGAGTAAAAGAAGGATTTCAAGTGATCATGCATAAATGCAAGGATACACAGTACGAATTTTAAGCAACTACTTACTACCCTAGGGTATCGGTCACCGTGCTGCAGAAGATCCATGTATTGTATGCACTATGAAGTATCATGTGCACATATGTTTTATTTTTGTTTAATGAATGACAAGTATTTTGATACATACAATCAATGAATTTCAATAAATTTCTCTACACAGCCCTTCAGTTGGAGTTGGGGATCTTTACATGATTACTATTATGCTTTTAGAGTAAAGTTCAGGGTTCACTACCCTTTGAATATTAAGAAAACTGGGTTCAGAGAAACCTATATGAAATCTTGACATTATGATGAAAATAAATTCTAACTTCTTTAGTAAATAACAAGCAGCAACCATAATCAACAGCCTTGCCAGACTATTTTTCTCCATATATATGACAATCACCATTTAAACCCAAGGAATGCATGCTAACAACAAATCCCAAGTCTGCAGCTTTTTTTTCTATCCCAATATTCTGATACCACTACAAAGTTCAACTGATGACGCAGCTTATTAATTTTTAGTAATTTATCTTTTTACTGTGAGATCTCACCCATATGTTTAGCAATTCCAAGCTTTACAAAATTCAACCAAATAACTGCATAACCAACATTAGCATTTAACAAATCCCCACAACTTTTATGTTAGCCAATTTGAAGCACCCACCCCTTTTTAAAATGAGAGGATATAATCGATAAACATCCACCATTAACTTAAGAAATGGAAGAAAATAATTCATGCAGAGGCAATCCACATCAAGATCAATGTTTAGGTTAATTTCAGAGTTGGTGTGCAAAATAACAAACAACTTTTTATTCAATCGATTAGAGGGAATAAGGGAGTATAATTCCCGAAGAATACAATAAAGATGAATAGTAAATCAGCTAGCAGTCAAGTCCAGTTGAAGTTAGAAATAGTTAATGCTTCATGATAAAAGAAACAAATAGTAAATCAGCTAGCAGTCAAGTCCAGTTGAAGTTGGACACAGTTAATGCTCCATGATAAAAGAAACATTTAATGAATCAGCTAGCAGTCATATCCAGTTGAAGTTGGACACATTTATATTTAATTCACATATTATATAACACAATAATTTTAAGCCACGTCTTGCTTCTTTCAACCAAATCCGTCACTTTCAAAAATTTTCAGCGTTACCCAAATACTGAAGAACAAATTAGAAAAACAGTTAGAATTCATGACCCAGTCCATGTTATAGAGTTATATAAAGTTACAAATATGGTTGTTTAGCCACTTGTGAGTAAAACAGAGTCAATAACTGGATGTGACTGCAAACTAGCGGAATATTTCATGGGACCAAATATTAAAGAATCTTCTACTAGAGAGATGGGAGATGAAACCCATTATAGATATAAAATATGAGCTTGATCTGTGCAAACTATCATCATCTAAGAGAGAGCGTGAGGATATGCTAATAAATCTAGACTAAACTTATAGACAATAGGAAAAAACTATGCTTGACGAGTAATCCATAAAGTAAGAATTAAGCATTTTACTTCAGCACATAAATCCAGTTTAAGTGAATATCTCTTTTATTCTAATTACGAACATTAAACATCAGACTACACATCTGTGGGCTCAATTCTAGATCAATCTTGAATTTCAAAACATTTAATCGAGATTCAATCTATCAATATCATTCAGCCACCTTCTAATATCTAACGGAAAAAATTAAAGAAATGGTCAACATAATGAAGATAATGATAATTTGAGATTCCATCAAATACATTGAAGACCTTTACTGCAATTAAAATTATTCTTTTAAGGCAAAAAAAAACTAAAAGGGAAGGGATCTAGGAAAGATGAAGCATAAACGTAAATGAAAACAAATTAAAGCAAACACTCCAAAGACAAAATTAAAAAAAAAACGAGAAGAATACTTTTCAACGGCGGAAAGGACTTCGGTTTTATCGATCTTGCCACCAACACCGGAAGCCAGATCAAATGCACCAGCCTTCGACATTCTTCTCCGTCTTCTCACTCTTCGCTACAAATCTAATTAAAAAAAAACAAATCATTAACAAAGTTTAGTCAAGATTCCATTGAGAATCGATCACATACACCTTCTGAACTTGGAAAGCAAAAATCAATTTTGTGTAGCGCCAGCAAATGAAAATGCAGTGTCAGCTCTAACAAGTGTACAGGGATGCCCAAGTGCACACAGCCTTTTATTTAATGTATGAAAAAACGTAGGGCAGGGTTTAGGGCAGGGGGCAGGTCCTAGGGCACTGACAGCATGCACTTTCTTAAAGGTAATATAGATTTAGAATTAGCGCCGCGTTCCTTCGAAATGATCGGATTAAAATTATAAATATTAGAATTATTATTGTTATTATTTTTATATGTTTTTGTTATTATTAAACGTTTTATAAGTTTTGTTAATAAAATCAATAAAACGCTATTGGTTTTGTTATTTTTTCTATTGATTTTGTTATTGTTTGACACTTTATCGGAAATATTAAAAATATTAATGTTTTAGGTAAAAATAATAATATTTTATGTAATTTTTTTTATCGTTTTTGTTATTTAAATAATAAAACCGATAACGCATTTTTTAATTGTATATTAAGGGTGTCGTACTATAGAACTTATCGTTCCTTTCGCCAACTTCTAATGACCCTGAATCCATCCGAAAAATTACAATAATATATTCGGTAAATTACACATTTAGTATATAAAATTATCAGTTTAATATGTTTTAATACCTAAACTTTCATTTTTTTTGTTTCAAATTTATACATAACATTTAGTGTTTGTTTTATTTTAGTATCTTATAATTAAAATTTTAACGCGTTTATTATTTAAACTATCAGTTTTGATATGTTTTAATACCTAAAACCTTTAATTATTTTAAAAAATTAACGTTAAATTTAGAATGGGTACTAAAATGAAGTAAAAACTAAATTTTAGGTATGATTTTAAAAAATTGAGAGTTTAGATACTAATACGGATCAAAACTGATAATTTCAGCATTAAACACATAATTTACCCTAATATATTTCAAATCTTCTGCATATCCTCATCTAATTAAGTTGTTTATTCTCTTTCCTGCCGATCAAACCATAATCTTCTGAATTTTAGTGGGAAAAAATTATTTTTATTTATATTTTCATTTTAGAATTTATGCTTGTATTAGTGATTCGTGATTATTTTTTTTAATAATTATTTTTTAAATAGTCTGAAATAATTATAAGATAGATAACGTAATTACAAAAATAATATCTACTTAAATTTTTCTTAATTTACTGATAAAATATACGTCATATAAACGCAATGACTTAAACTCAATACCTTTAAATATAACGATATTTTTAGCTCAAAGACCATTTGATGAGTGCTTTGATAATATTTATTTTTACCTAGTTTATGTTGTTTATTCTCTAATGTATCCTAACCAACTAGAACCTTCTAAATTTTAGTAATTTTATAGAAATAATACTTATTTAAAAAATATTTAAAATAATAATATTAAAAAATATTTAAAATAATAATATTAAAAAATATTTAAATAAATTATATTTTTCTAAGATGTATTTAAATGGAAGCGTCTTATTGAAACTGTTCTCAGTTGTAGGTACCTTTATCTTATGTAACATTACACGTAATGTATTAGGAAACTCAATTTTTATTAGATGAACGGCTAAAAAAATAAGTTTAAATTTTATCTCGAAAAATATTTTGGTGTCTAAAAAATTTTTCGTTAAAAATAAATGTCTAACGTTTTCTCTATTACCATTTTAAATTTTCGGACGATAATTGTCGTTAAAAATCTTTGTTAAGTGGCACATGTCACATTAATGTATATTTTATTTTCTAAAGAATATTTTATATTAAAAAAAGGAACAATGTGCATCCCCTCTGCCTTCTCTACCTTCTCCCCCTCTCCTACTATGGTCGACTGTCACGGCCAAAGGCCAACAACCACGGCTATCCAAACGGCAAACGGAAAACAACCGACCACTACATCCAATCATATGGTTAATTTCCACGATCGATCTAAAGAATTTTTATGGATTCAAAATCTTATAACGAAAATTTTCATTTACACCATTTTTAGATGTTTGATTGGTTGCAAAAATATGGGGCTTTTGGTCGTAGGTGGTTGACCGATTACACGTCGTTGGGTGCCCAATTGATTGACGGCGTTGGTGGCGTCCGGCGGTGGCAAAGAGATTAAAATTAAAATTTTAAATGTTTGGGGTTTTTTCTTAAGATTTGATAAAAAAAATTAGGTTTTTTAAAATAAAAAGTATATTTTTTATTTTAAATAAAATTATCATAACGTGACACGTGTCACTTAACAACCAAATTTAACGACAGTTAACGTTCAGGCACCTAAAAGTATAACGGAGAAAGCGTTAGACATCTATTTTTAACGAAAAAAATTTTTGGCAGACAAAGTTTATACACTTATTTTTATATTAAGCCTAAATGAAATGAAAATTTATAAATTTAAGGCGGATTTTTGGTTATGTGCATTTCAATAAAAAAAAACTTAAAAGGGTTAACGAGTGTTGGCACAAGTGGTTATGATTCATGAATTTGAGCTTGTAAGGCCAAATTAAAATCCTATCACTATCACTCTCGGTAGAAATCTATAAATTTCTATAAAAATTTCAATTAGGTCTTATGTATACCCTGCCCTAGACTAGGGAGCCACCCTAACCTAAACTTTTTTGTACTAAAAAAATGGAAATTTTGGAAAGAAGCCTTTAGATGTATAATTATTTAATTTTTTTTATACAATTGGCCAAGTGTGTGGAACACTCGTCTTCGGGTTAACGTTAAGTTACCATAGGCCGTAGTTGGTAGCATTCGGATTACTCTTGACGGCAAAGGGTCATTTCGATTTATACATGGCCGTTGATGCACTCAAGGATCGAAGTCACGACACGAGTGTCGATGGTGATCATGATAAGAGATTTAATAGTGGTCTCCTATTGCAATAGTGTTGTTATATAGAGGTAGTGGTGCCGTCCAAAATCATTATTGTCTGACTGTGACACCTACAGTCACCGCAATAGCATTCATTATATCCGCAATCACGATAAACACAATGCAACAAAAAAACACGACGGTAACCATAGTTTAAATCCCTAATCATGATATTCTTATTCTTGATACCTTTACTTGCCTTATTTCCCAGGCAATCATCTTGGTTACAAAAACATTAAAAACAGAAAGGATAAGGTTTGTTTCTTGAACAGTTTTGAGACAGACTTCATAATAGTGTCATTACAAAGCTTCCTAACATGCATTGCAGCTTTTAATTGCATCACAACTGCAAATGAGAAAAATGTCTCAAAGGTATTCGTTCATTTCCTTTTCAAGTCAAAACACAAAAGCACGGTTAACGGAGCTCCTCCAAGTCCCCAACATGCATTAGAAGTCCCTTGCATGCTTTGCTACCTCATTCTACAAATTGAAACATTGTGTAAGGATAAAGCTCAATATATGCACAGCACTCACCAAAACTATCAAAATAGAGAATGATTTTTAACATTAACAACATTAGTTAAATATTTTGACTCTTTAAGTAAAATGTTAGAAATATGAAAGCTTCTGAGCATGAGCGTGCATATGTACGAGATAGAGAAAGAGAATTTTAATCCTAATTTGTCACAGGTTCCTTCAAATGCACCGCACCTTAAGCAGATCAGTCTAACGAAGAAGTGAAGCAACCAATTTTATGTGCAAAACTACATAAAAGCACAAATGACTGGTCTACGACAAGTAAAGGTACTTCTTTTATGGGAAATAAGGCAATTATCATAAATTTGGAGATGCAGCAGTATAAGCACTTGAATTTCTTAATGGAATCCTAAGTTAGATACTATCAACTACATTGCAGTCGGATACAACAGCTTTGTGAAAAGCTACAATTTCCCCAATGTAAACAGGATTTAAACTAATAGTACATCTAGTAAGTTATGAAAGGGAGAAAAAATAAATAAATGTAACACCTCAAATGCATTCTTCAAATGATCAAGTTCCTTATCCAAGTCATTGATAGCCTGATTATACGCTTGCATCGGAGAAGACTGACTGGTCGTGTGAATCTACGAAATTGCATCAAATTGGTTAAACCCCAAGAAAAGGCACTCAAATGCATACAATAAATCCTTTAGCCCCAGGAATTAAATAGCAATCTGCCACTGTAATAGCGCCCATTATATAGCGGTAGCAGTACAATCCGAAACCGTTATTGCATGACAGAGATACACACGATCACCACAATAAGGCCGCTATGTCCACAATCACGATAAAACGCGATTAAAATCCCTGTTTAGCCCTATCCAAGAAAGAAAAAGACTGACCCTAACAAGGATTTTATACTGAAGAGGGTGAGGAAGCTTGTAACCAGCAAACAAAACGTTCTCATCTCTATGCAATTGCCTGATTGTTCATCATCATCAATAACAAGAGGGAAAAGACGAATACTCAGCCTCTTAATCAAGCGCAATAAGCAAAAAGAAACGAAATTTTAAAGGGTTAGGAGATAGAATGAAGCGTACATTCGGAGAATGTTGCCGATGGTGTGGTCTTCTCTCTCGATAGTGAAAGTCGCTGCATTTATTATCTTGGTGTCTCTCTCGTAAGAAACCCTAAAATTTTAACCAACAAATACATGTGTGTGTGATAAGTTATGAATAGATGATTCAGGGAAAGAGAGATAGGATAAAAAAAAGAGTGTACTTTTTGGTTCCCTCAGGGACGACGAATCTCTCGTAACGGTCGGGGGCGTTCATGGCTTCCTCTCTCTTTCTTCTTCTTTTCCTCTGTAAACTCTGCTCTTACTGCACCGGGAAACAAAACGAAATGGTTTTGCCTGTGACTCGGTATGATTCAATACATAATTGTATGGGTAAAGTACATAATGGTCCCCGACTATATGGGCGGCTATCTTTTTTAGTCCATGACTATTAAAAGTTATAAAATAATCATATAAATATTGAATGTTATAAAATGATCCTATAACTATTGAATGTTACAAAATAATCCTCAACTATAGGTAATTCCATGTCATTATTGAAAAAATATTACGTCAACAATTCTGTTAGTTTAAAGTAAGTATAAAATATCATTTATTAAAAGATAACTTTCAACTTATTTAACGTTGAATGTTTATACCTTAACATTCATAATACTCGAACATAAGACAACTCATATATCACCTCAACACTGCTCCAAGCTCTACACTTTGTTAAGAATCATAACATATTTTATATATCTTATAAAGTATGCTACAAAACTAACCATTCAACTTCTAAGCTTTGGTTAGCTCTGCCTTATTTTACTTATCGTATTTTTAATTTTTCTATTTTGTTAAATAATTTACAGATTAAATCATCTTGCTCACTCTACCGTTAATTTTTTAACGGTGTTATAACATGACGCAAGCATCAAAACGACGTCGTTTGAAAATCTCATTACACTCAAACATGGAAATGTGACCTCCTTCCATTGACAGTACGACAGATTTAAGAGATTTCCAATGTTTCCTCGCCAAAGTGCAAACACAAGAAATAATCTCTCTAACCACTTGTTGATTAAAGTAAAATCTTATACAAAGTATCGTAAGAAAAATGGCGATACCAACACCATCCCAATTCGGCCTATGGTTTTATCGTTCCTTTTACCCATATCATATTAGAACAACAATTTGAGAATATTTCTAGATCCGTCACTGGACGAATGCCTCCGAAGTTAAACTGACTCTCTACATTTCGTACAACCGAAAAATACAGTGAATTTAATAATATTGCTCTTCTTTCAACTAATAAAACAACACTCAAAATAGGAATGATTGAGGTGACGTCGATGCTATTGTTTTTATATTTTCCGGCCATTGATTTCAACGATGAGAATTAGAAATGATTTTTTTATGAACATTAGGTTTTTAGCAGTTATTTTGGAAAAGTAGTTAAATTTAGCTTAATGTGTTAAGGAATTTTTTTTTTTGCAAATTTTGCATACTCATTATTTTTAAGAAAAGAAAATTAAAATTTTGGATTCATTTTTAAATTTTTGGATCCGCTACAGGTTTTTAGCTTCTTCTTCTTAGATAGAAAAGATTCAAACCATTAAAACAAACTTCAATAAAAATTGCTTTCAAATAAAAGGTTCTTTGTTACTACATTTCGGTTGATATATTTTTGATAAGGTAGAAAGGTATTATATTTAGAAAAATGTCGGAAATCGAATCCACACAAGGTTGGACGATATGAGTATCCCTATCACTCGGTCAATTAATGGGTCTCAATTTCGGTTGATATATTAACATTATACATAAATATATTTCATATTTTATAGTTTAACAGATAAGCTTGTCTTATTTCTGTGACGAGCAAGGCGGGGAAACATCTCCTGTATAAGATAACCTAACATTAGAACACGAAGCTTGTGTATTTTCTTCTTCTTCAGCCCTTAAAGCCACGTTCTGCAAGTAGATTCCCCGGCAAGGAACGCTTTGGCTGCAATCGAATTTCATGGCACGCCGGAGGCACTCGTTCCTCTTATGTTCTGGTAAAGCACGTCGCTCACTTGCACAGCTGAACCCTGCGTGCATGCATGCATATATGTTTCATCAACCTAAATAATTGATATATTTAACACCTAGAGTAAACTATGTATTTAATCATTGAACTATTCTCGCAGTTTCGTTTCAGTCACCCAACTAATTGTTTTTTCCAAAATCATACATAAAGTTATGTTTTGGTTACCAACCGTTAAAAAGTTAACAGAATTGTTGACACACAATTTTTTATTTTTTATCTTTCAAAATGATGTGGCATTATCTTATGGTGACATGTTAACATCACCTTAATTTTTTAACGGTGGGTGACCAAAATGTAATGTTAGAAATTATTTTGAAAAAAAAATAGTCGGGTGACTAAAATAAAAACACGGGAATATTTACGTGACTAAATACGTAATTTACCCTAAAATTTACTGATAGAAGAAAATAAATTTTACCTGTTTGCGACATGGTTTTTGTTGATCACAATAATTCTGATCAATAATGATAGGGTTAGTGACGTTGTTCATCACAATATTTTGGAACTTGATATTTCTAGCATATCCCGATCCACCCTGTAATAAAAATTTGACCATATTAAAAGATTATAATATATAATTGAAGAAGAGATAATCAGAAGAGATAATCATAAATCCCGAACATATACCGTAAAATAAATATGGAAGATACTAGAAATAATATAGTTTTTTATTAATCTAGGGTAAGTACAAGAGAATATTGTTTCAAAGATAACTCTTAATCTCTTGACATTGAACGTTCACACTCGAACCCGAGTCCTCAAGGAATGATATAGTTTAATATAGGCAATGAATTTTTATTTGTAAGCCTTTACAATTTCGTAGGAATTAGGCAATGGATGAATGAATTTCTTGGTGGATGGTTGAAACTTTAGGTAAACAAATTGTGAATAGCAAGTCAAGAAGCAAGTGGAAAACTAATGAAAAGTGGTTGTTTGAAGTCGTTTCCATGTTGTAATCATTTTTCAGTTTTTAATTAAATTATAGAGGTTTTGATTCTTGTTATTCACAATTTTTTTTACGGATATTTTTTAAACTCGACTCCATATCAATGCATCAAAAATGAATTTTATAACGAATTAATTACCTGCCAAGTCTTTATTCTCACTCCATTGGAGGTTCCTGAAATTGTCGCTTTATCAACTATTACATTGGACACAAAACCGGCAGAATTTCCGGCTCCTAAGCTCCCAATGCTGCAAATAGAACAATTCCCATTAGAAAATTTTACTTTAAAATGTGACTTAATTCGAAAACTGTACGTTTGTCAAACTCGAGACCTGATGCCATGGCCCGGACCACAAGTTATACCGGTCGCATGTACATTTTTCGAGCCGCTAACGATCGAGATGCAGTCATCTCCGGTCCCGATGACACAGTTGTTAATGTTAATATTCTGGGTTCCGGTCACGTGGATCCCATCGGTGTTCGGACTATTCCCCGGTGCTTTCACCTGAAGATTAAACGCGTCGACGTTCACACATTGTTGAAACGTAAGGTGCATTTGTTGTGCGTTTGTTATCTGCAGACTTGATACTCTCACGTTAGTGCATTCATTGAAGGTCACAGCCTGCATTTGCAAAGAGGAAACATTAACATACACGTAGTCACGGACCGACACAAAGTTTTATGTCAATGGAGGCGAATTTAAGGAACGGAAATAGATTGTCAATAGAAAATACAAAGAAAATTAATCTGAAGGCGAGTAGTAGCTTACAGTTGGGGCTTCCTTGCAAGGCTGCAAAACAGAAGAATCAAAATTAGTTGTTAATATTGAATATCAATTGATTGGTACAAATGATTTTGATGGCAAAAATCACTCACGAGGGCTTCGTTGATTTTGCAGGACTTTTCCCACCATGTCCTACCGCTGCCGTCGATTGTGCCTCCGCCTTCAACTCGTAAATTTTGAACGTTATCGAAGAATAGCCACCGTCTTCCGCCATCTTCGTAATCCGAGTGATCCTCGGAAGCTTTGATTGTTCCATAGATCTATCATGTTTGCAATCATAGGAAAAACGTTAACTGTCGATAACGATGATGCACGACTTCACCGAGAGCCCGGAAATCTCACCTGCAATATGAGAGGAGATTTGCAAGGCCCTGAGAAGTTAATTGGCTTAAGACGATAAGTCTTCTGCTTAGGTACCACCATAGTAGCTCCTTGAGAAGATGAACATGCATACTTCCAAGCTTGCTCGAACGCCTACGTCGAAAAACATATAGCACGGTGATCATCATTGAGAGAACAAAACATCCGAAATGAAGAAGTGAAACTGTGAGTACCTGAGAATCGTCTGCTCCATTAGCTTTAGCTCCAAAATCATCGACATTGACTATCTTCGAGTCGTCGGACACGCACTTTGGCATCGTAGTCAAACCGGTCCGGCGAGTAGGGATTACGGTCGTTTCGTCCGACATGAACATGGTCGAAGGTGCGAAAGTACGGATGATACGTCGGGCGGTGATAAGCACGGCCATGATGAAAACCGACGCGAAATGGGTCCTCTATGTAACTGCCGGTGCTAAAGCAGCAGGACAGAGAGATTAATGTGAACAGGAGTGGGAGACAATGAGTGTTTAGGGACATTGTGTACTTCAGTTTCGGACTAAATCGAAGACAAAAGACAATATTGATTGAATACCTGAAAGGATGGGATGTGGTTAATTTGTATTTATAGGCAAGATTGATGGTGGTGTTCCATTTCGACACAATTAATGATACCTATGTCCAATTGCAACTAATTTAATTTTAGAGACATGCTGATGAGGTCAGACGTCATTTAGGTATACATAAGTTGAATAAATATTTTATGGTCGAATTCTTTAATGGTCGAATTCTTTTATTAGTTTTTATACTATGTATAAGTTGTAGAATAAATATTTTTTTTAATCTGTCTTTTAGGTGTTTGTAATTTAATTATATTGTACCTGATTTATTTGAATCATAACCAAAATTTTAAAATCTAAAAAGTTTATAAATAAAAATTTCGAAATAAGAGTAAAAGGATTAAATCATAGAGTACAAGGATTAATAGAAGAATTTGACCAATTCAAGAATGTGTGTGAGAAAGTTACAATAGAAGTTTTGGCTTTTTAGTTTGATGGATATTATTATTCGATTTTGGGGAAATATATATGCACACACGTGTGTATGTGTATATATATATATATGTATGAGAGAAAAATTTTAAAAATTTTAAAAATTTTATGGAAATAATTGAAAATTTTAAATTTGAGGAGTTTAATGATCTTGCGTAATTTTATAACTTCTAAACTCTCTTAACATTTTAAAATTTCATTTTCTAACATAAGATCTTACGTTTCGTGGATAATAAATAAATTTATAAGAACCAACCAAAAGCAATTGTCAGAATTTGTAAATGGTAGTGCATGTGTTGACATGATGCATGTAATGTTTTTCAACGCCAGTTATTCGTTAAAACTAAAACAGCAGGTTGAAGTCAAAGTGGAGGAATTAATTTGCTGCGCTTTAGCCGGAGTTGGTCAGGTGGTTCTCAACAAAAAGTAAAAATACAGTAACAGTACCACCGTTTGTGCATGCATGCATGCGCAAGTAACCATATATATGATCAGATTCATCTGCATATGCAAAGATGACTAGGAGGGGCGGGTGTGGGCGGCTGTCTCTCAAAATTTTAAATTCTCGTATATTTTATATATTATTTTATTAAAAATATTTTTATTTTTTAAAATTTTATAAATTCGTCACTTAACATGAAATCTTTCATCCGTATCTATTATATATACGATGATATGACAGTATTATGCCATAACAGCTCTTAACTGCCATTAAATTATATCATATGTTATAGCTAAATCTATATGGAAAGCCAAACTGACATTCATAAACTAATCTCAAACCTGTATTTGTTGTGTGGAGTGCTTATATTTGACGTAAGGATAATGCGTACACACATTCTTTGACCAATATATTTTTTGTCTAACTGATTATGTGTGATTTATTAATCGATTAATCTTAATTAAATACTATAAAGGTCAAAGCGTGAGATGTACCAAACGTTGACCTTCCCTTAGCTGTTAGACAGAATTAAAAGGCAAATTAGGCAAGTAATAGAATTAGGCAAGTAAAGCATGCAAAAGTGCCGTCCTCTTTTCTAACTCACAATGGATTTACGCCGAAAAGAATGGGAAATGACAATGCCCACAATGGTGCACGAACGAGACAATCGTGGGGGCTCGACCGCCGGAACTTGCCAAAGATGCATGTGCATCATGTGATGCTAATACTCGCAGATAGACCGTGAGATATTGAGACTAGGGTAAAATTATGATGGCTTCCAAAAGTATTTTGAAATATATCTAAATTTTTTAAAATTTATTAAAGATTCATACTCTTAATATAAAATTATATATATGTCCTTGTTAATGCACATATAGTAATCATTGACAGTAAGAGAATTTTACTTTATTTATCGAAGGTTTAATTCCACCCATAAAAATAAATATATTTTATAATTAGTAATTTAAATTTTGTGTAGATGTTCATTTTGTCCGGGGTTCGTTCAAATTTCGTTCGGGTTACATATATATAATTAGTTATTTATATATGTTATTAGGGGTGTACGTAGTTATTATTATATATGTATAAATATATATAATAAGCAATTAAATCAAATATATATATATATATATATAATGCACTAAAATTTTATTTTATTTAATTTTTTTTCTGTTATAAGCCCAAAATCGGAAGCCCGAATCCAGCAGCCCATGTGCTAGCTAGGGTTTGGAGAGAAGACCCCCATCTATGCAGCCGCTTATCAGCTGTTGGATCTGTTGAGATCCAACGACCCAGATGTAGTGAACCTCAGGGTTTTGACCAAAACTTGTCTGCCAACACGCTCTAAGCCCGCCACCCCACAAGCCGATCATTCCTACATGTGCCCGACCAAGATGTTAGTCCGTGACTCATCAATTCCCGAGACCTGCCGCCTTTTCCAGATTCGTCACCGATTGCCTCAAGACAGATGAAAAGGCCTTAGGTAAAAAAATTATTTACCCCGTTCGTGCCCATCTCACAGCCGCCTATCCCAGGCTATGTTCCCTGCCGGTCATTTCCTCGAACAAGCCACAAATACAAAAATAGCAAAAAGAAATAAAAGAGAGATCATCTCCTTTTTTTGAGATATGTGTTGAGATTGCATGATGAGTCTAGAAAGAAGGAAAAAAACCATCAATTATCTAAGCATGAAGTTCTCTGATTGTGAGATTCAATACCTGCCAATCCAGAAGACATGATGTGTTTTTGTATGGGATACATGAATGCTTAGGTAGTACATTACTAGTAGGTCAATCTCTAGACTCGACCCACTAGAGTTATTAATGCAGTCACCAGCGTTGATTAGAAGAATGGCTTAATAACAAGTGTTGTTTTCAGAATCCAACATTACATGCAGCCAGAAAGCGCCAAAAAGAAGTGTCATAGTAGATTCTCTAGCAAGACAGGCATCAGAAGATTATGAGTCCCTGGGTTTTAATTATCCAGATGAGGATTTATTGTACATTTATACTAAAGAAGAAATTAAATCAAGTGACGAATCCTGAAAACTTTAATACGGCATCCAATGCTTTGGGATGAGAATTTGGGGCAATGAAGATTTATTTAGAAAACGTTTGTTATCATTTCACAAATATACCAGAGTCTTTTACCTCAAAAATTGGATAAATTTGAGGCTCGCACTCTGGGGATAAGAGCAGTCATGAAAGAAAATTTAAGTGCTGAGAATATGTGGAAATTCTTTATTAGTAGTCTTTCAATTTCGAGGGTAGAGAGAATTGTCACAAGATATTGTCCTTTACGCATGTACTATGATCTGGTGCAACACATTTTTTGAATAAAAGATAGCCTTATTCATTGTAGTTGAGATTTTTTTACTTCAAGTTTCGACAAAAACATTGATAAGATGAAGCTGGACATACCCAAGCTCAGTGTAATCAGTTGAACTTCGTTGAAGAAAAAAGGTTAAAAGCTATCTCCATGAACAAATGTGTCAGAAGCAAATGATGCGGACTTATGATAGGAAAGTTCATCTAATAGAAGATTGAAAGGACGATCTAGTGATTGAAAAGATCTTGCCAATTCATAAATATTTTTTTGGGAAACAGATGTGATAACTCTGTTAAAAGGTCACATTTTGGGACATTTTTACTTAAGTTATTGAATGTTTAAGAGCTCATTTAGGACCATGTAGATGCATATAGAAGCATTTGTTTGTCGCAGTATTTTAATTTGTCATCAGTGCTACCTTATGGGGAAGATGTTTGTCTAATGATGTGTAGGAATTGAGAGCAAGGAAAAGAGAAAAGGAAATGTCGTGACATAAGGAGACTGCTGAGCAGAATGAAAATACCAAATTGGATTAGAATTTTGAAAGCGAGTCAAGTGCAAGAAGATATTTTTAGCCAGATGTCTCATACTTTTCGTGATCTCTGCCCGAGAAATCTGCCTCGAAGATCCGCCTGGAGGGGTTGGCGCTGCTACAGCCAATCCTGCTGACCACGTTGCCTGCTCTACAGATCCTGTATGTCCTTGGCCGTCTGCAGCGGGATTATGCCGGGTACTCAGTCGAAACCCAGAATGGATCACTGCTATGCTCTGCCCGATACCCACGTGATTTAAGCATGGTTTAGGGTTTCATAGGAATTTCAACACCAAGTCCTAGGGTTAACTTTTCTCTATAAATAGAGGATGAAGCCACATTGAAGAAGACTTTGGTTCCACGTCGATTTGAGCATAAAAGTTAGAGAGAGAATGTCTCACTTTTCTCCGTCAATCCTACTTGTCGTGGCATTTCTCCGTGACAAGCTTGAGGGAGTGGCGTTCTAGGCATCCGAGAGGAGCTAGTTCACTGGGGGCAATTCGTGGTGGCTAAGGGAAGCTCCGGCAGTGCATGTCGAAGGCTTTTCCTCATTCCCTTTGTTCTTTGCTTTAATATTTTATCACGTGGGTTGTAAGGAACAGATAAAACTTGCTTTGTGCTTGTTTATTTTGAACCCCACCATAATTAATCCTATTTGGTGGGAGTTCATTTTGGATGTTTAAGTTTTATTTCAATGAATGATTATTTTTCTATGCTATAATATGTTTTGTTTATGAAGCTTAGTGCCTTAAGGTTGTAGGAGCTACGAGAGTAGCATTCCTTAGGAGATTCTCAGGGTTCGAGAGAATACCTAGGTAACACATCCTTAGTGTTCAAGAGAAACTAGGGACGAACCACATAAGCAAGGGGTTCTAGATACTAACTAGGCCTAATCCACCTTAGAGATAAGGCTAGGATTTCATTCGACTAAAAGGAGTTGTGCATGAACGATAGGTTAGATGTTAATGCTTCTGCAAAAAGGTATTGCCGAGACATATCGTGTTATATGGACCAATAGGATCACTGCAGGGGTTTACACCAACTGGTTTTTCCAGGGCATATTCAATCTGTCGAGTCCCTTACTAGAGATAGCATATGGCACCTTAGTATACTCTGTCGGCATAAGAGGCATAGAGATAAGACTGTTCGGAGAAGTAAACTTAGATTTTCCAGAGTGACTCCTATCACTCATTCCCATAGTAGCTTGTCCTGTGAGAAAGACAAAGTCCTAGAATTAAATCCTACATTTACATTTTATTTTGCCTTGACATTTCCATTTGTTTGCACTCAACACAATTCAATTTGCCACGACATATCCAATTGCACCACCATTCCATTTCCACAACATCCATTTCATTTTGCCACAACATTCTCATTTGTACATACCATCACTAACTTTACTTAGGTGACAGAGTAAAGTGCTTAGACAAACTTATTTGGTTTCATCCAATCCTCGTGGAGACGATACTCACTTATCATTGTATTACTTGTTCGATTGTGTATACTTGCACATATATCCGCACCCATATTTAGTACTCACAAAGAGCATACAAGATGCCTATTAGGAAATGACCATAAGTTGTCAACGAGGTCGTTTCTATAGGAGTGTTAAGTGATCCAATAAATTCATAAGTGAGAAGAATTACACTCGAAAAAGGAAAAAGGAAAAAGGAAAAAGGAAAAAGGAAAAAGGAAAAAGGAAAAAGGAAAAAGGAAAAAGGAAAAAGGAAAAAGAAAAAAGAAAAAAAGAAAAAGAAAAAAGAAAAAAGAAAAAAGAAAAAAGAAAAAAGAAAAATGAAAAATGAAAAAAGAAAAAAGAAAAAAGAAAAAAGAAAAAAGAAAAAAAAGAAGAAAAAATAGAAAAAATAGAAAAAAGTGAAAAAAATGAAAAAAGTGAAAAAATAAAAATGAAAAAAGAAAGAAAAAAGAAAGAAAATTGAAATGAGGGTTCAAAATGAGAATCCGTAAAGATCGTTTTGAAACCAAAGGAAGGATTTGAGTTGAAAACCTAAAAAGGCGACTCAAATGCATTTTGATATTAGGCATCTGGTAAATAAAACCCTCTCAAGAGTTCGGTACTTTGGGATAAGCTTCACAGTTACAAATATTTTGGCAGCAACTGAAGTCTTTTAGACAAAATCTTGTCTCTACACTTCGGGGTTATATCTCGTTGATTAATTTTGAGAGCCTGATACTTTGAAAGGAGCTTCATATCTATAGACGTTTTGGCAACATTTGAGATCTTCTAGATAGAGGCTTACCTCAGTGCTCCAAATTATATCAAGTTAATTGGTTCCTGAACATTCATGCTAGTGATGCTTGAGGCATCTGACTTTTTTTTTTCTTGATTTTTATCCTTTCTATGATTGCCACGACTTTGCAAAAATTCCATTTTTCTCATTTCATGTCTCAATATTGTTCATTTACAATCATATTATAAGTAGATTAACAGAGTTCAAAAGAAAGCAAAAGAATTCTTGGTATTACTTTAAGCTAATCTTTAAATGTAGGAAATCCAAAGTAGCCCTAAACCTTGACACTTATGCTCATTTTTAAAAGAGTGTAGGTCGAGAAAAGATATATGAGCTGAATTCATATGTATATCTATTCAATCCTAAGAAGTTTTGATATGGGGCAAATAAACAAGATGATTTCCCAAAAATGATAAAGATCCTTGAAACTGATGAGGCTTATTGTGCCTCGAATAAAATGCAATGGCAAGGGAGACATTCTTTGATCCTTAGATCCATGAACTCTGACAGATCATAAGACTCAAGAATGAAGTTTTTCACACTTCTTAGTGATATCATCAATAATTGACCAAGAAGCAGACAACTACCTTAATAAGAATGGGCATGTATTGTTTTGATATTCTCTGGTATCTCAAGTCATAACAAAAATTCAAGACACTCTTGTATCAGGCATATTGATCAACATTCTGAATGTCCTTGAAAATAAGAAATATTTTCCACAATTGTAGCTGACATTGAATTCCAAAAGCTTCATAAGAAACCAAGGACAATATTTATCTGGCTGATAGGATGTAATTTTTTATGAATGATGCAAGAATGAGACCATTCAAAGTTAAAGTTTTTGTACTCAAATAAAGATGAGACATGAAAGTACGCATATTGGGGGAATGATCGAAAACCCAGATCATGTTGGGATAACAAGTTTGAAATAAAGAATGTATCGATAAAGAAACCTCGCCGCTCGGAATATCAGGGGTAAAATAGAGAGATAAGAATAGTTTACTTTGAAAAACAAATCATTTATGCCAGTTGGAATGAGAGTTCAAGAAAGAACACTTTTTCTGACATTTTCATGAATAAACAAAAACAAGAGGAGAAAGAATACATGATGACACGAGCTGATCAAATTGCTTTTCCAAAAAGAGAGAAGGCTTTCCAGAACTGAAAAGTTACCACGCCAATATTGGATTAAACTTTAGCCAAGATTAATTAAGTGAAGGCAAAACGAGTTGTCCACTTTGAAGTCAGAAGGAAAACGAAACAACATTTTTGCATCCATGAGAATATCATTTGCATAAGAAAAAGGCATTAAATTTAGACACATTTAATTGCATTCATGTCTTCATAAATAAATGCATAATTCTTTACAAATCTTCCAAGGAAAGGAAAGATTTATGATGACAAGGTCTCGAGAAGAGAAAATCATAATTCAAACCTCAAAAGGAAGAAATCATGTTTGGAGCGGCAGAGTCTCTAGAGCGAAGGAGTCCAATCCACATAAAAATCATTTACTTGGAAGTGGGGCATGTTACCCAACCATTAAGATGTTTACATATGATTTGTGAAAAATGAGGAAGCGATTTTCAATTTTTCTCATTTAATCTTTCCCAAAATTAAAATTTTTGAAAAGTAAGAAAATGATTTTTAAAGTTTTTTACTTAGTAAATTATTTCCAAGAAATCTATAAGAACTTTAGGCATGATATATTCATTTGATATTTTTGAAAATGAGAAATCAATTTTCAAAGTTTCTCATCTGATACGACAAAATTTATATCACTTGAGATTGTTTTTCTTAAAATCAACCTCATCTCGCTTGAGACAGTTTCCCTCGAAACACAAAATTTGGAATTGTTTCACTCGAAACAAAAATTCATCTCACTTAAAATTGTTTTCCTTAAAATCAATTTCGTCTCGCTTGAGACAGTTTCCCTTGAAACACAAAACCTGTAATTGTTTCACTCGAAACAAAAATTTATCTCACCTGATATAACTTCTCTTAAAACAAATTTCTTTTCACTTATTCATTATTTGACATGAATTCCAAAGTTAGCAGAGATCTCACAATTCTATGTTGAAGAAGAAGATTTTAGCAAATAATTAATCCACATCTTCATTTTTGAAAGAAGTGGATCTCAACAAAGATTCGAGAACCTTCGGTTACTTCAAATACAATTGTTAATGACATATGACAATTATTTTTGTAGATTTAAATCCATCACAGAAGGAGGTGGATCATCTTTTCCAATAGAAGAGTTCATAATGAGAAGAACTCGTCCGAGAAGGAAGAAGATGTTCATAATGAGAAGAACTTGTTCAACCTTTTGCACGAATCCATCACATAAGAAGTTGGATCAGCATCACCATTTTGCTCGATTATATCACAGAAAGAGGTAGATCAGCATTAACATTGTCACTCTCGCTCAATTCCATCACAAAAGGAGGTTGACTATAATTTCCAATGGAAGGGTTCATAATGAGAAGAACTCGTCCGAGGAGGAAGAAGAAGTTCATAATGAGAAGAACTTGTTTCCCTTTTGCTCGATTCTATCACAGAAGGAGATATGTCAACATCAACATTTGGTTCGATTCCACCATAGAAGGAGGTGGATCAACATTGCCATTTTTGCTCAAATCCATCACAAAATGAGGTGGATCGTCATTTCCAATGGAAGGGTTCATAATGAGAAGAACTCATCCGAGGAGGAAGAAGAAGTTCATAATAAGAAGAACTTGTTCAAATTTTTACTCAAATTCATCACAGAAGAAGGTGGATCAACATTTCAAAAGAAGGGTTCATAACGAGAATAAATCGTCCGAAGTGAGCGAAAAGTTCATAATAAGAAGAACTTGTAGCTCAGAAGTTTGAACAGTTCAAGCTAAAAATGGTGCTTTATATCTTTGCTCCATTCATGTTCCACAACAATAATCAAAGAGGGGCAGTTGTAATCACCATTTTTACCAAAACCAACCACGTATGCACACCATAACAGCTGCCAGCACCTCAACCCAACCATGGTCTCCCCTGCTCCACGTTCTAGCATCTTCATCAGCAAATCACATACAAACAACAAAGCAAAAAGGATATTTTACATTGGAAAAAAATCTTGTAACATTTTGGGTTATAAAAACCCAAAGGAAAATTGTAACAGCTCCCCCAGATTCTTTCTCTAGAAAAACAAAATCAAAAGTATAGGGAGGACTTTCTCCTCTCCCATCGAAAATCAATACAAAGCAATATCAACAACATTCAAAGGTTTTTTTTACATTTTTTCCAACAGCATTTTTTTAAAAGTAAAGCAATATAAATAAGGGAAGGTTTAGTTACCTTTGGTTTTGAGGCATTGCCGGAGTCTTGGCCCTCGTGGTGGCCGAAATCTTTAGGGGTGCTGGTCGTGAGGAATGAGAGAGTAAAAAGAGGGGCTTTTGGTTGTTTTTACCTTAGGTCGCCTTCTCGGTCGGAATTAGGGGAGGATCGAAAGTGGTGTCGACATCCAAGCTGTTGGCCAGAGTTGGTTTAGGCCTTAGAGTTGGGGGGCTTGGCGCCGCCGGACGTTTGGTAAGGGTGAGAGGAAAATGAAGTTTATTTTTGTTTTAGGTTTAGGTTTAGTTCTTTTTAGGTTAATATTAGGATACATTTAAATTTTGGATTAATTTCCTTTAAGTCCCCCAAGCTTTAGCCGCATATTTGCACCATTGTCATTGATTTTGGACTATTTTGAATTTTATTCTGGATTGTAAGGTTTGATCATGCTAATTTACCTTATTATTTTGTTGAGGTGTTTATTAAGAAGTTTTGGGGTTAATTCTTCTTAGGTCCTTGACATTTAGGCGCCTTTTTACAAAATAATCATCCATTCCTCGTTTTTTAATAATTTTGAATATGATGCTATAGTTTCATTAGTTTTATTTTAATCACTCATTTATATTTTTTATTTCAAAATTAGTTGCTATATTTTATTTTCTTTTATTTTGCCCACTATTTTTATTTATAATCTACTCACTGTTATTTTATTTTATTTTGATCCCTGTTTAATTTCATTTATATTCGAAACATTTTACGACCTCGCGAAAACCCGCTCTGGGGTACGATTCGTGTTATTTATGATCCAGGTAATAGTTAAAAATTAACCCTAACTTCTAATTTTATTCGATTGTTTAATTACTGTATCTTAAATTTTTTCCTTTTAGTTTCAATGTTTATATTTTAGTCATTTCAATTTCAGCTTTTAATTTCCTGCACTATTTTAATTTAAGGTCTATTTTCTGATTTCTTTCATTTTAGTCATTTTACTCTATGTTTTAATTTCAGCTTTGCATTTTAATTTATTTTAATTCAGTCCTTTATGTTTTATAATTACTTTCAATTTTTATTGATAATTTGAATTTTCCTTTAATTTAGTCCTTGATAGATTGTTTGGTTTTTATATTTAATCCTTAAACCTAGAATCTTTTTATTTTAGTCCTTAAATTAGGTGAATTCTTAATTTGGTCCTCATTTTTTTCTTGAGGTTCTGAAATAATTATTTGATGTGCATAATTGATTAAAATTGAGTAGAGAATTGTTTAGAGCCTCCATCTTAGGCCTAATTTCACATTTAGTCCTTAAATTTGGTGAATTTTAATTTAGTCCTCGCTTTTGCTTGAGGTTTCGAATTAATTATTCGATATGTCATAATTGATTAAAATTAATTTAAGTTAATATTAGAGCCTACATTTTTTAGGTTTAATCCTTAGGTTCTTTCAATTTCATAATTTGACACTTTAAGTTAGAGGGAATCCTTAATTAATTCATCTAGTATAATTAGGTTCCATAATTGATTGGTTGATTGCATTTTGATTTTAAATAAGACAATGTTCATATATTAGGGAGTTGTTAGTGTATCTCCCGCTTTTGCTCGGGGTGACGCTATTGATTCTCGAAGTAAATCAGCATCCTTTTCAAAATCCACATCATGATTTTTTTTAAATTATTAAGGCAATGTACATTTACTGTGATTGATAATGAAGCTTCCGCTTTTCCTTAGAGATAGTCGTTATTAGTTTTGGTAAATTGACATCCTTTAAAAAAATATACATACATAGTGGATTTTAAATTAAATAAAATTTCAAACTCAAAACTTTCAATTTTTTTAAAAATATAGGGTAATCAAATAGGTACCAATTTTGGGCGCTGGGGGTGTTAATCATTCCCCACGCGTAACTGACTCCCGAACCTAATTTCTGATTTCACAACCAAAACTTGGTATTTTTGATAAAATAAAATGTTTTATTAAATTTACTTGATTTTAGGAGTCCAATTTCACCTTTAAAAATGATTGGTGACGACTCCCCATTTCGTTTCACAATATTTTCCCAAAAAAGTAGTATCGGTCTTTTCTCACCGAAAATCGGTTACGACAAAGGTAAACAAATAGGCTAATCTACGTGTCAAGAATTAATTGGTGGAAAAATAAAATGGACACCAAGATGTTCTATAATAACCTCTGAATTTCCATAAATGAAAATGAAACATCAATTTCCATAAAGATGTATAATACATTTCTCCCATCATATTTTAAAGCAATATTCAATTTATCAACTCATTACACTCAAACATGGAAATGTGACATCCTTCCATTGACAGTACGACAGGTTTAAGAGATTTCCAATGTTTCCTCACCAAAGTGCAGACACAAAGAAATAATCTCTCTAACCACTAGTTGATTAAAGTAAAATCTTACCGAAAGTATCGTAAGAAAAATGGCGATACCAACACCATCACACTTCAGCATATGGTTTTATCGTTCCTTTTACCCATATCATATTTGAACAACAGTTTAAAAATATTTCTGGATTCGTCGCTGAACGAATGCCCCCCGAAGTTAAACTGACTCTCTACATTTCATACACCAGAAAGACGCTGTGAATTTGGTAATATTGCTCTTCTTTCAACCCAATAAAACAACACTCAAAATAGGAACGATTGAGGCAGCGTCGATGCTATTGTTTTATATTTTCCAGCCATTGATTTCAATGATGAGAATTAGAAATGATTTTTTTTATGAATATTAGGTTTTTAGCTTCTTCTTTTTAGATAGAAAAGATTCAAACCATTTCAATAAAAATCGCTTTCAAATAAAAGGTTCTGTTACTACATTTCGGTTGATATATTTTTGATAAGGTAGAAAGGTATTATATTTAGTCAAATGTCGGAAATCGAATCCACACAAGGTGGGATAATACGAGTATCCCTGACCACTCGGTCGATTAATGGATCTCGATTTCGGTTGATATATTAACATTATACATAAATATATTTCATATTTTATAGTTTAACAGATAGGCTTGTCTTAATTCTGTGACGAGCAAGGCGGGGAAACATCTCCTGTATAAGATAACCTAACATTAGAACACGAAGCTTGTGTATTATCATCTTCTTCAGCCCTTAAAGCCACGTTCTGCAAGTAGATTCCCCGGCAAGGAACGCTCTGGCTGCAATCGAATTTCATGGCCACGCCGGAGGCACTCGTTCCTCTTATGTTCTGGTAAAGCACGTCGCTCACTTGCACAGCTGAACCCTGCATGCATGCATATATGTTTCATCAACCTAAATAATTGATATATTTAAAACCTAGAGTAAACTATGAATTTAATCATCGAACTATTCTCGCAGCTTCGTTTCAGTCACCCAACTAATTGTTTTTTCCAAAATCATACATAAAGTTATGTTTTGGTTACCAACCGTTAAAAAGTTAACAAAATTGTTGACAGGACAAATTTTTATTTTTTATCTTTCAAAATGATATGACATTATCTTATGGTGACATGTTAACATCACCTTAATTTTTTAAAGGTAGGTGACAAAAATGTAATGTTAGGAATGATTTTGAAAAAAAAATAGTTGGGCGACTAAAATAAAACCACATGAATATTTACGTGACTAAATACGTAATTTACCCTAAAATTTACTGGTAGAAGAAAAGAAATTTTACCTGTTTGCGACATGTTTTTTGTTGATCGCAATAATTTTGATCAATAATGATAGGGTTAGTGACGTTGTTCATCACAATATTTTGGAACTTGATATTTCTAGCATATCCCGATCCACCCTGTAATAAAAATTCGACCATATTAAAATATTGTAATATATAATTGAAGAAGATATTATCAGAAGAGATAATCATAAATCCCGAACTTATAACGTAAAATAAATATGGAAGATACTAGAAATAATAGTTTTTTTTATTAATCTAGAGTAAGTACAAGATAATATATGTTCAAAGATAACTCTCAATCTTTTGACATTGAACACTCACACCCCTGACATTCTCGGTGCTCGAACCAGAGTCCTCAAGGAATGATATAGTTTAATATAGGCAATGAATTTTTATTTGAAAGCCTTTACAATTTCGTAGGAATTAGGCAATGGATGAATGAATTTCTTGGTGGATGGTTGAAACTTTAGGTAAACAAATTGTGAATAGCAAGTCAAGAAGCAAGTGGAAAACTAATGAAAAGCGGTTGTTTGAAGTCGTTGCCATGTTGTAATCATTTTTCAGTTTTTAATTAAATTATAGAGGTTTTGATTCTTGTTATTCACAATTATTTTACGAAATTTTTTTAAACTCAACTCGATACCAATGCATCAAAAATGAATTTTATATCGAATTAATTACCTGCCAAGTCTTTATTCTCACTCCATTGGACGTTCCTGAAAGTGTCGCTTTATTAACTATTACATTGGACACAAAAGCCGCAGAATTTCCGGCTCCTAAGCTCCCAATGCTGCAAATAGAACAATTCCCATTAGAAAATTTTACTTTAAAATGTGACTTAATTCGAAAACTGTACGTTTGTCAAACTCGAGACCTGATGCCATGGCCCGGACCACAAGTTATACCGGTCGCATGTACATTTTTCGAGCCGCTAACGATCGAGATGCAGTCATCTCCGGTCCCGATGACACAGTTGTTAATGTTAATATTCTGGGTTCCGGTCACGTGGATCCCATCGGTGTTCGGACTATTCCCCGGTGCTTTCACCTGAAGATTAAACGCGTCGACGTTCACACATTGTTGAAACGTAAGGTGCATTTGTTGTGCGTTTGTTATCTGCAGACTTGATACTCTCACGTTAGTGCATTCATTGAAGGTCACAGCCTGCATTTGCAAAGAGGAAACATTAACATACACGTAGTCACGGACCGACACAAAGTTTTATGTCAATGGAGGCGAATTTAAGGAACGGAAATAGATTGTCAATAGAAAATACAAAGAAAATTAATCTGAAGGCGAGTAGTAGCTTACAGTTGGGGCTTCCTTGCAAGGCTGCAAAACAGAAGAATCAAAATTAGTTGTTAATATTGAATATCAATTGATTGGTACAAATGATTTTGATGGAAAAAATCACTCACGAGGGCTTCGTTGATTTTGCAGGACTTTTCCCACCATGTCCTACCGCTGCCGTCGATTGTGCCTCCGCCTTCAACACGTAAATTTTGAACTTTATCGAAGAATAGCCACCGTCTTCCGCCATCTTCGTAATCCGAGTGATCCTCGGTAGCTTTGATTGTTCCATAGATCTATCATGTTTGCAATCATAGGAAAAACGTTAACTATCGATAACGATGATGCACGACTTCACCGAGAGCCCGGAAAACTCACCTGCAATATGAGAGGAGATTTGCAAGGCCCTGAGAAGTTAATTGGCTTAAGACGATAAATCTTCTGCTTAGGTACCACCATAGTAGCTCCTTGAGAAGATGAACATGCATACTTCCAAGCTTGCTCGAACGCCTACGTCAAAAAAAAAAAAACATATAGCACGGTGATCATCATTGAGAGAACAAAACATCCGAAATGAAGAAGTGAAACTGTGAGTACCTGAGAATCGTCTGCTCCATTAGCTTTAGTTCCAAAATCATCGACATTGACTATCTTTGGAGTCGTCGGACCACGCACTTTGGCATCGTAGTCGAACCGGTTCGCCGAGTAGGGATTACGGTAGTTTCGTTTGTTATGAACATGGTCGAAGGTGCGAAAGTACGAATGATAGGACGTCGGGCGGTGATAAGCACGGCCATGACGAAAACCGACGCGAAATGGGTCCTCTATGTAACTGCCGGTGCTAAAGCAGCAGGACAGAGAGATTAATGTGAACAGGAGTGGGAGACAATGAGTGTTTAGGGACATTGTGTACTTCAGTTTCGGACTAAATCGAAGACAAAAGACAATATTGATTGAATACCTGAAAGGATGGGATGTGGTTAATTTGTATTTATAGGCAAGATTGATGGTGGTGTTCCATTTCGACACAATTAATGATACCTATGTCTAATTGCAACTAATTTAATTTTAGAGACATGCTGATGGGTGATGAAGTCAGACGTCATTTCTCTTGATTTTATTCTCATTTACCGACATATACGTGTCCCCTACTCAATTTTGGTCATACATATATTCATTTGGCTTTTAATGTGTAAGAAAATTTAAATGGTCTAATTTTTTATTAGTTTTTATACTATGTATAAGTTGTAGAATAAATATATATTTTTTAATTTGAGTCTTTTAGGTGTTTGTAATTTAATTATATTAATTCTACATGATTTATTTGAATCATAACCAAAATTTTAAAATCTAAAAAGTTTATAAATAAAAATTTCCAAATAAGAGTAAAAGGATTAAATCATAGAGTACAAGGATTAATAGAAGAATTTGACCAATTTAAGAATTTGTGTGAGAAAGTTACAATAGAAGTTTTGGCTTTTTAGTTTGATGGATATTGTTATTCGATTTTGGGGAAATATATACACACACGTGCGTGTATATGTATTGTGTGTGTGTGAGAGAGAGATTTTAAAAAATTTATGGAAATAATTGAAAATTTTCAAATATTTGAGGAGTTTAATGATCATATAGGGTGAAATGAAAATTTTCGCCTTTGATTGTCTCTAAAGATGTAATAAACTTTAATTCATGAACCCACTATAAATAAATTCAAACACTACCCATAAAACGCATCATCATTATGTTAGTAAATCATTAAAATAAACCTAAATTATCAATATTTCTGACAAACGATACCTTATGATTCATTGATAAATAGGAACGATCAAAAGAGAGATGGGTGGGAGTAATGGCTCCCTAAAAAATTTAAATTATCATATATAATTTTTTTGTATTTTGAATTGATAATATATTTTCATTCTCTCGTAATTTATAACTTCACGACTCTCTTAATATTTTAAAACTTCATCCTCTAACATAAGATTTTACGTCTATTACTGTGATAATATATAAATTTATAATAACCAAACCAAAAGCTATTGTTAGTAATTTGTAAATGGTAGTGCATGTGTTGACAAGATGCATGCAGATGTTTTTCAGCACCAGTTATTCGTTAAAAACAGCAGGTTGAAGTCAAAGTGGAGGAATTAATTTGCTGCGCTTTAGCCGGAGCTATTCAGGTGGTTCACAACAAAAAGTAAAAATAACTATACCTAACGCACATCCAGTAACAGTACCACCGTTTATGCATGCATGCATGCATGCGCAAGTAAATATATATATATGATCAGATTCATATGTATATGTAAAGATGATGAGAAGGGACAGGTGTGGACAGTCGTCCCTCAAAATTTTAGATTCTAGTATATTTATATATTATTTTTATTGAAAAATATATTTTTACTTTTTAAAATTTTATAAATCCGTCCCTTAACATGAAATCTTTGATATGTCTTTACGTATATATACAACGAATATGACAGTTAGTATTATTCCATAACTGCTCTTAACTGCCATGACATTATATTCATATGTTATAGCTAAATCTATAATGGAAAGTCAAAGCGTGAGAAGTACCATACGTTGACCTTCCCTTAGCTGTTAGACAGAATTCAAAGGCAAATTAGACAAGTAATAGAATTAGGCAAGTAAAGCATGCAAAAGTGCCATCCTCTTTTCTAACTCACAATGGATTTACGCCGAAAAGAATGGGAAATGACAATGATCACAATGGTGCACGAATGAGGCAATCGTGGGGGCTCGACGACCGGAACTTGCCAAAGATGCATGTGCAATCATGTGATGCTAATACTCGCAGATAGACCGTGAGATATTGAGACTAGGGTAAAATTATGATGGCTTCCAAAAGTATTTTCAAATATATCTAAATTTTTTAAAATTTATTAAAGATTCGTACTCTTAATATAAAATTATGTATATGTCCTTGTTAATGCACATATAGTAATCCTTGACAGAACGAGAATTTTACTTTATTTATTGAAGGTTTAATTCCACTCATAAAAATAAAATATATTTTATAATTAGTTATTTAAATTTTGTGTAGATGTTCATTTTTTTGGGGGTTCGTTCAAATTTCGTTCGGGATACATATATATAATTAATTATTTATATATGTTATTAGGGGTACGTAGTTATTATTATATATGTATAAATATATAATAATATGCAATTAAATTGAATATATATATATATATAATGCATTAAAATTTAATTTTATTTAATTTTTTCTGTTATAGGCCCAAAACCGGAAGCCTGAATCCAGCAACCCATGTTCTAGCTAGGGTTTGGAGAGAATACCCCCATCTGTGTATCCACTTATCAGTTGTTGGACCTGTTGAGATCCAACGACCCAGATGCAGTGAACCTTAAGGTTTTGATCTAAATTTTTCTGCCACCACGTGCCAAGCCCGCCGCCTCCACGCGCCGATCATTCATACACGTGCCCGACTAAGATGATAGCCCGTGACTCATTGATTCCCAAGACTTGCCACCGTATCCAGATTCGTCGCCGATTGCCTCGAGACAGACGAAAATGCCTCGGGTAAAAATTATTTACCCTGTTCGTGCCCACATCACAGCCGCCTGTCCCAGACCGTGTTCCCCGCCGGTCGTTTCCTCGAACAAGCCACAAATACGAAAATAGGAAAAAGAAACAAAAGAGAGATCAATCTCTTTTTTTGAGATATGTGTTAAGGTTGCATGATGAGTCCAGAAAGAAGAAAAAACTGTCAATTATCTAAGCAAGAAGTTAGCTGATTGAGAGATTCGATACCTGCCAATCTAGGAGACATGATGTGTTTTTGTATGGGATACCCGAATGCTTAGGTAGTACATTACTACTAGGTCAATCTCTAGACTCGACCCACTAGAGTTCTTAATGCAGTCACCAGCATTGATTAGAATAATAGCTTAATAGCAAGTGTTGTTATGAGAATCTGACATTAAATGTGAGCTAGAAAGTGCCAAAAATGAGTGACATACTAGATTATCTAGCAAGATGGGCATCAGAATATTATTAGTCCATGTGTTTTAATTATCCAGATGAGGATTTATTATACATTTCTACTGAAGAAGAAATTAAATCAGGTGAAGAATCTTGAAAACTTTAATGCGGCATCGAACGCTTTGGGATGAGAGTTTGGGGCAATGAAGATTTCTTCAGAAAACTTATGTTATCCTTTCACAAACAGGCCGGAGTCTTTTTCATCAATAATTGGGTAAATTTGAGGCTCGCACTCTGGGGATAAGATAAGTCATGAAAGAAAATTTAAGTGCTAAGAACATGTGGAAATTCCTCGTTAGTCGTCTTTCAACTTCAAGGGTAGTAAGAATTGTCACAAGATATTGTCTTTGGTTATGTACGCATGTACTTTGATCTGGTGCAACATATTTTTGGAATAAAAGATAATCTTATTCATTGTTGTCGAGATTTCGTCACTTCAAGTTTCGACCAAAACATAGATAAGACGAAACTGGACGTACCCAAGCTCAATGTAATCAGTTGAATTTCGTTAAAGAAAAAAGGTTAAAATAAGCTATCAACCATGGACAAATGTGTTAGAAGCAAATGATGTGAGCTTATAAAAGGAAAGTTCGTCTAATAGAATATTGAAAGGGTGATCTAGTGATTGAAAAGATCTTGCCAATTCAAAAATATTTTCGTGGGAAATGAATGCTTGATTAGGAAAGGATCATACGTTGTCAATAAGGTCATTTTCGAAGGAGTGTTAAGTGATCCAATAAATTCAGAATTGAGAAGAATTACACTTGAAAAAGGAAAAAGGAAAAATAGAAAAAATAGGAAAAATGAAAAAGGGAAAAATGAAAAAAAGACAAAAATGAAAAAAAAAAAATTGAAATGAGGGTTCAAGACGAGAATCCACAAAGATCGTCTTGAAACTAAAGGAAGGATTTGAGTTGGCTCAAATGCATTTTGATATTAGGCATTCGGTAAATAAAACCCTCTCAAGAATTTGGTACTGTGGGATAAGCTTCACAACTGCAAACATTTTGGCAGCATTTGAAGTCTTTTAGACAAAAGCTCGTCTCTACGCTTAGGGGCTGTATCTAGTTGATTAATTCTGAGAGCCTGATACTTTGATAGGAGCTTCATATCTATAGACGTTTTGAAAACATTTGAGATCTTCTAGACATAGGCTTACCTCAGTGCTCCAAATTATATCAAGTTGATTGGTTCCTGAACATTCATGCTAGTGATGCTTGAGGCATCTGACTTTTTTTTTTCTTGATTTTTATACTTTCTATGACTGCCACGACTTTGTAAAAAATTCCAATTTCCTCATTTCAAGTCTTAATATTGTTCATTTACAAGCATATTATAAATAGATTAACAGAGTTCAAAAGAAAGCAAAATATTTCTTGGTATTACTTTAAGCTAATATTAAATATAGGGAATCCAAAGTAGCCTTAAACCTTGACACTCATGTTCATTTGTAAAAGAGTAGGTCGAGAAAAGATATATGAGCTGAATTCATATGGATAACTATTCAATCCCAAGATGTTTTGATCTGGGGCAAATAAACAAGATGATTTCTCAAAAATGATAGAGATCCTTGAATAAAATGCAATGGCAAGGGAGACATTCTTTGATTCTTAGAACCATGAAGTCTGACAGATCATAAGACTCAAGAATGAAAAGTTTCAAACTTCTTAGTGACATCATCAATAACGGCCCAAGAAGCAGACGACTGCCTTAATAAGAATGTGTATGTATTGTTTTGAAATTCTCTTGTATCTCAAGTCATAACAAAAATTCAAGGCACTCCTGTATCAGGCATATATTTTATTTGGGGTGTACGTAGTTATTATTATATATGTATAAATATATGTTAGGCATGGCTCATAAATATACCGAGAAAGTCTCGTAGTGGGGGGTTACGATTATGTGGATTGGGAGTGCAGGGGCTGCGGCCCTCGGTATGGTACATTTTTATTTTTGTAAATGTGTACCAGTGTTTATTTATTATAAAAAGAAATGTAACCTAAACCTATGAGACATTGAATTGAATAGAATAAAAATTCTAGCGATTCTTCAACAATTCTGTTGTGTTCATTGCCTCCCTCTTATGAACACATGGTGACTACTCTTACATATGGGAAAGAGACTATCAAAATTAAGGAGAATACTGCAGCCTTGTTGGCTCACAACCAATGGAAGCAGAATGCAGGAGAAAGCCCTCAAGCTGATAGCTTATATGTCAAGGGTAATCGAGACCGTGGACGGAAGCCAGAGAAGGCAGGGTCTGGGAAGCAGAATTTCGGATCCAAATCTAGGGATAAGAAGACAATTCACTGTTACAAGTACAAGGAGGCAGGACATATGAAGTGAAACTGTCCGAAGTTGAAAAAGTAGACTGACGAGAACCGTGATGACTCATCCAAGTCTATGAATGTGGTCGAGGATGACAAATCTGATTACAGTGAGGGTGATATGCTCTCTAGTTCAACGACTCAATTGACGGATGCTTTGATTCTTGATTCTAGATGTTCTTATCACATCACGCCAAATAGGGAATGGTTTTCGACATACATGTCGGTTAATTCTGGTTCTGTTTATTTGGATGATCATCGATGTTGCAATATTGTTGGTATTGGTGATGTCAGAATTAAGATGTATGGTGATTCTATTAGGACATTGTTTGGTGTTTGACATATCCCAGATTTGAAGAAGAATTTGATTTCTGTGGGCACTTTGCACAAGAATGGTTTCATCCCTAAGGCTGATAAGGATAGAGAAACCATTCGGATGGTTAAAGGAGCTTTGATTGTGATGAAAGGAAAGATGATTGCATGAAATATTTACAGATTATTAGGGAGTATCGTTGTAGGTGGAGTTCATTCTGTTGAGTCCTGTGATGATACTACCAAACTGTGGCATATGCATCTTGCTCATCTTAGTGAACGTGGTATGGCGGAATTACATAAAAGAATTTTTTTGCATGGTGTTAAAAGTTATAAGCTCGATTTTTACAAGTATTATGTTCTTGGCAAACAAACTAAAGTTCGTTTCAAGACTGGGAAGCACACAACTGAAGGGATTCTTGATTATGTGCATTCTGATGTATGGGGGCTTTCCACGACATCGTCTTTGGGTGGATCTAGGTATTATGTTACTTTTGTTGACGATTTTTCATGGAAAGTTTGGGTGTATTTTTTGAAAAAGAAGTCTGACATTTTTGAGAAGTTCAAGCTGTGGAAAACTGAGGTAGAAAACCAAAAAAGACGAAAAAGAAAGTGTTTGCGGTCTGAAAATGGTACGCAGTACACAGATTCACAGTTTATAAACTTTTGTAAGGAGCATGTGATTAAGAGGTATTTTACAGTGCACAAGATACCACAACAGAATGATGTTACGGAACGGATGAACAAGTCATTGATGAAAGAGCCAGATGTTTGCGGTTAAATACGGGGCTTCCCAAACACTTCTTGGCTGAGGCTGTTAACATGGCGTGTTATCTTATCAATAGATCGCCAAGGGCATCATTGGCTGGGAAAGTTACAAAAGAGGTATGGACTGGTCATGATGTTACTTTTGATCACTTATGGATTTTTGGCTGTCCTTTTTATGTGCATGTACTTGCTGATGAGAGATCCAAACTTGATACAAAATTGAAGGAGTGCATTTTTTGGGTTACAAGAAATGTGTTAAAGGATTCAAGTTTTGGGATACAGTTGCGAAGAAAATTGTGATCAGTAGAGATATAGTGGTTCCGCTACGGATGATTTGCAGGATTATAGTCTCGCCAGAGACAAGGTAAGACGGACGAATATAAATCCTCCAAACATATTTGGTTTTGAAGACTTGGTCTCTTTGGCACTTACTGTTAGCAGTGATGATCCGATTACTTTTCATGATGTTGTTACTAGTCAGGAAAATGACAAGTGGATGGCTGCCATGGTTGAAGAGATAGAGTCTTTGAATCACAATCGTACATGGAGTTAGTTCACTTTCCTGAGGGTAAGAAGCCGATTAGTTGGAAATGAGTGTATAAGAAGAAACCAGCAGTAACAGAAAAAGAGGGGGAGAAGTTCAAGGGTTTTCACAGTAGAAAGGAGTTGATTATGATGAAATATTTTCTCATGTGGTCAGGCACACTTCAATTCGAGCAGTACTTGCATTAGTGGCTAGTTGGGATTTGCATTTAGAGCAGATGAACGTTAAAACTGATTTTTTGCATGGTGATTTAGAGGAGCAGATCTACATGCAGTAGCCTGAAGGTTTCAATCAACCTGGAAATGAGCATTTAGTTTGCAGATTGAAGAAATCTTTGTACGGGTTGAAACAGTCTCCGAGACAATGGTACAAATGGTTTGACTCCTATATGATCAAGATTAGCTACAAACGATGTGAGTATGATTGTTGTGTCTATGTTAAGAGCCTTGATGATGGTTCTTTTATTTTCTATTACTGTATGTTGATGATATGTTAATTACTGCGAAGAACATGGATGATGTTATCAGTTTGAAAACTTTATTGAGTCAGGAATTTGATACGAAAGATTTAGGTACTACAAAGAAAATTCTTGGAATGGAAATTTGCAGGGACAGAGACTCAAGGAAACTGTGGCTATCTCAACGGGGTTATGTTGAGAAAATTCTAGAAAGGTTTGCGATGAGCAGCGCAAAACCAGTGAGTACTCCATTGGCGAATCACTTTAAGCTCTCATCAGAACAGTGCCCTAAGACAGATAAGGAAGCTAAAGATATGGCAAAGGTTCTGTATTCTAATGTTGTTGGCTGCTTGATGTATGCAATGGTATGCGCTCATCCTGATTTAGCTCATGCTGTTAGTCAAGTTTGTAAGTACATGTCTAAACCTAGTAAGCAACATTGGTAAGAAGTCGGATCCTTAGGTACTTAAAGGGTACTATGGGACATGGAATTGTTTTTGGTAGTTAGCGGGATAATCCTTTGGTTGTAGGAAATGTGGATTCAGACTATGCGGGTGACTTTGATAATAGAAGATCTACGACATGGTATGTCTTTACTCTTGGTGGAGGGCCTATTTGTTGGAAGTTTAATGTTCAATCTATTGTGGCATTATCTAAAAAATGAAGCTGAATACATGGCACCAGTTGAAGTTGTAAAAGAAGCTTTATGGTTTACTGGTTTAGTGAAGGAGTTGGGTGTTCAGCAAGGTGGAGTTCAGTTGCTTTGTGACAATCAAAGTACTATTCATTTGGCTAAGAATCAGATATATCGTGCTAGAACTAAGCATATTGATGTAAGGTTTCACAAGATCAAAGAGTTGGTTGCATCTGGAGAGATTTTTTTCCAGAAGGTACATACTGATGAGAATGCCGCTGATATGTTCACCAAGCCAGTTACGATAGACAAGTTCATGCATTTCTTGGACTTGTTGAATGTTTCGAGTTGTTAAAGAAGTAAGGTAACCCAACCTACATTGAAAGTTTCTTAAGGGGCAGGATATTTGCTAAGGTGGATATTTGTTAGGTATGACTCATAAATATACTGAGAAAGGCTCATAGTGGGGGTTACGATTATGTGGGTTGGGAGTGCGACGGTATGGTACAGGGTTATTTTTGGAAATATGTACCAAGGTTTATTTATTATAAAAGGAGATGTAACCTAAACTTATGAGACATTGAATTGAATAGAATAAAAATTCTAGCGACGCCTAAGCCACTAAGGACGTAAGCACATTGCTGAACCTCGTTAAAATTCTTGTGTTTTTTTTCATTTTCTTTACCCGATTCTTCAACAATATATATAATAAGCAATTAAATCGGATACATATATATATAATGCACTAATTTTTTTTTCTGTTATAGGCCCAAAATCGGAAGCCCGAATCCAACAACCCATGTGCTAGCTAGGGTTTGGAGAGAAGACCTCCAATCTACGCAACTGCTTATCAGTTGTTGGATCTGTTGAGATCCAATAACCCATATGCAGTGAACTTTAAGGTTTTGATCTAAACTTGTCTGCCACCACACGCCAAGCCCGCCACCTCCACTCACCGATCATTCCTACACGTGCCCGACCAATATGCTAACCCGTGACTCATCGATTCTCGAGACCCGCCGCCAGATTCGTCGCCTACTCAATTTTGTTCATACATATATTCATTTGGCTTTTAATGTGTAAGAAAATTTAAATGGTCAAATTTTTTATTAGTTTTTATACTATGTATAAGTTGTAGAATAAATATATATTTTTTAATTTGAGTCTTTTAGGTGTTTGTAATTTAATTATATTATTGTACCAGATTTATTTGAATCATAACCAAAATTTTAAAATCTAAAAAGTTTATAAATAAAAAATTCCAAAGAAGAGTACAAGGATTAAATCATAGAGTACAAGGATTAAATCATAGAGTACAAGGATTAAATCATAGAGTACAAGGATTAATAGAAGAATTTGACCAATTTAAGAACGTGTGTGAGAAAGTTATAATAAAAGTTTTGGCTTTTTAGTTTGATGGATAGTGGTATTCGATTTTGAGGAAATATATATACACACGTGTATATATATATGTGTGTGAGAGAGAGAGAGAGGGAAATTTTAAAAATTTTATGGAAATAATTGAAAATTTTCAAATATTTGAGGAGTTTAATGATCATATAGGGTAAATTCATGAACCCACTGTAAATAAATTCAAACACTACCCATAAAACTCATCATCAATATGTTAATAAATCATTAAAATAAACCTAAATTATCAATATTTCTAACAAACGATACCTTATGATTCATTGATAATTAGGAATGGATCGAAGAAGAGGCGGGTGGGAGTAATCGTTCTCTAAAAATTTTAAATTATCATTTAATTTATATATTTTCTTTATATTTTGAATTAATAATCTGTTTTCGCTCTCATAATTTTATAACTTCACGGCTCTCTTAATATTTTAAAATTACATCTCATAACATAAGATCTTGCGTCTGTTCCTGCCGATACCAAACCAAAAGCAATTGTCAGTAATATGTAAATGGTAGTGCATGTGTTGACTTGATGCATGCAGATGTTTTTCAACACCAGTTATTCGTTAAAACTAAAACAGCAGGTTGAAGTCAAAGTGGAGGAATTAATTTGCTGCGCTTTAGCCGGAGCTGGTCAGGTGGTTCTCAACAAAAAGTAAAAAACCTAATAGCTTGATAAAAAACATGAAGCTGTATAACTATACATAAAGCACATCCAGTAACAGTACCACCGTTTATGCATGCCTGCATGCGCGAGTAACCATATATATGATCAGATTCATCTGTATATCTAAAGATGATGAGAAGGGACGGATGTGAGTAGTCGTCCCTCCAAATTTTAAATTATCGTATATTTTATATATTACTACTTTTATTAAAAAAAATATTTTTACTTTCTAATATTTTATAATTTCGTCCCTTAATATGAAATCTTTCATCTGTCTCTACGTGTATATATACGATGAATATGACAGTTAGTATTATACCATAACTGCTCTTAATTGCCATGAAATTATATTCGTATGTTATAGCGAAATCTATAATGGAAAGTCAAACTAACATTCATAAACTAATCTCAAACCTGTATTTGTTGTGTGGAGTGCTTATATTTGACAAGGATAATGCGTACACATTCTTCTACTATATTTTTTTGTCTAACTGATTATATGCGATTTATTGATCGATTAATCTTAATTAAATACTATAAAAGTCAAAGCGTGAGATGTACCAAACGTTGACCTTCCCTTAGCTGTTAGACAGAATTCAAAGGCAAATTAGGCAAGTAAAACATGCAAAAGTGCCATCATCTTTTCTAACTCACAATGGATTTACGCCGAAAAGAATGGGAAATGACAATGATCACAATGGTGCACGAATGAGACAATCGTGGGGGCTCGACCGCCGGAACTTGCCAAAGATGCATGTGCAATCATGTGATGCTAATACTCGCAGATAGACCGTGAGATATTGAGACTAGGGTAAAATTATGATGGCTTCCAAAAGTATTTTGAAATATATCTAAATTTTTTAAAATTTATTAAAGATTTGTACTCTTAATATAAAATTATGTATATGTCCTTGTTAATGCACATATAGTAATCATTGACAGTAAGAGAATTTTACTTTATTTATCGAAGGTTTAATTCCACCCATAAAAATAAAATATATTTTATAATTAGTTATTTAAATTTTGTGTAGATGTTCATTTTGTCCGGGGTTCTTTCAAATTTCGTTGGGGTTACATATATATAATTAGTTATTTATATATGTTATTAGGGGTGTATGTAGTTATTATTATATCATTTTGTCCGGGGGTTCTTTCAAGTTTCCGGAGGAGTGTTAAGTGATCCAATAAATTCAAAATTGAGAAGAATTACACTCAAACAAATAAAATAGAAAAATAGAAAAAAAATAGAAAAAATGAACAAAAATAAAAAAAAATAAAAAAAATAAAAAAATGAAAAAATAAATAAAAAAATTGAAAGGAGGGTTCAAGACGAGAATCTGCAAAGAGCGTACTGAAATCAAAGGAAGTTTTTGAGTTGAAAACCTGAAAAGGCGACTCAAATGCATTTTGATATTAGGCATCTGGTAAATAAAACCCTCTCAAGAGTTCGATACTTTGGGATAAGCTTTACAACTACAAACATTTTGGCAACATCTAAAGTCTTTTAGACAAAAGCTTGTCTCTACGCTTCTGGGCTGTATCTAGTTGATTAATTCTGTGAGCCTGATACTTTGAGAGGAGCTTCACATCTACAGACGGTTTTGCAACATTTGAGATATTCTAGGAAGAGGCTTACCTCAGTGTTCCAAATTATATCAAGTTGATTGGTTCCTGAACATTCATTCTAGTGGTGCTTGAGGCATCTGACTTTTTTTCTTGATTTTTATCCTTTCTATGATTGCCACGACTTTGTAAAAATTCCAATTTTCTCATTTCAATTTTCAATCTTGTTCATTTACAAGCATATTATAAGTAGATTAACATAGTTCAAAAGAAAGAAAAAGATTTCTTGGTATTACTTTAAGCTAATCTTAAATATAGGGAATCCAAAGTAGTCCAAAACCTTGACACTCATGTTCATTTGTAAAAGAGTACGTCGAGAAAAGATATATGAGCTGAATTCATATGGATAACTATTCAATCCCAAGATGTTTTGATCTGCGGAAAATAAAGAAGATGATTTCTCAAAAATGATAGAGATCCTTGAAATTGATGAGGCTTATTATGCCTCGAATAAAATGCAATGGCAAGGGAGACATTCTCTGATTCTTAGAACCATGAAGTCTGACAGATCATAAGACTCAAGAATGAAAGTTTTCACACTTCTTAGTGACATAATTAATAACGAACCAAGAAACAGACGACTGCCTTAATAAGAATGAGCATGTATTGTTTTGAGATTCTTTGGTATCTCAAGTCATAACAAAAATTCAAGGCACTCCTGTATCAGGTATATTGATCAACATTATGAATGGACTTGAAAATAAGAAATCTTTTCTGTAATTAAAGCTGACATTGACATTCAAAAGCTTCATAAGAAACAAAGGACAATGTTTATCTGGATGATAGGATGTAATTTTTTATGAATGATGCAAGAGTGAGACCATTCAAAGTTAAAATTTTTGTACTCAAATAAAGATGAGACATGAAAGTACGCACATTGGGGGCATGACCAAAAACCAAATCATGTTGGGATAACAAGTTTGAAATCCAGAATGTATTGATAATAAACCTCATCGCTCGGAATATCAGGGGCGGAATAGAGATATAATAAGAGTTTACTTTAAAAAGAAAATCATTTATTCTTCAATTGGAACAAGAGTTCAAGAGAGAACACATTTTCTGACATTTTCATGAAGAACCAAAAACAAGAGGAGAGAGAAGACATGATGACACGAGCTAATCAGATTGCGTTTCCAAAAAGAGAGAAGGCTTGCCTGAACTGACAAGTTACCATGCCAATATTAGAGTAAACTCTAGCCAAGATTGATTAAGCGAAGGAAAAACGGGTTCTTCACTTTGAAGTCAAAAGGAAAATGAAACAACATTTTTGCATCCATAAGAATATTATTTGCATAAGAAAAAGGCATTAAATTTTGACACATTTAATTGCATTCATGTCTTCATAAATAAATGCATAATTCTTTACAGATCTTCCAAGGAAAAAATATTTATGATGGTAAGGACTCGAGAATAGAAAATCTTAATTCAAACCTTAAAATGAGGAAATCATGTTTGGAGTGGCAGAGTATCAAGAGCAGAGGAGCCCAATCCATAGAAAAATCATTACTTAGAAGTGGGGCTTGTTACACAACCATTAAGATGTTTACATATGATTTGTGAAAAATGAGGAAGCGATTTTCAAATTTTTCTCATTTAATCTTTCCCAAAATTAAAATTTTTGAAAAGTAAAAAAACGATTTTCAAAGTTTCTTACCTTGTAAATTATTTCCAAGAAATCTGTAAGAACTTCAGGCATGGTATATTCATTTGATATTTTTTTTAAAAATGAGAAATCGATTTTCAAAGTTTCTCATTTGATATGACAAAATTTATCTCACTTGAGATTGTATTTCTTAAAATCAACTTCATCTAGCTTGAGACAGTTTCCCTCAAAACACAAAATTTGGAATTGTTTCACTCGAAACAAAAATTCATCTCACTTAAAATTGTTTTTCTTAAAATCAATTTCGTCTCGCTTGGGACAGTTTCACTCCTCGGAAAAGATTTATCTCACTTGATATCGCTTTTTTTGAAACAAATTTCTTTTCACTTATTCATTATTTGACAGGAATTCCAAAGTTAGCAGAGATCTCACAATTCTATGTTGAAGAAGAAGATTTTAGCAAATAATTAATCCACATCTTCATTTTTTAAAGAAGTGGGTCTCAGCAAAGATTCAAGAACATTAGGTTACTTCAAATACAATTGTTATTGACATATGACAATTATTTTTGCAGATTTAAATCCCTCACAGAAGGAGGTGGATCATCGTTTCCAATGGAAGAGTTCATAATGAGAAGAACTCGTCTGAGGAGGAAGAAGAAGTTCATAATGAGAAGAACTTGTTCAACGTTTTGCTCGAATCTATCACATAAGAAGTTGGATCAACATCACCATTTTGCTCAATTCTATCACAGAAAGAGCTAGATCAACATCAACGTTGTCACTCTCACTCGATTCCATAATAGAAGGAGGTGGATCGTCATTTCCAGTGGAAGGGTTCATAATGAGAAGAACACGTCCGTGGAGGAAGAAGAAGTTCATAATGAGAAGAACTTGTTCAATCTTTTACTCGAATCCATCACATAAGAAGTTGGATCAACATCACCATTTTGCTCGATTCTATCACAGAAAGATGTTGATCAACATCAACATTGTCACTCTCGCTCGATTCCATCACAGAATGAGGTTGACTGTCATTTCTAATAGAAGGGTTCATAATGAGAAGAACTCGTCCGATGAGGAACAATAAAGTTCATAATGAGAAGATCTTGTTTCCCTTTTGCTCGATTCTATCACAGGAGGAGATAAGTCATAATCAATATTTGGTTCGATTCCATCATAGAAGGAGGTGGATCAACATTACCATTTTTGCTCAAATCCATCACAGAAGGAGGTGGATTGTCATTTCAAATAGAAGGGTTCATAATGAGAAGAACTCATCCGAGGAGGAAGAAAAAGTTCATAATGAGAAGAACTTGTTCGACTTTTTACTCAAATTCATCACAGAAGAAGACGGATAAACATTTCAAAGGGAAAGGTTCATAACGAGAAGAAATCGTCCGAAGCGAGCAAAAAGTTCATAATAAGAAGAACTTGTAGCTTAGAAGTTTGAACAGTTCAAGATAAAAATGGTGGTTTATGTCTTTGTTCCATTCCTTTTCCACAACAACAAGTAAAGAAGGGCAACTGTAATCACCATTTTTACTAAAACCAACCACGTATACACACCACAACAGCTGCCAGCACCTCAACCCAACCATGGTCTCCCCTGCTCCACATCCTAGCATCTTCATCAACAAATCACATACAAACAACAAAATAAAAAGGGTATTATACATTGGAAAAAATCTTGTAACATTTTGGGTTATAAAAACCCAAAGAAAAATTGTAACAACTCTCCCCCCAATTCTTTCTCTTGAAAAACAAAAACAAAAGTGTAGGGAGGACTTTCACCTCTCCCCATCGAAAATCAATACAAAGCAGTATCAACAACATTCAAAAGTTTTTTTTACATTTTTTTAAAAGTAAAGCAATAGAAATAAGGGAAGGTTTAGTTACCTTCGGTTTTGAGGCCTTATCGGAGTCTTGGCCCTCATGGTGGCTAAAATATTTGGGGGCACTGGTCGTGAGGAATGAGAGAGTAAAAAGAGGGGCTTTTGGTTGTTTTTACCTTAGGTCGCCTTCTTGGTCGGAGTTAGGGGAGGATCAGACATTGGAGTTGGGGAGCTTGGCGTCGTCGGACGTTGGGTAAGGGTGAGAGGAAAATGAAATTTATTTTTGTTTTAGGTTTAGCTTTAATTCTTTTTAGGTTAATATTAGGATACATTTAAATTTTTAGATTTATTTCCTTTAAGTCCCCCAGCTTTAACCGCATATTTGCATCTTTGTCATTGATTTTGGTCTATTTTGAATTTTATTTTGGATTGTAAGTTTTGATCATGCTAATTTACCTTATTTTTTGTTCAGATGTTTATTAAAAAGTTTTAGGGTTAATCCTTCTTAGGACCCTGACATTTAGGCGCCTTTTTACAAAATAGTCATATATTTCTCATTTTTTAATTATTTTGAATATGATGCTCTAGTTTCATTAGTTTTATTAATCACTCATTTATATTTTTATTTCAAAATTAGTTGCTATATTTTATTTTCTTTTATTTTCCACTTTTTTTTATTTATAATCTACTCATTGTTATTTTATTTTGATCCTTGTTTTAATTTCATTTATATTCGAAACATTTTACGATCTCGCGAAAACCCCCATGGGGTACGATTCGTGTTATTTATGGTCCAGTTAATAGTTAAACAATTAACCGCTAACTTCTAATTTTATTGGATTGTTTAATTACTGTATCTTAAAATTTTGCCTTTTAATTTCAACATTTATATTTTAGTCATTTCAATTTCATCTTTTAATTTCTTGTATTATTTTAATCTAAGGTCTATATTCTGATTTCTTTCATTTTAGTCCTTTTACTCTATGCTTTAATTTCATCTTTACATTTTAATTTATTTTAATTCTGCCCTTTATGTTTTATAATTTCTTTCAATTTTTATTGATAATTTTAATTTTCCTTTAATTTATTCCTTGATATATTGTTTGGTTTTTAGATTTAATCCTTAACGTTAGAATCTTTTTAATTTAGTCCTTAAATTAGGTGAATTCTTAATTTGGTCCTCATTTTTTCTTGAGGTTCCGAAATAATTATTTGATTTGCATAACTGATTAAAATGGAGTAGAGTATTGTTTAGAGCCTCCATCTTAGGCTTAATTTCACATTTAGTCCTTAAATTAGGTGAATTTTAATTTAGTCCTCGCTTTTGCTCGAGGTTCCGAATTAATTATTTAATATGTCATAATTGATTAAAATTAATTTAAGTTAATATTAGAGCCTATATTTTTTAGTTTAATCCTTAGATTCTTTCAATTTCATAATTTGACACTTTAAGTTAAATGGAATCCTTAATTAATTCATCTAGTATATTTAGGTTCCATAATTGATTGGTTGATTGCATTTTTATTTTAAATAAGGTAGTGTTCATTTATTAGAGACTTGTTAGTGTATCTCCCGCTTTTGCCCGAGGGTGACACTATTGATTCTCGAAATAAATCAACATCCTTTTCAAAACCATACATCATGATTTTTTAAATTATTAAGGCAATACATTTATTGTGATTGATAACTAAGCTTCCGCTTTTGCTTAGAGATGGTCGTTATTAGTTTTGGTAAATTGACATCCTTTAAAAAAATATACATACATAGTGAATTTTAAAATAAATAAATTTCAAAACTCAAAACTTTCAATTTTTTTAAAATATAGGGTAATCGAATAGGTACCAATTTTGGGCTCTGTGGGTGTGCTAATCATTCCCCACATGTAACTGATTCCCGAACCTAATTTCTGATTTCACTCACCAAAACTTGGTATTTTTGATAAAATAAAATGTTTTATTAAATTTATCTGATTTTAGGTGTTCAATCTTACCTTCAAAAATGATTGGCGACGACTCCCCATTTCGTTTCACAATATTTTTCCAAAAAAGTAGTATCGGTCTTTTCTCGCCGAAAATCGGTTACGACAAAGGTAAACAAATAGGTTAATCTACGTGTCAAGAATTAATTGGTGGAAAAATAAAATGGACACCAAGATGTTCTATAATAACCTCTGAATTTCCATAAATGAAAATGAAACATCAATTTCCATAAAGATGTATAATACATTTCTCCCATCATATTTTAATGCAATATTCAATTTATCAACTCATTACACTCAAACATGGAAATGTGACATCCTTCCATTGACAGTACGACAGATTTAAGAGATTTCCAATGTTTCCTCACCAAAGTGCAGACACAAAGAAATAATCTCTCTAACCACTTGTTAATTAAAGTAAAATCTTACCGAAAGTATCGTAAGAAAAATGGCGTTATCAACACCATTCCAATTCGGCATATGGTTTTATCGTTGCTTTTACCCATATCATATTTGAACAACAGTTTAAGAATTCTCTTTTAAATTATTAGAAAATAGAATACTGCAAAACGAGAGATTAGTACTGGCTGAAAATTAATAAAATAACTAAATGAAACTATCTAAACTAAAAATAAATAACATTACATATCGAGCATCGACAACTTTTTTATCATCACGTCTATTGTTGTCATCAGTAGTGTAATATTTTTAGTTCAATTATGAAAAGTTATAAAATAATTATTCGATTTAAAATGTTCAAAATCTTTCGACGTTTTCTCTAAAAAAAAATTTCCTCAACAAAATGAAGAAAAAACAGCAACCAATTACCATTATAGGTATAACAGAAGATCCCGACGGAGCCACAAATGATTGAGGCAGCGTCGATGTTATTAGGGGTGTACGTAGTTATTATTATATATGTATAAATATATATAATAAACAATTAAATCGAATTCATATATATATAATGAACTAAAATTTTATTTTATTTTATTTTTTTGTTATAGGCCCAAAACCGGAAGTCCGAATCCAGCATCCCATGTGCTAGCTAGGGTTTGGAGAGAAGACCCCCATCTGCGTAGCCGCTTATCAGTGGTTGGATCTGTTGAGATCCAAGAGCCTAGATGTAGTGAACCTTAGGGTTTGACCTAAACTTGTGTGCCACCACGTCCCAAGCCCACTGCTTCCACGCGCCAATCATTCCTAAACGTGTCCGACCAAGATGCTAGCCCGTGACTCATTGATTCCCAAGACCTTCCGTCGTCACCAGATTCGTCGTCAATTGCCTCGAGACAGACGAAAAGGCCTCGGGTAAAAAGTATTTACCATGTTCGTGCCCACATCAAAGCCGCCTGTCCCATACCGTGTTCCCCGCCGGTCGTTTCCTCGAACAAGCCACAAATACGAAAATAGAAAAAAGAAACAAAAGAGAGACCAGTCTCTTTTTTGAGATATGTGTTGAGGCTGCATGATGAGTCCAGAAAGAAGAAAAAACCATCAATTATCTAAGCAAGAAGTTAACTGATTGTGAGATTCGATACATGCCAATCTAGGAGTAATGATGTGTTTTTGTATGGGATACCCGAATGCTTAGGTAGTACATTACTACTAGGTCAATCTCTAGACTTGACCCACTAGAGTTCTTAATGCAGTCACCAGCGTTGATTATAATAATAGCTTAATAGCAAGTGTTGTTATCAGAATCTGACATTACATGTGAGCTAGAAAGTGCCAAAAAGGAGTGACATACTAGATTATCTAGCAAGATGGGCATCATAATATTATTAGTCCCTGTGTTTTAATTATCCAGATGAGGGTTTATTATACATTTCTACTGAAGAAGAAATTAAATCAGGTGACGAATTCTGAAAACTTTAATGCGGCATCCAACGCTTTGGGATGAGAGTTTAGGGCAATGAATATTTCTTCAGAAAACTTATGTTGTCCTTTCATAAACAGACAGGAGTCTTTTGCATCAATAATTGGATAAATTTGAGGGTCTTACTTTGTGGATAAGAGAAGTCATGAAAGAAAATTTAAGTGCTGAGAACATGTGGAAATTCCTCGTTAGTCGTCTTTCAACTTCAAGGGTAATAAGAATTGTCACAAGATATTGTCTTTGGTTATGTACACATGTACTTTGATATGGTGCAACACATTTTTGGAATAAAAGATAGCCTTATTCATTGTTGTCGAGATTTCGTTACTTCAAGTTTCGACCAAAGCATAGATAAGACGAAGCTAGACATACCCAAGCTCATTGTAATCAGTTGAATTTCGTTAAACAAAAAAGGTTAAAAGAAGCTATCAGCCATGGACAAATGTGTCAGAAGCAAATGATGTGAGCTTATAATAGGAAAGTTCGTCTAATAGAAGATTAAAAGGGTGATCTAGTGATTGAAAAGATCTTGCCAATTCATAAATATTTTTGTGGGAAATGAATGCCTGATTAGGAAAGGATCATACGTTGTTTATGAGGTCATTTTCAGATGAGTGTTAAGTGATCCAATAAATTCAGAATTGAGAAGAATTACACTCGAAAAAGAAAAAAAGAAAACTGAAAAATAGAAAAAATAGAAAAAGGGAAAAAGGGAAAAATGAAAAAAAGACCAAAAAGAAAAAAAAGAAAATTGAAATGAGGGTTGAAGACGAGAATTCGCAAAGATTGTATTGAAACTAAATGAAGGATTTGAGTTGAAAACCTGAAAAGGCGGCACAAATGCATTTTGATATTAGGCATCCGGTAAATAAAGCCCTCTCAAGAATTTGGTAATTTGGGATAAGCTTCACAACTGCAAACATTTTGACAGCATTTGAAGTCTTTTAGACAAAAGCTCGTCTCTACGCTTTGGGGTTGTATCTAGTTGATTAATTCTGAAAGCCTGGTACTTTGAGAGGATATTAATATCTATAGATGTTTTGGAACCATTTGAGATCTTCTAGACAGAGGCTTACCTCAGTGCTCCAAATTATATCAAGTTGATTGGTTCATGAACATTCATGCTAACGATGCTTGAGGCATCTGACTTTTTTTTCTTGATTTTTATCTTTTCTATGATTGCCACGACTTTGTAAAAAATTCCAATTTTCTCATTTCAAGTCTTAATATTGTTCATTTACAAGCATATTATAAGTAGATTAACAGAGTTCAAAAGAAAGCAAAAGATTTCTTGGTATTACTTTAAGCTAATCTTAAATATTGGGAATCCAAAGTAGCCCTAAATCTTGACACTCATGTTCATTTGTAAAAGAGTAGGTCGAGAAAAGATATGGATAATTATTCAATCCCAAGATGTTTTGATCTCGGCCAAATAAACAAGATGATTTCTCATAAATGATAGAGATCTTTGAAACTGATGAGGCTTATTATGCCTCGAATAAAATGCAATGGCAAGGGAGACATTCTCCGATTCTTAGTTACATCATCAATAACGTACCAAGAAGCAGACGACTGCCTTAATAAGAATGGGTATGTATTGTTTTGAAATTCTCTGGTATCTCAAGTCATAACAAAAATTCAAGGCACTCATGTATCAGGCATATATGTTATTAGGGGTGTACGTAGTTATTATTATATATGTATAAATATGTGTTAGGCATGGCTCATAAATATACCGAGAAAGTCTCGTAGTGGGGGGTTACGATTTATGGGTTGAGAGTGTGGGGGCTGTGGCCCCGTGGTATGGTACATGTTTATTTTTGTAAATATATACCATGGTTTATTTATTATAAAAGGAAATGTAACCTAAACCTATGAGACATTGAATTGAATAGAATAAAAATTCTAGCGCCACCTAAGGCACCGAGGACGTAAGCACATTGCCAAACCTCGTTAAAATTCTTGTGTTCTTTCTGTTTTCTTTACCCGATTCTTCAAAATTGGTATCAGATGTTAGGAGCCAAATTTGAAGTTGTGAAATTTGATGGTTAGGGTAACTTCGGATTATGGCAAACAAGGGTGAAGGATCTGTTGGTGCAGCAAGGGATCCTGAAAGCTTTGCGACCTACAAAACCAACGTCGATGGAGGAGGAAGATTGGGAAGAATTACGACAGCGAGCGGCAGGAACCATATGATTATTTTTGGCGGTCGAGGTCATGTATCACGTCATGCATCTGTCGTCTCCAGATGAAATTTTGGAAGAAGTTGGAAAGTCAGTTTATGTCTAAATCCTTAACGACTAAATTGTATCTAAAGCATCGGCTGTATGGGCTGAAGAAGCATGATGATCATGATTTGGCGCAACACATGAATGTCTTCAATCAAATCGTTTTTGATTTAGCACAAGCTTGATGTGAAAATTGAGGATGAAAACAAAGCGATGATTCTATTGTGTTTGTTGTCTCCCTCTTACGAACACATGGTGACTACTCTTACATATGGGAAATAGACTATCAAAATTGAGGAGATTATTGTAGCCTTGTTGGCTCACAACCAGTGGAAGCAGAATGTAGGGGAAAGCTCTCAAGCTGATAGCTTATATGTCAAGGGTAATCGAGACCGTGGACGGAAGCTAGAGAATGCAGGGTCTGGGAAACGGAATTTCAGATCCAAATCTAGGGATAAGAAGACAATTCACTGTTACAAGTGCAAGGAGGCGAGACATATGAAGCGAAACTATTCAAAGTTGAAAACGGAGACTGATGAGAAGCGTGATGACTCATCCAAGTCTGTTAATGTGGTCGAGGATGATAATTCTGATTGCAGTGAGGGTGATATGCTCTCTAGTTCAATGACTCAATTGACTTATGCTTGGATTATTGATTCTGATGTTCTAATCACATCACGCCAAATAGGGAATGGTTTTCGACATATAGGTCGGTTAATTCTGGTTCTGTTTATTTGGATGATGACCGATGTTGCAATATTATTGGTATTAGTGATGTTAGAATTAAGATGTATGGTGGTTTGTTCGGACGTTGTGTGGTGTTCGTTATATCCCAGATTTGAAGATGAATTTGATTTATTTGGGCACTTTACACAAGAATGGTTTTATCCCTAAGGATGATGAGGATAGAGAAACCATTCGAATTGTTAAAGGAGCTTTGACTGTGATGAAAGGAAAGATGACTGCAGGGAATATTTACAGATTGTTAGGGAGTATCGTTATAGGTGGAGTTTATTCTGTTGAGTCTTGTGATGATACTACCAAACTGTGGCATATGCATCTTGTTCATCTTAGTGAACGTGGTATGGTTGAATTACATAAAAGAAATCTGTTGCATGGTGTTAAAAGTTGTAAGATCAATTTTTGCAAGTATTATGTTCTTGGTAAACAGACTAAAGTTCGTTTCAGGACTGAGAAGCACACCACTGAAGGTATTCTTGATATGTGCACTCTGATGTATGGGGGCCTTCCACGACATTGTCTTTGGTTGGATCTAGGTATTATGTTACTTTTTTGATGTTTTTTCATGGAAAGTTTGGGTGTATTTTTTGAAACAGAAGTCTGACGTTTTTTAGAAGTTCAAGCTGTGGAAAACTGAGGTAGAAAACCAAACAGGAAGAAAAAGCAAGTGTTTTCGGTCTGACAATAGTACGGAGTACACAGATTCACAGTTTCTAAACTTTTGTAAGGAGCATGTGATTAAGAGGCATTTTACAGTGCACAAGATACCACAACAGAATGATATTGTGGAATGGATGAACAGATCGTTGAATGAAAGAGCTAGATGTTTGCGGTTGAATGCGGGGCTTCCCAAATACTTATGGGATGAGGCTGCTAACATGGCGTGTTATCTTATCAATAGATCACCAAGGGCATCATTGGCTGGGAAAGTTACAGAAGAGGTATGGACTGGTCATGATGTTACTTTTGATCACTTACGCATTTTTTTTGTCTTGCTTATGTCCATGTACCTACTGATGAGAGATCCAAACTTGATGCAAAATCGAAGGAGTGCATTTTTTTGGGTTACAAGAAAGGTTTCAAAAGATTCAAGTTTTGGGATCCAGTTGCGAAGAAAATTATGATCAGTAGAGATGTTGTTTTTTATGAACAACCCATGTTGCATCAGAAGAAAGGCACGACAGTGGTAGATTTCGAGTAGTTTCCAGTTGAGAAAACATAAACTTCTCAACCGTCTTCTAGTGGTTCCGCTACGGATGATTTGCAGGATTATAGTCTCGCCAGAGACAGGGTGAGACGGACAAATAGAAATCCTCCGAACAGATTAGGTTTTGAAGACTTTGTCTCTTTTGAAATTACTGTTAGCAGTGATGATCAGGTTACTTTTCATGATGTTGTTACTAGTCAGGAAAATGACAAGTGGATGGCTGCCATGGTTAAGGAGATGGAGTCTTTAATCACAATCGTACATGAGAGTTAGTTCACCTTCCTGAGGGTAAGAAGCTGATTGGTTGTAAATGGGTGTATAAAAAGAAACCAGCAGTAACAGAAAAAGAGGGGGAGAATTTCAAGGGGTTTTCTCAGCAGAAAGAAGTTGATTATGATGAAATATTTTCTCTTATGGTCAGACACCCTTCAATCCGAGTAGTACTTGCATTAGTGGCTAGTTGGGATTTACATTTAGAGTAGATAAATGTTAAAACTGTTTTTTTTGCATGGTGATTTAGAGGAGCAGATCTACATGCAGCAGTCTGAAGGTTTCACTAAACATGGAAACGAGCATTTAGTTTGCAGATTGAAGAAATATTTGTACGGGTTGAAACAGTCTCCGAGACAATGGTACAAATGGTTTGACTACTATATGATCAAGATTGACTACAAGCGATGTGAGTGTGATTGTTGTGTCTATGTTAAGAGCCTTGATGATGGTTCTTTTATTTTTCTGTTACTGTATGTTGATGATATGTTAATTACTGCAAAGAAAATGGATGATGTTATCGGTTTGAAAACTTTATTGAGTAGGAATTTGATATGAAAGATTTAGGTGCTGCAAAGAAAATTCTTGGAATGGAAATTTACAGGGACAGAGACTCAAGGAAACTGTGGCTATCTCAATGAGGTTATGTTGAGAAAATGCTAGAAAGGTTTGCGATGATAGCGCAAAACCAGTGAGCACTCCATTGGCGAATCACTTTAAGCTCTCATCAGAACAGTGCCCTAAGACAGATAAGGAAGATGAAGATATGACAAAGGTTCTGTATTCTAATGTTGTTGGCTTCTTGATGTATGCAATGGTATATACTCATCATGATTTAGCTCATGTTGTTAGTCAAGTTTGTAAGTACATTCTAAACCTAGTAAGCAACATTGGGAAGCAGTCAAGTGGATCTTTAGGTACTTAAAGGGTACTGTGGGACATGGAATTATTTTTGGTAGTCAGTGGGATAATCCTTTGGTTGTAGGATATGTGGATTCAGACTATATGGGTGACTTAGATAATAGAAGATCTACGATAGGGTATGTCTTTACTCTTGGTGGAGGGCTTATATGTTGGAAGTCTATTTTTCAATCTGTTGTGGCATTATCTACAATTGAAGCTGAATGCATGGCAGTGGTTGAAGCTGTAAAAGAAGCTTTATGGCTTACTAGTTTAGTGAAGGAGTTGAGTGTTCAACAAGGTGGAGTTCAGTTACTTTGTGACAATCAAAGTACTATTTATTTTGCTAAGAATCAGATATATCGTGCTAGAACTAAGCATATTGATGTAAGGTTTCACAAGATCAGAGAGTTTGTTGCATCTGGAGAGATTTTGTTTCAGAAGGTACATACTGATGAGAATGCTGCTGATATGTTCACCAAGCCAGTTACAACAAACAAGTTCATGCATTACTTGGACTTGTTGAATGTTTCGAGTTGTTAAAGAAGTAAGGTAACCCAACCACATTGAATGTTTCCTAAGGGGCATGATATTTTCCAAGGTGGAGATTTGTTAGGTATGGCTCATAAATATACCGAGAAAGTCTCGTAGTGGAGGTTACGATTATGTGGGTTGGGAGTGCGGCGGTATGGTATAGGGTTATTTTTGTAAATATATACCAGGGTTTATTTATTATAAAAGGATTTGTAACCTAAACCTATGAGACATTGAATTGAATCTAGCGACGCCTAAGGCACCGATGACGTAAGGACATTGCTGAACCTCGTTAAAATTCTTGTGTTATTTCCATTTTCTTTACCCGATTCTTCAACAATATATATAATAAGCAATTAAATCGGATATATATATAATGCACTAAAATTTTATTTTATTTTATTTTTTTCTGTTATAGCTCAAAATCGGAAGCCCGAATCCAACAACCCATGTGCTAGCTAGGGTTTGGAGAGAATACCCCCCATCTACGCAACCACTTATCAGCTGTTGGATCTGTTGATATCCAATATCAGATGCAATGAACTTTAGGGTTTTGATCTAAACTTGTCTGCCACCACGCGCTAATCCCGCCACCTCCATGCGCCGATCAATTCCTACACGTGCCCGACCAAGATGCTAGCCTGTGACTCATCGATTCCCGAGACTTGCCGCCAGATTCGTTGCCTACTCAATTTTGTTCATACATATATTCATTTGCTTTTAATGTGTAAGAAAATTTAAATGGTCGAATTTTTTATTTGTTTTAATACTATGTATAAGTTGTAGAATAAATATATATTTTTAATTTGTGTTTGTAATTTAATTATATTAATTGTACCAGATTTATTTGAATCATAACCAAAATTTTAAAATCTAAAAAGTTTATAAATAAAAAATTCCAAAGAAGAGTAAAAGGATTAAATCATAGAGTACAAGGATTAATAGAAGAATTTGACCAATTTAAGAATGTGTGTGAGAAAGTTACAATAGAAGTTTTGGCTTTTTAGTTTGATGGATAGTGGTATTCGATTTTGAGGAAATATATATACACACGTGTATATATGTGTGTGTGAGAGAGAGAGAGAAATTTTAAAAAATTTATGGAAATAATTGAAAATTTTCAAATATTTGAGGAGTTTAATGATCATATAGGGTAAATTCATGAACCCACTGTAAATAAATTCAAACACTACCCATAAAACGCATCATCAATATGTTAATAAATCATTAAAATAAACCTAAATTTTCTTTATATTTTGAATTGATAATCTATTTTCGCTTTTTCGTAATTTTATAACTTCATGGCTCTCTTAATATTTTAAAATTACATCTCATAACATAAGATCTAGCGTCTGTTCCTGCCGATACCAAACCAAAAGCAATTGTCAGTAATATGTAAATGGTAGTGCATGTGTTGACTTGATGCATGCAGATGTTTTTCAACACCAGTTATTCGTTAAAACTAAAACAGCAGGTTGAAGTCAAAGTGGAGGAATTAATTTGCTGCGCTTTAGCCGGAGCTGGTCAGGTGGTTCTCAACAAAAAGTAAAAAACCTAATAGCTTGATAAAAAACATGAAGCTGTATAACTATACATAACGCACATCCAGTAACAGTATCACCGTTTATGCATGCTTGCATGCGCAAGTAAACATATATATGATCAGATTCATCTGTATATGTAAAGATGATGAGAAGGGACGGATGTGGGCAGTCGTCTCTCAAAATTTTAAATTCTCGTATATTTTATATATTATTTTTATTTTATAAAATTTTATAAATTCGTCTCTTAACATGAAATATTTCATCCGTCTCTACGTATATATACGATGAATATGACAGTTAGTATTATGCCATAACTGCTCTTAACTGCCATGAAATTATATTCATATGTTATAGCTAAATCTATAATGGAAAGTCAAACTAACATTCATAAACTAATCTCAAACCTGTATTTGTTGTGTGGAGTGCTTATATTTGACAAGGATAATGCGTACACATATTCTTCTACTATATTTTTTGTCTAACTGATTATATACGATTTATTGATCGATTAATCTTAATTAAATACTATAAAAGATACTATAAAAGTCAAAGCGTGAGATGTACCAAACGTTGGCCTTCCCTTAGCTGTTAGACAGAATTCAAAGGCAAATTAGGCAAGTAATCATTGACAATAAGAGAATTTTACTTTATTTATTGAAGGTTTAATTCCACCCATAAAAAAATATTTTATAATTAGTAATTTAAATTTTGTGTAGATGTTCATTTTGTCCGGGGTTCATTCAAATTTCGTTCGGGTTACATATATATAATAAGTTATTTATATATGTTATTAGGGGTGTACGTAGTTATTATTATATATGTATAAATATATATAATAAGCAATTAAATCAAATGCATACATATATATATATAATGCACTAAATTTTATTTTATTTAATTTTTTTCTGTTATAGGCCCAAAACCAGATGCCCGAATCTAGCAGCCCATGTGCTAGCTCGGGTTTGGAGAGAAGTTCCCCATCTACGCAGCCGTTTATCAGCTGTTGGATCTGTTGAGATCCAACGACCCAGATGCAGTGAACCTCAGGGTTTTGACCAACACTTGTCTGCCACCGCGCTCCAATCCCGCCACCCCCACGCGCCGATCATTCCTACACGTGCCCGACCAAGATGCTAGCCTTTGACTCATCGATTCCCGAGACCTGGCGCTTCTGCCAGATTCATCGATGGTTGCCTCGAGACAAATAAAAAGGCCTCAGGTAAAAAAATTATTTACCCCATTTGTGCCCACGTCACAGTTGCCTATCCCAGGCCATGTTTCTACCGGTCGTTTCCTCGAACAAGCCATAAATACAAAAATAGCAAAAAGAAACAAAAGAGAGATCGATCTCCTTTTTTTGAGATATGTGTTGAGATTGCATGATGAGTCTAGAAAGAAGGAAAAAATCATCAATTATTTAAGCATGAAGTTCACTGATTATGAGATCTGATACCTGCCAATCCAGGAGACATGATGTGCTTTTGTATGGGACACATGAATGCTTAGGTAGTACATTACTAGTAGGTCAATCTCTAAACTAGACCCACTAGAGTTCTTAATGCAGTCACCAACGTTGATTAGAAGAATAGCCAGAAAGCACCAAAAATAAGTGACATAGTAGATTCTCTAGTAAGACGGGAATCAGAAGATTATGAGTCCCTGGGTTTTAATTATCCATGTGAGGATTTATTGTACATTTATACTAAAGAATAAATTAAATCAAGTGACGAATCTTGAAAACTTTAATGCGGCATCCAATGCTTTGGGATGAGAATTTGGGGAAATAAAGATTTATTTAGAAAAACGTCTGTTATCCTTTCACAAATAGACCAGAGTATTTTGTCTCAAAAAATTGTATAAATTTGAGGCTCGCACTCTGGGGATAAGAGCAGTCATGAAAGAAAATTTAAGTGTCGAGAACATGTGGAAATTCCTCTTTAGTAGTCTTTCAACTTCGAGGGTAGAGAGAATTGTCATAAGATATTGTCCTTGGTCATGTATGCATGTACTTTGATCTGGTGCAACGCATTTTTGGAATAAAAGATAGCCTTATTCATAGTTGAGATTTTGTTACTTCAAGTTTCGACAAAAACATTGATAAGACGAAGCTGGACATACCCAAGCTCAGTGTAATCAGTTGAACTTTGTTGAAGAAAAAAGGTTAAAAGCTATCTGCCATGGGCAAATGTGTCAGAAGTAGATGATGCAGACTTATGATAGGAAAGTTCATCTAATAGAAGATTGGAAGGGTGATCTAGTGATTGAAAACATCTTGTCAATTCATAAACATTTTTGTGGGAAACGGATGCCTGATTAGGAAATGACCATACATTGCCAATAAGGTCGTTTCTAGAGGAGTGTTAAGTGATCCAATAAATTCATTGAGAAGAATTACACTTGAAAAAGGAAAAAAATAAAAAAGTGAAAAAAATAAAAATGAAAAAAGAAAGAAAATTGAAAGGGGGTTCAAGATGAGAATCCGCAAAGATCGTCTTGAAACCAAATGAAGGATTTGAGTTGAAAACCTGAAAAGGTGACTCAAATGCATTTTTGATATTATGCATCTGGTAAATAAAACCCTCTCGAGAGTTCGGTACTTTGGGATAAGCTTCATAGCTACAAACATTTTTGCAGCAATTGAAGTCTTTTAGACAAAAGCTCGTCTCTACACTTCGGGGTTGTATCTCGTTGATTAATTCTGAGAGCATGATACTTTGAAAGGAGCTTCATATCTACAGACGTTTTGGAAACATTTGAGATCTTCTAGATAGAGGCTTACCTCAGTGCTCCAAGTTATATCAAGTTGATTGGTTCCTGAACATTCATGCTATTGATGCTTGAGGCATCTCACTTTTTTTCTTGATTTTTATCCTTTGTATGATTGCCACAACTTTGTAAAAATTCCATTTTTCTCATTTCAAGTCTCAATCTTGTTCATTTACAATCATATTATATGTAGATTAACAGAGTTCAAAAGAAAGCAAAAGAATTCTTGGTATTGTTTTAAGCTAATCTTTAAATGTAGGAAATCCAAAGTAGCCCTAAACCTTGACACTCATGTTCATTTTTAAAAGAGTGTAGGTCGAGAAAAGATATATGAGCTGAATTCATATGGATATCTATTCAATCCTAAGAACTTTTGATATGGGGCAAATAAACAAGATGATTTCCAAAAATGATAAAGATCCTTGAAACTGATGAGGTTTATTGTGCCTCGAATAAAATGCAATGGCAAGGGAGACATTCTCCGATCCTTAGATCCATGAACTCTGACAGATCATAAGACTCAAGAATGAAGTTTTTCACACTTCTTAGTGACATCATCAATAATTGACTAAGAAGCAGACAACTACCTTAATAAGAATGGGCATGTATTGTTTTGATATTCTCTGGCATCTCAAGTCATAACAAAAATTCAAGACACTCTTGTATCTGGCGTATTAATCAACATTCTAAATGTCCTTGAAAATAATAAATCTTTTCCACAATTGAAGCTGACGTTGATGTTCAAAAGCTTCATAAAAACCAATGACAATATTTATCTGGATGATAGAATGTAATTTTTGATGAATGATGCAAGAGTGAGACCATTCAAAGTTAAACTTTTTGTACTCAAATAAAGATGAGACATGAAAGTACACATATTGGGGGCATGACCGAAAACCCAGATCTTGTTGGGATAACAAGTTTGAAATCAATAATGTATTGATAAAAAACCTCACCGCTTGGAATATTAGGGGCAAAATAGAGGGATAAGAATAGTTTACTTTGAAAAGCAAATCATTTATGCTTTAGTTGGAACAAGAGTTCAAGAAAGAACACTTTTTCTGGCATTTTCATGAATAAACAAAAACAAGATGAGAGAGAAGACATGATGACACGAGCTGATCAGATTGCTTTTCCATAAAGAGAGACGGCTTGCCTAAATTGACAAGTTACCACGCCAATATTGGATTAAACTCTAGCCAAGATTAATTAAGTGAAGGCAAAACGAGTTCTCCACTTTGAAGTCAGTAGGAAAACGAAACAACATTTTTGCATCCATGAGAATATCATTTGCATAAGAAAAAGGCATTAAATTTAGACACATTTAATTGTATTCATGTCTTCATAAATAAATGCATAATTCTTTATAGATTTTCCAAGGAAAGGAAAGATTTATGAGTGCAAGGTCTCGAGAAGAGAAAATCATAATTCAAACCTCAAAAGGAAGAAATCATGTTTGGAGTGACAGAGTCTCAAGAGCGGAAGAGCCCAATCCACAGAAAAATCATTTACTTGGAAGTGTGGGGCATGATACCCAACCATTAAGATGTTTACATATGATTTGTGAAAATTGAGGAAGCGATTTTCAAATTTTCTCATTTAATCTTTCCCAAAATTGAAATTTTTGAAAAGTAAGAAAACGATTTTCAAAGTTTTTTACTTAGTAAATTATTTCCAAGAAATCTATAAGAACTTCAGGCATGATATATTCATTTGATATTTTTGAAAAATGAGAAATCAATTTTCAAAGTTTCTCATCTGATACGACAAAATTTATATCAGCTGAGATTGTTTTTCTTAAAATCAACCTCATCTCGCGTGAGACAGATTCCCTCGAAACAAAAAATTTGGAATTGCATCACTCGAAACAAAAATTCATCTCTCTTAAAATCAATTTCGTCTCGCTTGAGACAGTTTCCCTTGAAACACAAAACCTGTAATTGTTTCACTTGAAACAACCATTTATCTCACCTGATATAGCTTCTCTTGAAACAAATTTCTTTTCACTTATTCATTATTTGACAAGAATTCCAAAGTTAGCATAGATCTCACAAATTTATGTTGACGAAGAAGATTTTAGCAAATAATTAATCACGTATTCATTTTTGAAAGAAGTGGATCTTAGCAAAGATTCGAGAACCTTCAGTTACTTCAAATATAATTGTTACTGACATATGACAATTATTTTTGCAAATTCAAATCCATCACAGAATGAGGTAGATCATCGTTTCCAAAAGAAGAACTCGTCTGAAGAACTCGTCTGAGCAGTAAGAAGAAGTTCATAATGAGAAGAACTTGTTCAATCTTTTACGCGAATCTATCACATAAGAAGTTGGATCAACATCACCATTTTGCTCGATTCTATCACAAAAGAGGTAGATCAGCATCAACGTTGTCACTCTCACTCGATTCCGTAATAGAAGGAGGTGGATCGTTATTTCCAGTAGAAAGGTTCATAATGAGAAGAACACATCTGAAGAAAGAAGAAGTTCATAACGATAAGAACTTGTTCAACTTTTTGCACGAATCCATCACATAAGAAGTTGGATCAACATCACCTATTTGCTCGATTAAATCACAGAAAGAGGTAGACTAGTATCAACATTGTCACTCTCGCTCGATTCCATCACAGAATGAGTTTGACTGTCATTTCTAATGGAAGGATTCATAATGAGAAGAACTCGTCAGAGGAGGAATAAGAAGTTCATAATGAGAAGAACTTGTTTCCCTTTTGCTCGATTCTATCACAGAAGGAGATATGTCAACAACAACATTTGGTTTGATTCCATCATAGAAGAAGGTGGATCAACATTACCATTTTTGCTCAAATCCATCACAAAAGGAGGTGGATCGTCATTTGCAATGGAAGGGTTCATAATTAGAAGAACTCATCCGAGAAGGAAAAAGAAGTTCATAATGAGAAGAACTTGTTCGAATTTTTACTCAAATTCATCACAGAAGAAGGTGGGTCGACATTTCAAAGGGAACGGTTCATAATGAGAAGAAATCGTCTGAAGTGAGCGAAAAATTCATAATAAGAACTTGTAGCTCAGAAGTTTAAACAGTTCAAGCTAAAAATGGTGCTTTATGTCTTTGCTCCATTTCTATCCACAACAACAAGAAAATAAGGGCAGTTGTAATCGCCATTTTTACCTAAACCAACCACGTATGCACACCACAGCAGCTTCCAGCATCTCAACCCAGTCATGGTCTACCCTGCTCCACGTCTTAGCATCATCATCAGTAAATCATATACAAACAACAAAGCAAAAAGGATATTTTACATTTGAAAATAATCTTGTAACATTTTGGGTTATAAAAACCCAAAGAAAAATTGTAACAGCTCCCCCCGATTCTTTCTCTAAGAAAAAAACAAAAGTATAGGGAGGACTTTCTCCTCTCCCCATCGAAAATCAATACAAAGCAGTATCAACAACATTCAACGGTTTTTTTTATATTTTTTCCAGCAACATTTTTTTAAAAGTAAAGCAATATAAATAAGGGAAGGTTTAGTTACCTTTGGTTTTGAGGCCTTGTCGGAGTCGTGGCCCTTGTGGTGGCCGAAATCTTTGGGGGCGCTGGTCGTGAGGAATGAGAGAGTAAAAATAGGGGTTTTTGGTTGTTTTTACCTTTGGTCTCCTTCCCGGTCGGAGTTGGGGGAAGATCGGAAGTGGTGTCGCTATCCAAGCTGGTGGCTGGAGTTGGTTTAGGCCTTGGAGTTAGGGGGCTTGGCGCCGCCGGACGTTGGGTAAGGGTGAGAGGAAAATGAAGTTTATTTTTGTTTTAGGTTTAGCTTTAGTTCTTTTTAGGTTAATATTAGGATACATTTATATTTTTGGATTAATTTCCTTTAAGTCCCCCAAGCTTTAGCCGCATATTTGCATCTTTGTCATTGATTTTGGACTATTTTGAATTTTATTCGGATTGTAAGGTTTGATCATGCTAATTTACCTTATTATTTTGTTAAGGTGTTTATTAAGAAGTTTTGGGGTTAATCCTTCTTAGGACCTTGACAAAATAATCATCAATTCCTCATTTTTTTATTTATTTTGAATATGATGCTATTGTTTCATTAGTTTTATTTTAATCACTCATTTATATTTTTTATTTCAAAATTAGTTGCTAAATTTTATTTTCTTTTATTTTGTCCACTATTTTTATTTATAATCTACTCACTGTTATTTTATTTTATTTTGATCCTTGTTTTAATTTTATTTATATTCGAAGCATTTTACGACCTCGCGAAAACCCACCCTGGGGTATGATTCGTGTTATTTATGGTCCAGGTAATAATTAAAAAATTAACCCTAACTTCTAATTTTATTCGATTGTTTAATTATTGTATCTTAAATTTTTTTCCTTTTAATTTCAATATTTATATTTTAGTCATTTCAATTTCAGCTTTTAATTTCCTGCACTATTTTAAATTAATGTCTATTTTCTAATTTCTTTCATTTTAGTCCTTTTACTCTATGTTTTATTTTCAGCTTTTCATTTTAATTTATTTTAATTCAATCATGTATGTTTTATAATTGCTTTCAATTTTTATTGATAATTTGAATTTTCCTTTAATTTAGTCCTTGATAGATTGTTTGGTTTTTAGATTTAATCCTTAATGCTAGAAACTTTTTAATTTAGTCCTTAAATTAGGTGAATTCTTAATTTGGTCCTTGTTTTTTCTTGAGGTTCCAAAATAATTATTTGATTTGCATAATTGATTAAAATTGAGTAGAGTATTGTTTAGAGCCTCCATCTTAGGCCTAATTTCACATTTAGTCCTTAAATTAGGTGAATTTTAATTTAGTCCTCACTTTTGCTTGAGGTTTCGAATTAATTATTCGATATGTTGATTAAAATTAATTTAAGTTAATATTAGAGCCTGCATTTTTTAGGTTTAATCCTTAGGTTCATTCAATTTCATAATTTGACACTTTAAGTTAGAGGGAATCCTTAATTAATTCATCTAGTATAATTAGGTTCCATAATTGATTGGTTGATTGTATTTTGATTTTAACTAAGGTAATGTTCATTTCTTAGGGAGTTGTTAGTGTATCTCCCGCCTTTTCCCGGGGGTGACGCTATTGATTCTCGAAGTAAATCAACATCCTTCTCATAAATATACCGAGAAAGTCTCGTAGTGGGGGGTTACGATTATATGGGTTGGGAGTGTGAGGGCTGCGGCCCCGCGGTATGGAACAGGTTTATTTTTGTAAATATGTACATGGTTTATTTATTATAAAAGAAATGTAACCTAAACCTATGAGACACTGAATTGAATAGAATAAAAATTCTAGCGCCGCCTAAGGCACCGAGGACGTAAGAACATTTCCAAACCTCGTTAAAATGCTTGTGTTCTTTCGTTTTCTTTACCCGATTCTTCAACAATTGGTATCAGATGTCAGGAGCCAAATTTGAAGTTGTGAAATTCGATGGTTAGGGTAACTTCGGATTATGGCAAACAAGGGTGAAGGATCCGTTGGTGCAGCAAGGGATCCTGAAAGTTTTGCGACCTACAAAGCCAACGTCAATAGAGGAGGTAGATTGGGAAGAACTGCGGCAGCGAGCGGAAGGAACCATATGATTATTTTGGTGGTCGAGGTCATGTATCACGTCATGCATCTGTCGTCTCCAGATGAATATGTCTAAATCCTTAACGACTAAATTGTATCTAAAGTAGCGGCTGTATGGGCTGAAGATGCAGGATGATCATGATTTGGTGCAACACGTGAATGTCTTCAATCAAATCATTTTTGATTTAGCTCGGCTTGATGTGAAAATTGAGGATGAAAATAAAGCGATGATTCTGTTGTGTTCGTTGTCTCCCTCTTACGAACACATAGTGACTACTCTTATATATGGCAAAGAGACTATCAAAATTGAGGAGATTACTGCACCCTTGTTGGCTCACAACCAGTGGAAGCAGAATGCAGGGGAAAGCTCTCAAGCTGATAGCTTATATGTCAAGGGTAATCGAGACCATGGACGGAAGCCAGAGAATGCAAGGTCTGGGAAACGGAATTTCAGATCCAAATCTAGGGATAAGAAGACAATTCACCGTTGCAAGTGCAAGGCGGGAAGACATATGAAGCGAAACTATCCGAAGTTGAAAAAGTAGACTGATGAGAAGCGTGATGACTCATCCAAGTCTGTGAATGTGGTCGAAGGATGATAATTCTGATTGCAGTGAGGGTGATGTGCTCTCTAGTTCAACGACTCAATTGACATATGCTCGGATTCTTGATTCTAGATGTTCTTATCACATCACGCCAAATAGGAATGGTTTTCGACATATAGGTCGGTTAATTCTGGTTCTGTTTATTTGGATGATGACCGATGTTGCAATATTTTTGGTATTAGTGATGTCAGAATTAAGATGTATGGTGGTTCTGTTCGGACGTTGTGTGGTGTTCGGTATATCCCAGATTTGAAGATGAATTTGATTTATTTGGGAACTTTTCACAAGAATGGTTTTATCCCTAAGGATGATGAGGATAGAGAAACCATTAGGATTGTTAAAGGAGCTTTGACTGTGATGAAATGAAAGATGATGCAGGGAATATTTACAGATTGTTAGGGAGTATCGTTGTAGGTGGAGTTCATTCTGTTGAGTCTTGTGATGATACTACCAAATGTGGCATATGCATCTTGTTCATCTTAGTGAACGTGGTATGGCTGAATTACATAAAAGAAATCTATTGCATGGTGTTAAAAGTTGTAAGATCGATTTTTGCAAGTATTATGTTTTTGGTAAACAAACTAAAGTTCGTTTCAAGACTGGGAAGCACACCACTGAAGGGATTCTTGATTATGTGCATTATGATGTATGGGGGCCTTCCACGACATTGTCTTTGGTTGGATCTAGGTATTATGTTACTTTTGTTGACGTTTTTTCATGGAAAGTTTGGGTGTATTTTTTGAAACAGAAGTCTGACGTTTTTTAGAAGTTCAAGCTATGGAAAATTGAGGTAGAAAACCAAACAAGACGAAAAATAAAGTGTTTCAGTCTGAAAATGGTACGAAGTGCACATATTCACAGTTTCTAAACTTTTGTAAGGAGTATGTGATTAAGAGGCATTTTATAGTGCGCAAGATACCACAACAGAATGATGTTGTGGAACGGATGAACAGATCGTTGAATGAAAGAGCCAGATGTTTGCGGTTGAATGCGGGGTTCCCAAACACTTATGGGTTGATGCTGTTAACATGGCGTGTTATCTTATCAATAGATCGCCAAGGGCATCATTGGCTGGGAAAGTTACAGAAGAGGTATGGACTGGTCATGATGTTACTTTTGATCACTTACGGATTTTTGGTTGTCTTTCTTATGTGCATGTACCTACTGATGAGAGATCCAAACTTGATGCAAAATCGATGGAGTGCATTTTTCGGGGTTACAAGAAAGGTTTCAAAAGATTCAAGTTTTGGGATCCAGCTGCGAAGAAAATTGTGATCAGTAGAGATGTTGTTTTTTTATGAACAACCCATGTTGCAGCAGAAGAAAGGCACGACAGTGGTGGATTTCGAGTAGTTTCCAGTTGAGAAAACATAAACTTCTCAACTGACTTCGAGTGGTTCCACTATGGATGATTTGCAGGATTATAGTCTTGCCAGAGACAGGGTGAGACGGACGAATATAAAGCTCCGAACAGATTGGGTTTTGAAGACTTGGTCTCTTTTGCACTTACTGTTAGCAGTGATGATCAGGTTACTTTTCATGATGTTGTTACTAGTCAGGAAAATGACAAATGGATGGCTGCCTTGGTAGAGGAGATAGAGTCTTTGAATCACAATCGTACATGGGAGTTAGTTCGCCTTTCTGAGGGTAAGAAGCCGATTGGTTGTAAATGGGTGTATAAGAAGAAACCAACAATAGCAGAAAAAGAGGGGGAGAATTTCAAGGGGTTTTCACAGTAGAAAGGAGTTGATTATGATGAAATATTTTCTCTTGTGGTCAGACACCCTTCAATCCGAGCAGTACTTGCATTAGTGGCTAGTTGGGATTTACATTAGAGCAGATGAATGTTAAAACTTTTTTTTTGCATGGTGATTTAGAGGAGCAAATCTACATGCAGCAGTCTGAAGGTTTCACTAAACAGGGAAATGAGTATTTAGTTTGCAGATTGAAGAAATCTTTGTACGGGTTGAAACAGTCTCCGAGACAATGGTACAAATGGTTTGACTACTATATGATCAAGATTGACTACAAGCGATGTGAGTATGATTATTGTGTCTATGTTAAGAGCCTTGATGATGGTTCTTTTATTTTTTGTTACTGTATGTTGATGATATGTTAATTACTGCAAAGAAAATGGATGATGTTATCGGTTTAAAAACTTTATTGAGTAGAATTTGATATGAAAGATTTATGTGCTGCAAAGAAAATTCTTGGAATGGAAATTTGCAGGGACAGAGACTCAAGGAAACTATGGCTATCTCAAAGGGTTATGTTGAGAAGGTTTGCGATGACAGCGCAAAACCAGTGAGCACTCCATTGGCGAATCACTTTAAGCTCTCATCAGAACAATGCCCTAAGACAGATAAGGAAGCTGAAGATATGACAAAGGTTCTATATTCTAATGTTGTTGGATGCTTGATGTATGCAATGGTATGTACTCATCATGATTTAGCTCATGTTGTTAGTCAAGTTTGTAAGTACATGTCTAAACCTAATAAGCAACATTGGGAAGCAGTCAAGTGGATCTTTAGGTACTTAAAGGGTACTGTGGGACATGGAATTATTTTTGGTAGTCAGCGGGATAATCCTTTGGTTATAGGATATGTGGATTCAGACTATACGGGTGACTTGGATAATAGAAGATCTATGACATGGTATGTCTTTACTCTTGGTGGAGGGCCTATTTGTTGGAAGTCTATTGTTCAATCTGTTGTGGCATTATCTACAACTGAAGTTGAATGCATGGCAGTGGTTGAAGCTGCAAAAGAAGCTTTATGGCTTACTGGTTTAGTGAAGGAGTTGGGTGTTCAGCAAGGTGGAGTTCAGTTGCTTTGTGACAATCAAAGTACTATTCATTTGGCTAAGAATCAGATATATCGTGCTAGAACTAAGCATATTGATGTAAGGTTTCACAAGATCAGAGAGTTTGTTGCATCTGGAGAGATTTTGTTTCAGAAGGTACATACTGATGAGAATGCCGCTGATATGTTCACCAAGCCAGTTACGACAGACAAGTTCATGCATTACTTGGACTTGTTGAATGTTTTGAGTTGTTAAAGACGTAAGGTAACCCAACCCACATTGAATGTTTCCTAAGGGGCAGGATATTTTCCAAGGTGGAGATTTGTTAGGTATGGCTCATAAATATACCGAGAAAGTCTCGGAGTGGAGTTTACGATTATGTGGGTTGGGAGTGCGGCGGTATGGTACAATGTTATTTTTGTAAATATGTATCAGGGTTTATTTATTATAAAAGGAGATGTAACCTAAACCTATGAGACATTGAATTGAATAGAATAAAAATTCTAGTAACGCCTAAGGCACCGAGGACATAAGCACATTGCTGAACCTCGTTAAAATTCTTGTGTTTTTTCCGTAATCTTTACCCGATTCTTCAACAATATATATAATAAGCAATTAAATCGATACATATACATATACATATATATATATATAATGCACTAAAATTTTATTTTATTTAATTTTTTTTTCTATTATAGGCCCAAAATCGGAAGCCCGAATCCAACAACCCATGTGCTAGCTAGGGTTTGGAGAGAATACCCCCCATCTACGCAACAGCTTATCAGCTATTGGATCTGTTGAGATCCAATGGTCGGCAATGTTCATTTATTAGGGAGTTGTTAGTGTATCTCCCGCTTTTTCCCGGGGGTGACGCTATTGATTCTCGAAGTAAATCAACATCCTTTTCAAAACCCCACATCAAGAGATTTTTTTTTAAATTAGGAAGGCAATATACATTTATTGTGATTGATAACTAATCTTTCGCTTTTGCTTAGAGATGGTCGTTATTAGTTTTGGTAAATTGACATCCTTTAAAAAATATACACATACATAGTGGATTTTAAATTAAATAAATTTCAAACTCAAAACTTTCAATTTTTTTAAAATATAGGGTAATCGAATAGGTACCAATTTTGGGCTCTGTGGGTGTGCTAATCATTCCCCACATGTAACTGATTCCCGAACCTAATTTCTGATTTCACTCACCAAAACTTGGTATTTTTGATAAAATAAAATGTTTTATTAAATTTATCTGATTTTAGGTGTTCAATCTCACCTTCAAAAATGATTGGCGACGACTCCCCATTTCGTTTCACAATATTTTTCCAAAAAGTAGTATCGGTCTTTTCTCGCCGAAAATCGGTTACGACAAAGGTAAACAAATAGGTTAATCTACGTGTCAAGAATTAATTGGTGGAAAAATAAAATGGACACCAAGATGTTCTATAATAACCTCTGAATTTCCATAAATGAAAATGAAACATCAATTTCCATAAAGATGTATAATACATTTCTCCCATCTTATTTTAATGCAATATTCAATTTATCAACTCATTACACTCAAACATGGAAATGTGACATCCTTCCATTGACAGTACGACAGATTTAAGAGATTTCCAATGTTTCCTCACCAAAGTGCAGACACAAAGAAATAATCTCTCTAACCACTTGTTAATTAAAGTAAAATCTTACCGAAAGTATCGTAAGAAAAATGGCGTTATCAACACCATTCCAATTCGGCATATGGTTTTATCGTTGCTTTTACCCATATCATATTTGAACAACAGTTTAAGAATTCTCTTTTAAATTATTAGAAAATAGAATACTGCAAAACGAGAGATTAGTATTGGCTGAAAATTAATAAAATAACTAAATGAAACTATCTAAACTAAAAATAAATAACATTACATATCGAGCATCGACAACTTTTTTATCATCACGTCTATTGTTGTCATCAGTAGTGTAATATTTTTAGTTCAATTATGAAAAGTTATAAAATAATTATTCGATTTAAAATGTTCAAACCCTTTCGACGGTTTCTCTCAAAAAATTTGTCCTCAACAAAATGTTCAATAAAAATTGCTTTCAAATAAGGTAGAAAGGTATTATATTTAGTCAAATGTCGAAAACCGCATCCACACAAGGTGGGACATTACGAGTATCCTTGACCACTCGGTCGAGTATTTCATATTTTATAGTTTAACAGCTAAGCTTGTCTTAATTATGTGACGAGCAAGGCGGGGAAACATCTCCTGTATAAGATAACCTAACATTAGCACACGAAGCTTGTGTATTATCTTCTTCTTCAGCCCTTAAAGCCACGTTCTGCAAGTAGATTCCCTGGCAAGGAAAGCTCCGGCTGCAATCGAATTTCATGGCCACGCCGGAGGCACTCGTTCCTCTTATGTTCTGGTAAAGCACGTCGCTCACTTGCACAGCTGAACCCTGCATGCATGCATATATGTTTCATCAACCTAAATAATTGATATATTTAAAACCTAGAGTAAACTATGTATTTAATCATTGAACTATTCCCGCAGTTTCGTTTCAGTCACGCATCTAATTTTTTTTCCCAAAATCATACATAAAGTTATGTTTTTTTTACCAACCGTTAAAAAGTTAACAGAATTGCTGACACATCAATTTTTTATTTTTCAACAATGATGTGACATTACCTATGGTAACATGTTAATATCACCGTTAATTTTGTAACGGTGGGTGACCAAAATGTAACGTTAGGAATATTTTGAAAAAAAATAGTTCGGTGACTAAAATAAAACCACGAGAATATTTACGTGACTAAATACGTAATTTAGCCTAAAATTAACTGATAGAAGAAAAGAAATTTTACCTGTTTGCGACATGGTTTTTGTTGATCACAATAATTCTGATCAATAATGATAGGGTTCGTGACGTTATTCATCACAATATTTTGGAACTTGATGTTTCTAGCATATCCCGATCCACCCTGTAATAAAAATTCGACCATATTAAAAGATTATAATATATAATTGAAGAACATATTATCATAAGAGATAATCATAAATCCCGAACATATCCCGTAAAATAAATATGGAAGATACTATAAATAATATAATTTTTTTATTAATCTAAGGTAAGTACAAGATAATATATGTTCAAAGATAACTCTCAATCTCTTGACATTGAATGTTCATCTCTTGACATTGAATGTTTACATCTCTGACATTCTCGGTGCTCGAACCCGAGTCCTCAAGGAATGATATATTTTAATGTAGGCAATGAATTTTTATTTGTAAGTCTTTACAATTTCGTTGGAATTAGGCATTGGATGAATGAATTTCTTGGCGGATGGTTGAAACTTTAGGTAAACAAATTGTGAATAGCAAGTCAAGAAGCAAGTGGAAAGCTAATGAAAAGTGGTTTGTTTGAAGTCCTTGCCATGTTTTAATCATTTTTTCAGTTTTCAATTAAATTATAGCGGTTTTGATTCTTGTTATTCATAATTTTTTACGGAAATTTTTTAAACTTGACTCAATATTAAAGCATTAAAAATGAATTTTATATCGAATTAATTACCTGCCAAGTTTTTATTCTCACTCCATTGGAGGTTCCTGAAAGTGTCGCTTTATTAACTATTACATTGGACACAAAAGCGGCAGAATTTCCGGCTCCTAAGCTCCCAATGCTGCAAATAGAACAATTCCCATTAGAAAACTTTACTTTAAAATGCGACTAAATTCGAAAACTGTACGTTTGTGTCGAACTCGAGACCTGATGCCATGGCCCGGACCACAAGTTATACCGGTGGCATGTACATTTTTCGAGCCGCTAACGATCGAGATGCAGTCATCTCCAGTCCCGATGACACAGTTGTTAATGTTAATATTCTGGGTTCCGGTCACGTGGATCCCATCGGTGTTCGGACTGTTACCCGGTGCTTTCACCTGAAGGTTAAACGCGTCGACGTTCACACATTGTTGAAACGTAAGGTGCATTTGTTGTGCGTTTGTTATCTGCAGACTTGATACTCTCACGTTAGTGCATTCATTGAAGGTCACAGCCTGCATTTGCAAAGAGCAAACATTAACATACACGTAGTCACGGACCGACACAAAATTTTATGTCAATGGAGGAGAACTTAAGGAACGAAAAATATATTATCAATAGAAAATAAAAATAAAATTAATCTGAAGGCGAGTAGTAGCTTACAGTTGGGGCTTCCTTGCAAGGCTGCAAAACAGAGGAATTAAAATTAGTTGTTAATATTGAATATCAATTGATTGGTACAAATGATTTTGATGGCAAAAATCACTCACGAGGGCTTCGTTGATTTTGCAGGACTTTTCCCACCATGTCCTACCGCTGCCGTCGATTGTGCCTCCGCCTTCGACTCGTAAATTTTGAACGTTATCGAAGAATAGCCACCGTCTTCCGCCATCTTCGTAATCTGAGTGATCCTCGGTAGCTATGATTGTTCCATAGATCTATCGTGTTTGCAATCATAGGAAAAACGTTAACGATCGATAACGATGATGTACGACTTCACTGAGAGCCCGGAAAACTCACCTGCAATATGAGAGGAGATTTGCAAGGACCTGAGAAGTTAATTGGCTTAAGACGATAAGTCTTCTGCTTTGGTACCACCATAGTAGCTCCTTGAGAAGATGAACATGCATACTTCCAAGCTTGCTCGAACGCCTACGTCGAAAAACATATAGCACGGTGATCATCATTGAGAGAACAAAACATCCGAAATGAAGAAGTGAAACTATGAGTACCTGAGAATCGTCTGCTCCATTAGCTTTAGCTCCAAAATCATCGACATTGACTATCTTCGGAGTCGTCGGACCACGCACTTTGGTATCGTAGTCGAACCGGTCCACCGAGTAGGGATTACGGTAGTTTCGTCCCGACATGAACACGGTCGAAGGTGCAAAAGTACGGATGATAGGACGTCGGGCGGTGATAAGCACGGCCATGACGAAAACCGACGCGAAATGGGTCCTCTATGTAACTGCCGGTGCTAAAGCAGCAGGACAGAGAGATTAATGTGAACAGGAGTGGGAGACAATGAGTGTTTAGGGACATTGTGTACTTCAGTTTCGGACTAAATCGAAGACAGAAGACAATATTGATTGAATACCTGAAAGGATGGGATGTGGTTAATTTGTATTTATAGGCAAGATTGATGGTGGTGTTCCATTTCGACACAATTAATGATACCTATGTCTAATTGCAACTAATTTAATTTTAGAGACACGCAGATGGGTGATGAGGTCAGACGTCATTTCTCTTGATTTTATGCTCATTTACCAACATATACGTATCCTCTACTCAATTTTGGTCATACATATATTCATTTTGTTTCTTTATATTTTGAATTGATAATTTGTTTTCACTCTCTTGTAATTTTATAACTTCACGGGCTCTCTTAATATTTTAAAATTTCATCCCTAACATAAGATCTTACGTCTGTTCCCGTCGATAATACATAAATTTATAAGAACCAAACCAAAAGCAATTGTCAGTAATTTGTAAATGGTAGCGCATGTGCTGACATGATGCATGTGGATGTTTTTCAACACCAGTTATTCGTTAAAACTAAAACAGCAGGTTGAAGTCAGAGTAGAGGAATTAATTTGCTGCGCTTTAGCCGGAGATGGTCAGGTGGTTTTCAACAAAAAGTTAAAATATAGGTGGACTAATACCAAAATTAAAATAACCTAATTGCTTGAAAATAAACAAGAAGCTGTATAACTATACCTAACGCACATCCGGTAACAGTACCACCGTTTATGCATGCATGCATGCATGCATGCATGCGCGAGTAACCATATATATATGATCAGATTCATCTGTAAATGCAAAGATGAGATGATGAGGGGCGGGTGTGGGCAGTCATTCCTCAAAATTTTAAATTCTCGTATATTTTATATATTATTTTTTAAAAAAGTCTATTCTTATTTTCTAAAATTTTACAAATTCGTCACTCTACATGATATCTTTCATCCATCTCTAAGTATATATATGATGAAAATGACAGTTAGTATTATGCCATAACTGCTCTTAACTGCCATGAAATTATATTCATATGTTATAGCTAAATCTATAATGGGAAGTCAAACTAACATTCATAAACTAATCTCAAACCTGTATTTGTTGGGTGGAGTGCTTATATTTGACGTAAGGATACTGCGTACACATGTTTTTTTACCAATACATTTTTTTGTCTAACCGATTACGTGTGATTTATTGATCGATTAATCTTAATTAAATACTATATAAGTCCACTGTGAAGGTGATTTTCCCAGCACATTTTCTTCCGGTCTTAATAATTGATCTTCTATCTCTCCCTCAACCAGTGGCAAAACACGGTGAAAGAGTTTGGGGTGTACTTAAAATTTTCAAAAAAAAAATTTAGAGGCTTAAACTAAAATTTTTGAAAATTTTGAAGGATTTAATTTCAAAAAATTAGGGTCTAACTACTTGATGAGAACTTTTAAAAATCGTGGGAGGAGATTTAATTAAAATATTAAAAAAAAACTAAAACTTAATATGAATTTCTAAAAAAATTGAGGGGGCTAAATTGATTTTTTTTAATTATGGAAGACCAACCCCATTAGTCCAGTTATCTTTTGCCATTGTCCACAATCGTTAAAAGAAAAATTATCTAATACACAGGATATGTAAACTTTTAGTTCACACAAACCTATTTACTTCAATGATACGTCTCTTATTAGGATTTATGATTTTGAATTTTTGAGGTAAAAATTCAAATTTCAAGGTTAAAATAAATAAATTTATACAATTTTTTTGAATTAATCACTGATATCCGTTATATTGACCAACTAATTCAGATCGGGCACCGTAGAAGCGAGGACGACCCTCCTAACTCAGTTTACTCCATTCGCAAACGTCATGATTCGAACCTCTAACTTTACTTAAGGGACATAGTGTCTTATTCCACTATACCAACTGATTTTTAGTAAAGTTATACAAACTTTGATTTACACAAATGTGTATCAAAATATTACTCATTATTAAAATGGAAAAAACGAGTCATCTCATCCATCAATATGACGTACTAAGTTGCAAATTCAAAAACTTAATTAATTTCTACACATTATAATTATGAAAACCCAAACCCATATACATTATAATTATGAAAACCCAAACCCATATAAGACGTAGAATTTTATGTTAATGGACGAATTTAAATTAAAATGGATGAACTAAAATTTCAAATGGACGAATTTTAAAGGTGGGGACGAAACAAATTTTAAATAAAAAATACATATATTTTTTAAAATATATGGTAATTTTAAATTTTTAGGAAGAACGACTGCTCCACTCGATCCATCCCTCCATGTATGAATAAATTTATGCACATATATGGGTTGAATATGTATATCATGATTAGACTTGGAAGTTAATGATGATTAGTTTGAAGTCAAAGCGTGAGATGTACCAAACGTTGATCTTCCCTTAGCGGTTAGACAGAATTCAAAGGCAAATTAGGCAAGTAATGGAATTAGCATCCAAAGCATGCAAAAGTGCCATCCTCTTTTCTAACTCACAATGGATTTACGCCGAGAAGAATGGGAAATGACAATGCCCACAGTGGTGCACGAACGAGAAAATCGTGGGGGCTCGACCGCCGGCCGGAACTTGCCAAAAATGCATGTGTAATCATGTGATGTGCTAATACTCGAAGCTCCGAGAAAGTATTTTGAAATATATCTAAATTATTTAAAACTTATTAAAGATTCGTACTCTTGATATAAAATTATGTATATGTCCATGTTAACGCACATATAGTAATTATTGACTGTAAGAGAATTTTACTTTATTTATCGAAGGTTTAATTCTGTCCATAAAAATAAAATATATTTTATAATTAGTTATTTAAATTTTGAAAAAACGCTTGTAAAAAACCAACAATTAGTTAGTCTAGTGGGATGAGGCGCTATGTCTCTTAAGCAAAGTCAGAGGTTCGAATTCTAGTGCTTGCGAATGGAGCAAACTAGATTGGGAAGGTCGCTCTCACCCTCTGTAGTATCCGATTTGAATTAGTCGGTCAATAGATTAGATACCAGTAATTAATTTAAAAATTACTCATAAAAAAATAATTATTACACCATATTTGACTATAAGCTATTTTTATGTTTCCTTTTTATCATGGTCAATCAATCCTAGAAAAAAATGTTGCGAGACTTTAGAGAGAGTGATTTGTTCAATCAAGACTCCGGCGTTGAAAAACAAAATGAGCAAGGTATATGGGAAATTTATTGGGTACAATTTAATAAGTTCTAAATACAAAATTCATATTATATGCACGAACCAACTTACCTTAGTGATTAAAGAAATTTTTTTTGTTCCTAGAGGTTACAGGTTCGAGCATCAGCGGTTGCACCAGGGTGATTGAGCATTTATTATCAAATGGTTAAAAATATTTAAAACATATGCTACTTTGTAATCACCTAAACTTAATTAAATACAAAATTCATCAACCTATTTTAAGAAAATCAACAATTTAGTTCCTCTGTTTCAATTAGTCGAAATTGAGAAGTTATATATAAATATTTAAATATTAAAAATTATTTATAAATCAAAAATATATTAAGTGTTAAGATTTATATTTCAAATTTTAATTTAATTTAATAAAAATAAAAATATTTAATTAATCATATTTAAATAATTTTTTTTATGTAAATTAAATTATAAAAATAAATATTAATATAAAATCAATAGTTATTAGGATAAAGTACAAAAATGGTCCCTCGACTATAGGGTACTACTTTATTAAGTCTCTCGACTATTAAAAGTTACAAAATGGTTCTTTGACTATAGAGTGTTACTTTGTTGAATCCCTTTACTATTAAAAGTTACAAAATGGTCACCTGACTATTCATTATATTCAAAACTCATAAATTTTTGTTAAAAATTTGACTCTATTATGAGTTTAACGTTAATATGCTGACTGTGATATGATAAAATTTGATCCCAAAATCTCAAACGATGATCATATCACAGTCATTATGCTAACGTCTAACTTAGACAACCGTTAATTTTTAACAGAAAAGGACGAATTCAGAACGTAATGAATAGTCATGTGACCATTTTGTAACTTTTAATAGTTGAAGGACTTAATAAAACAACATTCTATAATCAAATGACAATTTTGTAACTTTTAATAATCAAGGGACTTAAGAAAGAAATATTTGGACCAGTTTATAAGGGTATTGAGCTTAAGTCTGGTCTAAGAGTTAAGGTTAAGTGGTGACTTTAGTATGGATTTTAAAGAAGAGGGACCAAAGTAGCAATTTACCTATAGTCAGTTTTGAAGGATATAAACCCCTTATATTTAGAGGATTTCACGTGAAACCCATACCACCAAAATATCTTCATTATTCTCTTCATTTATCTCTTCCTTTCCTTCCCAAGAGAAAGCTTAAAAGTGGAAGCTTTTCAAATTCCAAGTCTAGTTAGAAGTAATCAAGGTAAGAACCTTTATCTCTATCTCTTAAGCTTCATTTAGAGCCCTTAATATCAAGTTTTGGTGAATATTTTCAAAAATGGGTTTTTAGGAAAGTTAAGAAAATAAAAAGATTCAAGTTTATTTTAGTAAATTTGAGATGTTTGGAGTATCATTAACCTTGTTTTAAGCCTTAGATAAGTTAGTAATTCCTTTACTTATCTTGGATTAGATAAGGACGTAGGAGAAAGTTCAAAGGCTAGAGGTAAAGAGAAATTGACTCCTGGCTGAGTTGAGAGAGATTCTAGCAACCAATAAAGCAAGGTAACACACTCACAACTTCCTCATATCGATTGTGGGTCATTAGAGCTTCCAGATTGAGCGTAAGTTGTGAAGCTTAATGATGATTTTGCATGGTAGATTTAATAATTGATGTTGTTAGCATGTTATAAAGCCTTATTTATAACCCTTAAGATCAAATAAGACTTAATAGAATATTGGAAAACCTTAAAGTAGGAAAATTAGGAAGTTTGGGTGGCAAATTCATTCCCAAACAGGGTATTTCGGTCCGTCAGTATCGGTACTAGAAGAGTAATACCGATACTATTCTTCATGAAAGGCTAAAACCCAACATATTATAAGGGTAGTATCGATACCCCCTTTAAGAAGTATCGATACTTGGAGTACAGTGTCGATACCCAGGTGATCAATATCGATACTGAGACATTTTTGAAAACATCAAACCTAAATTTGGTACCGATACTCAAGTAAGTATCGATATCCCAACACTATAGTATCGATACTCTAGGTTAAGTATCGATACTACCTAAACCAAGTAGCCTATAGAAGTTAAGGGGTATCAATACAGTATGTGGGTATTGATACCAAGGGTTTAGTATCGATACTGAAGGGACAATATCGATACTCAGTAGCAGTTTTATATGAAGAATATCTCGAGGAGCTGAGGTTTTCCAAAAGCTCTAATTACTCTTAAATAAGACTACAGGTGAGAATGATAATAATGATTAATTCAAGCATAGAAACGAGAATAATTAGGATGAAATAAGACTAGTTTTGCTTGAATGCTTGGAAAACGATCAGGACACCCGAGTTCCTTTAGAAAAGCTAGCAGAGTTGAAAGTATAGATTCAGTCCGGATATATCCTTAGGGAGTGCGCAAGGAACTTTAAGCTGACTAATTAAGGCCAAGGCTTGACACTCGTAAGGGGTGGGTTAGTCGAGGGTGTGGTATCCGATGCATAGATTCCAAGGACCTCATCCTCGGTAGACTAGAGGGATGCGTGAGCTTCGAGATGCAAAACCCTCAGCCGTACCATGATGTCTACCATAGAGTAGAGACTGAGTATACAAGTATACTCATTAAAACAAAGAAGTAGACTTAATAATTTGAGCCTTTCAGTGATGCACTTTTAGTATGATCCAGTTGTTAATGTGGCACTAAGCTAGTTAGCTCAACATTTGGAATTTGTTTCGTTACATATATTAGGTGGAGAAGTGGAGGAGATTTAGAGATCGAGGTCTAGACCAGAGCAGATCAGAGTACGTCTCAGGGTTTTGAAGGGCATGTATATTTATAAACCCTATTGTAAAATTAAGTCATAAATGTATTTTAAAGTCAATCTGCATTATTATTTTTGAATGTAAATATTTATTTTGGGAGCTCCCCAGTGTATAGTTTAATTAATTTTTATAGCTGATTTTATAAAGAAAATAGTTGTTTTTAAGTAAAAGAAATGAGAAAAAGTTTGGTTAGCCACTCCGGTGGTTCCATATGGCACCAAAATCGGTCGATTGTGTATCGTACTAGTTTAGGGTAAACCACAAATAAGGATCAAAACAAGTATGGAATTAAATTTAAGGGTAAACCAAAACGTTGGTCAATTTTATTTTAATTTTATAAATGTATGGTCACTTGATTAAAAAAACATAATATACAATCACTTTCCTTTCGTTTGAATTAAGATACGATCACTAAGACGTTAGTTGCCTGAGTTGAATGACGTGGCATGTTAGTAAAAAGGATTAATTTTTATTTAAACCCTTAAACTTCTGATAAATTACTAATTATGGGACTTTTTGTAAACTCGAAATAGTTTAGGGATAAAATATCAATTTATCTATTCTTTTTATATGTTTATCAACAAACCCGAAACATACATGCTTTACCCCCTTCCACGATGGCGAAGAGGATGCTCACACCAGTTGGGTTTAGTTCGCAAGATTTCAGGGAGCACATAGATGGTGGTGATGGTGAGTGGATCGACCAAAATTCATTGATAACAGTGTGATGGTTTCGAGTTCTCATATGAAACTTCGACGAGCTTTTCACGTCAAATGGCAGTGACTCACGGGGCACTCTTGATAACTCCGTAAAAAGGCTACTTTTAAGTCCTTTTTGACTTAAGTTATTATTTGTTTAAGGGTACATATATGTCATTTTAGAGTAGAGCAGAAAAATCTCATTTATATTTTCCCTTTTCCTTTCTTCTTCCTTGGGTTTTCCTCCTTTGATAAAGCTTCAAGGAGTGGCTAGCTAGGTGCTGAAAGGAGCTAGCGAGGTAAGGTGGTTCGTGGTGGCCGAGGAGACCTCCGGTGGCGCGCGTCGAAGGCTACTTCTCACTTCCCTTTTTGCTACTATTTTTCTATTTATTTGTGGGTCGTTGGAATGAATATTTGCATGACTTTGTGTTTGGATATTTCGAACCCCACCATGAACTAACTTATTTGGTGGTGGTTGGTTTAATGGATGTTTAGACTTTATTTTAATGGTATATTTAAGTTTATTTTGGTTCTTTATTTGCTTTGCTTATGAATGCTTCACCATCTAGGCTTGTAAGAGGCATGGAAATGTCCATTTCTTAGATGAAGTTTAGGCATTCGGGAAAAACCTAAGCTAAAAATACTTGTAAGTATTCGAGAGAACCGCAAGACAAGATCCTCATAAGCAATGGGTTATAGTTTTTTCAAGGGGCTTTGAACCGGCCTAGGGATATTATAACCTAATCCCTTAGATCTCGGGAGAGACTAGGATAGAATTTTAACTACTAAAAAGGGTGTCTTTATCAATAGGGTAGGCTGGCCAACATCGTTGATTGAGAGCAGATGCCTTGGCATCCTATTCTGTTAAGTTCCTTTGAGAACATTTTAGGAAAGCCCTGTCGAGCAAGTAAGGATTAGATAGCTTAAATATGCCTGAGGAATAAGTTTAGCATCCTTAAATCAATCCCTATCATTCATTCCATTGGAAGCTTGTCACGTGAGGATTATCTACTTTTCATTTCATTTGTTATTTATTTACTATTTTTACCATTTTTCATTGCCTTGACATTTCACCATACTCAACATTAAACATCTGTTCTTGCCACTGCATTTCCATTTACTACACCATCAGACCATTCATCCATATCCACCATCATACATTTTTCATTTGCCGTGACATTTGTATATATCAAGACTAACTATACTTAGATAAAATAGTGCATAAACTTCACTCAATATCCTTCCAATCCCTGTGGAGACGATACTCACTCATCACTTTATTACTTTTACGATTGTGTATACTTGCACATCATTTGCGTATAATTTTATAGTACTCACAATACGCAACAACTCTCAACGAAGTTTTAATTGAGGTGGTCAAGCACTCACGATGGCACCAACGATGACTGTCACCGATGACTGAATGATGGCGAGAGATCAATGGAAAAGTGATGAAATTAAAATGAAATTTGGGGGTTTTGATTTTAGGGATTTTCATTTTGATTTTAGGGATTTTCATTCTGATTTGGGAAGAAAATATATGGGGAAAAAAGGTAAATTGATATTTTATCCCTGAACTATTTTGGGTTTACAAAAAAACCCATAATAAGTACTTTATCTCAAGTTTAAAGGATCAAATAAAAAACTAAACCTTTTTACTAACATGACATGTCATCCAACTCAGGACAGCTAACGTCGCATTGACTACTTCTTAATTAAAACGAAAGAAAAAATGACTAAATATTATGCTTTTTGAATCGAGTGACCATACGTTTATAAAATTGAAACAAAAGTGACCAACTCTGGAGTTTACCCTAAATGTAACTTATTTTTAACCAGACTAGGCCAGGCTAATACATGAACAAGTAGCTACCAATGTTGGCGGACTAATCCAGGTCGAGATCCGGGTTTGGGAGCTGGAGTATTCAGTGGCATTGAGCTCGTAGTTTCTATGTCATTATCGTTTCTTCCAAGCAATACATTTTTGTGGTTAGAGCAAGAGATGGAGGGCCCTTGGGGTCCAAGGGGTCCCTAGCCCCAGCTCTAATTTTATGTTTTTCTACCCTAGTACTAATATAATTGTAGGAGCCGACAAAAGGCTTATAAATAGAGTAAAATATTAAAAATCTTTCATAGAAAAACCTTGAGTTAATCACCCTCCCATCGACTAAAGCTCCTCTAATAATGCTTTAATATGATTCTCCATTGTTAGACACTCAATTTTTAAAGGTATGTAATTAAATACTATTATATTTATTATTTTTAATTAGAATTATTTGATCTTATATTTAATTTTAGTATTCCTTTAGTTAATCTAATAATTATTAAGGTGAATGATGATTGCTGGATTTGATTTTTTTATGTTTGTGAATTAATTTTATATATATGCATATTGCCATGGGAAAAATCCAATAATTATTGAGCATTTTAAGAGAAAAAAAATGGGGAAACTTCAAAAAATACAAGTACAACTGAAACTTCAGCTAGTACCCCTATTGATGTTTCACCTTCGGAATATAGACCTTTAAAGATAGTTAGAAATCAGAAACCAAATACCAATTCTAATTATTTGGAGCGAGATCCTGGTAAGCACAAGTAAATATGGGAATATCCTTCTGAACAAGAAAGAAATGCAATTCAAAGAGCTTATATTGTTAAGGGTCCATATCAATCAGTACTCTCTGAATTCAAAAAACCTAGAAATGTTTCCCACCCTAGCCGATTTTAAGCTTCATGGTACAAAAACTTTCGTTCATGGTTAGAATATTCTTCTAAAAATGATGTTGCCTTATGTTTTATTTTCTTTCTTTTTAACAAACCAGATACTCATCCATCACACAAGACTTTCACTATGAATGGTTTCGAAATTGGAAGAAACTAAATGGAAAAAGTTGTTATTATAAGATGCATGTAGGTTCAGAACCTAATTCACCTCATAAAATTACTGAGAAAGAATTGAAGGATTTTCTTAACCAATCTAGACACCTACCACAAGTGTTGCATAAGCAAACACCATTACAAATTGCTGCTTAGACTTGAAACCTATATAGATGCATTGCGTTGGCTAGCTTTACAAGGGCTACCAAGGAGAGGTCGTGAAGAGAGTGAACCTTCATCTAACCAATGAAATTTTCTTGAACTCGTGAAACAATTAACCTCTTACAATAAAGCTGTTGAAAAATTTGTATTAGAAAATGCTCCAAAAAATGCTTCTTACACTTTGCCAGATATACAAAAGGAGATTTTACATATTCTGGAAGAGAAAATTAAGAGAGCAATTTGTGAAGAAATTGGTGAAGAAAAATTTTGTGTATTTATTGATGAAGCAAGGGATGTATAAAGAAAACAACAATTTGCTATAATTTTAGTATAGTAAAGGAACATTTTTTAGCATTATTCATGCTCCTAATACTTCAGCAGTGACTTTAAAAGATGAGATATTTTCCATTTTTCTCGTTATTGCTTTGACATAAAGAATATTCGAGGCCAAAGTTATGACGGTGCAAGTAACATGCGAGGAAAGTGGAATAGGTTACAAGCATTAGTTAGCAATGAGTGTCCTTTTGCTTACTATGTGTAATGTTTTTCCCATCGTTTACAATTGGCACTAGTAGCTGCAGTGAAAGAGGTCATACTTGTTTATCAATTTTTTCCAAGTTATCCTTTATTATCAATGTTGTTCTTTCCTCATATAAGCGCATCGATGAACTAAAAAATGTTTATTCTGATGAGATAAATCATTTGATTGAAGAAGAACAACTTGAAACTGTAATTGGTTTGAATCAAACAAGTAATTTCTAGAGGGCAGGTGATACTCGATGGGGTTCTTACTTGAGATCAATTTCAAGCTTGATAAAAATGTTTAGTGCCACTTGTGTTGTTCTATATAAATTCATTGATGAAGGAAGTACATCTTCTGAATGTGGAGAAGCAGTGACAACTTTAGAGACTTCGACTTCCTTTGATTTTGTCTTCATTTTACATCTTATGAAGAAAATATTAGAAATCACTTATTCACTTTCTCAATCATTACAACAAAAATCTTAGGATATTTTGAATTCACTACATCTTATTGAGAGTTTAAAGATATTTTTGCAGAAATGTAGAGATTATGGATGTAATAATCTTTTTATAGAGGTTACCTCAACTGTGAAAATCGCAACATAGATATCCCAAATATGAGTTCTATTTATAGAGAAAGAGGAGGCCGCGCTCATCGCCAACAAGATCATTTTACAGTTGAACAACATTATCGAGTAGAAATTTTTTATACTATAGTTGATGTTCAACTATAATAGTTAAACAGTAGATTTAATGAGAAGTTAATAGAGTTATTAACTCTTGGTTGTGCTTTGGAGCCAAGAGATGGTGACAAATTTTTCAAGGTTGAAGACGTTTGCAATCTTGTGAATAAATTTTATTGGGAGGATTTCACGGAAGTTGAAAAGAATGATTTACGAACAGAATTGTGTCATTATGAGGTGGAGTTGTCTTGGAATTCAGGTCTAAGAAAATTGTTGACAATCTCTGACCTAAGTCAGTAGTTGGTGGGTACTAGGAAAGTGAACACTTATCCATATATATTCTTAATATTAAAACTTATATCGACTCTCCCACTTTCTACAGCAAGTGCTGAAAGAGTTTTTTCTACAATGAATATCATCAAGATAACACTTCGCAACAAAATGGAGGATGAATTTTTGTAGAGTTGCATGCTTATCAACATTGAAAGAGATATTGCAAGGAGCTTTAGTACAACATCGCTTGTGGATGCATTTCGAGATTTGAAGGAACGACATATTTTATTATGATTATGTGATAGTTATATCTTTTGCACTTTTTAAAATCGTATTTTTTAATTGTTTACTTTACTTTAATTTTTAATTTTTAATTTTTAATTTGTTATTTCATATAAATATAGAACTATGCATATTTGATGTAATCATTTATATTTTTTAAAATAAACAAATAATAAAGGTAAAATTATATATATAACTTAAAGTTGTTAAAAAAATTCGGCATTTGTTGAGATCTAGTTCTGGCCTGGTTAGAGCTATCATTTCTTTTATTTTTCTCTTACCTTATCTGCGTTGATTTGCTCGTTGCTCTCTTTTCCTCAATTCTTCATTTGCAAGGTCAGTACATCAGTTACCTCATATTTCCCTCTCTCTCGTGGCTTTCCTGCAAGATATGGCGTAGACTTATTCTCTTTTTTCAAGAGATTTAATTGAATAGTACTGCTTTTGAGTTCGATTATTGCTTTTATGTATCAATATGTTCATCTCATGTTTGTTTTCACTCTAAAACTTGTGGATAACTAACGGACGGCCTTTAAGCTTTGGATATTGTTTTCTTGGTTTATTCGTGGATTTGTTTCGGTATTTTGGAAATATATTGTGTTTGATTTGCATCACATTTCGTTAGAACATCTTTTTCTCTTAATTTTACATCTGGAATACTCAACTAAAATTATATATGAACCTTTAGACTTCATTGGCTCAATTAAGTTGCGGTTTTCGTACATTAGAGGAAAGTATAAACACTGGAATCTCTAAGAGCAAGATGCTTCAAATTTAGTAACATTTTAAATCAAAATTTGCTTTTGGAAATAGTTTGAGGCATTGGAAATTCTAGCTAGCGAACGAAAATTGCTTTATCATTGGTTGTTTTTTAAATTATTTTTCAGATTTGAGCCCAACAACTTACTCTTGAAGTGGAGGATTAATTGAAGGAATGCACATCACCTTCTTGATATTTGGACAACCAGTTATATCCCTTGTTCTCGACTAAAGAAAGAAGCAAGTGAAAATGTAATCGGAAGAAGACACTGGGGTATGCAATGAGATAAACATTTAATGATTTGCAGCTTGCTTTATGTATTAGTAAATTTAAGGCAAAGGAAATTAAACCACTTGTGGTGTTTTTTTGGGGTTAAAAAGTGTAGCCCGTCTAAGCTAAATACATGCGACAGGTCCGGGAGTAAAAGTTGTTTTTAGATTCCATGATCTTAAAGGAGTTAGAGTTGACTTTGTTTTCTATTGGTTTCTCAATTTATCATGACAATCGCAACCTAGTTATCACTGCTCGGGCTGATTTCCCTACACATTCTGTTTTCTAATAACTTACAGTTGGACACTATTGCTAGGTTTAGATGTTTACACTTGGATTAATGAAGTTATCCATTCTATTGTTGAATGCATGAATTGTTACTCTTTGATTGATCAGGGCAAGCTGCCCGTGAAGAATCTGGATGGCCAGACATGCCAAATCTGTGGTGATAATGTTGGCAAGAATATGGACGGCGATCCATTCATTGCTTGCGATGTATGTGCGTTTCCTGTCTGTGTCTGTAGGCCTTGCTATGAATATGACAGGAAGGATGGAAATCAGTCATGCCATCAATGCAAAACCAGATACAAGAGGCAGAAAGGTGCTTTGAACAATAGCGTTTAACTAGATATGGACATGGTTTTCTGAAGTACCATGCATATATTATATTTGTGACATATTTTGCTGTTTGTAGGATTTGTTCATCAGCACAAAGTATTGAATACATTTTCACATTATTATCAAATTACCCTTCAATTTTATCAATAATTATCAGTGGTTTTATAATTATAGTTATTACTGGTTCCAGGTAGTCCCTGCTATTCTTGGAGACAGAGAAAAGGATGGTGAGGCAGATGATGATGCTAGTGATTTCAACCACTCTTCTGAAAACCAAGACCAGAAGCAGAGAATTGCGGAAAGAATGCAGAGCTGGAGTGCAAAATATGGTAGAGGAGAGGATGTTGGTGCTCCAAATTATGACAAAGAAGTTTCCCGTAACCATATTCCTCTGCTCACCAATGGGCAGGAGGTAAGTCTAAGCTGTTTAAAAGCCAGTGATTTGCTGTGTGATTGTTCATTCGCGGAACGATGGATTGGAACTTTTCTTTTCTATCGGAATATTGTAGGTTTCTGGCGAGTTATATGCTGCATTACCTGAGCGGTTTTCTGTGGCATCTCCTGGAGTTGCTGGTGGGAAATGTATGAATTCTCTTCCTTATGTTGCTGAAACCAATTAATTGCAGAAAAAGAAATTCATCTTTCACTTGATAGGTACCTATGGCTGACTGATATAAGTATTGTAACTCCTGTGCAGCGAATATAAGGGTAGTGGATCCAGTGATGGCTGGAAGATGAAGCAGGAGAAGAACGTTGTTCCATTGAGTACATGCCAGGCTGCTTCTGGAAGAGGTGTTGGAGATATTGATGCCAGCACTGATGCACGGATGGTCATCACACTGCGTCTTGTTATTCTCTGCATATTCTTGCACTATCGAATAACAAACACTGTTCCAAATGCCTATGCTCTGTGGTTGATATCTGCGATATGTGAGATTTGGTTCATCGAACAATCACTTTTATCATTCATATTCTTTCCTTCAATTCAAACTTGTCGAAAAACCTTCAAATCTCTTCAAATATCAATCAAATTAAAAGCTAAAATATTTAAATCTATCACTAATCAATCGTCGGATCAATTTGAAATCCAAACTATGTTAATCTTCTAATCAAACAGAATATTCCTATGGTTGGAATTGAACAACGAGAGTGACCATGGTCAATTTAGTGTCTTAATTTTTAGGGAAAATTACACCGTTTTTACTAAACTTTACTCTTTCTCTTATTTTGGTCACCATACTTTCAATTTTTCTATTTTGCTCATTGAACTTTACAGATGAATCATTTTGCTACTCTGTCGTTAACTTTTAAACGGTGTTATGACATGGCATAAGCATCAAAACGACGTCATTTTAAAAAAAATCAAATATACACTAAAACGACATAGTTTCGAATCTTCTTCTTATCCTCTATTGTCGCAACCGGCCACCAAGTCATTTTTCATTCCGGTCATCGTCGACCGTCATTAATGGTGATTGTTCAGTCCCAAAATTCATGGGTCGGTTCGTCTTGACCCCATGAGTCTGAATATGGTGGTTGTTTCACCAGAAAATGTCCCAAAATTCGTGAATCTAGACTGAAACGTTTCGGCTTCCTCACTTTCAATCTCCGATTCATGAACATCGGAGCAAGTTCCGCAAAATAGAAGTCGGATTCGGACTCAAGGTGTTGAGGCAAAGCAACTCGTGAAATTTGTGACCGAATGGTCACCAACGGTGGCCGACGGTGGCATTCGGCCACCTTCTATTTTTATTTTATAATTGGGTGAGCAAAATAGGAAAGAGTAAAGTTTAGTGAGGAACGAAGCTATTTACCTTTATATTTTCAATAATTTTATATTAAATAATAATAAAAAATGACATGTCATCATATCGTTAGAGAGTTAACGGAAAAGTGAGTACAATGATTCAATTTGTAAAGTTCAGTGAGTAAAATAGAAAAATTGAAAGTTCAAAAGCAAAATAAGAGAGAAAGTAAAATTCAATAAGGAAAATGTAATTTAACTTTTTTTTAAAAAGATTTTAACATGTTACATCAACTTTTCTGAACGGCAACTAACGAAAATGACCATGATAAAAACAAATTAAAAGTTTAATAATTGTAATTACATGACTATTCAAAAAAAGTTTAATTATTATAATATAAATTTTAAAAGTTCAATGACTGAAATGAAATATATCTAAAAGTTAAATAACCATCAGTGTAGTTTCTTCGAAGTTTAACTGAGTTTGGTCCCTTTTAAAATACAGGAATGAAATTACAGCCCTAAGGTTTATAAGAGTCGCGCAGACAAAACAAACACGAAAGAGAAAAGGTTTCAGGTCAAGTTCACCTCTTTGAACCAACACGAAACGGTGCCAATGGCCGTTTTAAAGTTATAATCTCCCAACTCGGAAGGTTTGTACGAAACGCTTTTCAAATCATTCTCCTTCGTATATCCTTGGCTCAAAATAATGTGCTTTGTAGTGAGTTATTTTTCAGCTCACTTCTTACTACTTGCTGATACGTGTTCTTTTCTGTTCTTCTTGTGTTTTCGTTTCTTAGTATTCGATTCTTTTAAAACAATTCTATCTTAATTTGGGTATTTGGAGTTATTGCTCTTTTTTCTCCTCTAAAGCATGGTGCTGAAGACTCTTCGATGGTGGCCTATCCTACGGGAGAAAACATTTTGTGGTGAATTGCACTGTGGGTATTAATGGGTATTTGGCCTTATTCAAAATCATGTTTTGTTCAATGCGGTTTACTTCGACAAATTGTTGCTCGCCGCAAGAAATGTCTTTTAAGGGTATATTATGCTTCTTCATCTGCATTGCTGTCGGAAGAGCGTGACTTTGAACACTGTTCTGAATTTGAAAGTGATAGTAATGGAGTTGGGGAAGTTCGAGTTCCGGATAAGAAGTTCGAATTTTGTAGAAACCCCAGGCTTTTTCCCATAGTTGTTAGGGTGTTTAAGTCCTTGAATTGGTTCACTGCAAGGAAAATTAGTTTTCATAATGCTGTAGAGATGTATGGATTTGATCATTCAATATACGTGTTTCGGATCATTGTTCATATATTTGCTATGACAGGGATGCAGATGGAAGCTCATGCTTGGTTTAGAGATATTGTTTGCTATTACAAACTAGCTGAGAAGGATATGTTTGAATTATTACCGTATCTGTTAGATTCGCCTGAGCATGTCCATAGATCAGCTGACATCTTCAATGTGCTCATCAAGGTGTTTGCATCCAATTCGATGCTTGAGAACGGTGTAGACGTTTTTGTGCAGGCTAAAGCAATTGGGATTGAGCTAAGTATTAAGTCATGCAACTTCTTGCTTAAGTGTTTAGTTGAAGCAAACAGAGGAGAATATGTGAGAAGCTTGTTTGGAGAAATGAAAAACTCTGGGCCATCACCTAATGTTTACACTTATACGATTATGATGAACTTTTATTGCAAAGGATATCATGGGAGGGGTGTAGACATTAAAGAAGCAACCAAAATTATGGCGAATATGGAGGGAGATGGGATAAACCCATCTGTTGTAACATACAGTACATATATTTATGGGGTATGTAGTGTTGGTCATGTTGAATTTGCTCTAGATTTCATTCAGTTTTTGAGATCTAAAAACCACCTATCAATAGCTTCTGTTATAATGCTGTTATGTATGGGCTTTGCCAAAAAGGCAAGCTATTTGAAGCATCAGAGGTTTTGGATGAAATGAAGAATTCCGGGATATCACCAGATTCTCATAGCTATAGTATTTTGGTTGATGGGTTTTGTAAACGAGGTGATTCTGTGAAAGGTCTAAATTTGATTGAGGAGATGGTACATAATGACATGAAGCCTTCGCTTGTTACTTATACATCACTGTTTGATGGGCTCTGTAAGAGCGGACTGGCAGATGTTTCACTGACTATGTTTCGTAATCTTGCTAGCTCCGGATATGAATATGACCTGGTTGCTTACAGTGTCTTGCTTAAGGGCTTTTGTCTTCAAGGCAATCTAGATTCTGCCATGGAACTTTTTAATGAGATGATCAACAATAGCTTAATTCCTACTGCCAACAGTTTCAACTGGTTGATTCATGGATTCTGTAAGATGGGACTCTTGGATAAAGCCCTGGAACTCTTCAACATCATGCTGCAAAGTGGCGTCTTACCTACTGTCTTCACTTTCAATGTAATTGTCGATGGGTATTGCAATGCAGACCATATGGAGGAAGCTTTGAAACTGGTAAATGAAATGCATGAGTTTGGCATTTTCCCTAACACTTATACATATAATGGAATTATTAAGAGGCTTTGCAAGCAAAGCAGCGCAGACAAAGCTTGGGAACTTCTTCCCCAAATGCTTAAAATGGGTACACTTCATGATGTTCATTGTAACATCCTATTGGATGGATTTTCTAAACAGTCGAACTTGAAGAAGACCTTGATGTTGTACACTAGAATGTTAAAGTTTGGGGTCACACCAACTACTTTTACATATACAATTCTTATCAACATATTCTGCCGGAGCAGAGACATGCATGAAGCATGGAATTTGTTTAAGGACATGATGGAAAGGGGTTTAATTCCTGATACCGTTTCTTACACGTCTGTTATAGCTGGATTTTGTAGAGTTGGGGATATGAGAAAGGCTTTGGCTCTCTATAATGAAATGGTGCAAAGAGGATATTCTCCCAATGTTGTTACCTACACCAGTCTAATTGATGGATTTTGCAATGTACATCGTATGGATATGGCCAACTTGTTAATTGATGAAATGAAAAAACGAGATATCAACCCAGATGTGGTGACTTATACTGCTCTAATTGCTGGGTACCAAAGACTTGGGGATATTAATAGAGCACAAGAGTTGTTCACTGAAATGAAAGAGAATGGTATTTTGCTTGACCTTGCTGCCTATAGGACAATGGGGATGGATACTGACGTGGCTTCACATGATTAGAAAATTGAGGAAATGATCAAAGAATGGAATGGTAACTCCCTGGTTTCTTTTCAGTATTCATGTCATCTGGAAAATTTTAATTTTACAAAATTTCTTTGAAAGAATGGAATGGTGCTTAAATCTTCTGTGTTAGTGTGATAGAATTATATTTTATAGGGAGTATGATTTGTTGCTAATGATAGAATTCACAATAGAATTTGAAGTATATTACGTTTCCCATTTTGTGAATAATGTACTCTTTCTGTTATACATTTACTCAAGAGTTACTTTTCGTTTTTTTGTTTTTGATAATATTTGTGCAGGTTGAGTGCTTTGTCTTGGTCCTGGCACGTGAATGATTTTTTTGGCTCAATTAGGTTAAGTGCAGGTTAGTATAAGCCTTTTTATACGAATGCATTTAGATTGATAGTTGATGTTCTAGGCAAACTTTATAAGTTGTGCATAACACTTTTGTTTCTGTTGCACAATCCGCGGCTTTTGTGGTTAAGTGCTGCAAAGGTCGGTGTAAAATTGATCTCATTCCATGAGAGAGGTATGAATAAAACATCAATTTTCTTGTTAAATTTATTGCTAGTTATTTCATATACAACTAAGGCTTTTACAATCAGATGAAATTAAATGTTCTAGTTTGTGCTTTTTGGAATATTTTATTCTGTTGAAAAAGTTTGGAGAATGAATTTTCTTGCTGCTTGATTTGTTTACTTTATGCTTATTTTTCTCTATGCTTCGTAGGAAAAGTATTTCGGAAGATGTTGGCAGTCAAAACTCAGTAATTAGACCCTAAATGGTTGTGTCAGCTTTTTGTAGTAGAACATACTAGCAATAGAATTCCTGTTGACTCATCTTATATTCTATGTAAAATTATAGTTAAACTCGAGGGTTCTGGAAGGCATTTGAGGACCTGTTTATGTCAGGTACGGTATGTGTTTTCAACGTCTTCGCTTTATGTGGATATGGACCTCCACTTAAGACCAGGCATAGAAAAGCAGGGGTGAGTCTTCATCATTCTCTGCAGGTTCTCGGAAGGAGAGTTCAAAATCAAGTAAAAAGGGACCATCCAAGAAGAAATCTGGCAAGACCGTTGATCCTCTTGTGCCAGAATTCAGTATAAACGATACAGAGGAGTGTGTTGAAGGTAAACTAATCACTTTCTTATTATGTTTTAAGCGGTGATTATCAGTTTCATTCCTGGTTTGGCCTAATGAGGATAAGCTCCATCCATATCCTGCATTGCAATTTGTGAAATTAGGTGCCGAGTTTAATGATGAAAAGCCACTACTAGTTTCACAAATGAGCCTGGAGAAACCTTTGGTCAGTCTGGCAGCTTTTGTTGCCGCTACGCTTACGGGGAATGCTGGTGTTCCTATAGCTGTGGATACGAGGAAAAAACAAACTGGTGAAGTGGGGTAAGTTCTTCTCCTCCCTATTTTTGCTGCACATGAAATGTTCAAAATAATGAGATTACTTTACACGTGAAATTGATTATCGGATTTCAGGGCTATTGAGCTTATGTTAGTGATGTACTGAATTATTTAAAAATTGGTATAATAACCAATAAATTACTGTAGATGAATATAAGCTTGTTTTTGGTGCTCCTATATCTGTGACTGTATTTAACTCACAGTTCTGAATTTTGTAAATATGTTGCTGATCTGGGAAGGTGGAAGCTGGCCAAATGCTGGCTTTTATTCTATTTTAAATTTTAACTTTTGTTGTGTACAGGGTTATCTGCTATCCTCTGTGTGTATTTTTGTTTCATCTTGTTAAATCTTTGCCCTTCATTCTGCCATAATGCGTTTAAATTGTCATGTTTTCAGTGCCTGCATATTGGTTGGATCTATGGTTCTGTTACAGAAGATACTATTACAGGATTCAAAATGCATGCCTATGGTTGGTAGTCGATTTTGTACATGCCAAAACGACCAGCCTTTTAAGTGTCTGTTCCTACTAATCCTACTAATCTTTCAGATCGTCCGAATCAAGTGCTTCGGCGGGCCCTTGGTTCTGTGGAAATTCTTTTAAGTATGCATTGCCATATCTCGTACGGTTACGGTAGTAGGCTGAAGTAGCTTGAACGGTTTGCATATGTTAACACTACCATCTTCCCGGTCATCGCTATTCCTCTTCTCGTGTATCGCACATTGCCTGCTGTATGCCTGCTTGCTAACAAGTCCATTTTCCTACGGGTTAGTCTCTTCTACACAACCCAAGTTTCATTTGCATGTATGCACATGAACTTATCGATTGGTTGGCTATTGACAGTAACTTCAAGGTTACCTTGAAAACATCTGATGAACACACCGATTTCACTGAACTTTACGTGTTCAAATGGATAACACTTCCCATCCCACCATCCATGTTGTAGGAATCTCCTATGCCATCAGCAGAGGTCATCAACCATGGGGTCTATTCTTTGGTAAGTTGTTTCTTCACCTTCACGGCGATCATCCATATCTACACCTTCCCGAAGGCTCCAACAGGGCAGCAAAACCGGACACCGACCGTTGTGCCATATATATAGGCCGCATGGTTACAGCATCTGGAAAACACTGCTATTTATTCAAGTATATATAAACATGCTCGAGTGTAGAAGCAAATTGGAGTCTATCATTCTATATTTCTAATAAAATTACAATCAAGTACCAGAGGTTTTCCTATAGAAAAGATACCAAAAATATGGGAAATTTTCTTCCTCTGAATTGTAAGGAAGCAAGTTTAGTTAATCCATTGCATTAAAAGAAAACTACGTACAAATGATGTCTTAAAAGTTTACCAGTAGAATTCCAGATTTCGGGCTGGTTCTGTCTAATAATTGTCAAAAGAGAAATACGTACAAATATACATACAAAAAAATCTACTGTATGAAGTGACCACGTGTTCGGCCCACGTTCGTTGCATGACGTGCAAATCATCAACTATCGTTATCCATCTTGAATTCCTGAAACACGTGCGGCATTGTAATGGTGACACATGGAACAGTTTGCTAGGATGATCCCACGTGTAATCATCATATACAATTTATTTTATCTGTGTTTTCTTACATTATATACAGTCGCACCAAGTTCATCCACTTCATTTCTCGTGAACTCAAACTTAAACCTAATCTCGATGGGCATCATCGGTGAAGAACCAGTTCTGTCTAGACTAGATCGATTAGACAACATGGTATGGTGTTTTGGTTTGCATGCTTTGTTTTGAAATCTCTCTGATTCCTTCAAATATGGAAATGAAAATTTTAGAGTGTCGTTCGAATACTGTCGGAGATTCTCCGATGATATCTCGTGTTGTTGCATGTTGATTTATATAACGTGGTGTTGGTGATAGCAGCTAAGGCAGTTGGAGGAAATGAGAGGGAGCAATAATAATGACCATTACAACAGGTCTCCCAGCCCAAGGAGTTCGAGTGCATCGACCCCATCAAGCGGGACGTTGGCCAGCACACGCACCGACGGTCATCTGTCGTCGGCGTTTGATTTATCGCCGACGGCTAAGAGTCTGGAGAAGTACTGCCGTCCCGTGGAACTTATGATGGTGGAGACTCAGACTAAAGGGACGCTCATTCAGCGGCTGGACCAAGCAGAGGACCGCCTACTAAAGGTGCGTATGTATTCATATCATATGAATATATACATAACTATTTTTTCTCTGTGGACCAAGAGACATAGGCTTGAAAATTTTGATAACTAATATGTCAGTCTATACTCAAAAATATTTATAGATCTGTCACAAATATTTTTAGATCCCTCACTAGGGTTGAGTATCTAATCTGATGGATGAAGTTGTTTTGAATCAGCTGTGTGTGCAGATGGAGGAAGAATTAGAGGAGAAAAAGAGGGAAGCGGGCAATGAGGAGAAGGGGCAGAAGAAAGGAATCAAGCACTTTGTGAAACAATGTGTCATTGGGCAACGCTCCCAACACAAACGTGGGGAGTGGAAAGTAGGCAAAGATGGTTCAAAAATAAAATAAAATGAAAAACAACGTATAAATATATTTATTTATCATGCACGAACTTCTCTTTCTGTTCTGGGATTGTAAACAAAGTAGATATCAGTATATCTTGTTAAATAAGACAATTTTGTTTTCTTTGGAAAGTTGGTATATTTAGTAAGCAAAGTAGATATTAATATATTTTCCTTGCTCTTTAAATGGGTATATTTGTTTAATGAGTAACTCGTGAGAAGTTCGAACTCGGTAAATGTTCGATTTGAGTTGGCTCGACTCAAAATCGACATGAGACCTTAATGAGTTGAGCAGAGTAAAGTCTAACTCGAATCGATAAATTTACGAGCAGCTCGCTAAATTTTTAAAAATATTTTTAATAATTGCTTTAAAATTATTTTATTTAAAAAATAAATCTAAATAATAATAATTTATTTATTTATAAATAATAAAAATAATAAGTTAACTAATCTATAATTTTTTAGTAAATAAAAAAACCAACCCTAATAGGCAAAATGGCCCTGGGGATAAATATTCCCATAATAATGCTCTTCTCGGATTATTTCTCTATCTAAGATGATTTCTATAGTATCACGACAAAGTCTCCAAGATCACTTGGTATCTTCAGAAAAAATAAGACTCTAGAATTACTTGGCGTCTTCGGAAAAAAATGAAGACTCTGAGACTACTTGGCATCTTCAGAAAAAAAAAAAACTTCGAGAATACGCGACATCTTCAATTCATACAGAAGATTTCGGAAATACGCGACGTCTTCACATCTGGACCAGTTGTTGCATGGCGTGAGTAGAAATCAACGACATGCATGCTTTTTACGGGGGAGCGGGTGTAATAACGGTGTCATTATTACACCAATAATGGAGCACAGGGAAATGTTATAAAAGAACCCGGAGTTAGATTTTGGGTAAAAGGTGAGGGAAAAAATTTGGAGAAATTTGAGTGAGGCCGAAAGAAAGAGAACATTTGCGGTGGAGATTGGTAAACTTGAGAGTTCGATCGAAGGAAGAAAGAATTTGAGTGCTATGGTAAACGATTTGATAAATTTAGTGTAAATTTTATTGTTACATTTTTAATTTTTATTTGAAATATAAATTAATTAGATTATTTATTTTGATTTATATATTAAATTGTATTCTAGTGGTTTGGTAAGTTTAATTTAAATTTTTATGTAATTTTTAGTGTAATTTTTGTTTTTAATTTAAATTATAATTATTAGACTATTTATTTTAATTTTACATTTTAAGTTGTATTTGATTAAAACTTTGTAAGTGTAGTTTAAATTATTACCTTGTTTTTTTATTGAGTAATATAAATTATTAGACTAATTATTTTTATTTTACAGATTAAATCGTATTTGAGTACCTTGGTAAGTTTACTTTTAAATTTATTGTTTTATTTTGTGTTTTTATTGTAAAAATAAATTAATTAGACTATTTATTTTGATTTTACAGATTAAATTGTATTCGAGTGCTTTGGTAAGTTAAATTTAAATTTTCATGTAATTTTTAGTATAAATTTTGCTTTTAATTTAAATTATAATTATTAGACTATTTATCTTGATTTTACATATTAAGTTGTATTTGAGTAGTTTGGTAAGTGTAGTTTAAATTATATTTTTATTTTTTATTGAGTAATATAAATTATTGAACTATTTATTTTGATTTTACATATTAAATCGTATTTGAGTGGTTTGGTAAGTTTATTTAATTTTTTTTGTTTTTATTGTAAATATAAATTAATTAGACTATTTATTTTGAATTAACATATTTTTGTTTAAATTTTCTTTAATTATGATTAATTTGAAATATTTAATTTTTTTATATAGATTTGTTGAAGCATGGCAGAACAAAATGTTCTTTTGAGACTAGTTGATCGACACATTTCTAGTCATTTGGGAGAACTGTTATTATGATCGAATAATATATTTTATTTGAAAACGATGAATTAATTCTAATTACATGGATTAACAAATTGCAGGATAACGAACAACGAGTCCTTCGTAGTCGAATGAACACTTGTGAGAAGCCAGATGAACTTATTGTCCAGAATTTGCAAATGGTGGGTTTTAACGATGTAAAATTTGTAAGAGAATATAGGTTGGTCCCCGGTTTGATCAGTGCATTAATTAAATGGTGGAGACCAGAAGCTCATACATTTCATCTTCTGTGTGGTGAATGTACGATCACTTTGGAGGATGTGATTTTATAACTCAGGGTCCCTAAAAATGGAATGACAGTGGTGGGAAAAAATGATCAGGACGTGTTTGAAATGTGTGGGGCATACCTTGGGAAGGTGCTAGAAAAAACATTTACAAAAGGGCCACGCTTGAGATTATAATGGTTGGCGAATGAGTTTAAGCTTGGTCATTATTGTACTAAGCAAGGCATTATATATGCAACTCGAGCATATATATTACGGTTGATCGGGGGAGTCTTGATGCCAGATAAATTCGGTAATCTTGTTCATATTCATATCTTTTGTTTTTGGGTAACTTTTTGAATACCCGTCAGTATAGTTGGGGATCGACAATATTGGTGTTCTTGTATCGCGAGATGTGCAAGGCGTTGTTACTTGTAAATGATGCTTGTAGATGGAAATCAATGGATGTATAATGTTACTACATCGTGGGCCTGGAACAAACTTCCATGGTTAACACTAATTAGCTGAACTGCAGTTGACTTTCCTCTTGCCAGAAGGTAATATTTTGATTTAAAATATTTTTATCTTAAATTAATTACGAATATTTTGTATAGGAAAAATAATTAACGAATTTTATTTTGATTGATATATAGATGGAGGCATAAAATAGAATGAACGCGGTTGGTGCACAATAATGTGAAATAGTTTATATTTAATATGAATATCAAATGCAAAGTTGAGCTATATATATAATAATTAGCTAATTTTATTTTTATTTAGTTTCTAATATTGTTTATTTATTTAGTTGAATTTTATAGTTATTTAATTAATTAATAACTATATAATTTTGTTTTATAGTTAATTTGGAGGTCGTACGATGATGAAGTAATTATGTCGTGTGTCGCAACATGAATGGTACGGTTGTCAATATTAGTGTGATGTTACACCATTGATTCATTTCGTTTTTGTTGAGTTCCAATTTTCTAATAGAGTGTTGTTACACCATTGATCCATTTCGCTTTTGTTGAGTTCCAATCCTCTATAGGTGAAAGCACTCATCAACATAAGTGTATAAATTTATTCCAGTATGAATCCATTCAGCGACTGCATGAGCACACAGATATCTCCACGCATGAAAGAGGCCACAGTCACACCATCTTTGTTCTGCTCTTTCGTTGTGACGTTTACATGCGATGACAACAAAAGTATGTCTAATTCGATCGAAGTCATGAACAAACATTGAGGTTGTCAATCGCTCATTTTCTTCCATTGTTTCCACCACTGTCGGAGCCCAGATTTTACCTCGATTTATCAGACACTCGATCTATTTCCCTTTATCAGACCAAACTTTGGCCAACATAAAGTATGTCTCTTTCACCACACTCGCTATTAGGAGATGGCGTATACCTTTTAGTACTTAATTAATGGCCTCAGCAAGGTTTGTTGTCATGTGTCCGTATCGCTGACCACCATCGTATGCTTGCGAACACTTTTCCCGCTCGATTTTCGAAGCCCACTTCCAAATGCACTCATCTGTGACTTTCAAATCCTCCAATCTCTTATCAAAATTTGGTTGGCGTAGTTCATATCCTGTTTAATAATATATATTTTGTTAATGTCAATTTATAAATAAACACATAAATGAGTACAAATGTTGAAAATAAAACTTATCCATGCTAACTATCTCCCTACGAATGTGACCGTTATGAAACTTCTCAGTATAATTTTTACCAATATGGCGGATACAATATGCGAGATATACATGCGGAGGTGTCCAACGACTGAGATTACTGCCAAAAGGCATGTTCCTCGATCGGATATCAAGGAAACACCATATTCTCTGTAACACCCCTAACTCATATTCGACCCGAATACAAGTCTGAGATGTCAAATTGACTTTTCAAACTTTGATTCTTAAAGAAAAATTCTGGGAATTTAAAACTTTCATTAAAACAAAATACTTTAATTTACATAAAAGAGACCACTTAATACAAAATCGATCAGAGCATTCGTAATTAACCAATTATTACATACCAACACTTTATACATAACACAATGCCTACTTTGTCAATTACTTCTGATCTAATTTCTTAGTAATGTTGTTGTCCGTGCCACTGCTATTCTGAATCTTCTTATTTCTTGGTACCTACGTGTAAATCACTTACACGCTAAGTCATAGACTTAGTGAGGCAATAAATGAATATGCAATAATATCTTTATGAATATGCATTCTTACCATTTCCTTCATGACATTTCAATATGCTATTACACAATAACATATATAATCATATCATGCATGTACAAAACTTACCTTCTTGTACCACTTTCACTTTACTTTGTATTTTAATTGCCCATGTATATTATTGAGAATAGAGGTATGTGAGTACATAGAGGTTGTGCACTAATGCTGTCACCTCGTATCAATTCCCTCATGGGGCACCGAACCTTAGTTCAGCATTCGTCCCGAAGGACTGTCATATATGTCCCGTAACACCACTATATCCCGAAGGGCTATTATACCCTCGACTCTTGGTATGCCAATTACACCTATAGCTCTCATATCGTATACTATGGGCATTATTCTTATATTTTATATGTTCATGTACTCATGTCATTTCTCTTGTGATCATGTAGTTCATGTCATTTCTCTTGTGATCGTGTAGCTCATGTCATTTCTCTTGTGATCATGTATCTCATGTCATGTTCTCATATCACATATCATATCACATGTGTATTTGAATCTATTCATATATATACATCATTTATCCAATCACATGAACATATATATGCCTTATGCATGTATTACAATAATTATCATGTATGCATGTTCACAACTATTGTACTATGAAAATCAATATAGGAATTAGACTTATCACAAGTCTTATTCCATTATACTATACATATAGTATGCACTCACCTTAGCTTTGCTTTGATTCGATTCTAATCCTTTGATCGTTCTGGAATAAGCTTACTTTTAGTATCTATATAATCACACATGGATCTATATCAGTATTATAGCTAATATACTCTAATGGTTCACTCTTTAGATTAAGATAAATGCCAATTTCCTCTTTTAATGAAGGTATGCATCGATGCACTACTTGTGCATCGGTGCATAAAATGCATTCGATGTTTATTATTAATGGGATGCATTGATGCATGCCTTATGCATCGATGCACTAATTGCATTCGATGTTTTTATTTTAAAAGAGTGCATCGATGCACTACCTGTGCATCAATACACCTTCAAACACTTTCTGGGTTTTAACCTTGATGCATCGATGCACTATGAATATGCATCGATGCACTCTGCCCAGAATCCTCTTTTTGAACCTGAAAATTCATTCATTTTGGATTAAATCCTTCATGTTTAATCCTCTTTTTCATTCTTAACTATAGTACACATCCTTAAACTAATTTATACTCATTTATTTCATCTTAAACCTCCAAATTCCATCCTTCATATGTAATTTAAGAATTACATCAATAAATCAACATGTTTGAATTCCACTTCTAACACTTCGTATATCTTAACTAGATTGATGACAAGTCAAATTTAACTTTCAATTCTAGTTATGAACTCTATTCCAAGATTTCATTTAAGAACTTCAAATCTTAAATCTCTTCTAACTCCATCATCCTTTGATGTTAAGATAACTTAAGCTTTCCTTAAGCTTAGTTATCATCTAATAATCAAAACCCAATATTAAATTTAACAAGAAATTCAATAATAAAAAATCTTACCTTTGCTTTGGTTCACACGCACAAGGAAGAAAGAAGAAGAAGAGAACTCTGGAAGCCTTGGGTGTTTTCTCCCCTTCCACCCACGTGTATCCTTATATATACATACTTATCCCTTCTTTAATTATTTTTCCTTGCAATTACTCTATTGTCCTTTCATTCCTTATTCATTTCAATTACATCCTACACAATAATTTACATATAAATCTTTATACTATTCATTCATTTTATTTTAACCACCAAATTCTGAGACTTTACAATTTAGTCACTAACCCGGTATTGAGGATGTTATATTCTCGGATGACATATTTACGTAGATTAGTTAGAAAGAAATCACAAGCCTCTGTCATCTCTTCTTCAACGATGGAGAATGCAATTGAGAAGATATTTCATTGACCATCCTGCGCAATGCTATCAATATATATGTTTACATTGACCGTATAACCACGTACCATATACTTGGACCATAAGTTTTCAAAATGGAAAACCTTCTATGCATGACTTGAATGCCCAGAAGAGTCTATGGAATATTCTCTTCCATTGAACAAGTTGACCTTCTCGGTGGTCTGAGACTTCACGATGGTTCCAGGTATGAATTGTTTCATAGCTTCTAACAAATCATGTAACTCATTGTATGATGTATCTGAATCGCCATATATCAACTTCCCTATCTTCTCCTTCGTATGCCAAACGAGGTTGTATTTTACATTGTATCCGAACTGGTCTCAAATAAATGCAGCTAACACCAAGCAAGGGATCCTTGGATTTTGTTCAACCAACACCTTCACATATTGACATATTACATTGGAGTCCAGTACTCGGTTGCCTTGTTCAATAGAGTTTTGTAAACATGTGTGGACCATTGTACCTTGTGATGATCCAAGCATCTTGCCTCTACATTTTGGACACTCTAATCAGCCACTTATACTCGGACCTATATTTAACACACTTCGCGTACAAAGTTTTCTGGTTGGACTCTACAACCTTGCAATCTACATAGCCTTTTATGCAATTCTCTTTAATCGCCACTATAGCTTCTTTTTTTCTCTGTATTGCTTCCTAACTGATAATTCACAAGAGTTTTCGGATGATTCATTCATGTAGCCTGAAGTTAAATGTGACATCTCCGGGAATTCATGTGCCCTCATTGCATCATAGTCTATCTCGTGCATTTGAAGGGTAGGTTGATATAGTGTAAGATATTTATCAATATTGATATCAGATTCATTACCATCGAAAATATCGTCATCCTCAGACAAAACGGGTTCCTCAGTTTCTTCATCTTCACTGAAATCATCAAGTATTTCTTCCCAAAGGTTTTTAGTGTCATACTCTGCGGCTCTAGATGTTCCACCGACTTTATTTGCACTTTGCAATATTGTCACGAAGCTGTTTATCAACCTATATGTCAGGTTATCAAACTGACTTTCGAAAGCCATTTGAAATGAAGTTCCAACCATATTTTTTGATGACCTAGACACATCACATAAATTATACACCTCACAAATAACTCAATAATTGGAATATTTGTTGAGTCATGTAATTCAATCATAGTTGTAATATCATCATATTCTTCAAGTGGTACTGTAGCATACCTGATTGGATTGAGACTTGCCATAAACATATACTTCAAACCATCAACTGTAGCTCGGATTTTCCTTTCTATCATCTCCTTCATTTCTACAAATGTGATATCCCTTTTAAACATCATATTATAGGTGCTTCAGACTGAAAAATAACTCCGACTTCATTTTCCATAATCTATCCATTGTAATTGACAATCGTGAAAATTTTGTTGCTCATTTTCTCTACACATAAAAATATAGATATTCAAAATAAATTAAAATAAATTATAGTAACGACGATAAATTACATTTATGATTATAATGAAATAAATTATTTACTAAATTATAATAATATTATTAAAATTTTAAAAAATTAAATATATTAACAATATTTTTTATTATAAATGTAAATATATTAACAATATTTTTAACAATTTTACTAGAAATACTAAATCAAATATTGATCTAATTATTTTAACATTTTTACTACAAATACTAAATGAATCTTATTCAAATTACACTAATGATTCATAAGGTAAATATGTACAAATATACTAATGACGAAAAATTAAATTAATTACTACAATATTATTTAACCTTGCAACAAATGTAAATATATTAACAATATTTTTTTTTATAAAAATAATGCTTAAATATTATGATTACATTATAATAATGATTAAATTTATTACTTCGGATTTTTTATAAAAACTTATTATTACTTCAAAATTATTACTCCATAATTCATTATATTTTCCCGTTTAACCACCAACCCACTTGGGTTATTAATAGATAATTAATAACTACCAACTACCAACCTACCCGAATTATTAATAGATAATTAATTGTGCCATTATTTTTAGTAATTATGATAAAAATTATTTTCTACTACAATATTATTTAACCTTACAAAAATGTAAATATTAACAATATTTTTTAATAAAAATAATTATTAAATACTATGATTACATTATAATAATGATTAAATTTATTACTTCATATTTTTTATAACTACTTGTTATTACTTAGAATTTATTACTCCCTAATTCTCAATCGAAACACCCCATTTTATAACATCCCGATGTATTCATTATACTTTCCCGTTCAACCACCAACCTACCCAGATTATTAATGGTGCCATTATTTTTGTCATTATAATAAATATTATTTTTCATCATTATAATAAATATTATTTTTCTACTACAAATACTAAATCAAATATGTTCATCTAATTATCTTAACATTTCTACTACAAATAAATCAATAATGTTAAATTATAATAATGATATTTATATAACAATAAATCGTAACTGATATTTACTAAGTCAATATGTAACTAACAATAAATAATAAATACTTTAAATAATATATTTTTACACTTACTTGAGAGTTTCTTCCAACAAGTTGATGTTATAAAAAAAACCTTTTCGAAATTCTTACTCACTTTTTTTTTACATGCAACAACATATTAAAATTAATATTTTAATATTAAATAATAGGAAATAGAGATATTCTATTCGAATATGAATAAAATTTTATTCGAATAATACTTACAGATTAAAGATTGAAAGAAACTTTTGCTCAAAATCTCTAATATTCTTCTCAGATGCTTACTCTTTCAATTCTTCTCCAGATTTTGCCTATTCTCTCATTTCCTCACCACAACTTTACTCCCTATTTCTCAATCAAAACACTCCATTTTGTAACATCCCAGATATTATTATAATTTTCCGTTCAATCACCAACCTACCCGGTTATTAATGAATAATTAATAGTGCCATTATTACTTACTTGTTTCCCAGTTGGAGGCAATTTACCACCCTACACTGAAGACACCACGTAAGCTTGAAGCCTCCTACTTTTCCTGAAGACGTCAGGTAGTCTTGGAGGCTTCATTTTTACCTGAAGACGCCTAGATTTCTTGGAGACTTTCTCCTTGTACCGTAGAATTCACCCTAGATGGGGAATTAATCTCAAGACCACATTATTATGGGAATTAAATATTCCCTACCACATTATTGTGGCCATTTTGCTAACCCTAATTTCCTCATATAGTATTAGTAACAACTAAAAATAAGGTAAATTTTTTAGTGAGCTTAACGAGCAACGAGTCGAGTCGAGCAACAAAATTTTTAACGAGTACGAGTCGAGCATTGTCTAACTTATAATCGAATCACTCGATAAATACCCTTAATTGGGTGGTGTGATGTGAGTGATGGGGTTAAGACCAAATTGGGGCGTTATTAAATGAGAAACCATTTATTATTTTATTTGAAAAACAACCCAAACAATACTAATCGAAAAATATCTCAAATTATTGAAAATATCTCAAATTATTGAAAAGGTATACAAAACTATTCACGTAAGATTGCCTAATTGAAAAATATTTCAAATTATTGCAAAGTATCTAAAACTATTTACGTAAGATGATCTCGTATTTGGTTTACAAAATAAAGTTAAATTTCACGTTTTACGAAAATACGAATTTTGTGTATTTGTTGTATCTTTATTTAAAATTTAAATGAAATTATTCAAAAAGTCAATAAATTAAATGAAATTATCCGAAAAACTGATAAATTTTATATTTTATAATTTTTCATTTTATAATATATTTTATAGAATACGAGATAATTTTACATGTATAATTTGAAGATTTTTGTAAATTAATACTGTTTGTTTTCTTAATAAAATAATAAATGGAATTTTTTAAATTTAACACCCCCGAATGGGACCATATGTGATAAGATGGGTCAGAGCAGGATACATGAACCACAGCACCAAATTCTGATCACACAACAACAAAATCCAACAGGAATGATGTACATCTGTTATTTTTGGCAGTGTACTAACATAAATCTTCTTTTATATTATTCAACTCTTTCATATCCTAAAAGAATATCTACTACTTTGTTGGCTCCAGGCGTTGCTGTTTCATTGGTTGCATATTTTTACTTCATGGACCGTATATTCTATCGCTTCAATGGCTTCGTGTGCTGCTACTGCTTGTGTCTCTATGTGTTGTTGGACAAGCTGCATGATAATACTGGAACTACTGCTAATGCTTTTGTATCCAAATTTGAAATACTTCGGCACCTTGTCTTCCTTCACTTTCTAGATGATTTCACCATCACCAAGTTGTTGATCTGAAATGATCTCTCTTAGAAATTAATTAAATGTTTATATGTCCTAAAAGTGACAGCACATGTTTCAACAAATAATAAGTATAAAGAAAGTACACATTAAGACCAACAACGCATCATTATCATGTGCATACAACCGCATCTATATCATACGAAATATTCATATATAGAAAGAGTAAAATACAACATGAAGATAACCATCCCAATCTTCCTAGCAGTTTCTATGGAAGTTCTCTCTTGTTTCTGAGTGCAAGTTTCTCCGCTAGTTTCTAGTTTCTTGGGTTTCCTTCATTTAAACAAATGGCAGAATCTCACTTTGACTGAGGCAAAGTCATCGGTCATTGAAGCTCCGGTGAATCCTCTACCGGATGCGGCTGATTCCAAATTAGCTTGTCATGCGCCTCCCTTCATCATCCAGTGAAACGTGACGCGATGATACAAACCCTTTCCACTGTCTGGAAGTTACCCAAGTCTACTCCTATTGTCCTCCTGGATGATAGTATTTTTGTGATCAAGTTTCGCTCTGGTCGTGAAAGGCTGAGGGCAGAGGAAGGCGGCCATGGCCCTTTGATAAACACTTGGTTCTCTTTGCTCCGTTTAATGCCAACTTGTGCCCTGGAGTGTTAGGAAATAAACTGTTGCAAGACAAAATAGTTAGCATTGACTAACAAATAATAATGAAATAAAAAGACGAACAAAAACGATTAACTGCGTCATGGTACGGAAGCCACTACCTTAGAAGAAATTTTGCCCGAATTGATGTAATCCCTTGGAAGTAATTTCGTCCGGATTGATGTAATCTCGAAATGGATGTTGCTACCAAGGTTAACACAACATTCCAAACCCCGTACACCCGAAGTAAGAAAGTTGAACTCACTTGTGATGTTCTCTTCGACCAGAAATTTTTCAAGAAGAAAATACGAAAATCATCGATTGTGTATCTTATTTGGGAAAGGGGCTATCCTTTCTATAGGGGTGGTAAAGGGGTAAACTTGTCAATTGACATTTATCCACTCCAACCACTTCCTAACAAATGGGTAACCAACCCCTAAAAATAACCTTTAAAATTTGTATTACTAACAATCCCCCACTAATGCAAATAAGTAGAGAATTTTGAATACGAGAAAAGAGCAAAAAAATTAGGCATTTAAGTATTAGTGAACGTCGAACTAATATATAGTGGAATGAGCAATTATTCTCTTAAAAAGTGAACAAATCTAAAACTTGTTAAAATAAGAGTAAACTCATAATACACGATTAACTTCTTGACCAAGTGAGTTCCGCGATAAACACTATAGCATATTAGGTCTATAGTGGCATTTTTTACTACTATAGCGGCGTTTTAAAACGCTACTAAAAATACCCATGGTGTAAAAAAAGCCGAAAAAAACGCCGGCTATACAAATGCCACAATGATTAGCGGCATTTTAAATCAACAAATGACGCAAAAAGTTAGGTTCATTAGCGGCGTTTTATTACAAAAGCGCAAAAGTTAAGTTCTTTAGCGGCGTTTTGTTATAAATGCCGCAAAAAGTCACGTTCTTTAGTGATGTTTTGTTACAAACCCCACAAAAGTCAGTTCTTTAGTGGTGTTTTTTTACAAACACTGCTAAAAATTATGTATATAGTGGCGTTTTTCCTTGCAAACAGCTAATTATATACTCCATTAGTTGCATTTTCATCCTAAAACGCCGCTAATCACAACTGATTTTCAAAATGTTTTTTTCCACTTGTATCCAAATTTAACATGTAACAATATCCAATACAACATTAAAATTGTAATTAAGATTCGAATTAAGTAGAAATATAAATATGAATAAATCAAAGTTTACAACATAAACTGAAATATAACACAATTCAACATTATTCATTAGAATAAACAAAGTATGACCTATGAAATCACTTAAGATGCTTTCATGAAACAACTAAATGATGACTCCACCATGCACTTGAGATACAATTGCTTTATGCCATTACTAATAAGATTGTCCTCTATGTGCTTTCCTGTTACCTAGATGAATCGGCTTTGTACCTGAGACACATAATGAAATTAGTGATCATAGTAGATATCCAAAAGTATTCAACACAAACAACCAAACCGAAGAAAGAGAGAAAAAAATAAAGAAACCTCTGTCCATTTAACAATAGGTTTGCCAACACGAGGTTAGGATGAACTGCAAAGATAATATTGCATCTCAGTCCAAACTGTAATTATTAAACAATTTAAAATTTTAAGTGAAAAACTCATTAGAATACAAGCTTATTTCATATAACCAACAACAACTCAAGCTTTAAATCAAAGCATACATGAAGGAGAGATATCTTTTGCAACATCAAGAAAACATAAAACAAGTTAAAACAAGTTGAAAAGCTTTGTAAAGAATGGTGCAACAGGAACTGTGTTTTGTGTTTCCACTCAAAACACACTCTTCACTCCTTCCTATTAATTCACCCACTAAAACCTTCAACTTTCAGTTTACCCAGCTCATTTCTGATCAAACATCAAGGGTTTAAAGCACTTTGCCCACTTCTTCTCTCTTATTATACCTTTCTAGCTTTATGGAACAAAAAATATAACTGTACTGTGACAACATGTGAATACATGGAAGCATAAATTGTCAAGTTCAAAGATATGAGTGATGATAACAACCTGGCTATGATTGAAGGAACCAGTTGACCTTCAGGAATTTGATCAGAATTCGCCAAGCACGTTTTATGGAGTCTGCATTGCAAAAGGCCAAAACCAATTACATGAGGTAAAGGAATGATTGTCAAAGAAAGATTCAATATGACAAAGTAAAGATTTACTCAGTAAAAGAGACATCATCCATATATTAAAAAATTTAGCCAAATAAACCTCGAGATGCTAATAGTGCTCTAGAAAGACAACCCAAAGTCTTTCATAGAATGTGGCTAATTCTTCACACTTACGTAAGTGATTTCATCAAGTTTGTCTCATTATACCACCCCAATCAGGGATATAGAATCATTAAGAGCATTTAGAAAACTCAACCTCATAATTTTTAAGATTTGGTGAATTCATCAAGTCTTTCTCAGAGGACCACCCAAAACTTGGATATGAATTCATTAAGAACATTTAATAGTTCACCATTTCATTTGGTGAGTTCATCATGTCTGTCTCACAAGGACTATCCAAATCTAGGATTATGAACTCATTAAGAGTGTAAAACTCAATATCTAAAGTTAGTGAATCCATCAAGTCCGTCTCACTAGGACCACCCAAATCCTAGGCTATGAATTCATTTAAAGTGTAAGCTCATCCTTAACATCGGGGATTCATCAAGTACTTCTAACTGGAACTACCCAAAACCTGGGCTATGAATCAATGAATTCCTCAACCAATGGGCTTAAGAACAATTCCCTCGACTTTTAAGTTAATGGATTATATAATCTTCTTTTATCCTCTCGTACTCAACTTAAGTACTATCTCTTTATTTTACAAACTCATGTCTTCTTGTCCATCGTAGACTTGGTTTTAAACCTTCACAGTTATCTCACCAGTCACATAAAATACAAAGAATAAATAATTTTTCTCTTTTAAGATTTTCAGCAAGATAGATTCTTAAAGTATCAATCTCTTGCGTGACTGAGTTGAGACAATCATTAAGCTTCATAGTAAGCTATTAAAACAAATTTTCATAACCTTTCACAAAAGCTACTTTACTTAGATAAACATATCTAATATGATTTCACATATCATTCAGATTTCTAAACTAAAAGATTAATTTTTTTTTAGTTTCATGCAATTTTAAAGAACTATTCTCATACCTTAAATTATAAACTTATATGATTCACAACACAATACATGAAATCATTAATTTCTTTTAGACCCCCCACATAGTATAGGGTAGATAATTTTCAATTACCCCCACATTCTCTAACCTCAAGTGTCTAAATTAATATATATAAAACTCGTATCAATATTCTCCTTCAACTTTCTCTAGTAAATTAGATAATTCTTCTAATTTTAAACATGAAATACATGGATGATTAATCATTTCCTTTCTCAATTATAGATATAACAATAGTTAATAGCTAAAATTTTTAGTAGCATTGCCTATCACATTAATCATATATTGAAGAAACCATTAATAGTTCAACTACAATGACCAAACGTATCTTAATAAGATAATCAAATTTCACTTTTTAACTTCTTCTTTAGGTTATGAAGTGTGTAAACTTGTCATAGTATTTTATGAATTGAAATAGTGAGCATAGAAATGAACAGTGCACCAGGTAGGTCTCTAAAAAATAGAGGTGGTGCACTAGGCACGCTTAAATACCAAGTCTTTCTCAGAACCAATCCTAGACATGCAGTCTCACTCTATCACTCCACTTTCAATCGATCATTTTTTTTTATGAAGATCTCATAACTATTCATGCAGATAATTTCCATCCATAATTAAGCATACATAAAAGTAAGCTTCAACTAACCATTTAGTTTAGTCTTAGTCTCTAAACTTTATCAATAGGTATCACTATGTTTTAAATATAGCTTAAAGACCAATAAACAATTTCATGTAATGATATAATATGAATTGAAAACCACAAGTCTAAATAATTTGACTTTTTTTTTCTTCTACTCGTGATGCGATCTCATTCGATCTTATCTAAAATTAATCACTTCAAAAATTCTAGCCTTAATTTTGCTAGTTGACTTTTCAATTCCCTTTTATGGCCTTCTTCACACGATTTAGTCCCATAAACTAAAACTAAATATCATTAATCAATAAGTTAAGGGATTCATTGTAGAAATTGGAAACTTGAAAGAAAAAATAATAAATTAATTGTAAATAAGGTACTGAATCATTTAACCTGTAAAATAGAGAGAGAATATATCATCATTTCAAATGAAAATGTTGCAGCATCCAGCCCATTAAGAACCCTCGGATAAATCTACCCCAATAAGCCAAATCGATTAGCCAATAATTCACAATACCAAAGTTGGTCACGCATGCAACTAGTAGTAAGGCCTCAATTTTAATCTTCCCCTTTTATTTAACGATAATGCATATCTCTGGTGTCACACAAAAAATTGCATGAGCCATCTTCACGTATCTGCCAAACAAATTCAATAATATCTGCCCAAGTCAAACAATATTTGTTAAACAAATTCCTTAATATTTGAGAACTTCAAAATTATGGGATCTCGATATTCATGGCCACTTTCACGTTCTATATCATCACGTACCACACCTGCATTCACTAACACATCCTCGATTTACATTGGCCAATAGCAAACAATAGAGCGATGAAAAAATATTTCTAACTTGAATATCATTTCAATCAAGTCGTTTATTTGATCCCTTCATAACCATTTATTTTTTTCTTGATTTATCGTTCCCGTTTGAGTTTTCATATTTCAATAAATCCTCAAACTTACCATAAACTTTGGTGGCAGAGGCGTTGCTAATTTTTGAAGGTTTGTTGTTTATTTAACATTATCAACAACATCCGAACATCTCTGGTTGTACCAAATTCTCGCCCCTGTGCTTGAATGTCAAGTTTGATAGAGATACCCGTGACTTGAGTAGTTGGTACGTCCCATCATCTTGCTTGAGAACCTCATGAATATTATCTTCTCGATACTATTATTAGATTATTATCTGAGTGTTATGTTTCAACAGCACAACGAGTTGCTTATAAATTGTTAGGAAATAATACTGTGCAATACAAAACCTTTAGCATTGACTAACAAATAATAATGAAATAAAAAGACAAACAAAATGATTTACTATGTCATGATATGAAAGTCACTGTCTCAGAAGTAATTTCGTCCGAGTTGGTGTAATCTCGAAATGGATGTTACCCCTAAAATTAACACAATTATCTAAACCTCGTACGCTCGAAGTAAGAAAGTGAAACCTATTTATGTTGCTCTCTTTGACCAGAAATTTTATAAAAAGAAAATACGAAAACCATCACTTGTGTATCTTATTTGGGAGGAGGACTATCCTTTTCTCAAGAGTGGTAGAGGGGTAAACTTGTCAATTGACATTTATCCACTCCAGCCACTTCCTAAAAATTGGGTAACCAACCCCTAAAAATAACCTTAAAAATTTGCATTACTAACAGGGAGATTATAGTTTCTTTATGGTTTTGGTCTGGGTTCGGGTTTATGATCTCCCTCTGACATGCTGTAACCGCCCTTTTGCACTCTCTATTGGGGCACGTTTGGAAATTATGTTGGCAGTTGATGATGCTCTTATGGGGTTGGTTGGGGGCAATCTCTTCGACTCTGAATTGAATTGAGGTATCACGCCCTTTGCTTCGGTTCATCATATATCAGGCTCTTGATGGTCGGGTTCTGAAAAGGATGCTCTGTTATGAACGTCTTCCTTATTTATGTTATACTTGAGGTGTGCTTGGACATATGGAATTGGCTTGTGTCATCCCATCGTCTCTTACGGGGGCTTCAAATCGTCTTTCATGGGGTGAGTGGTTGCGTATTTCGCCCATCATGAAACGGGCATTATCCAACAAATGCCAGTAATTTCGCCGTCCATGAGTTTTGCCTTCATGACCTGAGACATCAGTGGTTGTACATTCCGGCTCTCTTGAGAGGGGAAAGCATCTGTGCCTCCGGAATCTGGGGATCCCTCCTTATAGACACTGATGAAATGGAAGTCTGATTCCTCTTCTCCTCATACTTATGGGATTCACAAATTTAAGTCTCAGGCGTCTGGCCTTCCACTCATCTTCTCATACTAACTCGATGGTGACTGGTGATCAATCCTGCCCGAGATTATGAGGCTACTAGTTTTGGAACTATCGTGGGCTTGGGAACCCACGATCAGTTCATTGCCTTGTGCGCTTTGTCAAAGCTCAAGATCCTCATGTTGTTTTATTGATTGAGATAAAACTTCATGATTCATGCGTTTGTGAATTATATTACCGACTACATATGCAAAGAAAATTTTGTGCTCAAAGTTTCTGGTCGGCTGGTTTGGACTTATCTTGACAATTTTATTCATCATATCACATTGATATGCTAACCAGTGGGCTAAGCCGTGGCGACTAACAGGATTTTATGGGAACCTTGTTACTACTCGTCATTCCCAATCATGGGATATGCTCCGCTTCTTATCCCAATTGTTTTATTTTCCTTAGATTTGTGTGAGATTTTAATGAGATTTTATAGACTCATGAAAAATCAGGTCCTACTCTAAGGAGTGAATGTCAAATGAGGGGGTTTCACGATTGCTTAATTGACTGTGGATTGGTTGAGCTTGGTTTCTTCGAGTCTTGGTACACTTGGGAGAGGGGAAGAACTCTACGTACAAATATTAGAGAGAGGTTAGATCGGGCAGATGGTTCTTTCGCTTGGCAACATGATTTCCCTGCTACAACCATGACCCATTTGGTAACTACGGTTTCAGACCACTGCCCCCTCCTTGTGGATACGCTGGAGTTGTTCGATCTGGGCAGACAAGTATGCCACCGTTCTTATTTCGCTATGATGTAAATAATGCAAGCGATCTGGAGTTTGTGCCTCCTCTACCGCGTCTTTTCCCGATCATCTTGGTTACTTGGGCGAGTCGCTCGGCTAATGGAGTAGAGTGCGTAATTATAAGCAGGATAAGACAAAGAGGTACTTGACTTGCCGCCTCGCTATGCTTCAAACTTTACCCATATAGAATATTATCTTGGCCAATATTCACCATTGCCAATCCGAGCTCAACTTATTGTGGGAGAAAGAGAAGGTTTATTGGTGTCAGAGGGGTTGGGTAAATTGATTGCGGTTAGGTGACAGAAATACTGCATACGTTCACACCTCTGTTTCGATTCGATGATGTAACACCATCTCCCACTATCACCGACTCGGGTGGCCAATGTGTGGTTGACCAAGTGGAGTTACTACACTATTTCCATTCATATTTTAGTGAGTTGTTTGAAGGGATTCCTTTAGATGATTGCCAACCTATTCTCAATGGTATTAACCGGAGCATCACAGCCTTCCAGAGCATTGTTCTTCTTTTGCTTTTCACGGTTACCGAAGTGAAGACGATAGTCTTTCAAATCCCCCTATCAAAGGTCCGAGTCCCGATGGGTTTCATGCTTCATTTTATCAGACTTATTGGGATGAAGTGGGTGTTGAGGTGACCTTTTTCTGTCTTGAAGTGTTGAACGAGCAAGCTGAGTTGTCCCCCATTAATGAATCGACAATTGTTTTGATCTCAACGAACTCTGATGCCTGACTTGTACAAGATTATCAGCTGATCAACCTTTATAGTGTGATTTATAAGGTCATGTCTCGAATATTGTCAACCGTTTCAAACATGTGTTGGGTTTCTATATTGATCATAGTCAAGAGTGTATTCTTCCCGTGCCGATTGATTATGGACAATGCCCTTCTGGCAACTGAAACTCTACACACTTTTCGTTACCATCGCACTGGTCGTCGAGGAAAATTTACGCTCAAACTTGACATGAGTAAGGCATATGACCGCGTCGGGTGAGATTTTTTGGAACAATTTATTCTCCGTTTTGGTTTTCACGATCAGTGGGTGTCCCTCTTGATGTGATGTGTTCGATCAGTGAGTTACCGAGTTCGGGTAAACAACAAACTTTATGAGGTTATTATCCCATTGTAATCACCAATTTTTCATTCATAAATATATATTTATTATTATATTATTATTTTTATTATTAATTACAAAAAAACAAAAAATGCAAATGTTAAAAAAAATAAAATAGGGACATAAATCGCAAAAATCTGGGAATTTAATGCTTCAACTGGTGCATCCCATGCTGGTGTCCATGGTTTTCAGAACCGGACCGATTATCGAATCGGTCATGTTATCCGTCCACTAGTTTAATCGATCGAACTGGTCTGACCGGTCGGAAGAATCGGACGACGTCATAATTATTTAAAAAATTAAATAAAAATACCAAAAATATTTAATAAAAAATAATTTTTTATATAAAAAAAAACAATCTCACATGGCTAAAAAACATAAAAGAACATCCCAAAAGTCTAAAGAGAAAAAATATGAGAACAAAACAATCCCACATGGCTAAGAAACATAGAAAAACATCACAACTAACTTCTATAAATAATAGAGGTAATTTGGCATTCAAAATCATGGAGCCTTTTGGTGAGCATTGAGTGAACTATTCTTTCACTTCAATCAAGCTCGAATTTTAGGCTTCAATCGAGCTTCTAATTTTTTTTGATTTCAAGTTTCAATATTATATTTCGAGTTCGAGTTGAACTTAATAATTTTTAGCTCGTGAGTTTGAGTCGAGTTGAGCTTACTTTTAAAGTTTTCAAGTTCGAGTCGAGCTCAGCAATACTTGAGTTGACTTGGCTCGTTTAACAAACGACGTCGTTCAACCGGTGTAGATTGAACTGGACTAGACAGCGATTCTCGATTGAACCAGTTGAACTAGCCGGTCCGGTCCGATTTTCAAAACAGTGTTGTGCCCTGGCTATTTCTGCCATCTCTACCTCAACTGTTGTCACCTACTCCATCAATCACCAATCGAGCATATCCTTACCAGATTAGTCACCAACGTGGAATAACAAAAATAAAGAACAAGCCACGTTGGATGTGTCGTTTGATTTTTTTAATGGTAAGTGGTCTGATTGAACATAATTAAATTTTAAGTGGTTGATTGATAAAATTGAAAAATCGGTGGTAAAAGTAAAATGACTAAATAGTTGAATGGTCAATGGTTTAGTTACCTTTGTTATTTCATGGAATTTTTGGTCAAATCAACATCAGGTCATCGGATTTCTTCATATTTACAGCATTGGTCCCTTGTTTTTCTTTCACATTGAATGCATATTAATTGTTTCCTAGAATTTTCATTCAATGCGATTTAGTCCTTGAACTTTTAAATTAGGTGAGTAATTCGATTTGGTCCTCGCATTAATGCCCGAGTTTCCAAATTGATTATTCAATTGACATAATCAATTAGGATTAATAATTAGTTCTTCCACCTTAGATTAATTTTACCTTTAGTCCTTTAATTTTGGAAATGTTCAATTTATCCCTCGCTTAATGTCTAAGGGTCCATTTGGATCATTCGATTCAATAATTGATTAAAATCAATTAGAATTAATATTAGTGCCCTCTTTTTTAGCTTTAGTCATCTAGATTCTTTAAATTTCATAATTTGACACTTTAAGTTAGGAAAGCCTTAATTAACCCATCTAGTATAATTAGGTTATATGGTTCTTTAATTACATTCGATTTTATAAAATAAGACAATTTTCAGTTATTAGGGAATTAATAGTATATACTCTACATTAATGCCCGGAGGTGAGCACTGGTAATTTCCAAAATAAATCGACATCCTTTTCAAAACCCATGTCATGATTTCTTAATATTCAAGGTAATTTTGTTTATTAGAATCAATAACGAAGCTTTCGCATAAATGTCCGTGGGAGATCGTTAGTCTTTTTGTTAAATGAATATCTTTTTCCAACAATTTACAATGCATAATGATTTTTAAAATAAATAAGACCTTAAACTCAAAATTTTCAATTTTTAAATATAGAGTAATCAATTAGATATCAATTTTTGGGCATTGTAGGGTTGCTAAACCTTCATCGTGCTAAACTGACTCTTGAACCCAACTTCTGATTTTCGCAAACCAAATCTGGGTATTTTTGATAAAATAAAATGTTTTATTAAAACTACCTTACTTTAGGTGTTCCAATCGCACCTTAAAACTTATTGGGGAAGAATCTCAACATTTCACAAAACTTTTCAAAAGTAAACCCTATCATTTCTGAAAAGTCGTACTAGTTCAACCTATGGGGGCGTTTGGATTGGGGAATGTGGGATTCTCATGGGAATGGAATCCACATTCCCCCGTTTGGTTAGCCCGAGAATCTCATTCTCGGTAATATAAGATTACCAATAGTGGATTTTTTGGGTATATTACCGGGAATGTCATTACCTCAATTTCCTTAGGTATTGTTGGATTACCAGCGTTTTGGACTAAAATGCCCTTAATTTGTTTTTCAAAAATATTCTTCTTCATCATTGAATAATAAAAATTCTATGAATGTTAAATTAAAAATTTATCCTTAAAATATTTTAGATTTACAAAAAAATCTATAATTAAAATTTTATATGAAGTTCGTGGTTAAAATAAAATTTTTACCCTTTCATTAAACCTTTTTATATTTTCAATTTTGTAAAAAAATTATATAAATTTTATGAATTTAAATTTTTTAAATAAAATATATAAATATTTTCCAACTTGTTAAAAAAACAAATATATCATCAGGACAAGTGGTCAAATATACATTCCAATAATATTTTATTCCTTTAACCAAACACGGTAATCTTACATTCATGCTAAACCAACCAAACACAAAATACAATATTCTCAGTAATCATATTCTTGGTAATCTTACATTCCCTGGTAATCTTATATTCCCACTGGTAATCTTACATTCCGTGAATCAAACGTACCTATATGTAAAAAAATGGTGTCGACACCCACACTGTGGCTTCCGCCAAGGTGACCCCTTCTCCCCCATACTTGTTTCTATTTTGTATGGAGGAGCTGCCTTCTTTGCTTCACCAAGAACATACCACAAGTCATTTTCCCAGAATCTGTTTATCGAGGGGTGGGCCTTATTTCCACCACCTTTTATTCGCTGATGACTGTCTTATTTTTGAGAGAGCCCACTTCAGTGAGGCAACATCTCTGGTCTTCGGTTCTCCGGTGCTTTGAGGGCTGTTCAGGGCAACGTATGAATTTTAGTAAGTCAAAAATATTTTTCAGCGCAAACACTCATGCTAATTGTCCACATTCCTGGCCACTTAACAGTGAGAATCACTCATTTATATAAAAAAAAAAATCCTTTGCTTTTTTTTATAAAATTTGATGTCACGTGGCACATCTTTATTGGTCTATGAGGTCATGTCATCAAATGACTAACAATGCAAGACAAAAGTATCACAAGTAAAGAATTAGAGGGAATAATCGAATGAAAAACTTTTGAGTTAATTAAATTTATGAGTCTTATTATATCATTCAAGCTTTATTTGAAAATATTTTTAGTAAAGTCAAGTTTATGAAATTTGAGTCGAGTTGTTTGAGTTTCTATGTAAATTTAATTATAATTATTTATAATATTATGTACTAATTGATTCTAATATATATAGTCATATTCTTTCTCACATTACAGCTGTAATCATTTATTTAATAAATCAAATATCATATAAAATTATAAATATCTTTATAATGTTATTTTTTAAAATAAAGTATTTTGAGTACAAAGTATTGATGAGAGTGTAAGTATAAAAGAGTCAAAGAATTGATGATGGGAAGAAAGAATCTACAAAAAAACAATTAGTCAAAATATCAAATTGAATAAAATATAAAATTGAAGGACTAAAACTGTAAAAAGAGTAAATTTATAATTAAAAATAAGAATTGTAGTTACATAAGTATTCTATATAGGTAGAATTTGATCAAAATAGACTTAAAATGGAGGAGCAATTGAAGAACAAGGAAATCATATAAAGTTGTGGGATTAAATTGAAAAATAGTAAATTTGCTATAAAAAAAGAGGAATTAAAGCTACATATCATCATGTGATTCATATTTGGTAAAAAAAATGAACTTGAAATGAAGAATGGAATGAAGAAATAAGAAAATTCGGGACCAAATCGCAAATCTAACAAAATTATTTAGTTAAAATTTTTATTATTCAAATTTTACAAATTCAAACTCAAAATTTGAGTTGAGTATGGTCATTCGAAAAATTTGAATAATTTAAAATTAAAAAAATTAATTTTTCAGTCGAATCAAATTTTATTCATCCCTAACCAAAACCATAAACAGTAAAAAATTCGGGAATAAACTCAACAACAAAATTTTTTTCAAGTACCAACTTGAGAAGATATATCTAATTCAATTACCATAACTATATATATATATATATATATATATATATATATAGAAGCAACTAATTTTATTAAAATAGTAAATATCCCAAATTACAATAAAGATTTACAATCACAATCATAAATTAAACACATAATTAGAAAAATTTCTTTTAATCATTTAAATAAAACTAGTAACTTAAGATCACATAAGGACCATACAAAGAAATATTAAATCTAACCAATAAACTTGAACAAAGATAGATACAACCAGATCTGATTGCATCGACAAATAAACCACAAAACGAGATCAAACTATTGAAAGGTCACTGACAAACTGCAAATCAGACTCGAGTGACATGAAAAGCTATCCACGAACGCAAATCGGGTATCCAAATTCAATCCGAGGGTCCAAAGCAGGGAAGATCACAAGATATCAGATAATCGCAATTTTAATCAGTCGTGATGATGTCAAATCAACCTTTAGAGAAAAGATAAATAAAAACGACAAAAAACTGAAAAATGTCAAAAAGCATAAGAAAAAATGTCATAAAGGCATATGAAAACGTGCAACACGGGAAAATATTTTGAAAAAAATAAATTAATAAAGATATGATATAGAAAAAAAATAAAGAATATCTACGGTCGACAACCAACATTAAAGTTGGTACTGCCGTCGATCAACAAAGATGAAAAACAAAAGAGATGAGTAAAACACACGAATGAGAGAAAACTAGATTTTTAGGGGTTTTCAAGATGTAATAACTTAGTCTCGATAATTACTAATATATTTAAGCCTAAACAAATTGAAGTTTTTTAATGAATTTCAAATCAATTTAAATATCAAATGTATATTTAAACCTTATAAATATAAAACTTTTGGTTGTAGTCGGTCTGCTCCCGGTCTCTCTCTCTAAATTTGAATTATTTAAGCCGAAATAAGTTTCTCCACAATGAAGCCTTTTCATCACCATCTAAACATAAGCCATTTTCCTCTAATGGAAGTAAAAAAGAAAGAAAAATAAAAGGTTTAAGCACCACCAGATCCGTACTTCTTTCCGAACACAATGAGTTGCAGCTTGTCATATCCAGCAAGCACACCAGAACCTGCAATAGCACGAAGGATGTTATAGCCCCGGCGCCTTTAAACAGAGACTTCGCACCCTCATTTTTCAAGATCTGAGAGAACGCGTCAAGCGAGCTCTTGTATTTGACTGCTTCACCCGAAGTCATCATCATTCTTCTGTGAACGGTGTTGATCGGATACGATGCAAGGCCAGCACCATTCGTGATGAGCCAACCAAGTGCAAAGCTAGGGGAAAAAAACTATCTTGTAACTTATCATAGACAAAACGATAGCAAAATATTAGTGCAACTTATTACCATTGATTACAAAATATGACCAATAAAATGTCGGGATTTGATGGAACGAGAAGTTTCCTGAAAAGTTCTCCGTACAAAATGTAATGCAAAACGATGCAGAAGACGAGTGGAGGTGTATCATTTGTTAAATCAACGTCTCAAGCGATAAGTTGAGGATGCCACCAGAAGATGATGCCTTTTTAGAAACATTGTGGGTTTGATGGAGAATGAATCGGGCATAAAAAAAGGAATTCGGAAGTCGTGTCCACCAATGCCAGATCCACATCACTAGCGATAAGTAGAGGATTCCACCAGAAGATGTTGTCTTCTTAGAAACGATTAGTTTCCTTAGAAGGTTGAGTTACTCATGTTTAATGGACTTTACAAATATACCATATAAAAGACAAGTTGAAGAGAACACCACCCGAAGATGATGTCTTTTATAAACATTATTGGTTTGATGAAAAAGGCGGTTTTGATGAAACAAGCATTTTGTCGAGAATGCCATGTCTTTTTTAAAAGACATCTTCTTCAGGTGGCATAACTTATAGCATAAATATTGGCATAAAGATGTATAAGTTTCGTGTCAAGTCGTGCCACCAGAAGAAAGCCTATTATAAGTAGAGACTATGTGTTACAATTTACAATATCAACAAAAGGGGAGGCTATTTATAGGTATAAATACTGGAGTTCAATTAACTAAAAAAATGGTGTAAATATAATGATTCCTAAGTTATTTATGCATCAAACCGAACAACTAATTATCATATTGCTCAAGGATAACTTAAAAAATTAATAATTTAAATAAATTATAAAAAGTATAACATTATAATTCAAATATTATTAAAAATAAAAATAGAGTTTGATTAACTAAAAAAAGAAAATTGAGTTCGATTAACTAAAAATTACAAATTTAAACAACTAATGATGTATATGTCCACCCATACCGTATCGTGGTGGACGACGAGTTCGACGAGGATTCCTAAGAATCAATCTATCTTCGGGGGCATCATCATAGCCCTCATCAACATCATCACCACTACCACTACCATTACTACCATCACCATCACCCTCATCTACATGTCCAAGACCACCATTTCCACTGGGACCAAGACCGATGTAGAACATGCTCTGCGGCGGCGGCTGTTCAACACTGCCGAATCAAAAATCTGCCGCCAATGGTTGAACATATGCACACAGAGGTGACGTATAATATGGTTCAACTACTGCAAGAGGGCAATAGGAATGGACAACGACCGCCAGATATGAACAAAACGTGTCGACGAAAAAACCTTTCGTCAGAGGTGTCATATGCTGAAATGATGAATAAGTCATCATATGTTGAAATGCTGACTGAGTCGAATAGGTGAATGTAGGTGCCGTCAGTGGTATCTGATGTTCTGCAAGTGTTTGTGTCATTTCCGATGAGGCTTGAGTGTGCTTTTGCCTATTTCAACTTGATTCTCCTCTAGCACATCCTTGCGTCGGGGGACATTGCATCGACGGACGGTTTGGGGGAGGCCTATAAATTTTTTGTGCTTACTCCTCCTTGATCAGTATATGTGGATTCCCATTTGTTCGTACTACAACATGTAATAATTTGAAACACTGTAGTCGAATATGCGTTCATAAATGACCTACCTACGAAACCTTTCGTCGGAGGTGTCATATGCTGAAATGATGAATAAGTCATCATATGTTGAAATGCTGACTGAGTCGAATAGGTGAATGTAGGTGCCGTCAGTGGTATCTGATGTTCTGCAAGTGTTTGTGTCATTTCCGATGAGGCTTGAGTGTGCTTTTGCCTATTTCGACTTGATTATCCTCTAGCACATCCTTGCGTCGGGGGACATTGCATCGACGGATGGTTTGGGGGAGGCCTATAAATTTTTTGTGCTTACTCCCCCTTGATCAGTATATGTGGATTCCCATTTGTTCGTACTACAACATGTAATAATTTGAAACATTGTAGTCGAATATGCGTTCATAAATGACCTACCTACGAGACCTCATCATCCACTGCATCACCCAATCCGTTTGATGCATCTCCCAATTAACATTTGTCTTCCCCTGTAGCGTTAGGCGATGCAAGGTGTCCAAGTCGACGATCAGTAGGATGCCACTCGACGATCTCATAGACTATTAACGAGACCACATACATCCAAACGGGAAAACTGAGACTTATTTCAGTCGGAGTACACGAACTAATAGCATCGTCATTGTACAACATCCACACGAACTACACAAATATTTTTAAATTAAGTTAGATAAACTTGAATAAAAATTGATATTTAACTTACAAAAAAAATTATAAAATCGATTACCTCATATGTCATCTTATCAATCGACAATCTAAAATAATGCAGAGTTTTTAGTAGGTGGGTGTGAGTTAGAGTGGCAGTTCACCCATCATTCATATAATAAAATATAATTATTTGTGAAACTAAAAAACATATAGTAATTTAAATATATAAATGTATCTTTTTTAATTACTTCCGAAGTAGTAGAAATCCAAATGGGGTTGATTGTGTAGGAGTCAAATGTAAAAACGACATTCGAAACCAAACCCATGATTGTAACATCATCGAAAAATGTCTAATTGCTTGTTTGTTTGAAAGAACAACTTTACATTACTCTCGTAATAGAAAAGGCCAACACTTCAAATCCTCGACTCTTATTATTAGTGTCCCACAAAATACGTAGATTATACTACCACATCGGATGCACTTTGTATTGGGATTTATCAGGCATTAAGATCCACCCAGTAAACTTTCACACCCAATTTTTCAATTTTAAAATTGGAAATTTAAAATTTATTTGTTTTTCGGGACTAAACTATAAGTTTTCAAAACTTTTGGGTTAGTTTCAAAAATCTGGAAAGTTTAGGGACTTAACCCTGAATTTACCCACTTTTCTAGTCAACTGAAAAATAAAATATGAGTTAGGTGGCTGAGGGGATTTGAACCCCTACCACCTGAGATGGGCACCCATGCCTTAGCCACTAGGTTAGGGCATTATTTGTGTCCATTTTTAATATATATATATTCTTAACCGGGTTATGAACCAAGGCAAACCCCTCTATTCTCTCGTGTATCAACCCCAAATTAAGCCATCTCTATCACTCCATCTGATTGCCACTTAGCATTCTGTAACCACCATTTGACTCACCAACAGACGGTGACAAAAATCCCTCAACTCCCGTTCTTGGATCAATTGCCTAACTTCGTGGAAAAGCCAAAGAAAGTTCTTTGTAATCCCTAGTCCGCCGTTCATTTTTTTTTTTGCGAAATTCGGCCGATCCAGCGGCCGTCTCGCCTCACCGCCGACGTGGTTGGACTCGTGGCCTCCATCCGCTCAAAACCTGGGCCTTGGATTACTCCATCGCCGTCATTTTTCCCATCGTCGATGTGGTAAGCTTGGGTTTAAATATTTGGTTAATTTTTTTCTTTCAGTTTTGGCACGATTTTGGTTGATCTTTAGCTAGATATCGAATGTAATTGGTTGATAGAGGTTGTGGGAGTAATCAACCATCGACTAGACACATTTTCATGGGTTCACGTGCCACCACGCGTCGTTATGTGCGCGTGGGGCTTACCACCATCTTTGGCTCTTTTATAACCGATTCAAGTGGACCGAACCGGTTTGAACCAGTCTGAGTCAACTCAGATCGAACCAAGTCAACCCGAAATAGTCTGACCCATTGACTTTGACCCAACTCTTTGACTTTGATCTGACCCATTAACTTTGACCAGAGTTGATCATTAAGTTTGACCAAAAAGTCAATTTTTTTGAAAATTCGTATTTTATGTTTTTCGACGACCTGAATCCGAATCCGAAATACGTTTTGCCAAATTTAAACCTCTGAATTAACCGTTAAACCTAAATATGCATATGTAAATTAATAATGTAGTTCAATGCATCAATTTTAACTGAAGGGTCAAGGACTATTTAATGTTATGGTATATTTATGGTACTTTTGGATCTCCTAACCATTTGTCTGCTCGACCCGATTCCTTCTGATTCGCTCATCTGCGAGAACCCTTGAATACTCGTATAGTTCTCTAACCCTGTTAAATATTCAGTTTAGTATATTTGCTCCGATTATAATCTTGTTATGTTATAACCTAGGTTCTCGTTCAACAGAAGAGCGTAGCGAAGCTGGTGCTCATTAGATCTACTGGATTGTTTCATTTTGCGAGGTGTGTTCCTTGTGTGCCATATACATGTTTAAAATATATGTTTAAAATATCATGTGCACATGATTGTTTTATCTACTTTGCAATGTGACTATCTGTTTGACTTGATTCCGTATGATTTATATGATTTAAAGTATGATTTCTAATTTACTAAAGTTTAAGCTTGATTGTCTGATTCCTGTTCTCTAACTACTATTTTATTGATAAATAAATATGTTTGAACTATGATTTCCTGTTATCATTGGTTATTGTCTGAAAAAATAATTTTTTTCTCCGGGGTACTCTGGGATCTGGTTTGAAGTCTCTACAGATTCAGCTCAGTCAAATTGGTAATTCTTTTTATAGGTTCAGACCGATCGAGCTAGTAATTCCTTATGGACCTAAGGCAACTCTTAGGTGGGCTCCTGGCCTAATGGGCCTATTGGTAAGACCTTATGGACTCTAAGGCACTCCCTTAGGGTGGCTCCTCTGTTGTGTACATTGGGCAAGTCCTTATGGGCTTGAGGGCACTCCCCTCAGGCGGGCACCTACACTTCGGCTAGGGTAAGACCTTATAGACCCAAGGTGCTCCCTTAGGTCGACACCTACGCTCTTCGGGCCTAGGATAAGTCCTTATGGATACAGTTCTGGGGAACTGCATATAGTGTTCGATTGGAGGGCGATTCTGAAAATTTAAACTAAAAACACTACTGACGTTTTCACAATTTGGTACTGAACTGATTTTGAAACCTCTACTGATGTTTCATGACTTTATTGATGAACTGGTTTTGAAAATCTAAATTGTATGTTTATTTTTGCACTGCTGGAACATATTGAGCTCCCTAGCTCACTCCCCCAAATTTATCTCTTTCAGATACTTTTGGAAGGCGACCCATACCAAACACTTGGAGAATCTACACATTCGTTCAGTGACTTTTTGTCGTAATGTTTTATCTTCCGAGCTGTATTTAATTTGGGTGACATGTGCCTATGTTTTGAAAATATTATTTTTGTTACTGATGTTAGATTTACCTCGATATTGATTTTGAAATATATTTTATTTTTACAACTTTAATTTACTGAATTTAAACTTTGATGCTATATTTTTAAATATGTTTAATTATAATTCGGATTTTAAGTTATCGAATAATATCTTTGAAATTTTTTTATTGTAATTTGTTAGATCTGGTCGTAACGCATAGGCCAGGTCTAGGGATTACAAACTGTAAAATATGAGCACGAGCAAATTGCTGCAAAATAAAAATGGTGCGAATAGATTAAAAATTTATAGTCAAAAATTTGTAATAACATAAACTAAAACAAAATTTCAATATTATAAATAAATTAATTAAAATAAATAAACATAGATTTCAAAAATTACCTGTTTAATTTCTGGAGAAACATCGGCGGGTAGCTTCGAAAAATTGTCGTCCAAAAATTTAATGTTGATTTTTCCTCCATCCATATTGTCACCTATCGGAGTAAGTCCGAGCAATTCCTCACACAAGCCGCTTTAGTGCCGTTGGGCAAAACTGGTAATAGAATTTCCATCAATAGGCAACCCAAGATGAAATGCAACATCTTCAAGGGTAATAATCGCCTCCCCACAAGGAAAATGAAATGTGTGCGTATCCGGTCTCTACCGTTCTAGCAACGTGTTTATCAATGGAGGATGCAACTTCGTACCACCAATTATAGTACTAACGAAACCAAAACTGGCTTCGTGCAAATATGGATTAACATCAGCATGAGGGCTCGAGAAATGGTAGATATAACACGTCAAAGAACATTCATACCCTTTTAAATAAATAAATAAATAAATAAAGTATTTGAAATAAATGAATACATAAATAAATAAATTATTCGAAATAAATAAATAAATACTATAGAGTAAATAAATAAAAATTACCTCCGGATTGTTCGCCAATAATCACATACATGCATACGATCAACCCTCAATAATTTCGCCATAATAATATCAAAGAGAAAATATGTGAGAGGGAGTGTTTTTTTTTTTTTTTGAAGAAAAGTGTGAGAATTTCTGGTTAGGAACTCTATTTATAGCCGTCCTCGCACCGCTCTTGAAACGAGGTTAAATGTGCCTCGCGTTCTATACAACGCAAGGCTGAGGAATCTTTTCAAATCTTAAATCTTGTGTGAACGCGATAATTTATCAAAATCTCAAGAATCTCGTATTCTACATCACGCAAGATATTTTAAACTTATATTAAATTATGTCTTATGAAAAATACGTCCACGATGGACGTACCTCACGTCATGTATAAAACGAGGCAGCTTGCATTTCGTAAGACACAAATTAATCTTACGTGCAGTTTAAAGAGTGTTTTTCTAATAAATTTATTGAAATGTACTCTCAAGAAAAATAATTTGCAAGAGTTTTTTATATAATAACGCCAAATGGGACCGTATGTGATAAGATGGGTCAGAGCAGGATTTTCAGATACCATCTGGCTATTTATCTCGCCACACATAAAGTACAGGGCCAAATTCATAGCACATGTAAATCCAAAATTTTTATTGAGAAAATAACTTTAGTGACTAAAATTGTCTTATAATATACGATTTTAATTAATTTTTTTTTGAATTCGTCAAAATGACCAACTAAATCGCAATGTGATAGATAATTCGCAACGCGATCTCCGGTATCGCAAATCAGTTTCCAGATTCGCAACGCGAACTTCGACTATCGCATTGCGATTTACATATTCGCATTGCGATAGTCCAAGTTCGCATTGCGATTTATTCCAAGTTCGTTGCGATAGTCGAAGGCTTGGGAATGGTATTTAAAGTTTGGCTTTCCCACTTCCTTGTTGAGTGATAGAGAACAAGGGAGACTCTCGCGCGCTGCCGCCGCCGCCGTCCGTCTCGTCTCGTCTCGGGTCTTGGTCGTGATCGTGGTCGTGGTCGTGATCGTGGTCGTGGTAATACGTGTCTTCGACACGTCCGCGCGAATACTATCTTTTTAGAAAAAATTCTTAAGAAACAAATGCAATACCACCAGTCGTTGCGATTTTGGACTATCGCAACGTGAATTTGGACTATCGCAATGCGAACTTGAACTATCGCAATGCGAACTTGGATTATCCTAATGCGAACTTGGACTATCGCAATGCGAACTTCGACTATCGCATTGCGATTTACATATTCGCATTGCGATAGTCCAAGTTCGCATTGCGATAGTCGACTATCGCATTGTGATTTACATATTCGCATTGCGATAGTCCAAGTTCGCATTGCGATAGTCCAAATTCGCATTGCGATAGTCGAAGTTCACGTTACGAATCTGGAAATTGATTTGCGATACCGGAGATCGCGTTGCGAATTATCGATCGCATTGCGATTTAGTTGGTCATTTTGGAAAATCCAAAAAAAGTTGGTTAAAATCATATATTATAAGACATTTTTGGTCAATGAAGTTATTTTCTCATTTTTATTAGCATCCAGATGAAGTAGAATAATACTATAAGTTCGTTTTTCTCTTTAAAAACATATACATAGTATTTGATCAAAAACTTTCATAATAATTGATAACTTACATATACTCTACAAACATAAATACCCAAACTCAAAACATTTAACAAGAACAATACTTTCTTTAACCACATGTCACTTAATGATTTTTTAAAGTTTAACTTAAATATATATTCTTTCCATCTTATAAAAACTGTCTATTATTAACTTTTTTATTAATTTTTTTTAAATTTTGACTAATTATTATTTAAAATTTATAATTAATAAAAAAATATAAAAATATATTTTGAAAACCTTCAATCAAATCAAATAGTTTTCAAACATATATTTTATAAAATTTAATTATATAAAATATTTAAAATAATCAAGATTAAAGTTTCAAATTTTGACTATTCAAAAGTTAATAAGGGACATATTTTATAGAACGAATGGAGTATTTATTATCTAAATTAGATTTTATTTTTATCATCTCAAGTTAGTATTTAACAAAATTTTACTATCGGTACCTAAACTAGGCATTTTCTCTATTTTTTAAAGTATTTGAATTTGAATTTTATATATTATCTTTTATATTTTAATTGATAATTTTTATGAAAAGATAATATAAAATTATATCAAATTAATAATGATTTTTTCATTTGTTTTAAAAAACATAGAATTTATAAGAAAATATGACAAGTGTAAAACAATGAATAAAATTAAAATTTAGAATAAAAGTATTGAGAATGCATATAATTCAGATATATCAAAGAAAATTTAGGTACTAATATATCAAATTTATATTTAAACCGTTAAAATATAAAACTTTTGGGTGTAATCTACTCCCCGTTTCTTTCTCTAAGTCTGAATTATTTAAAGCCGAAATAAAATTCTCCACAGTGAAGCTTTCTCATCACCATCTAAACATAAGCCATTTTCCTCTAATGGAAGTAAAAAAGAAAGAAAAATAAAAGTTTCAAGCACCACCAGATCCGTACTTCTTTCCGAACACAATGAGCTGCAGATTGTCATATCCAGCAAGCACACCAGCACCAGCAATAGCTCGAAGGATGTTAGCCCCGGCGCCTTTAAACAGAGACTTCTCACCCTCATTTTTCAATATCTGAGAGAACGCGTCGAGCGAGCTCTTGTATTTGACTGATGCACCCGAAGTCATCATCATTCTTCTGCGAACGGTGTCGATCGGATACGATGCAAGGCCAGCACCATTGGTGATGAGCCAACCAAGTGTAAAGCTAGCAAAGAAACTATCCTGTAATTTATCAGGGGCAAAAAGATAGCAAAATGTGAGTAGAACTTATTACCTTTGACTACAAAAATGACCAACAAAAGGGTATAAAACATTTTACTAACCTGCAAATTTCCGGTCAAAACCACAGGCTTCAGAGAGTCGTACATTCCGAAGTACAGGCCACGATAAACGATGATTCCAACACATGAAATATTGAAACAGCGGTAAAGACCGGCAATACCGTCTGATTTTAAGGTCTTCTTGTAGACATCAACAAGGCCATTGAATTGCCTGTCCCCTCCCTTCTTTGCAGCCTTTGCATCATTGGCAAGACGGATTCGAGCATAATCCAAGGAGTAGACGAAGAGAAGGGAAGAAACATCAGCTGCACCTCCAGAAGCCAAGTTTCTGGCAAACCACTTCCAGTAACCATCTTTGACTTTCTTAAAGTTGAAAAGCCTCTTGAAGTAATCCTTGAAAGCAAAGTTCATCTCCTGTTGCAAAATGAGCAAAACAAAAAGCATAAAACACGGGAGCAATAAACAATATTCAACAATGAAACCAAAGAGAAGAACTAAAGCTAAAAGTTCTAACCTGAGTGGGGAAATAACGGATGACATTAGCAGTGTTCCCTCTCCACAAAGAAACAAATCCTTCATCTTTGATTGTTCGCTTGAAGCAATCACCGATACCTTTGTAGGGCTCAGAGAGCCTGCAGTGTTGATCATTTCATCCTGGTTCTGAATCAAAAGCTTAACACGCTCTATTGGAGCAGCAGCTGTTTTAGATACAGCAGCAGAAACACCACCAATGAGGAAATCAATAGCAAAGTCAGTTGATGTGATCCCGACATTGCACCTTACATCATTTTCTGCAATGTCCCTGAGACCGTTTGATCGAAGCAAGTTGTTTAAATTCGAGAAGCTTCAAGAAGATTATTTGAGTATGAGAATTTAATGCCAAGTTTAGATTTCTCAAAGCCTTTTTCAATCCAAAAGAAGAACATCCACCATCATACTCAAGACTGGGACGTGAAGAAGGAACAACCAAGTTTAAGGGAGGATTTTATCTTTTACTTGCATGAGAATTTAAAAGTTTACATAACATTCATTGCATTTAATAAATGTGTTGTTCATTTAAGCATGCATTGCATTTAAAGCATCTAGTTCATTTAGGGAAGTAGTTTATTTATGCATTTAGATCATTTAGTAAGCTACTTCATTCATGCATCTAGTTCATTTAATAAAATTAGTTCATTAATTAAACTAGTCCATTCATCAAACTAGTTAATTTATTAAACTAACACTGAATTGTTTCATGCATGTTTTCAATTAAAGATTGAATAAAGTTCACCTTTGTGTCTAGGTGCATGAGAGAAGTTGAACGGTTTCATCATATGCAAGAATATCAGTCAGAATGTTTTCCAATTCTGGATGTGATACAGACGTGTTTGGTTCCAGAAATCAATTGGGAAGTATTCCTCTATCTATTATCTTTCCAACGCCTTTTGAATCACCTCAATTCGATATCGGGAGGTTGAGATATGATCGAATTATTGAAGACAATGCATGCTAGAATTTTCATTACAGAAATTTTATACAAGGATGATTTGGATAAGTTTGAGCCAAGGAAGAGTCATTTCATCTTCTACCAAGATACAAGAAATTGATGTCCATCTTAATTTAGCAATTCAAGGCATTCAAGGTTGATGTCATCACTCATTGAAGGACATTCAAGTTCAAGCAAGGGGACATGCAATAACCAGCATTCAAACTTTGCATTCAAGGCCTTTATCGTCTTTTGCAAACTAATCATATTCTACAAGGTAACAAGCAATGAAGGAAGATTTTATTTCATTTAATCACTAAATTAAGTGATAAAATAAGCAAGGAATTTGAAGAGACAAGATGATTTGGACATGTAGAATGTCCACATTCATCCCCTTTCTCTTCATATGAAAGCAATACAAGGCAACCCAAGAGTCCTTCATAATTTGGACAAAAATAAGGCTAAATTTAACCTTAAATTGTCTAGATTCATCCACAAAATATTCTAGAATATTCAGCTTTGAAGATGAGAAGAAAGGACAAAGCATTCAAGTGTATTCTAGTGCATTAACATGAGCATTCATCTTTCTTTTGTAACTTTTTTTATATGCTACCTAGTTCTACTATAAATAGGAATCTTTAGGTTCATTCTAAACACACATTTGAATATATAAAATTTCTTTGAGAGGTTGCTTTCATTCTTGTTCTCTTGTAGAACTTTATCAGCTTCAAGATAGTCTTGTCGTCTTCATCCATTTCCTTTTGTTATAACGTTGGTTCCTAGCTCATTTATAGCTAGTGGGTCACGTTCCATATCCTATCACTTCTACCTTTCCACCTTATTATATTGTTGGTTCCTAACTCATCTATAATTAGAGGGTCACAATCCATCCTTTGAATTACTTTCATTCTCCACGACAACCTTAAACATCATTCACCATTTTCGTTACATCCACCATTATCACCACCACAGTTCTTTCATTTACAATCCACTTCAAATTTATTCTATCATTTTCATTACTTTCATATACATATATATATATATATACATATTTCCCTTCTTGTAGCGTTTTTTGTGCATTTTCAGTCTTTAATCAAAGCACTGTGAAGTTCTTACTAGAATAACGATCGGGCACATTCATATAGGACCCAGAACACATAATCGAGATCATATCATTTGGTATCAAAGTGAGCTAACCAGTAAGAGTATCATTTTCTCTCTCCCGAGGTAGTAAAAAAATTAAAAATAAAATTAAAAATAAAACGAAAAAAAAAGAAAAAGAAAAAGTTTAAAGATGGAGGGAATATTTCTTTTCATCTTTAAAGAAAAAAATATTTACTTTATCTTTATATTCCATTATTATATTTCGTTACCTTTACTTACCATCTCTTTTCCTTGTAGCCAATTTCTTTTTACTATTCTTGATATCAAGCCATAATTGTTTCAATCGAAGTCCACTAGAAAAATGTAAGCCTTGAGGAAGTTCCCAAAAGGACTTGAACTTAAAGCACGAGTGGTAAAAGCCAAGAGTGAACATCAAGGTAAAAGTCATCCCGAGTGAAACACGAGTAGAGTGACATTATTTTTTTTCTTTGGAGTGAATTTGTGAGGTCTGTTTTTCATTTTTTATTACTAATCATGTCTTGTACTTCTAGAGACAATTCTCATATTTCAGGAGGTGACGACCAAAATGATGGTGGTGCACCAAACTTGCAAATACAAGCCATGGCACGAGAGATAAGGAGTTTGTTTCAAAAGCATCTCGACCCAATCTCAAAGAAATTGGACCAAATGATCGAACGACCTTCTTGTTCACAAATGAGTTCATCGTAGATCAAAACATAACTAAAGAGGAGAGACGACAATCGATCTTTTTGTAGTTCTACACCCAATTATTGTAGAGGATCTTACAAGGAAGACCCCAATTTTCTAACAAGAAGCAATGTCAAAAGTTCAACGTGAAGTGAGCCAAGGAATTTTGCATCTTTCAATCCAGAAAGTCTAGCTCGTCTTCAAGTTTGTTTTGACAATTTTTTCAAATAAATACAATTGCAAGAAAAAATACAAAAAGAAAGTGTTTACAAAAAAGAAGAAGAAACGAGAGTTGAAAGACATTGGAGCGAAGAAAAAGAAATTGGAGTTAAAAAGATTGAAAGTGTGGTTGAAAAACTTGGAAGTGAAAAGAAAGAATGTCGAAAAGAATAGGAGAAGGAAATTTCATCTTACACTAACCTTTTTTCTTCATAGTCTTGGTTTATCATTGTAGAATCATGAGAACACTTCAAAAGACATTCCAAACTCATCACCAGTCATGGAGATAATCAAACATCAACCATTCCTAGATTATATTTCAAGAGAAGATCCAATGAAGTTTTTCATCATCAAAAATATCAAGCATCAACCACCAATCAATATCATCATGCATCCTCCATGGTTTGATATTCCCATTTCATTTGTTATCAATTTCTCTAATTCTAATATTGATTTATTTTTTAGTGGGATGATTCGAACGCAAAGAGTTGACACCAAGAATGATTCGATAAAGGAGGTCATAAAAGACAAAGAGATAGACAAGATATTATTTTCCACTGAATGAAACTTTTCAAATTCTAATCAATCCAAAATTGTATGCATCACACATGAGACTTTAGAAGTTGGCAAGCCACTACGAGGAATTCAAAAGGACTTCTCTATCTATGGAGAAGACTTTTTTTTGCTTAATAATGAAGATAATTTCTACAATGATATTTGTAATTCAGAGATGAATCTTTCTCAAGGGCAAGGAACGAAATTGAATTATTCTACCTATGGTAAAGATTCTTTTCTTGTTTTCCAATGAAGTTCATTCTTTTATCGATATTTTAGTGTCGAGGACGAATCACCTTAAAGAGAGGGGGAATGATGAGATCTCGGCTATGCGCCTTACATCATTTTTCTGCAATCTCCCTGAGACTGTTTGATCGAGGCAAGTTGTTTACATTCGAGAATATTCAAGAAGTTTATTTGAGCTTAATATGGGAATTTCAAGCCAAGTTTAGATTTTTGAAAGCCTTTTTCAATCCAAAAGAAGAACCTCCACCATCATACTCAAGGTTGGGACATGAAGAAGGAACAACCAAGTTTAAGGGAGGATTTTATCTTTTACTTGCATGAATTTGCATGATAATTTAAAAGTGTGCATAACATTCATTGCATTTCAGGCGTTCTCAAAATATTTTCTTTCTTTCAGTAGGCTATGGCGAGTAAGGTGACAGTTTCGTTTGTGAGAAGTTGTGTTACGGTGATCATCTTTAACATTCCAGAGTTTCTTCATCATCAAGGTCTTTGGTTAATATTCGATAAATATGGCGAGGTGGTTGATTCTTTTATCCCTAACAAAAGAAGCAAGGGAGAAAGTAGGTTTGGCTTTATTCGTTTTTCCACTTTGGAGGACGCGAAGAAGGCTCTTTTCAGTGCTGATAGATCTAGAATTCAAGGTAATAAAATTCGAGTTTTCATGGTGAGATTTCAACCTCGTGAAGCTTTCTGGAGAAAGAAGTCTTCAGGTCCAAAACCGGCTGAGGCCAATCAGGCTCTCATTGTCGATGTTGAGGATAAGCGAGTTACTCTTAAAGATAGCTTGGTAGGTTGGTGCAGAAAATTAATGAAAATGAAAGAGTTAGCTGCTGCTATGCACGAGGTAGGAATATCAAGATCGAAAATTATGAGACTAAGTTGATTAACAATTTTAATCATTTTTAACGATGAAGAGAGTAGGGATTTTACTCTTTCTAACCAGAGCGTTGCAAAATTTTTTTTACAAAGTGAAAGTGTGGTCGGAGAGTTTTCAGTGTAGTAGCCGTCGGGCATGGCTATCGTGCAAGGAAATTCCTTCGTTTGTGTGGAGTCATTCCACTTTCAGAAATATTGCAAAGAAATGGGGAGAACTTATCTCTATTGAAAAAGGAACATTAAATCTCAGCTCGTTTGATAGGGCTCTGATTCAAATTATAACGAATCGTCAAGCTCGAGTGGAAGAATCTTTTGAATTGGTTGTTGGGGAAAGGATTTTTTCAGTATTTGTTTCTCAATTTGAACCTTGCTTTAGCCCTATTTCTGTTTGGGAGGATGAGTCTATGATGGACTTGGTTGAGGGTTCTCTGTTATTAGCTCTAGAGGAGATTGTTGATGCTTCGTCGTTAAAGTCTTCCGAGAAGGAGGTTAGTGCTGGAAAGTACTCTCAATCTATTTTTGATTCCTCACATATGGAGACTAGTCAGGAAGAGTTTCGAGATTGCCTAGAGGGTTCGATTGTTGGTGGTGGTTCGTGTTGTCTAGCTGCGGAGAAAGCATGTGAAGGTTCTCGCTTAGTAGAGTTATGGGCACATGATTTAGTGCCTAAGTCAGTGCGTTATGGGGTTAATGCGCATGCTTTTCGTTGTCAAAGAAGTGATTCCTGTAATGCTTTGAAGGATACGAGTAAGGCGCACGTGGGCACTAAGGGGGATTTGTGTTCTGCTCAAGAAGACAATGTGAATATTGTGCGTTTTTTGCCCACTAATGGGCTCTCAAAAAGGGGCAATATAGATAGTATGGGAATTTTTAATTCCCACACAAAGCACCATGGGGATGTGGCGCACGTTTGTTGTTGCAAATGGTGTGACTATTTTATTGCTATGAAGACTTCTCATAGGGCGCACGTGGCTTCCAATTTGGTTTTTTGTGCGGCTTTAGATGGAAATGGTTTGGTATTGTCGACAGAACTGTTGAATGTGTTGCCTATCGTGACCATGGGTGATGGGCGCTCGGGTTCTAATGGTGATGCAGATCTTTGGCAGACCAAGTCAACTACCAATAGTCAAAGGCCCTTGGAATGTCTGAATTTTCCTGTTTTGGGTATTTCGGGCCATTCTAGGAAAAATGTGGTATCCAATAGGATTAAAAGAAAGGAGAAGAAATTTGGTTTGCTTTTGGATATTCAGGACAAAGTCCTTTCGAAAGCAGAGAAAAAAAAAGATATCAAGCGTTGAAAAGATTTAATTTGCTGAAATCTGACCTCAATTCCTCTTAATTATCTGGTAGTTTTCTATCAGATTTGGATCTAAAGAGAAGGTGGGTTGTTTTTGTCGATAAGGAGTATCAATGCCACTGAGTTAGAGATTTGGTAGTAATTTCGTTGTTGATCCCCAGTCATTTGAATTGTTTGAGGTTGGTGCGTGATTGTCGGTGTTTGAGTGAAGCATAGGGTTGTTTTACTGAGTTTATTTGCTAAATTTAGGATCATTGATTCCTAAAGAAATGTTTATGTTGTATATTGCCTGTTGGGTTGATGATCGATAAATTCATTGGTGTAATGCAGTGATTAGGAGACTTAGTGTTTCTTGTTTTCGGCCAGCCCCCTATTCTAGAGTGCTCGCCTGATCTTTGCTTTTGTTGTCCTTTCTATTCTTTTTTCTTTTTGTTGTATGGTTTTTTTGGAAGTTTGTGTGAGTTTTGTTGTGATTTGGGGTATGGTTTGTGTGGTGCCTTGTGGTATCCTTGTACTAGTTTATTTCCACCTCTTGGTACACTCTTTTTCCTCCAATTAGGACTAGGGAGGTTTTTTAATGAGGTTCATGAGGTGGTGTACTTTGCATTTATAATACAAAGTACCCTATTTCAAAAAAACAACATTCATTGCATTTAATAAGTGTGTTTTCATTTAAGTATGCATTGCATTTAAAGCATCTACTTCATTTATGGAAGTAGTTTATTTAAGCATTTAGATCATTTAGTAAGCTACTTCATTCATGCATCCAGTTCATTTAATAAAGTTAGTTCATTAATTAAACTAATCCATTCATCAAACTAGTTAATTTATTAAATAATTCTTTATTTTTTCATGCATGTTTTCAATTAAAGATTGAATAAAATTCACCTTTGTGTCTATATGCATGAGAGAAGTTGAACGGTTTCATTAAATACAAGAATATCAGTTAGAATGTCTTCCAATTTTGGATGTGATACATACATGTTTGGTTCCAGAAATCAATTGGGAGTTATTCCTCTTTTTATTAGCTTTCCAACACCTTTTGAATCACCTCAATTCGATATCGGGAGCTTGAGAAATGATCGAATTATTGAAGACAGTGCAGACTGGAATTTTCATTACATGAATTTTATACAAGGATGATTTGGATGAGTTTGAGCCAAGGAAGAGTCCTTTCATATTCTATAACACCTTTACATTTGCATTGCTTTTAGACTAGCTTAATTCATTTAGTTTTCATGCATTGAAGACAATGCATACCTTAAGTTTGGGGGAGGTATTGTGTTCATACTTAGTCAGTTGCATTGATAATGTTTTGTAGGAAATTTTTTTGTTATGTCATGATTTAAGATAAGGTTAGTTACTTGGAATAAGTTGATGATTCTCGGTGATGATAAATGTTTTTATCATGGCTAGAAATTATTGTACATGACTATTGAGGAAGATAGAACCAACCCTAGGACTTAATATTTTGTGACTCTTTCAACACGATTGTATGTTTTCTATTATTGAGGAACTTAGAAAAATTTTATGAAAGAACTTATGTGCGCTGTGGCATAAAATTTTGGTAATGAACTTAAATGTTATATCAATGCATGAAAAGGCTAAGTTAAACTCCTTAATTTTGTGAATTGTGTTGAATTATTAATAAATGTCTCAGCATAGCTGTAGAGAGACACTTCTATGTGTGACAACATTTCTTGGAAACCTCCTTGAATAAATGGCAGTCTTAGCACATGAGTGAATGAAAGTAGTCACGGGTGACTATGCCTGACTAGCTTAAGGATGAAAGGTATTCTCCCATTCGTCTGGAGTGTGGGATGGTTGTTATGATAGGTTGACTCCTCTTGTACAGTGTAAAAATAATAAAAAATAAAAAAATTGAAAAGTTTAAAAGTTTAAGTGATGAATAAATAGAAGTAAATTTTGTGATTAATGAATAATTTTATGCGTTGGCAAAGCAAAAGAACTTACTTGGGGACTTTTTACTTTTGTCAAGCATAGACTAGATACAATCACGCAGACACACTTACAAAGGATTTTGGCCTAGGGAAAGGTACTTGACTTCTTAATTAGTCTAGCATGTTGAAGTCAAACTTTTTGCTGAGGGCTGAAATTTTAGACCACTTGATTGTCCTGATTTATACTTCGCCATAGCATTTTATTTTTCTATTTCTCATTATCCATTACTTGAGGATAAGCAATAGCTTAAGTTTGGGGGTGTGATAACTCCGTAAAAAGACTATATTTTGGGTCTTTTTACTTAAGTTATTGATTATCTAAAAGCTATTGTCATAAGCATTTTAGCTACATATAGTTGCATTTAGGGAATTTCTTGATAAAACTGATGTTGTTGATAAGAAGGGTTGTGTGTTGGTTGTGATTGTGTAGGTGATAGGAAATGACCGAGGAGAGAATTATTTACCATGAAAATTTTAAAGCGAGGGCCAAAGGAACTAATGATGATGACTGTGAGGAATTTTTCGCCGCGATAAGTTTTTCTTACAGGTCTAGACATAGTACAAGACAAAGTAGCTGACATTGTATGGTCAGATGTCCAATACACCTCACGTGAACCCCCTACCCCTTCTGATAATTTGGGATCACTGCCAGCTGCCATGATATCACATTTTGGGCATGAATTTAAGGGCATTTGAACGAATTTAAAGGGTATAAAACCCTACAAATTCCTCACTATAATAGGAAATGATGCCAACAATTCCAAATAGACACTTTTACCTACCCTAAAAGCTTTGTATAGGTGGATGTAGCACATTTTTCTCCACCGTTCTCCTCTCTTCCTTTCTTGGTGTCCTCCATAGCCAAACTTCGTCGGAGTAGCGGCTAGACCCTTGAGAGAGGCTAGCCTGCTGGAGCGCTCCATGGTGGTGGTCAGAAAATCACAACAGTAACCCTTTATTGGGAGTTTTTCTTCTCCTTGTTCTTTATTTCTTATATTTTTTAATGGGGTTGTACTTAATGACGATTTGGGTTGATTTTAGCCACACCATGAACTGATCTATTTGGTGTAGGATTTGTTAGGATTATGCTTTTATTTTGTGTTTAATGGATGATTAAGTATGTTTATATTTTATGCAGTTTTGTTTACTATTTTAACTTTATGTTGTAGCATTGTAAGAGCTTTTGAGAGATTGTCTGATGCCATAACATAAAATTGTTATTTGTTTTTCTAAGAGTATATACCTAATATCGAAAGAGTTAGGATAGATGCACGTAAACAAGAGAATTAATTTTTGGTGGTGAGGTTCTAATCTACCTTAGAGATAATGACATTGTTTCAAACGACTAAAAGGGATAGTACTTAATCGATAGGATAGTGTCACAGTTTACGCTAAGAGGTATTGTCATGGCAATAGTTTTATCAGGTTCTTTACAAGAGATAGCCTAGGAAAACTTCTAGTAAATCTTGTCGAGCAGCATATACATAGCGTATTTAGATCATCCTAGACATAGAATAATCTCTTGTCGTAGCAAATCCAACCTAAGTGCTCCGTTAGAATCTTGATTGTGTAAGGTTTTTAGTCTATATTCAGAACTCAGATATTTCTTACCTTAGCAATTTTTTTATTATTTACTCTTGTATAAATTTCTTGCCAGGACAGAAAAATTACTGCTCACTTCACAAAAAATTCTTGCAATAGCATATTTTTCTATTTGTTCATATCATCTGCCACATCATATTTTTCCCTTGTTTATATCATTAGACTTAGACTCTTAGGATTAGTGAGTGACACCTAATTCCTAGTTATAGCTTGCTTTAATGATTACCTTGAATCCCTATGGAAACGATACTTACTCACTACTATATTACTTGCATCGATTATGTATACTTGCATATATTTGTGTGTCATAACACACACATTTACACACGATCAAGCTCTAACAGGATAATTTTATAAATGATATAATCTTTATGTATGTGAGTTTGATGGAATGGAAATTATTGATTTTGCATACTACGTTCTTACAGAATCAGTAATTGCAAAAGTGAGTTTAGTATATGGAAATGTATACTACCAATAGTCGAGTTTTGTTAACTATTTAATTGTTGGATTAGTGAAAATTGATTCCATATGATTGAATAGTATTAATCATAGCATGTCACATAAAAACATTGCCATAGCATTATTATAGTAAGAACTGTCAAATGATAGCCGCAATTATTAAACCCTTGATCTATTGCTCTCCTGAAGGCAACTACACGTCCTAACAATTCAATCTAGATTTAATTACTTTGCCATTTTTGTGTTCCCTTTTCATTTCAACACATATATTTGGATATTTCCCATTACAACACTTTTGTGATATTTGCTTTCTGAGGGTTCGAAATATGATGATTTTGTATCATGCACTTTACTAATTAAATATGATATGTATACTTACGTGATTGTTGTAGCATTTATCGTAGCATCAAGTTTTTGGCGATGTTACCTGAGAGCAATTGTATTGCATTAGAGTTGTTTTACTTTTATCTTTACTAATATTTTTATTTTCAGTTTGTAGGCTATTTTCATCCTTTTTCATTTAGTGTTGTTGGTGTATGACCCACAATGATAATCAATAATTAGAACCTTTTGATCCCGAAATTGAGCGAACACTTCGTTGACGCTGAAGATAATAAAACTGCAATAAACCAAATATGAATGTTAGTGATGGTAACAATGCTTTGCCACCATTACAACATGATGATGATGATTTATCGATTCAGAATGGAGTTAATCCGCTAAACTTCTATAACATTGATGATTACAACAGACCGATCTGAGAGCATGCACTTTAGATGATCTAAATCCTGATATCATGAGACTTGTCATCCATGCTACCCACTTTGACTTGAAACCTGTGATGTTTTAGATGTTGTAATCAATGGGATAATATAGTGGTTCATTTACCGAAGATCCTAAAGCACACATTTGACTATACATGGAAGTTTGTGATTCTTTCGTATAGAAAGCAGTTCGTAAGGAACCTTTGAAGCTAAAGTTGTTTCCCTACTCTCTCCATGACAAAGCTAAAGCATTGCTCAATTTGTTGCCACCTGATGCTATAACATATTGGAATGAATTAGAGCAAAACTTTTTGTTGTGTCTCAACCCTCCCAACATGAATGCTAATATGAGAAATAATCTCGTATCATTCAAACAAATAGAGGATGAAAACTTATATGAAGCTTGAGTGTGTTTCAAGGATTTGTTACGCAAATGAGCGGTGCGTGGTTTCCACCATTGAACGCAAATGAAAATGTTTTACAATGGATTAAATATGCAAACAATAACAGTTGTTGATGTTTCTACTAATTGACCATTGGTGGATAAGATCTACAATGAAGCTCATGACATACTGGAAAGGATATCCAACAATAACTACTAATACCCTAATAGAAATATGATAGGTAGACGTAATGCTGCAATAGTGGATAATAATGCTATTAACATAATGGCCACATAGATGACAACATTGACTGAAATGATAAAAAAAAATGCAAAAGCTTAGGGGTGTGTATGAGATGAAGACTGTAATGATCGAATCTTGTGTTTATTGTGGACAGAATCATAACTGTGAAGAATGTCTACAAAATCTCGAATTGATTTACTTTTTGAAGAATTATAATAGGAATGCCAACACTAATGCATATGGGAACACTTACAATTCCAATTTTCGAAATCACCCCAATTTATCTTGGAGAAGTCAAAATGTGGAAAATCCTAATATGGGAACATTTACAATGCAATGTGTTTTTTTGATTTATTTCTAATTATGTTTTATGCTTAAACCCTATTTTTAATGTGTTGTAGCTCTAATAGGATAACTTTTGAAATGAGATTATCTTTATGTATGCGGTTTTGATGGTTTTTAGAAATGGAATTTATTGATTTTGCATACTATATTCTTACAACATTGGTGTTTGCAAAAGTGAGTTTAGTATATGGAAATGTATATTATCGATAGTCGTGTTTTGTTAACTATTTAATTGTTGGGTTAGTGAAAATTAATTTCATATGATTGAGGAGTGTTAATCATAACACTTCACATAAATACATTTCCACATCATTATCAAAGTAAGAACTGTCAAATGATAGCCGCAATTACTAAACCCTTGATCTATTGCTCTCTAAAATGCTACTGCACTGCCTGACAATTCCATCCTTATTTTATTAATTTTCCATATTTTTCCATCTTTTCTTTTCAACACATGTCTTTGGATATTTGTCGTTACAATTCTTTTGTTTCATCTTTAATGAGCAATGACATAGATAAATAGAAGGTTTATGTCTCAATTTTTTAATTTTATTTTATTTTAGATTTCTATAAATTTGAATATTAATAAAATTAATCTTTAAGCTTTAATTCTTTTTAACATAAATACTTTTTAAATTTTTAAACAATTTACTTTAGAGAAAATAACCTCATTGACCAAAAATCCCAGATAATATACGATTTTGACCAACTTTTTTTGGATTTGCGAAAATGACCAACAAAATCGCAATGCGATCTCTAATTCGCATTGCGATCTCCACTATCGCAAATTCGCGTTGCGATAATTGAAAATCGCGTTGCGATTTTGCGATAGTGGAGATCGCAACGCGAAATGCAACGCGAATTTGCGATAGTGGAGATCGCAATGCGAATTAGAGATCGCATTGCGATTTTGTTGGTCATTTTCGCAAATCCAAAAAAAAGTTGGTCAAAATCGTATATTATCTGGGATTTTTGGTCACTGAGGTTATTTTCTCTTTTACTTTATCAAGATCAGACTAGTTTACTTACTAACTGTTGTTGGAAAAGAAACTACAAAATCAAATCGTTAGCACTTATTTAAAATATATAAAACGAATAAACAAGAAAGATGAACAACTGTGTCGTGTTATTAACTACTACCTTAGAAACAAATTTCCTCGATGTGTGTAATTGTTACTGTAGACGATTGTCACCTGAAGATAGCACAGTATCTCTAAAGATTCGTACACCCAAAAATTAGAGTAATTTATCAGTGGTATTGCTCTTCTTTAACACCAGAAAAGCTTGAAAGTTTTGAAAACTTGAAATGAGAGGAAAGAGTTTGTAAGCAAATTGTATTTAGTTTTGGATGTTTTGAAAAGTGAAAAGAAGGTTGGTATTTATAGGCTTGACATTGGGGTTAAATTCGTCCACAAAAATCCATAATAAATTCATATTTTAGTTTTAGAAAATAACAATTGTAATTAATCTGTTATTACCGGCAGAATATGGCCTCAAACCTGTCCAAATTCGTCCAATAATATAGTTGTTATAACAGCTATTAACCAGCAAGTCAACCGAATGAAATTATGCCTTGTTAATTAGCTGATAAAATCGGTAATTAAGTTATTGTCTACTGCATTGAAGATTTGAATCTAGTCCCAAACTCGTCTAGGTTAATTATGTAGAAATTCAATAGTCAATCTTCAAAAATTAACAATTGTTACATCACAACAGATTAATTTCATATTTATATCAGTCAAAAATTGATTCCATCAATTAACAGATAATTCAGCAAATAAACACGTTTATTTGGTTTGCCTATAAATATAATTAAAAAATTCTCATTTTTTAGTTTTACAAAAAATAATTTCAAAAAAACATTTATGTATTTTCTCTAAACAAGATAGAACGCGCACGAACACGTATTGTCGCGAACCAAACTGCGTCGGGCCAGACGGACGATAACGACGACGGCACGAGCGTTTGAGGGAGTTGTTTCACCAAATTCACTAGGAAAAGAAAATAGTTCCTCTTTAAATATCTTCCCAAAAATATTTCCCTTCATAATGCGAGATTTTTGCACTACTAACAACTGCTACACTGATATCAAGTGGGAAGACAATAATTTTATGACCCAAAACTGACCTGCAGGTCTATCTCTATGATAAGCTTAATTAGCAAATTAGAGGGGAGGGAAGAGATTTGATCCATTGTGTGTGCACGAAGATTGAATCACGATTTTGTTAGGTTCATTCCGTCAATCGTTTTTTAATCATATTTATTTATTATGTGACAAATTCATATGATCTATCAGAATCAAATATGTTATCTGACAACTATAACTACTTACTATGCCAACATATGAATAACTATCATAATTTTAGACCTGATACCAATACTAAGTATCAATATATGAGCACCATAAATGACTAGAGAAAAAATCTTCAATCTCATTTCGTTCAACCTAACCATTCATCATCGTCTTCTACTCACCATACTCTACAGAACTATCATATAATTCTCTATTTAAATTAAAAAGAATAAACCGTCTATTATCATAACTATAAGTTTCCTACAATAAGCATAAAAATAATTAAACCGACTGCTCGAGCTTTAATCATGTTATTCAATTTTTGAGAGGTATAGATGAAACGAGGGGGAGGGGGACGGTGAAGGATGGGCTTTAGTTTTGTTATGCTTGAAGGTTAAAGCATGATGATGAAATGTGGGAATGAAACCCATACCATGATCCAAAGATAAGCAGCAGCACCTCGCTTTCATCCACCAGGAGAGCATGTAGCATCCGAATAAATTAATATTTAATAAAAAAATGGAAATGAATAATGACGTCAAATATAGATGTAAACAGTGAGTTCCAATGATGGTGGTGTTGGCATTAGCAATCAATATTCAGTAGTCGAGGCCAGGTCCTGAAGTGTCGCCTTCACAGGTATTATTATCTGCTTTATACAAGGAGCCTTTCTGCACTTCCTCTGCCACTCACACTTATTTTACTAAGCATATAGTATCAATCTTCTCAAATCTATTCAACAATCATCTTAATCAGAATTAAAAGATTTTTCGTAAATTAGTGGACTGTTACTGTCAATACAGTTAATACATAAAGCGTATATGATCCGACCTGTGTTTCTTTTTTTTCTTCTTAATAGCATACAAATTAAAGGGTAAACTACATGTTTAGTATCTAAAGTATCACTTTTGTTCCGTTTTAGTACATAAACATTAATTTTTTTTCAAAAATCATACATAACATTTACTTTTTGTTTCATTTTAGTACCCAGTGTTTACTTTTTGTTTCATTTTAGTATCTCATTGTTAACTTTTTTGTTTCATTTTAGTACCTAAATTTTTAACAGCAAGGTACAAAAATGAAACAAAAAGTAAACTTTATGTATGGTTTTGCAAAAATTGAAAGTTTAGGTACTAAAATAGAACAAAAGTAATACTTTAGGTACTAAACATAAGATATGATCACTTTCGTTTTTATTTAATTAAGATATGATCACTTTTGTTTTTATTTAATTAAGATGTGGTAATTGCGGGTTAACTAATGTTAACAATTAATAGAATATGTGACATTATAATTGGTATAATTACATATTTAGTCCATGTTATTTACATATTCTCTCAATTTAATCATATCGTTTAAAAAAATTAACATAAAATATATATATATATATATATATATATATATATATATTTAATGAAAATAAAAATAAAATATTTTAAATTATGTTACTAATAAAATATATTTAATAAGTTAATATAAAAATATTTTTAAGTTAATATATATAAAATATTATGAATTTAAGTATTTATACACTAAGATGTAAAATATATACCCCATATTGGTCTAATTTAGACCAAGCAATGGTCTTGGCTTAATGGTTGGATACATGTTTAGTTTCCTAAGTGACCAAAGTGAATCTTTTTTGCCTCGATTTGTTTCTTTCAACCTAAGGGTGATGCGTGTCACTCTTTGATTGGTGGAAATAAATATATTAAATTAAATAAAGTTAACTCGGAGTGACCACATATTCATTAAATAAAAATGAAAGTGATCATATCTTACTTTTTTGAAATCACTGACCAAAAGTTAACAAAACACAAACATAAATCATCATTCATGCAATTAGCTCAAATTAAAATTATGGTCATCAAGTATATTCTTCTTTGGCCAAACGAATTGGAATCATATTGGAAAAAATTATAATAAATGCTATCAAAATAACTTTAAGCACGGTTTTGATATGTTATTATTATTATTATTATTTTGGAATGAACTGCAAAGCACTATTATGAACTATCATTTTTTTTTTGTTGTAGAAAAATAAATACAATATAATTATCAAACAAATATTAAACTAAATAAATAATTAAACATGCATCAAAACAATTAAATTCAAAATTTACAAATAAATCTAAATTAATTCTTAAAATATGGTTAAAATTGAATTAATCCTAAAAGCTGTAAAATAAGGGTTATTACTGTCTACGTAAAACAAGTGACAGTGGAGGTTTGTGATGATCAATGACAATTCACTAACCTAAAACAGAATAAAAAGAAACACCATGATCACACGATGTTAAACACTAACCTAAAAACAGTACAACTTACTACAAATCACAAAAATTAATCAAGCTCTACCATAACTAATCAATAACTACAAACAACAGCAGTAATCTACTTCCCTCGTCTGCATTTTTTATTAGGTTGTGGGGTTGTTGTTTTGGATCGATTCTTTTGGTTAAGGGATGTCATCCATGCTCTCTACGTCAAATTGTTGATTTAAAACAAGTGCGGGGGAAGGCTTGTGATGGTTAATGGAGGTTAACCCCTTCCAGTGTCAGCAAAGACTCGTTGGAAAAATTTGGTGATCATGTTTGATTACAATTCGTCTTCTAACATAGACAAAGAAGAGTTAATTAATGATGATGGTGAAAATATTTTTATTATTAACTCAATAATAAATTAAAATAATGTTAGTCCTCCAACCTAATGATGACACGTGACATCATTTGATTAAATTATTAAATTGATTATAGTTTATTAAAAGTATGACTGAATTGAGAGAATGTGTGAATAATAGAGACCAAGTGTGTGATTATACCAAACTGCCATGTCACCTAATTTACAACAATCAACCCTTGGTGAACATATTTTAATTAAATAAAAACGAAAATAACCATATATTACGTTTTTTGAAATCAGTAAAGAAAAACGAACAAAATAAAAATATAAGTCATCAACGTGGTTAAAAAGAATACACAGGTTAAAATCATCACGAAACATATTATACTAGTTAGCTGATAGTTGACTACCAAACTAATGAACGGTAATAAAATCAGAAGCATGTGTCATAGAACCACATATGTTCGAAAGGAATCCGAAAATAGGATTTATGAATAGATAGAGAGGAGGTAACAATAAGCTCCACCGCTTTATTCCTTCTCTATCAATTCTATTTTCATGACTGCCTCTCATTTTCCTAAAGTCATAGGAGACATCGAGGTGGAACTTGATTGTCCAAATCTCTGACTTATGTCTCCCCCCCTTTTACTTTATTTCCTTGTTTGCATGGCATAACATAGCGATAAGTGTGCAATTTAATTTCTTCACTCTCATACCTTCTTTTTTGTAATTGGGTAAAGTTTAAAGATAATCCATAGAATATAGTACATTGTTTTGTTGAGTCTTTCAATTATTAAAAGTTGTACAATGGTTTCTCGATTATAGGTCATGATTTTATTTAGTCCCTAACTATTAAAAGTTACAAAATGGTCATCTCACTATTCATATGTTTTAAACTAGTCTTTTTCTGTTAAGAAAATTACTGGACATCTGAGCTAGATGTTAACATGTTGATTGGATATGAAAAAATCATATTTTAACGATGTCCATTGACACAACCATTGCTTTCAAGCACTGACTCGTCAATATAATGTTTCAAGCAATGACACGATAACATACGTAAACAGAGATTTGATCCACAAAATACAACTTAAACGGTTCTGGGATCATATTTTACTATATCTCAATCAATAGGTTAATGTTAGACACAAATGACCGCCAATTTTTTAACGAGAAATGATGAGTTTGAAACATATGAATAGACGAGTGACCATTTTATAACTTTTAATAATCGGAGAATTCAACAAAACAACACCCTATAGTCGAGGGACTATTTTATAACTTTTAATAATTATGGACTCAACAAAGTAATACCCTATAACTAGGGGATCATTTGTGTACTTTACCTTTTATGATTTCGTCATTCACTTTTGTTGGTATTTCCCACCCAACTAATTACTAGGGATTAGCAGGCTAACCCAACCAGGCCCAAAAAATGTATACACTCCACATGAAAACTTGACTCGACTCTTTTTTAGGTTGACTTCAATCGATTCAAATTCGACTCATCTTTGTGACATAAAATCTGAACTCGACCCGAATCAACCCAAAATAAATATATTTATAAAAATATTAGTTTTATTTGATAAAAGTAGGGATTTAATTGACAAAATAATATAGAGAGTCAAATTATTGTAATTATCTATAAATATATAAAGTATAATTATATTATTTTTTGACTCAGGTCAGATCAAGTATTTCTCACCCTAAACTCAAACTCGACTTGACCCAAACACGTCATCTAAAAAACTAGACCCTACACAACCAAGACCTAAAAAAAACTCAACTCAATAGAATCAAATATGATCAAAACATATTGAATTCGAGTATTATGCCCATCCCTATTCCCATCCCTACTTATTACTATTCCCACACAATCATTCATATATAAATGTATATGAATGTATATATCTTATCTATATGTATACATGTGATTGTGTGTTTCATCATTCCAGTTGCCAAAGTACAATCAGTCTCCTCCTCCATTTGATTGCTCTTTTCTCTTTGCAATATTCTTTCAACCATGACAGATCCTTGCTCCAATCTCTTCACCAGAGGAGACTTCAACTTCGTACCTCTAAATCCCCACTACAGTACTTGTTTCGGTACCAACAAATCCTCCATTATCGAAGCTCAGAGCACACCTCCTCGCAAACAAGCCCTTCCTCTCATCAATTATCTAAGCGGTGAGACTGAACCTTCAAGCAGTTCCATGGAAGGTGGTGATAAGAGCCTCTTGTATTCCAACGATGAAGCCGATACTGTAACCCTAAACATAGGGCTACCTACCCCTATCTCCGATATGAGAGTTGGGGTTTCCCTTTCTACTCATGTGAAGGGACAGTACTGGATTCCTACCCTTACTCAGATTCTCGTTGGTCCTACACAGTTCTCATGTCATGTCTGCTGCAAGACCTTTAACAGATATAACAATCTGCAGGTATGCTGCACTTATTGCATGAGACATGATCCGCTAAAATTTGCTTTATTTCCTCTTTTCTCGCGTCGTGCTTTCGTTTCCATTCATTACCCTTTCCTTCACAGACCATCTTAATTATGTTTGATTATGTATTGAAAATGTTGCTGTTGCTTCTTGGGAGTTTGAAGAGTGTGCTAAAGCAAAACCCCAAACCCAGATAAATTGCAGATAGATGAGTTTTTTTTTTTCTTTTTCATCAAGGTTTCTATTTTCTTTTTGTTCAAATTTCAGATTGTTCATCAGGTTTAAGTCATCTGGTTTTCAGATTTCACTTGTCTGCAAAAAGAAACACCCTAGATTTGCATCCCCTACAGACAAAAAAAACGTGTTAATCTGACACCAGCATTGAAATTAGAGACCTCTACTTGTTACCTATTGCGATTAACAAAGACATTTCATGTTGAAAGTACCTAAATAACTTGCTGAACCTTCAAAGATAACCAACAAACAATATGTCCTTTCTCTTTCACCCAAATTGTTATTTTGCAGTTTGTTTCCTTCTTCATACCCTTTGATATCAGATTTGTTGCATGCAACTGCGGACACATGCCCTAGGTCTTGATTGGTGTTGTTTGTCAATTATTTAGGTTAATGAACGACATAAATGAAATAATATTCGACTTATTCGGAACTAACTCTTTGAACGTTATATTCATTCACAGCTCTACACCTACATCCATTGTGCATTATGCATATATATCTACTTTTGTGCTGGTTAACTAATGGTTACCCGGTTCCTTCCTTGTCTCGATTTGATATATGTGAATCCAATTCATGGAGGTTGCTTCATGTATAATCATATTTTCTGTTGTGGTTCCTGTCGCAGTTGCAGACAGGGATGAATCGAGGGGTGTTAGTGGTGTAGTTGCATCTCCTATAAATTTTAAATTTTCTTATATTTTACATATTTTTCCATGGATTTATATTGCGGTTACAGTCGCATTTTCGATTACGTTGCGTTTATCACGATTGCGGACATAGTAAATGCTATTGCGATGATTACAAATACCGTGATTATGCAATAACAGTTTCAGATAACACCGTTACAACTACATAGTGGGCGCTATTCCGATAGCAGACAACTATTTAAATCTCTGATATTTTCTATCGATTATCTAATTTCGTAATCCTAAAATTTTATAATTTGCACTCCCTAAATTTCTAATATAATTCTTAAGCATGAACTTCCTTACATAAATTCTTGCGTCTATCTCTGGTTGTGGATATTACATTTGTTTCTTAAAAATAACTATGCTTTTATATTACGAATGTAGTTTCAATGTCCCGGTGACATTGAAAAATACGATGTAGCCCTTATGTTACATTGCGATAGTAATTTAATACTGTAGCGGTGTCTGGATGATCTTGGAAAATAGTACAATGTGACTGTAATCTACGTGGTTAATTATGCAGATGCATATGTGGGGGCATGGATCACAGTACAGAAAGGGGCCAGACTCCCTAAGAGGAAGCCAGCCGACAGCCATGCTGAGGCTCCCATGCTACTGCTGTGCACCGGGGTGTAACCACAACATCGACCACCCGAGATCAAGGCCGCTCAAGGATTTCAGGACCCTCCAAACGCACTACAAACGCAAACACGGCGTGAAGCCCTTCGCCTGCAGGAAATGCGACAAGGCGTTCGCGGTGAAAGGGGACTGGAGAACGCACGAGAAGAACTGTGGGAAGATTTGGTATTGTTTCTGTGGGTCGGACTTCAAGCACAAGAGGTCTTTGAAAGACCATATCAAGGCCTTTGGCCCCGGCCACGGGGCGGTCAGCATCGATTCTTTGGATGAAGATGATGAACCAGGGTCCGAATTTGAGCTTGAATGTGAGTCCTCATTCTAGCCAGTACTTGACTTTCCTTTTCTTGGTTAGATTAAATGGCCCACAGCAAGTTGCTTGTTCATGTATATACATACAGTCTTTTGCTGGACCAGGATTTGTTCATGTCCTTTGGTTTGACTAATTAGTATGCAGCACATTTAATGTTCTCTCGTTGGAGTGGAAAATAAGAGTGTATTCGATTTAGTTTGGTTCGATTTTTTAATAAAAGACATATCAAATTGAATTGTAAAATTAAATGTTTAAATCCAACCTAAACTGAATCGTAAAATAAAAAATCCAAACAGAATTAAATCACATAATTTGGGTCTGATTAGCTTTTCAATTTTTTCGGTTTTGTTGTTTAGCCCCAGCATAGAGGACCTCGTACTGTAGAAGAGGAATCATGAATGGTTAAGGGGATGATTGTTATCCTGAGAGGTTTCGGATTCGAGCACGTCATCTACAAAAGTGTTTAATGGTGGAGAGTTTTTCGAACGACTAATAGAAAAAACTCACGAGAATAGGTTATGTGGAAAGGCATTGTGAGGTGCAATAAACCCTTTGCCTTCAAGATAATTCCCTGGAGCATGCTACTTTCAGGTTCATCCATGTTATTACAAGAGAAATGGGAATGTAGCCTACACCAGTAGGTTTTCTTAATCGAACTTCTCTGCATTTACCAAACAAAATGATCGATGTACATGTCTTCTAACAAAATATTTATTATGTTATTTATATTTTTAAATTGTCTAATATATGATATATATGTAATTTTAAAATGTTTAATATAATATTTATTTTTTATCAAAATATTCAATGTGGTGCATGAAATGCTTAACTATTATTTAGTGTATTATCATGATATTCGGATTAACATGGTTAATAAATATCGTATTTATTATCATTTTAAGTATTATTATGATTTTTAGATTAACACAATTAGTGTCACTGGCGGAGCCAAGCTACAATGAGTAGGGTGAGCGTTTGATCGAGTCGAGTAGAAAAACTTCGAATTATTCGAGTTGATGAGTCATATTTCACAATTTGAAGTTGACTTGAAATTTTTTCAAGTCGAGTCAAATTTTCAAGTTTCTGTTTAAATTTACTTGTAAATATTTATAATATTATGATATTATTTGATTCAATTTAAATATTTTTTAATCATATACAATACATATACATTTCTTCATATTTTTCATATGTGATATACAAATATCATACAAAGTCGAGGGACCCAACTCAAACTTGAAAATCAACCCACTAATTACTAAAAATTTCGAATTACTATTCGAGTTATTTGAGTTGTATTTTATAACTTGATTTGAACTTGAAATTTTTTCGAGTCGAGTCGAGTTTATGAAATTATAAATCGAAGTTGATTTGAGTTGGATTTTTTTGAATCAAATTCAGTCGAGTTTTGCTTGTCCCTAACAATGAGGAATGACATATGATACCCCAAAATATTTGTGGGAAAATTATATATAAATTTAATATAAAATATTTAAAAATAAATAAAATTAATATATTTTTAAAAAAATGTTGACACCATTAAACATAAAATGACACCCATTATTCATTTTCATTCACTCAAAAAAATTTCTTCATACAATCTCTAGATCTGACACCCAAAATAAATTTTCTCTAGATTTGACACCCCAAAATAATTTTTAACTCTGCCAATAATTAGTATTGGTTAACTCAATTAATGAAAATTCATAACTACTACAATAATATAAAAGATTAAAGTTTAAATATCATACTAGATACTATTTTTAAGTAAAGGTATCATATGAGATATTTTAAAAATTAAGGTTTAGTTAAATATTGATTTAAGACCTTGCTTTTGAAAAATAATTTTTAAAAGTGTCGTACAAACGAACTTTTAAAAGTGCAGTTTAAAATTTAATTGTTTGTGATTGTTTTTAAAGAGTAAGTTTCAAAAGATAAAATGTAACCCCTTAGACTTGGCTTATGCGTTACGACCAGATCTATCGGATTACGATAAAAAAATTCAAAACATTTTTCAATAATTTAAAACCATATTACATATAAACCTCTTTAAAAACATAGTTGATAACACTAAAGTTCAATTCCAGTAAATCAAAGTCATAAAGACTGAAAAAAAGATAAAATATTCCAAAATCAGTATCGAAGTAAACCTAACATAAACATTACATCAAAATACTACTGTACGAATGTGTCAATCCTCCAAGTGCCAGGTCCGGGACTCCTATCAAAAAGTATATGAAAGAAAAAAGCTTAAGGAAGTGAGCTAGGGAGCTCAGTGTGTTCCAACAGTGTAGAAAAAAAACATATAGTTGAGTTTCCAAAATCAATTCAGTTCCAAGTTGTGAAAACATCAGTAGCGTTTTTATCTAAAAATACAGAATCGCCCTCCAACTGAACACCATATGTAGTTCCCCAGAACTGCATTCATAAGGACTTACCCTAGGCGCAAAGGGCATAGATGCCAACCTAAGGGAGCACCTTGGGTCCATAAGGTCTTACCCTAGCCAAAGCAAAGGTGCCCACCTGAGGGGTGTGCCCTCAAGCCCATAAGGACTTACCCAATACACATTGCCACCCTTGGGTCGCCTTAGGTCCATAAGGAATTACTAGCTCGATTGGTCTGAACCTATATAAGGAATTACTAGTTTGACCAAAGCTGAACCTGGAGAGACTTCATACTAGATCCAAGAGTACCCCGAAGAAAAATATTTTTCAGACAGTAACCAGTGGTAGTAGCAAATCAGAATTCAAACATACTTATTTATCAGTAAAAACAATAACCAGAAAATAGGTGTCAAACAAGCATGATTTAAAATATAGTAAATCAGGAATCATACTTAAATCAGATTAGTCATACGGTAGTCAAATCAGAGCAAACAATTCCTTTCAAATCAGAGAAAATAATCATGTGCACATGGTATTTCAGACAGATATTTCAAACAGTTATATAACACACAATGAACAAACCTCACAAAAAGAATCGATCCAGTATATCTATCGAGCACAAGCCTCACTACGCTTTTCTACTGTACACGAACATAGGTTATATCAAAACAGGGTTATAATCGAAATAATATTATAAACTGAGTATCTAACAAGGTTACAAAACTATACGAGTATTCACGGGCTGACGCTGACGAAAAGATCGAGAGGAATCAAGTTGAGCAGGCGAATGGTCAGGAGATTCACGAGTACCTTAAATATACGACATCATCATAAATTGATCAGTTATTGACCTTGAATTAAATGAACTTAATTAAATTGCTTAAGTAACAAATGCATATTCGAGTTTGACGATAAATTTAGAGGCTTTTAGGTTCGAATTTGGAAAAACAGACTTTGGATTCAGACTCGGGATGTCGAAAAACATAAAATATGACTTTTGAAAATTTTAACTTTTTAGTCAAAGTCAAAGTTAACGGGCATGTCAACGGTCAAGGGCAGGTCAACGGTCAGGTCAAAGTCAATGGTTGACTCGGATCGGTTCAAACCGGTATGGGCCGGTCCGGTCCATCTGGGCCATTTCTAGAAGAGGCCACGGTTGGAGGAGAGCCTCACGCGTATGCGACGATGCATGGCAGTGCGTGGCGAAGAGGATGGGGTTGGGGGTGGCTACCAAGCACTCTGGGAGCATCCAAACACCATTATCAAGCCAAACCAACTCAAAAATCAGCCAAAATCACAACAATCAACCAGATAAACGTGATCAGGAGCTTACCCACAATAGACAGTGAAAATAAAGATAGTGACATCGACCCACCAGTTGGGTTTTGAGTGCACGGAGACGAGGAGTCCAATAGTGGCGGCGACGAGGCGAACCGATGAGAGAGGTGGCCAGAATCAAAGAAAAATTGAGTTGCGACGGGGTTTCGACGAAACTTTACCGACTTTTCCACGGAGATCTGCAATACCTTACGACGACTGGTTAGAGGGGTTTTGGTCAACGGTTGACGGCAAGTCAAATAGTTGAGATGTCGCTCCTAACGGAGACTAGACGACACTGAAACAATGGGGTAGCAAGGAGGATCCGAACGGCTTCACTCTCGATTTAGGCCAAACGGTGGTCGATTTGGCAGTTCTCCAATCGGGGATTGGTCACGGGTTGTTATTGAGCCGAACGATGGTAGCGACCGCTACGGATGGGCGAAGGATGGTGGTCGGCAGTGGGTTGGTGTGGGGTTGAAGAACAAGTTGGTTTTAGGGCTTGATTAACGAACAGGGGGTTTCTGGTTTGGTTTTGGGTTATAACCCAAACCAAATTATAAAATATATATTTATTAATATTAAACTCAAATAGGAGCCTAGCCTGGTGGTTAAGACATGAGTACTTATGACATTGGTTGAAAGGTTCAAACCATCCTAGTCACCTAAATCCCTTTTTTTTTTTTGGTATCAAGAGAGTATGGGAAAATTATGAGGTTAGTCCCTGAACTTTTTATATATTCAAACTTGACTCATAAATTTTTAGAAACTTATAGTTTAGTCCTTAAAATCAATTTATTAATTCTATAAATTTAAAAATTGAAAATTGGGGTGTGACATAAAATGTTCATTATAGATATTATGTTGTAAATTGAAAAGGGGTTAACTACACGAATGATCCTTTATGTTTTTGTTTTGTCCACTTTTTGAGATATAGTCACTTTCATTTTTATTTAATTAAGATATGGTTACTTTCGTTTTTATAAAAATAAAATGTGGTCATCACAGGTTAATTGATGTTAACAATTAACATAATATGTGACGTGATAGTTGGCATAATCACGTATTTTACATATTCTCTTAATTTAGTCATACATTTAAATAAATTTTAACATAAAATAAAATATTTTTAATAAGTTAATATAAAAATATTTTTTAAATAAATATTATAAACTTAAGCATGTATACACTAAGATACAAAAATATATACACCATGTTGTCTACTTTAGACCAAGCGATGGTCTTAGTTTAATGGTTGGATACATATTTAGTTTTCTAATTGACCAATGTTTGAATCTTTTTTGTCCCAATTTGTTTTCCTTTGTTTTCTTTCAGCCAGAGGATAACACATGTCAATCGATTAGTGGAAATAAATATATTAAATTAAAACAAAGTTAGTCATTCAACCGAATGGTGACATGTTGTAACACTCATCTCTCGTATTACCTTTCCGTATATGAGATACAGATGTCACATCACTTTTAAGATAATTCCTCATTTGTAAACCCGTAAAATTTTGTTTTTTTTATAAAACATTTTAATTTGCTAATAATAAAACATGCATTACTTAAATAGATAACAAAAAGAAAAGTTCACATACAAAGCCTACAGATTAGCACGTTCACCCCTCCAGCAACAATATTACCATGCAAGGAACATAATCATGCCAACAACGAGTGGTGACCACAAGATCAAATACATATACAAGTAACCAATCATAAAAAAATCAACTAAGTACCAGGCATTGACATCTCAAACATCAATAATACTGTGAGAAAAACATCACAACGTATGTTTATTTCTCTACTGACCTTGACAGTATCAGATCATCCAATAGCAATACAGTTCACGATTCCTTTCATTAGGAATTAATAATAGTACCAAACTTGAACCTCCAACAAAACTAGAAAAAAAGAAGTTATTTGACTTTTTCACTCTCTTCCTTAAGGGCTCCTGAATTTACATAAAGCATTTATCATCTCTTCTACAACATGGGGCATCACATATCCTATTATCTCACAGTTCTGGAATAAGCTCAAAATTTGCTCTTCCTAGAATTGAGCACCATAGAAGAGCAATTGAAATTAAATATTATCAATGATAAAACACTAAAAGAAGTTTTTTTTATAATAAGGAATGCCTCATTAAAAACCCCTTCATATCCGTCAAGCAAGAAAGACTTAACGAACATTGGAAGGAGAAAAAGAGTGCCTTAGAAATTTTATCTGGTACAATAAGATCACAATACCGTCAAAACCCTTGACAACCCTCAACAATATGCAAATATGCACTACAATTAAGCATAGGTAATTACCCTACATAAAACATCCTCATTAAATTACTTAGGCAGGACCAAACTTATATAATAACCTATGCTGCCAAATTTTCCTTAAAAACAAAAATATCAACAAAAATAAATTCCCTCCATTAACCAATCCTTTGTTTGGCGAATTTATCCGCTTCCCAATTAACTTATCTCACCACATGACGCACAATGATATCTTTATCAATCACAATGTCTGCAATATCTTTGACTAAGGAAAGGAACATCGGTGTGGAACTAACTGGATTTTTTATCCAATCAACTGCCACCGCACTATCGAATTCCAAAATTAGCCTTCGATTTGCAGACATTCCCAAATCCAAAAACAAATTCAAACCTCTTTTCACCACCATCAACTCTGCCATAATAGGAGGTCCAGATCCAATACTTTCAGAGAACGAACCCAACATCACTCCTTTCTCGTCTCTAATCAGCCCACCAATGCCACCCTTCGACCACCACTTATCCATAGCGCCATATACATTTTCTTTCACAAAACTAAGAGGTAATGGAGATCAACAAACTACCTTTAAAGGCCTCTTATCATAGTACATCACACGATCAAGTAACACCAGATCCCCCACAAGGCTATCAAAGGAGACCGTCATATTTGGAAATTTCGAAGAAAACCAAGCTGCAACTCTGTACCTCAATAGAAAAGATAACAAAACACAATCCAATTTCCCATTATTAAAAATAATATGATTTCTCATTTTCCATATCGACCACAAAACGGCTCCTGGGATGAACCTCCAAACTCTTGAATTGGGTACAAGATGTGCCCAAACCGAAAATAAAGCTATATGACACTCTGAAATTACAAAAGAAACCTCCCAACGATGCAAAAAACTATCCCATAACCCCCAAGACACATTACAAGAGAAGAAAATGTGGGAAATCGTTTCTTGAACCAACCCACATAACGGACACAATGGATCTTCTATACCTTGCACCCCACGTTTTATTAACTTGACTTTGACAGCAATCTTCTTCTACACCACTTGCCAAACAAAAGATTCAACTCGAAGAGGTGTCGTACCAGCTCATTCGTTACTTTCCAACTGAAAACAATCAACAACTCTACTAAAAAACATTTTAAGGAAATATTTCACTGAAAAACACCCATCTCCTTCTCCTGTCCATACTAGACTATCATCAGTCAAAGCCGTAGGACAAAGTAAGCAAGACATCCCAATTAATTGCCAATTTTAATGAAACATGACTCAATACCTCACAAAGATTCACATATATCCGCTCAAAGTGTTTGGGGTGAATGAAATCGCTCAAACCGAAACTAACCAAAACATTACCATAGGCTTGGAATCCAATCAAGTCTCCACTAAGAAAATGAACATAATGCAATAATCAAAGGGTCTTTAAACAAGGTGTAACGGGGCTTAGGTTAGGGTAGGGAAAAGACCAAAATAAAAGGTTTAAAATACCGAAACAAGAGATCGAAATAAATAAGAACAGTCCACGAATTAACATGAAGCGCAATGAAACAAGGAAAAATTATAAATGAAAGACAATTGAAACCATCAATTTTTCCTTCCCTCCTTTTTTTGTTGTTCGAAACAGTGAACAATTTGTTTTTTTTTTTGAAAGAACAATTTTTTCATGGAACAAGAGTTATACAAGATCTCAAGTCTCGGTAAGGGTGTGAAAAGAGAGAAAAATTAAAAGAAAGGCTTCGGGTTTAATTATGAGGCATAAAATAAAGAAAGAGAAATAGGCTCAAATGTGGTTCACTAGTGGATATATAAACAGGTAGGCTTTTTTGGAAGAGTGGGTTTATCCTAGGGGCCCCTATATGTTGTCTCGATATGCATTGTGATTACAAGTTCTAGAATATCCTAATTAGTCTGGCACACTCAAGTCAAACAATGAGCAAGAAAGAAAATATATACTCGTTAGGCTTAAATCTCACAAGAAAAGTTTATATGCACTGATTCAAGTTCATCTCTATCAACAAAAGCATGAAATATCAATACTCAACAAAAATAATTCACCAGCTATACCAATCACTAATCATGCAAATTAAATTCGATCAAAACATGATCACAATCCAAAAAGAAGGAAGAGTATAAAGTGAAGTTCAATACTGGCAATCAACGATCCCAGCACATCAATATCATAATAACTCGATTTCAAACAATCAAACAAGTCAAGGAAAAATTTGACGACATGCTTATATTTCCCCCTCACTTAATCTGTTTTGTCCCAAAACGTATGTCGAATTTAAAAACAAAGAGAGGGAAAAGGAATACTCTCCAATCTAGTGGCAAAAAAATTTAGACCATTTCTCGATTTGTGCGTGTCATCCTTTCTCAGGGGCCATGCTAATCTTCATTTGCGAAGTCAAAGTTTAGTGGCTCGTAATTTTCATCAGTTTTGCTTACTAATAAATCCTACATGGAACTTCCTTTTTATAGATTTTTAGTTCACGTACTCGGTGTCAAATTTGGATAACAACATCTGCCATCGGGCTTTTCGATGGGAGGATATCTGACTTCGCAATCAGTGAACTTCTTGCTTAGGTAGCAAATGACCCTTTCCTTCCTCCCGAATTCATCATGTTGACCTAGAACACACCTCATTGAATTCTCGAACAAGAATAAAGGTTTACCCGATGTTTGTTCCCTCTTCTCATATGACATTTTTTATTAGTTAATGTGAATGTAAAAATATGGAAAATGAAAAAAAAATGCAAGGTATGAAAATAATGCATGATGCATGAGAATTTAGAGGCATTGATCCATAAATGTGTCTGTTATTATAAATAATATTTATTGAGACAAAAGTGTTTTATTTTTTAAGAGACAAAAATATCTTAAAGGTACGTTATGACTAAATCCTCTAAACCTCGAACAACTTCTAATAGGTTGACAAGTCTTCTTCCTTCCTCTATAACTGGTTGAATACCTTGTCGGACCACTCTCGTTTCCCTTGCTAAATTGTGCAAGTGACGAGCTGCTTTTTCTACTTGTTCCAAGAATTTAGGATAATTGTATCTCTAGCTTTCACATTTTGTTGAGCATGTTCCCAAAGAAAACGCCATTGAAATCCCCCATCAAAGGGAACTATCTGAAGCTCACATTTTTTGTTTCTTAAACCCGTCCACAATTACTTCTAATTTAGCTATGGTTTTGTCATCTCGCTCTTGTTGTTTCTGAAGAGATTTCTCTAAATCAGCTATCTGGATCCTCAAATGCTTATTCTGGTGTTGACTGTCTAACGAACATCTCTGAGAAGTCTTTAGCTATTCTTTAAAGGTTTCTCTTTCATCATGTCATTCAAACTTCCTCTTCAGGCCGCTAACTTCACTTTTCCAATACTCAGAATAGATCTCTAGATTGGAATTGCTCCAAACTTGTTCTTGGTATCCTTTTCTCAAATCTCCAAGCTCAAAACAGGTTTTCTTTTGTTCATTCTCTAACTTGTCTGCTCGATCCTTCTGGATCTTAGCATCCAACTTCCACTGGAATCTTTCAGCCACGAGATCCCTTAGACTTTGTTTTAGCTCCTGCTTTTCGACTTCAAATTCTTTCCTTGCTATCTCTAGTTCGGAGGGAACATGTTTAAGATGTTCTTCCATGGTTCGAGTGTCTTCATGGTCTGGCACTGGGATGGTGTCATTTTTTCCTTAATCTCTGCCATTCTAAATAGTCTGGGGCAAGCATGTCCTTAGTGGCCACGAAATCCATACGAAATATTTTCCTCCATGACTCAGTTACTTCTTTGAGCTTTTTCTTGTAGTTGTCCCCATTATATGTAAATTTTGATCCAGATATTCAATGTGTTGTTGGGACAAATTGGCGTGCCCCATACTGTCGAAGTGCCAAAAGTGGAGAGTATCTGACTCCTCCTCATAATCCAAATAATGTTATAGTTTCTGAGTCTCCACATCGGAAAAAGGATGTCACTATGGGTCAACCAGGGGGCTCTCCAGACAATATCCCTATCATGAAGGTGTGTGAATACCTTTATCCGTTTTTCTTTTGGGACACCTTCTTGCCATTTCAGGGTGAGGAATTCCCCCAAAGGAGAATAAGTGGTGTTGAATCAGCGGTAAGAATCTCATTAGTTTCCCAAAAGTGACCATGGATCCAAACTTGGAGAAGATGAGCACACCCTATAAATCTTCCTCCGCCAGTCTTTCTGCAATGGTTGAGGGAACGAAAAGTTTCAGCTAATATTGTTGGTGTTGGATTTACTCATTTCAAGAGTTGTTCGAACAGTTCCACCACAGCTGCCTCAATGTATCCCAAAGTCTTTGGGAAGATAACCAAACCATAAATGCCCAATACAAAAAGGTTCATTGCCTTCCATTCATCAGGGTGATTCTTCATTAGTTGATTGATATGGGTCCAAGCAATTTCTTCCCCACTACCTTTATGTTGGATCTGATCAGTTACCCATTTCTCATCTACCCTGCCAGTTTTGCCAATACGTTCTTGAAAGGTTGACTCTTGATATGTTTGATGTAAACCTGATCCATTCTGATTCCTTCACAATGCAGCAAAGCAGTATATTCTTCGATTGTGGGTACCATGTCTTCTTGGTTAAATGTGAAGAAGCTATACCCCGGATTCCAGAATTATACTAGGGCTATGGTTAGGGGTTCATCTATTTTAACATAGAGTAGAAGTGCAATATCGCCATACTGATAGCATGACTTCATTTTCTAGTCATTTTTCCAGTTATCCCAAATGTTTTATAGTTCTTGAACATTATTCTACTTTAGGCTGACAGAAGCATAGTCAACCATATATGACACATAGTTCCCTTGCAGAATGTCTCCCTTTTATTTCTGAGTCTTTTCGGACCATAGTCGTACCTCGACATTTTTCACCTCTTGATAGTTATATAAAGCATGTAAAAGGATGGTGTTAGAAAATGAAGAATAGTATTTCACTTCTAAACTGGTTTTGCTAAATACAAGAGCTATGAGCTCTCTCAACATAATATCATTCGCTACTACGTCCTAGGGTGTGTTTTTGCTGTTCATGCTTCTATGGATCACAGTGTTTCATCTACAGCCACATCAATGGAGTTCTCGTCAAGAAACACTAAAGTATTCACTAATAAAAGGGTGAACGTGGTTCTTGATGAAATGAACTTCTTGCTTTGGAAACAACAAGTTCTACACACTGTAAGGAGCCACCGTCTTGAGCGAATGTTAAATGGTACAATGTTGCCACCTCTAGAAATAGTGGTTGGTGAAGGAGTTGAAGTTGTCAATAAAGAACATGAAGAATTCTTGGCTCAAGACAGTGCGTTGGCTTCTTGGTTGCCGTCAACGGTTAGTCCCCACTTGCTTCCACAGTTCGTTGGTGCTGAAGCGTCTGCCCAGGTATGGAATAAAGTCTTGCAGTTCTTTTCTAATCGCTCTGCCACTGCCATTATGAGCTTACATTACAAGCTCCAATCCCTCAAGAAAGGAGGAGATAGCATGAGAACTTATCTCACAAAAGTAAAAGAGGTTATCGATGCATTAAATTCTTGTGAAAGTCCAATTTCAGTATCTGAGCATGTTGCGAGTATTCTTAAAGGCCTTACAAGGGAATATCAACCCTTCATAGCAGTTATATCTGCCATGCGTGACACACTGTCACTTGATAGCATTTGTACGATGCTTGTTGATGTTGAAACTCAGCTTAAAGAATTCGATTATCAGCCTAATTCTCTACCTATCAGTGCCAATCTTGAACAAGGGAAGGTTGAGTCTGACTCTTACAAGAACCGGGAAAAGTAGCAGCCTCGATCAAACCATTCATCCTACATGCATAAGAGATCTCGTGGCAGACAAAGAGCACGACCTAGAGTTCAGTGCCAGTTATGTGGCAAGATTGGACATCTTATCAGTCAATGTTGGCACAAATTCGATGAGGATTTCTCTGGCATAACAATTGATGATCACACTTCTGGTCTTGAATCCTCAAAAGTTTACTATGCTACAAATGGAAACAATGAAAGTGAGTGTGCTTACTGTAATCACAGTAGCACATATCATGATGATAATAGGAATGTTGGGAAAGGCCAAGCACATGCAGTGTTTGCTGGTCAAGATCAATGGGTAATTGACTCTGGTGCAACACACCATGTTACCTCCAACACAGCCTCGATCACTTCTCACTCGAATTATAACAATCCTGGTAAGTTGATGGTAGGAAATGGTGACTCTCTGCCCGTTCGCTTGGTTGGAAAGGCTAAGTTGCATGTTTTATCTCGAACCTTGTCCTTAAGTATCATTCTCCACGTTCCTTCAATAACTAAAAATCTTCTTTTTGTTTCTAAGCTTGCTAGAGATAACCGTGTATTTCTTGAATTCCGTGAAAAAATGTGTTATGTTCGAGATAAAGCCTCCAAGGTTGTTCTGCTACAAGGTGAAGAGTGTAATGGACTGTATACCTTCAAAGCTAGTAGAACTCGACGCAAAAATGGTGTGGTTGAAGTACATGCTGCCATGGCTTCTTCCACAACGTCAGAGACCTTGCACAGAAGATTGGGTCATCCTGCTTATGATACCCTTGCTAAAATTTGTAAACAAATCAATGTAAAAACGTTTAATGATGTTAATAAGAATTGTGTTGCCTATCATTTTGGTAAAAGACACAAGTTGCCCTTCCCTCGCTCAGACAGTGTATATAATGAACCATTCGAGCTTGTGTATTCTGATCTATGGGGACCCCCACATATATCATCTAATGGCTTTAGATTTTATGTGTCCTTTGTTGATGCTTCCACTCGATTCACGTGGTTATACCTGCTAAGAACAAAGGTTGAAGATATAATTGCATTTCACTTGTTTCAGAAGCTAATTGCTACACAGTTAGGGGGAACAATTAAAGCTCTACAAATCGATTGTGGAGGAGAATTTTTACCTCTGACCAATGAATTAAGCAAAGCTAGAATCGTTCATCACCTCACTTGTCCCCACACCTCTGAGCAGAATGGAGTGGTGGAACGAAAGCACAGACACTTAGTCGAAATGGCCCTAGTGCTACTTGCTTAAGCCTTCATGCCTATTAAGTTATGGTCCTATGCCATTTAGACCATTGTTCATCTCATTAATAGACTTCCATCAAAGGTGCTACTTGACAAATCTCCATTTGAGATGCTACATGGAAAAATACCAGATTACAGCAGGCTACGGGTGTTTGGATGCAGATGTTTTCCACATTTAATACCATTCTTGCATAACAAGCTTGAATTTAGGTCCCAGTTGTGTACCTTCTTAGGATACAACACGCAACACAAAAGATTTCAATGTTTAGCAAGCAATGGGCGTGTTTACTTTTCCAGACATGAGGTATTTAATGAAAATATTTTTCCTTTTGCAGACAGCTCTGGAAGAAGGCCAACTACAACCTCGAGTTGAAGGTCATCTCAATCACTTAAGTTGGTCACTGGTGTCACAAGGCTGAAATCTTCGCAGCCTGAAACAAAAGATTATCCCCATGTGCCAGCAGTAACAATCCATCAGGCAGTTTACAAGTTATAGGTGCTAGTCGTGATATGGTGGTAACTGAGGCTGCTCCTGAGGTGTCTACAGTCGATACCCATGAAGATGAATAACATGAAATAAACTTAGAACAACATGTGGAAAGCTCATCCATAAATGATGGTGCCGAAGTTGAAGTCAGTCGTGGAAACAATCATCCTATGATGACTCGGAGAAAATACGGGGTGTTTAAACCCAAAGCGTACTTAGGAACTGGTGGTGATGATGTTCCATGTAATGTGCAAGAAGCACTTAAATCTCTATATTGGAAGGCATCAGTTTATGAAGAATACAATGCTTTACAACACAATGAGACCTGGGAACTAGCCAAGCTACCAGAAGGAATGAAGGTGATAGGTTATAAATGACTATTTAGAATCAAGAGAAACCCTGATGGCACTATCCACCGTTACAAGGCACAGTTAGTGGATAAAGGATTCTCGCAGATTCCTGGTTATGACTTCAGAGACACATTCAGTCCTGTAGTCAAGTTCAACACCTTGAATGTCATTATGTCATTTGCTGTAACCAACAATTAGACTCTAAGGCAAGTCGATGTGAACAACACCTTCTTGAACGGTGATCTTCAAGAGGTGGTCTTCATGCAACATCCACCAGGTTTCAAACAAATGGCTCCTGATGGAAGTAAGCTGGTGTGTTGTTTGAAGAAGGCGCTATATGGTTTGAGGCAAGCACCTAAGAGTTGGCATACCAAGCTACGAGACAACTTGTTGAGTATTGGCTTTAAGGAATCACGAGTTGATCATGTTTATCAAGAATGAGGGCTTGCACTACATATACTTACTGGTATATGTAGATGATATCATCATCACAGGACACTCGAGTGCTAAAGTGGATGAAGTGGTTTGATTATTGAGTGACAAGTTTTCACTAAAGAACTTAGGGCAACTCTCGTACTTTCTGGGGATCGAATTCAAACGAACCGGTGAATATTTAGCACTGTCACAGAAGAAATTTGTCATGGAACTCCTTGAGAAAGCTAACATGTTGAAAGCCACTGCAACACCAACTCCATAGTAGCAGCCACCAAGTTGCGATGTGATGGAGACCTGTTCTGATGCTCACTTATCTCAGTATTGGAGGAGTTGTATGATGCCATAAAAGGCCTGACATTGCGTTTTGTGTAAACAAAGTTGCCCAGTTCATGCATGCTCCAGTCGCATAGGCTGCAGTTAACGAATCCTGATATTGGTTACAATGAATTTTGGTGTTCACTGCTGCTGGAACTGGTATAAAGGTGGCTGCCTTGCAGATGCAGATTGGGGTGGTAATCTTGATGATAGAAGATCAGTGTCTGGAATAGTGTGTTGTTGGCAAAATTTGTGCTTGTGCATATTGTTGTGGCTATGAGTGTAAACCCTGTTTATCATGCTCACACAACATGTTGATCTTGACATACACTTTATGCATAAAAGGTTGCAGCAAAGCGATGCGAGTCAATTATGTACCTGCTCATCAGATTGCTGATGGACAACTAAGCCATGGCTCGAAATGCATTGAAGAATTTCGTGCAAAATGTGTGAAACTATGCTGATGAGCAGGAGAGAGAGAGACAGGAAGAATGTTGAAGTATGTGAAGATGCATGCTGGTACGTTGAGGATGCATGCTGGTACACTCGTGCATGGCTAGTGCATGATTGGTTGCTGGTTAACGTGCATGGAACGTTCTAGCTACTAGTGCAACAGATGTTCTGGAGATGAAGCAGTTAATATTGTTAGTCGTTTTGAGTTCTTGTTAAAGTAGGCAATTATAGTTCTGTAAAGTTCTTGTTCTGATAGCTATATAAAGCATGTAAAAGGATAGTGTTAGAAAATGAAGAAATATTTCACTTTTAAACTGGTTTTGCTAAATACAAGAGCTATGAGCTCTCTCAACAGCACAAACAATATTGAAAGAGAGATTTGAAATCATATACTCAATATTCATCATCTTCTTTTCTCTTTTCAACTTTCAACTTTTTCTTTGAAAACATTTGTTACAATTTTCAGTCCAATCTAAAGAGAGTGAATTGTCTAAGATTACTATCTTCCACTCAGATCTTTTAAAAACATTTTTAAGAAAAAATTATATTTTTAAAAATAATTATATTGTACTATACTATAAGAATTCAATGCGTTTAAATCTACATTATTTTTATTAAGATTTAAATAATCATAGATGTTGTACGTAGTCATGGGTGAGGTCCGGTTGGATTTTCGATTCACCCGATCTGATTAGAAAATTAAAATCCTCCACCTGACCGAATCGACCTGAAAAATATATATCTTTACCCGACTCGAATCTGACCCGATACTTTAGATAAATCCGAACCTAACCCGACTCAAATAATATATTATTAAAATATTATTTTTATTCAATAAAATAGAGATTTAATTGAAATAAAATAATATAGAAAGGGTATTATTGTAATTATCCTTAAATATATAAAGTAAAATTTTTTTTTCGGATCAAATATTCACTCTAAACCCTAACCTGATCTGACCTAAACATAATCTTAAAAAACTTACTCGATCCAAACCCATTAAAAAAATCTAACCTAAATTAATCGTTTCTAGTCATAATCTATTGGGTTCGAATCTCGTGCCATTCCCTAATTGTAAGAAAAAAATTTGATGACAGAGCATTGCCACATTTCTTTGAAGAGATAGAGGGGTATATGACCACAAACTTCCGACATGCGTGGCCATGGAAATTCCTTTGTTATCCCCACGTCGCATGGATTCGACAAGCAAGTGTAGTGTCAAGTTCAAAGGTTTCTTATGATTCAAACACCTCAATTCTTCCATTAATAAATATTTTTAATAATTAATGATAACTTTATTTAAAGCGGATTTATAATTACATAATAATCCGTTGGTTATAAACAATCAATACTATAATATAATTGATATCAAAATTTATTTAAATTTAAATATAAAAATTTGAATTTGAATTCAAAAATCTATTTAAATGTAATATATTATTTATAATTATATAAGTATTACCTTTCTGGATCTCCTTCACAAATGACTTTTTCGCAGGCTACATAAGGAGGTACCTCTATTTTATTCCTTTGGAGCTTTATATCCTTCATATGTATTCTTCCGTTTTCGCAGACTCGAGAGATTCTAAAAGCCTCTAGATTTTCATATCCTTCAAGTAGCTATAATCTGACTTGACTATTAACCGACCCACAAGATTTGTCAAGTCGAATCTATTAGCTGACAGTCATATCTATTTAGTTTGTTAACCTACAAATAACTATAATGATCTTATACTTGACGTCAACAATAAAGATTGATATATAAATTACTATGCAAAACTATAGAGAGAGACACACAATCTCAATGGCTCTATGTAAGCTTACTTATTGTTCATCGTCTTCTTAATTTCACCAATCATCAGCAACGACTCTTCATCCAAATCAAAAGGGTATTAAATCACCTACAATTGTCACAATCTTAATTTTCTCATCAACAATTAGTGTGGTCAACGTTGACAACCTCTTATCCAAAGGAATTAGTCAATATGAACCCCCAATCAATCTTGCCTCCCATAATCTTTCATCAATGTTTCTTGTCTTTTTATTTGGGATGCTTATATCCTTAGCTATGAAGTCATAAATTGAGGTATCTCAATTCATTCGTCAAGTTGGCTCCTCCTTGACCAAGAGAACCGAGATATTTTAGTTGCATTCTAACGAAAAAGATTTTTTACTATCTATTCATTACTAGTTACAGAAATTAAGTTGCCTTTTCCCATCTGTAGTCTCTTTACAAGGGCATAGAGTTATCTCTACCTCAGTTTATAACCTATGGAATCTACCCTAAGGGTCGACTTACCTTCATTTTAAGAGTAGGAGCTCCTCCATTGTGTTTTAAAGAGTATCAAGATATCTTTTTCCTAGCGAGGGAAAGCCTTTCACTGCTCCTACCAAGGTTAAGATACCTCAACAGTATTCATTTGGAAGTGTGGAAAGGCCTTTTCTATAGGACTAAGTTACCTCCTCTACTGGTTGAAAGCATCTAGATGCCTTTGTTCATCTCTAAATGAAATGACTTCTCCACTATCTCTTTAACATCGATTAAAGAGTTGTTTCGTTCTGGAAATTGAGTCTTCATTGTTTCCTACAGAATATTGAGATGTCTCCACTCAAAGGTGCCAAGATGTCTTTGCATACACAATACTTCATTAGAAAAATGAGTTATCTCACACTTTAGTATCACATTTAAAAGATCCTTAAAGGGTGTTGAGATGTCACATTTCTAGTAATATGAGTCTTTATTGCTATCATGTGTAGAGATGATTATATTCTAACAAGGAGAAATTAAAAATTCTTCTTTATTTTTACCAAGATAAAGATATCTCAATCCGTTCGTTGAACTTTTCAAATGGCATAAAGTTGTCTCCTCTCTGATCACGATCATAAAGATGCCTCTTTTCCACCCTTCTATAGGGGTTATATCATAATTTTTATAAGAACCAACTAAAGAAAGTCAAGATGTCTCCGTTACGACTACAAGTATTTATCTTTAGTCCTTACAAAAAATCAAGAGACTTCCGTTTTCTCTATTGTCTCATTAGAGCATCATGATTCCTCTTTCATATATTGGCACAGAAATAAATTCGCTCAATTTGTTTTAACAGTAAATGAATTTCTCTGTAAAATCTTGATTTAAGTCACTTGATAACATCCTCTCGATTAAAGAGGATAAATGTTATGCCTCTTTCGGATCTCCTCTAAGAAGGATCTTCTTCAGAGGTCATATTAGGCTACACCTTCGTTGTAATTCATCCAAAGCTTCACATCCTCCAGAGGAACTCCTCTACTGATCAAAGCCTCTAGAATTCCTAGAAGCCTATGGAATTTCATATCTTCCGACGGGCTATAATGTCTTGACATGACGACTAGCATATCCACATGATTTATCATAACAAATCTTTATATAGACAGATTTGTTCAACATCTCGACCTATAAACGACCATAATAATCATATACTTAATACCACACTAAGGTCGACATGTATGCCATCAGGCAAAATGATTAGGGGTTGAGGACTCCACTAATCGTCGCCTTTCATCTCACTAATCACTAACAGCAACTCTTCACCAATCAAGTGAATTGCCTACATACAACTCATCTTTTCCGTCAACAATATTACTATTCATATCTTAATCAAACATTATCATTTAAATCTAAAAAATATAAATTTTAAATTATATATCGAATTCAAAGACAAATGAGAGATATGAATCCGAATTGCCATTAAATTATTTGGGAGTGATTTTTATATTAGATTTAGGAATTAGGCAACGGGCAAAGAAAAGGTCAAAATCAGATCTTTAAGCAAAGCAAAAGCAAACCCTCATCTTTCTCCTGCTCTCGTTGTTCAATTCTAGTCATCTGTTTCTATCAATCAAGTTCCTGGTGTAGTTTTACCTCTGATTACCTAATTCTCAGCTTGATCTAACCAGGTACACATTCTCCTCATCTTCTTCCTTTGTTTGAACTAAAATCGATTAATTCTTGTTTCATCTTTAGATTCATTACTTGATTTACATATAGCTACAAGGTCTCTGTTTTTGCTACCTACAAAATAATGGCAGTGATCGAAGATATCTGGGTTTTGGGTCTGGATGAAGATTGAGATCTTGATTGCAATTTGCTCGTTTTTGTGCTGCCCTGATATACAAGTTTATTTAGATCTGCTGTTGTTGTATTGCTTTTGTATTTGCATCATTAATTATTGGTTTCTTAGATTTTTATAATAACCGTCTTCATCCTATATTTAGTTGTTGCCCTTAATGTTTTTCATCATTTCGTGCAGCATCTAGTTCTGCATTAATTCTACCGACTATGTGGAGGTTCAAGCCATTTATGCAAAAAGTGCCACTAGGGCTCGAGGGCAGAACGCTTGACGTCGCCAATCTTAAACTTCATGTTCGCAATGCGATTGCCGAGGGTGGTTTCTCGTGTGTCTACTTAGCTACGGATGCTACATGCTTCGAAGCAGTATGCCTTGAAGCACATCATGCAATGATCATGAGTCGATGGAGTTGGTCGTCAAGGATCTCTGTCATGAAATCACTTAAAGGACCCGAATGTGGTCACACTTTACGCATACGATCTTGGATATGGGAAGGACCAAGGAAGCCCTTCTTGTCATGGATTATGTGACAAATCTCTCGTTAGTCTTGGAGGCCAGAGGGGCCGCCTATTTGAGGAGAAACAGATTCTTACCATTTTCTTGGATATCTGCAATGCAGTCTTTGCAATGCATTGCCAGTCCCCACCGGTTGCTCACAGGTAATTTGGTCCTAAAGCTCCACAAGTTTTTAGGTTGCTCCCTTTCTTGTGAATAAGAGAAATGAAAATATGATCAAATGAAAAAAAATGTCATGATCCCAATTTTTTAAGGCCCAAGGATGTTTCTTTACTTCCTTCCCGGCATTTTGATTTTTGCAGGGACTTGAAAGCTGAGAATTCTTTGGGTTCTGATGGATTGTGGAAGTTGTGATTTTGGGAGCACATCAACCAATCACAAGCGTTTTGAGAGGCCTGAAGAAATGGGTATAGAAGAAGACAATATCAGGAAGCACACCACACCTGCCTATAGAGCCCCTGAGGTTGAATGATGACTATATTTATTTATTTTAAACTCGTTTTTATATGGTGGTTAAAATGTCTGATATATCTTCATTTTTTATGGGCATAGATGTGGGATCTGTTCCGGAGAGAACTTATAAATGAAAAGGTGGAATATGGGTAAGTCCTCTATACTTTTTATCTCCATGTGAAATCTGGAGACAGATTAGATTAGATATGCCAGTACAAACTGCAGCTGCTCCGTCATGTTGCAGGCCCTGGGTGTCTTCTCTTTCGAATTTGCTACTTCAAGAATGCATTTGATGGTGAATCAAAGTTACAAATCTTAAATGGGAACTATCGGATTCCAGATTTACCGAAGTACAGCTCTTCAATTACTAACCTAATTAAAGACATGCTTCAAGCATCACCTGCTGACAGACTTGACATCACACAGGCAAGCATTTTGCTTGATTGGTCATTCATCCTTGAATTTAGGTTAGTTTTAGATAATCTATGTCGAAGTTTATCATTGGCAGAGATCTAACATTCTGCTGATCTTTGGATTTCCTTCCCATGATATCAGGTCTGGTTTCGTGTGAATGAGCAGTTGCCTGCTGCAGAACAGAAGTCTTTACCTGATCAGCCACCCAAAATGCCATCCACTGAAGGTGAAGATTTATACCAAAAGCTCTCCAATTGAAGGTCTAATACTTGAATTGAATTAGACCGCTTCTGGTTTGGCGGGATGCCGGTGTTTTTGGATGAGTTATAGGTGTGGATGAGTTATAAGAGATTATAGATAAAAAAATTATTATTGGAGGCGTAGACGTGAGTTTTCAATGAACTTGAATAGATGCTTTGTGCCAATTTAGCAGGTGTTCCAAGGCCTACAAATCGGTCACCTCAGATGCCTTCTAGAAGCCCTCCACCCCCACTCATGGGGAACCAGCTAAAAATACACAACAGCCTGGCTCAAGGCCAAGTGGTGGACGCTTGGTGCTTTCTGGTCTACTCAGCATGCCAATGACTCGGTTATTGCTGAAGAGAAGCACAGACCAAATATGATGAAGAGCCAACCGGCTACAGCTCGGTGAAACGTAACATGAGTCCTATTAGAGGGGAAACCGTAAAACCTCATTCTACCTCAAAAAGTGCACCTGATAAATCGCACAAGCCTGAAGCTGGCCCTTCTCAAGATATTGAAATTAATTTTTTTGAAGACAAGAATACCACCAATGCTTTTCAAGATGAGGCGTTTAACACGTTTGTTGCTGAATTTGATACCAATAAGATCAGTTCTGGAATTAGTAATAAAAAAACGGGAACAGAAAAGCATTGGAGGCTGAAATAGGGAAGCTTAAAGAACAGCTAACACACCAACTTTGAGAAGGCTGAGATGACCTCCAAATTTGAAAAGTTATCCGCAATTTGTCGATCTCAGAGGCAAGAAATACAGGAGCTCAAACAAGCTCTAGTTGCTAGAACTCCATCTCCTAATAAAAGTACTTCAAGATATCATAACTCACCTGGAAATCTGGTACACTTTTCTTCATTTTGTTTCATATATGCATTCATATACATTTAATTTTTTTCCATCAAATCTTTCTTGATTGTGCTCTTGATTGTACCTAATTGTTTCATAGAAGGGAGAGAAGGCTGAAGGAACATTCCAGCAAGAAAATGCTGCTAGTTGGACTACTGCTAGCCCGAAGCAAAGCCATGGCAGGCATTTTCAGAGGATGGAAAACCCCAAAAGAATAGTGTGCAGTCAGTCAGAACCAGAAATGGTCACTCGAACAAGCATGCTGCTCCAGCAGCTTCTTGTTTGGAAACATGGGGTTTTGGAACAGATAACTTTACAGCTGCCCCGGCTGCTGGTGCCCAGAGATTGAAAGCACCTGTAAGTGAGGGAAGTAGTTCCCAACGTTCGGGTGACTCAAAAATAAAGGAGAATCAAACAGTTTCCCAACCTGCTGGTTGGGCTGGATTCTGATTTTCTTGGTATGAGAAGTTAAAGATACGAGAGAATTGTCGTATTCAAGATCATATTGACAAAGTTTAGTACCTATGGTGAGGAAAATATGGGAGGAAAGAAGAGAGATTGAACAATTATGTGACTTATCAGGCTTATTTCCTGCTATTGTTTGCTTGTCTGTGTAGTAGGACATTTGCACATTTCTCTGGGATAAGCAGCAAATACAAAAATGTATACCTTTATTTTGTTCTTTTTTCTCTTGCATGGCTTGATGTTTGATTGTCCATGTTTTCTTTCTGATGATAAAATGCAGTGATCTTTCAGAGAATCAGGACATAACTGACTTTAATGAATATCATTATGATCTGTTTGCGAACTTCAATTTGAATAAAAATATTTGGCAACTTCACAATCTGATAGTCTATTATTGCCATAATTTTTTAAAAAAAAATAAAAATGAAATCTAAACCCCAAATGAAAAAGGGTTATAAAGAATGAAAAAGGGTTATAAAGTATTCTTCTGCTTGATGAATGATGAATCAAATCACAAACAAATACACTGTTCTGTTGAAGGACAAAAGGCCCTACTCCATTTTTATCATACGTTGCCATTGCTGTACCAAGATGAATTTTCAACCAACATTCTGAACCATGATTTGTAGGTTTCTGCAAATCAATGTAAATCAACACCAATCAGAGAGGTTCATGCAAGACTAGATTAGAGTGTACACTGGTACCTAAGAAGCAATGCATCCTAGTAGGACTAGCAATGCAGAATAAAGAACGCGTTTCAACTTAACAACGATCCTTTTTCTAAGATTGTAATATGATTACAAGGTAGTATCTATGTCCGGTTTCAAAAAATGGACAAACTCAAGCATATCTACAGATAAAGTTGTTTGAACCAGGATCACACCTATGTGCCTCGAGTCAAGATAAGATGACAAGTCCGACATACACAGCTATACCGAGAAATATGAATGATATCATTCCCCTGCAAGCGCCATTCAAAAAAGAATGTGAGCGACAAGAAGAGATTATTCATGAAAACAGTTGATGCTCCGAAGTATCACTTTCTCACCATATAAATCCCCATCCAACTCCATTACAGGGGCAAGGACAAATTTCTGCGAACTTCTCGGCATCGCTGGAGTTGACTCGTCGAGATATTAGATCATCATAGATATCTGTGACATTGATATTCAAGTGGCTTCAAACTTAAATCCTTAACTTGATAACGACAATTGGCATAGCTAAACAAATGAACGGAAAAGAAAGAGGTAGCATAACCACAGAGACATACCATAGACTGAAAACAGACTGTTCATGACACCTGCAATTTCCAAAACAAGAAATAAGCAACACTTCTTTTCGCCAAAGAAACGAAAGAATGAAATTACTCTTTGGGAACGATGAGAGAGGATATACCGATGAAGAGAATGACATAGCGGAGAATCCGAACTGTTGTCCTTTCTTGCAAAAGCCAAACTAGAGCAATGAAAATGATAAACCCTGAGGAATACCGTTCATGGATAACATAATCGTTAGCACTTCAAGCTCAACTGAGTCAACTCATGGCAAGTCATCACAAAGTTACGAGGGTACTCACCGATACAAAGTCCCCGAAGTGTCCACTGTTCGAATAATCATACACATCACAGATAAAAAGCTTGAAAGTGATCTTAGAAGAGTATAAAGTATAGAAGGAAAGAAAGAATGCAGCATTTGTATATGAATGCCACTTTTTATCAGGAAATAAAATCTACTTGACGCCTTACATTTTTAGCATAAAAGAGCACAACAACTAGAGCGACAAGAAAACAACCGGCAGCTATTCTTGCAGCTAGGAGATCTGTGGATGCAAGAATTAAAGCCATCCCCCAAAATGATGATCCAAGATCTGCAAGCAAAAGCAATTGTATGCCATAAATGCCGGTAAATATGCAAGCCTATCACTCCAGATGTACGAGTTGTGCTCAGTGAAACATCAGGATATAGGAAACACAGGAAGCCAACGACCACACACTTATAATCAAATTAGACTTGTCTTGAATCATCCATATACAGATTACGCACAATAATAAACGAGGAAGAATGGTATCTTGTCCTAATAAGACTAAATCAATCTTTCCATAAATGCATAACACGGAAATGGTTTCGTAACATATTTCTCAAATTTATGTCAAGAAACACACCATGAAAACAAGGATGTGTTCTGAAATGAAAACACTTACATCCAGCAGGTAAAATAATCCAGTATATACCGCCTCGTGTCTGTGTTACACCACCTTCATCGGCTTGAACCTTGATCCCTTCTACCTACATCATAAGTAAAAGGAGTATAGATTTAGCGGACCATAATCAAATACTCAACATCAGAAAGATGAGTTAACATTAACTTAGACCATCTTAAAAACAAGAACAATTTGCAAGTCCTTTCAAATCAATTTTGGTAGGGCACACCAACTACAATGAGCATTTACCAACTACAATGAACATTTGAACCTTATTTAATCACTTGGTCGTCTTTTCTAAAATAATAGTTCAAATCATATTTCATACCTACAAGATACATAAGCAGAAATTCATTCATTCATAAAGTTTTACTCTATATATGACATGTGATAAAAAGGCAAAGAGGTACTTACATGGCCACAGGTAAGCTTGCAGGCAACAGCATGACTTGCTTCATGCAAGAATACCGTAATGAGCTTAAACGGCCTCAACAGAAAGGTCCTCCATAGCTACAATAATCAAGGGGAAAACAACTTCAAATCATAAATTTAAGAAAACAAAGGCAAACCAGTTCAAATATAATGAATACCAAATCTTTTACATGAAACTCAACTGCAATGAATCCTCTCACAACTGAAAGAACCCATATTTCCTCCAATGTGCAAACCAAGAAACTATTTAAACTAAAAAAAACATTCATGGCATAGTCAACTTAACCACAAAATCAAATCCTCTTTTTGACTAGATCTTTCATCCCTCAAACAAACATAACTATGGAGCTTCCACCAAAACCAACCCTTATTTTCTAATCGCTTTTCATATTGTTTTCTTTCAACAATCAAAAGCAGAGCAGAGTGAAAGATGATTTTCGTTGTAAACAAGAAACAGAAAAAGAAACTTACAAGAAGAATGACAACCATGTAGACACCAATTGTGACCAGAAAGGCGGTCTGGCTACGATTGCAACAACTTTGTAGCTCCCAGTTCGCCATCTTTTCTGCCTTTACTTCAAAATCTAAGAACAACCCTTTTCTTAAATGGGGTCTCTCTCTTGTTTGGGGTTTGAGAAAGTGGCAGACTAAAGAATGAGTCAGAAAAGAGAAAAAGGTAGGGTGTTTCTTTGTTGCGTATAGTTTGAATTTGATTAAAATGTCAAAAAGGAAAGAACCAATCAAATTGCAATTGCGTGTTGGTTACACAGTTTTGTTTTGTTTTGTGTTTTTTTTTTCTTTTCCGATGACTTGGCTGCCATGCAGCAGGTTAAGACTTGGCCATCATCGGTCAAATGTCTGCCTTTTGTAATGCAGAAAGAAAAAAAAGGGAGAATTTCTTATTTAATCCATATATTATGTTAAAATTGCTATAATGTACTTAAGATTGTTTTTCATGTCATTTTTATAATATTTTCACTAATAAATATTCTTAACAAATTGATTAAATTATTAGAGTTTGTGATTCAAATTCTATTTTACTTGTCATAAAACGTTTGTTGAATAATCATTTGATGAAAAAAAAATAAAGATTTGTGACGGATGAAGAAACTTTCGAGCTGGTGCAGATTTTATCGAACATCTTATCTATATATTAAAATTATAAGTATATAATCAACTAAAATATTGTGCAAGTATATGAAATAAAGTGATATATATATATATGAATACATTATGATTAATTAATTAATTAATTAAATTTAACAATATTAATGAAAATGACAAGGTATTCAAAATTTTCTTTATCGTTTTTATCAAATAAAAATCAATTTTCTTTATATAAATTCTTAGTATGCAAGTATAAATGAAACAATTTTCTTTATACAAGTATCATGAAAATAAGTTGCCATTTAAACATATTATTATTTTTAGACATAAAAACAATTAATTAAATAATAAGCGTTATATTTAATAAAAGATAGGGTAAATTAAGTATTTAGCCATCCACTTATTCTTGCAGTTTCATTTTAGTCATTCATTTTTTTTTTCAAAATCATATCTAATGTTATGTTTTGATCCCATTTCGTAAAAAATAAAATCACTAGCGTGACAATTATTTTTTATTTTTCAGTGATAACATGATAATATCTTATGGTGACATGTCAACATCACTGCTAATCTTTTATCGATCGATGACTAAAATGGAACATTAAATACAATTTTGAAATACATAGTTTACCCTAAGGGAGCGTTTAGTTCGCGAAAATGATTCAAGGGGAATAATCTTTTCGGAATAACATTCCAATGTCTGATTTAAGAATATTCCCTCCGATGGTATTCGATTGAACATTTTACCATTGTCCCAGAGAGAGTGGAGGGCCATTGTGAGGATGAGGACCAGGCTTCCAATTCTATTTAGAATTTTCTTCTTATATAAGTACTCTGGCAATCCATTAAATCAGATCCACGCAATCACGTTTGTAGGATATGGTTGAGATGTTCGAAAATCCATCGACCATGGTTTGACTGTCAGATATTAACCGTAAATCGTCAGTGGTCCTTCTGCAAGAACTTTAACATAATCTTCCTCGGTCTGAAATCTAGCAAGGAAATAACCGGTCTTCAAATCCATGAGAGTGAATGGTTATGGCGGTTTCCATAGAGGATAAGTCTTGTTCGTAAGAGCATTAAGTCCTATATTCCGTCCAATGAGTTTTAGAATCACCGTACGCGTCATATTAACTTCCAAGAGCTTGTTGGAGCGGTCAAAAAATTAAATCGAAGGCAATTCGTAACGAGTTCCCATGATAATATCCTCATCAGAGATATTAAAATCCTCATCATCGCTCGGTCAATTTCTACCATTTTTATCCCTTCCTTCTGCATAAGATGGTTGACCCACTTCTTGCTCCTCAGAACTCATCTCCACATCTTGATCCATGGCTTCAGTCGGAGTTTTAAGACAAACTTTTTTAGTGGCATCGCCGATCGCCAGGGAGGGGAGGCCTGATACCTGTTTTCACAGAGAGAGAGAGAGAGAGAGAGGGCGCCATGTGTAAAGAACATGTCATGGTTGTTTGAATATGCCATTGTGGAGCATTAACACCAATAAATGCTCACATAGAACATTATTTTTCAAACTAAAATCATGAAGGAAATTCCGAAACCAAAGATCTGATTTTGAAACCGAGGCCTTAGTTCCAAAATCATCAAGCTTTATGGAAATTGAGTTTTAGTATCTAGTAGTAAGCTTTGAAATTGGACGTTCAAAATTGACTTTTTTTTTTTTTTTGTATTTTCTTAATACAATGGTGAGGCGGGAGCCAGTTTATGCATTTAATCTAATTATCCGAACTGACTTATCCAATCCGAGACCTGATATAAACCGGAATAGGATGATCCAAAATTGATCTGAAACCCAAAATAATTCGAATTGAATTGAAATAGACCCGAATTTTAGGTGAACTGAAAGTAACCCGAACCGAAAGCAACTTGAATTTAGTTTACCCATATATCATTCGAACTGAACTTCGACCCGATTTTAACCTGATAATTGAGTTTAAGTGAATGAATAATTTATTTATTTATTTATTATTATTATTATATATTTTTAGCATTGCTAAATGATAAAATGATGTATGTTTTATTCTCATTTTGTATTAAACTACTAGTTAAATATCACTTCGAGTAATAGTTTAATGGTTTATTATAAATTTCTCAGTTAAAAGATCATTTCTATATCTTATTAAATAACTTCTAGTTCTGAATTTGGACTATGACAATATATAGTCACATAAAATTCTTAATTTTAAAGATTTATTGATTCGATTGATTAAAACTAAAGCTTTTAACTCTAAATTTGGGATGTGAAAATATATGTTCATATTAAATTCTTGAATTATAAGTAACAAAGAGTAGCATCGAAAGTTATGACAACAAAGAAAGTCAACAATTGACCTAAAATGTAACACCTCAATCCAGTCCGACCCGAAGATATATGGATTACGATGTCACACGGAACCACCGAAATGGTCAACCTAAAAATTTCTTTTCAAAACGTTTATACAACATCGAAATCATTCATCATAGCATAAACGAAATCATAGTCAAAGTTTACAAAATATAGAGTTTCCCAAATACGTACAAATACAACCATTAAATTTAAATCAAAACAGAGTTACGAATCGAATAAATAGAAGGTCCAAATAAATACATGTCCTCTAAATATACTCAAGACATACTTTGCAAACGTTTGGTCTAGAATGTACTGGTACGATAGGCTCCTTGTCGATCCCCTACTGACCTGCGCACTGAAACACATTCCATACGCTGAGCTCACTATGCAATACTATATGCATCCATTACATGAACATGTCGATGTGTAAAGTCATTAACATGCAAAGTAGACAGAAAAACATGAAATAAGCCTAATGATGTGGTCAGAGAATTTTATGTGCATCTTGGACGACATACTAGCCTATCTAGAACGAGATAGCTTCAAGGTAAGAATTGAAATTTTACGTGCATCGGAACTTATAGCCATAGTCTATCAGGAGGACAAAAGGAGTAATTATAACAATTTCAAAGAAAAATCTGAAGACCCAATTGATTTGGTGATCTTGCGTCTGGCATTTCTTCATACCTTTGTCTTCTTCTTCTTCCTCCTCATTTTAGGATCTTCTTTTTCCCTAAATCTCTTAAGCTAAAAGGTGCAAACTTTATAGAATTTCAGATCATATTCAGCATTCACAAGGTAAGAAACTTAACCTCATCTTTCCAAGCTTCATTTCAAACTCACTCTTGCAAGGTTTACTAAAGGATGTCAAAATGGGTTTTGTGGGGGTTTAAGGGACCCTTAGGATTTAATCCATTTTTCAGGAAGTTTAGGCCTTAGAATGTGTTCCTAAACCTTTCTCAGCCCCTAAACTCAGTTAGTAAGCTTTGCATTTGCTTCTTGCATAGTGAGAGAGGTTGGAGAAGCTCTAAGGCTAAATGGAATGAGAAACTCACCTTGGACTGAATCTTGGACATTTTCAGCAACATAAATTAGTAAGATAACTCACTTCTAACTCAACTATACCATATGTAGCTCATTTAGATGAGTTTTGGTAAGTTGCATAAGCTTTAAGCATGTTCATGGTAGATTTTATTTTTGGGTGTTTCAATATGTTATAAGACATCTTTATGACCCATTAATATCAAATAAAACACTTAAACATCAGTTGGGAACCTCACTAAGGCTTTTGGAGTAGAAAGATAGGTTTTTATGCCAAAACAGGGCACCTAGTACCAGGGTATAAATACTATAAGAACAATATTGATATTGTTCATCAGTAAAGCATAAAACTAGGCAATTTCTAAAGGTTAATATTGATATTCATCCATGGAGTATCGATACTAGGGTCTTTATTTCGAGACTGATCAATTGGTATCGAAACCAATAATACAATGTACATTTTAGATACCAATACTCACGTAGAGTATCAATGCCAAAATAAGGGGAATCGATACCCTAAGGGAAGTATCGACATTGGAAGTATTTTTCAGAAAATCAAACCTAAATTTAGTACTTTTCACTCCACTATAGCTTTAACCTTATGAGGATCAACTCGAATCCCCTCTGTAGATACCACATGTCCAAAGAATGTAACCTCATATAACTAAAATTCGCACTTCAATAACTTACCATACAACTTCTTATCTCGAAGTATCTATAGATCATTGCGCAAATGGGTATCATGCTCTTCCTTGGTCTTCGAATAGACTAGAATATCATCAATAAATACAACCATAAATGATCCAAATATGGTTAAATACTCAATTTATAAGATCCATGAATGCCACCAGAGCATTTGTCAAACCAAATGGCATTACCACAAACTCATAATTTTCATAGTGAGTCTGAAAAGCAGTCTTTGAGACATATTCTTCTTCTTTAATCTTCAATTGGTTGTACCCAAATCGAAGATCAATCTTCGAAAACATTGTTACACCATTTAACTGGTTGAACAGATCATCAATCCTCGGGAAGGGATACTTGTTCTTCACTGTCACCTTGTTTAACTGATGGTAATCTATGCATAATCGCATAGATCCATCATTTTTTTCACGAACAGCACTGGCGCACCCAAAGGCGACACACTCGGCCTGATAAATCTCGATCCAATAGCTCTTGTTAGGCCTTTAATTATCGAAACTCGGTTGGAGCCATATGATATGGGGCCATCGATATCAGAGATGTACCCGAAGTACCAAAATTCTAAACTCTACCTCTCTATTTGGAGGTAATCTAGGTAGTTCATTTGGAAAGACATATGGATACTCTCTAACAGTTGAAATATCTTCCAATCTCACCTCAGAGGTTCGGGTTTCATTATGTTGGCTAAGAACAGCTGACACCCTTGTAGAAGCAATTTCTTAGCAGAAATAGTTGATATCATATTAGATAAGGGATTCATAATTTCCCCAACTACTATCACCTCTGAACCTCCTGAATCTTTTAGTATCACTATCTTTAACCAAAATCTTCTATGGCATGATAAGAAGATAACCAAATCATACCCAAAATAGTTTCAAATTCCTCAAAATGTAGCTCTAATAAGTTCTGCGGGAATTTAATTCCCTGAATTTCTATCTGACAACCTATACACCATTTACTAACTCTCGCACTTTGACCCAGTGGATTTGTGAAAATTATGTCACTAGAAATAGGTTCTAATATGATCCATCATTTTCTAATTAGTATGTACTTATATATGAAAACGTCGAACAAGTGTCAATTAAAACAAAAACATGTGCACCAAATAAATAAAAAGTGTATGCTATGACTTCTGGATCATCTTTTTCCTCCGTGGTCTTGATATTATAGACTCTGACCGTAGTGCGCATCTCTGACTGTGGACCAGATTCGGATGATCCTCTGCCTCGAGCTCTACCTTGACCTCGCTGAGAAACAATGATGGATCACTCAGTCTGAACTGGTCCCTCGGTCACCATAGGATAATCTTTCATAAATGGTCGGTCTCACCACAACAAAAAAATGCCTCAGTAATCATCTGGAAAACTTTCGAATGAGACTGACCACAAATATTACATGGTCAAAATTCCTTTTTCACTGATCGACTAGCACCTGAAGTAGCTGACTGTTTGCCTCTACTAACACTAGCTCCCTTAGATTTAGAAGCAGTGCTCTTTGATTCAGATCTACCTTGAGTTGTATAAGTAGAACGTTGACCTATCTTGAATTAAGCTACAACAAAAGATGACCTGATCTCTTTGCTGATTAAAATCATTGATCTGTAAATTTCTCATTCTGACCACATTCCAGGGTTTTGACTCGGTTTACTGTCTCCTGAAATGCTGGCAAATTCAGTTCCAACATAAACCACTCACATTTTTCCTTATCTATAAACCACATTTTCGGCCTCAAACGCATGCCCTCTATAAACCACTCACATTTGTCCTTCTTAGTCCAGATCAACTCTGAGGCAAATTGACTCAACTTGTTGAATTTGCATTCAAACTCGTAAACGTTACGGTTCCCTTCTTCAGATTCAAAAACTATTTCTTCATTTCCCGAATAAATTGTTTGTCGATGTATTTGTTATTGAATTCCTCCAAGAAAAATTGCCACATTACCCACTTTAGAGGAACATGCATCCTGGTGTTTGTCCACCACATCTTGCATGGACCCTGCAGTAGAGAAACCACTCCATCTAACCTTTCTTGATTCGAGCAATGAAATCCATCCAACATCACCTTTACATCATGCAGCTATAAATCCGTTGTTATGGGACCCTCGTCAGCTTCTCCTTTAAACTCTGACGCACCTAAACACTTTAAATCTTTTGCTATCGATATCCGAGAAGCTGGTGGAGTAGGGGGAGGAACATGTTGATATCTTTGCTAAATAGCTTCCAAGGCTTAGAGAAACGTCCCCTGATCAGGTACAGGTGCTCCTGAGGTGCATGAGCTCCATGGTGCTCTAACTGAGCTGGAGGTTCAGTTCGCACCTCATTATTACCATTATTCCCCTCTGGGACCTCTTGCTACTCATTCGCTCTCCTCGACATTTTCGATTCAGACATTTACCACACACAAAAATACTTAGATTAATAAGGATAGACATCCAACATATATAAACACTAGATCAACAACTTTCGATATCCTTGTAGCATGCACAAACTTTAAACAACTTATAACTTCAGTTTAGGCCGAGAATGACTAAACATGCAGCTCCGATACCGATAAATGTACCATCCATATCCCATATACGACCCGTATATGAGGTAGAAGTGTCACATCAAACGTATAAAACATATTATTTGAAAATTAGTAAAATTTTGTTTTGCTTAAATTCGACGTAAAAAAAATTGCATTTAAAAACTATAATATAAAATTATAAAATAATATTCATTTAGTAGTTCAGACATATACGAATTAGAACATCAAAATAAAAATATATACATGCCAACTATGAATATAAAAAACATCAGAAATATGTCATACAGATTATGGATGTCTGAACTGATTAGCAAAATGTAGGATGTCCTGCCTGGCTCCCTACTCCGATGACATACTCCGCTGATTTTGCTTTACGTGTGAACCAATCACACGCTAAGTATTCCATTTAGTGAGGCAACATAATAAGATAAATAACATATAAAATAAATCATATTATATAAAAACATCATTTAAATAAATCATGCATAAAATAAAATAAAAACAATTATTAAAATCCTTTACTTTAAACCATGTAATACTATTCTATTTAGTTCGTATCGTTGCCTACTGTACTATCATAAGGAATCTATGGTACATGAGTTATATGAGTGTTCTATGCTACGTGTAGTATAAATGCCTGTAACTATGTTGCACATAAAGTGTCCTGTGATTGCACTATTGGTGCCATGTAACTGTATGACACTTTTAGTCTCTTGTAATTGTACAGGTACTGTAGAACACAATAACGTTGTACCTATGATTCCGAATACATAAATGTACCCGATAATTATAAATGTACCGTGTGATTGATCAATAACACTCCACCTCATGGCATGCCAATTGTACCACTAACTCTCAATTATATACCATGGACTTATTAAAATCATATACTAATTTGTGTATGTATATATATATAAATAATATCTGTGTATTCAAATATAATAAAATTTAAATAAATACTATATTAGACAGTTCACACCCAAAACAATCATGTCATAAAGTAAAAATATATTTATAAAATCTATATTCAAGAATACTAATTTAAAACATTTTTTCTATAAAAACGGTCGATGTTGACTCATCACAAGTTTTCCTCGGATTATATGTTATAAAACGTTTAGTTGCACTCACATGTTGCCTCGCTATTCGTTGTTACTACGATCACTTCACTATCGGCTTTATCCTTATCTTTTAGTTCGCTATGAGCTCGATTTCGATCGTGATCAACATGAAAATCGTTTTCCGGCATAAACAATTTCAAACACGAATTAGTACTTTAACTAATATAATAGATTCAAATCCAAATAAAATTCTAAAAATACCATCAGAGCATATTCAATACAGATTCTATCATCAATTCAAAAGTAATTTAAACTCTAAAAAAATAGCCTTTCAAGTCCCTTAATTTAATCCTTAATCACTACTATTCATCAAATTTTCAATACGTTACAATAGTCACCACTAACTTTCCAACAACTTGCAAATAAATCCTTAATCTTGTGAAACTTTCCACATTGATCCAAATTCAATATTCTAACATTTTAACTATAATTTCCAGCATAGTATCTCAACTTTCAAAAGCTTGCAATATAATCCTTCCATTTTCAAAACTTTTGAAATTACCCACCTAACTTAACCAAATTCCACAATTGTCTAAAATTCAATTCAAAGCATACAAAATCATTCTTAAATCCAATCTAATATTTAGGGAATTTTTTTTATTTTTCCCAATAATCTCCCCTATGGCCAAAAATTACAAAGTAAACCCCTAATGTTATCCAATTTGTTTTCCAACTTGAATTATCCTCCAAAATTTATTTCTAATCAGTTCCAAACATTCTCAATCAATAACACATAAAAATAAACCAAGTTTAATATTTCTCAATTACTCTTCAAAGTGATCAAATTTTTATAACTAGGTCCCTCTGGTTGTTTTTTATCCACTTTCATGCTTAATCATGTTTCCATAACATTCCTAAAATCAAAATCCAATCTTATTTCTTTGAATTCTCACTTTCCCTTCATCCACCAAAACCACAACTTTCAAAAATCAAGCATGAAACAATGAAGTAATTATACCATCTTATAGAGAAAATAGTGTAGAACAATTTCTTATTTCATATCTTAATCCTAAATTTTAATAAAATGGACCAAAAATGAAAAATAAAATAAAACCCACTCACCTTGCTATGGAGTTCGGCCAGCTTCTGGAGAAGAAGAAGAAGAATTTCAAGAAAATTCCTTTAAAAATATCTTTTAATCCTTACTTAAAAAAATTGATTAAAAATTCAAATTGATCCAAAATTCTAAATTGCCCTTAATGAATCCTTATTTTTACCTCCATTCCACTCCTTTATTCCCATTTTAATATTCTTAAATAACTATGAAAACCTCATCTATCAATCTCCCTTTTTGACCTTCTAATTTTCCAAAATTTCAATTTAGTCACTAAATTTCACTATTCCACTTTATAATGTAATTCTCACCAAATTCCACCAATACAACTTAGATTCCACTAATTAAAAATATCAATATATTTTTTTAACTCCAAACTACATTCCTTCAAATTTTTGTAGACTTCTGATTCGATCCAACTATCCAAATATTTATCAAACTTTATCCTTTAATAAATTCTTTTGCAAACTCCAGATTAAAAATATAAAACTCATTAAAATAATTATCTTGGGATGAACTACTTATTTACACACCCAAAATATAACTTTTGATTTTTTATATTTTTAGTCCCTAAACTTTCATAATTTTATACTTTAGCCCTAAACTTTTAAATTTTTACATTATAGTCACTAGTCCAAAATTTGGAATAATACAATGTTATTTTAAAAAAAAAATATCTTTTTATCTATAGACTTCCTTTATGTTACGTTAAGGATCAATTAATGAATTTCAAACATAATTGAAACTCGAAGATGATTGGATCACCAAGAAATCTCATCCTTTATCATATATCTGATTGTCCTTTACATCGTCTGGTAGTTTGTATTACTGAATTTTTTTTTCAAGGTTCACTATTTTACTTACCATTTCAAACAAAAAAGAATTGATCATGTGCAATTATCTACATCAGTAATGGGTTCCTTGAGCTAGACATGTAGAGTACAATCAATGTGTGATTAGGGGGCTGTAGGTCACATTTATTCTTATATCGAAACTGAAACTTATATAATACTGTGTATTATTGAATTTTGTTTTAATATATGAATGATTTTTGAACTAGTATTTTTATTTATTTATTTTTATAAATTGTTTTATGGATTAAAATGGTTTAACAAAAATATTTTCTTAGGGGTCGTTCTGATGGCTCTAATATTATACATTGGTTCGAATCGAGTCAGCTGCATCAGTCTATGGATGTTACACTTATGGTTTGACATAAAAGATATTGGGGGAAACAAAAAAGTTATGTAAATATCCCATCTAAGTGATCAAATCAAAGGGTCTAAGCAAATTCATATTTGCACGATAATGATATCCAAATTTGATCTATTTTATTAGATTTAACTAATTGCCTCATCTATCCGGCAAGCTCAAAACTAATTATGATTCACGAACTCGATTTTTCTCGATTTTATTAGCTTTCTTTTAGACTTATATTTGTCTGTACAATAAAGGCATTACGTTATGTAAAATTGTATATGGAGATTGGCCAAATTCCATGTGCTTTGTTAAATGTGAACCTAGGAATTTGTAGAATAATATATTGATAATATATAGATTATTATGTGGCATAAAAGAAAAAAAGATAAAATGGTAATTAGTGTTTCTTGTGGTTTATATTAAAAATCTTTAAAATAAATAAGTATAAAGCACAAATAGTCTCCCAATATAGAGTGTTGCTTTGTTGAGTCCTTTAATTATTAAAAATTATAAAATAATCCATCGACTATAGGACACTGCTTTATTGAGCCCTCGACTATTAAATGTTACAAATTAATGGTCAATCGACTATTCATATATTCTAAACTCGTCATTTTCTGTTGAAAAATTGATGGTCATATGAGTTGGACATTAACATGTTGACCGAAATATGATAAAATTTGATCCTATAATCAGTTGAATTGAATAGTCTTTTGAGATTATGGAATCCTATTTTATCACATCTTTGTTAGTAGTTTAACATCTAGCTTAGACAATCATTAAACGGAAAAAGATATGTTGAAATATATGAATAGTCAAATGACCATGTTGTAACTTTTAATAGTTGAAGGACTCAACAAATCAGTGTCCTATAATAGGAGAATCATTTTGTGACTTTTAAAAATCGAAGGACTCAACAAGAAAACACCATATAGTCAGGGAAAATTTGTGTATTTTAGCCAATAAATAAATAAACAATTTGCCATCATTCTAACTCTATTGACAGCACGAATCAAACGACTTTAACGGTAAAAGGATTTGTTGTTATCCCTTGTGGTCTCAGATTCGAGCATCGCATATGCAAGGGGTATGAGCATTTATTGTCAAAGGGTTCAAAGTCTTTGAACACATATTACTTGTAATCTTCCCAAATTTATATAAAGAAAACATGCTTAATATAAAAATAAGTGCCGAAACTATACTCAAAATTGACTTTTTGAGCTTAAAGAATTTTTTATTAAAAATAAGTGTTTAATGTTTTTCCGTTATACTTTTAGATGCCCACAGTTAAAAAAACGTTAGTGACCAATCTCGCTAGACCAACTAATTGTTAGTGTCTAGAATAATATATTGATAATATATATAGATTATTATTTGGTATAAAAGAAAAAAAATTATAAGTAGGATTGAAATGGTAACAAGTGTTTTTTATGATTTATATAAAAATATTTTAAATAAATGAATGAAGTATTTGTTATCATTCTATCTTTGTATTTTTTTTTATTTTAGTTAATCGTAAGTATAACATAGGGTAAATATATATTTTGACTTTAATGTATAATTTGTTTTTTCGTCCAATTAGGTGTCCAAATTTGGTATTTAAACTTTTTTTAGTCCAATTAGGTACATGAACTTGAGTTTCAAATTCAATTTGGTAAAGATTTGTATCGGGATTTTTCTATTGCTATATGTTGTGAACTAAGCCTTTTCAAGTGCATCTTTGATTACTTTTACGTGCTCTTTTTCTCCTTCTAATATGATGGATTTTTTAACGAGGATAAAATGATCTGGTGTGATCGCTTTTCTTCAATAATAAAAAGACATTGCTGAAAAAATGTACTTATCTATAATATAATAAATATTGAAAGGGTGGTCTAACCACTAATATTCATTTGAAAAATAATAATTAAAAAATTATTAGTATCTAACTCAATGGTATAACTTAGTTTAATAAAATTTCTTGAACTTGACGCCACTTAAACCACCACTTATATTACTTAATTATATAGCCATTGCATGGTTGCTATGTATCTATATAATGAGGTGAGAATAACCTCGTTAACAGGCAATTCCAAATTACAAAATTAAGTCATGGAAGCTGATGGAGAAGAGGCTTGTAACACCCCCAACTCGTACCCAACCCGGATACGAGTTCGAGGTGCCACATTGACTTTTCAAAACTTGTACATCCAAAAACGATACGAAATTTTAAACTTTTATTAACACAAAAACCATATTTACATAACTAAGTTCGACACATTACAAAATTGATCAGAGCATGCGTAAATTACCCTTTTGTACATGCCAAAACTTTTAACTCAACAAAACACATACGAATAATTTTCTTATGATCTGATCCTTAGTGAAGATATGATGCTCCGCCAGTACTAGGGCTGCTCCTGTTGCTTTTCGATACCTACATGTAAATCACTTACACGCTAAGTCATAGACTTAGTGAGGCATAATAAAATATAGAATAAAACTCTAGTTATTTAAACATGCATGAACATGTAATCTTGTAATGTCATACCAACAATATAACAGTAAATATAATGTAAGGTATACATATACCTATCACACATTGTTTCCATCACAAACCTTACTATAATCTATATCTTGTAATTATAGCCTCTTATACCTAACTTTTTTAATAAACACCTGATTCATTTAACCTAGCAATACATACATCATCATATAAATCATACAATTCATATCACAAGACATATACAACACATGTTATTTCTTTATTAGCCTATGTACACATGTGAGAACTGTAGATATGTGAGTCTATTGAGGTTGTGCACTATGTTGTTACCACAACTCGTATGGGGTCCCACTAGGGGCATATGAATTTGTCCCGAAGGACCACTATGAAATGTCCTGAAGGACCACTATATCCCGAAGGACCACGTAAAACCCTCGACTCTTGGCATGCCAACTATACCTCTAGCCTCATGACATATAACATGGGCATTATTAGTTATCATTTCACATATTCACATATACATACCACTGTTCATATGATTTCATATTCATATGTCACTTATCTTATAACACTTCTCATGTGTTCATATAACATGTATATCATTTCACATATTAATATCGCATAAGTCATGTATTCAAGTAACTCATAGTCCTATATCTTCTCATAAATTCTTATATTATCATATGTATCTTTATACTCATTCACAGTTACCATAACATATATTCACATATATCATATAACATATGCAATAACCAATAACACACATATATCATGACAAACATATACTCATATTAATGCATATAAGTCATATCACACAATATCAATCCTAATCATTATTCTACTCATGCAATCATATATTTCAACATGTAGGAAACAGACTTATCGCAAGTCTAATTTCCATCGAGTCATATTTAATATTCGTATGCACTCACCTTGGCCTCACTGACTATTAATTATTCCTATGACTTCCTTCCTTTCGATCGGATTCTAACTCAGTGATCGTTCCAAAGCTTGCTCGATTTCGATATCTACATAATCATAATGGATCCATATTAGTATTCTAATTGATATATTCTAATTGCTCACTCCTTAGACTAGAAGAAAGACTGATTACATCTTTAATTTAAGGTATGCATCGGTACACTCTGTAGTGCATCGGTACATTCCTTAACTTGTGCATCGATGCACTAACTATGCAGCGATACACAAATCACATTCGATGGTTTTATTCTAAGGGGTGCATCGATGCACTCCTCATGCATCGATGCACTAATTGCATTCGATGCTCATTTATTTGAGAGTGCATCGATACACATTGAATATGCATCGATGCACATAACCCAGAATTTCCATTTTAAGCACAAATTCCATTTTAAGCACGAAATTCACTCTCTTTTCATCTCAAGTCTTCATCTTTCACCTCCTTTAATATCCCTAACTTGCATACACCTACTTAAACTAATTTATTCCCATTCAATATCTCTTAAACTTCAAAATTCAATCCTCCACATAAAATTCAAGAATCTCACTCAAATTCCAACGTGATCTAAATCCAATTTTAACACTTCATATTTCTTAATTCAACCTTTGACAAGTCAAATTTATCTTCCAATTTAGCTTATTAACTCATCATCAAAATTTCACTTAAAAACTCCTTAACTTTAATTTATCTCAATTCCTCTATTCTTTGTTTTATTGCTAGCTTAAGCCTTCCTTAGGCTTAAGTATCACTTAAGAATCATAAACCCGACTTAAATTCAATTAATAATTAACTGTCTAGAAAACTCACCTTATCAAGCTTGAGCTCATGGCTGGAAGAGGGTGAAGAAGAGAACTCTAGAAAGCTTCATTTTTCTCCTTCATTCCCACGTGTAACCCATATATATCCCCACTTAATAATTATCTTTCCATCAAATTACCATTTCACCCTTCCATATTTCCTTCTTTAATATTTAAATCCTGCACAACATTTTTCATGTGAGTCCCCAAACTTTCAATTTATCTACTTTGACCAACAATTCCTGAAATATTTCAATTTAGTCACTAACCCGATATTGAGGATGTTACAAGGCTACCCAGCAAGGGCAATCTAAAATACTTTAAATATTGGATAACTTCGTCGAGAGCATGGCTCTCAAGTGTGTCATCGAGCTAGGCATCGCCGACGCACTGAACTCCGATCCTCGTTGTTAGAACCATCCCATGACTTTGTCCCAGATTGGTGCTAGCATTCCCTTCGTGAACCTCGCCATGGGTTGTCTTTCACGTGTAATGAGGTTTCTTTCCTACAGGAATGTGTTCAATGCAACCGTTGATAAAGAAAGCGGGGAGACAATGCATGGCCTCACAGATTTGTCGAAATGGCTTCTTGAAAGGCTGACTTTTGATGTACTTGGTGTAAACCCGGTCCATTCTGATTCATTCGCAATGCAGCAAAGTGTTATATTCTTCGATTATGGGCTCTAATTAGGGGCTCATCTATCTTGGCATAGAGTAGAAGTGCAATATCACCATATCGCTGGCACAATCTCCGTTTTTGTCACTTTTCCAGCTGTCCCAAATGTTCCGCAGTTCTTGAACATCATTCTGGTTAAGGTTGACAGAAGCATAACCAACCAGATCTAACACATAGTTTCCTTGAAGATTGTCTCCCTTTTCTTTCTAACTCTTTTCAGACCATAGTCGGAACTTTGCATTTTTCACCTTTTGCATTACAACCCCTTTGTCCATTAATGCAAATTATTTGTGTGTAGCGAACGCTTTTTATGGATCAATCACCTCTTTTAATGATGCAAATGATAAAAAAGAGAACAAAAATATAAGAGAACCCAGTTAGTAAGATAGAAATAATAATCAAAATAATAATATAAGTAAAAAAATGATCCCACCCAACATGATATCTACCCCATGCTTAATTTTGAACAAGTCTCAACCACATATACTGCATGCTTTGAATAAATAAAGTAGTAAATCACTCAAGCAGCCTAAGTTTTGAAATGAGTTTCGGGGTGAGCTCTAATTCTTTGTAGTCTCCCGGTTTAAGTTCTAAAAAGAGTACCGAGTTTTCCTTACTGGTGCCCCTTGGGCTTGCCAGACCCTCAGTCTAAGCTCAATACAAGCTTATGTGGACCAAGTTAAACTCGAGAGGATACATTCCCTTATGTCTATACAGAGAATAAATTCACAAGAAAACATAAGGTATATGAATCCCGAAGGTTACTTGTTCGGCCTATACGGAGAATAAATTCCCACGAAGGTATCACTTTCACCTCCACTTATAAAAGGGTTTGGAGCTCGGCTATAGAGCCTGAGATGAAATTTTTAAGAAGCTAAAATCATTGAAAAAATGTCAGTACAACTATTTATTTGAAAAAATAATCAAAGATAAGTAATAAGGATTGAATAAATAAATTAAAATTTAAACTGTAATTTTCGCTTAAAAAGACAACCGAAAATTAACTTTAGCCTGACCCACTTACCTATCCCCAATAGAGTCGCCAAACTTTCGTAACCATTCTTCAGTGGGCCTAGAATTGGGCTTCGACTTAAATAAACATGTTAGAGCCGCCACCAATCATTTATTTTTAAAAGTAAAAAATTAGGTTGATCGGACACCTCTGTTTATTCTCTTACCTGATCTGCGTCTTACCAAAAATATGTCGGGTTCAGGAGTCGGTTACAGTCAAAGAAGAATTAGCACCCTTGTACTGCCCTTTCGGTACTAATTTAATTTCCCAGTTGTCTTAATTGCGAAAATTTAAAAGTTAAATTAAAAATAAAAATTCGATCCAAATTACTTACCTCCGATCAATTAAAAGTACCCCTAAAAGATCAAAGAGATGTTAGATTGTAAAATAAAATATAGAATAGATCAAAAGAAAAAAAATAACAAAAGTTAATTTTAATAATTTAAACAAAACAAAAAAAGAAAGAAATATATATATATATATATACATGGTGAGAAATAAATAGAAATAAAGTCAACAAAACGGAAAATAAAAATAAATAGAACAAAAACATATCACACGTATTGAAAACACAGAGTGATAAAAAAAAGATGATGTAAAGAAAAAGGTCAATTAAATTAAAAATAAAAATGTCAATTGCAAGATCAAGTACAAACAATGACAACTTAAACATTAATTAAATTAGAATAAAATAAATAATAAAAACAAAAAACGATTAATTCAGATAAAAAAACTCGTAAAGTATAATAGCTTTTAAACATAATTAAATAAAACGTGAAATAAATAAAGAAATGACCAAATTGAAAAATGAAATAAAGTGTATGGTGAATTTAAGAGAAACTGTAATTAAAACTAAATGAGGGCACAAAATAGGTTCCACGAAAACTATAAGGACCAGTGTTGCAATTTGACCCTACCTGTGTAAAACATGCGGATCCTCAGGGGATTCGAATGGGTCACGGGTCTCTATAAGGCCCAAAATGGCTTAAACACAATTCAGTTTTTCCTCCCCAAAACGGATCAAAAAAAGCTTTTAATTTTTCTCTGAATTATTCTTCGTGTTCTTCATGACACGAAGAACATTCAACCGGAACACATGGGAAACCCAAATTTCAACCGACGATGAAACCCAACTCTTTTTACACCGTTCGAAAGCTCTTTTATCCCTCTTTTCAAATTTCCCCACCGTTTTAATAAAACAACCTCGAGGAGGGCTAGATCTAAGAAAGATATTTCGAATACCCCTTATCCCGATCATCAGTTTCATCTTTCCGTGGGGGTTTTCAAGCCAAAAAGAAAAACACAACAAAAACAAAGATCTAGACTAAAAATACCTCAAGAATCGAGCCGAGAAAGGTAAAAATAATACATTTTTTATTGATGTTTTCTGTTCGAGATTACAAGTGCCTTTTTTTGCTTCAATCTAACATATTTTTTATAATAACATTGCATGCATTTATAGTCTTAGGAAACCTACTATTTTCGATTCATCTTAGAGTTCTAATTTGACTGAAATGCTTCTTTATTTTGTTTTCTGTTTTGGATTGATTCCCACGATGGTTTCAAAAAATCTGGGATATGGGTGATGTGGCTGGAATGAGGACTCTCCAAGAGCCCTAGATTGTTTTCTGTTCGACCGTCAGATTATACGTTGATCCGACGAACCAGGATACGCAACGCTGAAGGGAAAAGAGGCAAAACCCTAACTCCACTGACGGGCTTCCCGTGTGTTGGGCTTGGTCTGTTGGGTCTTGTATTGCTGGGCCTGTGTTGTAATTGGTTTCGGGTTGGGTTGTACCTAACAAAAACAAAGGAATTATAAATATTAATTTAAGAAAATAATAATAGTAATATACTAATGTACTGTGTAATAATATATATATATATATGTATGCTATACCATATAATAAATGCATACTCATATAGTATGTTTATAATATATAATATAAATATACTATAGGATATAATAATATACTATATACACAAGATCGGACGAAAATGTGTGTCTACAAATATGAATATATTATATTAGTTAAAGTATCAATACATGATTAAAATAGTATATGAATTTGATAATCTTCTATAAATGTTCTATATAAAAAAGAATATAAGATTTAAATAAAAGCTTAATATATAAGACTTGAGTGTTAGTGGTACACGAAGTGGAGTGGTTATTGATTACTAATTTCGGATACTGGCAAGCCATGAGGTAAAGTGCTAATCATTTGTTCTTGTATTAGTGCATCCGTGCACTTTTGTATCAGTGCAATTTTGCACTCCTGATTCTAGTATATTTGTGTACTCCTGGCACTATGTGTGCAATTATGGGATTCATAATGTTTTGATGTTATGAATTTTCATTTGAAATTTAGTATAGTGAATGCAATATTCTACTATATTTATATTCCCGTACATTGGTTTATAAAATGAAACTAAAAAAATAATACAGTAAAAGGTTTAATACAATTTAACTATTGTATTACAGTAAAGTTTTATATGTAAAGCTTGATTTATACTAAATAATTTATAGACAAAAAGTTATATTGGGTTGGATTGGAATATGAACGATAAGTATATGTACGTAACGAGGGCATTATAGTAATAGTTGTTGTCAGCGGGTGGTCGTGTGGTAGTAGACAATAAACATAAAGTAAATGTTTAAATAAATTTAATTATAGATATTACAAATGTTATACATATATATGGTGATATAAAAGTATATGATAAGTGTTGTGCTAAATTCGTAGAGTAATATGGTATGAGAAAACATAATAAAGAAAGGTGAAATTATGATGAGTGTAGATCATGTTATAAATATTAATCAATTGATTTTTAAATTAAGCAGTTTTTAATTATGAAATAGTATTGAACTGCCTAATTGCTACATGAAACGATGTGAATTGGAATTTAAATATTTTATTATAATTTTACGTGATTAAATAGTTTAATAATAAATGTTAATTTTCAAGATTTTAAATGAAGCAAAATTGAATATTTTGGATTAGTGTAATGTTTAAAATATCATTAAAGTTCTTAGTTAAAGTATCAATACATGATTAAAATAGTATATGAATATCTCATATACTGATTGTTCATCATTATAATTTTGTTGAGTTGGATTTCAATGCCTAGATATAAATTGCCTATCCGCTATCTGTTATTTTCTATTTTTGACTTGTTTTAAAATTGTTCCATATCCTATTTCTGAAGCATCTATTTCAATTATATTTGAACTTGTAGGATGTGCTAAATATAAACAAGGTAGTTTTGTGATTTGTTTTTTAATTTGTGATATATCTTTAGTATGAATATCCGACCAAGGTTGTGAGTTCTTTTTGAGCCTATCATATAAGGGTTTACATGATTTGCTAAGTCTTGAACATAATTTAAATTTCCTAAAAATCATTGTAATTGGACTTTGCCAAGAATTTAATTTGAAAATTTGTTGACAAATTCCTAATTCGTAAAATTTAGAAGGGGTATTTTTTTAAACCAAGCAACATTACATTCCATTCATACTTTCCAAATAAAAAATGTAAAAAATGTCTCATATCTTCTTCTTTAATTTGGATATGATAGAATCCTGATTTTATGTCAAATTTTGAAAAAATATTGAAATTATAGAATTTTTATAACAAATTATTTTTTAGGAATTGAGTACCTAATCTATTTTAATGTCTAATTTAAGGATTTATAATTAAAACTAATCTTAGTATTCCTCTTTCTAGTTTTGATTTCTTATAAAATAAAAAGTTGAACAACTATAAAGAGAATTATTTTTTAATTAAAATTTTTTATATCTATTAAAAATTATATTTTGTAAATCATACATTTGTAAATTATTAGAAATAATCTCTATTTCTTTATCCTTTAAAGAATGTTTTAATTTTAATAAATATTCTCTAAGGTCTGGATCTTAAATTTTATCAATAACTTCTATCATAAATTCTTGTTCTTTAGTTAACATATTTATTGTAGATTCATCTTGTTTAGAAGATTATGATGTTGTGTGTAATTCATCGATTTGTAAACCTTTTGATTTTATTGACGTATTTTGTTCAGAATATGTAGATTCTAACAAAATTTCATTAATTTTTTTATTTAATATCTTCATCTAAATTTAAGTTATTCATTTTTCTTTTGATCCTACAATATTTTAGAATGTGTCATGCTTTTCCAAATCAGTATTTTATTATTTTATCGGATTTATTTTTTGACCTTTATTATTTTAGATTATGACCTTTAATCCTTCTTTTTGGGTAAAGCTAATCAATTCACTATATGTTAGTTTCTCATATAGGATTAGTCATTTATAATTTTTTCTAATTTAATTTCTAATTTTTTTCTCCTAAGAAAATAAGAAGTATGTTAAAAAATATGTTAATTTTTTACATTTTAAGTTTGGTAATAATTCTGAATTTCTACTTTTAATGTGGGATCAATCACCTATAAAATGTTTGAATAAAAAAAAAATTGAAGTTGCAACTGTATATTGAATTTCTCTTCCTGATAATCTAAAACATTTCTTCTTTGATCATCTTTTTTAATGACTTTAAATATGTTTTTAAGTTGTTCTTTGATTAGTGAATGATCCCATCATCCTTTTAACTAATCAGTGAATCCGACAATTAAAATATTGATTATATCTTGATCACTAATTAAAAGATTTTGGTTTTGTGTTTTATAAATATTTGAAACTATTCTCATTTGTTGTAATAAACTAATTATGTTATATTCAGACAAACCATCTATGTTCCATTCAAACATGGTATTAACATTGTATTTGCTTTGAAAAAATGATTTTTCTTCAATATTGAGCTATGATGCAATTATTTTCTGATAACACAATTTTTTTAGGTTATCTCTAATTTATTTTATTAATTTGGTAATTTTCAGACTAATCTAAACCAGATTGAAAAGTCTGGTTCAAAGAATTTATTGAATGTTGAGTTGGTCTAATATCCCAAATTTTGGTTAGTGACTAAAATGTACGTTTGGAAAGTTTGGTGGCTAAAATATAAAACTTTGTAAAAGTTTAGGGACCAAAAATATAATTTTGAAAAGTTATATATTTTAGCCAAAAATAAATAGTTTGGCCTAAAACAAGAATTTTGTGGTAATTATATTTTCTGTATGGGATTTGTGTTCAAAGTTATAAAGCGTTAAGTTCGATAAAAAATTGAATAATCGGATCGAACTAAAATTTTACGAAAATTTGAAGGACGATGTACAAGGGTTGGAAATGTTATTTCTATATTTTAGATTTGAGAAATTTAGCACAAATTGGTGTAATTTTTCAGATTTGGCTGAACAGTGGAATTTTAGTGACTAAAATTTAATTTTTGAAAATTTCATGGCCAAAGTAGATAGTCAAAGCCAAGTTGATTCATCTTTGACTAGGCAATATTTTAATTAAAGATAATGCAATGACATTTGTAATTTTCATGATTCATTAATGGCAAATTAGGGATTTCTCATAAATTGAATTTTATATCAATTTAATTAACTTAAATTGCCATGTGTATTAAGAAAAATACTAGAAAAATCAAGACCATCTTCTTCTTCCATCAACTGCTGTCGTGAACCCCTAAAAATAAGAAAAACTTTTCTTTTTCATTTTTGATCTATTTTAGTAAGATTTTGGATTAAGTTGTGATAGAAAAATATTCTCCAACAAATTCTCTATCATTTGGTGTAAGAAATTAATGTTAAACATGCTTGGATGATGAGATTTGATGACTAGAATTTATGAAGGGTTTATGGATTTTGAAGATTTGATGGAAGTTTATTGTATTTTTTGGTGTTGGAGATTAATTTTAAGGAAATATTGGATTTTGATGTAATTTGATGTTGTGATGGTTAGAATAGCATGGATTTAATGTAAGGAAGCTGAATTCATGCTTGAAATTGAACCAAAATTTTGCCCTATATTCAAAGTAAGGTTCGGCCAAGGGGAGAAAATTAGGGGGAAATATTGAAAAAAATCCTATGGTTTAGAATCGTTATTAGAAGTGTTCTATATGATTTGTAGATCAATTTGGAAGTTTGAAATAGTAAAAGGTATTGTTTACAAGTTTTAAGAATTGTGGGATATTATTGATTAAATGTGAGAATTGGGGCGTTCAATGTTAAATTTTAATATTGTTGTTGGAATTTCAAGTTGGGAAGTTGATTGGAACCAAATTATAAGTTTGGTGAATTTTATGGGTGGAATTCGAAAAGTATCAAAATTTAGGGACTTAATTGTGAGCTAGAAAACCAGTAGGTATTATTTTGAATAATAAATTACAATGTTGGAAATTTTATTTAGTATGTTGATTTTGGATTTAAATTATTTGAGTTTGAATCAAATTGCAAATTTATAAAGATTGGGGGTTAAATTCAAAAAGCCTAAGAAAGTTTGGGATGAAGTTGTAAGTTTTTGAATATTACAGTATTGATTTGAGAATTTTATTAAGGTGATGGAAATTATAGTAATTAATGTGAAATGATCATAATGATGAATGATCATTATGAATTTAGTGGAAAAGTTAAGGTAAATTTTAGAAAGAATTCGCAATTAGTGGCTAGATTGTGTAATTAAAAAAAGTTGAAGGGTTGGTGATGAAAATAAATAATTATGGAATTGAGTGAATATTTGAGAAGTTTGAAATTTTGTTGGAAGTACTACTTAAGGGTTGTTTGATAAAATAAAATAATTAAGCGCTGAATGATTCAATGGCCTGAATGATTCAAAGGTCTGTATGAGTTGACTCTGAATGTGACATGTTGTTTGATAATGGTTCTGAATGTACAATCTGAATTATGAATATTTTCATTTTTACCTTCATAATGATTTATTATATTATAAGATATGATTGTTTAATAAGACAACATGTGAAAAAATAGGTATTATGGTAAAATATCGGGTGTTTAATGATTCATAATGTACTTTAATGTTGAATCATTCAGCAGTGTTTTACGGTTTCATTCAGCATAGTCTTCATTCAGAGGTGAGAATCAAACACGTTGAATGCTGAACGTTTCAGCATTCAACGCTGAATGGTTTCATTCAACAGTAAACAAACAACCTTTAGTTTCATATTGATTAAGTATCGACTTTATTTTTATAGATTTCTTTTATATTATTAAGTTCGATTATGTTAGTTTAATACTAACATATAGTTTGAATACTTTATGTTATTATATGATTGTTAGACTACGATAAATTTAGCGACACGAACGACTCGAAAGGAAATGATAAAGCACATTATTAGGAATATGGCATAAAAGGTTCAGTAGTGAGGCAAAGGTGAGTGCAGTTTATTTATTTTATAATTTGATTGAGAACGACTTGCGATAAGTCAATCTCATACTATTTTTAAAGTACGATATATGATTTTTAATATTGGATTATTTCTATAATTATTTTATAAATATTTGTGAATGGTTTAGGGGTATGAACTGCCCAAATTTATATTTTATGAAGAAGAATTAGAAATGATTTTTTGTTGTTGAAAATGTTGTTATTAAATTGATCGTGAAACGATTTAAAAGTCCATTGTATTTTGCATTGAGAGTCTTAGGTACAATTGGCATGCCATGAGGTGGAGTGAATCTGATTCTGATTGGTACATTGGTATATTGTATATAGCATTGTTGGCGTAAATTATATTATTGCACTTGTAGTGCATATATTGATTTGATAAAAACACTGAAGTGCTTATTGCGCACACTCGTCTGACTCACGTACCTTGTATTCTCTTAAATATACTTTGGGCTATGAAAACGAAACATGAAAGTTCTGAAAAATGTACAAATGGGAAGAAATTTTATATAATTATTATGTCTGATACTGATTATTATGATTTTAATAGAATCATAAGATGATTTTTTTAGGTTTCTGATGAAGAAATAGCTTGAAATAATTGGTTTGAACGTTTGAGATTTTATTTGAATTATTTTCGAATGTTTTAATATACATATGGTATTTTATATATTTTTCTCACATTTATTTATTACTGCCTCACTAAGTTATACTTAGCGCGTGATGATTTTCATGTGTAGGTCCAAATAAATAGTACAATGTGCAGTAAGGAGCCTCCCGGACATTTTTTTAGGAATCACATCTATTACATATCAGTAAGACATCTTCGATGTTACTTTTGACTAGTAATGGCATGTATTGTAACACCCCCAACCCGTATCCGACCTGGCTACGGGTCCGAGGTGTCACATTGACTTTTCAAAACATGTACTTTTACAAAAATAACTAGAATTCAAGTTCACATTGAATTCAAAACAAATAATTTACATTATTCTAATCAAAAGGTTTACAAAACTGATCAGAGCGTATATAGTTCAAATCTTTTATTAGATGCCAACTACATTCCATATAACAAAATACATATTATTCAAGTACTTTTCTGATCTGATCTTTGGAAAGGATAAGCTGACCTGACTTGCCTATCCTTGCTCTTTTTCTTGCTTCTCGGAACCTATGTGTGAAACACTCACACACTAAGTCGATGACTTAGTGAGGCTTATAACACATATAATAAAAACTCTAGATACTTAACAATGCATGAACATTTCACATTTCATATAATAGTATAATACAAAAATCATATAACAGTTCATATAACACACTATATACACGCACCTATATCATCATTATCCTAATCACATCATTGTCATTATTATTATTATCATTAATCCATTTAGATCATAAAATCTTGTAGTTAACCTTTGTAACACTTAATACCATACCTTTCACAAGCAAATCACATAACACCACACAAGGTTTCTTTATGCTATCTCTTTTATTAGCATATGTACACTTTTGAGAACTAAAGATATGTGAGTATATTGAGGTTGTGCACATATGCTGTAACCAAAGCTCGTATAAATTCCATTAGGGGTACATAGAATTTGTCCCGAATGACCACATATATGTCCCGAAGACCACTACTTAAGGATCACATATATATTTCAAAGAACCAATTATGTGTCCGAAGAATCGCATATATGTTCCAAAGGATTACATATATATCCCGAAGAACCACGTAGAACCCTCGACTCTTGGCATGTCAACTATACATCTAGCTCTCATTTCACATAACATGGGCATTATCATTATGTTTATCACATATTCATATCATATCATAGGCATATAATCTTATAGATCAATTTCACATAAATTATATCATACTTCCATGTAATCACATATCTCTTGTCACATGTCTTATATCATGTGATCATGTAATCACATAACTTATTTTCACATAGCTCATAGTCACATGGATTATCTCATAGGCATGTATTCCCATACTTTATAATCATATAACTTATACCATTTCACACATAGGTCAATATTATTTAGCTTATTTCACTTTTCATATATTCACATAGTTTATTATCACATGGTTTATATCATAGTCACATAACATATATTCACATAGATCATACAACATATACAATAACACATATTACATATACTCATATCAACACATGCTTATATTCATGAATTCATGCATTCTATTGTAGGAAATAGACTCGTCGCAAATCTTATTTCCATTAAACGTCATAAACCAACTAGTATGCACTCACTTTAGCCTCACTAGTCCAAGTTATGCATGTATCTCTTTCTTGCTCGATCTTAACTCGTTGACTCATCCGATACTCACTTCCGATCGATATCTACATAATTATATGACTTATATGAATATCGGGGTTCTAATCACTTTTAACCAATCCAAATAACTTAGGCTAAAATAACCACATAATTTAGCAGTTCAAGATTAATAGTATCGGTACTATAGTAATAGTATCGATACTACCCCTTATGGTATCGATACTCCCCATAGGTACCGATATCATTCTTACATTCTGTATTTATAACTTGATAATGGTATTAATACTAGACACTTGGTATTGATACCCCTTAACCAGTACCGATACCACCCTTTAGGTATTGATACTTCTTAAAGATTTCATCCAATTTTCCCTTATGGTATCGATACTGTTCCTTCAGTATCGATACCCCAAACTTAAATTCTACACATTTGCTTTGAAGTATCGGTACTGGATGAACAATACCGATACCCCATGCCCAAAATACACTTCTTAACCCGAAAATTCTACACAGTTTAATCTCCTCTCATTACTTTAAACTCAACTATACTTACTCAAACCATCTTATATCACTTTATAACATCTAAACATTCAATATATCATCATAATTATTGAAACCAAGAATCTTACTAAATTTCCAACATGTTCTAGTTCCATTTCTAACACTTTAGATTTCTTATTTTAGCTCATTACAAGTCAATTTTAGCCTCAAAATTAATTTACAACCTCTCTATTAACAATTCACTTAAAAACTCTTCACATTTAATCCTTCATCAAATAACCATTATACCCTTTCCATTTCCAAATTTTACTACTAAATCCAACACCAAAATTCTCCAATTAAGTCCTTGAATTTATCAATTTTTTTGAATTTAGACACCAAGTTTCAAAAACTTACGTTTTTGTCACTATTCTGAATTTATCAATTTTTGGGATGTTACATGTATATTTATGTTATTAGTTTGCTTTATCGATTTTCTTTTAAAATGGTCTGTAATAGTACATTAAGACTATTTTATTTTGGCTAGACTAGAAATATATATATATATATATATACACACACATGTATATTGTGAATGAGTAGAATACATATATTATTAGGTTTTAAATAGTTAAAAAAAGTTTAGCAGAGTTTAAGCAGTTTTAAATATTTTATTAAACAACATTAACTTGCCTAATTACTGCCAAAATTCAAATTTGTTTTCAATGATTAAATATTGTTTTCTGATGATATACAATTGAAAGAAAAGTTTGAAAATTAAAATAGAAAGATTTTAGAGAAAAAAAAATAAGCATTTATGTTCGGTGAATGTCTGTCAAGTTAATGTGAGTCTTTAACTATAATTTCAAGACGTATACGGGCTATGGGTGTTACAGTTGATATATGAGTATCTAGAGCTATAAACTCAGATATTAAGACATTAGGTTTATCTTGTATTTCTGTTAAATATTTTTTTGAAAAATTTTAAAATATTCATAAGGCGTAAATATTAGTTATATCGAGTTTATTTAATATTTTCTTTTGTTGCATGTTTTTGGGGTGTGATTCAACTCAACTTTGAATATAATTTAATTGGCAATTACAAGTTATAGTTTTAGTTCTAAAGACTATCAACCATTTGATAATAAACACTCATTAACCACTGAAATAGTTTAGTTCGTGCTAAATATATATAATAGTTGGAAAAAAGAAAGGAAAATATTTTTTAGTATTTAAATTTTACTTTAAAAATTAAATTTTGACATATATATATATATATATATATAATGGGTACTTGAATTTTTTTAATATTTTAATTCATACTTACGTTTTATGTATGAATCGATACTTAAACTTGATTTCTTGCATATATTTGATATCCAAATTGACTTAAATGCCATTAGTTGAACGTGTCAAAATGCAGACAAATTGTTTCAAAAAAACAAAAACCAAAATGCAGACAAAGCTCAAGTTCATGTATTAAAATGTGTGGTTGAAATCAAGTTCAAATTTTAATTTAGACAAAAAATATAAATATCAATTTGAAATATAAAAAGGTTGAGGCAACAGTTTAAAAAAGTAAGTACTAAATTAAGTATTGAAATCAAATTCTAATAAAAATATATTTACTTAAGAAAGAAAGGATTTGCACCTATTGCTCACTAAACTCATAGGTTGAATGTTATTGTAACGCCCCGAATTTCGGGTTAATAGATTTGGGTTACCCGAGATAGGCTAGATAAGCCCAATTTCCTTGTAGGAGATCTTGATCCATTAAAATATTAAGTTGGGCATTAGTTTGGGGCCCATTGAGAGTATAAAGGGCCATTCTAATTAATGAGATAATGAGAGAGAACTAAAAGAGTGATTTACCCTTTGTTTGAGAACAAGAGCTGATCACCCATTAATTTGGGTGATCTCACGTTGGTACCCATTCCCCTTTAGCCTTCACTAACTTTGTCCCCTATCTTCTCCTTCGTCATTTTTCTTTCATCTTCAAGAATTTTTGTCAAAGATCAAAACTTGGTGGTGCTACAAGCTTAGTTTGGATTTATATAGGTAATACTATTCATCTCCACCTTTCAAGCTTTCATTTAAGCCCCTAAGATCAAGCTTTGACCATAGAAACAAAAAATGCATTTTAGTGGGGATTTAAGAGACCAAGTGATTCCAACTCGTTTTTAGTGGATTTGAGTTTTAAGAATTGTCCTTAACTTCAATCCAAGATTTTATATGAGTTAGTAACACATTTTCTTGCCTTTGATTAGTGAAAGAAGTGGGAGAGAGCTCCAAGGCTAGAGGGAAGGAGAAATTGACCCTTGGATGATTTGGGGGCATTCTCAATAGCTAGGAGATTAAGGTAATACATTCACAACTATTTCATACCATTTGTGAGTCATTAGAATGCATTTTAGCTAGAGAGTAGAACTGTGAAGCATAAATGAGCATCCATGGTAGATTTTATGTTTTGGTGTTTTTAACATGTTTTAAAGGTCTTTTTATGATCTTTTAATCATACATAAGATGTTATAATATTTGGGGACCTCAGTAGGACACTTGGGGTAGATTAGAAAGTGATTTTCGTGCCCAAACAAGGTATTTATGGGTTTGGGTATCGGTACTGGAAGAATAATATCGATACCATTCTTACGAGGGGCAAAAAGAATGGGGTTTAGGTTAGAAGTATCGATACTCTTTCATTGAGTATCGATTTGTAGGTTTAGTTTTGAAACTCTTAGGAGGGGTATCGAGACCGAGGTTCCAATGTGCAATTTTGGTATCGGTATTCATGGGAGTATCGATACCAAGGGTAGAGTATCAATACTCCTATAGAGTATCGATATTGAGGTATTTTTCAAAACATCGAAGCAAAATTTGGTATCGATTCTCTGGAAATATTGATACCTTAGTATCAGAGTATCGATATGGTCCAATAGTATCAATATTGCCCTTCCACATTAGCTTTAAAATTTGTCGTTAGTATCGATACCCAAGGGTGAGAATTGATATTTAAGGGTCGGTAATGATAATAAGGGGTTCAGTATCGATCTATGCACACTTTATTGGACAAGAAGTCCAAGAAAATCAGAAGAAGTATTGAGGGACCTGAAAGCACTCAAATTATTCTCAAATAAAACTACAAGCGAGAAAAATTTGAAATTAATTACAATTAGAAACAAGATAGTCTAGGATGACATAAACTAGCCTTAATTGAGGATTGGAAAATAATCAAGACATCGAGTTACTTTAGTAGATGATGATTCGAGAAATAAAAAGTCCAGATATCCTTGGTAGTGCGCGAGGCACTTTAATGACTAACTAAGGCGCGAGGCCTGAACACTCGTGAGGGGTGGGTTAGTCGGGTGTGAGTCTGATGTGGAGATTCCAGGCCTCATCATAGATAGACTAGAGGGGTGTGCATTCTGAGATATGTAACCCTCCAACCACACCATGATGTCTACTCTAAAGCAAAGTGTAGTATACGAGTATACTCAATATCATTATTACACTCTATAACATGAACACTTTTAGTATGGTTGTTAGTGTGGCACTGGTCTAGTGAGTTCAGCGTTTGGAATTCGTTTCCGTGCGTATGTATCTAGGAGGAGCGTTCGAGGAGCTTATCGTACAACAAACATCCCAGACTGATTGAGCAGTCGAGTATGTCTTGAGTCTTATTTCTTAGAGGGCATGTATTAGTCATAAATCTTCATTTACTTGAGTCGTAACTTTATTTTGTAATACTTGATTGTATTATTTTGATATACTTATTTTGGAGCTCCCTGATGTAAACCCTATATATATTATGTTTAATTTAATTCAATTTGAATGATTTTAAATTGAGAATTTATTAAATATTTAAAGAAAGTTTTGGTTAACCACTCTGCTGGTCCCGTGTGACATTTTAATCGGTCGATTTTGTGTCGTATCGAATTAGGATGTTAGAATTATTTATTGATAAAAAGTGTAAACCGTTTCATTTGTACAAATTTTATGGATTTTGGTCATTAAATTATTAAAAAAATAATTTTTCATTGAAATTTTCAATTAAAAATTTCAGTTATTGTACGGTTAAATCACTAACAATCATATACCATAGTGTGTTGGCATGGAAGCAAAAAATATTATTTATTTATTTATTGATGTATTATTATTATTATTATTATTTTATCATCCTCTACATAAAAAAATTATGATTTTTTCAACTATTTTATGTCATTTTTAGTATATTTTATGATCATTCGAGCTCTCATCTTTTATCTTCTTATCAATTTAGATTTTTTTTAAAAAAATTCTTTAAAACTCACGAGATTAAACATATATATTCATCATTTTTCGATGGTTCTAAGTTTTTTTCGGATTTGAAATTTTAGGATGTTCGTTTGAAAATCCAAACAAAGAGAAACATTCTTTCAAAAAGATAGACAACATATCTCGAAAGTAGCATAATCACACATTTGTCGATGGATAAATATTAGAAGGCTGAATCTTTAGACGATATTTTATCAATTTACCAATCAAACAAATAAAAAAGAGAATAATATGTGAACTTTCAGCACTGATATTATCGCAAATAATTATCGATCAATAATGATTGTTGGATGAATCAATTGCTTTTTGCAAAAAGGGAAAAAAGATAATGTCCATATAATTTCTTCGTCAATGAATTAATGATCATGTAACAACAAATTAATTTAAAAAAGTTTAATGGTAAAATTGAATTTTTTTATAGTTGAGTGATCAAAACAAAATTTTACATGAAGTTTAATGACTAACAGAGTAGCTTATCCCAATAAAAAATGTTTTATCTTCTATCCCTTCAAATTAGTTAGGAAAATTTAGTAAATGATAATATATATAATTATAATAATATTTTAATTTTAAAAATCTAAAAATCAGCATGAAAATATTTTTTAATATTTTAATACTCTTTTAATTTAAATGGGCCGGAATGAAGTTTGAATACACAAGCTCGGGTCGTGGGTCATGGTTTGGACGCCATAGGCAAAAGGTCGGTTAAATTAACAGATCTCATCTCTTCGAGTTAGGGTTTAGTGCTTATCGTCTTCCATTCAATTGCTTTGATATTTTCCCCAATTCATAATCGCTCTCAAGAATTTTTAGTGGTACGTTTCTCAATCCTTCATCCTTTATTTCGAATCATATTATATTGAATCTATCTACTGGTTCTCTTTACTTTCCTTATTGAATTTCGACTGTTCCGATTCTGCCCCATGACATCCCTTTTGTGAACTAAAACTATTTTTTTGAAAGGATTTGCTTTTTCGATTGTACTTGCTATCGTTTTGAGGTTTAATTAGCGATTAATATGCATTAATTCCGATTAATTTTACCATCCCGCTTAATTTTATCAGACATGGCTGTCGCATCTGGATTAACGACGAGGGTTTGTTTTTATCTAATATTAGAAATCATGATGGGTTTTCTGGTTCTTATTCTGATTTTCTTTTTGTGTGTGTTCTTTCTTAAAATTTGATGATGTTAATTTTGGGCGGAATAGGGTTATGATTTAAGACTGTTTGTGTGGGTTATTCTTGTGTTGACAGTGTGGGGGGTTTCGCCATGGAGATACAGACATGTGGTAAGCCGATTGATTCGTTGTTGGAGAAGGTGCTTTGTATGAATATACTATCATCTGATTATTTCAAAGAGCTTTACCGATTAAAGACTTACCATGAAGTTATTGATGAAATTTACAATCAAGTTGATCATGTTGAGCCATGGATGTCCGGGAACTGTCGTGGTCCTTCTACTGCATTCTGCCTTCTTTACAAGTTTTTCACCATGAAACTTACTGTCAAGCAAATGCATGGGCTACTGAAGCACCCTGATTCTCCTTACATTAGAGCAGTACGTTGAATCTTTCATGTTTATATTCTCAATTTTTTTCCAACCATGTGGAAATCTTTTTTTCTCACAGAGGATAGATAGCTGTTTCACTGTTACTTTGCATTTCTTCATGTATTTTGATCGTCGATGTATAATGCTGCTGAACCTTCTTACTTTCATTAATCGAAACTTGCAATCGTTATCAACTTATAGTTCATTGGTATTGTTGAGGACCTGACTTCCTTCATTTAGTTGTAATGATTGTTGTTTGTATTTTTGAACATTTTAGATGTTAAAAGCCCATTTCAGTAGAATGGCCTGCCTGTCTGACCAAGCTTGTCTTATTTTAGTTGTATTTGTATAAAAAAATATGTAAGCATTATAATATTATTGTTTTATTTAGAAAATAGCTACAAACAAGGTTGAGATATGATTGTTTCTTTGAAGAACTGAGAGTTTGCCCCATGCTATTATAATTGCACCTTGCTATGCTTATGAGATGCCTGCCATATCAGATGTTTGATGAGCCCCATTTTTCCTTGGTTACTGAGATTTTCTCAGTGCTATATTTTCTATAATGATTGATCAACATTCTATGAATAGGAACTTCATTATTGCTGCTTTGAAGATTGAATATTATGTAGATTTGCAAATTCTCTCGCATATACTCTATTTTGTCTCTCAAAAAAATATAAACAGAGGCTGATTTTTTATACCTTCCTTTCTGTATATTATTGGTTTATCAGATATTCTCATTCAAGGTTCTGTTAAATAATGCGTCAGTATCACATATTCTAGCTATGCTATTTTTCTCTTATTGCATGGACTATTCCTACATTTTAACAATTGCCTTACTACACTAAATCAGATTCCTTTCTATCTGGTTTCTTGAAATTATTCATGAAAATTCATGTTATTTTCTTGCTTCTTGTTATAGTTTTATTCTTCTCATTTTCCGGTCCTTTCACAGTTTTAATTTATATATAGCAGTCTATGGTTGGTATTATGCTTTTAGCTCTTAACGATATAATAAATGGCTTAAAAATATGGTTGCAGATTGGATTCCTCTACTTGAGGTATGCTGGCGATCCAAAGATTTTATGGACTTGGTTTGAGCCATACATTAAAGATGAAGAGGTACTTGTTGTTTTGGCTGCTAAATTGTTGTGTTACCTTGAATTTGTAGCGTGGTAAAATCTGCATAAATACTATATCTTTTACTTTAATGGTATGCGTCGTGGAAATTTTAATTTTTGTACAGGTTAGAAAATTTCTATTTCCCTCAATTTTTTGTTCCCATCAAGTTTTTTTTCCTAAGCATCATATCTTTCTATTAGTAATGGTTGATATTTGATGTTAAGTTACTCTATAAATGACTTTAGGTCCATTTTGCTCTAGATTTACAGATTGTAGTATGCTGAACTATTTTCCTTCATTCATTGGTTTAAGTGTCATCATGTCTTGTAATTTGTTTAATGAGCGGTGTATCTCATGGCTAACTATTACCTTCACATTCACACCTTTCCTGCAGCAACTAAGAATAGGTTGACTAGTTAATGCAGCTAAGCTTGGGCTTTAATGGGTAGATTAAACCAAGCTATCTCTAGTTTGTCATAATTTCCTGTTTTGTAACTCATAACTTCTATGCTCTTTATTTGCAAGCATTTGGCTAGAAATATATTTTTCTTTCTTTCTGCCCCCAATTTTAGCATGCAAACCTTGTTTCTGTTTTGGGTTTTACTCTAATGACAGTAAACCGAAGGTTAAAAAATCCACATAAAACTTTTTAAGACTGACTATTCAATTTTAACCTCCCTTTATTTTAGCATATATGAAACTTTGTTTATGTTTTAAGCGCAAGTTGAAATCATCACATCTTATTTCAGGAATTCTCCCCTGGCTCTAGTGGACGAACGACCACCATGGGGGTATACGTGCGAGATTTGCTTCTTGGCCAGGTTAGAGCAAGTATTCAACATGCTTTGTTATACAAATAATGTTTTCCCTGTTTTTCACATGTCAACTTGAAACACCTTTTATTGAGAAATGGTCAACCTTTTAATGATATTTTGATCAATTTAAATTTTGTAAGCATATCATGCAGAAAGGAATTGTTTTTTGGGCTCATTAAAATCTGCCTCTAATTTATGATAACTTCTCTCTTGGTAAAGACATGTTCTACAGTTTATGTTTGTGATCCCCCATAATAAACCAACCAGATATTGCATTTAATGTTATTCTTCTATCTGCAGGTATTAAAAATAATAAAAATGTTTTTACCCTTTCTCGGTTCTAAATCTTTTGGAATATACCTACTTAATATGACATGCATATCTGAGAAATTCCTTATCTATTGTGGATGAGTTGGTCAAAGTTTTTCTGGACAGTTTGTTAGTGGCTCAAATGGAATGTTATTTATGGGAGTTTGTAACTTATTACTAAAGTTAAGAGTAGCAATTCAGACAGTATCAAGTAGCATTCCGTGTTAGCTCTACCAAAATTTGTGCAAAAACCATTTGAAGTCTATTTAACAGTTGTAGAAGAAATTCTTCGAAAAGAAGTAGTGCAGAACTTGATTAATCTAATTAGTATTTTCCTGATTGATCCTGTAATGAAGAATGTAAATGCAAGATAGCCTTTATGCTATTTGCATTCATGATTGGCAACGAATTTCTGGACAACCAGAATTTCTCTCTTGCTGCTATTGTATGTTCGAAGAAGGTACTATTCTCAGTCAGCCCCTCAATGTAACCTTTTATCTGTTTTTTCCTTTTATATGTTTTTTTCCTTTTTTTTTGTCTTTTGCTTTTTTATTTTCAATGCATTTCATTGGTTTGCAGCGGCAGTGCAGGCCGAATGCATGCTTCTTTGACTCTTTCTGGATTGGAACTTGAAGCTCAGCCTAGAACTTCCTTCTGTATAGGGTCTGATACTTAACAGAAAGTCATCATATAGATCGTTACTATATAAGTGTACTATTGTAAGCTCGGTATTCTTAGAGTTTGTTTTCCTTGGTTGAGTTGAATGCCAGGTTATTCGTCTGTCTTCTGGTCATGTCTTGATTTTTATGTCAAAGATAAACTAGATTTGTCGATTGCTTCTTTGACTTCTTTTGGGCTTGTCGTGTTTTTCTTCTAGTTTTGTTTGTTTTCGTAGGGGAATAAAGGTTGACGGTGATTTTCTTGTTGCAGTACTACTTTGATACTCTTTTCCCTCGAATCCCTGTTCCCGTGTTGCGTCAGGTTGTATCCAATCTTGAGAAGATGAAGCTGCCTACAAAAATTTCTGGTTCAACCGGAGATAATAGTCGTCATGGATCTGATGACACTGCTCGCCGGCCGCCTTCTGTAAAAGCTGCACTTTCGGTCTCTTTTGGTCAGCGTGCCCCCCATCGGGCATCAACCAGGGACTCTTCTCCCGTGCGTCGCACTCTACCACCACCACCTTATGACAGATCCAATGGTGATGATGTTAGAAGATCTCCCAGCCACCGTCGCAGCCAAAGCCGTGATAGGGAATTTTCTGACGAAAAGGATAGGGAAAGGGAAAGAGAGAGGGGCAGGGACCAAGGCCGGAGTCGGGATCGTGACCATGATAGACAACGAGATAGAAGCAGGGGCCGAGATCGTGACTGTGATCGTAATAGAGAAAGGGACAGGGATGGGGAACAAAGGCATGATTATGATCGAAGGTCAAGGTACACGGATAAACGGGATATTGATGACAGTAGACGTTGCAGGAGCAGAAGCCGGGACATCGATGACAGTAGGCGTTACAGGAGCAGAAGCCGGGACATTGATGACAGTGGGCGTTACAGGAGCAGAAGCCGGGACATCGATGAGAGTAGGCGTTACAGGAGCACAAACCGAAGTCCCAGCATGAGCGGAAACAGGAGCAGAAGTCAGAGTGAGCAAGGCGGCACCAGTCACTATGATCCACCACAAAAGGAGGGAAGCAAGGCATCCAGTAACTTGGCGAAGCTGAAGGATCTTTACGGTGACACAAAGGGAGATGCCGGCGGTGGCTATGAAAGGGCAGCAAACAGGGACAGCAGTGGAGAAGAGGTGATTAGACTAGGTGGTTCTTCTTGGAGGTAGTGCATTTGCATGCATGCACCAAACCAATTCAGCCCCCCAAAAAACACATTTTGTTTCTGGACATTGTGCTATGCCTTGGCTAGGATGGATGGAGTGATGGTCTCGTCATTACTTGACGAGTGGCATATCATGTATACTATTGTTTCAGTAATTTGTTAAATTTGAATATTACGGGGAGATGGACTGCTCCGAAGCAGCTCTTTCAATTTCCTTGTCTGCAAGTGCACATAGTTTGAAACTCTGGATTATAAACATAATTACCTATTGCAGGCCACTAATAACCAACTGAAAATATAACCCCATGAGAGAAGATCTCAATCAACGATTGGGGCATCTTGCTCCAGTGAAAAGCTTCAAACCACTAATCAGTTTTAAGAGTGGGCTAATCCTTGTTCATAACTTTTTTACCCGATTAATAATGCACGCATATCTTATAGACGTAGTTGCTCGAACTCAGAATCTCTAGGAAGAACATATTTTTTAATTACCAAGATTATTCGATGGATTCTAATCACTCGTATTAAATTGTAGTATATAACATAACATTATATAATATAATAATACACATAATATTATAGAATACATACCATTGATTATTGTACGCAATTTCTTTCCATCAATAATTGTATAATTAAATGGAATTGATCAACACTCGTAAATTAAGTTTAATAAGCTTGATAACATTGAAGTCGCTAAGTTCGTAATATTTAAAAACTCGTAAAAGTAAACATTTGTATCAAAGAAACTCTTTATAATATTTAATTTCTTACTAATTAAATTATTAACCCTATAAATAAATAATAACGATTAAAATTATTGGTTAACCTCAAAATTTATCCTCTAAAATAAAATCTTATGTCCGATCGTGATTTCATCGTTATGCAACCAACCACCGTGAGTATTTAGCAGTGTCCAGTGAGCAAATCCCCCGTTCTTCCAGTAATGTTGAGAAGTACCTAACAGGCACCAAACTTTTGTGTCTTAAAATCATCTGAGTTGGCCAACTGCTATAACCAAAGAGACCCTGATTTTGTTACACCCTTTATATATTTTTTAGAGGTTTTGGAATTAATCACCTAATTTGTTCAAACTTGGAGAAATGGACATGACTAAAAAATTATCCAAACTGCCAGTAAACCTGCTATAAATCCGAGCCGACAAACAACGAATTCCGAAACATCCGAAAAAAAGATCAGTTCAGTGAGTAAAATGGGCCAACAATGGCTGGTTTTTCCAGTAGTAGCAATTGTTTTGGTGTTAGAAGCTTTAGTTTCAGCTGGAGCTAATGCGTCAATGGTCACATTTGTCTATGGTGATTCATTAGCAGAAGTTGGAAACAACAACCATCTCCAGTATTCTTTGGCCAGGTCCGATTATCCGTGGAACGGCATTGGTTTTACCGGCAGGAAAGCTACGAGACGGTTCACCAACGGACTAAATGACATGGTTTTGTTGAATTTTGTAGCTAAAAAGCTTGGGATTTCATCACCACCACCTTACCTTTCTTTGTCACAAAATGATGATTCTATTCTCCAAGGGGCTAATTATGCTTCTGGTGGAGCTGGAATTCTCGATTAAACCGGCCAATATTTCACAATTTCTTGCCCTTTTTTTTCGTTGACGCGTCTTGTTTATGTTGTTCTGGGATTGATTTTGTTTTCTGTGTTTGCATATTCGGAGATTGACATTTGATGATCAGATAAGTTGCTTTTAAAAGACCAAGGAAAGCATCAGGGAAGCAGCTGCTAACAAGCTTTGCAATGAGGCCACCTACTTCGTCGGAATCGGTAAAGCTTCGCCTTTCTTCTAATTTTTCGAACCGAATAGGATGCCTTTTAACACACTTGATTTTGTTTGATGTTTATGCAGGCAGTAATGACTATGTGAACAACTTCTTGCAGCCCTTTCTAGCAGATGGACAACAGTATACGCACGACGAATTTGTCGAACTCTTGACTTCGACTTTGGATCAACAGTTTTCGGTATAAGTAGTCCTTTCGTTATTATCCACGTCTTTTGTTTTGTACGAAACATAACCGGCAACGGGGCTGAATGACAGAGGCTGTACCAGCTCGGAGCACGTTAGAGACTGTACCATGGACTAGGGCCATTAGGCTGCATTCCTTCTCGGAGAGTGAAATCGAAAACAAGGCAATGCTTGAAGAGAGTGAATGAATGGGTGATGCCTACACTAAATAAATGCCTCCCGAATACACAGATGACATTTGCCGATACATATCCGGCTGTTCTCGATTTGATCAGCAACCCCAAGGCCTATGGTACGTATGGCATATCATCTTTTCTCGTTTTGCTTACTCCGTTGCCATTTTCGTTACGTTAAGAGTACACAAATTGCGATTTTTCGTTCAGGTTTTAAGTTTGCGAACACGTCGTGCTGCAATGTCGATACAAGCATCGGCGGTTTATGCTTGCCGAACTCCAAGTTGTGCAAGGAACGCAAAGATTATGTATTTTGGGATGCTATCCATCCATCAGACGCAGCAAATGAAGTGCTGGCTCAGAAGCTTTTCGACTCCTTATCAGCTTCTGCAATGGCTCCTTCCCTTCCACTAGAGCCACACTAATTAGTTCCTCGAACAATGTTCAGACGAGAACGCAGCATTCTGGTGCCAGAACAAAAACATGTTGCAGACAGAATGTACTATTTTGTGAAAAATGTTATGGTAAATTGAAACGTTCAATGAGTGCAACATTCAAGTTCTAATCAAAAGTAATCGGGACGATCAGCGTACTTCGAATTCGAAATAACCCGAATCCGGTTTCTCCATTTTACTTTGTACACAATTCAATAAGCCACCAACACTACTACGTAAAACTGGGGGGGGGGGACTCTCTTAACTCTCAAAATACACACAAGAAAATTGCACTCCTTAGCATGACTTTGATCAACACTAAAATGCCAGTGAAACCTCCCCTGTCGTAAAACCTGGGACCGGATGAATCGGAACTAACAGAATTCATCGATGGCGTCGTGATATTTACCATGGTTCCATTCCTGCCTGGAAAAGTACAAGAACCATGACCTGCAACAAGCAAAGCTAATGTTAATTTTTCTTCCAATGAAAAACTGGTGGATTAACAAAGTAAGCACAAGCTTTGTATATATTACTTGGATCTGTCGTTGTAATATCCGCAACACCGTTGAAATCGCATGCGTCGGAAGTCTTCCCCATTCGGTGATAGTACGTGTTGAATGCATACGTTGCGTGTGCGATCACGTTATCGGGCTCGTAACACGGTTTTCCTTGCAACAACGGCGAGCAATCCACCTTGCCAGGTCCACAGGCCCAATCTAGTGCGGCCTGCAACATCTTCTGATCAGCACCATCCTTTGCAGTACAATAAGTTTGGTTAGTAGTATCGTTTGCTAGCAGCGACCCCGACCCCGTCAAGCGTAATATATAAACAGGGTCACCATTCGCCTCGAACAATCCCCAATTCTTCTCCGAGGTTGGCCCTGGTTTCATGTCCTCGTTATAGAGCTCATAGATGTAAGTACTAACAGCAATGCCAGGGTGCTTAGGAGTTCCAGTTTTGTTCATCACGCGGCGGATCAAGTTGCTGTTGTAAGTGTTGGCATTCTCCATCGTCGCATCCGGCTCTTTCGAATCACCTTTCGATGGCCAGCCCGTTTCTGTCACTGTAACAGGAATGTTGGTGAAGTTTAGGAAATCCATGGCAAAGTATGTGGCATCAACTGTTGCATCAAAGACATTTGTATAGTGGACAAGCGTGTTCGAATCGATGGCTTCCATTTTCGGTGTAAGAGGCTTGAAAAGCGCATAGTCTAGCGGAATGGCACCATTTGATTGCATATAGTCATAGTAAGGATACATGTTGAGCATGAGAAATGAGCCTGTAGACTGCAGGAAATCGAGCATAGGGACCAAAACCGGATTCCACGACCGGTTGAAGAAGGCCTGCGAAGGCGGGAACGGATCGAGGATCACGGTGGACGAAAGGGGCGATGAAACTTTGATTCTCTTATCCAAATTAGATGCCGCAAGGGCCGAGTGAACGAACTTAATGGCGTTAACCAGGACAGGCCCAGCATTCGGAAGTGCAGTCAAAACTTCAGAACCAACACAAATTGCCGTGATGTTGGTTGCAGGATAATGTGCTACAACGTTCCGGGTGACCCAATTAGCCGCGGTCGAATTCGATTGGCCGATGCCGAGTAGCTGCTCGTTGGGGATGGTGACCATGACCCGAATGCCGGTGTCGGCAAGAGCAACAAGCATGGCTTGGTCGGCATTGTAGAGCCTAACATGTCTGATTTGCTGAGCTTTAAGAAGAGCAACTACTTGTGTTGGGTGTGGCATGTCTGATAGGTCTGTCCCTATATTCACACCAATGTATGGATCTGCAGAACGATTATTTCACTAATTTTGACATCATATCTTAAAAGAACTTATCGAAGATAGAGGAAAGTAGAAGAGAAACACAAAAACAATTTTACCTTCACCTGCTGTTGCTTGAGAAACTTCTAAAAGGAGGAAAAGAAGAAGAAGCAAAGCCATAGCAAACGCACCTTCCAAAAGATTCTGGTTAAACAAAAAAGACCTGAGAGCAAAAGAAAAGAGTGAGATGTGGAAGAAAATGGCAACAATTAACTATAAAGGCTGTGGCTTTCAAACGTTCAAGTGGTTAAAAACCAAAGTGCGGTAAAGCTAGGCGAAGAAGAAGACATAAATGACTCATTGAGCTGTATGCAATAAATTATAGAGTAAATTACAAATTACATAACCGAACTTTACTTTCTATCCTATTTCATTCAACATACTTTAAATAATTTCAATTTTTTCACTAAACTTATACATTGGGTTTTTTTGGTCACCCATTAACAATATTATAAATGGGCTTTTATATATATTCAAAACGACGTCATTTTTATAAAAAAATTGCTTTCTTAAAATGATGTCATTTTAGCGCCGTTAACTATTTAACGGCAGGGTGACAAAAAAATCTATTGTATTAAGTTCAGTGAGAAAATTGAAAACTTTCAAAGTTCAGTGAACAAAATAGGAGAGAATAAAGGTTAGTGATGAAATTTATAATTTACCCTAATCTGAATAAGACATCATCTGCAACATGTTGGACAGTTGCAGCAAATAATGGACCGCATCTTTTAAGGTTTTCTTTGTCGAGAACCCTAAACCCAAGACAAAGGTATCTTTTTTTTCCCAAGTTCAAAAAAGGGCACCTTTTCTCCTCTTTGTTTTTATGATTTGCTTTCATTACGTTGGATTTAGCCGTTACAAGTTGAACTTATTTATGCTACATTATTCACATATATTAGGGTTATGGGTACGGTTAAACAACAAAATCGAGATTTTTTTTTTAAAAAAATTGTAAAATCAAATTAAATCGAACTAAAAATGAAATTATAGTTTTCATATTATTCATTTTAAGTTTCAATTTTATTTTTTAGAAAGAATAAAATACGGTTCAATTTATTCTTCGATAAGAAGATTGAACTAAATCGAATACAATTTTATTTTAAGATTTAAAATTCAGGGTTTAGGGTCGTAATAGTAAAGTTACGGGGCTTAGATACAAACAAAGATCACTATTGGTTGTGGGAGTGGGAGGCAACCAAGGTAAAACCATTTGGTCTCAACGGTCATATTCTTCTCTCATTTATAATTATTTTGGGTAAACTACTTATTTGATCACTCACCTATCACTTAGTTTATGGTTTGATCACCAACTATTATTTTTTTCAAAATCATATATAGCTTTACATTTTGTTTCTATTTTGATCACCAATCGTAAAAAAGTTAATGGTGATGCTGACGTGATATTTTTTTGAGAAAATAACCTCAGTGACCAAAAATCCCATATAATATACGATTTTAATAAACTTTTTCTGGATTTGTCAAAATGACCAACAAAATCGCAATGCGATCGCTAATTCGCAATGCGATCTCCATTATCGCAAATCAGTTTCCAGATTCGCAACGCGATTATGACTATCGCAATGCGATTTTCCAATTTCGCGTTGCGATTTTCCCAATTCGCAATGCGAATAAGTAAATCGCAACGCGAATTCGGAAAATCGCAATGCGATACTGACTATCGCAACGCGATAATACAAAATCGCAACACGATACTGACTTTCGCAACGCGATACTGACTTTTGCAACGCGATTCTGACTTTCGCAACGCGATTATGACTTTCGCAACGAGATTCTGACTATCGCAACGAGATAATACAGAATCGCAATGCGATTTTCAAAGTTCGCAACAGGTTTTAGTTTCGCAACATCCTTCTGAGTGGGACATACCAGATGACTTACAAACAGTTTTGCCATCAGCCATGGACAGAAGGCTACCTGGCCGACCAAAAAGTCACGATCGTATACCGTCTAAGGGTGAAGAGAAGAATAGATCGACATGTAGTCGGTGCAAGGAAAGTGGTCATACAAGGTTGACATGTGGTTCACCAGTGCCATCACAATCATCTTTTCCTCTACCAAAATATGGATCCTCATCAAAATCCAAAGCTCATATGGTGTCAAGCAAAAGGCAATCAAAATCGCAACCATCTTCAAAATCCCAATCACAACCGGCTTCACCTTTTGGGACTGTTAACTTAGGTGATTTTTAAATGCAAACGTTGTATTATGTGTATTTTATGTGTGCACTTTTAACATTTTCAGTTAGGCATGTATTAGTAACTTGAGTTTGAACATTGCTATGATCTGTTCAGTTATTATCACTTATTAGACATTCATTTGACTATCGCAACGGGGAAATCGCGACGGGAAAATGACTATCGCAACGCGAAAATGGCTATCGCAACGCGAAAATGGCTATCGCAACGATAAAATCGCAATGCGAAATGAAAATCGCATTACGATTTTCTAGTTGCGATTTTCATTTCGCATTGCGATTTTCATTTCGTATTGCGATTTTCATTTCGCATTGCGATTTTCATTTCGCATTACGATTCTCTCGTTGCGATAGTCAGTTTCGTGTTGCGATAGTCTGTTTTGCCTTCAACATAATGCAAATTGAAAATCAACAAATCAACTATTACATTTCAATCAATTAAACAAGCACAAATAAGAATTATGTACACATCAATTAAACAAATCAACATTTACAAATCATTTTTTACAAATCAATTAAACAATCAAAAAATAATAATAATTCTTATTTCCTCATCAATTATTGAATCAATGAATCAACTTTTGCACCCGTACATCCATTTCACACAGCTCACTTAAGGATTAACCTGCAGAACCAAACATTTGCTCAAACAAGACTTCCTACACATCTAAAACCTACAAACAGCAAATTATTGAATTCTAGGTACTTAACCAAACATTTTCAAACCAAAAGGAGTATATATGTTAACAAAACTTGCATTTGACTTACCAATTAACAATGGATACTTTCATAACGCGGATGCAGGTAGGCAGCGTCTCGAATATATCGCTCTAGCCATATAATGCCAAAACCACAAGCCTACTGCAGCTCTATCTCTATCGGTGGGAGGTAGAAACTCTGTGCTTCCCATCGTCAAACGCGCCAAGCACATGCATACGAGAGGACCACAATCCCCTCTGGCTCCCGGTGATTGTTGTGGCGCGGTCTTGTCTCTGACAACTGTGACATTGAACTTCTTTGGCTTCTTGTGTCCAGAATGAGTCCAATAATTAATCTCATCCAAGAATTTAGCCAAATGAGAGCTCCATCCTTTGATAATATCTCTCAAATCAGACAGTGATATGTAATTTATCATGCTGTCATATACTATTATCTTCAGGGATAGGAGCTGAAGTTGGACGAGAAGCCAATGACGACGTTCCAAAATAGAGATAAACACCTGCAATCATAAGTAATAATTCATTTATTTGCGCACTTATTTATGAACACCTTTAAAAAATTTAAAAAATAAACACTAACCTTATCGACCTCCCACCATGCAGGATAAAGTTTAGCTTGTCCATTGCCCAACGAAAATGATTCATCTCGTTGATTCTTCAAGTGAACTGCGTGAAAAGCCGCCGGCATTATTGTATATCGCAATTTTTTTTATTTTTCCTAAGCTTCCTTATTATTAGAAGATGTGACACCCAAGCATCGATATGCTGTTTTACAAAAAAAGACATATATTAGTGAATTACATTAATTTTTAAAAAAATTAATCAAAATCATATATAAGACAAATATAAGACTTACCTCCCCATTGAAATAGCCACTGTCTTCAACCCCTAATAACACACCCCACCAAGACCGATTAAGCAACAAATACATCTCATCGTTGAGTTTGCTTATGTCAGTGTAACACCCTTGACTCCGCTCATGTAGATAAAATTCAACTGCAGTCTTAGCCCAAAGGGTATTATCCAGAATTGTTTCCAGTAGTTGTCTCCTCTCCACTTCAGATACCGGAAGGGTACTAGCCGGTAACTCATACGAGAGCCAACTCTCATCCATCATGTCCGGCAACGGTGGGGGTTTCTCAATAATTCGATATATTACCCCATGTGAATCGGGCTCTGGAATGGTGGGAGGGACCTCTTCAACGATGACAGTGGCCTCTTGAACGGTGGGGGGGACTCTTGAGGGATGATAGGGGCTTCTTGAACGATTGGAGGGGACTCTTAAGGGATGACAGGTGAGTCGGGCTTCTTCTTGCGGAGTCTTCGCACCATTGAGGTGAACAGAGACGTAATAGCACGTGCACGCCGTCTGATGCGTGAACTCCGTCGTGCAAGGAAAACCCGACGTAAAGCATCCACCTTATCAGGCCGCTAAAAAAAATTAATACATAAATCAGTAAATAAACAGACATGATATTAAACAAAGACAAATATGTTTCAAACTTGCATTGTATTCACCCAAGTCATTATTCTATCATAGTTCACAAAATGCATCAGATAACATTCCAGAAGTAAGCACTTATATAAACATTTAAAAGGACAACATATATAAACATTCCAGAAGAAGAATAGTTTACTTTCGCAATACGAAACTTACTTTCGCAACGCGAAAATGATTATCGCAACGCGGAAATGTCTATCGCAACGCGGAAATGGCTATCGCAATGCGAAATGAAAATCGCAACGACAAAATCGCAATGCGAAATGAAAATCGCAACGCGAAACACAAATCGCATTGCGATTTTCATTTCGCGTTGCGATTTTGTCGTTGCGATTTTCATTTCGCATTGCGATTTTATCGTTGCGATTTTCATTTCGCATTGCGATAGCCATTTTCGCGTTGCGATAGTCATTTTCGTGTTGCGAAAGTAAACTATTCTTTTTCTGCAAATTGAAACTTGAATGGATTGCATTACTTCAACCAAAAGACAAAAACAAAACCAAAAACAAATACTAACAAAAACAGTTTAGCAGTATTGGCAGCAACCGAATGAATTTATTAAGCAATCTAAGTGAAATTGTTAATCTAAGTGAAATTACGAGTAAATTTATCATCAAGTTAAATATGAAAAATCTTAAACTTACCTCGTTGCGTAGAGTAGAACCTCATTCTGCAACGATGCTACCATCTCACGTAGAGCGGCTACCTCACCGCGTAAAGTAGACACCTCAACACGCCATGCACCATCGTCTTTGCGTAAAGTACCGACCTCCTCACGCAAGGAATTGACCTCATCACGTAACTCCCCTAACTCATCCCATGGAGGTGGAGGTGGAGAACAGGGAGATAAACGTCGTGACATCTTTGCCGGTCGCCTATCTTGCGGTGATGGTGGAGAAGAGGCTCGATGATGTGACAGAATAGGTGATGGCTATCGTTGTGGAGGTGTATAGTCGAGTCGATCAGGTGATGGCTCTGGGTGAGGTGATGGCTCCCGAAGTGGAGGCTGCTCATCATCCGTGCCATCAAAAAAACGCTTACTAGCTTGCCACCAATCAGTGGCAAGCTCAGCTTCCGTGGGTGTCAGTCTCTGTAATGGAGTGTTGGCCTCCTAACAATATAAAAGCTCAAACAAAGTAAAACGTGTACTAGTAATAACTTGTTTATAAACATATGGTAGTATTTATGTTAACTTACATTATTTATTGTCGTATACCGTAGTAAATCTTCCCATTGCAAGGTCCGTTTCCTCTTCCAGGAAATAGCCCTGGGAATATCATTTGAAGTTTTTATTGCATATGTCTTCATGGCGGGAAAGGCCTCAAATATCCAAATCTACAAACAATATAATAACAAACATTAGTAATTGTTAAATAATTACTTATAATTTTGGAAATATTATATAAAAATTCTTACCTTAAAGGCCCAAATAAAGCATGTCAAAGTGTATTTGGTAGATCTCTTCATCACGACGTTGTATAGTATCTGGTAGATCTCTAGTCATGGTTTGAAGAAACAGGTGTGTCAACATCGCATCTCCACCGGGATGTTGTACTTTCATCCATGGCCAGAAGCAAGTATCCTCAAACATTTTTCTTTGTGCAGGTGAAAGCTTCGACGCAATTGTTTTGGCCAGGCTGACTTTATTTCTTAAGGTAAATTGAGCTGAATAAAAGTTCTACAAAAACAATAAACATACTAAGTTAGATATACCAAAAACTACACTGTGAAGATATACCAAAAACAATAATAAACATAAAGAGTAGTAGTTTATTCTTCAAACTTAAATTTGCAACACTGTGAATTTCTTATTTGTCTTTGTTTTTTGGTTGAAGTAATGCAATTCATTCAAGTTTCAATTTGCAGAAGAAGAATAGTTTCTGAAAATGAAAATCGCAACACGAAAATGACAATCGCAACGCGAATTTGACTATCGCAACGAGAGAATAAAATCGCGTTGCGATTTTGTCGTTGCGATTTTCATTTCGCGTTGCGATTCTCGATTGATTTAATAAGCAATCTAAGTGAAATGGTTAATCTATTATTGATATTACCAGTAAACTTATCATCAATTTCAATATGAAAAACCTAATAATAATGCAAAAATTTCAAAAAGAAAATAATTAAAAAAACTAACCCTCGGTGGTTGATTTGGTTGATTTTCCATTTCTGATTGTGAGGGTGGCTCTGAGAGATGGAGATAGACGGATTTCGTCGGAGATGGGGACGGATTTCGTCGGAGATGGGTGAGAGAGTGAGAGATGGAGATGGGACTGAGTTGTGATTTTAGGTTTTAGGTTATGAGTTGCGATTACGGGATATACTGTGGACGATTCAGTGTTCCAATATATTAATATTCGTGTTTGGAATTTGAAAATAAAATACGCTTTGCGATACTAATGGCGCTTTGAAAATCGCATTGCGATTATGTATTATCTCGTTGCGAAAGTCAGTATCGCGTTGCGAAAGTAAGTATCGCGTTGCGAAAGTCAGTATCACGTTGCGAAAGTCAGTATCGCGTTGCGATTTTGTACTATCGCGTTGCGATAGTCAGTATCGCATTGCGAATCTGGAAACTGATTGAAATAATGGAGATCGCGTTGCGAATTAGCGATCGCATTGCGATTTTGTTGGTCATTTTGGCAAATCCGGAAAAAGTTGGTTAAAATGGTATATTATATGAGATTTTTGGTCACTGAGGTTATTTCTCTATTTTTTTTAATTATTTTTCAATGTTGATGCGGTGTTATCTTAAGGTGACACGTTAGCATCACTGGTAATTCTTAACACTAGGTGACCAAAATAAAAATAAAACATAATGTTAGGTATGATTTAAAAAAATAATAATTAAGTGGCTAAAACAAAAACTAAATAATAGAAGGATGATCAAATAGGTAATTTATCCAATTTTTACCTATAATGGATGATCTTTACCTTTTCACCCTTAACCAAATATGAACATAAACGGTAATCGGTTTTTTTTCCAAATAAAGTTTAAATTATAAAATAGAATTCAAATATTCTCTCTCATTTATTATTATTTTGTGTAAACTACTTATTTGATCTCTCACCTATTACTTAGTTTATGGTTTGGTCACCAACTATTTTTTTTTTAAAAAGCATACATAACTTTATATTTTGGTTTTGTTTTAATCACCAATCGTTAAAATATTAAAGGTGATGCTGACTGATATTTTTTAAACACGTTGGCATCACTAGTAATTTTTAATATTGGGTGACCAAAATAGAACCAAAACATAATGTTAAGTATGATTTTGAAAAAAAAAATTAATAGTTAAGTGACTAAAACAAAAAATAATTAATAGGAGGATGATCAAATAGGTTGTTTATCCAATTTTTACCTATAATGGATTATCTTTACATTTTTACCCTTAACCAAATATTAACATAAACTCTACTCAACTTGATATTTTTCAAATAAAGTTTGGATTATAAAATAAAATTCAAATAATTCAACGTTTTTACTAATTAATGGAGTAGATCACAAATAGAAAATGAAAAAAATATATGTAGACCGTATATAGTTATAGAAATTTATTTAAATTGAAATCAATTAATACAATAATATTATAAATATTTAAAATTAAATTTAACAATAAAGTACACAAATGGTCTTGATTATAGGGTATTGCTTTATTAAGTCCCTCGATAATTAAAAGTTACAAAATGATCCTTCGACTATAGAGTGTTGCTTTGTTGAGTTCCTCGACTATTAAAAGTTACAAAATGGTCACCCGACTATTTATTATGCTCCAAACTCGTCCTTTTTCGTTAAAAAATTGGTGATTATCTAAGCTGGACGTTAACATGATGACTGAGATGTGATAATCGTTTAATATTTTAGGATTAGATTTTATTATACCACAGTTAGTAGATTAATATTTAACTCATTATATCGTTAATTTTTAACAGAAAAGGACGAGTATATAACATAATGACTAGTCAGGTGACCATTTTGTAACTTTTAATAGTCGAGGAACTCAACAAAGTAACACTCTATAGTTAGAGGATCATTTTGTAACTTTTAATTGTCGAGTGACTTAATAAAGCAATGTCTTACAGTCGGGAGGTCATTTATATACTTTACCCTAAATTTAAATAGAAACTCAAATTTTATAATATTAACTTGGTTGAAAAAATTTCAAACATTAAGTGTCATTGTCATACCCTAAGTGAGGGGTTAAAATTCTTATGACTTTTGAAATAGTTTCCTAATTAAAAATGTTGGGTTCATAAGATATATGGAGAATATTTAAGGACTTTATATGTAAATTTCCATTTCTTGGTTATTATGAAATTGAGAGATTTCTAAAATATGTGAGATTGATATTGTTTATGAATAAATTTGGAGTTTGATTGACAAATATATTATTATTATTTTATTAAAAATAATGAGTGCCACACAATACATAGATATTTTCTAATTATGGGGTAGTTCGGTTTTAAAACCAATAATAGGGATAACGATGAGGAAATGGAAACACAAGTTCCATACTTATCCATGGAAGACTCCAAAGTCAAGTCACGTTTGGTTGTGCTTGTTGGTCACTTGACAGCTCTTGATTGCTCCTCCACCAACCTGAATTTCTCCCTCCCTGACCCATGCTGCGTATCGGCTCAGGCCGCCTCTTGCTCTGTCGGCGGTTCTTTAACCGTCGTCGACGAGCGAACCGGGAAGAAGTACAAGGTCCATGTCTCCTCGGAAGGCACCATCAAAGCTACCGATTTAAAAAAAAGATAATGACAAGGAAGGATGACAAGGGGATAATAAGCTTCGTCTTTGGGACTTGCTTTGCCAAACATAGAGCAACGAACAACGAGTTTGATTAAAAATAATGGAAAGATTATTCTGATTTCAAGTCTATGATAACTCAAACAAAAGATTCTCTTGTCTTCATCATTTCTCATATATCTGGAAAGCTTTGGATTCATTGCAATGGTTACTCCACCACAAGCTTCTCCTTCACCTAATCCCGTTAAACGTCCAATTACTGCTGCTCTGACAACCTCACCTGGATATGAGCGCTACCTCGGCCCTCCGGTATTTATATCGACAATCTGGCCTGCTGCCATACCTTTCCGAGCCTTTCATTCAGCCCTTCAACTACTGGCTTTCTCATCAGGTTCGTGTTTGCCCACATCCTCGCCGTCCCATTTTTCAAATGGATCATTTGAGCTTCAACAATAATATTCCAGTGCTATGGAGGAATCAATGCTGCTGGAGTCACCATGCGTTTATTCTCAGTTCATAAGTGTTGCCGTTGCAATATAAATTCTAAAGCTGTTGGAGTAGTGATCAAAACTTTTATAGCTCGAGGAACTTTAGCAATGGCCAATGAGAATGCCTTTAATGGTGATACCGATTTGCATGGGGCAAGCTCATCGAAAAGCCAAGAAGAACCAGAAAAAATATCTGGCATGAGTGGAGAAAATCAATATTTAGAAAACAGCAAAATAGGATAAGAAAACCAACTCTGTTCCGTTATACAAGCTATTTTCATTTTCTGATTTGAGAGATATCTTGTTAATGATCATTGGCACCATTAGTGCCATCGGGAATGGTTTATATATGTCCCTTGTGACAATCCTGTTTGGTGATCTTGCTGACGTATTTGGAGAAGGAAAAAAAATCGTTCACCAGTCGCACCCAAATGGCCGAGGATGAAATGGTCATGCACTTCTTTCAGTTTGATGAAGCTGGAAAAGGAGGCATATCTATTCGAGATTTATGAAGAGTAGCTATCACACATGATTTTATGTGGACGGATAAGGAGTTGGTTGACATGATCCATTGCTTTGATAGCAAGAGTGATGGGAAGAAGATCTACGTGGTGGGAAGGTCGAGTTGGCAGCGAGGAACAACATAGCTCGTCTTGACTCCATTGAATGATCATCGGAGGTCGGATCTGTGACAAAGAGAGCGAGCCGAGTCTGATGGTGTACAGTGGATTTTGATGTTGAATCGAAATGTATTGTTTGCTTGGGATACAATGGTGGTTGGACTGTTCGTACAAGAACAAAACTAATAAATGGAATGGGGTTTTGATCATAGCTTTGGTCTTTGGTTCATTGCCACATGGATACAACCAGAATTAATAATTGAGAGTGGTGCATGCAAGGGACACTCCACGTTGGTTATGTGGCAATGCCCCACACACCAATTACTTGCAAAATGGGGTTATGATTCCCAAAAGGGAAATCACGTGGGTGGTTTAAAAAAAAGAAAATATAGTGGAAAATCGCATCATGAGTGCTTGGTAAGAACTTGGCTTTGTCTCATAGTTTCTTTTAGTTTTAGTTTATGGCTCAATAATGCAAATTAATTCAGTTCAGTCCCTAATTTTAGTGATTAATTATTATAGTAACCCCACAAGTATTCAATCATACTAATTGGGTTTTCAAATTATTATTTAAATTCTAATAAGCTATCTTTATGGCGAGGAAAATTATTTGGATACGAGTTAGTAACTTTGATGGTCTGGATCGAGAGGAAAATATTGGAAGTTGAATCAAAGATCGAGGGCGTTCGAATGGAATTTAAGAAAATCGAGGTAATACTTTACTACCTCTTTATGCTTTATGGAACATGTTGATATTGGATAAATGCATGAATGTTTATGATGAACTTGAACCGAATACGATGTAAGCGATAAATTATGAGAATACTTTGATTAGATAAAATTACAAAAATACCCTTGAGAGGTAAAAATAGTCTAAATTGACTCTGAATAAGAAAGTAACATGAGAATTAGTACATAAACCGATAAATTACTGATTTAATTATTGAGATCCTACTTTTATATGGAAAATCCCTAATAATTCGTTAGTAACAAAGGAAAGACTGTTAACCTGTAAGTCTCCGAGATATGAGTAAATACTTGAAGAATAATTTATCGAGGGTGCTCTTCTGTCAGAATTGTTCGAAGGGAATGGAATAGATTATTAGTCTAAATTAAATAATAAGACCAGACGAAAAAAAATGATTGAAATACCCTAGATCTGTAAAATGACCAAAATACCCCTGAAATGGAAATAACCCTAGAATGTCACCGAGCCCATGTATGATTGGATACCATCAAGCTATGAAATGAATGGAATGAACTGAGCATAAAATGACCAAAATATCCTTATATCCTAGACGAAATAAATGTCTTGGATTATTTAAGAAATTCAAATAAACATGGATGTTGTACTGCTCTTTAAAGTTATGGAACACAACTTAAACCAGTTAACCAATGCTAGTGATATATCAGTACTTGAATGACATAGTTACCGCTTGAATGCTAGTTCGTCTCCTCAAGTTTGGATTGATGATAATTATGGAAGTACTCAGCTCAACGCTAGAGAGCATTCGATATTAAGAAGTGTATATTCGTGAGATAAATCAACCACGAATACCAAAATAATTTTTAGCATATGACCAAAGTGAACTGACCGGAAGTACAACATATATCCGAAACTCAGAAGTGTCTGAATTACTCTGGAAAACTCTGAAGTAACCAGGATAGCTTTGATTGCTAAATGAACCAAGTAACCTTAATGACAGAGAATTTAGTAAGTAATTGGATGAGTCTGGAAATACAATGAACTTGTATGATGTACGGTCCCTATGGGTTATGAACTAAGAATCAAATACGTCATCAATTCTTGATATTGTTGTAATATTGAAAGAAAGTAAAGAATATAGGGATGCATGTTCGATTCTTTAAGGTATATTTAGCGATGATTCTGAAGATTATTTATGGACAAGAATTGTTGGTATTATAGAGTGAGTACCATGAAGGGCAATTAATTGACTAGTCGATAGGCATCAATTATGAGTGTTGTTCAGCTCAAGTTGTTCGATAATCTAATCGATTGACATGGATGATAATTGCCCTGAATATTTGTTTCTTCTTTATCAATTCAAATCACTTCGGTTATTCCTGATCAACGTAAAATCATAGTGGAATTCTAAAGTATCAACCTTAAATGTATGATTAGATCGGTTAATAATCAATTCTCTTCAATAGAACCTCGTTCCTGGAATCCGATCAAATTGCATAAGTGTCTTGTTATCCATTCTGATAACTACAAAACACCTCTGAAAAATACTTGGATTCTCTTGTGTGTTCCATATGTACTACATGATGGTTTTATATGTTTTAAAATGAGTTTTCACTAAAGTATTGATTTACTGGTTTATGAACCATGGCAACATGGTATGTGATCTCCGATTATGGCTTTCACCGAAAAATATGAATTTTCCTGATTTATAAAATCGTGAAATCTATTGGTTTTATGAACTATGGTTACCTGAAATATGTTATCAGGTTTTCTGTTTCCACTGGAAAATATGAATTGTTCATGATTTATTGAATTATGGGATTTACTGGTTTATGAACTATGGTTTTCTATATTTACGGGTTATACCCGAACTGTTCTATTGGGACATTACCTGGGTAGATTGGAGTATGAAGGTACAACTCTGATCAAACTGGTAAATCCTTACGGACTTAAGGTGACCATTGGGTAGGCTCTCAGGCTCCAAAGCATTCCCCTTAAGTTAATTATGGAACTACTTATGGTGTACAGGTGGAAATCAGTTATACGATTTATTTCATTATTACGATTATGACTTATTACTGGATAATGGTCAAGGTATTATAATTTATGGTTAAAACTGATTTCTATCAGATTTTTATATGGATAGGATTCTGGAGTATGGAGGCACAACCCTGACAGCCCTGATCCAACTGATAAGACCTTACGGACCTAAGGATACCCTTGGGTAAGCCCATGGGCCCCAAGGCATATCCTTAAGTTGGCTCCCTTTGCTGTATGCTTAGGGTAAGCCCTATAGACGTAGTTTTGGAGAACTGCATAATGGAGTTTGGTTGAAGGGTTCTTCTATGGTTTTAAAAGATTTATATCTTTTCACTGGTTTTGATTGGAACACACTAGACATCCTATTCGACCTCATGAAAACTTGATACTTTGAATGCTTATTATGAAATGTGTTCTTCATGGCTTCTACTCGATGAACTACTATTAGAACCCCATATTATTCCGTAAATTGGTATACGTATGATTCAATAAGGAAATTATATGGCTTTTCATTTATCTGCATGACATATAGCATCACCTGGTAGTTTTGTATTACTGAGCTTTTCGAAGCTCACTCTATTACTCACTATTGCAGGTTAAAAGAATTGTACCAGTGCAATTATCGACATCAATAAGAGAGTTTTTACGGTGTTACTTCAGAGTATGGTACATGTGATTAGGGGGCATGTAGGTTGTATTTTGTTTTATATATGAGTATGAAAATTTGTTTTTTTTTACGAATACTGATAAATCATTTTATAAGTTACATGTTTTAATAAAAGTTTTAAATTTTCCGCTATTTTTACAGTGGGTCGCTCCGGTGGCCTAATGTGACACTCCAGATCGAATCGGGTTATCCGCATCGGTCTGAGGGGGTTACAATCATTTTTCTCTAAAATAAAATATTGGGGGGCTATAATGCTCTAAAAAAGAATAGAGGTTAGAATGGTCATTTTGATAGATGTTTGGGGTCTAATTTAAACATTATGCCTTATTATTATTTACCCATGATGTCTTTTCCTTTTTACCCTCGAAATATAGATGAACAAAACTTAGTTCAATTAGAAAGTTTTAACTTCTTTTACTTGACTTGATTCTAAAAAAATTGTGTAATACCCCAAATTTTGGTTAGAGACTAAAATGTAAGTTTTGAAAGTTTGATGGCTAAAATTAAACTTTGTAAAACTTCAAGGACCAAAATTATATTTTTGAAAAATTGTATATTTTAGCCCGTTAATGAACATTTTGGCCTAATGCAAGAATTTTCGTGGTAATCATATTTTCGGTACAAGATTTGTGTTAAAAGTTATAAAGCGATAAAGTTCAGTGTAAAAATTAGATCATTAGATCAAACCAAAATTTTAAGAAAATTTGAAGGATGATTGATAAGAGTTGGAAATATTATTTCCATATTTTGATCAGAGAAATTTAGCACAGATCGGTGTAATTTTTCAGATTTAGCCGAACAGTAGAAATTTTAGTTACTAAAATGCAATTTTAGAAAATTGCATGGCCAAAGTAAAAATTCAAAGCCAAGTTGATTCATCTTTACCTATGGAATATTTTAATGGAAGATAATGCAATTTCAAGGATTATAATACTAGAATAATCAAGAAATTTAGCACATTTTCAGCCATCTTCAAGTTTGAGGTCGTAACCACCATTGCTACAAGGTAAATATTTTATTTTTTAGCTTACATGATTGATTTTTATACTAAGTTGAGAAAAAGAGAATTGATCTACATGAAATTCTCTATCATCTAGTATAAATATTACATGGTGAACATGCCCATTTCATGAGATTGAAAGTTAGGGTTCATGTAGGGTTTATAGATTTTGAAGAATTGATGAAATATTTTTATGTTATTGATGTTGGAGATTAATTCTAAGGCATGTGTGTTGATTAAAATCATGTGTGGAGCCTTGTAGTGTATTCATCCATGTCTAGGGTTTTATGAAATTGGGTGATTTTGGTTTAATTTGATGTTATGATAGTTAGAATAGCATGAATTTGATGTGAGGAAGTTGAATTCATGCTTGAAATTGAATCGAAATCAAGCCCTAATGCACTATGTAGGTTCAGCCACAAGGGGAAAATTAGGGGGGAAATATTTAAAAATTTCATATGGTCTAGAATTGATATTGGAAGTGTTCTATGTGTTTTGAAGATCAATTTAGATCATTTTGGAGCCTCGAGATAGTAAAAGGTATAGTTTGCAAGTTTTGAGAATCGTGGGACAATATTGATTAAATGTGATAATTGGGGTGTTCAATGTTAAATTTTAATATTGAGATGCTGGAATTTTTAGTTAGAAAGTTGGTTGGAACCAAATTTCAAATTTGGTAAATTTTGAGGGTGGAATTTGAAAGATCCAAGAAATATAGGGACTTGATTTCAAGTTTTTAAATGTGAAATTATCATTTGAGTAAAATATTACATTGTTGGAAATTTTATTTATTTGCTGATTTTTTAGTTTAAAGGTTGAGTTGGGATCAAATTACAAGTTTATAAAGATGGATAGTTGAATTCAAAAAGTCTAAGAATTTTTTGGATGAAATTGCAAGTTTTTTTAATGTCAAAGTATTTATTTGAGTATTTTATTAAGGTGCTGAAACTTTTAGCAATTAAGATGAAATGATCATAATGGTGAAGGGCTACTATGAATTTAATGGAAAAGTTAAGGTGAATTCTAGAAAGAATTCATAATTAGTGACTTGATTATGCTTTTGGCAAAAGTTGAAGGGTTGATGATTAAAATAAATATTTATGGAATTTAATGAATATTTTTTAGAAGTTAGAATTTACAATGAGAGTACGATTTAGTTTTATATCGATTAAGTACATATTTTATTTTATAGATTTTAATTTTATATTATTAAGTTTAGATTATGTTAGTACGATACTAACATATAGTTAAATATTTTATGTTATTAAATGACATTGTCAGATTATGATAAACCTTAGCGAATCAAGCGATCCGAAAGAAAAGAACACAGCACAAGAGTAAGGAGTATTATATAAAGTTCGGTAGTGAGGCAAAGGTGAATGCAATTTATTTATTTATTTATTTTAAACGAGGATGACTTACGATAAGTCAACCTCATATTATTTTTTAAATTATGATTTATGATTTCCATTAATTGTGGATTATTTACATAATATTTTCATCAAGTTTTATAAATGATTTAAGGTATGAATTGTCTAAGTACAATATTTATGATGATGAATTTTAAATGTTTATGATTTTAATATGTTGATAAACAAATGAATATATTATAATTTATAAGTGATTGTATGTTGCATTCAGACTCATAAGTACACTTGGCATGCCATTAAGTTGAGTACTTTCAAGTTAAGTTATAGTACATTCGTGTACATTATATATTGCATCGTTGGTGCTTATGTTATGATTTGTACTTAGAGTGCATCTTATGATATGTTATGATTTGCACCATGATGTGTCTAGTGCGCACCTTATGTTCTACTCAAGTACCTTATATTCTCTTAAATATACTTTAGACTAAGAAAATGAAATATGCAAGTTATGAATATGTTAAGTTGGTATGAAATATGATATGTTCATGTTATCTAATATTGTTTATTATGTTTTTTTTATAAGAATATGAAACAAGTTGATTTTCATGTTACAATGAAGTATTAGACTTGAATATGTCAGTTTGAATGTTTAATGTTTTACTTAAATTCATTTTAATGTTTTTGAGTATTTATGATATTTTTATGTTTATCTCACCTTAGCTTATTACTGCCTCACTAAGTTACACTTAGCGCGTGATGATTTTCATGTGTAGGTCCTCATAGAGATACGAACGTGCATTGAGGAGTCTCCCAAGCATCTTTTTGTAGATCACCTATATTATCAGTATCAGTGGGACATCTTTGATGTTACTTTTTACTAGTAATGACATGTATATTTATGTTATCAGTTTGCTTTATCAATTTTATTCTAAATGGTCTGTAATAGTAAACTAAGACCATTTCATTTTGTCTAGTATAATTTTATTTTATCAGTATTTATGACTGAGTAGAATATATATATATTATGTTTTAAATGGTTTGAAAATTTAGCAGAGTTTAGCAGTTTTAAATAGTTACGAAACATCACTAAAATTGTCTAATCGTTGTCTAAAAATGGTTTTGTTTTCGATGTTTAAATATTAATTTATAACTTTATTGATTAAGAAAATAGTTTTAAAGTTGAAAGGAAACGTTTTTAAATGATTTTTTTAAGTATTTATGTTCAATGAATGTTTGTAAAGTTGATGTGACATATTTAACTCGTATTTCGATATATATACGGGCTATGGGTGTTACAAATCGTCTCGACTCATAATTTTATACTCTATTTGATTTAATTTTTTTTAAAAATTATAAACTAAGACCCGAATAATTTAATTTTTTAATAATTAATGTTAAAAATCAAATTAATAGCCCAACTTTAGTGAGTGAATAAACACATGATAAATTTGGTCCTAAATCATCTAAAATTTGTAACAAAAAAATTCTAGGTTGAATTTAATTATAAATAACTAATAAAATTATTGAAAATCCGTAATAATAAAAAAAATCTCACATTGAACTCGTACATCGACAAAGCTATCTTATGAGTAGGAGGGCTATGGCACTAAATTTTTTGGGTCAATTTTTAATATTTTTTTAATAGTATGTAATGATTATAATGTAGTATATGTTTAGAATTTTTTTAGTATATGACAACACATATTCTGTAAACGTAATTGTTCAAATTCGAATTATTTAGAGAGAATATCATTTTCTTCTACTACTGAATCCACTCAATAAGTTAATTTTCTTGTACGTATTGTCTTTGGTAAAAATAAATTATCTTGAATGCTCGAGGTCCAATTAAGACATTTCAAGATGTATTAAGAAAATAACCGATAATCGATCAACCTATAAAAGATATTTCAATTAAAAATGCTCGAATTTCATATGAAAAATTATCACAATTCAACCAATATTTCAATTCCCAAAAACAAATTCATTTTTTCTTTAAACTTTTTTACCAAAAATACTCGAATCTCATTTATCATGTGACAAATCTTGGGGGCGAAGATCAATGACTTAAGAGATGGATCGTTTGGGTTGCAATATAATCTCGTATATCCATTGGGATAAATTCTTTGTTCTGCAAAAAGGACTGAATGACATATATCCACGGCAAAATTGGTCCAGTAGGCTGGATGGGTAAAAAAATTGGGGTCATCTTCAAAATTAGTTTTGAATCTACGACATTTGTTACAGTGATTTAGAACTCGTCAAGTGATTTTACGAGTTTTAATAAAATATATTTTTATTTGAATTTGTCATCCCGATGTGAAAAATTCTAATAAAAGGATGACAAATTCAAATAAAAGATATTATTTGAATAAACTTGTCAAGTGGACGTGACGGGTTAGTTCGACACTGTAGTATTTATTCGTAGATCGCAAAATAAAATCAAAGTTGATGTAATAGACTAATTTTTTTTACATGCTTAGCTTATTGGGGCAATCTTGCCATATATCCACAATGTTTTAGAATAATTTTGGACAATTAATTTGTGTAGGGTTAGGTCCAATAGATTTTTGGACCCAACATAAACTTATGTGACACTTGCATTTCTCCAAACAAAAATAGTGTGGATGACGTTATTGATGACATAAACTAACTCAACATGCTGCCTACTTCCGACAATGATTGTGTATAAACACATTAAGAGATTAATCTATTTATTTTAATTATAGTGAGTAGAATTTAATTTAATTAAAAAATATGATGCGATTCGATTTAAAATTTTAAATAAAGATTGAATGATAAAATATGACTCGTCAATTTTATAAATTCAAAATTTTTATCTCCATTCAACTTGATTCAATTTATTAACAAATCAAATATTAATTTTTAATTAAATCTCTTAATTTCATATTTTATTCAATTTATTTTTCATTATAATTTTTTTGTATGTTCTTTCTTTTGATCAACTCCTTTATACTTCCATCAATCTTTTGTCTATGTCTTATTTAAAAAAACAAAATTATAAATATATTTATCGTTTTAGATGACATTTGATTTATTAAATAATATTACAATGAAAATAAATAGATATGAAGATATATATAATATATATAATAAAAGAAAGTCATTAAAGTGAATTAAGTTGTACTCCAATAATTTTTTTATTCATTGTAAATTAAAACAATAAACATTTACAGTTTTATTGACTTGTCCAACAAAGCAGGAAAAAAGAAGCATTTGGTTTCAAAAAAAAAAAAACATGACACTTGGATGTTTTCTTAGAAAGCACCGAATTGAATATAAAAAAGGGCATTCATAGTCGCATACAACTAAGATTGGTCTTAAAATCCATTAAAAAATGGAAATCAATAACGTAATATTAAAAAATTCCAACAAAACCAACTACGATTGGTTCAAGCGATTAGCAGCTTGATATCATTTAAGTAAGGTATCGAGTTCGTATCCTTATGTATGCAGAAAATTCATATTGGAAGAATCACCCACCAAAACAAAACCTTAGAACTCGAAGGCAATCATAAAAAAATTCCAACAAACACAGAGGAAAAAAAAGACGAATATATAATGTATAAAATTATGCATATAAAAAAGAATGATTGATACAGGTAGACCTGCCGGCAAAATCAAATTGATCATACCCAAGACTAGAGGAGAGGCCAAAATCATGTATGTGTCATACCCTTATCCAAGAACAATGTAGATGCTTTTAGTGCATGTCAAAAGATAATGTTTTTGAATAAAAAATGATTGGAATACAGTTTTATTTAAACGTATAGGTTTTTTTCTATGATTTGTATTTGAAACATAAGTTATTTGATGTGTATATTATTTCGACAAAATAAAGGTCAAATTCGGATTCAGGGGCTCGAGGCGAAGCAACCCATGAATCTGAGATCGAATGGCCACCATTTACGGTGGTCGACAACGACGACATTTCAATTTTTCTCATTTTTTATCGGACTCAAAACATATTCCGACAAAATGAAGGTCGAATTCGGACTAAGTGGGTCGAGACGAAGTGACCAATGAGCAATTCTAATAAAATAATTCAAAATGATCAAAATAGGAGCAATTCTAAAGTTCAGTGATTAAAATAGTAGAGAGAATAAATTCAATGAAGAATGATGTAATTTACCCAAAAAAGCATAATGGGTTAATATCAATTATATATTTTTACTCATCTAACCGTCCTAAATATATGTAAAACTAAAATAATTTATAAATGGGGGAAAGGGTTTCTAGCTAAACACTAATTGCATGCCCCTTTTGTGGGGGCTCTTTATGACCTCAAAAAACAAATGTTGATACCCTTATGGATTCCATGATGTGTTGGCAAGCATAAGTTTAAGGAAAGAGACATGTGTTCATGTCCCAGTTAACCATTCCACTTTTTGGACCCATTAATCATATGTTAACTGTTTGCTTATTCCTGTCCATTGGAAAATTTTAAACCATGTTCACATCTATCCATATAACTTTAATTCCAATTGTGGATCAAATATTGTACAACACACCTTCATCCATTAATAGATTGAGAACAAATATGATTTAAACATGTTTGCAGGAGACCTCCATTTCAAATTCATTTTGTTTTCATCCCCATAAAGAAAAAATGAACCATATATGTATGTGCACGAGCACATACGTAAAAATTTAAGATGAACACATAATTTTATGTCGGAGTATACGAATTTAGGAATTTATATTAAAAATTTAAGAGATGCGAAAATAGATATCATAAAAAATATTTAAATTATATAAAAATTTAAAATTTTCATGAACACGACCACATCCCGACCTCTTCTTGGTCTTTGTGGATTGTAAAGTATGTTAATCTTTCACTTATATGCCAAAAATGACTATCTTTTACTGAGTAGGTTATGCTGTCATCACTTGTTAAAAACTATGACCCAACAAAGACAAAAGCATTTGGGATTGAAAACGATGATATGTGGAGATACCATTGGCTAATTTTAAAAGTTGAGACATCAGAAATGTATCATGATTAAAAGGAAAGGGATAGCATAAAATATGAAGTTAGAATGAACCAATAAGCATCATTCATTGGATCATTGATTCAATATGTTCATAATTAAGAAGAGTAGACACCCCAAAAAGAAAGTGGGGGATGGCAGAGGACAAGGGGGTGGGGGTCCCAAAATCCACTAGGAAGGGCACTGTCATGCATGCGCGTGGGATGACCGACCTTTAATTTAGGGACCGCCCCGGCGGAACAAGGAGAGGAAGAAGCCAAGTATAGAGGAGATAGAATAATGGAATGCCCTACAAAATGTTGATGGTCCTCACCATAAATTCCTTCTTCTCCAGGAATGTTGAATAGGATAAAACAAACAAAAGCTGCAAAAGAAAAAAATGGCTGACAAATCATCACTATTTTCTTTTAAATTTTTTAGGTGTAATTAATAAATATTGAATATAATGATAACAACATTAGAATTTTAACGAGAAAATTTAGATTTTAATTTCGAAAAAAAAATATTTATAAATATAGTTTGTTTAATTCTATACCTTTCTTAACTCTTCCAATCTAGCAATTGAATGCGCTTGAACTTTAATAAACCCTAACTTCAAATAACATATATTGTTAAGCATGATGTCATGCAAAGGTTGGCAAGTACGGCATAAGAACTAATGCAATGTTTAATTAAAGCAAAAACCACACATATATAACATATAGGGTAAAGAACGCAAATGGTCTCTTACTATAGGATATTGTTTTATTAAGTTCTTCGACTATTAAAAGTTAAAAAATGATTATTCGACTATAGGATGTTGCTTTGTTGAGTCCCTTGACTATTAGAAGTTACAAAATAGTCACCAACTATTCATTATGTTCCAAACTCGTCATTTTCCGATAAAAAATAGATGATATTCTGAGCTGAACATTAACTTATTGACTGTGATATGATAAAATTTGATCTCAAAATTTTAAATGGCCATCATATCTCAGTCATCATGTTAACATTCAGCTTGAACAACCACTAATTTTTTAACGAAAAAGTATGAGTTTAGAGCACAATGAATAGTCAAGTGATCTTTTGTAACATTTAATAGTTGAGGGACTAAAAAAGCATAGTCAAAGGATAATTTTATAACTTTTAATAACCAAAGAACTTAATAAAATAATACCCTATAGTCTGGGGACCATTTGCATTATTTACCCTAATATATATAAGGGCTCATGGAACTATTAATTTTTAATATATAAAACTTAATAAAAAATGTTCTTTTAATATAAAAATTCTTAATATATAAAAAAGGACAAATTATATCAAAGTTTAATCAATTATATTCCAATAATTATTTTGATTATTAATTTTTTAAAATTACAAATAATTACAAAACAAGTATTCAATTTTATCAAACTATTACAAAATGATCATTAACTTTATAAAAAATTTATAATAACTATAATGTTGCATTGATCTCTGGAGTCCACACTACTATGTCTTTGACGTGTTCTTTGACAAAGTTAAACGTAATAGTTGACAGTCATATATGTGTAGTCTATTAACCTATTAACAAGCATGATTATCCTAGGCATAACACCACATGCCAAAGGGCCAGCATAAAAGCCTACTAGACAAATCTGATGGGGGATTATATCTCTTTTTTCCATCTCTCTCACTTACATTGCTCATATTCTTCTACCTTCATTCCATCTCTTCACGCGAATCAACCCCCGCTCATGATTGAGTCTCCAAATTAGAAGAAGTAAACTGTAATACCTCGAAACCCGAGTTAGTAGTTTGGGTCAACCCAAGACCTTTATTAGACCTCCTAAGATAGTTGGACCAAGTTATATAGGTGTTAAGCCTAAGGTAAGCCCAAGAGTTAAAGCTAAGAGATAGTTTTAAAGTGAGTTAATAGATGAAGGACCTAAAGTGTAGTTTACCCATTTTTTTTGAAGTTGATATCTTTCCTCATCTTTTTATATCATTTCACGTAAACCAAACCCTAATATTTCACTCACTCTTCTTCTTCTTCCTTCCATTGGTTTCCATTTCTTCTTCCTTTCAAGAGTCAAGTTTCAAGCATTCCAATCTTAGATTTGTTTAGCCAAGGTAAGAATGTTTATCTCCATCCTTCAAGCTTTATTTCAAGCTCTATCTTGTGAGTTTTAGAATTGGTTTTAACAATTGGTTTTTCTTGAAGGTATGGTGAATCCTAGTTGATTCAAGAGGTGTTTTAACAGCCAAGGTAGTAAGGTAACACACTTATAGCTTTCTCATAATAAGTGTAGATCATGGAAAGTTAAGATGTGTTAGAAAGTTAAGTTTAAAGCATGTTTATAATTTTCCATGGTAGATTGTTCATTTGATGTTATAAGCATGGTATAAATCCTTATTTATGCTCCTTGTAATCACATAAGACTTTAAAGAATGTTTGGGGACCTAACTAGGGTCTTTGGGAATGAAAAATAGCGTTTTAGTACTTTTTATGACTTTTATAGGTATAATATCGATACTGTAGGGATAGTACGAATACTTGTTCTTCGTTTTGGGTAAATTCGTGAGTTTCTGGGCAAGAATATCGAAACTCTTTCAAGAGTATCGAAACTTTGGATCATAGTTTTAAAACTCCCACAAATTTCGAAACTAGGCAGAACAAAATGTTTAAAAATATCGATACTTATATAAAGTATCGAAACTTTTTTAGGAGTATCAATACTCTTACACTAGTATCGATACTTTCAGTTTGTTTTGGTCAGAATGTTGCCCAAGAGGCCCTAGACCCATAGTATGACAATAAATGTGATCGAATAAGTGTAAAACATTAGAATAAGTGCCATAGAAGGTGTTAAAGTTAGGTTAAAATGGATGAAATAGCTGTAGGGTATCGATATCTTAGGAAGGGTATTGATACTATAGAAAGGATATTAACATGGTAAGGTCAGTATTGATACCAAAGTTGAGAATTGAGCTTTAAGTCTAGAGAAAGTATAGAGGTAAGTGAGTTTTCCAAAAGCTTATAATTCCTCTAAAATAAGACTACAAATGAGAACTTCTATTAATGTTAATTTCAAACGTAGAAACGAGAATAAAGTAGGGTGAAATAAGATTAACTTTGTTTAAATGCTCGGGAAAATGACCAGGACAACCGAGTTCCTTTAGAAAAGATTGCAGAGTTGACAATATAGATTCAGTCCAGATATCCTTAGGTAGGGCGGATGCCCTTCTGACTGACTATGTTTGTCGAGGCCTTAACACTCTTTAGAAGAAAGGGTGGGTTAGTCAGGGGTATGGTTTCCGATGCAGAGAATTTCGAGAGCCATATCCAAGGAAGACTAGATGTAACATCCTCAATACCGATTTAGTGACTAAATTATAAAGTTTTAGAATTTTGTGATTAAAGTGGAATAATTGAATAGTTTAAGGACTTATATGAAAATATTGTGTAGGATTAAATTATAAAAAGGGAGGAATTGAAAGAAAAAATGGTCATTTGTAAGGAAAATAATTAAGTATGGTTATATATTAACCATGTGGGAGGGAGAGGGAAACTAAGTGAGTTTCCAGAGTTCTCTTCTTCTCATTTCTTCTTCACGCGTAGAAACCAAGAGCCAAAGGTGAGTTTCTGATTAATTGATTTCTTGTTAAATTTAAGGTTGGGTTTTGATTATGAGGTGATAATTAAGCTTAAGGAGAGCTTAAATTGTCTTGAAACAATAAGATGGAGAGAATTAAATAAAAGAGGGGAATAAGTGAAATCTTGGAAGAAGGTTCTCTTATGAAGTTTGAGATTGAATTTGACTTGTCATCAACCTAATTAACATATATGAAGTGTTAGAATTGGAATTAGAACATGTTGCAAAGTTGGTGTAATTCTTGAATTATATATGAAGGATGGGATTTTTGAGGTTTAAGAGGTGATAAATGAGTAATAATGGATTTAAGTATATAAATGTGAGTTAGGAATATGTAAGGGGAGGAAATATGAAGTTTTGAGCTAAGTTGAGTAATTTTCGTGCATAAAATGTGAATTCTGGGTTGGTGTGTATCGGTACACATTCAATATGTACTGATACATCAAGGGTAAATTTTCAAAAAATGTTCAAAGTGTACCGATACACAGGAAGTGTATCGATACACCCCTTAAAATGAAAACATCGAATGTAATTTGTGTATCGATACATAGGTTGTGTATCGATACATAGGTAGTGTATCGATACACATGTTAAGGAATGTACCGATACACTATAGAGTGTATCGATACCTACCTTAAATATAAAAATGAAAGTAGCATTTCTCTTAGTCTAAGGAATGAAATATTAGAGTATAAAAATTAGAATACTGATATGGATCCATGTATTATTGTGTAGATATAGAACGTAATCCCTTTCTGGAACAATTGAAGAGTTATAATCAAATCAACGCAAGCAAGACTAAGGTGAGTGCATTATATATATGTATAATTTAACGGAAATAAGACTTGTGATAAGTCTATTTCCTAGATTAATTTCATAGTATAATAGTTATGAACATGCATACATTATAGTCTTTATTAAATATGCTTAAGCCATATATGTTTACATATGATTCACTACATGTTATATGACTCATATGAATGTTTTCAAATACTTGTCATAGATTATGATATGGATGATCATATGCGCATGAGAAATGTGATAGAAGAAAAGATATATGTGATTACTATGGAAATGATATAAGTACATGTTTATATGAAGTAAAATATTAATGCCCATGTTATGTAATATGAGAGCTCTAGGTATAGTTGGCATGCCAAGAGTCGAGGGTTTCATATGTCATTCGGGACATACTCATAGGTCCTTCGGGACATATTCATAGGTCATTCGGGACAAATCTCATATGGTACTCAGTGGGACTTATACGAGATGTGGTGACAGCAGATGTGCACAACCTCTATGTACTCGAATACCTTAAGTTCTCAGTATATACATGGGCTTATAAATAATATGAAAAGGGTGTATTGCAATATATGTTATAGTATTAGCAATGTTTATAATGAATCATATGAAATGAGATGGAATTCTGAATATTGTGTTGCATGTTTATATTCATACGAAGTACATTATTATAAGTTTATGCCTCACTAAGTCTATGACTTAGCGTGTAAGTGATTTACACGTAGGTACAGAAAAGCAAGAAGACCAGTCTTAGGAGTGGTAGAGCAGCATATCATAACTTGAAGATCAAATCAGAAGCCCCTTACACAATATGTTTATTTATGTAATCTATGTGTTGACATGTAAATAGAGTCGTATAGTATGTAAGATCTGATCAAGTTGTAATGTTTTGAACATAACGATGTAAATATAGTTTTGGTGTTAATAAAAGTTTAAATTTACTATGGTTTTTTTTATAAATGTATATGCTTTGAAAATTCAATGTGACACTTCGGATTCGTATTCGGGTTGGGTACGGGTTGGGGGTGTTATATTTAATGGTATCAAAGCTACAGTTTAGTCGATTCTCGGTATAAATCGAAGTCCATAGTGTCTTAAAAAGTGTACATGCCAACATAGTAGTAAGAACTTCTGATTTGATAAGAGTAATGAGTATGTTGTTTAGCTAATAGAGACATTTGGTTATCTCTTATTAGATGTTTGGACAAGATAACTCCCGAAGTAAAGCGGGAGATGAAAGGTTAGCCGAAAGCAATAATTCACCTACCCTGGCCAGGAAAGGTGAAGAACATGCACCTTCTGGAGTGCATGTACAAGACCAAGATGTCTTTTTCAGGACATTGGACGTAATCTTGACGCGTTTCCAACCTCCTGCCTCCTTAACGCAGAGGATGAATGTTGCAAAGGAGCTGAATGGATTAAGAGCTCCTGAGTTCAAAGGTGAAGCTGAGAAGGGTCCTGTTGCTGCAGACTTTTGGCTCAATAACGTGAAGATCATGTAAGAATGACTCCACTGTTCTGATATGGAGAAGTTGGACGGAGTGGTCTCCTTGCTTCGTGGGCAAGTGAGGATTTGGTGGACAAATGTCACCTTGAGGATGACTAGTGATCAAGTGACATGGTCTCTGTTCCTGGAAGAGTTTCAACATAAGTACATATGAGATCAATTTATCAAGAAGATGAAGTAGGAATTCTTAAAATTGAAGCAAATGAAACACAATGTATATGATTATGAGTGCGAATTCAATAATTTAAGTCGTTTTACAGTAGAATTGGTGCCTACAGAGAAAGATGCATGCGAGTGGTTTGTTGAGGGCTTGCGTCCAAGGCTAAAAGAGATATTGATTGTGCTGAATTTGTCCTCGTTTCAAGAGGCAGTAAACCGTGCTAAAGCTCTAGAGAGAGCTCATAATGAACGGTTTGGGGAACAAAGATCTCAACCGTAAAAAAGAACTGGACTTCCATCGAGTTCTACGCCGCCTAAGAGAGGTAGAGATTCTGGCTTTCGATCTCAAGTGAGGTCAAAATCTGTGGCATCCTCTGCTGGAGGATCAAATCAGGCAAGAGCTAGACATACTCAATTTGTAGGGTCTGGTAATGGGCGAGAACATCAGAGTCAAGTTAGGCAGTGTCAGATTTGTGGAAGAAATCATAACGGGATATGTAGAGTCAAAATAGGAGCTTGTTTCTGATGTGGAGAAAAATGACATTTCATGAGAGATTGTCCCTTGAGGGTCGGAGAGCCTGTTCAACCGGAAAAATCTGCTTCATTGTCTCAGAGGGGGCGAGGTAGAGGAAGAGGTAGAAGTCAACCCGAATCCTCTACTCAGTAGAAAGTTCGCTCCACTACTCGAGTGTATAACCTCAAAACCAATGAAGACCGGGATGACCCATAGATAATAGCATGTACCTTTCTACTATTTGAAAAATGTGTTATGGTATTGATTGATCCGGGGTCTACATATTCATACATTAATAGTAAGTTAGTGAGAGAATTGAACATTCCGCTAGAAGCTACTAACAATGAGGTGATAGTGACGAATCCATCAGGGCATTGTGTTCGTGTGAATTTGGTAAGTCGGGGGTGTCCCATACAGGTTCAGGGAATTAAATTCACTGTTAATCTGATGGAATTACCCTTTGAAGAATTCGAGGTGATTCTAGGAATAGACTGTTTATATTATTATCATGTAAATGTGATTGTAGATTGAAGAGAATAACGCTAATCAATTCAGATGGATTGGAAGTGGTAGTGTTTAGTGAAAGATGAAATCCATTAGCAAACATCATCTCGGTGATATCAACAAAGAAGCTATTGCTACAGGGATATCAGGGTTTCATGGCTAATGTATTGGATACTAGAATCAAGGAAAAATGATTAGAACAAATCCCTATAGTCGGAGTTTCCTGATATTTTTCCAGCAGAATTATCGGGGTTACCTCCGGATAGAGAAGTGGAGTTCTAAATTGAAATAATGTCTGGAACTGCACCCATTGCCATGGCACCATACAAAATGAATCCAAAAGAGTTGCAAGAATTAAAGATACAGTTACAAGAGTTGTTGGACAAAGGATTCATAAGACCGAGTGTTTCACCATGGGGAGCCCCAGTATTGTTTGTTAAAAAGAAGGATTGGTCAATGTGTCTCTGCATCGACTATAGGCAACTCAATAAAGTAACCATTAAGAATAAGTATCCTCTTCATAGGATCGATGATTTATTTGACCAGTTGAGAGGAGCTTCTGTTTTCACTAAGATTGATTTGCGATATGGATATCATCAGTTGAAAGTTTAGGAAAAATATATTCCAAATACTGCATTTAGAACGAGGTATGGTCACTATGAGTTCATTGTGATGCCTTTTGGAGTTACAAATGCACCATCTACCTTTATGGATTTAATGAATAGAATATTTCAACCGTATCTAGACCAATTTGTAGTGGTTTTCATTGATGACATATTAGTGTATTCAAAGACGAAATAAGAAGTTTTGCAAATTCTACGAGATAAGAAGTTGTATGTCAAGCTATCCAAATGTGAGTTCTGGTTGAATAAAGGAATATTACTCGAACATGTGATTTCCACAGAAAGAATTCGAGTAGATCCTCAATAAGTAAAATCTATTCTTGAATGGTAGGTTCCCAATAATGTATCTGAAGTTCGAAACTTTCTGGGACTTGCGGGTTATTATTGAATGATCGTTAAGAACTTTTTGATGATTGATTTACCTTTGACTAAGCTGATGAGAAAAGGTGTAACATTTGTGTGGACTCTTGAATATCAAGAAAGTTTTGACATGTTGAAAAAGATTTTGACAGAAGCTCGAGTACTAGTTCAACCGGAGTCTGGTAAAAACTATGTGGGGTATAGTGACGCGTCCCATAATTGTTTGGGATGTGTATTGATACAAGAAGGTAAAGTGGTGGTTTATGCATCGAGACAGTTAAAATCGTACGAGAAGAATTATCCTACACATGATCTGGAGATGGTTGCAGTGGTGTTCGCTCTTAAAATCTGGCGTCACTACTTGTATGGTGAACGATGTTACTTGTATACGGATCATAAGAGCCTGAAGTATATAATGACTCAGAAGGAGTTAAATTTAAGGCAAAGAAAATGGGTGGAATTTCTAAAAGACTGTGATGTAGTAATTGACTTCCATCCCGGAAAAGCAAATGTAGTGGCACATGCTTTAAGCCGGAAGACGTTTACAACCTTACGAGCTTTGGATGCTAGGTTTTTATTGAATGATGATGATGCTTTATGTGCAGAAGTATCCCTTCGGCCATCGTGGGTAGACAGAGTCAATGAATTGCAGGCTAGAGATGAAAAATGTTTAAAAAGGTTACGACAAGTACAGAATGGAGAGTTTGTCGATTATGAGATTAAATCGGATGGGAATATATACTTTCGAGGGAGACAAGTAATTCTAGATAATGATGAATTGAAGAATGATTTGTTAACAAAAGCTCACAATAGTCTTTTAACGATGCATCCAGGAGGAAACAAAATGTATATGGATCTCAAGAGTCATTATTGGTGGCCAGGAATGAAAAGAAATATTACGAAATTTATGTCCAAATGTTTGACTTGTCAGCAAGTCAAAGCGGAGCATCAAGTTCTATCGGGACTGTTGCAACCAATTTCTATTCCTCAGTGGAAATGGAAGAATATAACAATGGATTTTGAGACAGGGTTACCTCTGACCTCAAACAAAAGAGATTCAATATGAGTGATCGTAGATATATTGACTAAGTCAACACATTTTATTCTAGTTCGAGTTGATTTCTCCATGGAAAAACATGTTGAATTGTATATTAGAGAAATTATCATATTACATGGCGTACCAATTTCCATTGTTTCAGATAGAGATCCTAGATTTATGTCGAGGTTTTGGAAGTCTTTACAGGAAGCATTGGGGACTCGATTGAATTTTAGCACAACATTTCATCCCCAGACTGATGGACAATATGAACGAATTATCCAAATTCTAGAGGACATGCTAAGAACTTGTGTAATAGAATTTAAGGGATTGTGGGAAAGGTATTTGCCACTTTCCGAATTTGCGTACAACAATAGTTTTCAATCAAGCATCAAAATGACTCCCTATGAAGCAGTTTATGGAAGAAGATGTCGTACGCCCTTGAATTGGTTTGAGCTTAAAGATAGAGAAGTTCTCGATCCTGAGTTGATTTAAGAAGTGGAAGAAAAGGTCCAAGTGATTCAGAGTAACCTCAAAGCAGCAACTGATAGACAAAAATCTTATGCGGATTTAAAGAGGAATGAGATAGAATATCAAATTGGAGACAAAGTGTTCCTCAAAGTATCTCATTGGAAGAAGATTTTGAGGTTTAGACATAAGGAAAAACTTAGTCCCAGGTTTATTGGACCTTATGAGATCATTAAGAGAGTTGGACTCGTGGCATATAAATTAGCTTTGCCACCTGAAATGGAAAAGATACATAATGTATTTCATGTCTCAATGCTTCGAAAGTATCGATCTGATCCCCCTCATATTGTGACTCCATAAGAGATTGAAGTTCAATCAGATTTGACGTATGACGAAGAACTGATCAAAATCTTACCTCACGAGGTTAAGCAACTAAGGAACAAGACTATTCCATTGGTTAAAGTAGTGTGGAGGAATCACAAGGTAGAGGAAACAACATGGGAGCATGAAGAGGACATGAGGAATCAGTACCCCCATATCTTTGTGTAATGAAAATTCGAGGACGAATTTTCTTAAAGGGGAGATTTGTAACATCCTCAATACCGGGTTAGTGACTAAATTGTAAAGTTTTAGAATTTGGTGATTAAAGTAGAATAATTGAATAGTTCAAGGACTTATATGAAAAATATTGTGTATGATTAAATTATAAAGAGGGAGGAATTGAAGGACAAAATGGTTATTTGTAAGGAAAATAACTAAGTATGGTTATATATTAACCATGTGGGAAGGAGAGGGAAACTAAGTGAGTTTCCAGAGTTCTCTTCTTTTCATTTCTTCTTCACGCGTGGAAGCCAAGAGCCAAAGGTGAGTTTCTGATTAATTGATTTCTTGTTAAATTTAAGGTTGGGTTTTGATTATGAGGTGATAACTAAGCCTACGGAAAGCTTAAATTGTCTTGAAACAATAAGATGAAGAGAATAGAGAGAATTAAAGAAAAGATGGGAATAAGTGAAATCTTGGAATAGGGTTCTCTAATGAAGTTTAAGATTGATTTTGATTTGTCATCAACCTAATTAACATATATGAAGTGTTAGAATTAGAATTAGAACATGTTGCAAAGTTGGTGGATTTCTTGAATTACATATGAAGGATAGGATTTTGAGGTTTAAGAGGTGATAAATGAGTAATAATGGATTTAAGTATATGGATGTGAGTTAGGAATATGTAAGGGGATGAAATATGAAGTTTTTGAGCTAAGTTGAGTAATTTTTGTGCATAAAATGTGAATTCTAGGTTGGTGTGTATCAGTACACATTCAATATGTATCGATACATCAAGGGTAAATTTCCAGAAAATGTTCAAAGTGTACCGATACACAGGAAGTGTATCGATACACCCCTTAAAATGAAAACATCGAATTTAATTTGTGTATCGATACACATGTTAAAGAATATACCGATACACTATAGAGTGTATCGATACCTACCTTAAATATAAAATGAAAGTAGCATTTCTCTTAGTCTAAGGAATGAAAGATTAGAGTATAAAAATTAGAATACTGATATGGATCCATGTATTATTGTGTAGATATAGAATGTAATCTCGTTCCGGAACAATCGAAGAGTTAGGATCAAATCAAAGCAAACAAGGCTAAGGTGAGTGCATGATATATGTATAATTTAACGAAAATAAGACTTGTGATAAGTCTATTTCCTAAATTAGTTTCATAGTATAATAGTTATGAACATGCATACATTATAGTCTTTATTAAATATGCTTAAGTCATATATGTTTACATATGATTCACTACATGTTATATGACTCATATAAATATATTCAAATACTTGTCATAAATTATGATATGGATGATCATATGTACATGAGAAATGTGATAGAAGAAAAGATATATGTGATTACTATGGAAATGATATAAGTACATGTTTATATGAAGTAAAATATTAATCCCCATATTATGTAATATGAGAGCTCTAGGTATAGTTGACATTCCAAGAGTCGAGGGTTTCATAGGTCCTTCGGGACATACTCATAGGTCCTTCGAGACAAATATCATATGGCACTCAGTGGGACTTATACGAGCTGTGGTGACAGCATATGTGCATAACCTCTTTGTACTCGAATACCTTAAGTTCTCAGTATATGCATGGGCCTATAAATAATATGAAAAAGGGTGTATTGCAATATATGTTATAGTATTAGCATTGTTTATAATGAATCATATGAAATGAGATAGAATTCTGAATATTTTGTTGCATGTTTATATTCATACGATGTACCTTATTATAAGTTTATGCCTCACTAAGTCTATGATATAGAAAAGAAAGAAGACTGGTCTTAGGAGTGGCAGAGCAGCATATCATAACTTGAAGATCAAATTAGAAGCCCCTTGCACAGTATGTTTGTTTATGTAATCTATGTATCAGCATATAAATAGAGTCGTATAGTATGTAAGCTCTGATCAAGTTGTAATGTTTTGAACTTAACGATATAAATATAGTTTTGGTGTTAATAAAAGTTTAAATTTACTATGGTTTTTTATAAATGTATGTGCTTTGAAAAGTCAATATGACACCTTAGATTCGTATCCAGGTTGGGTACGGGTTAGGGGTGTTACACTAGAGGGGTGTGTGAGCTCCGAGATGCAGAACCCTCAATCGTACCATGACGTTTACCATAGCTTAGAGAGTGAGTATTCGAGAATACTCACTAAAACAGTTTTAAAGTAAACTACTTTGGGCGCAAGGTCCAACACTCAAGAAGTGGGCTTGTAGAATATAACATATAGTAGAAGAGATAACAGTAGACCTTATACTAGTAGACTTGATAGATTGAGCTTTCCAATGATGCTTTTTGTATGTTTTAGTTGTTAGTGTGGTGCTGAGCTACCTTCGGATGTTTCCGTGGGCAGGTTAGTAGATCCAACAGTTGAGAAGTTTTAGAGAGGCTGAGGTCCAGACCCAGTACAGAGCAGAGTACGTCACAAATTTCTTAAATGACATGTATATTCATGAATTCAGTTGTATTGAGTTGTAAAGTAAGTTAAGAATCAATATGTAGGTATCTATATATTTGAGGACTCTCATATGTAAAGAGTCGTTTGAAAGTACAAGAAAGTAACAATAAGTTGGTTAGTCACTTCAGTGGTTCCGTGTAGCACCTTAAATCGATCGATTGTGTGTCGTTCTGGTCTAGGGTGTTACATAAACCATCAATAGATGACGAGATAAATTTATGATCATCAATAAATAAATTGTGTATTTAAATTCACTTTTAACTTTAAACACTAGAGAGTGCATGTATATCCCTATAAATCCAAATTTCTTTATACTAGTTGTTCATTTTACTGAAGGTATCCACCCTAAAATTTTATTGTGCCCACCCTGGAATTCGAATTTCTTTATAATAGTTGTTTATTTTACTGAAGGTGCCCACCCTGAAATTTTATTTATGTCTGCCCCATACGAAATTTTATTATTACTACTACATGTGTGTACACCCTAAAAAATATTTCTGGATCCACCACTAACTTCAAATATATATATTCTATTGATAAGACAAATAAAATCACTAGTGAGATTCAAGCCTGAATTTGAATTAATTCGAGTATATATTTATAAGATACAAAATATTAAAAATATAAATAAAATAGGAGGAATGTAAGGGCATTTTTGCCCAAAAATACCAAAATATTATAGTATTACCTGTCAGGCACCATTTCCCCAATTTTACCGATCTAGCACCCTTTCTAACAGGGGACTGAAGGTGCGTTCCCTGGAGCATTTTCCAAGGGAAATGTTGACATGGCACCAACCTACAAATCCAAATTTCTTTATACTAGTTGTTCATTATACTAAAGGCGTCCACCCTAAAATTTTGTTGTGCCCACCATGGAATTCGAATTTCTTTATATTAGTTGTTCATTTTATTGAAGGTGCCCACCCTGAAATTTTATTTATGTCTGCCCCATACGAAATTTTATTATTATTAATACATGTGTGTCCACCCTAGAAAATATTTCTGGATCTACCACTAACTTCAAATATACATATGGGCGTTTTTGCCCAAAAATCACCAAAATATTATAGTATTACCTGTCTGGCACCATTTCCCCAAATTTTACCGATCTAGCATCCTTTCTAACAGGGGACTGAAGTTTGGTTCCCTGGAGAATTTTCTAGGGGAAATGTTAACATGGCACTGTGTGAGCCTTCCAAGGTTGCCACATCAGATTCCCTAAAAACATATTTAAAAAAATATATTTTAAAAAAATTAAAAAGTAAAATTATAGGAACCAACAATGTAATTTAATACATATTAGTTCCATGAGTTGAATAGTGTAATGGTATTAGTTTATATAGACATAATGGAGTGTTTAGGTTATGTTTCTTGATAATGTGAGATAAAAGTTAAAATGAATATTCCTTAACCTTTTTATATTATCTCTATATCTAGTGAATCCACTTATACACTAATGTTAAATTTCATTAGGTTAATATTTATTATTAATATTTATTAATTAGGATTATATACTTTAATATGTTAATATATTTTAATACTTATTTTTTAATTATGAGTTCAAAAAATTTATCTAACACAAATTAAAAATATTTCATTGACATATAAATGTATTATTTATTGAATATGATTAATAAGATCTATAATTTAAGTTTAATTTAATATAAAATATGAAAAAAAATATTGCTTGGTGCCATGAACATATAAGATGTGAGGTTTATATAGGAATTTATCCTCACGAATAATTAAAAAAATCATAGAACATAATTTATGTATATAAATGTTAACACCATTAGTTGTTAATACTAAAATGATAATATAAATTAGTTTAAAAATGATAATATAAATATTTTTATAAGTTATATATAATCATACAATTAGGATCACATAACAATCTAATTAATCATATTTAATAAATAATACATTTATATGTCAATGAAATATTTTTAATTTATGTTACTTAATTTTTTTTAACTCATAATTAAAAAAATAAATATTTAAATATATTAACATATCAAAAATATCTAATCTTAATTAATATAAACCTTAAAATAAATATTAAGCTAATGTAATTTAACAATAATGTATAAGTGGATTTATTAGATATAGAGATAAAAAGTTAAGGAATACACCTTTTAGCATTTATCCCACTTTGCAAAGAAACATAACATAAATACTTCAATATGCATATATTAATTAATATCATTAAGTTCGTTAACTCATAGAACTAATATGTATTAAATTATGATATTAGTCCCTATAGTTTTATTTTTTAATTTTTTAAAATATATTTTTTAAAATGCTTTTAGATAATCTGATATGACAAGAAAACCCTGGAAGATGTGGTCTTTAAAACGCATATTCTCACATGATGTCATGTCAACATTTTTCCAACAAAAAACGCGCCCAAGGAGAAGCACCTTCAATTCACCTAAGCAAAGGTGTGTTTCACGTAATACGTCTTATTATTACTTCATCAGAAAGAGTACTACATCAATAAAATTTAAAAGAAATAATGTCTGAATAATATTTGAGTGATTTCTTAATAAAAATGCCGGAATGTATGTCTAAATGAATCATTGTGACGTGAGTTGGTAATGGTAATGTAGAAATATGAAATATATGATTTCCTACGACCACATCTACGGACTTTAATATAAAATTGATTGATGTGGTGGTGCTGACATCTGTTAGGCTTCTCGTCCTATGCTCCACGCGTTTCTTGATGAGTGGACGATTTTACACAATGACTTTTTGGCCTTTCCACTTAAACCACTAAAGTGAACTCCACCAAATCACTGTCACACTCACATAAATGGTTTTCAGAATCGGATCGGTTAACGAACCGGTCATGCTATCGATTTATTGGTTCAATCGGTCGAATTGGTCTGACTGATCGAAAGAACCGGACGACGTCATAATTATTTAAAAAATTAAATAAAAATACCAAAAATATTTAATAAAAAATAATTTTTTATATCACAAGTCATGTTCAAAGCAAGTCATAACATATATAAGTTAAAAAACATAAAATCAAGTGAAACAAAATGATTCAAATTAACTACAACATAATATTTAAGGTAAAACATATTAAATAATAAATATAACTATATAACTATAATTAAAAAATAAATTTGGAGTTAAAAAAACCATAACAAAATGATATTGTTTGGTTTAATTTTTAAAAAAAAAACAATCTCACATGGCTAAGAAACATAGAAGAGCATCCCAAAAGTCTAAAGAGTAAAAATATGAGAACAAACAATCTCACATTGCTAATAAACATAGAAGCGCATCACAACTAACTTCTATAAATAATAGAGCTAATTTGGCATTCAAAATCATAGAGCCTTTTGGTGAGCATTGAGTGAACTATTCTTTCACTTCAATCAAGCTCGAATTTTAGGCTTCAATCGAGCTTCTAATTTTTTTTTAAGTTCAAGTTTCAATATTATATTTCGAGTTTGAGTTGAACTTGATAATTTTTAGCTTGTGAGTTTGAGTTGAGTTGAGCTTACTTTTAAAGTTTTCAAGTTCGAGTCGAGCTCAGCAATACTCGAGTTCGACTTGGCTCGTTTAACAAACGACGTTGTTTGGTTTAATTTTTTTTTAAAAAAAACAAAAATCTCGGTTTTTTCCGGTTTTCAGCCGGTCCGGTTCGAACGGTTCAGCGGTTCTGGCCGGTTCACTAATAGCGGTTCAATCAGTTTAGATTGAACTGTACTAAGCAACGGTTCCCGGTTGAACCGACAGGTCCGGTCCGGTTTTCAAAACAGAGCTCAGACAGTTGTGCTTGGTAGATCCTCACGCCTCCATCACTGTAACATGTCAACGATTTTTCATTAAAAATGTCTAAAATTTTCGACGTTACAATTTTAAGTGTCTTGACCGTAACAATCATTAAATTTTATCGTTATTTGATACCTGTTAACCATATAAAATTTCAAAAAAATAATATTTAAAAAATAAAAATATTTTTTAATAAAAAACCCAATATTTTTGTTTGAAATTATAAAAAAAAAATCTAATCCCAAAAAATCTTAATTTTAATCCTCTCACCACCACCGACTTCCACAACTGACGCCAATCAACCGAAATCTCGATAGCTCCCGATCGCACGAACACCCAACGACCGAATCCCCATGATTCAAGCGACAATTGTCATAAAAATGGGTGATTGCAACGACTGGAGATAGAGAGAATGCCGCGACTTCTAATAGCTTTTTGGCGAACGACGATCGACGTAGGTGAAAGGCTATGGTCGAGGATTTGTCGCGGGAAAATGGTAAACTCGGGGGTGACGACGGTGCACACCACATACAACTGGTGAAGGGTGGTCGAGAGACGACGATAGGGAAGGAGGTCACGGCGCGAGGGTGGGGGTTTGATTTTTTTTCCTTTTAAAAAAAATAATATTTCTATTATTAAAAAAATATATAACGATATGCACCTAAAAATGTAATGGAGAAAATGTTAGATATCTATTTTAGCAAAAAATTCTTTAGTCATCATCTTCAATTGGAGTATAGTTTAGGCACTTAAAATTGTATTATTATTTATTTATTTTACAAAGTTAAAAGAAAAGTTATAAAAGGTAAACTATGTGTTTAGTACATAAACTATTAGTTTTGGTTCATTTTAATACTTAAACTTTCATTTTTTGAAAACCACACCTAATGTTCAACTTTTGTTTCATTTTAGTATCTCATTATTAAAAATTTAAATGTGGTATAGCTCCAGTGGACAAATGACCAATCCGAAAGGTGGACCATGAGAGAATGACGAGTCAACCAATATAGTTCAGTTTTAGGCCCATCAGAGAATGGACCATGAAGATTGAAGGATGAAGAAATCGAAGAGTTCATTATCGAGTGGGGATATTGAGGTGTTTCCCGGTGAAATGGAGGTCGGAATCATGTCAAGAGTAAAAAAGGTATGGGTTGGAAAGTTTGAGCTTCATCGACGATGGATGCGACGACTAGGACTATAGAAGCTACGACCGACAGCCCATCCGTTAGGTTTTAATGGTGAGGTACAAAAATGAAACAAAAACCAAATGTTAGGTATGATTTTGATTTTTTTGAAAGTTTAGGTATTGAAACGGACCAAAACTGATAGTTTAGGTACTAAACACATAGTTTACCCTAAAATTATTACAAATTTATCTTTAATTTTTTTAACAAACACTTATTTATATGTGGTTTTGTAAAAGAGTTAGTATCCACATACACAATATATATATATATAGTTTTACTCAAATTTAAGATCGTTAGATGAGTAAAAATAGACGAATGAGATTAACTCATTTTTTTAATGAATATCTTCTCATTTTTTACGATTAATCTCAAACATCTATATTTACCCATCAAACTATCCTAAATATGTGTAAAACTGAATTTTTTTAGTATATGATTGTACCCTATCCATATATAAAATATATTATGAAATAATCAAAGGTTATCTATTTATTTAGTGACCTTTTTCCAATCTTTGTTTTTCTCACTTATATTCTAATTGTTCTCATTTTTTAATACAATAATTATTTAAAACAGGGGATTTGATAAAAATAATAAAAAATTATAAGAATTTTGAGGAGTCCAAATTATTTTTTAGCATCTACTAATTTTTGTCTTTTAGTTTATTAATAGTATTACAAATTAATTAAAAGTCATTTTAATAATCCGAAAACCAAGTTAGGTGATTTTTTTTGCCTCTAAGATTCTAAGATTTTACTTTGATTAATCTAGACAGACTCACGTCACACACATGATTTCTATGGATAAAACTCTCAGTAAGAACTTTTTGTATACAAAAGAACTTAATATTTTATTTAAATGATATCAAATTACTTAATACTTGAATTAAACGTGTCGATTCGAGTTAGGTGATTTAGATAAGTCATTTTCAAGAAGGATTTTTTTGGATAATGCAATTGATTGATGGAAGTTGGGACTAATTAAATTTGCACACATATGCCACCGTGTTAAGTTGTTGAGCACATTTGACCAAATCAAAAGAAAAAGAAGAAATGAAATGACAAGTTTTCAGTGTGGTTTGACTCTTGAGGTCAATGTTGGAGTGCTTCATAGAACGCCACTAGTCGCATGGCGATATTAGGTTTAATAGAGCCCCAATTGTTATTTTATATTGTTAATATACATGTGTCTTTTTTCAATTCAATTGTTGATGAAAAATTTGTATAATATATATTTAATCAGTCTTTCGTAAAAGGAAAATGAAAAAAAGATTGTACGAACCTATCGACTTCAGTGGTTAAAGAATTATTATTATTCTTTGAGAGATTTCGGGTCCAAGTATTATATATATCAGAGTATGAGCGTTCAATGTTAAATGATTGAAAATCGTTGAATAGATACTACTTTGTATTTGTTAGAACCAGAACATAATAAACATGAAATCTAAATCCAAGATCTTATAGAATGAATATTAGGTCAATCTATTAAGTATTGATATTTCTGTTCTTTATCAAATTATAGATATAACTTACGATAACATTGTAAATTATAGATATTTACCCACGATTATAAACATTAGATATGATTTTTAAAAGATTGAAAGTTTAGGTACTAAAACTGACCAAAACTTATAGTTTACAACTAAAAATGTAATTTACCCTAGATTTAATTACTTTAACAATTTAATTACTTGTATACTTTGATGTATTGTATATTATTTTTTTTCAAGGTTAACTAATTCACCTTGTTCATTTTTCTACTATCCATGATACTTGGTCAAAAGTTATCTAGGGATGTAATGGTTCAATTATCATCGTTGTTAACCACAATTTAATTAGAAATATTCATGTTTGAGCACAAAGTATTCTTATCATTCATCTTAGTCGTGTATTTTTACACATTTAACAATTTAAATTCACGTAAAACTAAAATTATTTATATTATGTAATTGGATTTTTATTATATATATATATATATATATATATATATATATATATATATATATATATATATATATATATATATATATATTGAATGTCTTTCAATCGGTTGAATTCATTAATTTTATAGAACTAAACGCATCTAGCTAATTCAATTATTCAACTCTAACTGGTGACCAAACACATTTTTATATTCCAACCTAACTTGTAAATAGAGGATCAACCAACTAGCTTAATTTTTAACCGATATCCGCTCTATTGATCGACTAATTTGGATCGGATACTGCAAAGACAATGACGACCATCCCAACTCAATTTACTCAATTCACAATCGTCTATAAATTAGCACCAACATATTTATAGAAATGTTTGAAATTGGCAAAATCACTAAGATAATAAACAGGAGATTTTTTTATATATAACTGTCACCCCAGTTTATTTATTTTTTTAAATAATATGATCTTTAGAGTATTACACGAAAAACGCATGAACTATTCGGAATCTTCATCAACAGCATGAAAGACTCGACGTCTTCTGCACGGCTCAAAATGAATGAAGAAGGTGCAGACGGACCAACTAAGTAGGGTGCATGACGAATGTTGATAATGCTCAAATTGTGTATTGTATAATGCTCATTCAACTAGCATTGTAAATTGTCATTTCTTGATAATGCTAATTCAACTAGCATTGTAAATTGTCATTTCTTGATAATGCTAATTCAACTAGCATTGTAAATTGTCATTTCTTGATAATGCTCAATTTTGATAATGATAATGCTAATTCAACTAGCATTGTAAATTGTCATTTCTTGATAATGCTAATTCAACTAGCATTGTAAATTGTCATTTCTTTATAATGCTCATTCAACTAGCATTGTAAATTGTCATTTCTTGATAATGCTAATTCAACTAGCATTGTAAATTGTCATTTCTTGATAATGCTCAATTTTGATAATGATAATGCTAATTCAACTAGCATTGTAAATTGTCATTTCTTGATAATGCTCAATTTTGATAATGATAATGCTAAAATTAGGTTATTCCACTAGTATTGGAAATGATAATTTGATTCGCTATTTAGCCTATAAATAGAGAGCAATTTCATTCATTTTAATGATCCCAAGCAAAACATTTGCGTTGAAAACATTCCTCTCTTTTAAGTGTTGTTTGAGTTGAGAGAAGAGCAATATCACCAAGTTCACTCCAGTTTTCGGGTGTACGGATTCTTGGAGAGCCGTGTTAACCTCGGGGGAACGATCCGCCTACTGTAGCGATTACACGCATCGGGACGAATTCGTTTCTAAGACAGTGGTTTTTACCACGACACGGTTACCATTCTGTTTGATTATTTTATTTAATATTTTCAGTCATTGCTAACGCCTTGTTTTGTAGCAGTCTATTTTACCAACAATTTAGAAACGAATTTCTTTTATACTGCAATCATGACAACACCTTTGAGCAAACTAATTCCCGATCTTTCCAAGCTCGATGCACTTGATGGAAAGAATTATAGAAGGTGGTCCCAAAGAATCCTGATATTCTTCGAGCAGCTTGATCTTGACTATGTGCTGCTCAAGCCACCACCTACCATGCCGCCAACCGCAACTGCTGGTAATGATGCATATGCGGTCCTGAATGACGATGCCTTAGCAACTGCCGCCGCCACACTCGCTACCTACGAGAAATACGAGAAATACGAGAAAGACAACAAAACGGTGCGAGGACATCTGCTCAGTCACATGTCAAATAAATTATTTGATATGTTCCTTAGAGAAATGAATGCCAAGGCAATATGGGACACTCTGGAGAAAAAGTATGGTGCGGACGATGCAGGTATCAAAAAGTACGTTGTCGGCGAATGGCTCAAATTCCAGATGACAGATGATAAGCCGATAATGGATCAAGTCCATGATAATGAGAACTTAGTCACTAACATCATTGCCGAATGGATGCAAATGTGTGAGGTACTGTAAGCCAATGTTCTCATTGAGAAGCTGCCCAAGTCTTGGATCGACTACCGCAATTCTCTTAAGCATAAGAAGAGAGAAATTTCACTTGAAGAGCTGGTGGGCCATATGAAGATTGAAGAAGCCAATCGTTTAAAAGATAAGGTTATTAATTCTCTGAGTAATTTATCTTTTAAAGCTAACTTAGTTGAGTCTAGATTCAAGAAACGGGGGAATCAAGACAAGAAGACAAAACCTCATAAGGCTACCAACTTCAAGAAGTCAGGAAAGGCCAAACCTGAAGGAAAGGCGTTCAAGTGCTATGTCTGCAGTTTAGCCGGCCACAAAGCTTACCAATGCAAACACCGCTCAGACCGCCAGAATGACAACAAGCCACAGATGCATGTTGTAGAAGAAGATGATGAAATCATTGATGCGGTGGTCTCAGAAGTTAATTTAGTGGAAAACAGTTAGGAATGGGTAGTTGACACTGGCGCTACAAAGCATTTCTGCGCAAGGAAGGAGTTTTTCACCGAATTCGAGGATGGGAACACAGGTGAACGTGTGTACATGGGGAACTCTAGCAGCTCTGAAGTGTTAGGCAAAGGCAAGGTTTTACTCAAGCTGACTTCTGGTAAAACTCTGGCTTTAAATAATGTTCTGTATGTACCTGCCTTGCGTAGAAATTTGATAAGTGGTGGGCTTCTGAATAAGGCAGGCATTAAGTTAGTTTTTGAGGCAGATAAACTTGTACTTTCCCGAAATGGTGGTTATGTTGGGAAAGGGTTTTTAAGCAATGGTTTATTTGTCATAGAAACTCAATTTAATGAAAATAAAGCTACAACTTCTGCTTATATTGTTGAATCCATTGATATGTGGCTTGCTAGATTAGGACACGTGAATATTCATGCTTTAAAGAAATTGATGAATATGAATGTGCTGCCTAAACTAGACACAGCTAGCTTTAACAAATGTGAGATTTGTGTAGAAGCTAAGCATACTAGACCTCACTTTAAGACTGTTTCTAATAGAAAGACTGAATTATTAGAACTCATTCATACTGATCTAGCAGATTTTAGAAACACTGAAAGTAAAGGAGGAAAACACTACTACGTAACTTTTGTAGATGATTATTCAAGATATACGAAAGTTTATCTCCTAAGGACTAAAGATGAAGCTGAAAACTTCTTTCTTATTTATAAGGCAGAAGTTGAAAATCAGTTAGATATGAGATGGATCTAATTTTTTAAAAGATATTTGTGAAAAGAATGGCATAATTCATGAAACTTTAGCCCCTATTTTCCTCAACAGAATGGTATAGCCGAAAGGAAAAATAGAACTTTAAAAGAGATGATGAATTCTTTACTAATAAGTTCAGGGTTATCTGATAACATATGGGGGAAGCCATTCTATCGTCAACTCATATCTTGAACCGAGTTCCTCATAAGAAATTAGATTCTACCCCATATGAATTGTGGAAAGGATACGCTCCTAATTTACAATACCTGAAAGTGTGTGGGTGTCTGGCTAAAGTGGTTTGCCAGACTTTAAGAAGTCCACCATCTGACCTAAAATCGTTGATGCAGTGTTTATAGGGTATGCTACGAATAGTGCTGCATATAGATTCATGCTTTTACAAGATTATTCTATTTGTGAGTCAAGAGATGTTGTTTTCTTTGAAAATACTTTTCCGTTAAAAGAACCGAGACAAATAGAATATATTCCATCCACTTCTTCTAGTAATCCTGCTAGGTCTTCTAAACAAATTATTTTTGAGCCTAGAAGAAGTAAAAGAAAAAGAGTTGAAACCTCTTTTAGACTAGACTTTATTACTTCCTTTATTTTTGAGATAAATGATTTAGACTCCATTTCAGATCCTATAGCTCAAAATTTTCTTTTAGATGAGGATCCTAAAACTTTTGAAGAAGCTATAAGATCTATCGATGTTAATTTCTGGAAAAGCGCTATTAATGATGAACTAGAATCGATAATGTCTAATCATACTTGGGAATTAGTTGACTTGCCAAAGGGATTCAAACCAATATGCAACAAATGGGTATTCCGAAAGAAACTGAGGCTAGATGGTTCGATTCAGCGGTACAAGGCAAGGTTAGTTATCAAAGGGTTCACTCAAAGGTTTGGTTTAAATTACTTTGATACATACTCTCCCGTTACAAAAATCTCAACGATTCGTGCATTATTTGCGCTAGCCTATATTCATAAGTTGCAGGTACATCAAATGGATGTTAAGACTGCATTTTTGAATGGGGATCTAGATGAGGAGATTTATATGGAGCAACCACTAGGTTTTAAAGCACCTTATATGGAAGGCAAAGTCTGTAGACTTAAAAAGTCACTTTATGGGCTTAAGTAGGCTCCTAAACAGTTGTATGAGAAATTCCATAAAACTATTCTTAGTTTTGGTTTTGTTGTGAATGGTTCGGATGCTTGTGTGTATTCGAAGATGTTTGGCACTGAATGTGTTATCATAAGCCTATATGTTGATGACATGTTGATTTTCAGTTCTAATATTGAGTCCATTAACAACGTAAAAAATTTCTTGACCACAAAGTTTAAGATGATAGATTTGGGAGAAGTCGATATAATCTTAGGAGTCAAAGTTACCAAAACTGAAAAGGGATTTTCTTTAAATCAAACACATTATATAGAGAAAGTGCTAAAGAAATTTGATAGTTTTGATGTCGTCCATGTTCGAACTCCTTATGACTCTAGCATACATCTCTTTTTAAGAATAAAGGAAGTAGTGTTTTCCAAACTGGATATGCTAAATTAATCGGAAGCTTAATGTTCTTAATGAACTATGCTCGGCCTGATATTGCTTATGTTGTGAGTAGACTAAGTAGATATACTCATAATCCAAGTAGTAAACACTGGATTGCTCTTAAACGCTTATTGAAGTATCTTAAGGGTACTTTGGATTGAAAACTTGAGTTTGTTGGCTTTCCTGCGGTACTGGAAGGATATTGTGATGCTAACTAGGTTTCTGATAATGATGAGGTAAGCTCTACGAGCGGGTATGTTTTTACTTTAGGTGGAGCAGCAATCTTGTGGAAATCATCAAAGCAGACTTGTATTGCTCGTTCTACCATGGAGTCAGAGTTTATAGCTCTTGACCTAGCTGGGCAAGAAGTCGAGTGGCTCAGAATCTTGTTAGCAGATATTCTGTTGTGTGGAAGACCGACTCCTCCGATTTCTTTATTGTGTGATTCACAAGCTGCGATATGTGTGGCTAAAAATCAAGCTTACAATGGTAAGAAAAGACACATTCGCATAAGACATGAATTAGTTAGACACTTAATAAAGAATGGAGTGCTCTCTTTAGAGTATGTGAAGTCGGAAAGGAACTTAGCAGATCCACTTACCAAAGGGTTAAGTAGGAAGCTGGTTCTAGATTCGTCGAGGGGGAAGGGTCTAAAGCCCATTGGTTGAGGAATTCATGGTGGATACCCAACTTAGTTATCTAAGTTCCATGAGGTCAAACGAAACCATGGAAAGACTCATAGTGCACATTTCTACTGCCTATCCCTATGATGAATAATGTGCATGCCCATGATGAGCTTAATTGCTCTTAATAAATTCATAGCCCAAACTTTGGGTGGTCTTAGTGAGAAAGACTTGATGAATTTACCGATTTTGGCTTAATATATTCTTAATAAGTTCATAACCTAGAGTGAGTGGGTAGTTCTAATCGCGAAGGACTATATGAACTTACTGCTTGAGAGGATGAGTTTTCTTAAACTCTTAATGAATTCAAACCCAAGAGAATGGGAGTTCCTAGTGAGAATGACATATTGAATTCACCGAATTATGAGGTTGAATATTTATTCTTAATGACTTCTTATCTCAGAGTTTGGGTGGTTCATTTTTAATGAACTTGAAGAAAGTCACCATACTCTTTATGAAGTTGAGTTATTATAAAAGCTCTTAATTATTTCATAGCTCAGTTTGAGTGGTTTATGTTGAGATAAACTTGATGAAATAACCTACGTAAGTGAGAATGATTAGCCACCATCTATGAAAATGTTGGGCCATTTTTCTAGTACACTTGTTAGAATCCTGAGGAAAGAGGGCTAAACATATATATACTTTTGTATATAATCTTTGTAGACACATCGAGGAATTTGATGGATGAAGGGGTTAGTTGTGTGTCATGAGTTTACCCCCATCTTAGAAAGTTCAAGACTAGTTTCACTTATCTAAGAGAATGATTGCTCATCATCACTATGTACTAGTTCCAAATACGTTCACTAGTGCTTAAGCAACTAATCTCGCTATTGCTCTTCTCATGTTTAAACTTCATTGCTCTCATTTTTACGTATTAGTGGGGGAATGTTGATAATGTTCAAATTGAGTATTGTATAATGCTCATTCAACTAGCATTGTAAATTGTCATTTCTTGATAATGCTAATTCAACTAGCATTGTAAATTGTCATTTCTTGATAATGCTCAATTTTGATAATGATAATGCTAATTCATCTAGCATTGTAAATTGTCATTTCTTGATAATGCTCAATTTTGATAATGATAATGCTAAAATTAGGTTATTCCACTAGTATTGGAAATGACAACTTTACCTTCACTATTTAGCCTATAAATAGAGAGCAATTTCATTCATTTTAATGATCTCAAGCAAAACATTTGCTTTGAAAACATTCCTCTCTTTTAAGTATTGTTTGAGTTGAGAGAAGAGCAATTCCACCAAGTTCACTCCAGTTTTCGGGTGTACGGATTCTTGGAGAGTCGTGTTAACCTCGGGGGAACGATCCGCCTACTGTAGCGATTACACGCATCGGGACGAATTCGTTTCTAAGACAGTGGTTTTTACCACGACACGGTTATCATTCTGTTTGATTATTTTATTTAATATTTTCAGTCATTGCAAACGCCTCGTTTTGCAGCAGTCTATTTTACCAACAACGAAGACACTGAATCTTTCATGCCTCTTCTTGAAGATTTTAAGTGTTTCACGCGTCTTCTGTTATTCACCATAAAAACTATCATATTTTAAAAAATAAACTCCGATCATCGTTATTTCAGAAGTTTATCTTCTCCAAATTATATATCTCAATAATAGAACATTTTAAAATATAGATTTGGATTCCATCAAACACAAAATTATAGTTTATATCACGAGTTTATATTCCAGCTTGTTTAGGAGACTTGTAAGTTTCAACCCTTTTCTTTTGTTTTAAATTAATATTTGATTAATGGCCATCTGTTTGACCAATTTTTATAGTTAATTGTTATACTCTACCCATTTGCACAAGTTGGATAAAATTAAATCCATGGATATTTTTATGATTTTGAAATATTATTTAATACACTATTTCTACAATAATTAGCACATACCATCGATGGAGCTTTTCTCCCTACCAACATGATTATAATAATGTCAACTACTATTTGCATATTTTTAAAAAAAATTAAAATGATTAAAAGATTTATTATCATTTTAATTTTGTCAAGGACAAAAAATAATAATACTACTAATAAAAATCCTTTCTACAATAGTTTTATTTTATTTTTGAAAGAAAATATGGGTCTCATTAAAAATTCCTTCTACCAACACAAGGTTGGGATCCTACAAGGGAAAAAGAGTACCCATCATTCATTCATTAATCCGATAATAAATCGTTCTTTACATCAGAAGCAAGAAACTCGGGACCCAAAAATCTACATCATCTAGCAGAACTTGACCCTAACCCAAAAATTTTATATCCTTCACCCAACCTAATCCGACCCGACCCCACCCGAAAATATATACTCTACTAGACTCTGACCCAACCCGGCCACTACTTTATGAAACACCTCCCGGCCACCAAAAGATAACAAACGTTTTGTCCAACCTGTCACTCTCACCAAAAGATAACCTAGTTTCACTTAAAAAATAAAAGACTAATAGACGATGAGTAGTAAACCGCTTAGACTATTGGTTCTAGTTCTATTTACGGTAAGAAATATTTTTTTAAGGTGGACACACATGTATTAGTAGTGTAAATTTTTTTATATAATGGGCACAAATAAAATCTCAGGTCGTACATGATCAATAGAATATAGGGTAAAATATACAAATGATTCACTGATTATAGAGTATTGTTTTATTAAGTCCTCTATTATTAAAAGTTGTAAAATGGTCCTCCGATTATAGAATGTTATTTTGTTAAATCATTCGACTATTAAAAGTTACAAAATGATCACTCGACTATTCATTATGTTCAAAATTCATTATTTTTCGTTAAAAAATTATCAGTTGTCTAAGTTGAACGTTAATATGATGAATGGAGTTTTCGAACAAGCTGTGTAGTTGATATATTCGTATGTAGTGACGATAGGACCAAATGTCACTGTTACTGGAAATCTGCGGTTTTGGCTAACACGACAAGGCAATCTTTTGTTAGAATGGTTGCCAAATTAAGTCAAAGTGAATACATATTAATTAAAAATTTAATCATTGATAAACTACCTAAAATATAAGATAAACTAAGATATAATATAAAACTCATCAACTCTCCTCAATAATAAAAGTATTTACCAACAATTAGTTAGTATAGTGGGATAAAGCACTAAATTCTTTAAGTAAGGTCGATGTTTGAATCCTGGTGATTAATAGAGATGGGCATGAGTAGGGTTTGGGTCAACCCGACCCGAAAAATATATACCCTCCATCCTACTCAAACCCGATCCGACTTTTTGAGATAAAATCGAAACCTAATCCGACTCGATCAGAAATAATAAAAAAATTATTTTTATTCAATAAAAATAGTGATTTAATTAAAAACTAATATATATATGGGTATTATTGTAATTATTCTTAAATATATAAGGTAAGATTATTTTTTTCTGGTCGGATATTTTTTACCCTAATCTGACCGAACATCACCTTTAAAAAACCCGACACGAACACAAAATTTTAAAAAAATTGGGTCGGGTTCGAGTCTCATTCCCATCCCTAGTGATTACGAATGGAGCAACTGGGTTAGGAGTCGACTTTTCTTAAGGATTCTAGTACTACATTCTACTAAACCAACTAATTGTTGATACAAAGTTATTAAATTTTAAAGAGCGTGATATTAGATAATTAACAAAAATACCAAAAAAATTCTAAAAATACACCACCGACACTCATTCGCACCCTCGATCCTACAGCCCTACTTACATCACTTGAAAATGTTGGTTAAACCATTGAGCATTACTTAATACTGTAGTTAATAAATATAATACTTCTCTGCCTAATAAAAGAATTATAAAAAAATATCAAGGTTTGAATCCAACTAAAGAAAAATCAAAATATTATACTTACAATCAATGTTTTTAAAATCGGATCAGACCTTAAATCGATGAAGGTACTGATTCACTGATTCAATCGTGGTTCAACTCTAACTGCTGACCAAACACATTTTTATATTCCAACCTAACTTGTAAATAGACGATCAACCAACTAGCTTAATTTGTTTAACCACCGATATCCGCTCTATTGATCGACTAATTTGGATCGGATACTGCAAAGACAATGACGACCATCCCAACTCAATTTACTCAATTCACAATCGTCCATAAATTAGCACCAACATATTTATAGAAATGTTTGAAATTGGAAAAATCACTAAGATAATAAACAGGAGATTTTTTTTATATATAACTGTCACCCCAGTTTATTTGTTTATTTATTTTTTTTAAATAAGATGATCTTTAGAGTATTACACGAAAAACGCGTGAACTATTCTGAATCTTCATCAACAGCATGAAAGACTCGACGTCTTCTGCACGGCTCAAAATGAATGAAGAAGGTGCAGACGAACCAACTAAGTAGGGTGCATGACGAATGTTGATAATGCTCAAATTGAGTATTGTACAATGCTCATTCAACTAGCATTGTAAATTGTCATTTCTTGATAATGCTAATTCAACTAGCATTGTAAATTGTCATTTCTTGATAATGCTAATTCAACTAGCATTGTAAATTGTCATTTCTTGATAATGCTCAATTTTGATAATGATAATGCTAATTCAACTAACATTGTAAATTGTCATTTCTTGATAATGCTCAATTTTGATAATGATAATGCTAATTCAACTAGCATTGTAAATTGTCATTTCTTGATAATGCTCAATTTTGATAATGATAATGCTAATTCAACTAGCATTGTAAATTGTCATTTCTTGATAATGCTCAATTTTGATAATGATAATGCTAAAATTAGGTTATTCCACTAGTATTGGAAATGATAATTTGATTCGCTATTTAGCCTATAAATAGAGAGCAATTTCATTCATTTTAATGATCCCAAGCAAAACATTTGCGTTGAAAACATTCCTCTCTTTTAAGTGTTGTTTGAGTTGAGAGAATAGCAATATCACCAAGTTCACTCCAGTTTTCGGGTGTACGGATTCTTGGAGAGCCGTGTTAACCTCGGGGGAACGATCCGCCTACTGTAGCGATTACACACATCGGGGCGAATTCGTTTCTAAGGCAGTGGTTTTTACCACGACACGGTTATCATTCTGTTTGATTATTTTATTTAATATTTTTCAGTCATTGCTAACGCCTCGTTTTGCAGCAGTCTATTTTACCAACAACGAAGACACTGAATCTTTCATGCGTCTTCATGAAGATTTTAAGTGTTTCACGCGTCTTCTGTTATTCACCATAAAAACTATCATATTTTAAAAAATAAACTCCGATCATCGTTATTTCAGAAGTTTATCTTCTCCAAATTATATATCTCAATAATAGAACATTTTAAAATATAGATTTGGATTCCATCAAACACAAAATTATAGTTTATATCACGAGTTTATATTCCAGCTTGTTTAGGAGACTTGTAAGTTTCAACCCTTTTCTTTTGTTTTAAATTAATATTTGATTAATGGCCATCTGTTTGACCAATTTTTATAGTTAATTGTTATACTCTACCCATTTGCACAAGTTGGATAAAATTAAATCCATGGATATATTTTTATGATTTTGAAATATTATTTAATACACTATTTCTACAATAATTAGCACATACCATCGATGGAGCTTTTCTCCCTACCAACATGATTATAATAATGTCAACTACTATTTGCATATTTTTAAAAAAAATTAAAATGATTAAAAGATTTATTATCATTTTAATTTTGTCAATGACAAAAATAATAATACTACTAATAAAAATCATTTCTACAATAGTTTTATTTTATTTTTGAAAGAAAATATGAGCCTCATTAAAAATCCCTTCTATCAACACAAGGTTGGGATCCTACAAGGGGAAAAGAGTACCCATCATTCATTCATTAATCCGATAACAAATCGTTCTTTACATCAGAAGCAAGAAACTCGGGACCCAAAAATCTACATCATCTAACAGAACCTGGCTCTAACCCAAAAATTTTATATCCTTCATCCAACCTAACTCGATCCGACCCGACCCGAAAATATATACTCCACTAGACTCTAACCCAACCCGGCCACTACTTTATGAAACACCTCCCGGCCACCAAAAGATAACAAACGTTTTGTCCAACCTGTCACTCTCACCAAAAGATAACCTAGTTTCACTTAAAAAATAAAAGACTAATAGGCGATGAGTAGTAAACCGCTTAGACTATTGGTTCTAGTTCTATTTACAGTAAGAAATATTTTTTTAAGGTGGACATACATGTATTAGTGGTGTAAATTTTTTTATGTAATGGACACAAATAAAATCTCAGGTCGTACATGATCAATAGAATATAGGGTAAAATATACAAATGATTCACTGATTATAGATTATTGTTTTATTAAGTCATCTATTATTAAAAGTTGTAAAATGGTCCTCCGATTATAGAATGTTATTTTGTTAAGTCATTCGACTATTAAAAGTTACAAAATGGTCACTCGACTATTCATTATGTTCAAAATTCATTATTTTTCGTTAAAAAATTATCAGTTGTCTAAGCTGAACGTTAACATGATGAATGGAGTTTTCAAACCAGCTGTGTAGTTGATATATTCGTATGTAGTGACGATAGGACCAAATGTCACTGTTACTGGAAATCTGCGGTTTTGGCTAACACGACAAGGCAATCTTTTGTTAGAATGGTTGCCAAATTAAGTCAAAGTGAATACATATTAATTAAAAATTTAATCATTGATAAACTACCTAAAATATAAGATAAACTAAGATATAATATAAAACTCATCAACTCTCCTCAATAATAAAAGTATTTACCAACAATTAGTTAGTATAGTGGGATGAAGCACTAAATTCTTTAAGTAAGGTCGATGTTTGAATCCTGGTGATTAATAGAGATGGGCATGAGTAGGGTTTGGGTCAACCCGACCCGAAAAATATATACCCTCCATCCTACTCAAACCCGATCCGACTTTTTGAGATAAAATCGAAACTTGATCCGACTCGATCAGAAATAATAAAAAAATTATTTTTATTCAAAAGAAATAGTGATTTAATTAAAAACTAATATATAGATGGATATTATTGTAATTATTCTTAAATATATAAGGTAAGATTATTTTTTTCTGGTCGGATATTTTTTACCCTAATCTGACCGAACATCACCTTTAAAAAACCCGACACGAACACAAAATTTTAAAAAAATTGGGTCGGGTTCGAGTCTCATTCCCATCCCTAGTGATTACGAATGGAGCAACTGGGTTAGGAGTCGACTTTTCTTAAGGATTCTAGTACTACATTCTACTAAACCAACTAATTGTTGGTACAAAGTTATTAAATTTTAAAGAGCGTGATATTAGATAATTAACAAAAATACCAAAAAAATTCTAAAAATACACCACCGACACTCATTCGCACCCTCGATCCTACAGCCCTACTTACATCACTTGAAAATGTTGGTTAAACCATTGAGCATTACTTAATACTGTAGTTAATAAATATAATACTTCTCTGCCTAATAAAAGAATTATAAAAAAATATCAAGGTTTGAATCCGACTAAAGAAAAATCAAAATATTATACTTACAACCAATGTTTTTAAAATCGGATCGGACCTTAAATCGATGAAGGTACTGATTCAACCGGGTTAAAATAGATTTTATATAAAATAATATTTTTTTTAAATTTTATATAATATTCAAAGCAATATTAATATATATAATACTTTTTTAAGTTTACAATATTAAGAGGTATAAAAATATCACAAGTCATAATATATATAAGTTAAAAAATATAAAATCAAGTGAAACAAAATAATTCAAATAAACTATAACATAATATTTAAGGTAAAATATATTAAATAATAAATATAATTATATAACTATAATCAAAAAATAAATTTGAGGTTAAAAAAAATCATAACAAATGATGTCGTTTAGTTTATTTTTTTTTTAAATAATTCCTCATGGCTAAGAAACATAGAAGAGCATCCCAAAAGTCTAAAGAGTAAAAATATGAGAACAAAACAATCTCTCACGGCTAAAAAATATAGAAGAGCATCCCAACTTACTTCTATAAATACTAGAGGTAATTTGACATTCAAAATCATAGAGCCTTTTGGTGAGCACAGAACGAATCATTCTTTTGCTTCAATTGAGCTCGGATTTCATGCTTCAATCGAACATCTAAATTTTTTTTGAATTCGAGCCTTTTTGAGTTCAAGTTTCAATATTATATTTTAAGTTCGAGTTGAACTTGATAATTTTTAGCTCGTGAGTTTTTGAGTCGAGTTGAGCTTACTTTTAAAGTTTTTGAGTTTGAGTTGAGCTCAGCAGTACTCGAGTTTGACTTGACTCGTTTAACAAATGACGTCGTTTGATTTAATTTTTTTTAAAGAAAAAAGAAGAACCGACGGTTCACATCGATTTTGCCGATTTTCAGCCAGTTCACTTCGATTTTACCGGTTCTATGCACAACCGATTTTAGAAGTTAATCGGACCAGATAAACCACCGATTAACAGTTCAACCGGTCAAACCGGCCGGTCCGGTACGATTTTAATAACATTGCTTACAACACATTGAATTCTCTTCTTCAATTCATCATTTTACAAAAAGAAACATGATTTTCTTTCTGGGGAAAAAAGGACAAGAAAAAGAAGAACAACAAAAAAACCTGTAATGAAGTTTTTCCCACTTATTCTCGATAACTTATTTTCCTTTCTCGAATGCCATAACATCCGATTCTCAAAATCTACAAACAAAACCCAGATTCGAAACAAATGCAAATCATATGAATGTCCAAGAAGATAATGAACCATCATCATCAACACCCAGCTTTGTTCTATCACATAGCAAATCCCCCCAGTCGTTGAAATCATCATTCCACAAGCCCAATTTCTCGTCATTATCATTACTAGTGTTGCAATCAGCCGGCCAATCAAAATCAGGCAACTGCAGTTCTTCGAGGAACTTGGAAGAATCACAGGAAGAAGAGGTCGAAGATGGTTCAGCACAAGCAACGGGGACCAAGATCTCATGTGGTTCGATCAACGGAACCTCGTCGGTACAAAAACCGTCGGTATCGTCCACGGTCATCGTCGTCGTCGGGTCGTCGAGAAAAGCGCTTGTCATGCTCTTTTCTTCCTCCTTTGCTTCAGTTATTGTGGATTGTAGAGATGCTTCAGGCAGCTCATTGGGAGTTTTGTCCTGCTGGGATTGTTGTTGTAGTGGCTTGTGCGTGAGAGGGTCAATGCCCATTTTCTTTAGTTTCTTCTTTATGTGTGTATTCCAGTGGTTCTTTATCTCGTTATCAGTTCTTCCAGGAAGATGAGAAGCAATCTTAGACCATCTACAGTAAAGAAATTTGGGTTTCAATAGTAAAACAATTAGCATGAATTTAAATTACGATTGCATTGTGTTTATTAAGATTGCGACACTAACAATGGTCATTGCAGGTGTCATGGTTGTGTAATATTAACAGTTCCGAACCATACTTTTACTACTATATAAAAATGTTATTTCGATAGCAGACCGCTACTTAAATATCTTATAATTAGGTAAACATGGATAAAAAAATATGGGAAATGAACAAACCTGTTGCCTAGTTGAGCATGGAGATCAATGACCATTTGCTCTTCATATTCAGATAAAAGTCCTCTTTTCAGGTCCGGCCTAAGATAATTTGTCCATCTCAGTCTGCAACTTTTCCCACACCTCAACAATCCTGCAAATTCCAATGCCCAAGTTCGATTTTCGATTGACCGTTAATCAATTAACGAACGATGACTCTCTCTCTAAATAATCAGAAAAATTATTAACCTGCAAGCTTGGGAAGAGCTCTCCAGCAGCATTGGCCATTGGCGAGGATGAAGCTGATAAGCTTCTGATCTTCCTCTGCAGTCCATGGACCTTTCTTCAACCCAACTTTGTCACAGCATGGCTGCCTTCCCATCTTTTTTTTCCCAACAATTTCTCAATAAATTATGAATTTTATTCAAATTCACCCCTGAAGAGAAGAAGAGAGGAATGAATTGCACATATTATAAGGAAAAAACATGTGCACAGAACGACACACAGTTCAAAATTTTTGGTGAATAACAAGGCACAAATGCAAGTTCCCACATTCATATATAAAAGAAGGGATCAACCCCACAAGCTATCACCCTCTATTTTATTAAAAAAAAGTCATATTTTTTTAGTATTTTTAAATAATTACTTATTTTCTGGTTTATACACTTGTACATGGAAGAAGCAACGCGAAGAACACGTGCAATGTCAGTTTCAGAGAGCTCTACTTCATCAAACCCCATCCATTTGTTTTCTTCTTCTTTTTCTTCACTTTTAAGGGTGAGAAACTCCGATTTACATGCAACTTTCGGACAAGGAGAAAGTAGAAGTAAGACAAAAACCAACATTGTTCCCTAACTAGTTTGTTTTGCTTCTAATTTCTTGTGTACGTGATAAGTAGATGGGTGAAGCTATAGGTGTTGTTCTGTTAAATCATCTGATTGTTAGGAGTCACAACATGATCTCCTATTATAGGATGTTACTTTATTAAGTCATTTGACTATTAAAAGTTTCAAAATGATATCCTAACTATTCATATGTTCCAAACTCATCATTTTCGATTAAAAAATTGACAGTCATTTGACTTGAACGTTGACTTTATGATTGAGATATGATAAAATCATATTTTAGTGATGTCTTATGGCATCATCGTTGTTTTCAAACACTGGCTCGACGACATAATGTTTTAAGCACTGGTTCGATGACATAATATAAATAGAGATTCGATCCACAAAATATAACTCAAACAATTCGAGGATCAGATTTTATCATATTTTGGTGATCATATTAACGTCCAACTCAAATGACCATCATCTTTAATGAAAAAGGACAAATTTGAAATATAGAAATAGTCGAGTGATTATTTTGTAATTTCTAATAATCAGGAGACTCAACAAAGTAACGTCTCATAATCAGGATACCATCTTATAACTTTTAATAATCAGAAGTCTCAACAAACAGTGCTTTATAGTCGGAGATCATTTGTTATTTGGTCCAGTCCCGACCGAAGTCAAGTGTTTTGTCCGATTGTTTAAGGCAGATGTAGTCTCCTTCCTCAAAGAAAAGACAATATGACAGTCCAAAAACACATTCTTTCAATCGGTCATACCATCATTGTCCTCCGGCTCTGGCCCAGTATGGTATATACTTACATGTTACAACATCTCTACTAATAGCTTGAATAGTGTTGTTGGTGATGTATTTAGTTAACGACTCTATTTGATAGTCTTGGATGATGGGATTTATTCTTTCTATGTTCATGGATGATGGGTGACAGAGTTATCTCAGACATTTTCAATGTACTAAATGAAAAGTCAAAAATTTATCTTTATAAAATAAAGTATATTTCGTTATTTTGAATAATTAATTTAATATTACACATATAAATTATAGAAAATGATTAAATTTTGTGGAAATATATTATTTTTATTATTTTATTAAAAAACACCTTAAATACAATTAATAGAAAATAAATATAAAAAAATTGAATGCATGTATGGTACATAGTTTGATTTTTAATAATAAATAAATAAATAAATAAATTATATATTATTTTATTGTCAGAATTAGATCGAAGAAGGCTAAAAATTAAAGAATATTTGATAAATTGAAGATAAGATTTGAAAAAAATAGAGAAACTGATTATATGTAATTCAAAATTGATTGAATGAATAAATAAGACAAATAAAAAAGAGGGTCAAAAACTAAAAATTTATGAAATTATAAAAAAAATAGGGGACGCCTAATTATAAATATAAAAAATTGTTTAAATTTAATTCAACATCAAATGAATCAATAAGAGAAATAAAAAAAAAGAGAGAGATTAAAAATTAAAAAATTTATTAAATCATAAAATTTAAGGACCTACTTATGAATATAAAAATTAGGGGCTCTAATTATAAATACAAAAAATTGAGAGCTCTACGCGGTTGCTCATGGTGCTCCCCTTAAAGTCGGTCCAGATGGGTGATTTGGAGGGATTAAAGGGATTGTTTAAAGTTTGTGATTTAAATTTTATGGGTTTTGATTCGAAAAATTTATAGTACGACCTGTTTGATAAAAAATAAATTACGAGGAAGAAAAAGATTTACAGTGCATTCAAAGGCTTTAGAGTTCTAAGGTTCGATGTACCCTTGTGTAATACTTTTATAATTAGCTTAATGCTCAAATAAGTACCTAAATTATGTTTTTTTTGTCAAATAAGTGCATACACTCTTTGGTCAATTCGGGTGTCTAACGTTACAAACGTTATCTTTTTAGGTGTTTGGACCGTTAATGGTGTTAATTTCCCCGTTAAGTGACACGTGTCACAATCTGGTAATTTTAAAATTTTTATATAAAATTTTAAAAATAAAATTATATAATTTTTTAGAAAAGAAGACACATGAATTTTGAAATAACATTTAAACTTTGAAAACCTTCATTTCAACCCCTAAACCTGCGCTGACCATCGCCCTTTGCCGTCGAAGAAGCTCCACCAGACCTCCCCTCCCCCCCGGCGACCAAAACCCCTGTGAAGTCGTGACCGATCGACGACAAATCGACATTTTAAATCCCGCAAACCCTAGGATGAAAATTGTGATCTCATGCGATTGCGATGGTGAATCGACAACAACTACGACGACATATAACTAGGATGATGGCAAGGACTACGTCGGTGATGGTGGTCGTGGCCGGAGAGGGCAGCAACGACGGATTAAGGTTATAATTTGGGATTTTGGGGCTGTTTTATAATATAGAAAAGTTAGGGTTTTTTTTATAAATATAATAATGTTTTTAATATGTTTTTTAAAAATAAATTTTAAAATTATCAGGTTGTGACACGTGTCACTTAACACTCAAAATTAACTGTGTTGACGGCTCGAACACCTAAAATGCTAAGGTTTGTAACGTTAGGCACCCGGCCAATAAAATGTAGGCACTTATCTGACTCTAAAGGCATATTTTAGGCACTTATTTGGGTATTAAGTCTTTATAATTTATCGATTATTATAATGAAATTTATTTCTTCTACTCATAAATTTTCTCATTTAGAGTTTTTCACGTAAATATATGCTCTTATCTTTCTTTCTTATTATTTTGAGATAATTCACTCGAAATTATCTATAATAAATTGGTATCATAACGTCCAAATTATTTGGTTCAATTATGATAATGACAATTATGAAGTATAAAATTTCATTGTATGATTATTAGTTTATAACACTAAATTCTCGTTGTGGGAGGTGAAGATGCAAACGATTCTCATGCAGATTGATCTGAATGATGCTTTGTTAGGAATTGATAACAAGAAAGGACGATTTTGAAATACATGAATAGACAAAAACCATTATGTAACTTTTAATAATTGGGGGCTCAACAAAACAATACCTCATAATCAAGGGACCATTTGTGTACTTTACCCTAATATATATATATATATATATATATATCGTTTTCTGTTTCTTCATACACGATAGATTAGTTAGTTTCTTTCCTATGTAGCTCTCTCCAGCTTTTAACCTCTTATAATAGACCCTTTCAAACAGTTCACCGGCCGTGAAGAATGTAGCAGCAGTGAATCCGGGTGGACAAGCTACTTGGCTTCTCCGATGGAAGAAGATTACGAATGCGGTGAAGAGAATTATAACAGCAATCACAATATCAGATATGATGCCTATGATGGTGAGGGAAATAGTGATGATTCGATGGTATCGGATGCCTCTTCGGCCCCGAGTCATCATCATCATCATCAGCAGCAGAATAACAAGCACAAGGATGGTCAAGGTAGGCATGACAAGTATAATTCTACCAACAAGCATTCTTCGCGCAGGGAGTCGAAGAAAGAAACGGAGAATAGTTTGGAAAAAGCCGGTAAATCCAAGAAGGGACTCGGTGGTCAAGCCAAGTCTTGCAAACAGAGTCCAGTGGAGAGCCTTGTAATGTACTTTTCAAGAACATATATGCATGATTACAATCTATTGCTTGCTTTGTTTCGGTACTGAAACGATATTGTTCTGAGTTTATGATTCCAAAAGCAAATGTTTTATCTCCAACATCAACGCAAGAACGAGATTACGGCATCCTTAGCATTTCATGCGTTTCGCTAATGAATCGAAACATTGCATTTTGATCCCGGTTATCGGATCAGTCATGGGGTCATAGAGTGCAGATGTGATTCATGTTTCTGTATGTGCACAGCAGTGAACAAAAAGAGCATAATGTGCTGGAAAGGGGGACAAATGACAGCCATGAGGACAAATAAAAGACAAACAGACCATTTCTAACTTATACTATACCAAGAAATGCAAGTGCAAAGTGCAACAACAGCTAGGCAGTCAAGTCACAGGCCTGAAAACACAGAATGTTCACCTTATGAAAATATAAACTTCCATCTTATTGCCATATGAGCCACTCTTCTTATGAGAAATGAACCTATTAGGCATAATATATATATATACATATACTATGTAGACAAGGATCTGGAAGCAGCAAAAAATCTGCAGTCAACAGAGAGTTATGCACATTCCACCATAATAATGATAATGGTTGTGATTTAGCTCAACCAGTTTCTCTTACTGTGCAGAAATTCATTTTCAGTGTATACCAGAGGCATAATTATGCACATTCCACCACAATGATAATTTAATATGAAAAATTTTGAGTTTTATGAGTTTCGAAAGGAATTTGATAGTTCTAGAGTTCAAGAATGAAACAGTGCAATGCATACCATATGATAAAAGACGTTAACCTTCTCTTCCAGTGACCCTCATATGGTAAATATCGCATTTGCCATCGGGTTGATTCGTATTCAGATCAGGAAACAGCATAAAAACCAGTACCACGTCTACCACACTAACTCTTAGACGGTCTGAGTTCGCAGAGTGAAATTAAGGTAAAATTTAAAGAAATAACCATAGTTGTAGCTCTGTGTAGCATAGAGTTCAGAGCAGATATTATTACACTTATTGCAAGTTCCGAAGAAGTACCAGTAGAGTAACCTTAATCTTTTAGCTTTTTGGCAATTTTGAACCATTCAGTGTGGAAAGATCCGTCCATATCGACCCTTTCATATGTATGGGCACCAAAATAGTCTCGTTGAGCTTGAACCAAATTAGCCGGCACTCTTTCCCTTCTGTAAGTGTCGAAATAAGCCAGACTGGCTGACATGCCTGGAGTGCTAATACCTGAGTTGATAGCAAGACAAACAACTCTTCTCCAAGCAGATTGCCTGTCGATGATTTCCTTTGCAAACTCGGGATCAACAAGAAGGTTAGCAAGTTCGGGATTTCTATCGTAAGCCTTCTTGATTCTGTCGAGGAAAATAGCTCGGATAATGCAGCCTCCCTTCCATATCCTAGCCAGTTCCCCCAACTTCAAGTCCCAACCTTTCTCGATGCTTTTTGCACGAATGAGATTCATGCCCTGAGCATAACTGCAAATCTTGGATGCATAAAGTGCTTGCCTTACATTGACGATTAATTTCGCCTTGTCCACGACTTGGTCGGTCAAGATATTGTCAAATCCTCCTGATTTGAAGACTTTGGAAGCTTCAACTCTCTCCTCCTTCAACCCACTGAGGAACCTTGAATCCAAAGAAGCTGCAATCGTTGGAGCCGCAACGGACAAATCAGCAGCTTGCTGTACAGTCCATTTACCGGTACCTTTCATCCCGGTTTTGTCCAAAACCTTATCGACTAAATAACCATCTCCCTTGTCATCCTTGATTCCAAATATATCAGCAGTGATTTCAATCAAGAAGCTCAAAAGCTCCCCATTGTTCCATTCCCGGAAAACACTATGTAGTTCTTCATTCGATAATTTTCCTACAGATTTCAGCACGTCATAAGCCTCCGAAATCAGCTGCATATCCCCATATTCAATTCCATTATGAACCATCTTGACAAAATTACCGGATCCTCCTTTGCCGATGTATGTCACACATGGACCACTATCCGGAACTTGAGCTGCAACCTTAAGAAGAACATCTTCAATGTATTTGTAAGCCTCAAAGGACCCTCCAGGCATTAAAGAGGGACCATTCCGTGCACCTTCTTCACCACCCGACACTCCCATCCCAAGGTACAATAAACCCAGTCCCGACATCTCTTTCTCTCGTCTCTCAGTGTTTTCATACCACTCGTTGCCACCATCGATGATACAATCACCTTTCTCCATGTACGCAGAAAGAGTCTTAATGGTTTGGTCAACAGGGGGCCCGGCCTTAACAAGCATGATCACCACTCGAGGCTTCTGGATAGAATGAATGAAAGATTCAGGATCATGGAAACCATATACAGGAAGATCACCTTCCTGTTTAGCTCTTTCGACAGTCTCGTCGACTTTAGAGGTGGTTCTATTGTAAACAGAAATGGGGAAGCCTTTCTCAGCGATGTTAAGCGCAAGATTTTGACCCATAACAGCCAAACCGGCTAGCCCTATTCTTGTAGGTGAAGCCATATTTCTTCCTGTTAAATTTTGACATAATTAATGAGATGCCAAAGGAAAAAGGATTCGATAACAAAGAAAATTCTAAAACAAGAAAAAAAAAACTTTTTACGCATATAAACCATCAATGGATAGGTGCAAAACTAAAAGTAATCGTGTCCGCACAGACCATCTGAAACATTCCAGATAAGGTTAACCGGTAAATGGCCAACGGCACTTTCATGATACAGCCATCAAAATCCTTGACTATATAAGCTAACCGACTCTTTCTATGAACTCTTACAAGCAAAATGCAACACTTCGGTTCACAAATTAAGATCTATAGGACAAAAAGTCGACAGTTTGGACAAATGAAAAACCGATTAAATGCCGAAAAATGATTGTTCTAAAGCCACTTCTAATGTTAAAATATGCAAAACTAAAAGTAATCGTATCTGCACAGACCAACTGAAACATTCCAGATAAGCTTAACCGGTAAAAGGTGATAGGCATTTTCCTGATACAGCCGTCGAAATCCTTGACTAAATAAGCTAACCGGCACTTCTATGAACTCTAACATGCAAAATGTACCACTTTGGTTTGCAATTTAAGATCCATTAGACAAAAAGTTGACTGTTTCGACAAAAGAAAAACTGATTAAATGACGAAAAATGATTCTTCAGTAGCTACTACTAATGTTAACCGATGCAAAACTAAAATGAAATATAGGAGATTCAACAACACCTTCTTATAGAAGATTCAACTAATGAATGAATTAAACTCTCCTTGGCTAATCAAAACTTACTGTAATACCACTACAAGTAATCGTGTTCTCACGGACCATCTGAAATGCTCCAGATAAGGTTAACCAGTAAAAGGTGAGTCTCACATTATAAAAGGTCTTTTCGCCATGTTTAGCCATTAAAATCCTTGACTAAATAAGCTAACAGGAACCTTCTATGAACTCTTACAAGCAAAATGTACCACTTTGGTTCACAATTTAATATCTATAAGACAAAAAGTCAACTGTTTCGACAAAAGAGAAATCTGATTCAATGCCCGAAAACGGTTGCTCTGCAGTTACTTCTAGAGTTAACAGATGCAAAACTAGAATGAAATATAGGAGATTCAACAATACCTTTCTTATAGAAGATTCAACTAATGAATGAATTAAACTCTCCCCGGCTAATCAAAACTTACTGTAATACCACTAAAGTAATTGTGTTCTCACGGACCATCTGAAACGTTCCAGATAAGGTTAACCGGTAAAATATGAGTCTCGCATTATAAAAGGTCCTTTCGTCATGTTTAGCCATCGAAATTCTTGACTAAATAAGCTAACAGGCGCCTTCTATGAACTCTTACATGCAAAATGTACCACTTCGGTTCGCAAATTAAGATCTATAAGACAAAAAGTCGACTGTTTCGACAAAAGAAATCTGATTCAATGCCCGAAAACGGTTGCTCTGCAGTTACTTCTAGAGTTAACAGATGCAAAACTAGAATGAAATATAGGAGATTCAACAATACCTTTCTTATAGAAGATTCAACTAATGAATGAATTAAACTCTCCCCTAATCAAACTTACTGTATACCACTAAATCATTTACAGACAGATCAGAAAAGATGATTCATCCCCATTAAAATGTTCATGTTTTACAAGCTCATCAACTAACCCTAATTTAAAAAAATTGAATCTGAGCACATTTAGAACAACCTAATTCTGAACCACTTTTAACAACTTAAATCTTGAACTCATTCAACTTGCAAGCATGAAACCCAGAGAACATCTAGCAAAAGCAGATCCGTTCAATTAATAACAAAAATTTTAAAACAAAAATGAAACTATTTCGTGCAAGAACTGTTGGCCAAAAAGACAGTCATGCGGGATCAAACCAACAGATAAAAAAGTTTCAAACTTTATTGAGATTTCAACATAAGAAAAGGAACCCAAACCTTTCAATATTTCACTGTTGTGATAAAGAAGAGGACCGGGATGAATCAAAGATCTGAGCTTTGAAACAAAATAGACAATGGATTGTGTATAAAAGGGAAGAAAAAAAAGGAATTAAATGCCAAGAGCCGGTTGGTCAAATTTGGCTAATCTCAACTACTATTGGCGGTCGGTGAAACAACCTTCACAGTGACAATTTACCATTCTTGTTTCTGTCACATGGACTCCGCCTAAATTTCAACCAATTTAACTCAACTTTTCCAATGATCTACAATTTATCAAGTACACAATGAAATTACCCCTTTTTTAAACAAGAAAAGATAATGTGTGTATTGATGTTTAGGTTAGGGCGGTAAATGAGACGAGACAACTCGAGGTCGACTCAATCAAGGCTCGATAAATATTCGGATTGAATGGACTCGATTCGAACTCGAGCTCGACTAGAATTCTTAACAAGCCGAAACGAGCTACTTAATACTCGACTCGAAAAGCTCGTGAGCAGCTCGAAAATATAATATATTAAGAATCTATTTTTAAAAAATAAATTATTAATAATATTAATATTTATGTGTTGATTATTTTTAAATACAATAAGGCTTTCATGTATTTAAGATTCAGGTTCGAGTTTGAGTTTAAGGATTTAATCTTGTTAAGTTTAAGAATTTTTTTTTCATTTCGAGCTGCTCACGAGCTTCAGTTCAGGATTTCGAGTTCGAGTCGAGCTTAAAAATTTTAAACTCGTGAGTTTTCGAGTCGAGTCGAGCTTCATTTCAGAGTTTTCGAGTCGAGTCAAGCTCAGCAATACTCGAGCTTGACTCGGCTCGTTTACACCCCTAACTTATCAATGTTTATATTAATTTTACTACTGAATTTTAAATTAATTAAATTTACTGTAAAATTTATTTTGAGTACTCCCTCTGTCCCATTTAACTTGTCTATTTTGTGTTTTAAAATTATTCCGTTTAAATTGCCAATTTAGAAAAATCAACAATTTTTACTAGGTATATTTTCATTTCTACCTTTTTTTTTTTAGTTTCTCAATAATTTTTTTTATCTTTTCTAGAATAAAATTATCATTTTAAAATTTTCTTCTTAAAATTACGTGAAAAGTCAACAATGAACAATAAAAATAAGACGGAGAGAGTATTAAATTGATCTGATGACGTGATAATTTATTATTGACGTGAAACTTAAAAGATATGTTTTTCATTTCACTTCATCATTTTATTTATTAAAGTTATGATTTTTTTTATCTTGTAGTTCATTATCGTAAATAATTATTCTTTGATATTTTTTGAAATCACCTTATATATTAACGAACTTATTTTTTTTTCTATCTTTTTGTCAGTTTAGATTTTATAAAATTTGAGTATTTGAGATATTTGTTTGAAAATTCAAATAGTGAGAAGCATTTTTTTCGAAAAAAATAACAACATATCTCAAAATTAACCTCATCAAAAAATTGTCAAAAGATATTGAAATATTTACACATCAAACCTTCATATATATTTTCGTCGATTTTAAGGGAGTTCATGAAAGAACAATATGAGAAAAAGAAAGACGAGTTAAATATGAGTACTTTGCTATTGATATTGTTGAGTGACAATTAACATCCAGCAAAGGCTAAAGAGTTCAATGCTTAAAATCTATGAAGCACGGGGACGACACTGCTTCCCACATTTCAGTACTCGATACGTCCCCGACACGGGAACGACATGGGTACGTACTGGGGACGTGCCACATGGCGGGGGTACGGTTGAACAAACTTGGGGATGTTTTGATGCTTACCCGGGGACGTTTCGGGGACGGCATGTGACTATCACATGTGTCCCCATGCGGCCGAATCGACCCACGATGACGGAGAATGAGAGTCAAAGCTCACGGGTTTTGTATCAACACGGTCCACGTCGACGGTGAGGGTTGGGGTCATAACGTGGAGGCTTTTGGAAGATGATCCTAAGAATGATGGCGGCACGACGAGATATGAGTTTACGGGATGACAGACGAGGATTCGTGAATCATCGAAGGAAAAAAAAAGAAGGTGCAGCAAAACGTTAAAACAAAGTCAGAGATTTGTGATTATAATAAAAATGGTATAACTTCATAGTTAGTCCTCAAATATTTTAGAGTTTATGAAACAGGTTACATGATTTACAATAATTACAATTTGGTCACATAAATAATTTAGAGATTTAGGTCAAAATTCCCAAATCTTAGGGTTTCAAATTTTTTATGAAGTATTGAATTTATGAATTTTATTTTCTAATATTTACTTATGGATTTTTTTTTCTAATTTTCTGTGAAATATTAACTTTATTTATGATTTTTTATATCTATTTATAATTTAATTTTTATTATATGACGTACCCTTGTCGTCCCCGTATCCTGTAATTTTAAGAATTTCCGTTTTCCGTCCCCATATCCGTATCAGTGCAACATAGCTTAAAATCAAAGTATTTTAAAGTTTAATGACAAAATCAATACACAAATTAAAATTAACGAGAAAGAAAATCGACATATAATCATACTATCAACGATTTAACAGTCTAATGCTAAATTCAAGTCCAAACATTAACATTTAATAATAAAATAGTTAAAAGTTTCAAATTCAGTAGTATTTAAAATAGTTTAACCCAATGTTCACTATTATATTAATTACCATTGTTGTATTTCCTTGTATTCTCTATTTCATTGAATACCGTTAATACATAAATTATAGTTGTTGTTTTCCATTGTCAAAGTGGATTCTTTGTATTGTATGAATGAATGACTGCACCCATCTTATATCATCATGAGGATTAGGGTGTTCAAAATTTGGTTTTAACCGAATTAACCGATCGAATCGAATTAGTTCGGTTAATTCGGTCGGCCACCGAATTAATTCGGTCGGAGAACGGTTAAGGATTTTTTTAGAATTCGGTTAACGGTTAATTCGGTTCGAAATCGGTTAATTAACCAAATTAACCTTTAAATATAATTATATTAAGATGCCCAATCCATTTAAAACCCAAATCAATATTAATTAATTAAAATAATATCAAAACTAAATGCAAAATGTTTGAATCAAATTAATTAGATATTATTTATAATTAGATATTATTTAAATTAATTGTATTTTTTTAATTAAAAATTATTAAATTCTAAAATTCTAAAAAATTTCGGTTAATTCGAAAATTAACCGAATTAACCGAAATTTATTCGGTTCGGTTAATATTTTCGAAAAAAAGTTCGGTTCGGTTAACGGTTAAAGAAAAAAAAATTTCGATTAATTCAAAAATAGTAGTTCGGTCGGTTCGGCCACCGAATTAATCGAATGAACACCCCTAATGAAGATGATACTTGGATGATTATTATATAGGGTAAACCATGCATTTATTATCTAAATTATCATTTTTTGTCCGTTTTATTAGTTTAATTTTTGTTTGTTTCAAAACCATATCTGACGTTTAGTTTTCATTTCGTTTTAGTACCCACCGTTAAAAACTTAATGAGTTTAGTATCTAAACTATCAGTTTTGATCCGTTTTAATACCTAAACTTTCAAAAAAAATCAAAATTTAACTTTAAATTTTGAACGAGGTACTAAAATGAAACAAAAACTAAAGTTTTTAACTGCGGGTACTAAAATGAAACAAAAAGCTAAACATTAGTATGGTATTAAAAAAAATTAAAAGTTTAGATACTAAAGTGAACTAAAACTAATAGTCTAGGTATTAAACATGAAATTTATGCTTATTATTATGTATCCAAGGCCCAAGACATGCCTTGATTTGTCCACTGATTTTGTATTACCAGGCCAGATGGTACTTGGTAGGGTTCCCAATTTCACTAGCCCCATTGCCAACCAATGCAAACTCTTGGGAATTGATTTAGCAATTGAGCTAGCAAGAACTCCATTATTTTTCATGGATTTTGTTGTACCTTCCCGGGAGCCCCCCCCCCTCGGTATATTATATTTCTATTGTCGATTTTTATTTATTAAGACTTTTCGAAGTTTCAAAAATCTTCTGTTTCGGAGTTTCATATCCTCCAGATGATTATAGTCTCTTTATTCTATTGACAGACTCATATGATATATCAATTGAATTTATTATATGAAACGGATCTATTTAACCTTTAACTTACAAATAACCATCATGATATTAGGTCTAACACCAATCCGCAAGAGAAAGTGAAAATCATAAAATAATAATCATAAGATCCGTCTTAAGCAAGAATCTTATAGTATTTTCCTTTTATAGTAGTGAGTCTCTCTTATGCCCCACCACTTTCCCTTTGTGTCATTTCAGTCCTACTCTTCCCCCACCTGATGCCACTTATGCCCCCTTTTCACAGTACACCTGACCTCACAAATTTACCTCTTATATTTCAGTCCAGGTTTAACATGTTGGGTGAAAAGTATGAAAATGTGAGTACCTATGAGGCCATTTAAACAATTATTAGGGACTTTAACATGTTGGGTGAAAAGTATGAAAATATGAGTACCTATGAGGCCATTTAAACAATTATTAGGGACTCAAATGAAGATGAAATGAAATGATCAAACATGTTATTCTCATTGCCTTCAAATCTTATACAATCTTAGAAAGCTATGCAGCGGCAAATTAGGCACAGAGAGTACTGGTTCACCTACACCAAACGGACTGGATAAAATTTGGGGGATGAAACAGGGTTTACGACTCTCAGTCGTCGGCTAAAGCGTTCTCGAGGTCTCGTAAAGTCAAGTAAGGGCTAGTGAGTTGCATATCGGAGTGTAGCAGACGGAGTTGAGAGGCTTCCTCTTTGAGCTGAGCATTCTCTTGGACGACCTTGTCGTGGCTCTCCGAGACATGGTTCAGCTTATTGATGAGCTGGTGGTTCTCGTTCCGGAGCCAGACTACCTGAGACCATAGCTCGTCGAGGTGCCTTTGTTTGCGCATACGTGACCTGCGCGCGGACTCCCGGTTTGATATCATCCTCCTTTGCTTCCTCTCGTTGATGACGCATAGTTGTTGCTCGTCAGCCTCGTCGGAGGTCGAGTTGCTGTTGATGCATGATGAATGGGGACTAATGAGTTCCTGAAGTTGAGGCGGGATATAGAGATTGTGCAGGGGGTTCGAGAACCGGCCCAAATCGAATGCCGGTGCCGAATACGGGAACGGATTCGAAGGTGCCATATATTGGAGCCCTGAAATCTCACTAGGCTGCATGACTTGGCGAGAGAAGTGAAGGGAAAACAAGACACTAAATTTTGACAATCAGAGATAATGAAGCACCTAATAAGCTCTTGTTGGAGGAGAAGAGGGTTCTTATAGACAAGAAAAAGATAGCACGGTCCCACTCTTGCAAAATGTAATACAACAGCAACAGTGTGACAATTTATTCGAATTAACGTGAGTCAATAATAGATCTAGAAATTTAAGATTGAGATTTAAAAATTTTACTTTTAAAATAATGAATATGCAGTTGCTCCCCTCTATGACTGCGTACAGCCGTCCCTTCATGCTGATCATGTCTCTTATGCATGGAGTTATGCACATACGGGAAATGGTACTTGTATCATGTCTACTAACATGACATGCATACATGCATGCATGATTGAGGGCTCACATACATGAAACAGGGGGATGCAATTTGTGTTGTGGGTAATCATTTTCAGGTGGAATTATGGGTTTACATCAGAAAAGATTGGGAGTTTGTATATTTCCATTGGGGAGATGTTTTGGCTAAATAAAGCAAAAGGTGAAAGAAAAAAATCAAATCTTTTACTGTTTTGAAGTGGGGATGTGTTATTTCCAAGCAAAGTTGCTTTTAGAAATGGGTTTTACTCAAATGCTTTTAAGCCATACACCTTTCTAACGTAAGAAGTGTGTTTATAATTAAGTATGTGCATGGGTCGAGTTTTTGGTCCACTTGATCCGAGAATAAGAGAGCCTCCACCCGAGACCCGACCTGATATATAACTTAAAAATCGACCCGACCCGAAATAATATTAAAATATTATTTTTATTCAATAAAAATAATAACTTAATTGAAAAAATTTATATATAGAGGGGTATTATTGTAATTATTCATAAATATATAAGGTAAAATTATATATATATTTTTCGAGTCGGGTTGGATATTTTTCACTCTAAACCCGAACCCGACCCGAACATCACACTTAAAAAAATCCGACCTGACCAGACCTGACTCCAATTTTTTTTTATGAAAACCCGACCCGATCGAGTTGGATCTAGTCGGAACCCGTCGGATTCGGGTCTCATACCCATCCATATTTATAATTGCGAGGGTTACATAATATTTAAAGGTAAACTATAAGTTTTATCACTTAATTTTGACCACATTTTTATTCTTATCATTAAACTTTCAAATTGTTTAAGTTTTTGTCACCCTCCATTAACTTTTTTAACGGTGAGATAACCAACATCTTTTTAAAAAAAAATATGAAAAGATTATTAAACTTTCTTTATTTTTGTAAAAAAATATGATATCAAAATTTCTTTAATTTTTTGACGATTAGGCATTTTCTTCCGGATACAAATAGTGAAGGGTGGAAAGGAGGAGATTAAATATATATTTTTTCACGTTGATCGAGTTACAGAGGTTGTATATTGGAGTCATTTTCTCTAGATTCTGTCTTAAGTTCGAGAGTTTTAAGAGATTTTAGAAAAATCTAAGTTGATAGAGTTGTATAAGACAATAAGACGAGTTCATTAGTATCTTACATGCTTAGAGAAGATATTAGAAAATGACGATTCTGATATCAATATGACATAACGATAAAACATTAAGAATTTCATCTCCGTTGAAAAGAAGAAAAAAAACTAGAAAAAGAAAAAGAAAAAATGATGGGGGCAACATGTCACTTCCAAATCAACAAAATATAATCCACATCGGTATAAAATTGATCACGTCAATTTATTGTTTCTAGTTTAATGCTTGAATGATTAAAAATACCATCAAAATTATGTGATAAAATTTAGGGTAAATTACATAAATAATATTCTGATTATAGGGTATTGTTTTGTTGAGTCTCTAATTATTAAATTTTATAAAATAGTCCTCTGACTATAGACTATTTGTTTGTTAAGTCCCTCGATTATTAAAAGTTAAAAATTGGTCACACAACTATTTATATATTCCAAACTCATCTTTTTTTTCCATTAAAAACTAACGGTCGTTTGAGCTGGACGTTAACATGCTGACTGATATATAACAATCATTTGAGATTTTAAGATCAAATTTTATCACATCTCAACCAGATGTTAACATCCAACTCAGATTGACGTCAAATTTTTAATGGAAAATGACGAGTTTAGAACATATGAACAGTCGAGTGACCATTTTGTAACTTTTAATAGCCGGGGAACTCAACAAAGCAACATCATATAGTTGGATAATCATTTTATAACTTTTAATGATAAAAGGACTTGACAAAGCAACATCTTGTAGTCAAAGATCATTTGCGTACTTTACCCTAAAATTTATAATTTACCCAAAATTAAATTGATGTCGATCAACTTGTTTATAAGATTGAATCCGCATAGTTTAGAGAGTTCATAGTGATCTCTTTTGTACCAAAAAGACACTTGCTTGTGGGGATTGTCCTACATGAGGCAACTTTGATATGGATGGATCCTGTTGAAATGTTGAAGACTGCCTGCTGTCTTTATTCTGAAAGATTAATGGCTATTTTATTCAGACAGATAGTCCAAGTGATTCTGGATATTTATTCATTGACAACTCCAACAGTACAATTTGTCAACCACTTTTTAATTTGTAATGTTTTCCAAATATTTACACCACCATTCCTGGGCACAAACAAGACAACAACCCATAAATGCAAATGCTTCATGGTGGGAAATCCTTGTAATATATTGCCATCCAAAATTTACAATTATTTGCACATATCATAATATAATATAATATAATATAATTGTAACATGTCATAATATACTAAAGGTGTCCAATCTATGCATTTTTTTTGAGTTTTAGTGTCCAACGTTTATTTCGTTCTAGTTTGGTGTCTAACGTTTCATTCCATTACTCAAAATGGGTTAAGTTGTGGCAGACCATTAAGTTTGACCTTTAAGTGACACGTGTCACAACCTGGTTATTTTAAAAATTTTATTTGAAAATTAAAAAATTAAAATTATATATATATATATTTTAAAAAAAGAAAACATAAATTTTCAAATAAAACCTAAAAACTTTGAAAACATTCATTTCAACCCCAAAACCCATGTCCGTCGTCGACGAAACTCCACCCGACCTCCCCCGGCGGCCAAAACCCCCATGAAATTGTGATCAATCGACGGTCAATCGGCCTTCTGAATCGCATGGGATCGCGATTTTCGTCTTACAGTTCACAAGGTATAGAACGTTGATTCGTCATCGATCGGTCAAAATTTCTTGGGGATTTTGGTTGCTGAGGGGAGGGGAGGTCGGATAGAGCTTTGTCAATGGCAAAAGTCGACGGCCGCGTGGGCTTAGGGGTTGAAAAGAAGGTTTTCAAAGTTTTGGGTTTATTTCAAAATTTTTGTTTTCTTTTTAAAAATATATATATAATTTTATTTTTTTAATTTTAAATAACATTTTTGAAATTATCAGGTTATGACATGTGTTACTTAACGAGGAAATTAACACCGTTGACGGTCTGGATACATAAATGAGTAACGAAATGAAACGTTAGACTCTAAACTAGAACGAAACAAATATTATACACTAAACTAAAAAATTAACATAAATTAGACATCTTTCGTATATTTAAACCAAAAATAATACGAGAATGACATTATCTTTTTAAAAAGTATAGGAGCTTCGAATGCCTATTTCCCTAAAAATGTAAATAATGGTTCCAAGACAAAAATCCCATGGTGGTAAGGCCGGTTGAGAGTACTATACGGTCAATAATCTCATTAGACAGAGGTAGACCACTCTTTCTTTTCATGTCTCGTGCTTTGCTTTAATTCTCTCTTCTAATTTTTCTCTCATTCCCAATAATTTCATAGTGGGGTTTCACAGTCTAAAGTTGCAATAAATATGTACGTATTTTATGTCACTTGTACTTAACTTTTGTAAATTGTACATTCAGATACATTGAAATTTTCAGGTTGGCAATGTTGTCCCCCAATTAGACCAGATCCTAAGCCATTTGTCGGTATAATGTTAAAATTTTAAGTACTTAATTAGCAAGAACAAAATCAAGATTATAAAAATAAGAGGGTTAAGTTATCTAACTTTGAACATGTGGCATGTATCACACGGTTACTTATTTATATATGATATGTGCCACACCATCACTTTAAATATATAGGACTTATTATATCAACGACAAACGTTGATCGTTAGTCAATTAACGATTCTAGGGACATTTTGTTAATAATTGGAACATTAGGGGGGTTAAGGTGCTCTGAAAAGTACATTAATCAAAGTTACTATTCAATCAAACATTAAAGACATTTTTTTATTTTAAATCATAACTTGAAAATATTTAATAAAACGTCTCTGAGATAAATGTTAACCTCGCTCTTTAATCATATAGTCTAAAGTTATATATCTTTATTCACGAGAATGTAGTATATTTCGTAATACTTCGTCTATCTTTTGAGAGAGTACATTTGATCGGTTCGTCGAACTGCTCATCTTTATTTTCTTATATTCTCTTAGATCATGAGTTTTAAACCTAATAAAATCATTTTCTTTCTTTTCTGGAGCCTCTCTTCCTCTCTTTTCTAAATAAATTAATTATTATTACCAATAATAGATATCTAATTTTGATATATAAAATATAGATGAAATTAATGTTTATTTTTAAATAACCAGGAAATTTCATTTATTAAAAGCCGTATCACAAGCGTCTTTTCAGTTACAAAATAAACAAATACAGTCGTGACTATCATAAAAAATATAATAATGATCGCTTAGTGATAGCATGATAAACAAAAACATTAACAAGTGAAGCAACGACGTACATAAACTGATCACACCAACGGTTCCGATAATTAAACATGGAGGAGAGAAACTTGAAGAAGAACCAAAATGACCAACAGAAAAAGCTATATTCTCTTAACGACAATCACATTCAGTACAGATATGTGATAACCAACGAATCGTCTTGTACAAACAAACAGAGGAACCGAACATCGAGAACACAACCAACTATGAATTCATGTAAAATAATAGACCGAAAAGAAAATCAAATTAAAAACACTACACCTAAAATCTACAAATACCGATAATTATGATATCCTTTTATTAAGAAGGGGCCAAAAGAATATTATTATTAAATTAAGTTAAAACTAACAAAGAAAAACTAATAAAATAAAGAACAAAAAGATTTGGGTTATGCACGGACGGGTATTGATTTAACTGGTTCAACAAACTTTTACTTTTAGGACCGAAGTCACCCTATAAAATTATTACAATTATGATTTCTCTAAGGATTAGACAAAAATATAAAATTTAAAATAAAGTAATGGGAGGCGCATGATAGCTTCAATAGTAGGCCTTTGTTAACCAACGCGCATGGCTGTATAGTGCACCTCCCTATGACCCTATTGCTCAGCCTGTCAACCAATCACTCATGCAATTCAGAACCCTAATTTCCTTTCGTTTTTTTATTAGATAAATTATAGATTTACTCTTTAAAATTTATTTATCATATTTCACTTATTGTACTTTTAATTTTTCAGTTGTTCAACGAACTTTATATATTGACTTTTTTTAACATTTTCTATTATTTTTTTATATGACATGATTTTTTAAATATTATTAAATATAAAATAATTTAAAATAATTACCATCACTTATCGTCATTGTCAATTACCGTTAGCCTTTATAACTAGCGATAGTTCGATCCCAAATTATTCTGAGAGACTCCCTCTGACATGATGAGTACTAATATAATTGTTGTTTCACTAAAAAATGTCCTCAAACCCATAAATCTTGATTGAAATATTTTGGTGTCTTCATTTTCGATTTCCTATTCATGGACTTGAGAGTATGTTCTAATAAAATGGAGGTCGGATTCATAATCAGTGGACCGAGTCAAAGTAACTAATGAAATCTAGGATCGGACGACCACCATCTACGACCATTGGCGATGGTGTCTAACGATGGTGAATAGTGATCATTGAACAATTGGATTTAATTTTATATTTTAAATTATTTTTATAATAAACAATAATACAAATTCCATGTCATAACAGCATAATAATAAAATAACTGTGAGCGACCAAAATATGAGCAATTCGAAAATTCAGCGAATAAATTAAAAAAAATTAAAAGTATAATTAGTGAAATAGGAGAGAGAGTAAAGTTTAGTGAGCAAATTTGTAATTTACCCTTTTATTTTATTAGTTTTCTTTCAAATGCATTTTCAGGTTCCTCAGCACATACACCCGACTGTCCCTTTGTAGCATTCATTTATGCTCCCCATTAAGGCAACCTATGACAATTTTTGTGCAGCCATATCCAAATTTAAACATGGCATGTGAACATTTTGGAGATGTAGTTGTTTTGTGTTTGGGGACTTCCGATCTCCCACCTATTCGATATTATATTTTTTTAGGGTAAACTATACGGATGACTACCAAACTATGGTCAAAAATCATTTTGACCACCGATATTTCAATTTAATCAAAAAGACAATCCAACTTTTGAAATGATTCAATCAAGCCACTATCCGTTAAAAAAAATCGGAGTGTCTGACGTGGCTGTTAGAAACTAACGGCGGGATAGAGGAATGAATTTTATATTATTGTTAATGCCAGCTCGGAAATAATAAAGGACATTTATTTAAAACCCCATTTCATACATAATTGAAAAAAGAGAAATCCTTTTATTTTGTTTAAAACAATTAATGCAGTTAAGGGGGTTTCATTCAGCCGTTTCATTTCATCAGACGAGTGAAATCTCAACCTTTTCACTTCTGAGAATCAAATTGGTTTGTGGGTAAACGCTGGTTTTTTTTTTATTGAGGGAGATTTAGTGTAAAGACTGGTTTGATTTTCGATTCAGAGAGAAAGAAAACTTGTTTTTTCTGGGTAAGAAAATCTTTTTTTAGTTTTAGGGTAAACTTGGTTTTAAGGTAAAATATTCTTATTTTTTTGGCTTTTAGGGGGTGTTTGGATGGGGGAACGTGTGATTCCCATCGGAATGAAATCCACATTCCCCTATTTGGTTAATCCGGGAATCTCATTCCCGGTAATGTAAGATTACTAATAGTGGATTTTTTGGGATATATTACCGGGAATGTCATTACCTCCCTTTCTTTAGGTATTGTTAGATTCCCGGTATTTTGGACTAAAATGCCCTTAATTTTTTTTTAAATATCATTTTTATGTCATTGAATAATAAAAATTCTACGAATGTTAAATTACAAATTTATCCTTAAACTATTTTAGATTTACAAAAAAAATCTATAATTAAAATTTTAAATGAAGTTCAGGGGTTAAATTAAAATTTTACTCTTTCATTAAAGCTTTTTATATTTTCATTTTTGTAAAAAAAATTATATAAATTTTATGAATTTAAATTTTTTAAAGAAAATATATAAATAATTTTCAACTTGTTAAAAAAAATATATAATAAGGACAATTTGGTCAAATATATATTCCAATAAGTTTTTATTCTTTTAACCAAACACGGTAATCTTACATTCCTGCTAAGCTAACCAAATACAAAATACAACATTCCTAGTAATCCTATTCCCTAGTAATTTTACATTCCCACTGGTAATCTTCTATTCCGTGAACCAAACGCACCCTTAGGGTAAACTTGGTTTGATCGGAAGATTGTGAGAGTATATTTAACATCTTATTTTTATGGGTTTAGGTAAACAATGATTTTATCGAAGAATGAGAAGTGACATTCATCGCGAAGATAAAGAATCCTTAAAGCAAAGATATGGTAAGTACTTAAAGCATGATTTTAAATGTTTATGGTATTAAAAAGCCCTAAAAACAAGAGTATTTTCTTCCGTTAAAACCCTAGATATATCTTTAAGGATATCTTTTGTTTAAAAAAGATTTAGGAGTTTCTTATGTTAAAATCATATATATATATCATATGTGTACTATATATGGGTTTACCGTAGATAGTATGTTTGGGATCTTACTGTTGCATACACATGGGTTTATGAATTTGCATGAAATCTGTGAATAGATAAAAGTGCATGCCTCCACATGATAAGATTCTGATTATATTTGTCTGTTCATATCACTTTTGCAGTGCACATTTATAAATATTTAACTTTTCAATTGTCTCTTTTGATTCATATTGATAGTATATTTAGTTACATATTGAAATCAATAATTGATATGATAATGATAATTTGCAAATTTTTGTTAGTATATTTAGTTACATTTTGCGATTCAATAATAATGATAATTTGTCATGAACATATATGAACTCTGGGAAATTTACAATTGTTGTGTATCATGGAGGATTTTTTGTTAGGAGACCAAGAGTGGAGTACACTGACAGGCTAGTAGACTACTTTGATAACTATGATTATTATGAAATGTCCATGTTTTCAGTTGCTGATATGATAAACAAATTAGGAATTAGGTATACTCTTAAGATGTTTTGGCAAGTGTCAGATAATCCAATAGAGGTGAAACAACATCAAACTGATAATGATATCCTTTAAATGCTTAGGGTTTTACCTAGTGACCATCATGTTCACATTTATTTGGAAGAAAATATAGGAGATAATGAGCATAATCAATAATGGGTTAAACCATATGAAACTAAATTTAATGATGCTGACCAACTTGAACTCAAAATTAATGACGGTGAACCAGTTGAACCTGAAATACACCAAGCTGAACGACTTGAACCTGAAATTAATGACGCTGAACTTGAAAATAATGAGTATGAATAAGAAGATTATGAGTTTGAAGCCCCACAATCTAGCATTAATAAATCTGGATTTAATGATAGTGAAAATGGGATTGAATATTCAAAAGATGATCAGAAGATAAAGCTTGTGATGTGCATGTCGGGTTGGACAATGATCAAATGAGGGTTGCGAGTGACTTTGAAAATGGACCTTCTGACTCATTGTACAGTGCATATGAGTCAAATTCTAATAATGAACATAGGAAGACTAGATACCTTGAATTTAATAATGCCACAAATATTCCTAACCCTAAATTAAAGGTTGAATTGATCTTTACTGACAAGATAATATTGAGAGAGACAATTAGAATATATGGCATTAAGAATATGTACAATGTCAATTTTAGAAGAAATGACAAAAAAAGAATCCAAATGAGATGTCAGGCAGGGTGTCCTTGGGTTTTATAGGTCTCTCCAATTAGCCCTAAATATCCTAGTGATGGTACTTGGAAAATTAAGTCACTAACTGATGAACATACATGTCTTAAGGGGTTTAAATGCTAATATAACTGCTAAGTGGATAGCAAAACAGTATTTATAAGCTTTCCATGTTGACCCAAATTGTTTTGTTAAATCCCTTAAATAAGATCTTCGCAATGAATATGGCATGATTGTATCTACATCCAAGTGTGCTAGAGCTAAGTTCATAGCCCTTGCAAAGTTGCATGGTAATCACGAAGAATAGTACACCTAGCTGTATGATTACCTAAGTGAGGTTAGGTACACAAATCCAGGGACCACGATTGTTTGTCACTTGGATGAGAAAGTTTTCAAGAGGCTTTACATATGTATGCAAGCAATGAAGGATGGCTTGAAAGAAGGGTGTAGGCCCATTATATGTCTGGATGGGTGTCACTTAAAAGGGGTACTATGGGGTCATCTTCTAGCTGTTGTTGGGGTTGATGCATCTGACTCTATTTATCCATTAGCCTTTGCAGTAGTAGAGAGTGAGAATCACTCGTCTTGGTGCTGGTTTTTAGAACTATTGGGTAATGATTTGGAGTTGAATGAGTCTGATAAATTGACATACATGATTGATAGACATAATATATTTATTCTAATGATTTAAAATTTCTGTAGGCTTTAAGATAGTTTAAATTTGTTTCTAATATTTTATTTTGGTGTGTATAGGGGCTGATGGAAGTTGTGGCATAATTATACCCCAATTCAGAACATGAAACATGTGTGAGACACTTATATTCTAATTTTAAGACCAAACTCATCATTTTTCCGTTAAAATTTGAAGACATTTTGAGTTGAACGTTAACATGTCGATTGTGATATAATAAAATATGATCTTAGAGTCTCAAATGACTATCATATCTTAATAATCATGTTAATGTTTGGCTCAGATGACTGATAACTTTTTAACTAAAAAAGAAGAGTTAAAACATAATAAATAGTCGGGTGACCATTTTGTAACTTTTGATAGTCGATGGACTCAACGCAACAACAATCTATAGTCAGAGGACCATTTTATAACTTTTCAAGGAACTTAATAAAATAATATCCTATAGTCGAGAGACCATTTGTGTACTTTACCCTAATAAAGTTATATTGCCAGTTAAAACTAAAGAAAATAAAGATAAAGTTAAGAATAATCAAATTCAAGTCATCTTTTTTTTTTTTAAAAAAAAAGAAGGGCCTCGTTAAAAACTCCTTCTTGTCCTATAAGGGGAAAAGGGTGCCCAACAAATATATTACCCAAAATCAATGTCATTTGATACATCAAACTAGATAACCTCGGGACAAACCGAGTCAAAAAATATGGTACGCCTAGAACTAAGAGGCTAACGTGTGAGCAACCTTATCACAATTACACTCAACATAAACAACAAAAGATACATGAGTAGCTAAAATATCCCGCGCTTCTTACAAATGGAAAACAATAGTGGACAAGTCATCCATACCACCATTAAGCTTAATAACAACCATGGTAAAACTCGATTCAATAACCACTTGAGACCACTGGTTCTTGATCGCAAACTTTAATCCAACAATAACAATGTGAATCTCTGCGAGACCTACCTCCCTATAAGACGGAGATGCCATAGCTATACCTCCTAGAGGTAACCCAACAACATTTGTCATATCTCATCTATAAGTCATGTCAGGTTGTATTTCTAGGGCTCAATCTCCTGTGCATAAATACAATCTTTTAATGTGACATAAAGTAGGTATACATGATCTTCCATCTAAATATAATCGTTAAATCTATTCAAATCTTTCAACCAACGAGTAGTCATCATAACCCCTATAGTATACGGAAAGAAGGCTTCTTCTTCCTTTCTCTCTCTTATATTCTTTAAATCTTTAAAATCAAACGACGTAAATCATTGTAATTCGATCATGGACTACTTACAGCAGCTATTTACCCAAATTAAAAAGGATAAATAATCTACTGTCACTATTACACTACTTTATTCTTAATTTAACAAAACATTATATATAAATCAAAAGCTAAGTTAAAGGTAGCTTTTACCTTTTCTTTTTTTTACCTTTTATGCTTTTTTACGAAAATTTTGGAGGAAAGGGAAGTCGTGGTTGGAATGGAATTTACTTTCTTTCGATGAAAAATACATTAAACATTGTAAATAGGAATGCCATTGTCTTTCTATCTTTTCATTTCCTTTGTGATAACATTAATTTTACAGCCGCAAGTGTTGAACATTAATTTATCACTAATACTTAATGTCACATTTAGATTATTAGACCATGGTCTTAGTGACTTTCATCGTCCGATATGACATAATTGATCAAACTTTGATCCAAATATAAATCATAATTCAATTAATCGAGGTTAGGAAAAAAATAAAAAAAATATTAAGTGCACCAGTGCATTTTACTACCGCGAAAAGAATTTATATTTGAAGATGATATTGTTAGAAATAATAGTCATAAATAAGGATGGATATGGGTCGAGTTAGATTAGATTTTTGACTAATTCGACCTGATTATTACATCCCTCCACCTGTCACCAGACTCAATTTGGATTTAGGAAGACTACATCGACCCGATATTGGGGGTAAAAACCTATAGCCGACTTGATTCAACACACATATAAAAAATCTTATTTTTTTTCAAAAAATTAGAGACCTAATTAAAAAAATAGAAAGAATGATATTATTATAATTATCTCTAAATATTTAAGGAATAATTATCTCTAACTTGAACTTTAAAAAATGATCATACAGGATCGAGTAAGAACCCATCGAGTCTGGGTCTTATACCCATCCTTGATCATAAACTCTGAAGATGAATAGTAAAATAAATGCAAAAATGGAAAAGCTAGGGTCATCCATGGCCATATACATTGAGGCGAAAAAGTGTTGGACAAAAGTAGGGCTAGTTTTGGGGCAAGCAAAAATGGGTGGGTAGCAAGGTGCATGTTGAGAGCCACAAAGGAACAAAGGATGCTTATATACTTATCAACAAAATGCACTAATGTCATGGCACCTGCACCAGGTGCCAACATTTTCTTACTTATAATCTTTCTTTATTTCTTTCTTTTCAAAGCTCAAAATGATTGAAGAAATAAATCACGAGCCCCCATCTTCTTGAACATATATGTGCGTGCGTGTATGTGTACAGCCCTAAATCACATAGGGGATGCAAATCTTGAACCAAAGGATCATAGACCTTTTTCTAGGGTTGTAGGGGGGATTGAGTGCTTTCTTTTGATTATCTTCTTAAGGACACTACTAATTGGTTCAATCCATGGTAGATAGGGACATTATGAGATCCCCCCAACCCCAACATGGTAGATATGGATGTAACTCCATTATGTACAAATATAATATTTTTTTATTACATGTATAAATATAATATTATGATATTAACAACAAACTAATTGGTTAATTAACTTAATTAAAGTAGATGGGGAAAAGTGAGTGGATTGAATCAACTTGACTTGCTTTTGACCCAGGTTATTCAAAAGCTCATTTACAGCAAATCTTGCTAGTTAAACATTTCCCTATTTTACATTAGTTTAATTTCCAAATGATGTAAAATCAAAGGTTTGGTTTAGTTTTAGAAAATATATTTCATTTTTATTTTCTTAAACAATGGAATCAGTTGGTCTAGTGAGATGAGACAATAGATCCATTAAAACAATGTTAGAGTTTTGAATTTTGACTCTTGTGAATAGAGTAAACAAGGTTAGGAGAACCGTCCTCATATTGTGCTTTGTGGTACAAACGAATTAGTCGATTAATAGATAAGGTATAAGTGGTTATATCAAAAATAGATAAATTTAAGAATAAATTATATTGGTAATCATTAAACTTTTAGGATGCTTTTATTTTAGTCATTAAACTTTTAAAATTTGCATTATAGTTACTAAACTTTTTATTCGCTTCCATTACAATCAGTGGTGTTAGCTACCATTAAGAAACGCTGACACGACACAATAAAGTTTTCTTTCTAAAAGAAGTCATAATTTTAAAATTGGAAACTGCCACAAGGGTTGATTTTTGATTAACAGGCGGTAATCGATCAATCCCAATAGTGGGAAAACTTTGCTTAACTAGAAGATCAATTTTGTTAAGCTAATCCAAGGTTGACAATGAATGATTGATTTTTTTTTTGCTTTATGTTTTTTATTGATATTTGAATAGATTAGAAGGTTTTTTTATGAGTTTGAATCAAAAGAAAGAAAGAAAGAAAATAAGAGTAGTCTGGTGATATTTTTATCAGATAAGTCACCAAATGGTGATAGAAACATCGATGAAAGGAGATGACAATCAAATAAAAACTAAAAACTATTTTTTTATTTACCACTTAACCTTTATATCAACTTGAAACCAAACTATATTAATCTTCTGACCAAACAAAAGCTTCCCACTATTGGGATTGACTGACGGCCACTTCGTTAATTGACAAATTAACCTTTGGTGTAGGTGCCAATTTGGAAAATTATGGTTTTTTAGGGAAAGAAGACTTTAATATGCCACACAAACATTTCTTAATGGTAGCTAACAATGGTAATCGTAATAAAATCAAATTAAAAATTTAATTACTATAATGTTGTAATACCCCAAAATATTGGCTAGTAGTTTTAGGTTTACCTGAGAGGTATGTGGGCCCTGAGAATTTTATGATTAAAGTCGTTGGACCATGTTGGGATTATAGCTGGGTTGTAATTGAGCCCAATTAGCCATAAAATGGGATTTTTGGATATAAGGCAAAATGTGAAGGACTAAAAGTGTGATTCTATCATTTTGGAAAAGATAAGGGTTTTATATCCTCCTCCATCTTCTTCTCATTGTTTCATTTCTCCATATTTTCTTCTCTCCCATTTTCCTCTCTAAGTGCCTAGCTCAAAGTTAAGTTTTTGAGAACCTTTTTCACTTCTTCTAAGCTTCAATTTCGTCCTTAATCCCTTTAGCAAACTTTTTTTTATGATTCAAACTCTTAGGTTCTTTTTTCAAGAAAAAGTGGGGGTTTTCCAACCAAGTCTTGGAGAAAGGTGATAGCTAGGTAAAAAAGCTTCATTTCAAGATTCTTTAACTAAGGTAGTGTATTTCTAATCCTTTATACTTGATTTCATGATTTGATGACGTATTTAGAGTAAAACATGTGTTTTTATGTCAATGTATGACCCTAATCAACTTCCTAAAGCTTTAGCGTATGATTAGGAACCAAACTATGACCTTTGAGATGATTTCATGATTTGATGATGAATTTAGAGTAAATAATGTGTTTTTATATCAATTTATGACCCTATGTAACTTCCTAAAGCTTTAGCACATGATTAGGAACCAAACTAGACCTTTGGGTTAATTTTGGGTGTTTTCCTAGCTTAAATAAGACATTTCTAGGTTTGAGTATCGCTACTAGATGAATAGTATCAATATTGGATGAACTAGATGAGTTTTGGGTGAAAATAGCTAGGAGTATCGATATTGCTAGGGAGAGTATTGATACTCAGGGTATACAATATTTATATTGGGCCAAATTTTCAGCAACATAAGTCATTTTTTATATCGATACTCATAGGGGTATCGATACTTGATGCTAGGGTACCGATAATACAAGTAGAGTATCAATACTACCCACTTTAGATGGTTAGATTTGACATTTTTAAGGCCCATAAGTGCTAAGAATGATTCGTAATGGTGGAACTTAGTCTGCAGGAACACAAAGGGCCAAAAGGGCCTAGAAACACTCGCAAGAGTGGGTTACAACCGAAGTAACCATACTAAGCGAAATACTTCTGAGTATCTTCAATCAAACATGTATTGAGTAATCATGAATGAAGAATTATTCCAAAAGATATGCCAACAACTGAGGCGATGAACGATGTGACTAACGTGATAGAGGAAAGTGAGTACTACGCGAATACCTATAATCAATTATGTGTAAGTTACCCTATCGGTTCAAGGGCAAACCGATAGGAAGTGTGATAAGAACGAGTTTTTGTCAATGAACTATCCCCGAATTGAGTATTGGGCTAGTTATAATATACAAATAGGTAGCAATGATTATGAATTGCCTTAAGGGCATAAAACACTAAAATACTATTAAGCTTTTGCATAACGTTCTAGGAAAAAAATGATCGAGATAGTAGAAAGTGAGAGAACGATCTCACCTACTTGTGTTGTAATTGATAATAATGACAAGATAACCACGAGAAATAATATATGTGTGTGATAACCATAAGAATCTTATGAGGTAATATTTCATAAGACTTATGCCTTTGTTAGTCGCTCAGGAAACGATAAGGATACCCGAGCTACTTGTATGCATAATGATCGTCTAAAGTATATGTATGTGAAATATCCAGATATATCTCCAGCAGTGTTAAGGCACTTTAGTGTCAGTACTAATGCACTTCAGTATTAGTGCTCAGGCACTCTAGTACCAGTGCTAAGGCAGTTTTGTTATTCGATGGCAATGCCACTATATATATTTATTTATTCAATATTTTTCTATGTCTCATGTTTATTGCATTCTGTCATTGTTTGGTTTTGATGTTAGAGACCCAATGTATGTATACTCATGGCAAGTCTCTTAGTAGAAGACTAAGGGAAGAATGAAGCTTAAACTATAGCGATAAAACCTTGAACCTTAAGTAGGTAGCACTTGATTAAAATCATGCATGTATCTACTGCTTATTACCATGTCTTCTAGAATGCTTATGTTTATGAGATTCATATACTGGTATAGATTAACAATTATACTGATGAGCTTTGTAAGCTTAGTGTTCGGATGTTTTCGTTCGCATGTTATTAGCTTCAGTCATTCGAAAAGCACCATCGCAGTAGGGTTGCCAGCATTTCCTTACTGAGTATTGTATGGATACTTTAGTGGACATGTGTATACATAGGACCCTTTTGTATTTTGAGTTGTAAACTTTATATTATATTATTTGATTTAAAACTATGTGTCAAGGAGCTCTGATTTATGAAAAGATTTTAGAACTATTTTGGATGTCTATTGTGGTAATCATATAATATTTTGAAATGGAAATAAAATCAAGTTTTCAATTTAGTGGTTAGCCACCTCGATGATTCCGTGCAACACTTAGATTACTGGTTTCAAAGACTAAAGTGAAAACACCCTAAAAATTCAAAGACTGCTAGTATAATTTACCCTAAAGTTAATACCAACCATATTTTTCAATTTCTAAAAAAAAGTTATTTTCTAATAGGATAACTAGAAAATATTTTCATAAAGTAAATGGAGTGTTAATTTCCTCGATATTTTAAGCCATCTTTGCGATTAATGTAGCTGTTTAGGGTGTGTAGAAAAAATTTAATCTAAGTGACTCGTTCTGTTGATCTGATCCAAAAATGTAAACATTGAATTTGCCTTTTAATTTTCTGGTAATTTGTAAATATCTGAAAAATAGATAATCAGATTAAATATTAGTGTTTAAATTCTAATTTCGAATTATCCAAAAATTCAATAAAAAATGAGCTTTTAGAGTCTAGATAACCTCTTGCCCAATAAGTATGTTTATTTTGAACTTTTTGAATGTTGAACTTAAGAATTATGATGTTTAATTGTTTATTGTGTATGAATAATTATATATGATATGGTAGAGATATAGAGGATGTTGTGTAAACTTATAAAATATAAAATTTAAATTTATTTTTTAAATTAAATTTTATGTTCGGATTCAAGTAACGTTCTAAAAAATTAAACATGAATTTGGATTACAATTTTAGTGATCCGAATTTTCTGGTATCCAAAATTTTGTATTAAATAATGTATGGTATAAAAAATGTACAAACCCCTTATAGGTGTTAGAGATGGAGAAACGTTTTGAGATTATTTGAAGCAAAATCATAAGGGGGTGTTTGATTGTGAAAATGATCATTATCAGGGAATAATTTTTTTCGGAATTGCTAAATTATTATAAATAGTATTTTTTTTTTAGTTAAAATGATAGGAACATAATTTACCTTCGAATTTTTAAGTATTACACATTTTTTCATATAGATTATTCTCAATTCTTATTATTCGTGTTTTATTGAAAAGTATAAACATAATAATAATATAAAAAGAAATTAATTTAGTAAAATATTAATAAATTTGAGTAGTTAAATTATTTTTATATTTTTAATATCTAATATATTAATTATTTATAATTTTTTGAGGTGAAAAAATGAGATTATTATAAAATATAATTATTTAAAATAATATCTAACTTTCAGTAATTAAATAAATGAATCTTTTGCATTAAAAAATAATATATTTATCCATTTGAGACCACAATACTATTATTTTTATATTATATTTTATATAAATAAATATGATACTTATGAAAAATATTTTAAAATATAAGTTTCATATATTAATTATATGTTAAATGTATATTTTTCCTCGAAAGTCAGATACTGTAACGATTAAAATATTTTTTTATAAATTTTCATTTAGATATTTATAATTTAATATTAAAGTTTAGCTTGAAAAAAAGTATATACCACAAGGATACTTTGATGAACTATGGATCCGAGTAATTTTATATTCTTCAAACCAAACATTGTAATGTTTCATTCCCGCTAAACAAAACAAATAAGGTAATATGATATTCTTATGGTAATGTTACATTCCACTAATCTTATTCTCAAAGGTAATCTTACATCATGTGAACCAAACGCCCTCTAATGATAAAGTATATAAGAGATCATTGAATTATAGGGAAAATGTTTTGATCATTAGACTTTTTAAAAGTTACAAAATGGTCATTAAAGTTTTTGAACAATTATGAAATGATCATTAAACAGATTAACTTTTACAATTAATTATGATATTATTGTTATCATCATAAATATTTTTTTTGAATTTATTACTGGTATTCGATCTATTGATCGATTAGTTTAGATCGGATATTGTAGAGACGAGGAAGACCCTTACAAACCAGTTTACTTCATTCGCAAATGCTAGGTCCGAACTTGGGGGTGTTTAACAATTAAAATAATTATTTTAATACAATTGAGTGATACCAAAACTTTAATGAAAATGGATAAGAAGTTGATGAGTGGTAGAGTCCCTTACCTTTAGGAAAGCAGGATGGTCCAACTTGGAGGGCTGTTTAAAAATTGCACACCATGGAATCGACAAACAACAAAAGTATTGCGGACAATCAACAAAGGTAAATCCGTAGTCGCCATGTCAAGACAAAACCGACTGTTTTCCAATCAATCTGCTAAACTTTTGCAACTAAAGACTGCTTTCTTCTTCTTTTTTATCCGCGCCGGTGGATATGGTTTCATCCGCCACTGAGGTATTTGGTCGTTATGTAACGATAATGGGATCGTCCGAAATTGTTATTGTACGATTGTAATACCTGTAGTGACAGTAATAATATATGTTATATCAACAATCGTGATGAACACAACGCAACCAAAGATACGATCGAAACCGTAATTTAAATCCCTGGAGGAGAGTTACTTGATGGTAATGGAATCGCAGATGATGCAAAGATGGAAAGCAAGGAAAGTATAGTGTTAGACTTGGAGAGTGATTAAAATGTAGGGTAAACTACGCATTTAGTATCTGAAACTTTCAGTTTTGGTCCGTTTTAGTACTTAAACTTTCATTTTTTTTAAAAGCATACCTAACGTTTAGTTTTCATTTCATTTTAGTACTCACCATTAAAAACTTAAAGCGTTTAGTATTCAAACTGTCAATTTTGGTCTGTTTTAGTACCTAAACTTTTATTTTTTTTTTCTCAAAACTTAAAGTTAAATTTTGAATGATGTACTAAAAGGAAACAAAAACTAAAGTTTTTAACGATAGGTACTAAAATGAAACAAAAATTAAATCTTAGGTATGATTTTGAAAAAATAGAAAGTTCAAGTATTAAAACGGGCCAAAACTGATAGTTTGAGTACTAAACGCATAATTAATTCTAAAATGTATTATATGTTCAGAATATTTCTTAATATATTAACAACGCGCATACACCTGCAGACAGAGAACCCATAATTCCTAGGGAGAACACTTACTTTAACCACTAACGTCATTTGATGCTAGTTTTAAGATCATGTGGATTAAAGTAACACTAACTGACACAAGAATAAATCTTTAATGGTAATTTAATGGACCTTAATTTATATTTGATTCGAGGTGAACAGATAATTTATTTTGATAATTTATTTATTTTTTCAAGAATGTGATAAATAATAAAATTACACGTGTTTTATTTTCTTTTGTATTATACTATCAATTAATAAATATCTTTAATGGTAATTTAATGGTTCAATATCATCTTTCCTCTTTTGATACTTCATATATAATTCAACAATCTCTATTTTTCTTAAAGTATTTGATAGATAGGATTGTAAACTAAAATTAACCATTATTCAAAATTCTAATTTATGTGATTAACTTTAATTGACATCACTCAGATAATATGTTATAATTAACTTAAAATAAATTTTAGGGTAAAGTATAGTAGTGGTCATAGAACTTTTCTAAAGCTTGCATTTAGGTCCTCCAACTTTTAAGTCTTGCAATACAGTCCTCCAACATTTAGTCCGTTTGCAATATGGTCCCCGGCATAAGCGGCCGTTTAACGCCGTTTGCAATATGGTCACTGAACTTTTTAGGCGCTTGCATTTAGGTCCCCCAACTTTTAAAACTTGCAACACAATCCTCAACCCAATTTTTTTTCGATCTCGAATTTCTTTTTTAACATGTGCATTAATGGCCTACCCTTTTAACATATAATTGCTTCTAATGCTCCATGTTTAATGTTCATCAATAGCCAAACATGATGAGAATCTAAAGCATATAGCGGAACTAAAATCATAAGACCCCATAATTCTTATAAATTCATGGCATGTCAGCAATAAAAGACATTGTAAAACATAGAGGACATTGCAACAAACATATATATGCTAGAAATGAAGGTGCAAATGTGCAATGATCGGGCAACATATCAAGTAGTTGCTCGAAATATACTACCTCGTCATGATGCCTTTCGAGTTGTGTGCATGCAGAATTGTCTTCTAAAGTTATAATTCAATACAGATTCAACTGTAAAATTTTCAAAACATGTAAAAAAATTCAATTCGTTCATGATATATCAGTCCCATAATCAACTTTTAAAACTTATTAAAAAGAATACGAGCTCATAGGACATCGAAAATCACAGGTCGGATCAATATAATTCCTAGTAAACTAGTATCAACAGTCTCTCGGATTGAGCATGGCGATTTCACTATGTCGATACTCACAACCAATTCCCTGATTTAAAGGAAGACCAAACAAGAAGATAAAAAAACTTAGCTTAGGACCCTCTTTCCCTTATATTCTGATGGACTGAATATATTTCATAAGGAGTACTAAAAGTTTTGATTAAGAAGAAAGAAAGAAATTAAATAGTTTTGGTTCAAAACTAACACTAAATATCCAGATCCTTGACATGTGATTCCAGAAACATAAAAATTTCAACAAAAAATACACAATGCGAGCTGAAAATTGGAAAGTGAGAAAGAGGAAAAACTTACTTTCGGATAGCCCAAAAGAGAAAATAAATACCTTCTTGGAAGTGAGTGGAAAGACTAAGAAATAAACGTAATCGGTGTTGCGTTCCAGCAATTCTTTCTCCATTTTTTCTTTGTAAATAAAAAGCTGAAAGTCAGAGCACTACTTGGGTTTACAATTTTACATGGCGGAAAACTGTAGAACAAAAACCAACGAGAGTGCATGTGAGCGAAATAGACTAAAAGGTGAAGGCGTTGTTTAGGATTTCATTATATTTGATCATTTGTTGGAAAATCTTTAACCACAAGGATTAAACGAAGAAATTATTATATGTCCTTTATACAAAATAATTCCAGCTTTGTTGGTGACTTTCAACAATGATACTTAGTTCATCTTAGTAGTATTTGTCAACTCTGCATTTATAACCCCATTTTTTTCTCACAAGCTTTTCATCGAACATCTATGCTTCACCTGAGATGACTCGTATATAACATTACACCTTGAATCGTGGATGGTCCCGATAGTCCCTTGGTCGGGTCTTCTCTCAATGAACCCTTATTCAAGTCAACACCTCCACAAAATTCAAAGTTAGATTAGAATTTCCCATGCATCCCGATTGAAAAGTTGTGCTGGAAATGAGAAGAGAGAAACAAAAAAGGAAATTCAAGATCAAAAAGGAATTTGGGGTTTAGAATGAAATTGAGGATTGTGTTGTAAGTTTTAAAAGTTGGGGGACCTAAATACAAGTGCCTAAAAAGTTCAGTGACCATATTGCAAACGGCGTCAAACGGGCGGTTACGTCGGGGACCATATTGCAAACGGACTAAATATTGGAGGATTGTATTGTAAGTTTTAAAAGTTGGGGGACCTAAATGCAAGCATTAGAAAAGTTCAGTGACCATTACTATACTTTATCCTAAATTTTATTTTATAAATACAAATTAACATAAAATACAAGTATCAAATAAAGAGTTCTCATGTTAAAAATAAAATGTAGTTATAAATCGAGTCAAAATATCTCCATTCAGTTACTCCTACATATCAAATTCAATTAGATTAAGTTTCTTATCGATGATGTTGAATTCTAAACATTAAATGATTGAACGGTTAAGAGTTGAAATTGAATCTAAATGATAAGATTGAGAGATACGTTCTATCATAAACATACACCAATAATTATATATACTCGATTGAACTCATATCTAACTCAACATTAAATGACCCAAAGGTCTTTAGGTTGATCAGACTTGAAAAATGACAGATCTGATATTGACTTGAATCGATAATGGTCAAATTTGACATCCGATCCAACTTGGAATATAATACACTTAAATTAAATCCACATTAAATTCAATTCGACCCAAATCAAACTTAAATCAAATATAATCCAATCTAAAAATAACCCGACCCAATCCAAATCCAAATCCAAATCCAAATCCAAATATGATTCAAAATGAGTCCATTCTATAAGTTCATTTTTTAATGTTTTCTAGTATTGTTCCGACATTTATTGTATGAACTGGGCTTTTTGTTATTTGTTCATGATTCGAGTCAACAAAAGATAGAATAATTAATCTTAAAAATAATACAAATTAATCATAAAAAATGAAAAAAAGTAAGTTATAATACAAATTCAAAGGGTAAAATATAATTAATCACAAAAATGAAAGGATAATATCAAAATAAACTAAAATTAGCAGACCTTATTTAATAATTATTCATGTGGTTTTTAATAATAAAAATAGAAAGAACAATAAAACCCCTAGGAATGAAACATTGCTTCTTCCCTAAACAAAGATAATTGATTATGGTGGAGAATAAATTAGTATTTATATTTATTTAAATAAAAGTTTAATATTTTAAATCAATTCAAATTAAGGTTAATATTTTTGAATTTATTTGAATAAAATAATTTATTATATTTTTTTAGAAAAAAAATAAATTTTGAGATCTAATGTGTTTCGAAATTAATGTGAAAGTTGAATTTTTTTGGCATCGTTTAGGTGCATTCTTTTTCCTCCGTTTAGGATTAAGGAAGTTTTATAACGAGGCCCTACTAACGATGATATATTTTATATGACTTTATTTATCAATCATACAAAATTCTTTTCAAAAAAAAATATAATAACACCTTGTTATTTCATAAATAAAAAAAGTACGCCTTGTTAATGTCGGTAGTTCTGTTGTACGACAACCTTAATATATGACTAATGAAAGGTCCTACCGGAAATGTTAATATTTTTTAACATTTCCGATAAAGCGCTACATAAAGCATTATTTTTTAAAAGAAATATTAATTTCGCTAACTAATTTTCAGTAAAACCCAATATTAATATTTCCGTAAAAATATATTTTAAGTAGCGCTTTACCGGAAATGTTAAACATTTTAGGTAGTGCCCAATATTAACATTTTCAATAGAAAAAAATAATGTTTTAAGTAGCGTTTTACTGGAAATGTTAAAAAATATTAACATTTTCGATAACTTATTTTTTAGCCGTATATTAAAACTGTCGTGCTTGAGACATCCCTAGTAATGTACAGAAATCAGCCGCCAAATGAAACTCGGGGTCGAAGTCAAACAACTTTCAAGCGTGCAGCCTTAGTTCGCGGTATTTGAATGCAAATTACTATCTGCATTCTTCAAAATAATCATTTACATTTTTTATTTTATAAGCTCATGCACTGCCTCTGCCATAAAGATTGGTATAAATCTACATTTGATAGCATTAATGGATTGATTGTTTTCCTGCATTAAGTCATGCTTAAAGCTCCTGCAAAAAGTTTGCTCTTTTAACGCCGCCTTCATCTTTAACCTGTGTCTTCTTCTTCATAGTTATAAGCTCAACTCGGTCTGAGAATGCCTTTCGTTTCTATTTCAGAGCGGTTATGCTTGAAAGATGACTAAACCTAAACGACAATGTCGAACAATTTTGCTTCGTGTCACATGAAGAACATGAATTTAGGTCGCTGTTAGACTTCAGAAGACTATTGTGTTGGATTATTATTGTCTTTCGTTCTCCAAATGGCCTGTGATTGTGCGAAAAACTTGGTCATCGACATCGATATTCTGTCGATCTTCTTACGAAACCAATCTAATGACTTAAGGTTAGTTACTGATTTTAAGAAACGCATTGTACCTAGTTAAGATTCTTTGATGTCTTCGAATATATTCTTTTTCAATCTGTAAAGTTAGAAACTGAAGCAAGTGGCCATTTGTATCTCTCACAGAAGGCAATAAAAATTGTATCTTTATACAAATGTGATCTGATTTTTGTTTTTAGATATTTAAACTTATGTTACTCTGGTTGAAATGGCCTCTTGTTCTTGGATTCAAACTATCATGATTGGATGGATGATGAGATCTCCATTTTATGTAAGAAAGTTGCATTCACCATTGTTGCATGGCAAAGTCAGCCGATGTGGTTTGTCTGATGGATTCTGAACTAATAGTTTCAATTTTGTTGTATCTCTTCCGAATCCCTTCCTGAAATCAATCTCTTACTATATTCTTTCGCCTGCCTATTGAGCGTTGAGGTCTCCGGAGTCCCTCTGAACCTCCTAAGTTACATATCTACCGGAGTTCCTCGAAACCTCCAAAGCTCCATAAACTTTAGTCAGTTGTAGTCCCTGAAGAGACTACTGACAGTCTCTCGTGATCTGTAATCTATTTTATGATAAATAGATCTATTTAGTCTGTCAACCTACAAATAACCATTATTACCTTTAAGTTTGACACCAACACTAAAAGTCAGTATATAATTGATTGTGCAAGGCTAATGGAAGGATATTCTTTCTCTTGGTCTCTCTATCTTGAACTTTCCCCATATCTCTCATCTCTTTTAGTTTGTTAGATCATCGAAGGTAATTTTTGTTCAAATAAAAAGAGCTAAACCGTCAACAACCGCTACTACCCAATATTCTCATAAAAAACAACTTCAAGATATCTTAATCCAACTTCTATTGTTCATGTTGCACTTGTAGGAGTAGTTACATTTTAGGTACTTTTAAGTGTAATCCAAATGCTAATGTTATGGTCACAACTAAGTTGGTACTTGATCAACATTCAAGATTGTTTAGAAGATGTTTTAAGTAGAGAAAAAGATGTAATAAAGGATATTAAAAATAGGGTTAAATAGTGATTTGATCTTTAAACGGCTTTAATGTACGAACCAATTGCGACGTTTTAAAAAAATGCCATTACAGTCCGCGTCGTAGTGGCGTTCACATATAAACACCACCGTATATCAATCTATCGTGGTGTTTTTAATACAATCACCACTAAAAGTACAAGAATATTGTAGTGCTAGTCCATAAACGCCGTTAATGTTTCCATTTTGTGGCATTTTATCCATAAACGCCGCATTACGTAAAATATTAGTGGCCTTTGGACTAGAAACGCCATTAAATGTGCCACTAAAAATCTGTTTTGATGTAGTGCTTCCTTCAACTTTAAATCAAAACAACATTCAAACCAACGAGCTCTTTTTAAAATGAAAGCGTTGAGATTTTTTAAAGGAAAGGCAAATTGCTTATCTAAGTTTGTAGAAAATTGATAATGATATATGAAGATATTAAGTGTGTAAGACTACAAATTATGGGCTAGTAGTTTCGGGTTTACCTGAGAGGTAAGTAGACCCCGTAGATTTCATGATTTAAATTGTTGGGTTTAACTGGGTTGGATTTGGGTAAATTAGCCACAAAAAGGGATTTTTATATACGAGCCAAAATACCAAGAATTAAAAGTGTAATTAGACCCTTGAGGGAAATAAAAGTTGATTTTGGGGGTTTTTTTTAATGTTTTGGATTTGGGGTTCTATTTCCTATTTCTCTTCTCTTAATTTCTTCTTAATTTCTCTTATTCCTTCTTTCTCTCTTCAAGTTCCTTAGCAAAGGTGAGATCTTGGGTTAATTTCATGCTTCATTTTCATTCTAAACCCCCTATCAACATTTTTTTATTAAATCAAAGTCTTGGGTTATTTCTAGATAAAGAAAAAGGTGTGGTTTTATTCAAATCACCAAGAAAGGTAACGTGGCTAAGTAATGAGGTTTATTTCGAGATTCAATCATCAAGGTAGTGTATTTATAATCCTTTATGGTGTCATGATTTCTATAAACTATAATGCTTGTTGAATATTTGAGTATTTGGGTATATTAGGGTTTATCTTTGATTCTTATTATGGATGATGTTTTTGTTAAAAAAAACTAGTATTTTTATAGTGTTAGATGACCCTAAATTACCTTCACAAACTTTATTAAACATTTAGGGACCTTGGGAGAGTTTTTGGAGTGTTTTGAAGATCTTTCTCGCAATAAAGAAGCCAATCTGTTGCAGAGTTTCGAAACCCCCCAAGCTGGCTTCGAAGCCCCTGCCTATAATGTCTAAAAAGGCTTAAAATGTTGTTCGGAAGGCCCTAGACCCATAGTATGACCATAAATGGGATCGAATATGTGTAAAATACTAGAATAAGTGCTAAATAATGTATTTAAAGGTGGGTTACAATGGATGCAACCATATTAAGTGTAATATGCCCGGATATCTTTAGTCGAGCACATATACGGATAGTTGAGAACGAGGATCGTTGCAAGGGAATGTACCGACCAGCGGTACAATGAGCAAGTTAAATTCAGAAATAGTGGAAAGCATGGGCTTCGAGAATATCATTAAACCTAGAAGGTGTAAGTCGTCCTTTCAATTTAAGGGATATTGAAAGGAAGTTCAATGAGAGCGATCAGAGTGCCGCTACCCAGTGTTGAACCTGAGTCATGTATCAGGCTAGTGGATGGTTCAGGAAGTTAACATCAACCATAAAAATCATCGTAAAGCCCTGAGAATACATAGAGACTTCGCTAGAGTCAAAGAATGATTAAATAACCTTTAGTAACAAGCGACCAATATAAAGCAGCGTATTAATTAATAGCAGTAACAAATCAATAACCCTTTGCATAACGTTCTAGATAGAGAGCGAGCATGATAGAAACTAGTGAGAGGATGACCTCACTTTAGTGAGTCCATATATACTAGGGTATACCCAGGTTACCTTAGTCGCCCCAGTGGGGCATTACTAGTGCACGAAGAACTTCAAGGACTAACTAGGGTGCGAGGCCCGAACACTTGTGATGAGTAGGTTAGTAATGTCAGTGTTATGTGGCATGTGGGCCTTAGATATGTAGGTTAGTTATGTCAGTTATGCATGTTAAGTCTCATCAGTTCAGTATATCATATATGTTAAAGCTTGGCTTGAAGGCTATGTGAGACCGAGCCAATGCTTCAGTTTGTGCGGGAATTTTATCGATATTATGTGACACCGGGTTCCCCACAGTGATCTACCTGATGGCTATGTGAGGACCAGGAAATGCACAGGAGTATCAATATCACATTTAGATAATGTGTAGCATGTTCAGTCATTAGGGTTATAGACCCTTTAGAGGTGTACTCATGGCGAGGCCTTTAACAGAGGATTAAAGAAAGTGCGAGACCCCTACTTTAGTGATAGAGTCGTAAAGCCTTAAGTATATAGCACTTGATTTAGTTCATGCATACACCTACTGCTTAGTACTATGTCTTCAACATGCTTATGCTTATAAATTATTATGCTGCTCTAGATTAGTGATTATATTGTTGGGCTTTGTAAGCTCAACCTTTGGATGTTTTCTGTTGGCATGTTTCTAGATTGGTCCATTCGTGGAGCACCATCGTAGTAAGACTTCCAGTATCTCCGACAGAGTGTTGTACTATAGCTTTAGTGGGCATGTGTATTCATAGAAACTTACTTATGTATTTGAGTTGTACACTTCAAGATGTATTATTTGTTTTAAATTATGTGTCACGGAGCTCCAGTTTTTGTTAAATGTTTTATTTTTGTTATTTATGTTTTAATTATGATATCATTTACTACGTTTGAAAAGAAAATGAACATGTTTAGAAGCTCAGGGGTTGCCTCGGCAGCCTAGTGTGGCACTTTTAGCCCAATCGGGCTTACGGTGTTACAAAGTACTTTTCAATTCTCACGAAACGAATTGAGTCATCGAAGCCATCAGTTAATTAAGAAAAATTAGCTAAGCATAATAGAAATGATACTTAGCATGTTTTTTAAAGAAAATAAAGACTTCAAGCAAAAAAAATGAGAGTGAAAAGAAGAATTTTTTATAAAAATAAAAAGAAAACAAAAGCAAATTGAATCTAAGTTTCTTTCAAGCTTTACCCTAAGGGGTATTTATAGCTTCCAAATAATTTAAGAAAAATAAAATAAAAATAACTAAGGATGATCCTAAAAAATTCAAATAAAACAATCCTAAATTATAATTCCCAAATATTCATTTCAAATTTAAATATTTTTAGCATCTTCGTCTCTTTCTTATTACTCCTACGACATAACTTCACCATCCAAGGTCAACGACAAACTTTCATTTCTGTCTCAACACCATAGTTTTTGTTGGAAAAAATGATGAATTACATTGATGGATTTAATATTTATATTAAATTCAGAGTCCTTCTAGATATTGCAAATTAAAAGATATGGTTTAGTTTGAATATCAATAGGATAATTAATCTTTTAATATGTCAATTTAAAATTGTATGTGTAACCTTTTTAACTTTGAATATTAAAACATAATTATATACTTTTGTGTATTTCAAATTAAGATAATATTTGTTTAATTTGAATAATATAATAAGTTTATATCTGTGTAATATTTTAAATTTAAAAGATGTTATTATCTATTTAAATTTATATATTAAAAGATATATGGTTGAAGTAAATCTCTCAAGTTTAATATTTTAAATTTTAAATTTAACAAGGGTGATAATGATATAGCCATAACTCCACTAGACTCTTGTTCACATTTGTCTAAAAACCAAGGTGAAAGTGTTCACTAGGTGGAATATGCAAGGGTCATAGTCAGCCTAATGTATCTCATGAGTTGTACGAGACCATACATCACTTTTACTATGAGCAGTTTAAGTAGATTCATGAGCAATCCTAGTGAAAATCACTGAAAAGCGATAACAAGGATATTGAGATACCTTATATATACTCGTGATTATGGTTTGCATTATTCCATAGATCTTTTTTTTTTCTTAGAAGGATACTCTGATGTCAACTGGATATATGATATTCAAGATACCAAAGGTACAAGTGGATATGTATTCACTTTAGGAGGAGTTGTGTCTTGGAAATTCTCAAGACAAACGATAATAACTAGATCCATAATGGAATCTAAGTTTATAGTTCTAGATAAATTTGGAAAAGAAGCAAAATAGCTTCGAAACTTTCTTAAGGATATTCCAGAATGATCGAAACATGTACCCATGGTATGTATATACTATGACAACCAAGCTACAATTGCTAGAGCAAAAAATTTCAAGTATAATGGTAAATCAAGACATATGCGTCGTCGACACAATACCATTAGACAATTGATCTCAAATGGATTAATCTCTATTGATTTTGTAAAATCAAAGGATAACATTGCGGATCCGCTAACCAAATGGTTAAATCGAGATTAAGTTGAGAAGACATCTAAAGGAATATAACTAAAGCCCATGAAATTTAAAGGCGTTATGTGAAGGAAAACCCTACCTTGTTGACTAGAGATCCCAAGATCTAGGTTCAAAAAGACAACCTAATTGCATAACATGTGTATGGTCACTATGGGGGTTTCTTATCCCAAGTTTGTTCCTATGATGTAAACAATGATCAAAGTGGTATAGGCTAAGCTAGGCTTTTAATGACCATTAAGTGTTGCGGTGAGCCGAGCAACATAAGTCACCTATGTGACAGTGAAGTGGGGTCACTTCAAGGAGACTATTGGAGCATAGTTATATCAAATCCTTGTAGAACCAAGCGATGTCCATGGCTTTAAGGACATACCCACGAGAACTAAATTCTTGTCAGATGGGTAGTTGTGTGAAGTATGTCACCGTTTACACAAACGACAGAACAATTCAAGGACATCGCATCTATTGTTTAACCAGTAAAGTGATTATATTGTCAGAAGGGAAGGTTCAAACGAGAACACCTACTTATCCTATGCAACTATCAATCGTAGAGGTTATCACCACAACGTGTCAAAATGTTTTTGATTAAATCATCAATTTTATTCATGTGGGGGATTGTTGGGAAAAAATGGTGAATTACATTGATGGATTTAATATTTATATTAAATTCGGAGTCCTTTTAGATATTGCAAATTAAAAGATATGGTTTAATTTGAATATCAGTAGGATAATTACTCTTTTAATATGTCAATTTAAAATTGTATGTGTTGCCTTTTTAACTTTGAATATTAAAAGATAATTATATATTTTTGTGTATTTCAAATTAAGATAACATTTGTTTAATTTGAATAATAAAATGAGTGTATATATGTGTAATATTTTAAATTTAAAAGATATTATTATCTATTTAATTTTATATATTAAAAGATGTATGGTTGGAGTAAATCTCTCAAGTTTAATATTTTAAATTTAAAAGATATTATTATTTGTTTAAATTTAGATATTAAAAAAGATTTAGTTGGAGAAAAACTATCTCGAAATTCCCCTATAAATACTGAGGAAATTTCTCACTTTTTTCATAACTCAGAATTCAAAAAGCTTTCTTCTCTTGAAAATATTTTCTCTTTCTCAGAAAATATCCCTTTTCCCTTAGTTTTTCCAATGATAGTCAAAGGCAAAGAAAGTTCGTGACCTCTACTGTAATTGATCATCAAGTTGTTGTATCTTGGGAGACAGACGACCAAAGAATCTCGAGCACCAAGGAGTGGTCGAAAATATGTCTTAAAGAAACTGTGTAGCGACAGGCCTCGACTGATTCCGTTCTCAGGATCAAAATACAAAGTATTTTATTTCCAATAATTCTCTTTTATTTTTAAAAGAATTTGATTCTTTCTTTTACTTTTCTCAGGTTCCAATTTAGTCTCGGATTGTTACTCTAAGATAACAGTTTTTCCTCCAAACGCCACTAACAGGGCCGATCTGCTAGACCGGAGAAAGGAAAAGAGGAACACGCCGTCGTTAGCTGGGGCCACCACCACTTACAAAACTGTTGGCTTTTGGCTCTTCTATTAGTGTGTATGTTTCAATGGTTATTGTTCGTGAGAGTCGCCTTCCATTCGTGTGATCGGAACATTTCTACTGAGGAACAAACTTCGCAGATAGCTGCTGCAAAGCCAAGTCCGCTCAGTTTCATGAAGCCGAGTCGCAGGATTGACATGCAAACGATGAAACATCATATACTTTTAGGTTAGACAGAACTTTTTTTTCTTCTGAATTGTGTTTTTACGTGCTATGCATGCATATATAGCATGTGCTTAGCAGCTTATCGTTGAAATCAACTTCAGACCAAATAATAGAACCAATAATGAATTTATACAATAAGAAAAACTATAAGGAACACTTACCATCAGTTATTGAATAAATTACTGTCGCAGGACCTATAAAATTACTGTCGCATTCCCAAAAAAAAGTGAGTAAGAAAAAGAAGAGAGAGTTGACTTATCAACCCAAAAATATTAAGGTCTTAGAAGTTGATTGATTTTAATATTAACTGAAAAAAGATGGTTTAAAAGAATTACTTATGATTTATTTATATATAATAACAATACAACTATGTTGGTAAACAAAATTATTAACTATTACATATATTTTGAAACTCCATTACTATAAATATAATATCAATTACATCTAAAGCAAATGATCGTCAGCAGAACTTTTGTAATACTAATATAGTGAGATGACATGTCTATTAGCACTTTTTGCCAAGTATGTAATGTGTTTATTATAAATAGTAGGTAATAGAGCCCTACGAATCAAGACAAAATCTTGATTAATGCACCTAGTAAAGTCAATATTAAAAACAAGAAACAAAACCATGCGACCAATACCCCTGTTAAAAAGGAAAACTCAAAGAACATTTCAGCCAATTTTACGTAAGAATATGTAATACCTCGAATAGCGGGTCAATAGCTCGGATCAATCCGAGATCCGTGAGTCAAGTCCATTAGTTTTTTTAAATCAGTTTTGAGGGTATTTGGTTTAAGGTTGTCCAAGAGCTAAAGCTAAGTGGTGGTTTTAAGTTGGGTTTTAAAGGTGATGGATCAAAAGTGAAGTTTACCAATTTCTTGTTTTAATGGATAAAAACCATGTTATTTTAAGAGGTTTCACGTAAAACCCAAGCTTCCCAAGCACTCTTCGTTTCCTATTATCTTCTTCCTTCTTTCTCTCCAAGAGCCAACCAAAAGTATAAGCTTTTTGAGATTTCCAAGTTTAGTTAAAGCAACTCTCTTCATTTCCTCTTCTCTTCTTCCTTCTTTTTCTCTCCAAGAGCCAACTAAAAGTAGAAGTTTTTTAAGATTTCCAAGTTTAGTTGAAGCGACTAAGGTAAGAATTCTAATCTTCATTCCTCAAGTTTAATTTCAAGCCCCAAAACTTAGGTTTTAGTTAAGGTTTTAAAATGGGTTTTCAAGAGGTTTAAGAGATTCAAGCTTGTTTTAGTAAATTAGGTTGTTAAAGTGTTCTTAACTCTATTTCCAAGCTCTAAACAAGTTAGTAATCTTATTATCTTGCTTGGGCTTAGTGAAAGAGGTATGAGAGAGTTCTAAAATAAGGGGTAAGGAAAAATTGACCCTTAGTTAATTCAAGAGAAGTTTTAGCGGCCAATAAGGCCAGGTAACACACTCACAACTCTTTCATACCCTTAGTGGGTCATTAAAATTGCAAGATAGCTTGAGAGTTGAGTTTGATCATGTTGAGTAGATTTTCATGGTAGATTCATATTAAAGTTATTTTAGCATGTTTTAAGCCTTATTTATGATCCCTATAATCACATAAAACTTAATAACTAGTTGGAAAACCTTAAGGTGGGAAAATTGGGGTGTTTAAGAGGCCAATTCATGCTTAAATAGGGTATTTTTTTAGGGTTGGTATCGATATTGTATGAAACAGTATTGATATTGTTCATAAGAAAAACATGAAATCGAGAGTTTTTGAAAAACATTATCGATACTCTTACAGGAGTATCGATACTAAGGGTTCAGTATCTAGACCGAAGGGTTCGGTATTGAGATCGGGATTTCAGTAGGGTATTTTGGCATCGGCACTCTAGGGAGTATCGATGCCTAAGGTCCCAGTATCGATACTCTCATATTAGTATCGATACTTCCTCTTTCTTTCAAGGCATTTCAGTTGGGGTATCGATACCTTGGGTTGGGTATCGATACTAAGGAGGGGATATCGAAACCTTGGGTTGGGTATCGATACTGAGGAGGGGTATCGATACTGTAAGATCAATATCGATACCAATGTTAAGAGTTGGGCTTTAATTCAAGGGAAATTATAGAATCAAGTAAGGTTTCCCAAAAGCTTATAATTACTCTCAAATAAGACTACAACTGAGAACATTAATAATGTTTAATTCAAATGTAGAAATGCGATAAAGTATGGTGAAATAAGACTAGTCTTGTTTGTATGCTCGGGAAACGATCGGGACACCCGAGTTCCTTTAGAAAAGCTAGCAGTGTCGAAAGTATATATTCAGTCCGGATATATCCTTAGGGAGTGCGCAACGCACTTTAAGCTAACTAACTAAGGCCAAGGCCTAACACTCGCAAGAGGTGGGTTAGTCGATGGTGTGGTCTTCGATGCAGATATTCTGAGAGCCTCATCCTTGATAGACTAGAAGGGTGTGTGAGCTCTGACATGCAGAAATTTCAACCGCACCATGAGGTTTACCATATAGTAGTGAGTGAGTATACAAGTATACTCACTAAAGGCAATAGACTTGATAGCTTGAACCTTTCAGTGATGCACTTTTAGTATGTTCTAGTTGTTAGTATGGCACTGAGCTAGTTAGCTCAGTGTTTGGAATTTGTTTCCTTACGCAGATTAGGTGGAGTAGTCAATGAGCTTTAGAGTGACCAAGGTCCAGACCAGAGCAGATCAGAGTACCTCTCAGCATTTTAAAGGGCATGTATATTTATAAACCTTGTTGTAAAGTTGAGTCGTAAATGTATTTTAAAGTTGTTCTGTATTATTATTCTTGAATGTAAATATTTATTTTGAGAGCTCCCCAGTGTATAGTTTTAATTATATTTTTTACAGTTGAAATTATAAAGAAAATAGTCGTTTTAAAGCAAGAGAAATAATAAAAAATTTGGTCAGTGATTCCGGTGGTTTCGCGTAATACCCTCATTGGTCAACTGTGTGTCGAATTGATTTAGGGTGTTACAGAATCACTCCAACACAATTGAACAAATTGGTGGAGCAACCAATAACTCCTAATTGTTGTCAACCCCTGTTGGAAAAACTGGATATTTTGTAAACTTTAAGGCAACTTTTCAATTAGTAAAGGTAGAGATTTTGATCGCAAAATAACAGTTTTATATTTCAACCCATGAGGCCTTTACAACGGTATATCATAGGTTTAAAATAGTTGAATGATGAATGAAAATTTGATTCTCAAAGTAAACTACTAGTGAGAATTAGATGTGCACATTTGTCGGATTTCAATCCGATCTGGATCGGTTTTTATTCGATCCGGTTTTTATCCGATCCGGTTTTTTCCCATAGAAAAAAAACTGGTTTATAAAATAACCGGTTCGGTTTCTAACCGGTTTGGAGGGCCGGATATCCCAACCGGTGTAACCGGTTTCGGTTTTAAAAAAACCGGTTTTTTTAAAAAAACGGTTATAAAAAAAACCGATTTTAATATTCCAGATTGCTCATAGGGAACCGATTCCCCCCCAAGGGGGTACCGATTCCTCACTGAATGGTTTGGCTCCGAGATTTCCAGAATGCTCGGAGGGAACCGATTCCCCCATAGGGGTACCGATTCCCCCCTATTCAACGGTCGAAATATTTGAATTTTACACTTAGGGAACCGATTCCCTATGAGAGGAAACCGATTCCCTATGAGAGGGTACTGATTCCCCCACGCTCCAAGCATTTTTATTAAATGTTTTCACACTTAAACGGCTATATTATCTTCATTAATTATCACTAACGTTCAGAAGTGATTCAAGGTGTATTTAAGCAAGCTTAGAAGCCATTGATCAAAGACAATAAACATCAAGCAACTAGAATCAAGAGAGAATCAAAGAGAAAGCATCAAACCTCAAGTTCGATAAATTCAAATACTTAATTGAAATACTTAATTAACTCAACATAATTGAAATACTTAAATACTTCCGAGTTTGATAAATTCAAATACTTAAAAACTTCCAAGTTCGATAAATTCAAATACTTAAAAACTTCAAGTTCGATAATTGAAACAAAGTTTACGATAATTGAAATAAAGTTATAAAATAAACTACATTGCCATCTCTTCTTCATCATCTTCGCCTTCTTCGTTTGGAGGGGATATTCCAAGTTCGACTTCTTTAATGTGTAAGTTTGCTTCCAAATCAGCATCAATTGCATCTTCTAGGGTAGTGATATGTTGCTTACGAGCCGCTCCATCCAAATAATCCTTTAAACAAATGCATACTTCCACCGACTCGGGACTTAGTCTTGATCTCCGTTGCGATATAACCCTGCCACTAACAGAAAAAGCGGATTCCAAAGCTACCGTAGAAGCTTGGATGGTTAGTAAATCACGGGCCATGGCGGCTAGAATCGGAAATTGTGCTTCCTTTTCTTTCCACCAAGCCAAAATATCCAAACTTTCAAACTCTTCAAATGTCATTTTTGATAGAAAATCGCATGACATGTAATTTCCCAACTCGCTACTTGGGGTGGTAGTACGTGATCGTTTGGATTGGGAATTTACAAGAGTGTTAAAAAGATTCAAATTTATGTTACTTGGACGTCTACTAGATGATTCCGCATTCATTCTCATTTGATCGTGTATTACACTACTTGATCCGTATTTAGTTAAATAAATTGCAAACATGTCTCGAAAACATTTGTTAAAATAATTTATTTGGTTTTGGACAAAGTTGGGTTCATCATCGGTTAGATTAAAAGCAAACGCAATTTGTTCAATTAGTGTTTCAACCCCACCAACATTTAACGTTGGGTTTAAAGCGGCGGCACAAGTAAAAATGGGGGAATCTCCTTAAAATATTTTAAAAGTTTTTCCTTCATTGCAAAGCCAATTTCTTGAAAAACTTCGGTTTCAAATTCAAAGTCATTTAGTCGGGTAGCTAACAAAAATATTTGATTAAGAACCAACGGGCTAGTAGGGTAATAAACACCGGATAAAAAAGTTGTTGCATTTTTAAAAACCTCAAGCAAATCGGTTATTTTGGCTATAGTTTCCCAACTCGAATCTGGATAAATGTTTGGGACATGACCCCTCTCGAAAAGCCGATCGTGAAATGTTTGCAATGTTTCCCTTTGCCTTAAGGCAGTATGCATCATCATCCAAGTTGAGTTCCAACGAGTTGGACAATCCAAATTAGGACCCAAAGCTTTTTTATTAACAGACTTACAAAATCGTTTATAATCATTTAGTCTTCTGTTGTTGTTACAAAGAACTGATTTTATCATTGTTTTAAATTCTAATCTAATTGGCTCAATAACCTCCAAACCGGCTTGCACAGATAAATTAATTATGTGTGCAACGCAACGGGTATGAAAAAACGCACCGTCTAAAATCGGTGAAAGTAATATTTTCAATCTTGGAACCGCGTTTGTATTATTCGATGCATTATCAAAGGATATAGAAAAAACTTTATTTTCTAATTTATAAAGACAAATTACCCTTTTTAAAAGTGTAAATAAATTAGCACCGGTATACGGCTCACCGAATAATTCAAACGCGATTGTTCTTTTCATCATTTGCCAATTATCTTGATCTAACCAATGTGACGTAACGGCTAAAAAAGAATTTTCGGTATTATGAGGGGAACTCCAAACGTCACATGTAAGCGACACACCATAACGGTGTTCTTGAAATCCTAAAATCATTTTTTCCCTCGCCGTACGCCACATTTTTATAGCATCTCTTCTAAGGGTAGTACGACTTACTTGAGTATAACGTGGTTGCATTAGTTGTTGAATTGTTGTCGTGAAATCTTCATCATCAAAGTGGTCGAACGGCAATGCTTTTGTAATCACGAACTTTGTAAACGCTTCTCGTAATTTTTCGTTGTCGTAAACAAAAACATCACCTTGCGGTGTAAGATTCGATTGACTAGGATCCGATCTTGAGCGAAGATCCTTGCATGATTTTTTCAAATGGTTCTTCAACGTTGTGTTTCCTTCCGATGCAAGAAACTTAACGCGCCCTCCTCGAGCCATTTGGCATCTCACATAAATCGTAGTGATCACAAATATCTTTGTTTCGAGTGTGTTCGATCACTCTCACGACTTCAAGGTTTCCCCCGACGGAAGATTCAGCCGTGTTACTCATGATGAACAAAAAATTACAAAACTAAGATTTGAGAGATGTTTAAGTGTTGTGTAATAAGATTTGAGAAAGTTGTAATCAACCAAATACATCCCCAACCTATTTATACATATTTAGGGTGGTAAAATGGTAATTTTTTAAAGAAAAAAACGGTCAAAAACGGTCACAAACGGCTATATTAACGGCTAGTTTTTTAAACCCAGACCGGTTTTTTTTCGGATAAAAACCGGTTTTTTAACCGGTTTTTTTCAAACCGGTTTTTTATCCGGTAAAAAAACCGGTCTAGGTTTTTTTCTCCAAACCGGTTAAAATAACCGGTTTAAAAAAATCTGATCCGGTTAAAAAAAAACCGGTTTTTCCCAAATCCGATTTCGGATATTTTTTTTCGCAAAATCGGATATTCGGATTTTTTGTACACCCCTAGTGAGAATTGTTGAGGAAAAATAAATAACTTATATCCTACATTGGTGGGATACCAAGTGGAAAGTGTTTATACACACAAACCAACTTGAGTGTTGTAAAATGTGCAAGTTAAGATTTTTCCTCGTATGCAGACATAAGGGGGTGTTCAACGGAAACTTCATTTATGTTTGTTTACAAATTAATTTTATATTCTTTTATTTATTTTTAGTTTACATTCATTTACGTTCGTTCATTTTTTTTCGCTTACATTCGTTCATTTATGTTTGTTTATCCTTTTAATGAATGAACATGCAAGAACATAAACAAGTTACATTCTTTAACGAACGAACAACAAACTACAATCTCTAACGAACGAACAAGCTACATTCCTTAACGAATAAACACAAACAAGCTGCATTCCTTCACGAATGAACACGAACAAGAAATTTTGTTCGTTTAATGTTTGTGTTCGATTAAAGTTAAACTAACAAACACGAGCATGCCCCTTTTTGTGTTCGGTTCGTTTTCATATTTAGTTAAGTAAGATATTGAACATATAAATCACCAACAATGGGTGGCATTTAATAGTACCAAAAGGGGGGGGGAATAAAACACAAAATAATAACACCATTATGTCAGGATTACTGTTAAATTTACAATCCATACAAGGCTCCATAAATTCTATTTCAGAAGCTCGCTTGTACTCTAGTTAGCATCCACATCAAACAGGTTGTCAACAGCTTAAAAACATTGAACTGCAAGGGAGGATGGAATTTTTAATATAAGAAAAATCTTACCATTTCTCCTACCTCGAAATCCCTAAAACAGGAGCGTCTTTATATGCGGAACACTTTCTCAAGGCTGGCGGAAGGAGCTTGTTCCTTGCTCGTGGTGCTTATCAATTGCTTGGTTATCAACGGAAATATCATGGTTGCTTCCCTCCGTCTCCGGGCCTACCTCCCTCACATCAGCTATTCTTGCCTCAGTTGCCTGAATATCACTCCATTCACCGCCACCAACCGATTGGATGTTAAGTTGATCCACTTCCATGTGGACCACGCTCTCTCCTGGCAGCGGCACTGATCTAGAAACACTTAGACAAGCTTTATCTACGTTGTCCGACAAGTCAACATCCTTTGTGTCGGGTGGACTGTTACTGGTATTTGAGGACTCGGTCTTCTCCTCAAAAATTTGCTTTGAGTCATTCTGTTGTCTGCGAATAAAATGGAACACAATATCAACTTCTGTTGCCTCAAAACCATATTTCTGTGCTTTAATACGTTCACATATGCCAATAAACAGGATGATTGTTATAATTCTTGAAAATATTAGACGTCAAACCTTTGGAGATGCGCCTGTAACATGTTCACATATGCGAGAAGTTCTTGCTTTTCCTTCACAGCAGCAGCCTCTTTCTGAAAAGCTTCTTTTATTCTTGTTTCAGCATCCGATTCGGAGACTCTGACCTTCTCCTCTGCTCTCACGACTGCTGCTTCCAATATCACAGCATTCTCTCGAGCTTTTGCAAGCTCAATGCGCCACATATGTGCCTCCTGCATAGCAGAGTCTCTCTGCTTAATCAATTGTTCTCTTTCTTTAATTAGGACACCGATCTTTTCTTCAGACTCCCTCAGCTACAAACAACAAAGAGAAAACTTTACAACAAAATTTATGATGATTACAAGACATATATGTTATGCAGGAATCATGAAGCCCAGGTCAAGACAATTGAGGTGACTTCTTAAAAGTGAAAACCATACTGGTGATGCCAAGTGAATTAGATTTGAACAAAATGAAGGCAGATGATGAGAGGAGAAGGAAAAAATAGATGGTAGCAATACCTTTAACAGGAATGCTTCCTTTTGTTTTTCTGAATCTTTTGTTAAGCGCTCAATTTCGGCACAAGCAATTCTCCTTTGTTCATCCATTATATGAGCTGCAGATGCTGCAGATTCAGCAGCTTCGGCAGTCTCCGAAAGTTTCTCCGCTATTTCTCTTATCGTTGAATCACGAGCCCGGAGATCTCGAGCCAAATTCTGCAATTCCTCATCCTTGACTCTGAGTGTCTCCTATAAGATTTAGCAACAACTCAGAAACCTAGTCTAAGTATAACAAGCTACTTTAACTGACCAAGCATTAACCACAATTAGGAGACAAGACTGTGAGTTAGAAAGATCACTTTTCATGTTAAACGGCAAAACTGGTGCGAAAAAAATTTAGGCATCAGCATTCTCAGAACATTAATCAAAATTCAGTACACCACAATTAGCCCTTATTATCACACCTTAAAATCTAGATAAATGTAACAAGACAGAACCATGGTGCAAGATTGTTAGCTAGAGTTACTTTTGCAATAATTGAACTTAAGTATACACCATCGATCTTCCTCTCAAGGCGGGAAACAAAAGGTCGGGAAGAATTTTGTAGTTCAGGCAACACCAGCTCTTCCTATCGCTGTTATTGATCATGATGGAACCAAGGAGAGCGCTATGAAAGGTTACTCCTATGAAAAGTTTTCCGAAGTAACGAGAAGGAGAAGAAACGGGTTTCAAAATTGGTCGAAGGATGGACATCCAAGAATCGAAAATGGGATCAGAAATGGTTGTTACACGATTTTTATCGAAAATCTTCCAGAGACGATCCATTGGAAGAGACTTGGGTCTATTTTTGGCACTCATGGTCAAGTTATTGATGCCTTCATTCCTAAAAAAAGAAACTCTAAAAGGGTCTGTTTTGGGTTTATTCGCTATGCAAAAATAGAAGAAGCCAGGATAGCGATATCAAAGATGAATGGTAATTATATTTACGGCAGCAAAGTCAGAGTCTCTTTGGCTAAATATAAACCCCGACAGTCTTTCTGGAGGAAGTCCTCGACAGTTGATCACAGTAAGTCTGGGAGGGAAGATATTTCGAGGAATAAACTCTTTGAAGTTGAGGGCGTAGTGGACGTAGACAAATACAAGCCAAAGGATTAGCTAGTTTCACGCTAATGAGAGCTGTTGGAAATGTAGTTCTAATGATTTTTGAAGACTCTGATTCTTTGAGAAGCGTGAAGGAATATAAGTTAGAGACGCTTGCAGAATGGTTTTCCAGAGTGGAAACTTGGTCAGAGAGCCTAGTGGTGGAGTGCCGACATGTGTGGTTAGTTTGCAAAGGTATCCCTTTTCACACTTGGAATTGGGATACTTTCAAAAACATTGCAACTAAGTGGGGCAAGTTAACAGCAATTGACAACAATTGTGAGTTTCCTTCGTCCTTTGATCGGGCTAAAATTCAATTACTCACAAAAGGTCAAGGGAGAATTGATGAGTTGTTGGAGTTGAAGGTCGGTGATAATTTATTCAATGTCTTGGTGCATGAAGTTGAACCTTCCTTCAAACCTAATTCTTGGGTCCCTGAAGATTGCGATATTTCATTAGAACTTGCTCCTCCTATTGGATTGTGATCGTTTTGGTAGCTATTTCCAGAGGTGTTTTTTAGTTTGGGGTTATAATCGTTGGTTTTTATTTTGCTATGCTATCTTACATCTTGTGGTGTATTTTAGAAATAGGGTTATTGTCTTAGGGGCTTTTTGTTTGAAGATGTAAGATTTCTAGGTGATTTGGTTTGTAATGGTGTATATTCCCGTATGAGGGATCTGTGTTACCACATGTACTTGGTCTACTTTCTAATAAAATATGAGGCACTCTTTTCTTCCTTCCTATGTTCTTCAACATACTTCTAAGTATGTAGAAGAATACGAAGGGAGTTTTTAATGAGATCTCCAACTTCTATCAAAAAAAAGAAACAGTCATTTAGGACATGGTGTCCTCGCAATAAAATCAAAATGTAATCACACAGAAAACAATACATTGATTGGCAAGTTTCGAGTCTAGGAGAACAACAATTTTGGCATAATATGTATAGCAAGGATTTCTTTATTGCACCAATATGATCCAAAAGTTACAAAATAAAAAGCAGCACACGTGAATTCCAAAAGTTAACAGTTCTTTTATCATGACCAAGCTTGCCGCAATGTTTTCACACTGTTTGAAAGCTGTTTAACTAGCATTGATATTATATGATTGCTTGATCGTTAGGCCAAAATAGTCTCATTGAGGAAATAATAATTCCTAATACCTGTGAACTTACAGGAGTCTCATGCATGTAAAATGATCTAATAAGTCAATAATGTAAAGGTATCAAAGATGGTGAACCAGATAACTGTATGATCTAGCTAACAAGCAGAACCACCCAGAAATGTAAGCATAACCAGTTTATACGGATTCAATATGGCTGTGAAACATTGTTACATGTCTTGTTATCATAATTTGTATAAATTTCAGAATTTGGAATACCAAAACTCAGCCAAAAAGTGTAGAAATTGGATTCTGGTACAAGGATGTTTAGTTGGAAGAGGAAAAGAAACAAACCTAGAAATTGGCTTACTTATAAAAGTGCAATAGAGATCAATAGGTAGCCAAGGGCTAGTCATCAGCTTTCCTACAAGGACTAGAAAGATTAAATTGTTGCCAACCCTTGCCAATAAAACTCTACAACCCAAATACAATAATTGAAGTACTTTTTATAGCAATGAGAACCACTTTAGATAAAATATAGCCCTTCAAAAATATGAATTTTTATCTATCTAGCAAAAATCTTTAAAAAATAAAATAACCTAAAGGCATGGTATTTTCTTTTCTGTAAAATTGTGCTCCCGCATCAGTGGGCATCTGCATTGAGGTTTTACACTCATGCATTTGCAGATTCAAACATCTGGAAACAATAACCATGTTTGCAAACAGAATCACACAAGGAAGAGCCTAGATCCACATCCAATAACAATGTGAGGATAAGGCACTGAAATAAATTTCCTCTTTATTATTTATTTGTCATTTCCAACACAAATTTCTTGCTCATGTCATTTCATTTCAGAAATATTACTAGGAAAACAGACTTCTACACACTATATACTAGGTGAGGCAAGTTGATGCAAAGCAAACTTGACAATTTACTAATTTAGGTAGCAACAGAAACTTTTGAATCTGCATCTCAGGAACAAACAAATAGGTATATATTAAGCTATCCAGTCACTTCAAGAACAGCCAGCAGAAGTTAGGGTAGGCATGCATGTTATGTTCTTTCCATTTAGCTAGTCCTAATGCCAAAAGCAATCCGCTAGAAGTATGTTACTTAAGAATCATCCAGCTCGCTAAATAACTAAGTGGAAAACATTTCAAAAATCAAGTTAAAAATGATATCTTTGACTCCAGTAACTATAAGTGATGTTAAAATTTTCAAGCATCTCAGGTTCAGCTCCTAAAATTAGGTAAAAAAGATTATCTTATCAAGTGTAAATAATGTTTTGCACTTCAAATATGCTCCCACGATAAGTTCTATGAGGAAATAAGGCTTCAATCTGATTATAAAACAGGTGTCTTCAAATAACTTAAAAGAACAGCCCCTACTCACAAGAGATTAAAAGGAGGAACTGCATATAGCATACCTTCATAATTGTAAGATCATCCATTGGACCATCACTGGGTGCATTTGTCACCAATCCTAAGGCATTTCTCAAAGATATCTGCATTGCCGCTTGAATTTCTTTAGAGCATTCCTTGGCTGTTGAATTGGCAGCAGCAACTACTGTTGCAACCGTACCCAATTTTGCAGAACTATTCCCACTTAAGGAATTTACAGCCTCTTTGTGGGCCTTTAGAACCAACTGTGTCGCACTATTTTTGAAAAGAAGAAATGACAATCAAATGGCAACACCATATATTTGAAAATGAGTTTTGAAAAGAAGTCTGTAAATTATATGGTGAGTATACTTTTTTTCCGATGACAAGAGATGGTATCAGCCATCATCTTCAGACAAGTTGAAAGAATTATATAAATAAATACACACAGACGTGTGTGTGTGTATAAGACTGTAAGAGTAAAAACAGTCAACTATAATGCTGTGAAAGCTAACTTACTGCAAAGTTGATACCCAAGCTCTAGCAGCACCAGGAGTTTCCGCGCAAAGAAAGTAGTCATTTTTCTGGGGAGTCCCAATATCTAAATGGTATAATTAAGAGGCATTCAAGTTTAGCAACTAGATTTTCCACATATCATAATAAAGAAAACCCTAAAAAGCAATTAATATTTGAAAAATCATTTGGATACAGAAACAGCAGCCTTCATACTTTGGGAGTCCACTGCATCAAATATAGGTAAAAAATATAATATTAATAACAAGCCAAAAGGGGACTCAGAGAAACAATCGACCAAATGAGAAATAAGAAAATCATCTTACTGAAAGTTAACAGGGGATATGGCAATGGTGCTGTTTTCATTGAAGGTCATCATTCCCTTAATACTTGGCTCATTCCTCCTAGTCCTAAAACAAGCAAACAACAGAATCTCTAGTTTAATTTCAATCTTATGAAGGAAACAAACGACAAGACCTACAAATTAACTTACTTGTATTCCATTCTCCCCGTTGTGGGATCTAATATCACCCACCGTTCATTCCATTTCCTCAACTGTTAAACCAATGTACAGTACATAAACTAAATTACCAAATTGTTTGAAAATTTATTTAAAGAACACAAATTTGTGAAAGATATAACTGATAATAAATAAATCAAGAATTTGCAGGAATCAGCACAGTAAATGAAAATTGCAAAATTATCGAGAAAGAAAGGGAGAGAGTAGAGGATGATCGTACAGTCTCAGATCGCTTGAGAAGAGGACCTTGTAGCAAATTCCTCCCGGAGCCGGAGGCCAGCTGCCGTTTGATCTTCTCCAAACTGTTCTCCGTCGTATCCCTAACTCCCTGTTCCTTTTTTTTCCCCCAAAATAAAAGAGAATCAGAAAGAATCGATTCCAATTACAATTAGTATAAGCGAAAGAAAAAAAAGGAATTACCGAAGAAGCGCCATTGGAAGCCATGAGGGATCAAATCCGAGGGAAAGGTTTGATCTTCAGCTGGATAAATATACCGTTTCTTGGTTTTTATCAGTACTACCTTTTCAATTAAGTAGAGCTGTTAGGTTTGTCCGCTTGGACTAGTAGTTAGGCCTAGCCCTTCCTTTCTCCCAAGTTTATTATATTGTAAAAAACTTATCCGATCCGTAAAATTGATTGAAATCAATTCGAATTAAAATTACTTTTGACCTGTTCTGTGGTGATTCAAAATCGACTGAAGTCGAAATTGGTGTTGACTTAAACGAGTTAAACCTAAAAATTGTGGATCTGAACCGACAAAACCCCACCCTTCCCCAAGTTTATTTATGTAAATAGTATTTTTATGGTAAACTCTCAATTTAATCATTCAACTTTCATTTGTTTTTGTTTTGGCACAATAACTTTTATAATACTTTATTTTGTCACCAAACTTTCGAAATTAATTTTCTTTCAGATGTGAATTATGAAAAAAATCAAGAACGGGAAAAGGAATAATATATCATAATTTCATGATGATCGAACAATCAAGATTACAGATTATATCATGATAAGATTGAAGTTCTAATTTAAGTTTTTTCTAGTCTGAGAAAAATTAAACTACTAGTCGAACCCAGAACCTACTAATAATACACAATACTAGTCGAACCCAGGACCTTGAAAGAGATCAACATTCAATTTTATCATTAAAGTCACTTGATGGTTTAAAAAAATACATTATATATATTTTATTATTAAACTAAAGTGATCGTAAAGTATTATGTATTCTAAATACTCCCAACTATTTGCAGGGTCGGGGCTAGGACGTTAGAGGTCCTGTGTAAATTCTTAAAAAGCGACTCTTTTTCGTAAAGTGAGTTAGACCCAAAAAAATTGAAATAAGATTTACAGTTGTAGCATAGTACTAATTATTGGTATTTCTCATATATTCCTTTGAACAAAGCTTTTTGGGCTCCTTTTTGATAGTTTAATCATCTACGCTAATACTAATAACCTCATTGTGAACTTTTTGGGGCCCTTGTTATTTCGGGGTCCTGTTGCGTCGCGCACATTGTGCATGCCTAGCTCCGCCTCTAACCATTTGACAATGTCACCCTACTGCAATCACAGATGTTCAAGAACTTCAAAAACAACAACGACAATAATCACTAAATTCGAATAAACTAAGTCTAATGAGGTACAGTGCTTACGATGCCCAAGCTCATAAAATCACACAATCAAAAGCAAATTTGCTAGGGTTTCACTAAACTAATACTCTCCTATGTATGCCTCGTTTCCAACTATTCCCCCTTTCTCGAGTTAGGGTTCTGCTCGAGGAGTGAATCAAAAGCCGTCGTCTCCATGGTGAAGTTTCTAAAGCCCGACAAAGCCGTCATCGTCCTCCAGGGCCAATACGCCGGTCGCAAGGCCAATACGCTAGTCGCAAGGCCGTGATTATTAGATCCTTCGACGAAGGCACACGTGACCGCCCCTACGGCCACTGTTTGGTCGTAGGGATAACTTATTGTCTGTCTCGTTTTATTTACGGCCTTATAATAGACTGATATTTAAATCATGAATGTGTTAACGGGGTTTAACGTATATTGTGACAAATTTATATAATAGATATACGAGATTAGAGTCCTAGAATGAAGTATATGTGTTGGGTGTTCTCTTGATCGTTGGTACACATATTTTATTAAAGTGTTTTATCATCTTTTTAAAATTGTCGAGCTGTTATCATTTCATCCAAGCGGTAAACATATTTAACCATCCACTCCTAAAAGCAATCAAAACTAAATTGCAATTAGAGATGGGCATGGAATCCGATGGGTTCCGACTCGATCGGGTCGGGTGTTTTAAAAACAATTTGAATTCAGGTCGGGTCGGTTTTTTAATTGTGATGTTCAGGTCGGGTTGGGTTGGATTCATGTTTAGGGTGAAAAGTACCAAACCCGATCAGAAAAAAAATATAATTTTACATTATATATTTATAAATAATTACAATAATACCCCTCTATATATTATTATTTTTTTAATTAAATCACTGTTTTTTATTGAATAAAAGTAATATTTTTTTATTATTTCGGGTCGAGTCGGATTTTTAAGTTATATATAGGGTCGGGTGAAATCTTGTTTTTGTCTGGATTGAAAGATTTTTTGACGAGTTTTCACTGAAGGGAAGAAAGAGAATAAAAACAGTTTAATGATCTTTTTTTACTGTAAAAATAAAATGATGCTTTAAATAACGATGAAATTGTACGACATTCAGTATTTTTAGTTGGTCTTGAGTGAATTTAAAATTGGATGACACTCTATACTCAATCGGATTTGTTCAAGTGGTAAGCAGTTTTATATCACTTAAGTAAGGTATCGAGTTTGAGTCATTATGTATGCGAAAAAATTCTACTGAAAGCTTCCCCCGCTAAAATTAGGTGGACGACATGGATCGATTTAGATTAATAAATAAAATAGAGAAATTGAGAAAGGAAAAGAAGAAGAGTTGTTTAGTGACAACAAATACCAAAGGATGATAAAAAAATACGATTTGAGTAATGATTGTTAATTTTGAAACTTGTGATTTTCTTGGTCATTATAAAATATAAAAAGAAAGCTTCACAATATAACTTATTTGGTAAAGAAAAATAAGAACTATGTGATGGATACTAAATAATTAAAAGGGTAAACTATACAAACAACCACCCAACTATAACCCTTATTTCATTTTGACTACTATTTTTGAATTATTATCAATCATATCACCAAGTATTTAAATGTATTCAATCAGGCCACTATTCGGTAGTGCTGACGTGACCGTTAATAAAATTAGTATAATTATATATTTAGTCCTCATTACTTATATATTCTATGAAATCAGTTATAATTTAAAGTTAATTAAATAAATTTAATCATCTAATTATATGAAGACACGTGTCACAACATTATTGGAGAGTTTTTTCTTAATTTAATTAATATTTAATTTAAATATTTTATTCCTCTAATCAGATGATGACACCATCTAATAAAATTAGTCATAATTTAAAGTTAATTAAATAAATTTAATTTCTCCAATTATATGAAGACACGTGTCACAACATTATTAGAGAACTTTTTCTTAATTTAATTAATATTTAATTTAAATATTTCATTCCTCCAATTACTGATTAAAGAAAAATGAATTGAATTGAACGACTGATTAAAGAAAACTGAATTGAATTGAAAAAGTTGTTGCTGGGGAGGTTTGTTCCTTGGACCCCAAGGAGTTTAGCATCAACATTACCACTACTCCAACAGCATTTTTTGGCTAATATTTCACAATATATAAGATTTAACTTATATATCAAGAAGCCCCCAAAAAAAAGGAAAACGGAAGTAGCAGTAAAAAAAATAGAACCTTAGCCTATTACGAAATATATATAAAAAAACGTTCTCTTATAATTCAATATAAATATTATTAACTAATTAAAAATATTAAATTTATTTTAAAATATTAACAAATTAAATTTATTTTTATTTTAAATGTAGTTATGATTTAACTACATTTTTAAATATATATATATAACATGTATTTAATTAATAATTACATCTGTTTTGGTTGGCTAAGTTTTTTTATATTTCGTAATAGGCCAAGGTTTGAGTCGTTAAACACTAGTTTATACAAGATTAAAAAAATAAATTTAAGATTTGTACAAGATTAAAATCGACTTCTAATTACACATTTTAATTGTATAATCCAATAAAAATTAATTAAAATATAAATTATTTGTATATTTTATTTTTTAATAAAAAAGGTAAAATTAATAATTAAATACATGTTAATAATTAGTTAATAATTAAATACATAGTTAAATAATTAATAAGTAAAATATAAATGATTCGTATACTTTTGTTTATCGTTTGACATTCCTTGTAATATAATTTAAATAACTAATGTGGTGGAAAACTTATCATAGTTGTTGGCACAGTAGTTGAGAGGGATGCTTATTTCCTTGGAGAGCTTGGATGAAATCCTCCTAACATTTTTTTTAATTCAATTGATTTTTCTTCTAGATGGTGCCACGTGTCACCATATGATTGGTGAAAAATATTTAAATTAAATATAAATTAAATTACTAGAAAGCTTTCCAATAATGTCGTGACATGTGTCTTCATATAATTAGAAGATTAAATTTATTTAATTAATTTAAAATTATGACTAATTTGATAGATTGTATAAGTAATGAGGATTAAATGTGTAATTATTTCAATTTTTCTAACTACCACATCAGCACTGTCGTTAACCGTTAACGTGATCTGATTGAATACATTTAAATAGTTGGATAGTCCGATTGACAATAATTCAAAAATAGTAGTCAAAATTAAAAGGGGCTATAGTTCGGTGGTCAGAGGTATAGTTTACCCTAATTAAAATTGGAAGAAAAATAAGAGTTACGTGATGAATGCAATAAGGTTTCGACTTGATTAATTTGGACCAACACGGAACGTACATCAGGCTTTGGTGAGTGAGTTTCTCAACGGGGATTTTATGCATACACAAAAACTCGAATATGAAACCTTAAACGATATTGTTGAGTTAATCGATCGATGGAATCGGCCAAGAGGGGGGTGAATTGGCAATAAAAATTTTGGTGGAAGCTTAGAATCTTCTAATAACTCATCATAAGATAATTCATCCAAATCGAATGAGTTAGAGGTTACCTTAGAATCTTCCCCAATAGCCATCAAGCACAAGTTTGCAACTTCTTGTTCCTCTTCATCGAAACCTTCTTCATCGCTCCATGTAGCTACATGAGCCTTGTGCTTCTTTTTGGATTGACCATTTTTCTTCAATTGTGGGCAATCATATTTGACATGCCCCGGCTTTTTGCATTCATAGTAAATGATCTAGTCTTTCTCTTTCGATTCAGTTTTGAAGCCTTCATGACGTTTGAATTTTCTTCCTCGGTTGGGCATCATCAACTTTCTGAATTGTTTGGCAAATAATGTCATTTCCTCGTCATCATCATCGTCATTTGAATCACTCTCATCTTTTGTGGATTTGAGAGCAACTCTAATGTTTTTCTTCTTCTCCTTCTCCTTTGGTGTCTCGTCAATCTTATCGAGGTCCACTTCATCTTCAAGAATCATTTCATGAGTGAGAATGAAACCGATTAGTTCTTCAAGAGTTAAGGATGTTAGGTCCTTAGACTCGATGATTGTCGTCTTCTTCGATTGCCATGATTTTGGAAGGGAGTAGACTAACTTCCTCACAAGCTTTTCATTTGAAATGATCTCTCCATATGATTTGAGACCATTGACAATTGTTGAAAATCTATCCATCATAGCTTTGATATCTTCATTTTGTTTCATCCTGAAATTTTCATAGCTATGCGTTAGAATACTAATTTTAGATTTCTTTACCTCATCGGTACCTTCATGAGTGACTTGAAGTTTGTCTCATGTTTCTTTGGCGGTTGTACAAGATGAAACTCTTCCGTATTCATCTGGTCCAAGAGCACAAAATATGATATGGATGGCTTTGGAGTTGAGCTGGAACATTCTTGTCTCTCCTTCACTCCACAATCTTGGATGAGTGAGAGGCTTCATGTATCCTTCTTCTACGGCATTGCATGCTCCCATGTCACTTGCTTGAATGAAGTACATCATCCTATTTTTCCAATAGGCATAGTTAGCCCCATTGAAGAAAGGAGGCTTGTTGACATGCATCAAATCGAGACCGGAGTTGAAGTTTGAAGTAGAGGCCATTGATGACTTTGATTATCGATGTAACTCTTCTCGAATCGACTCAAGAGGCGATTAAACCTTCAAATGAGTTAGGCTCTGATGCTAATTGTTGAGTTAATCGATCAATGAAATCGACCAAGAGGGGGGTGAATTGGAAATAAAAATTTTGGTGGAAGCTTTTGCAGAAGATTGAAAGTAATTGCACAACGATTTACAGTGGTTCGACTTTATCAACCAAAGTCTACGTCCACTACCTTAGCTATCCACACTAAGGATTTTCCAACAAATTCACTAATTTGTTCTTTCTTTTGAGGCCAAAGAGATAACCTTACAATTCCCTCAAGAATATACCTCAATTCTTGAGAACACTCTTTTCTCAAAGAGAAGGTTGCAAATTTGCAAACTTACAAGAAAAACCTCACAAGGTAAATATGTTTGAACAATTCTAGAACAAAGAAAGAACACTCAAGAATAAATACAATTGAGCACAATAAGTGTTCTTGAAAGCAAAATGAATATTGAATGAAAAATAGACTTGAAATGCTCAAACTTGAGGTTTGATGCTTTCTCTTTGATTCTATCTTGATTCTAGTTACTTGGTGTTTCTTATTTTTTTTATCAATGGCTTCTAAGCTTGTTTAAATACACCTTGAATCACTTCTGAACGTTGGGGATCATTAATGAAGTTATTAGAGCCGTTTAAGTGTGAAAACAATTAATATTTCTGCTTGGAGCGTGGGGGGAATCGGTACCCCCTCATGGGGAATCGGTTCCCTAAGTGTAAAATTCAAATATTCGACCGTTGAACAGTGGGGGGAATCGATACCCCCTGGGGGGAATCGGTTCCCTCTGAGCACACTGTTATTTCTCGGAGCAAAACCATTCAGGGGGAATCGGTTCCCTCTGGACAAACTGTAATTTTTTGCTTTGAAACGGTTCAAAATACTTTGTAAAATTGTTTTGAAATTATTTTAAGATTAAAACTTAATTTTACACTTTAGTAAGGATATAAATTAAATTTGAAAGATTTGAACTAATATTTTGATATTCGAATAATTATATCGAATATACTTAGAAAATCTTTTTGGAAAATCTTTTTGGAAAATCTTAAAATTCATTTAACTTAATTTGTTATATCGAAATATCAAAATGTTTTCAACAATCTCTCCCTTTTTGATATAACAAAACATTGTAGTAATTTTAAGATTTTATTTTGAAATCAAGTTTCAAGTTTGAAATTACTCCCCCTTACTCTAACATTACTCCTCTTTAAAAAAAACGCTTTTAACATTTCTCCCCCTTTTTTGTTAAATCAAAAAGACTCGTAAAAGATTTTAAACAAGGTTTTGAAATCATTTAGTTAATTGATATATATATATATATATATATATATATATATATATATCTTAAGCTGCTAAGATCACAATCAAGAGAAACTTTAGCCATTAGTTTCATAATCAATATTCATAAACAATGTGACATGGCAAAATTGGTCATATAGCTAACATGATGTAAATGATGCAATAATGAATAAATTTAACCACACCAAATATATAGAAATATAAGTTCAAACCATCCATAAATCCAAACAAATTCAAAGTCAATCAATCCACAAATTCAAACATTCAAAAATATTCAAAATGTTAAAACAATAAGCTTTAAGTTCAAAGTATTAAAACATAACACAGAATCAAGCATCCGTAGGAGGATCGGGAGGAGGAAAATGAGCTCGCATAACGGCTATCTCATGTGAGAGTGCATCAATGCATTCATTTATAGAAGCGTTGTTTGTGTGCATCTCCCGGATAATTTCCAATTGTTGAGCTCCCATTGTGGATAAATGAGATTCTATGGAAGTGAAGCGAGAATCCATAGAAGCATATCAGAAATCGAATGTCTCCATAAAGGATCGAAAGTATGGAGGCATTTGATCCTCTGGCTGTGCTTGTTCCTCTGCTCGTGCTTGTTCCTTGTGCTGTTCTGGTTCATCGTCGGAGTCGTCAACTTCATGTGGTTGCTCACCGATACGAACCCAAAGACCAGTTTCTTCATTGATCTTCCATCCCGATTTAGTTAAAGAGAATAGATTGATTTGGTTTTTGAGGGGAAATGAAGCATCAAGACCAACTCTAAGCCCAAGCGTCTTAAACAGATTACTAAGAATACAACTGTAAACTAAAGAAGAACACAATTTCTTATTGGAAACAAGATTTGGTTTCGACAAGTTCAGAAAAAATAATCTGTGGAAGGTTAATTTTGTGATTATTTTGGACATAATGAAGCCAAAATAGATCTAAGGCTCGAAGAGTAGAGTAACGACCTCCGGATGGTCGAAACCACCAAGAGATCATGAGGTGAAGAAAACGGTCATGAAGGTCTAGAACACTTGCACTATCCCTTTGCTTATACTGAGATCCTACCGTAAGTTTTTCATTGTCTAACCTTTCATTATATAATCCTAATGCTTTGGCAATGGATTCCTAGTCAAGATGAAAGAATCGTCTTAGAAGATAGGATCGGATCCCTATGGTTAAGGTTTGCTCTCGGTTTTTAATGCAAACAGCATTAGAGTAGAAGATCTGAACAAGTTGATGGTAGACAATGGGTTCAAGCTCAAAGAGTTTGTCAAATTTCCATTCATGAAGAGTAGGAAGATGACGAAAATTGATGTCTAGTATGGCTTGAAGAGATGTGATACGTTCTTCCCGGATTTTGTAGGACTCAAAGTATTGACAAAACCTATAGTAGAGATTTTGTTTACGATCGGGTTCATTGAAACAAGAATTGAGAATGATCATGTTTGGATCATCGGGATTAGGAATAGGAATTTGTGGGATAGGTGGAGGATTTGGAGGTGAGTTTGGAGGTTGGCTAGAACGACTAGAGGAGGCCCTAGAACGTTTATGAGACATGGTTTAAGATAATCGGAATGGAAAGATAACCTGCATTTTTAAAAACATATGTATGCAAAATAATCAATCCCAAAACTCAATTGAGTCCTCAATATTTCAAGGTTCTCTAAACCAATCCTAATGGGCAAAGTTTTAGAAAAACTTATTGAAAAATAAAGTTTTGAAAATCAATATATGTATAGTTTTCATAACAACAACGTAATTCAATCAAAACACAATAATTTGAAAAATAATTTTTTTTATTTCGAAATTTTCAAAAAAAATTGGAAAATTCTTGTGTTTTTGATGAAATTAGTTGTAAAATCTAGTTTCTAATCACTAAAAAATCAATGTCCGATCTAAAGTTCAACCTAGAACTAACTATTCCAACAGGTTTAGGAGATGATATTTGAAGAGAATTCCGATTAAAAATGTTGTTTTGAGGCAAAGTGAAGATTTGAGAGATGGAGAGAGTGATAGGCGGCAAAGGAAGAAGAAGAGAGGGTTTGAGCAAAAATAAGGGTTCTGCCCGATAAAACCAAAACCCTCAGGGGGTATCGATTCCCCTGTGGGGGGAATCGGTTCCCCTTCAAGGGGGTATCGATTCCCTCTGCCCTATAATTCAAAAATATGTATTTTAAACACTAAAAATGCTAAATTAATCTTCTCTAGTGGTATTGGCAACTCATATATCAAAAATTAATTATGTTCAATCAATCAAATTAATCCTTAAACTACATTTGAACATAAAGTTAATTTTTCATCAATAATCATAAACTCCCCCTAACTAATAGCAATGAATGTAATCAGAAATTACTATTATAAGCATTTTTCATTTATTATTTAAAGTGCTAAGATTATTTTAAACACTTAGTAAAGATAGGTCAGTTAAACTTAATTTTCTCATAAGTGTCCAAAAACGTTCATTGTCTAAAGGTTTTGTAAAGATATCCGCTAATTAATGCAAAGTATCAACAAATTCTAGAACTACATCTTCCTTAGTGACATGGTCTCTAATGAAGTGATGTTTTATTTCAATGTGCTTAGTTCTAGAGTGTTGGATGAGATTTTTAGTGAGACAAATAGCACTAGTATTGTCACACTTGATAGGAATGGTACCTACTTCAATTCCATAATCAAAAAGTTGTTGTTTCATCCATAAAACTTGTGAACAACAACTACCAGCTGAAATGTATTCGACTTCAGTGGTAGATAATGCAAGACAATTTTGTTTCTTTGAAAACCAAGAAATCAGCATATTTCCAAGGAATTGACAAGTACCAGAGGTGCTTTTCCTATCTAATTTGCATCCTCCATAATCCGCATCAGAAAAGGCATGCAAGCTAAAGCTAGAGTCTCTAGGATACCAAAGTCCTAAACTAGGAGTGTCTTTAAGGTATCTAAAGATTCTCTTAATAGCTAGTAAATGTGATTCCTTAGGGCATGATTGAAATCTAGCACATAAGCAAACACTAAACATAATGTCCGGTCTACTTGTAGTTAGATAAAGTAAAGATCCAATCATTGACCTATATAATTTAATATCTACACATTTACCTCTTTCATCTAAGTCAAGCTTTGTTGAATAGCTCATTGGAGTGTCATGAGGCTTGCCATTTTCCCGTCCAAATTTCTTGAGCATATCTTTGACGTACTTAGCTTGATTGATGAAGATGCCATCTTTTCTTTGCTTGATTTGGAGTCCCAAGAAAAATGAGAGCTCCCCCATCATGCTCATTTCGAATTCGCTTTGCATTAGCTTAGAAAATTCTTGGCAAAGAACATCATTAGTAGAACCAAATATTATATCATCAACATAAATTTGAACTACTAATAAATCTTTACCTTTATGCTTTAAAAACAATGTAGTGTCAACCTTCCCTTTTGAAAAACCTTTTTCAATTAAAAAGTTTGACAATCTTTCATACCAAGCTCTAGGAGCTTGTTTTAAACCATAAAGTGCTTTTGTCAATTTAAGAACATGATCCGGAAATTTTGAATCTTCAAAACCTGGAGGTTGTTCCACATACACTTCTTCTTTTATAAAACCATTTAAAAATGCACTTTTAACATCCATTTGATATAATTTAAATTCATGAAAACATGCAAATGCTAATAACATTCTAATTGCTTCCATCCTAGCTACGGGAGCGTATGTTTCATCATATTCTATGCCCTCTTCTTGAGTATACCCTTGAGCAACAAGTCTAGCCTTGTTTCTCACTATATTACCACTCTCATTAAGCTTATTCCTAAATACCCATCTAGTACCTACAGTAGATTTATTACTAGGCCTTTCAACTAATGTCCATACTTTACTTCTCTCAAATTGATTTAACTCTTCTTGCATAGCCATAATCCAATGTTCATCATTTAATGCTTCTTTAATATTCTTAGGCTCTATGCATGAGATAAATGCAACATAATTTCAAATATTTCTAAGAGAAGATCGAGTTGTTACCCCTTTGGATGGATCACCTATAATCTCACCATCCTTGACATAGTTGTACTCTCTTGGATAAGATACTTCCCTTTCTTCAATGGTTGGATTCTCGAAAGGATCATGAGTTTCCTCATCTTTCATTTCTTCTTTTGATTATGATTCTCCAACGTCATGTCTAACGTCATTTGTATTTATAATACCTACATCACTATTCAAACAAGAATCCTTCCTCGGAATGAGATTATCATCGAAAACAACATGTATAGACTCTTCTACAACTAAAGTTCTTTTATTAAATATTCGATAAGCTTTAGAATTTAAGGAATAACCCAGAAAAATTCCTTCATCACTTTTAGCATCAAATTTGCCAAAGTTTTCTTTACCGTTGTTTAAAACAAAACATTTACATCCAAAAGGATGAAAATAGCTAATGTTAGGCTTTTTATTTTTGAAAATTCCATATGGAGTTTTTTTTAAAATTGGCCTAATCATTACTCGATTTACAACATAACAAGCGGTATTTGTGGCTTCCGCCCAAAAATATTTTGGCAAATTATTTTCACAAAGCATGGTTCTAGCCATTTCTTCTAAAGTTTGATTTTTCCTCTCAACAACTCTATTTTGTTGAGGGGTTCTAGGTGCTGAAAATTTATGGCTAATACCATTAGAATTACAAAACTCATTAAATCCAAGATTTTCAAATTCAGTACCATGATCACTTCTAACACTAGTGATAGAGTAACCTTTTTCGTTTTGGATTACATTTGAAAATGTGATGAAATTTTCTAATGCTTCATCTTTAGTACTTAAGAATAGAACCCAAATATATCTAGAATAGTCATCTACCAAGACAAATGCATATTGTTTTCCACCCAAGCTAGTAGTCCTAGTTGGCCCAAAAAGATCTATATGGATCAATTGTAATACTCTACTAGTTGATACGTCATTAATGGATTTAAAAGAAATTCGCTTTTGTTTTCCTTTAGCACAAGCATCACAGATTTTATTATTATCAAATTTTAGTTTAGGCAGCCCTCAAACCAATTCTCCGTGAACTAACCGCTGCAAAACACTCATGCTAGCATGTCCTAGTCTCCTATGCCATAACCAACTATCATGCTCATCTTTTGCAACCAGGCATAAATCAGTCACATTAATAGAATCTAAATGCACCATGTAAATGTTTCCTATTCTATGACCAATAAGCATAATCCGATTAGATGCAATGTAAATAACTTTACAACCATTAGTTTAAAACATGACATTGAATCCTTTATCACAAAATTGACTAATACTCAAAAGATTATGCTTTAATCCATTCACATATAAAACATTTTTAATTTGTATGGAAGAGGTATTACCTATTGTACCTATACCTTCAATGTAACCTTTTGAATTATCACCAAAAGCCACTTCTCCTCCATTTTTGGCGTTAAGCTCTATGAACCGGTTTTTATCCCCGGTCATGTGTATCGAGCATCCACTATCAAGGTACCATGAATTTGGATTTGTTTCCCGTGCCTTGTAGCAATGCTCCTTTTCCTACAAACATAGATTAATTTTTAATTTTTGGTACCCAAATTCGTTTGGGTCCATATTCATTAGTTTCTAAAATCCTTGTCCCCTTTGGTATCCATTTATTAAGGACATCCTTATCTTTAGTAGTAATGAATTCTTTAGGAACCCATATACTCCTAATAATTTTACCATTCAAGGTTCGTTGAGGACTTCTATGATTGTAGCTTCTAAAACTTTTCTTAACAAAGTTGGATTTTGAATTCTCACCTTTTTCAAAACTTTTTGTTTCAACCTTATTAAAAGAATTTTTAAGATCATCAATCTTCTTTTGATGATCATCATGAACTTTTGAAAGTAAGTTATGCAAATCAGTATTTTTCTTTTCAAAATCATTAATTTTGATTTGCAATTCTTTGATCTTACTTTCAAGCTCATTGTTGGTCTTGGATATAAGACTATTTTCGTTTTTCAATTTTGAAATATCATTTTTGTATTTTGAAAATAGAGTCTTATAATCCGAAGCCAACCCATTGTAATCCTCTAATAACTCATCATAAGATAATTCATCCAAATCGAATGAGTTAGAGGTTACCTTAGAATCTTCCCCGATAGCCATCAAGCACAAGTTTGCAACTTCTTGTTCCTCTTCATCGGAACCTTCTTCATCGCTCCATGTAGCTACATGAGCCTTGTGCTTCTTTTTGGATTGACCATTTTTCTTTAATTGTGGGCAATCATATTTGACAAGCCCCGGCTTTTTGTATTCATAGCAAATGATCGGGTCTTTCTCATTCGATTCAGTTTTGAAGCCTTCATGACGTTTGAATTTTCTTCCTCGGTTGGGCATCATCAACTTTCTGAATCGTTTGGCAAATAATGTCATTTCCTCGTCATCATCATCATCATTCGAATCACTCTCATCTTTTGTGGATTTGAGAGCAACTCTAATGCTTTTCTTCTTCTCCTTCTCCTTTGGTGTATCGTCAATCTTATCGAGGTCCACTTCATCTTCAAGCATCATTTCATGAGTGATAAGGGAACCAATTAGTTCTTCAAGAGTTAAGGACGTTAGGTCCTTAGACTCGATGATTGTCGTCTTCTTTGATTGCCACGATTTTGGAAGGGAGTAGACTAACTCCCTCACAAGCTTTTCATTTGAAATGATCTCTCCATATGATTTGAGACCATTGACAATCGTTGAAAATCTATCTGTCATAGCTTTGATATCTTCATTTGGTTTTATCCTGAATTTTTCATAGCTATGCGTTAGAATACTAATTTTAGATTTCTTTACCTCATCGGTACCTTCATGAGTGACTTGAAGTTTGTCTCATATTTCTTTGGCGGTTGTACAAGATGAAACTCTTCCGTATTCATCTGGTCCAAGAGCACAAAATATGATATGGATGGCTTTGGAGTTGAGTTGGAACATTCTTGTCTCTCCTTCACTCCACAATCTTGGATGAGTGAGAGGCTTGATGTATCATTCTTCTACGCCATTCCATGCTCCCATGTCACTTGCTTGAATGAAGTACATCATCCTATTTTTTCAATAGGCATAGTTAGCCCCATTGAAGAAAGTATGCTTGTTGACGGGCATCGAATCGAGACCGGAGTCGAAGTTTGAAGTAGAGGCCATTGATGACTTTGATTATCGATATAACTCTTCTTGAATCGACTCAAGAGGCGATTAAACCTTCAAATGAGTTAGGCTCTGATGCCAATTGTTGAGTTAATCGATCGATGGAATCGGCCAAGAGGGGGTGAATTGGTAATAAAAATTTTTGTGGAAGCTTTTGCAGAAGATTGAAATTAATTGCACAGCGATTTACAGTGGTTCGACTTTATCAACCAAAGTCTACGTCCACTACCTTAGCTATCCACACTAAGGATTTTCCAACAAATTCACCAATTTGTTCTTTCTTTTGAGGCCAAAGAGATAACCTTACAATTCCCTCAAGAATATACCCCAATTCTTGAGAACACTCTTTTCTCAAAGAGAAGATTACAAATTTGCAAACTTACAAGAAAAACCTCACAAGGCAAATATGTTTGCACAATTCTAGAACAAAGAAAGAACACTCAAGAATAAATACAATTGAGCACAATAAGTGTTCTTGAAAGCAAAATGAATATTGAATGAAAAATAGACTTGAAATGCTCAAACTTTAGGTTTGATGCTTTCTCTTTGATTCTCTCTTGATTCTAGTTGCTTGATGTTTCTTATTTTTTATCAATGGCTTCTAAGCTTGTTTAAATACACCTTGAATCACTTCTGAACGTTGGGGATCATTAATGAAGTTATTGGAGTCGTTTAAGTGTGAAAAAAATTAATATTTCTGCTTGGAGCGTGGGGGAATCGGTACCCCTCATGGGGAATCGGTACCCCCTCATGGGGAATCGGTTCCCTAAGTGTAAAATTTAAATATTCGACCATTGAACAGTGGGGGGAATCGGTTCCCTCCGAGCACACTGTTATTTCTCGGAGCAAAACCATTCAGGGGGAATCGGTACCCCCTTCGGGGGAATCGATTCCCTCTGGACAAACTGTAATTTTTGGCTTTGAAACGGTTCGAAATACTTTGTAAAATTGTTTTGAAATTATTTTAAGATTAAAACTTAATTTTACACTTTAGTAAGGATTTAAAATGAAATTTGAAAGATTTGAAGTAAAATTTTGATATTCGAATAATTATATCGAATATACTTAGAAAATATTTTTGAAAAATCTTAAAATTCATTTAACTTAATTTATTATATCGAAATATCAAAATGTTTTCAACAAATATCAAACTACTTATCACTTGAACCAATCCTGTTGGTACAAAGTATGATTTCTACTCACTTCTACTGTAATTTGCTATCAATCATAATGAAGTTTTTCTCCTTTCCATGTTTTTGTTTCTCTTAAATTCTTTTGCATAAATATATATGTTCATATTATTTACCTTTTAATTTGTGATCGATTGCTTATAATAATATTAAAAATATTATTTTTTAGATTATATCGGACACGTGCCATTCATATTCACGTCCTTAAATATACAATGATTTTTTAATACTCATATCCTATACAAAATAATGAAAATGGTGTAAAAGAAATAAAAATTAGGGAAAATTGCATGTTTAGTACCTAAACTATCAATTTTGATCCGTTTTATTACCTAAACTTTTAATGTTTTCAAACTGTACCTAACATTTAGTTTTTGTTTCATTTTAATACCCTTGTTAAAAACTTAACATTAAGTTTTGGAAAACAAAAATGAAAGTCTAGGTACTAAAAATACCAAAATTGATAGTTTAGGTACTAAACATATTAAGTTTTTAACGATGGAGTACTAAAATAAAACAAAAACTAAATTTTAGGCATGGTTTTGAGAAAATTTTAAGTTTAGGTATTAAAACGGATCAAAATTGTTAGTTTAGGTACTAAACGCATAGTTTACCCTAAAAAATTAAAGTGACCTTTGTATCAAGGCAGCAAATAAGTGAGAAATTAGAAGAATGAACAATTTTATTGATATCCCAATGGTGAAGGCTTACATAATTTTCAGCATTATCACCAACAAAGAAAACTGATCACTGTTTCTTGTGCTTAGACTTGAGTTCCTTCACCTTCTCCTCGGTAGCCTTCAATGCTTTCCCATATATGCTAATTAACTGTGCAAAGCAGTAAGATTCGGTTAATTTGGTTCGGTTAACCGGTCATTTATCGGAACCGGACGACTTAATCGACTAGAAAGAAGTAAGAACCTTAAACTTACCTCATCAACCTCTTGAGCAGATATTATAAATGGTGGAGCCATCATTATGGTGTCACCTGCAACACGTACTACCATGCCATGCTTCTCGCATTGTGCCCCAAAATATGCATCAAGTCCTGCACACAAAATCATCCGTCATTTGTTATCAGAGCATGTCTCGAAATCTAGACTCCGACCCCATTCGACATCGTCAAATAACTTGGAACACACTCAATTGTATCTATACGAGTGAGGGAGATAGAAGAACTCGCTCCATTCAGGAGGGAAACGACCAGTATGTGACTTGTTGTCCGTAAACTCCGTACTCAGAATCAAGCCGGTACCTCGGATCTGCATAACCGAACAGTGATTACGATTCGAAGTTCTCGGCATGCTTAGTAGAAGTATATGTGAAATGCAGAATTTCACCTCTCCAACAATAGGACTGTCTGAAAATGCTTTTAAACCATCTTGAAACCTTGGGGATATCCTCTTCACCTTCTCAACAAGATTCCCTTCCCTGCAATGATGTTCATATGGACATGTTTATTTAACTATTCCGAAAGATTCGAAATTATTTCGATATTTTCTGTTTCGATGGAGGATGGAACACACTTGTAGAGCTTGATCGATTCACTTGCGACGGCGCAGGCTACGGGGTACCCGCTGTAGGTGAATCCATGAGAGAAAGTACCTGAAAATATTACATACACTTTGTCACTCGTATGAGGATGTGAGTGTCGGATACGGGTTCGAGCCCGGTACAACCTTACCGAGCTTGTTGGTCTGATAATAAACGACTTCCGTAACTTGTGGGCTCACCATGATTGCTCCAATGGGCACATATGCTGAAGAAAGGGCCTATAATACCAGCAGATGAAGAAATATATGAGAACTAATCATATGAGGATCAAAAATTTTGTTACAGCTTCACCTTTGCTAATGTAACAAGATCTGGTTTTATGTTGTATTTGTCACATCCAAACATTGTCCCAAGCCTTCCAAATGCACAAATAACCTATACACCAAGCACAAAATCACACTTATGCATCAGGCTGTGACACCCTTTTTCGAGATTCGGGTGAAGAGTTAGAGCGACATAGATGAAAAGGCGAAATACCTCGTATGCGATGAAAAATATGTCGTATTTTCTCACAACAGCTTGTACCTGAATGATATTTGAAATGGCTACATCAGTAAGAAACTGCGCATAAGTTTCAAAGGACATTCCCAAGTTCATGATGATAATAGGTCATTGAAGACTCGCCTTCTCGAAATAAGTAGCAGGAGGAGGTATAACACCACCAGCTCCCATCACAGGCTCGGCAATGAATGCAGCAATCTGATATGAACAAAAAAACAGATAAGATCAGCTACACGAACAAAGCGAGCCTCTTCTAGTTGCGAAAAGGCGATAATCTGAAGACCAAAAAATGCATGGCTATGATCAATTTAAGCTCCCAAGGTAAATATGTATGAACGGATCGGTAAAAACTGAAAACCTGGTAGATGATATCGCCAGTAATGAGGGCAGTCTGTGTGCAACACAAATGGAGCTGGCAGATCAAAGTTTTGATGAAGAGGAGGGAGTCTGTGAATGGTAAATCTATTTGTTAAAAACACAAGGATTTGAATCACTGGTTAAATTCATTTTTACCAAATACATTTACCCTGAAAGACTAGCTGATATCAAAGTTGAGCCATGGTATCTGAAGAAATTTCAAGAGAAAGGATGATCTATAAGCATTCATGAAATAACACAAAGAAGCAGTGAATAACAGTGTCATCGACTTCGAATCTTATGATTTGGCTCGAGCAATGAATTTCTTCTTCTTTGGCCTTCCGAGTGCATTGTTATAATACCAAACAAGCTTCACCTGTGTATCATTTGCTTCAGATCCACTATTTGTAAAGAAGACTTTTGCCATTTTTCTTGCAGTAAAAGTTTCAACAAGTTCCTTGGCATGATCCTGTGAGATCAATGTTATCAGAATCCGAGCAATAACACCATAGGATTGATTCAAAGAAAGATGGATCGTTGAAGTACTAATGCCGGTTTTGTTGTTCGATTCCAGAACGAATGGTAAAACGACAACTTATTCAATTGAGCAGTTGCAGCAGCAACAAGCCGAGGTTCATTTTCACCTGCAGAAGATGTAGCAGTCATAAGGGACCGAATACATTCCGTCTGTCGAAACAAATCACAGCGTTCAAGTCGATCTTCGACGGACCAAAATCGACAATACCTAGTGCTGTACACCATAGACCAGCCAGAGCATCCATATACTTTTTCCCATTGATATCATACACATAGCTCCCCTGTGCTAGATCAAAATCGAACTTTGTTATATCGTGTTACAGGCCTCAGCTCGTATGCATACTCGTGTCGAACACATATTCAAACCCGAGTAAAATCGAACGAAAGACACCCTAGACACATACCTCAGACCTTTCAATAACCAGGGGATCCACATCAGTAGTCTGCCACCCAGCTGTGAATGGAGCAAGCATATCATGTCCCTTATAACATTGCTGGGTGCTATATAATCTGGACACTGATGCACCTTTGATTGGATGCTCCAAAAAGCTTCTGCAAGTAGCAGCATTTTTTATATATGATCCAAGCTGCAAATAGAAATGGCGTGTCAGTTTTTTCTCGGAAGCCAAACAGAACACACACACACACATGATATATATAGGGTAAAGTACACAAATGGTCCCCGATTATGGGACGTTATTTTGTTGAGTCCCTCAACTATTAAAGGTTTCAAAATGGTCACTTGACTATTCATATACTCCAAACCCATCTTTTTCAGTTTAACAATTGACAATGGTTTGATCGGATGTTAGCCTACTGATTGTGATATGATAAAATGTGATCTCAGAATCTCAAACAACTATCATATAACAGTAAGCATGTTAACGTACAACTCAGATGACCGTCAATTTTTTAAAGGTAAAAGAACGAGTTTAAAACATATGATCATTCTGTAACTTTTAAAAGTTGATATAGTCAGAGAACCATGGACATTGGTTTTTCTTAAACAAAAGAGAAGATCAAACAGAACAAACATAAGAAAAGAAAAATTGGGAACCTGGGATTTGAGAGTTGATCCAAGGAATTTTTCAGAAACCATTTTCTTTTTTCTTTTTCTATTTGAGTTGAAGGAAATTCATGCAAATGAGAATGAAACAATTTAAACAGTCATTCACAGTTTTATAGGCTATTTTTATGGTTGATTTGATTTGGTACATGCAAATTAATACTGATGAAATATTTTTAATTTTTTTTAATAAAAACAAAAATTTTACAGAAAAAGATAATAGGGTAAATTATACGGATAGTCCTTTATGTTTTTGATCTTTTGGAAAAAGTTTTTTTGGTCACTTATGTTTCCGAGTTATAAAATTTTAGTCGCTCATGCATTAACCTCCGTTGAATCTTTGATGTCGCATGTTAACAAAAATTGTTAATTTAACACCTGAACTTTTTAAAGTTTATTTTCTCACCCATTCTAAAAAAACATAAAATCCTTTTTCTCTCAAAATTTCTCTCATCTTATCTAATCGTCTCTTTGTTGTTGTCATCGTCACCATATGCTACTACCAACTTCATCGGCTGTTGTACGCCTCTTGCCCAAACCTTCATAGCGTTGGCTGCAGAGCCCAGAGAAGGGATTTCCGAATGACCAAAATTGAACTTTTCCTAATCGATAACCAAAACCGAATAGACAAAAAATAAAAAGGGCGTCTTTATAGTCTATCCTTAAATTTATGAAAATAATATAAATTTAATATATATTCAAAATCTATCTTAACTATCGATAATGTACATACATCATGTAAATAAAATTACTCTAATCTATAGTATTATTTAACGGTTCACAACAATCCATTTAATTTTCAACTTCTCTTTATCGGAAAAAATAAATTTTAATTCAATCAATTACTTTTTATTATTTAACAGTCTTTTTATTTATATAAAGATAATTTAATGTATAAATATAAAATATTCTAAAATTGAATCTCAAATTACACTCTTGAGTAAAATTTAATATATAAACATTATTTTTTATCATTTTCTTTGTATAATAATATTTTAACAATAATTTATTATTTTTATAATAAAATATAATTATCCAACTACTATTTTGATTCAATGAGTTTGTTTAGTTTGACATTAGCATAAAAATGACTCAATTGATGAAATCTTTAAATATAAAGTTAAATTTATTAAATTGCCCCGAATTAGGACAAAATTGATATAATGTGTGAGTTTTAGGACATAAAATATTATTATATTAAACCACATTAGACGTAAGTTTCTGTTTTAATAATATAATGATCTATTTATAATAATATTTTAATTGAGCAACTTATTTGTAATAATTTTTTTAAGAAAAAAGTGTCATGTTTGTTACTAAACACATAATTAACCATAAAAGTGATTTACCCTAATATAATATTAGATAAACCTAATTATTCTCGTGATTTTGTTTTAGTCACTCAATTATTTTTTTTAAATCATACATAAACTTACGTGTTTGTTCAGTTTTAGTCACAAACACATATTTTTTGATTAAGTATATTCTATAATATTACCTCATCGTATATTCTATAATATTACCTCATCGTCATTAGCGATGATTAAGTCGTTAGTTATTGTAACAACCTCAAATAGATACGAGTAACTCACTCTGATTCAATGTGTCACATTAGGACAATCGGAGCAACCCACAAATAGAATCTAGGAAAAAAAATCTATCAAACAAATTCAAAATCGTAAATTTTTTTTGACATAACTATATAAAATTCAGAAACCATTCAGACGTTAAAATAAAATTCAATATTATAAAGTATTAAAACAAGTTTTAGATACTGATATAAAAATAAAAAGTGACCTACATGTCCCCTAATTAAAATGTACCGTACTCTGCAAGAGACGTTGAATGAACTCCCCTCACTTGATTTTGATAATAGAACAAAATCAAATCCTTTAACCTGAAATGGTAAGTAACATAATGAATTTTGAGAAAGTTGAATAGTACAAAACTACTAAAAGATGCTAAAGGCCAAACAAATATATGGTAAAGCATGAAACATTCTTAGTGATCTAGGCATATATAAGTTCTAGTGATGAGTTGAGGTTTTATTAATTAATTCTTCATATAACAGTCAAAAAACCTACAATTTGTAGGAAACATTCTAAGAGACAGATTCAAGACAATGAATTTTGGTGTCTATTATGTTCTAATAAAATTGAAAATAAGTGCACACATAGTTTAAAAATAGTAGTAGTTTATTTCGAGAAAACAGATTTTAAAATCACAATGATACCCTCTAACCGTACATCTGTATGTAGTTTCCTATAATCACATCCATAAGGACTTACCCTAGGCCCATAGTGTATAGGAGCCAACTTAAGGGAGTACCTTGGGCCTAAGAGCATACCCAAAGATCGCTTTAGGACCATAAGAAATTATCAATTTGATTAGAGTTGAACCTACAGAGACTCCATAAGAAATCCTGAATAGTACCCCAATATAAATTAGATTAAAAAGGAAATGGTGATATAAGAAATCATGAGTTAGATATATTTTGTATCATAAAATAGAGTCCATAAATTGTGTTTTTATTATAGATAATAGAGTCATACTTTCTAAAATCAGAGAAAATATCTATCTGCACAGGAAACACACTAGAGGATGCAATTTTTGTTTAGAAGTATTTGGTAGTTATCATGAAGGGAAACTATGGAACTTTTGTAAATTGATCAGATTTTAGAAACGAGGTCTCTATTAAAAGTGTTTGATTACTAACAGATCTAATAAAACATTTAGAAATTGATGCTTCATGACCATTTAGGATTCAAGTACATTAAGAATGTATTCAAGAACTTTTACATGATAATTATTTAAGATTCAGATATAGCATGAGTGATTCATTTATTCAAGCGATCAGGGGCATTGTAGACATTTTGATTCTTGAATATTTTTTTAGTAAATTAACTCAATAAAGGTAAAATGATAATTTACAATATTCAAGATTTATATTGAATTATTAGGATTTTGAGTTAAACCGAACTAAATGGATCCCAACGTTTTTAACATTAAAATTTTTAACGAGAAAAGTTAGAATTTAAGGATTTTGTGGTTAATTGTTTTATCAATTAATCATCGGGCCTAGAATTTATTTCTTGTCGATCTACTAGTTTTCTGATACGAGTTACCCGAGTCTTATTCAGTTTACAGTGTAACACCCCGAAATATAGGTTAGGAGAATCGGGTTATTCGTTTAGGCTTTTGGATAAATTTCCCTTAGTATGTCAAGCTTTGGACCCAACTTGATTTAATTTGGGCTTTGGGTGAGCCCAACAAGCCTTAAAAGGAGTTTTTTTAACGAAGCCAAGTTATGGAAGGACTAGGAATGCAATTGTCCTTTTTATTCAAACAAAGGTCGATCTCCATTTATTGGAGATGATATAAATGGAGATCATATCATGTCTGTTTTGCCATCTCTTTTTCTTCACCAGCTTTGTCTCTTTCCTCTTTTCATCTTCATCCTCTCCTCTCCCAAGATAGGCTTAAGGTTAGAACTTTAAGAATTCAAGGCCCTCCATTAAGTTTTTCAAGGTAAGAACTTCATCCTACATCTCTCAAGCTTCTAATTAAGCACTCTTTTGCAAGGTTTGAGGAAGTTGGCAAGAAACGAGTTTAAGAGGGGTTTAGGAAAAACTTGGGGTTTTAAATCTTTTTGAAAGAGTTGTGGATTGTAGGATTGTTTTTAACACCTCCCTAAGCTTTAAAATGAGTTAATAACTCATCTTCTTTGTTGTAGCTAGATAAGAGAAGGGTGAGAGCTCTAAGTCAAAGGGTAAGGAGAAACTCATTCTTGGTGGAACTAAGGACGTTTTTAGTCACCTAAGCACAAGGTAACACGATTCTGACTTGTCCATACCATATGTAGTTCATTGTGTGTGCATTATGGTTTGTTTAGTTCATGAAGCATGCTAGAGTAATTTTCATGGCAAGATTCGTATTTGTGTGTTGCACGCATGAAAATTAATACCTTTTGACCTCTAAGATACTAAATAAGATGTTAAACATGTTTTCTAGTCTTAAGGGAATTGTTGGGTTGATTTTTTGGGTGTTTTGTAACAACTCGAAAATTTTAAAATCATGTTTAATTGAAATTTGAGGTTAATTATGAAATTTGGTGAAATTTGGAGACTAAATTGGAAGTTCTTTAAACTTGTAGCTTGTTTTAGAATTAAAAGAAAATTCAGGGACCAAACCCTAAATTTACTCTTAAATGTTAGGTATGTTTTGGTTTATATATATGAATACGTGGTTTTCTGTTTTCAAAACAGAAAACCACGCCCAAATTTCCCTTCCCCTACCTCAACTTCCGACAACGATCCCGACGCCGTCTGAATTTCGATCGCCGTTTTGAAAGCACCAACGTGTTCGTTATCGAGTCAGGAACAATCCCTTCAATTTAATTGAAGCGAAACGCTGCCAAACACCGTGAATTTCAAGTCAAAGCATCGATGTTTTTTTTAGCTCAATCGCCTAGAAAATCCTAAATTCATCGCCGATCGTTGCTCTGTTTACGACACCTCCCGCACCATCGTGTTCATTGTGCCGTTCCGAGTCCGCCGGTGTCATCCTCGGTCTCCGTCGACGGCGGCGCTTGGGGAGGTGGTTCAGTCAAAGATTCGGCCGAGTCTAAATCGAGCTCTCCGCCGTTCAAAAATTTGAACCGATCTTTGTAAGTATCTCGAAATCGCTCAAAATAATTTTTAGAAATTTTTCCGTGATTTTTAGATCCCCGGAGGACATCGGACGCGCCACACACGCCGTCGCAGGGCGAGTGAAATCTGGAAACCGGTTTAACCGGTTTTGACCGGTTTGACTGGTCACGATCCGACCCTCGACCCGACCCGTTGACCGTTGACCTGTGTTATTCTAGGAATTTATTCGATTTTGGTGCTATTTTGGGAATTAATTCGAAATGGATGCTATTTTGGTAATTTTTTTTGAAAAAATGTGATATTCTGGGAATTAATTCAAAATTGGTGCTATTTTGGGAATTAATTCAAAAAGGGTGCTATTTTGGCAATTATTTTAAAATGGTGCTATTTGTGTAAAATGTTTGACAGTTTGTTGACATCGTTTGACCAGAACTTTGACCGGCTTTGACCGGCTATTAAACGACCGTTAATCTTTTCCAAAAATACCTATCCTAACAGTTTTCAACGTCCCGAATCCGTTTTTTGGGTCCGTTTCGCTAAATTCAAACCCAAAAGTCTCCAAATCGTCAGTCAAACCTGTTGACTTTAATTTTGACCAAGAATTCGAAATTTTGGAAGGTCATACTTTATGTTTTTCGACGTCCTGAATTTCATTCCGAAGTTTGTTTTGCCAAATTCTCACCCAAAATTCCCGAATCAAGCTTGTGAACCCAAAAAAGCTCAATATTTTAGTATTTTGATTATTTATTTGAGATATGGTTAAGGAATTGATTAAGTAAGATATTTTATGAAGGTACTCGTGTTTCACCTGAGCAAGGATCAGTCAGGTCCGGTGTTGTCCGTTCTTCATATCAGTCCGAACCGCGTATTACAAGAACTACCCGTAGGTTTTCGTATATTATTTAATTAAAGATTAAGATTATTTTTTTTATTAGAATTCCAATTAGGATTTTTCCAATTCGTAGGATCTAACGCTGCAGCAAAGCGTGATCGACAAAACCAGTAATAAGCTTCCCTATCTGATATCTCAGACTGTTACAGGTGTGTTTCCCTACCAGTGTTATCTTACAGTTATAAACTATATATCTGAACAGATTTATATTATGAGAATATAATATACTTTATGAGGAAATATCCGGTATTTTGAATAATGTTTATTAAATGTCTGATTTACCGTATAATTTTTATATGGTTTATAGTTATAGTATTTTTGGTACATGATTTCTAAATATGGAACATTTCCATATTTAATGGATTAATTGTTGTTTTTACTCCAATGCATACATGTTTATTTTGTCATTTGGGGTACGATTGAAGGAAGTATTATCAGGTCCCTTTGTTGTGTGCGAAGGTAAGCCTTACAGTTTACCAGGTCCCTTTGCTGTGTGCAAGGGTAAGCCTTACAGTTTCCCAGGTCCCTTTGCTGTGTGCGAAGGTAAGCCTTACAGTTTACCAGGTCCCTTTGCTGTCTACAAGGGTAAGCCTTACAGTTTTCCAGGTCCCTTTGCTGTGTGCGAAGGTAAGCCTTACAGTTTACCAGGTCCCTTTTGCTGTGTGCAAGGGTAAGCCTTACAGTTTCCCAGGTCCCTTTGCTGTGTGCAAGGATAAACCTTACAGTTTTCCTAGGCTCCTCTGCTTTGTGCATAGGTTAAGCCTTACTAGTGTATAGGCGGTGTACGGTTCAAGTGAACCTAAACAATTTGGTGAATTGGATGGGGGTAGTGTGCATGTTATTAAAATATATTTGATAAATTGTTTTATCTTATCTGAATTATTTTGTTATGTATATGTTATACACTGTATGGGACACACTGGGCTTTTTAGCTCATTCTGTAAATTTTAACCTTTTTCAGATAACAGCAGACCGTAAGCTAGCAGATTTAGCATCAGGAGAAATCAACTACTTTATTTTGTACGAACATATATTTCTATATGTTTTTCGGTTATGTTTGGTGACATATATTTTATTACCGTTTTGGACATATATGTATTATTAATATTATGTTTATATTATATTTAACGTTCTATAAGTTATATATATATAAAAAAACCTCTGAATGGGATATGTGACCCGCTTAGGTTTGGGTCTATCTTACAGACCGGGTCTGGGGGGTTACATTTGGTGGTATCAGAGCTTTCAGTTTTAAACACTCGGACTGTATATGGGTCCTAAATTTTGGATTTTTAAGGAAAAAATGTCACCTTATGTTATGATTTAAAGTTTTCTCGAGATCCCTGATGCTAATCTGACACATGTTTCAAATTCTTTCTGTAGAGCCTTATAGATCCAACGATGAATGCTGCTAGAGGTCGTAGGACAGAACGTGGACGTGGTAGAGGGCGAGTCACTCGACCTTCTGTTACGATAGAAGATCCGATGTCACCACGTGATCCTCCTGTTCCGCAAGTAGATCCGACTCTTTCTCATGATGATCAGTTTACTCCTATGAGAGACCCTCCCGTCACTGAAGATGAGGATTCTGAGATGAATGAAGATGCCATTAATAGAGCTATCTTCCGCATGTTCCAGAGAGCTGCTAGAGCCCCTAGTAACATGACTACAATGGAGATTTCAAATTCTCTAGTTGCTGCTGGTGTAGTTCCATTCGAGGGTATTACTGGTGGACCTCCGACAGATGCTGAGTATTAGCTGGAGGACACAGAGAGGATTATGGATGAGATGGACCTCAGACCTGAGCAAAAGTTAAAAGGGGCCCTAACTATGTTGAAGAAAGAAAGCTTCAGATGGTGGCAATCCATTTCTGGTAGTATTCCGAGGAACCAATTAACATGGGATCTTTTCAAGACGCGCTTCCGGAGTCGCTACATCGGAGAGAGATATCTGCAGGAGCGACGCCAGGAGTTTCAGAATCTGGAGCAATGTAATATGTCTGTTATGGATTACGAGGTGGAGTTCATCCGATTGAGCCGTTATGCTCCTGGAATTGTTGACACGGAGACAGATCGATGCTTGAGGTTTGAGAATGGACTCAGGTATGAGATCAGGAGTCGAGTTGCTACCCACCGAGAGAGGAATTTTGATGCTTTGGTTGAGATAGCCAAAATTACTGAAGAAATAGTGCGACTGGGTATGGAGCACAAGAGAGATAGTGATCGAGCTCAAACCCGATTCAGAAGGTCTTATGGTTCTATAGATTCTTCTGCACACCCCAACAAGAGAGGCAGGGGTGAATTCTTTCAGAGAGGTGGTGCAAGTGTCAGGCCTGTGGCATCCGGTTCTTCAGCCGTACATCCTTCTAGACATGGTGGATCTTCTAGGTTGCAACCTATACCGACATGTGTGCACTGTGGAAGATGTCATTATGGTCAGTGCAGGCTGAAATTGGGGACATGTTTTAGATGTGGTTCCGGTGACCATTTCATGAAGGACTGTCCAGAACGAGATCGTTCAGTTCAGACGCCAGCTCGTACTCCCGCTCATACTCAGAGAACTGTTCAGACTCCTGCGGGTGGTAGTACTCAAGAGAGAGCACCTGGATTAGCTAGTAGAGGCCGAGCATCTCAGAGTAGGGGTCCAGTCAGATTTGAGGCCAGACAACCTGCATTGGTTTACACTGCTAGACTTCGACAAGATCGTGATGGGCCTAATGTGACTGCAGGTACTGTTATTATTCATTCAGTTCCATACTTTGCATTGTTTGATAGTGGCTCTACAAATTCCTATATATCACATTCCGTTTCTGAGGGTCTAAATATTCTTGTTGAGAATACTGAGCGCTCAGTGATAGTTCAAAGTCCCTTAGGCAAATCCATCGTGTTGGATCGTATTTTTAGAGAGTGCCCTATAGAGATCAATGGGGAGATTTTTCTGGCCGGCCTGATGGAGTTACCCTTTGAAGAGTTCGATTTGATTCTCGGCGTAGATTGGTTGGACAAACATAGAGTAAATATTGATTTTGAGACTAAGAGAGATGTTCTGAAGACCCCAGATAATCGAAAGATTGTAATGATCGGGGAACGACGTGGATTTCTGACGAATGTTGTGTCTGCCTTGGTAGCGGAGAAGATGATCAGGAAAGGTTCCGAGGCGTTTCTTGCTTATATTTTAGACACTAGGAGATCGCAATCCGATATTGAAGGCATCCGAATTGTCAAGGAATTTCCTGATGTTTTTCCCGAGGAGTTGCATGGATTACCTCCAGATAGAGAAGTCGAGTTTATGATTGAAGTCTATTCTGGTTCCACCCCGGTTTCAATGGCTCCTTATCGTATGGCCCCAAAGGAGCTTAAGGAACTAAAAGTTCAACTTCAGGAGTTGTTGGACAGGGGATTTATTCGACCTAGTGTATCACCGTGGGGAGCTCCAGTTCTCTTTGTCAAGAAGAAAGATGGGACATTGAGACTCTGTATTGATTATAGAAAACTAAAAAATATCCTCTGCCCAGAATCGATGATCTATTTGACCAATTTCGAGGGGCTTTTATCTTTTCAAAGATAGACTTGAGATCTAGTTATTATCAACTCAAAGTGAAAGATTTGGATATTCGGAAGACTGTTTTCCGTACTCGATATGGGCACTATGAGTTTTTAGTGATGTCATTCGAGTTAACTAATGCCCCTGCTGCTTTTATGGATCTGATGCATAGGGTGTTTCGACCTTATTTGGACCAGTTTGTAGTTGTATTCATTGATGACATACTAGTGTTTTCTAGAAGTGAAGCAGAACATGAGGAGCATTTAAGGATTGTTCTTCAGACTCTAAGGGAGAATAAGCTATACGCTAAGTTGAGCAAGTGTGAGTTCTGGCTCAGTGAAGTGACTTTTCTTGGACATATCGTCTCTGCTGATGGCATTCAGGTGGATCCGAGCAAAGTGGAGGCTATTCTAAACTGGAAGCAACCCATAAACGTCTCTGAGATCCGTAGTTTCTTGGGCTTAGCTGGTTACTACCGTCGTTTCGTTGAGGGGTTCTCCCTTATTACAGCTCCTCTGACGAAACTATTGAGGAAAGATGTTCCATTTGTCTGGTCTGAGGACCAACAAGCTAGCTTTGAGAAATTGAAGACTGTTCTAACTCAAGCCCAGTGTTGATTCAGCCTGAATCTGGGAAGGATTTTTCTGTCTACAGTGATGCTTCTTATTCTGGATTAGGATGTGTTTTGATGCAAGATAGGAAAGTTGTTGCTTATGCGTCACGTCAGTTAAGGCCGCATGAGCGTAACTATCCTACTCACGATCTGGAATTAGTTGCTGTGGTTTTTGCTTTAAAGATCTGGAGACACTACCTCTACAGAGAAAAGTGTTATATCTACACTGATCATAAGAGTCTAAAGTATCTGATTACTCAGAAAGAATTGAATTTGAGACAACGTCGCTGGTTGGAGCTTTTAAAGGACTATGATTTTGAGATAGAATATCATCCAAGGAAGGCTAATGTAGTGGCAGACGCCTTGAGTCGTAAGGCGATATCAGATCTCAGAGCCTTATTTGCCAACTTGAGTTTATTTGATGATAATAGTTTATTAGCAGAGTTACAGGTTAAACCTACTTTAGCCGAGGAGATTAAGGCTAAACAACTCCTTGATAGCTCGTTGCTTCCCATTATTGAACAAGTTAAGCAAGGATCGAGTTCGGAGTATACTGTGGATCAGGATGGTATTTTGTGTTTTCACGGTCGTTATTACGTCCCTAAAGATGATGAGTTGAGACGAGTTATTCTTCAAGAGGCTCATAGTAGTCCTTATGCTATACATCCTGATGGGGACAAAATGTACAATAATCTCAAAGAGCGCTACTTTTGGACTGGTATGAAGAAAAATATTTCAGATTTTGTGGCGAGGTGTTTGACTTGTCAGCAGGTTAAGGCAGAGCACCAGCATCCGTCTGGATTGTTACAGTCAATTAAGATTCCTGAGTGGAAATGGGAGCGTATTACGATGGACTTCGTTACTGGTCTTCCTCTAACTCCTTCCAAAAAGGATTCTATCTGGGTGATTGTTGATCGACTCACCAAGTCAGCGCACTTTATCCCTATTCGGGTTAATTATTCTCTGGATAAACTGGCTAAGTTGTACATTTCTGAGATCGTTAGACTTCATGGTGTTCCGTTGTTTATCATATCTGATCGAGATTCGAGATTCACTTCTAGGTTCTGGAAAGCTTTGCACGAGGCTCTGGGCACTCATTTGAATTTCAGTACAACTTTTCATCCTCAAACTGATGGACAGTCTGAGCGAGTAATTCAGGTGTTGGAGGATATGTTACGAGGTTGTGTGATTGATTTCTATTGTAGTTGGGAAGATTTCTTACCGTTAGCTGAGTTTGCTTACAATAATAGTTATCAGGCGAGTATTCGCATGGCACCGTATGAGGCTCTATATGGACGTAGATGTCGTACTCCTATATGTTGGACAGAGTTGCATGATAGAAAAACTTTGGGTCCAGACTTGTTTCAAGAGACTGAAGATACTGTCAGACTGATCCGTGATCGCTTAAGAGAGGCATTTGATAGGCAGAAGTCATACGCAGATAAGCAACGTAAGGATATCGAGTTTGAGGTTGGAGATTAGGTTTTCCTCAAGGTATCTCCATGGAAGAAGGTATTGAGATTTGGACGTAAAGGTAAACTGAGTCCGCGATTTATTGGGCCGTATCGTATTCTGAAGAAAGTTGGACCTATTGCTTATCAGCTTGAGTTACCTCCACAGCTCAGTCGTATTCATGATGTTTTTCATGTGTCTATGTTAAGGCGATACCGTCCAGATCCAGATCACATCATTCAGGTTGATGAAGTAGAGCTGAGACCTGATTTGTCATATGAGGAGGAGCCTGTTCTGGTTTTAGAAAGAGATGAACGAGTTCTTCGGAATAGGCGTATTCCAATGATCAAAGTGCAATGGAGTAATTGTAGCCCCTCAGAAGCTACTTGGGAGACCTTGGAGTCAATGGAGGTTCAATTTCCTCATCTGTTTTCATAAGGTAAATTTCGAGGACGAAATTTCTTGTAGAGGGGGAGAATTGTAACAACCCGAAAATTTCAAAATAATGTTTAATTGAAATTTGAGGTTAATTATGAAAATTGATGAAATTTGGGGACTAAATTGGAAGTTCTTTAAACTTGTAGCTTCTTTTAGAGTTAAAAGAAAATTCAGGGACCAAGCCCTGAATTTACCCTTAAATGTTAGGTATGTTTTGGTTTATATATATGAATACGTGGTTTTCTGTTTTCAAAACAGAAAACCATGCCCAAATTTCCCTTCCCATACCTCAACTTCCGACGACGATCCCGACACCGTCCAAATTCTGATCGCCGTTTTGAAAGCACCATCGTGTTCGTTATCGAGTCAGGAACAATCCCTTCAATTTAATTGAAGCGAAACGCTGCCAAACACCGTGATTTTCAAGTCAAAGCATCGATTTTTTTAGCTCAATCGCCTAGAAAATCCTAAATTCATCGTCGATCGTTGCTCTGTTTACGACACCTCCCACACCATCGTGTTCATTGTGCCGTTTTGAGTCTGCCTAGAAATGGGTGCTATTTTGGTAATTTTTTTTTTGAAAAAAAAGGTGATATTATGGGAATTAATTCTAAATTGGTGCTATTTTGGGAATTAATTCAAAAAGGGTGCTATTTTGGTAATCATTTTAAAAATTGTGCCATTTGTGTAAAATGTTTGACAGTTTGTTGACCTCCTTTGACCAGAACTTTGACCGATTATTAAACGACCGTTAATCTTTTCCAAAAATACCTATCCTGACAGTTTTCGACGTCCCGAATCCGTTTTTTGGGTCCGTTTCGCTAAATTCAAACCCGAAAGTCTCCAAATCGTCAGTCAAACCTGTTGACTTTAATTTTGACCAAGAATTCGAAATTTCAGAAGGTCATACTTTATGTTTTTCGACGTCCTGAATTTGATTCCGAAGTTTGTTTTGCCAAATTCTGACCCGAAATTCCCGAATCAAGCTTGTGAAACCAAAAAGGCTCAATATTTTAGTATTTTGATTATTTATTTGAGATATGGTTAAGGAATTGATTAAGTAAGATATTTTATGAAGGTACTCGTGTTTCACCTGAGCAAGGATCAGTCAGGTCCGGTATTGTCCGTTTTTCATATCAGTCCGAACCGCATATTACAAGAACTACCCGTAGGTTTCCGTATATTATTTAATTAAAGATTAAGGTTATTTTTTTTATTAGAATTCGAATAAGGATTTTTCTAATTCGTAGGATCTAGCGCTGCAGCAGAGCGTGATCGACAAAACCAGTAATAAGCTTCCCTATCTGATTTCTCAGACTGTTACAGGTGTGTTTCCCTACCAGTGTTATCTTACAGTTATAAACTATATATCCGAACTGATTTATATTATGAGAATATAATATAATTTATGAGGAAATATCCGATATTTTGAATAATGTTTATTAAATGTCTGATTTACCGTATAATTTTTATATGGTTTATAGTTATAGTATTTTTGGTACATGATTTCTAAATATGAAACATTTCCATATTTAATGGATTAATTACTGTTTTTACTCCAATGCATACATGTTTATTTTGTCATTTGGGGTACGATTGAAGGAAGTATTATCAGGTCCCTTTGTTGTGTGCGAAGGTAAGCCTTACAGTTTACCAGGTCCCTTTGCTGTGTGCAAGGGTAAGCCTTACAGTTTCCCAGGTCCCTTTGCTGTGTGCGAAGGTAAGCCTTACAGTTTACCAGGTCCCTTTGCTGTGTGCAAGGGTAAGCCTTACAGTTTCCCAGGTCCCTTTGCTGTGTGCGAAGGTAAGCCTTACAGTTTACCAGGTCCCTTTTGCTGTGTGCAAGGGTAAGCCTTACAGTTTCCCAGGTCCCTTTGCTGTGTGCAAGAATAAACCTTACAGTTTTCCTAGGCTCCTCTGCTTTGTGCATAGGTTAAGCCTTACTGGTGTATAGGCGGTGTACAGTTCAGGTGAACCTACACAATTTGGTGAATTAGATGGGGGTAGTGTGCATGTTATTAAAATATATTTGATAAATTGTTTTATCTTATCTGAATTATTTTGTTATGTATATGTTATACACTGTATGGGACACACTGGGCTTTTTAGCTCATTCTGTAAATTTTAACCTTTTTCAGATAACAACAGACCGTAAGCTAGCAGATTTAGCATCAGGAGAAATCAACTACTTTATTTTGTACGAACATATATTTCTATATGTTTTTCGGTTATGTTTGGTGACATGTATTTTATTACCGTTTTGGACATATCTGTATTATTAATATTATGTTCTATATTATATTTAACGTTCTATAAGTTATATATATATAAAAAAAACCTCTGAATGGGATATGTGACCCGCTTAGGTTTGGGTCTATCTTACAGACCGGGTCTGGGGGGTTACATGTTTCCCGATCTTAAGTAAGTCATTCCAAAAAAAAGATCAATCTGTCAACCAAAAGGATCAATCCCTCAACAAAAAGGATCAATCTCAAACTTTTTGTTGTGCAAAGGATCGATTCCTTTCCAACAGGATTGATCCCTCGGGAAAAAGAATCGATCCCTCAACCAAAAGGATTATTTGTATTTTTTAAATTGTCATTTCTATTACAGAAATTGGCGATCGAACCTGTTTGACTGAGATATGATAAAATCTTATCCCAAAACTGATTATTTTGTAATTTTTAATAGTTGAGAGACTCAACGAAACAACATCTTATAGTTGAGATCATTTTGTAATTTTTAATAATCAAGAGATTCAACTAAGTAGCCCCTATAGTCGACGATTATTTGTGTACTTTATCCTTATTCTTATATAGATTTAGAGTTTTTTTATTTGATCTAGTTTAGATATGATTAACTTCCTTGTTGACTGCATAGAGCAATGAATCTTATTGGTGGTCCTTATTATCTTGTAAATGGATGTGTATAGCTGTTCTGTTTAGATAAGATGGATTTCTTGTTTTGATATTGTTTCTGCATGGATTTATTGAATGTGCTGTTTGTAACCCTCTTCTCTGATCAGGCTGCTGGTATTTCAAGGAAGCTCGTCCCCTACCATTGGTATTGCAGTCGATCACCGTCGGAAGAACCGATCCCTTGAAGGTCTTCAAGCCAATGCTCAGAGGCTTTAGACTTAAAAGGCCAAGCTCGTCGTCTTCCCAAGACGTGCTCGCAAGTTTAAGGTAAAACTTTGTTGTTTCTTTTTTGCATTGTGGAATCCTTAAACTTGTTTGATGTTCTTAAATGTTGTTTGTAGACTGGTGATTCTACTGCCGAGGAGCTTGCAACTGCCACCCAAGTCAAAGGATCATACCTGCCGATTTCTCGTGAGAAGCCTTCTGTTGAGCTGGTGAAGGTCACCGAGGGGATGAAGTCATTCAGGGCCTACAACAAGCTTCGTGTCGAACGAATGAATGAGCGCCATATCGGCACCTGATTGAAGAAGGCAGCTGAGGCTGAGAAAGAACACAAGAAGTGAGATTGTTTAGTCTTAGTCATACATTGTAGCTGGTATTGACATTGGAATATTCTGCTAAAATTATGAAGATCATTGGGTTACTCTTATCCTTGCTTCTTATCTTGAAACAACTCTGCCTCTGCCAGTTGGAATGCCACCACCACAACCACCACCACAACCACCATAACCACCATGTGTACCCTTATCTTCATACCCAACACCTTATAATCCAAACCCGTGTGATGCCGCTGCCCCCACCACCACCCTTTGTATCCTTATCTAAAATCGAGCACCATGTGTACCCTTATCTTCATACTCAACACCATCTTGTTCCGTTCTTGATGAGCCGTTAGTTTTGAATGTGTCGTTCGCTTATGCAACGGAATCAGGACCAGGTTTTTCGACATCGTTATAGTAATGCCAATCGGCATGGAGGTCATATATGCTTGAGGCAGAAATCTACTTCCAGGTTCAGTCTCCGGCCAAGATATTGCTAATAGAATTCTGGTGTCTGCTGTTTTGAAACTTCAATGGTAATGTTGGTAGTCGAGATTATCAAATTTCGGTTCATGATCTCATCATCGGAAAACAAATTGGCATATGCTACACAATCTTTCTTATTGAGGACATAAAGAAAATAATTTGTCATTTAAAGTCCTGATGAGGTATTCCAATGCGTCTTGATCTCATTATAGGTTCTTCCATGGAGACTTGGTACACCCCAATTTTCTTTAGGAAACATAAATTGATGTCAAATATTTAAAATTAAAAAATAAATTTATGCCAGCATAGTTGTTAATTGGCTTTTGATTAAGATAGAGGAAAAAAAGTAGGGATGATTCTGTTAAAATAAATAGGGTAAACTACGTATTTGGTACCTAAATTATCAGTTTTGATCTGTTTTAGTATCTAAACTTTTAATTTTTTTCAAAAACATAGCTAACGTTCAGTTTTTATTTTATTTTAGTACCCATCCGTTAAAAACTTAACGCGTTTAGTACCTAAACTATCAATTTTGGCCCCTTTTAATACCTAAACTTTGATATTTTTTTTCAAAACTTAACATTAAATTTTGAATGGGTACTAAAATGAAACAAAAATTAAAGTTTGACATGGTACTAAAATGAAATAAAAACTAAATTTTAGATATGATTTTGAAAAAATAAAAGTTTAAGTACTAAAAAGGACTAAAAACTGATAGTTTTCTATATCCAAATAAATATTTCGGTGACTAAATGGATACATAGTGATAAATTGATGACCAATGGTATGGTTTACCCTTAAAGAATCCTAATACTGTTTGAGCTAAAACCAACCAATACAATGCCACCAGTGTACTGATCGACCCTTACCTTATCGCATGATCGTTGTCTCTCCCAAATCTTCAACTTCCTACAGCCATAAAACCAATCATTGTCACACAAAAAGCTAAACAAAAAGCCCTCAAAAATCTGAATTTGTTCTCATTTTCGCTAAGCTAATCCATACCAGTATTGCAATGCCACCGCCAACAGCCTCCCTCTCCGTTTCTTCATCTCCATCTATCTTCCCGCTCTCTTCTATCGCTTCTTCTTCCAGTAAACCCCAAATATGCTTTTGCCCCAATCCCACCAGATTCACCGGTTTCGCTTCCCTCTCCAAACCCAAATCCCATCACCGCAAACTCACGCCGCTCTCCGCCGTTTCCATCGAGAAAGAAACCATGATCTCCGAGCGCCCCCACACTTTTCTCCGCGAAACCGACGGTCAAGACGACGGATCCGTCAGGTCTCGCTTCCAGCGCATGATTATGGAGGTGCAGGACAGCGTGTGCGCCGCCCTCGAGGCTGTCGACGGAGCTGGGAAGTTCAAGGAAGACGCTTGGACGAGGCCTGGAGGCGGTGGGGGAATTAGTAGAGTGTTACAAGACGGAGCGGTTTTCGAAAAGGCTGGTGTTAATATCTCCGTTGTTTATGGGGTTATGCCCCCCGAAGCTTATAGGGCTGCCAAGGCTTCTGCCGCCGATGAGAAGCCCGGTCCCATTCCCTTTTTCGCCGCAGGTGTCAGCTCGGTAATTCAAAGCTTTCAATTTTCCACTTGAATTTTGTTAAATTCCATTGAAATAGGAGAACGCTTAAATTGTGTTTTGGGTTGCATTGCGTTTATAATTGTCTTTTGGGTTGCATTGCATTTATCGAAGCTGTGTACATAAGGAATGCTATTAGAGTCGCAGTTGTGAAATTTTCTTAAATACACACAATTTATCGTAAAACATAATAATTTTAATTTTCGCAATGAACTAGAATAATTTTCTTTTAATTTTACCTTAATGCAACAATAATTGGGATAGTGGCCCATCATTGGTGTGATTGGACGTTATCTACCGCTTTTTCTCGACAATAGGATTTTGGATGTTGCTGCCACTGCCATATAGCAGCCGCTGTTGCTATAGTGGACCGCTATTTAAATCCTTGGATAATAGTATTTATTGTTTGGTTTTGTTTTGTTTTGTTGTTGTTGTTGCAGGTTTTGCATCCCAAGAACCCGTTTGCTCCAACATTGCACTTTAACTATAGATATTTCGAAACCGATGCTCCTAAAGGTACTTAATTTATCCTTCATTATTGTTGTTAAGTTGAACCATGCGTGCTAAAATGATAGTTTAGAAGGATGTGATGCTTTTCTTTTCAATGGCAATTCGATAGCAATGAATACTATGCTTTATAGTTTGCTTTCATACTTGTTCTTCATAAGCAAGAAAAAAGATAGTGTCTTGATGGAGGTTTTCAATTTGCCTTACTTTCCTTAGTTGGTTTCACTGTACTTTGTCATCATCTATTGCATTGGTATTATTTTGTGCGTTTGACTCTTACTTTCTGTAAACTTACTCGTCCAACATCCATGCCCTACAGTTACTGGGACATGGGTCTGAAGAAATATATCGAAATCTTTGAGAAAAATTGAACATACTTACGTCACACGCCTATTTGAGTCACACTCGCATTTCAGTTCCAGTAACATAGTTTTAGTTTGTGACTCGTCTTGAGAATGTGCAGATGCTCCTGGAGCACCTAGACAATGGTGGTTTGGTGGTGGAACTGATTTGACTCCAGCTTACATCTTTGAGGAGGATGTCGAGCATTTTCACTCGGTAAGTTGAATTTTTCCTTTTTATTCTACCCCTATTAAAGCTTGAAACATCTGCATTTAGCATGATTAAAAGACCATTGAGCTTAAGCAGCTAGAACTAATTGGTAGTTTCCATTTGAAAAAGTAAAATAATATCGATGTTATCAGGTGAAATTTGCAGAAATCAAGTATTTGAAAATATCCTTTTTTATTTCAACACCCTACTAAATTATTTACAGATTTAATGGAAAACTGCAAAACTTGTGTACCTATAGCACTATGCTTATGCAGAGATCATTAATTGTAGTTTGTAGAATATCATTTCAACAATGAAGTATTTTTCTGAATCTTCTTTTGTTAACATTGCCTTTCTTTTTCAGATACAAAAACAGGCTTGTGATAAATTTGATCCATCCTTTTATCCACGTTTCAAAAAATGGTGTGATGACTATTTTTACATTAAGGTATGATCTTGCCAGATTTTTTCAGTGCCACACTTGATTCATATATAGTTCCTGAGTTCTAGAATTGTGTATCGCATTAAATTAACAAAAAGGGGCACTATTGCCATTCAATGAGTTGATCTGTGATTGCCATTTTTCTTTTTTGCTCAAAGTCGGGAATGGAAGTAAAGTCCGAAGAGAGTTGGAAGAAAACTATGTGTATAGGATTTGAATTAACAAAAATGGGGTATAGTTAATACACAACTCCTTTCCCCCATTTTTTGAAATAGAATTGGAGGAACAATCATACACATTAAGATGAAGACAGTGTTAATTTGAGCTGTTGGAAGCTTGGTGGTTTTCAATTTTTTTTTTGATAGGAATAGGATGCCTCATTAAAAACCTCCCTCATAGTGGTCCTCTGCCCTAAAGTAGGACCAACTAGCGGAAGGAGGAAAAGAGTGCATCAATTTATTGATAATAAACCAGATACATAAGGCTTAAAAACAGTCTTGCAAACTACATAAAACTTAAAAACAGTCCTGAGGGTACTTTGCTCTTAAGGCTTACACAACTGCCTAAGCAAGGACAAAAATTACCCAATTCCTTCCTTTGCTAACTTATCGGCCTCACAGTTACACCATCTAGGAATCCACCTAACAAGAGCCTGAATAGCAGAAATAATAGACACAATTTCCTTGACAAGGTTTGACAGAAAAGCAGGTGCAAGAGCTTGGTCTTTAATCCAATCCACTGCTATCTTTGAATCGCTTTCAATAATTAGTCTGCCCTTCGAAGCCCATTGTGATGAAACAAATAGGTCAATTCCTTTTTTGATAGCCTTCAGCTTTGCTAGGATAGTAGGAGAAGGACCGACACTTTCTGAAAACGAAAAAAGAATATCCCGATTCCAATCTCTGAGAATACCCCCTATTCCAGCTTACATACCAACCGTACTAACAGCCCCATCCACGTTCAACTTAAAAGAATCCACTGGAGGAGGACTCCAACAAATCGCCTTCCTATTTAAATTATGAATTACGAATTAAATGAATAAACTTCATTGTTAACTTTTAATGCTATATGCAGCATCGGGGTGAAAGACGAGGTCTCGGGGGAATATTTTTTGATGATCTGAATGACTATGATCAAGAGATGCTTCTTTCATTTGCCACTGGTAAACATTAATCTTCAAGTGTTCCCTATCTATAACAAGCAATTCCAATGGACTGCACTTCTTTAATACACCGATTTACTATCGGTTTGCAGAATGTGCGAATTCTGTGGTTCCTGCATACGTACCAATCATAGAGAAAAGGAAGGATATCCCATTTAATGAGAGCCAAAAGGCATGGCAACAGTTGCGAAGGGGCCGCTATGTAGAATTCAACTTGGTATGGAATTGACCCATATGTAAACTAGATAGATTGGAAATCTTAAATTTCACTAAGAAACAGACCTTTAAATTTTACTTCATTTGTCAATGAAAGGTCTATGATCGAGGCACAACATTCGGACTGAAGACCGGAGGTCGAATCGAAAGTATTCTTGTCTCTCTCCCTTTATCTGCACGATGGGAGTATGATCACGTAAGCTTTCCCTTAAAAAAATACTCGATCTTTGCCGATATTCACTGTAATATGTTACCAAGAAGCTGTAATTGATAATGGAAGGCCTATTTCCTGTTTTGACATGCAGAAACCAGAAGAGGGGAGTGAAGAATGGAAATTGTTAGATGCTTGCATCAATCCTAAGGAGTGGATCTGATACTTCTGATTGAGTTTCTTTCTACCCTTTCGAAATTGTTATATGGTAGTGTTTCTATGCAAGGAAGTTGTATGTTAATTCCATGGTTTTGTTGTATCAAAGTGAAGATTTGTTCATGTGAATTCTTTGAAAGTGTTGAAATCGAAAAAATGATTTCCCCCTGCAACTGCAACTCCCTGCTGCATTTTTCATTCCCTACATTGTAATTATCATTCTGTAGATGATGAAACGAAATTACTTGGCAAAAATCTTTTCACATTGTGCTTATCAAACTGACCTACATTGACAATGGAGATATAGCAGTTAATATCAACAAAATATTGGTTGACTAGTCATTCGTGAAGTCAACTACATTCCACTTTGTCAAAAGAAACCATGTTCCGAGATAATATGCCATATTTCTGATTTCTTTTACCTATAGAAAGGCATATCCACAAAAGCCTTTGATGAATTTCACCTTTAGAACTCAAAATGAATGGCAAACTCTCATTGTTGTGTTGGATTTCGACTTGGCCAATCGAGGAACTTGTACCCTAGAAGTGAAGGTGGTAGATATGTCTGAGTCGACGAAGATGGGTTATCTGGGGGATATATATAATCCTTTCCGTAACCAAGTTCCTTCATAAGCTTGGTTGGTGCATTCCTTAAATGAAGCGGCACTCCCTCGTTCTGTCCTACGGATTCCTGAACAACCTTTTGTGCAGCTCTGATGGCTTGATACACAGCAATAGATTTGGGAGCCAAAGCTAAGTAAGTAACACATTGTGCAAGAATCACATTACACTCGGGCATGCCCAAGAAATGACAAGTTTGGTAACAGGAAACAGCCTGGTTTAAGGCTAATGGATCAGCCAATCCGACATCCTCACTAGCAAACCTTATTAGTCTGCGTGCAATGTAAAGGGGCTCCTCTCCTCCTTCCAGCATTCTTGCCAACCAGTAAATTGCTGCATCTGCATCACTTCCTCGCATCGACTTGTGGAGCGCACTGATCAGATTGTAATGTTCGTCCCCTGCTTTGTCATACGCAAGATGCTTGCATTGGAGTGCCTCTTTAACATCATCCACTGTAACAACGGCTGCAAATGAACTGATCATATTTTCCTCACTCGCAGCAGAATCAGAATCCCTATCCAGCTCTAATCCTACCTCTTTTTGTTTCAGTTGATTATCAGCCACTCGAGCAGCCGCAGTGGTGGCAGAGATTTCTAAAGCATTCAACGCCACACGAGCATCACCATCACAATTCATAGACAGAAATTCCAGAGCATCATCCTTAACATTGACCCTCATCCCTACGCTCTGCGACAATCCCTTCTCTCGATCGTTAACAGCTCTCTTCAAAAGAGTATCAACATGATGGGGTTTTAAAGGATTCACTGTAAGAACCCTACACCTAGACAACAATGGCGTAATCAAATGGAATGAAGGGTTCTCTGTGGTAGCCCCCATAAACACAATGCTTCCATCTTCAATCACTGGCAAGAAAGAATCCTGTTGTGATTTATTGAACCTATGAACTTCATCAACAAAGAGTACAGTCCTCTTATTATTCTTAACCCTCATTCTCCTGGCTTCCTCAACAGCATCTCTAACATCCTTAACACCACTAGTAACGGCAGATAACGATACAAATCGATACAAAGACCGCTCTTGAGCTGAATTAACAACGGACTTAGCAATGGAAGTCTTACCAGAACCTGGAGGACCCCAAAAGATAATAGAAGGGATTCGATTACGATCAATGGCAGAACGGAGAAGAGAATTGTTACCCAGAATATGATCTTGACCGACTACTTCGAATATAGTACGAGGACGCATCCGTTCCGACAAAGGCTCATGGGTTTGATCAGTTTTGCCTAGTTGAATAATGGGTTTGAGATGTTGTAACTTTTGACGTTTGTTGTGGAGAGGATATGAGGTGGTGGAATCATCATCTGGGTCGTTTTGGGGTACGGTGCGGATGCTTGGGCCGGTGGCGGTGGCGGTGGCGGAGGGTTCAGGTGATGTACGGGAAGGGGAAAGCTTGGTGTGAAGATGGAAGAAGCGGTCGAGTTTGGGTTGGAATGGAGTAGGAGAGGGGTTCGAGTTCAGGTTCGGGTTCGAGGATTTTTGGGAAAGAATCCATTCGGTGGCTTTGAGGGTGGATTTACCGCCGGTTGCGGTAAGAGCTTGTGCTGCTAATTCACTTGAGAATCCCATACTTAAGAGCTGCTCCATTTCCATCTCCATAGGAATCTGGCACAAAAAAGGAGCTCTCTTTCTTCTTCTTGGGATAAATACACAATATAATGGGCACTTAAGTGTGAGGCCCCAAGCTCTTTTTAATGCCTAACTTTACTCTTCAAATTCCCTTAATGGCCCAACAAAAGAGGATTCTTTATAACTTTTTACATGTTTATGCACATTGAGAGGGTGGGCCTAAGGAGTGATGGCACACAGCCTTTCCATTCCTCTCTGCCGCCGCCTGTCACTTCATTTAGCACCACCACCACCAAAGGCAAAGTTCCTCTTCTTTACAAAAGCCCAGAAATCAATGAAGACACGGCAGCTAAAGCCGTGACAGTCCAAGTCCTTTCATGGGGGAGGGGAGCATCAGGCCAACTAGGCGGTGGCATTGAAGAAATCAGAATTTACCCATCTGCGGTACTCAATCTCCTCTTTCCCGATGCTTCTTTTTCTCTCTCCCCAGCCCCAGGCAAAATCTTCGATCAAAGTGGCCAAAAGGAGCAAACTTTGCACTCGGTTGGGGTATCATGCGGGTTGTTCCATTCGGGTTTGGTTGTGGATGGCAAGTTGTGGATGTGGGGCAAAGGTGATGGGGGTCGTCTTGGTTTTGGCCATGAGAATCCTGCTTTTTTGCCTACTTTAAATCCTCACTTGGATTCTGTTTCCTCCGTTGCCCTTGGTGGTATTCACTCTGTGGCACTAACTTCAAAGGGGGAGGTCTTTACTTGGTCAGTTCTCGGTCTTCCTTCATTTCACTTGCTCAATACTTGCCTTGCTCTCTTCATTGATCTTGATCTAGTTCAAATTATAATCCTGGATGAAAACAACTTTGCTTTGTGCCATTCTCTCCTTTGAATGCTTAGCTGCCAACAATTTTGATAATTAGCTAACTGAAACATACATTTGACTAGATATCAGAAACTAAACCATAGCCGTTATATGAGAATTCAAGTTAATATACAAGATGCTATTGAGGTGACAGAAGAAAAATGATATTGGAACTGGTGTTCTATAGATCTAGTCTATGACTGGAAGTGTGGAAATTACTTCAATGTTTATAAAGGCTTAAAGTAAAATAAAAGTCCCTAAACTATGCTCCTTTTTTGACCAAAAAAATAGTTTAGGGGCTTAAATAAAAAAAGAGCATAATTTAAGGATTTATTTTGACCAAAAGATAGTTTAGATACATAAAATGGTTACATTATACATATAATAGTTTGACTTATTTTGACCAAAATCTAGTTTAGGTGCTTAAATAAAAAAAGGGTATAGTTTAGGGGCTTTTTTAGTTTAAGCCTTTGTTAAATGATCATGTAAGAAGCTTTCTTTTAAGTTTCAAATAGTTGTATGTATCAATGAGGCTAAAGATCATTTTTAAGATTCAACTCAAGATTTCTTCTATTGCTACCAGATATGTGCAATAAACGAACATTGTCCGAATGATTTATATCATAATTCGCAAACTAGAAATTTAGATATAAAATTCATCTTTTCTGGATTGAAGCGTTTAATCAAATCAAATGGTTCTTTTATAAACATTTATTCTACAGCCTAGAGCTGTATGTGTTTGTTGTACACTTAAAAAAAAGAGTTATGGAGTGGAAGAGTTAGATGAGGAAGGAGATGCTTAGTTGATCATAATTAGCGATTTTCTGGTTGAGTCGATTTCTACCATTCATCTGACAATTGTGTTTGATAGGTAGAGGAAGAAGACAGTTTGAGCTAATCAACTGAATATCATTACATGTTCTTTACATTGTAAGACTATTTCTAAAAGCCTTTTCAAGGGATGGAAGTGGTGAAATTTTTGCTTACTTGGTAGTCCAGTAATTGAAAAGTCTGTGGCGATCTTGCTTCGTTGAATCGTTTTTGGTCAAAACCATTAATACAAACTATTCCTCTTTTTTAAAATGAAGTTTGCAGGGGTTATGGTGGTTTGGTGCACTCGGACACCGTGTTTATCATAGAGAACTCATACCAAGATTGGTAGAAAGCAATTGGAGTGGAACTATACGTCATATTGCAACTAGTGGGACGCATACTGCTGCCGTCACCGAAACAGGTTTCCATTGTTGTCTGTCATCATAAAATAGATCTTGGCTTTCTATACCTGTGATCTTGCTATATGAAAACGGAACTCATGTCATCGATTAGCTTGCTCAATTACCTTTTTGTTTCTCTGTAGACAATATTATTATGTATGCTCATCAGATTGTAGGTGTTCAACTTCATATATTTTTTGTTGTTTTCCCCCATCTGAATCCAGCTGTTATTCATTGAATCAGGCGACTTATACGCATGGGGCCGAGACGAAGGGGACGGAAGATTAGGCCTTGGTCCCTGTCGTGGCCCAAATGAGGGAGGTGGGCTTAGTATTCCATCCAAAGTGAAAGAATTATCTACTCCTATCGCCGCAGTTTCCTGTGGCGGTTTCTTCACAATGGCATTGACAGAGGATGGACAACTTTGGAACTGGGGTGGTAATGTCTCCACCTGTCTATATATTTTTCATTTCCTTCTGTTGTATTCCAATGGATATTTAATTATCTTTATATTGGTTTCTTGTGACTTGTCCTCATTAGTTATTACTTCGGCTTATTTCTGTTTTGTCTATTAAACGACGAATTAGCTTCCTATATCAGTTCCATTGATATTTACAGTTTTTTTTTCATGCCTACTCATCAAACTCTAACTATGAGCTTGGAAGAGGTGATAAAGTTGGTGGTTGGAAACCCAAACCAATTCCTAGCCTTGAAAGTACTCGTATTATTCAGATAGCAAGTGGCGGATATCATTCTCTTGCATTAACAGGTAAAACCGGTGTCGCGGGTCCTTTTCTCCTTTTCGATTCTTTAGTATGTCCTTTTATTGTTATACTAGAAATATTGATTCTTGTTGCCGTTTTATGTTAGATGACGGTAAAGTACTTTCATGGGGCCATGGAGGACACGGTCAGTTGGGTCATTCTTCTATAGAAAATCATAAAGTTCCTGCAATAACTGAAGCTTTGTCCGAAAAGCGTGCTATGTACATTGCCTGTGGAGGTTCATCTTCCGCGGCTATAACCGGTATGTCGTGTATACATATATGTGTAATTGATAGCTCAAGCTCTGTAGTTTCAGTCACGTGACAATTTAGCCATGAAAAGTGTGGACCCTCTACGTCTTTCGTATTTACGCAGTCATAGAGGTCCTCAGAAATAATGTACATTTTTCAAGTAATATCATCCATTATATGCCCACATGAAGACAGTAGCTTGATTCAAACCTAGGTTCAGTACACGTCTCTCACAACCAACCACTGAGGATCATAGTCGGATACGGTTATTTCCACTTTTATGATTCTTGCAGCAATGATCATCACGGTCATGTTTATGTGCTTTTACCGACTTTTTGTTGTTTTAAACAGATGAAGGAAAGTTATACATGTGGGGGAATGCAAGAGATTCACAACTGGGAGTTCCTGGGCTACCAGAGGTTCAAGCAAGTCCTGTTGAAGTCAATTTTCTAATGGAGGACGATGGATTGGGACCCCACAATGTGCTATCCGTTGCAGTCGGGGCATGTCATGCAATGTGTTTAGTCTTGAGATCAACTTGTTAATGATGACGCAATACAAGGAATCCCTTGCAATGGTGCCTGCAATTTTGTTTTGAAGGAAGAAAGAGTTCCAAGGTCGAGTTCCATGGTGATATGGATCTCCATTGTTTCATTGTTTAAAGCCTTGTTAAAGATTTGCTGCCTACCGGCCATTATAAAATGCTGTTGCAAGGTTTAGGTTCTACGTTCAGAATGAACTGGTTAGAGTGAAAATGGTATCCAGAACATATGGCTATGAGATCTGTTCAGTCTGTTTACAATAATATCGACTTTTCGACATCTCAGCGAATGCAGATGTATTTTAGTTTGCTTTTTAGTTCAATCTCCCTGCCCCTAATAACATGAAGTCTAAATTTATTTCATGCTTCATTTGATTCCACGGTGTAGATAATGAAGCCAAATTCTAGGAATAAGCCGATATCAAGAACCGAGACCACCATAGCTTAATTTCCCCACAACACGGTCATAAATTTAGCACAAAATGCATGTTTTCTACGTACATAAACTTAAGTGCAGGAGGAAGATGAATCTAATCTTGTGGTTCAAACAAACACGAAAATACTACTTGCATGATAAGTCACGCAGCGAAAAGAGGATCAAACATGATCTTGGTTGCTGCAGGCACTATGTTTGACCCTGTTCTCTGTCTAATCTTTCTTCATTTTTGGTTTTAGTCTATAAAACTTCCATTTTTGATGATAGTATCACATGGATTTCAATAAAATAAACCAATCACGGCATGCATGCTTGCTTTGGAGAGAAAACATAAACCAAAAGAGTAGGGATAAACGGCAGTTCTCGCATCTCAGGTCATTAATTAAATGCTCAAAATATGGCTTACAAATGTAGTACCTAAAGCTGCTTTAAAACTCATCTGAAAATATGGGGAAATAAAAGCTTTTACCAAATCAAATAGCTGAAGATACCCCTCTAAGAACATCCTCACTTCTTGTCTTCCTTCTCAGCCTCGGCTGCCTTCTTCAATCTGGCACCAATATGGCGCTCATTCATTCGTTCAACACGAAGCTTGTTGTAGGCCTTGAACGACTTCATCTCATCTGTGACCTTCACCAGCTCAACAGAAGGCTTCTCACGAGAAATAGGCATGTATGATCCATGGAATTGGGTTGCAGTTGCAAGCTCCTCGGCAGTAGAATCACCAGCCTACTCAGAACAAACATTTATGAACACCAAACAAGTTCAAGGATCGATCCCACGATGCAGAGAGAACCAACAAAGTTTTACCTTAAACTTGCGAGCACGTCTCGGGAAGACGACAAGCTTGGCCTTGAAAGTCTTGAGCCTCTGAACATTGGCTTGAAGACCTTCAAGAGATCGGTTCTTACGACGGTGATCAACTGCAATACCAATGGTGGGCGCAAGCTTCTTTGAAATACCAGCAGCCTGATCAGAGAAGAAGGTTTACAACGGCACATTCCATAAAGCCATACACAAACAATATCAAAACGAGAAAACCATCTTATAAAAAACAAAACAGCTAATACACACCCATTTACAAGCTAACAAAGACCACCAATAAAATTCATTGTTCTACGTAGTCAAGAAGGATATTAATGACATATAAACTAGATCAAATAGAAAACCCTAAATCTATACAAGATTAAATAGAAAAAACCCTAAACAAGAGAAAGCAGAAGAGCATACTTTAAGCTCTTCAAGAGTGAAACCCTTTCCAGCTCTCAACTTCATGTTGTACTTCAAAGTCTGGCCATGGACAATGGGACGTAGTGGTCCAGAAGTTGGCCTCGGGAAGATCCTTACAGCCTTCTTTTGCCTTGCTGAAAATCACAAAACCCCAAATTTCAAATCAAAAAACATAAAAATGAGTTGACAAAAAGGGATAAAGATAAAAACCCAGAGTAGATTAGCTCACCGATTCTTCTTCTGGTCTTTCTTGCGGGCTGATTGAACCATGTTTTCACATAGCTCTGCCAATGCTTCTTGAAATGGCCATTCGGTATAACATTGTTATGCTTAACCATGGCTTACCCTGTGATTTTGTGTGGAAAAAGAAACCAAATCGTTAAATGATAATATCAAATAGAAAAGAAAATTGGGAGAAAAAAAGAATCAGAGGAAACGAAAGGGAGAACCTTTGGCTGTGAGGCTAACCGGAGAGACTAAGGGAAGAGAGCGGCGCAAAGGAAAATCTTAAGCCCTTAGCCTCTTATTAGGGTTTTTCTCGATAGTGGTGGGTTTGCCTCTGTGTTAAGTGGGCTTAACTAAAATGTAAGCCCAAATATGATTAACTATTAAAATATGCTATAGAAGTCCTCGTAGTATGTACTGTTTACGGTCTAGTCTCTTTAATATTATCAGTCTTTTAAATTGTTCATAACGAGTCCTCAAAACAAAATTAAAATATAATGTTAACGATGATTTTTAAAAAAAGGTCGAATGATCAAAACATAATCAAAATAATAATTAAGTGACTAAATATGTAATTTATCTTATTTTTCTATGAATATAATATCTGTGCATATGTGGGTAGATGTTTGGGAGTCTAAAATTGATTTTCGAGTTGGATCTCTTTAAACCTAAGATATTTTAAAAAAAGGACAAGTAAAGGAAAAAGACTTTGATCTCTAGAGTTTTCATTCGAAGATCACAACGGTCCTTTTCTTGGGGGTGGAGAGTAACATATTTCTGTTTCGAAATCTAACACAGATAACCGAGACCGAATAATAAGAAAATGAAGAGTTTAATATTGGATTTATAGAGATTCAAATTTTTTATTAAACGAATATCTAATTCGCGTTTAAGAATATAAAACCAATTTGGTGAAAAATTTTAGGATTCATTAACCATCCTTCGGTTGGTTTGAGCAAAGAGAAAGAAAAAAAGAGAAAGAAAATAAAAAGGAAAAAATTGAAAAAGAATTTTTAATCTTTTAGAGATTCAAAACGGTGATATTTGATGACTTTTATAAGAATTAAAAATGATATAATTTTGATGTGACATCAGATCATGTGTAATGTTATTGTATCGTTTATGATTTGACGGTTGTACAATAAAAAACGATCTAATATTAAAGTTGGATGATAAAATAAATAATTTTTAAACTTTTTTTTGAATTAATCACTGATATCTAATCTATTGATTGATTAATCCAAATCGGATATTGCAGAGGCAAGTGTAACTCTCTCATCCCAGTTTGCTTCATTTGCAAACGTCAGGATTTGAACCCCTAACCTTACTTAAGAGACTTAGTGTCTCATATATCCCACTATACCAACTAATTGTTGATAATAATTTTTAAACTTTAATAACTAAAAGAAGAGTAAAAGTAGATAGAATTTATAATTTATCTTAAGGGTTAACTACTTCAAATAACACTCACCTTTTAAGTTCAGGCTCGTTTATGTCAGTAACGTTAATCCATTAACGGGACGATGACATTGTATCTCCATTCCGTGACGACAATGATGTGGCTCCCTCGTCAAAACGATGTCGATTTGGCACGACCATTTTGATGCTAAAAAAACTCAAAACGATTTCGTTTTGTTGATAGAAAAAATGATTTCAATGAGATTCGAATCATAAGCCTTTAGGAATTAAAACTAAACACCCAATCACCAAGCTAGATTAATTAAAAACTTAACAAAAATATTATAAAACTTAAATAACATTTTGAATTTTGAAATTTTAATTTTTATAAACACATACTAATAGTCATCCCTTTCCTTTCTTCCTCAACAAAACCCTAAAAATGGAAGCTTCCTCCCATCATCATCTTCTCCATTCTTCTTTGCCCTTACATCCAGAACAACAAAAACTCAAACTTTCTCAGTTCATTCCAACGTCATTGTGATAAATGTTTGTATATATCTGTTGGCTATAGATACAGTTGTGTTTCCTGCGATTTCTGACTTGATTTCGCCTATGCTTCTTCAACCAGTGGTGAGCTTCCTAATGATTATGAGCCGCTGAGGTTTAAAGATGGGAAGAAAAATACAATCCAACATTACAGCCACGTTCACAAGTTGAACTTCGTCAAATATAGGAAGATACATGGAGAAGACTTGGATTGTTTCTGGTGTGAAAAACATCTATCGGGAGCGTGCTACGGTTGTTTCGAAAACGATGCAAGTTCTATCTTCATATCGAATGCAGTGACAAGATACCAATGACACTTGCTCATCCTTTTCATCCTGGCCACACTCTTCGCTTAATGTGTACCTACGGGGGTTGCTATGCTTGTAAAAGATATGCTAAACTTGGGTATATGTGCGAGATGTGCAGCTTCCACATTGGTATTGACTGTGCTAAACTCTTTCTCACCCTAAAACTTGCCAGCCACCCTCACCTTCTCACATTGGTATTGACTGGGTTCTTTGGTTCCTCTGTAAAGCTTCCATTTTTTAACAACTACGTTGGAATAGACTGAGAAAGTTTGAGTTTTTGTGGTTGTTGATGCAAGGAAAAGGAAGAATGGAGAAGATGATGATGGGAGCAAACTTCCATTTTTAGGGTTTTGTTGAGGAAGAAAGGAAGGAGATGACTATTAAGCTGTGTTTATTAAAATAAAAAATTCAAAATGTTATTTAAGTTTTATAATAGTTTTGATAAGTTTTTAACGAGTTATTAAGTTACCTTGGTGGTTGGGTGTTTAGTTTCTATTCCTAAAGGTTTATGGTTTGAATCACATCGAAATCATTTTTTCCATCAGTAAAATGACGTCGTTTTGAGCTTTTTGAGCACTAAAAATGTCATGCCAAAACGACGTCGTTTTGGTGAGGGAGCCACGTCATCGCCGTAACGGAATGTAGATGTCATGTCATCGTCCTGTTAATGGATTAACGGCGAGGTGATATAATTGCAGTTAAACATAAATGTCAGTGTTAAAATTGACAAAATTAAAAAGTTAATAGTATAAACTAGTCCGAGCTTAAAGGTGAGTAGTATTTGAAATAATTAACCCTTATCTTAAATTATAATTATAAAAGTAATACTTGACTATTACTAATAAATATAAACTTGATTCACTAACACGAGATATTAGTTTAACTGTGATAGTATGTTACAATCGTTATTTAAATTTGAAACGATTATTAAACAAATCATATGTCGAAATTCAAATGGAAATTTACAAGTTCAAGCAGCCTTCGAATAGATAAATTATAAATTTAGCAACCGAACTTTATTCTTTCTTTTATATTATATATTGTACTTTTATTTTTTTTTCAATTTAATCATTTAATTTTATATATTGAGTTTTTTTGTCACTCCACCATTAATTTTCTAACAACAATATGATGTGGATTAAATAAATATTTTTGAATCATTAAAAAAGGTTCAAAATAATTTATTTTTTCATTTTCATTCTTTTTTCTTCTTCCTCATCCTTTCATTTTCTCTCTTATCTCTTTGTTCAACTTGAACAAACTCAGATTTTGGTCATCATACTGACAGTCGTTCTACTACCACCAATCACAGTCATTAGAGGTCCCACCGAACGCGTCTCACCATTTTGAATATAAATTTGATGTTTGTTTAACTAGAAAACACTTCAAACTTCATATATCTAAAAGAAGAGAGGGTGAAATCTAACAGTGTCATCTGATTATCCAAAAGAAGATGCGAAAGCCTTGCACAGTTTAGAGGTGAACAACAATCCTTTCGGTGCAACCCTTACCATATATCACCTTCAGAATGACATTATTCTAACTACTCAATGTATGGAGGGACCGATTGCGTACAAGTCTTACTAGTCCAATACCTCAAGACACGATGATTTTGAGATTTTGGATTAGAGTTTTAAAAGTAGAATTTACAAAAAAAAATTATTTTTTAAATTGTAAATTATATGTGGCAGGCTTTATTATTAAAATAAGTTATGTAAGAACTCTATTAATGAGAAAACAATCGAGTAAAAAAAATTAATGTATAAAGTTTAGTGATTAAATTAAAAAATAAAAAGTACAATGAACAAGATAAGAGAAAAAGTAAAGTTCAATTCCTAAATTTGTAATTAACTTGTTTTGGAATTAAGACTCACCAGATACACCCATTCCTAGTTCCTAAATAAATTTCATTTAAATATAGGGTGATGTAAACAAATGGTCCCTCGTCTATAGGGTGTTGCTTTGTTGAGTCTTTTGACTAGTAAAAATTACAAAATGATCCCCCTATTATATGATGTTGCATTGTTGAGTCCCTCAACTATTAAAAGTTACAAAATGGTCACATGACTATTTATATATTCCAAATTCATCGTTTTGTTAAAAAATTGATGGTCATATGAGTTTCATGTTAACTTGCTTACATAGATATGATAAAATATGATTGTAAAACCGTTTGAATTGTATAATCGTTTAAGATTTTGGGATCAAATTTTATCACATCCTAGTTAACAGATTAACGTCTAACTCAGAAATGAGGGGTTTGTGTAAGCTCTTACGACAATTGAATAATGCCAAGAGAGGAGGGAATTGGCCTTATAAAAATTTTGGTGGAAGCAATCGAAAAATAAAAACTTTTGCACAACGATTTAGAGTGGTTCGACTTCTAAACCAAGTCTACATCCACTACCTTAGCATCCACACTAAGGATTTCTCAAATATACTATATTTTCTTACCTTTGAGGACAAGGTGTAACCTTACAACAACCCACAAGGTTTATACCCCAAAACCTTTTTTACACTCTTTCCACAAGAGGAATTACAAATAAAGCAAACAAAGAGAAAATCTCACGGGGCAAATGTGTTTGGACTAATTAAGCTCTCACCCAAATCGCACTTGAGGAAAATAAACAATGAAGCTCACAAGTGTGTTTACAACAAAGAATTTGACAAATTAAGCACAAAACAAAACTTTGATGTTGGTAGGTTGGTTCAATGTGTTTCTTGTTGACCTTGGGAAGTTTTGACCTTGAATTTATACCTTCTCCATTAGTTCTAGATGTTTAGAGTAGTCGGGAATCATTATAGTCATTATCTATAACCAAAAATAAAATTTAATGCACAAGGGATCGATTCTTTTGGTGAAGGGATTGATCCTTTTTCTCGAGGGATCGATCCTTTAGGGATCAATTCCAAACTCACTAGAATCCAAGGGATTGATCCTTTTGCTAGGGGGTCCATCCTTTGAGCCAAAAAACCTTGGAAACTTAACTTTAAAGACCAAAAATGATCGAGTAAGGTTTTGAAAAAGCTCAACTAAGTTGGAAAACATTTAAAATGTATTTTTCATATTAATTTGGACTTTGAATTATTTTTGATAATTTTTTTAATAAATTTGATTAAGTCCAAAATCAACTTTGCAATTTATTATTATATCAAAATCTTAATTCAACGGTTTGAAACATATGAATAGTCAGATGATCATTTTGTAACTTTTAATAGTCGAGAGACTCAACAAATCAACACCCTATAGTTGAAGGACCACTTTATTACTTTTAATAATAGAGAAACTCAACAAAACATTATCTTATAATTAAAGGATTGTTTGTGTACCCTTAAATATATGATCTAATAACCAAAATTAAGCCAAAATTAGAAAGGATAGTATCTCAAATATAATTATAAAATGAAGTCTTATTAGCACCTCGTTGAATCATTAAATATATATCGATATTAATTATAAATTAATTTAACGAGATGAGACATTAGATTACAAGATCATGGATTTAAATCTTGACGTTACGAGTAGAAAAAATTAAATTAAGAAGATTGTTTTTACACTAAATCTTTGTAATACTTACTTGAATTAATCAATTAATAGTTAAAAAAATGCTGATAATGGTATATTATTATCATACTCATACATCGCTCTCATCAAATATACATCAAAGAAAAAGTTGGAAACTTTAACTGCTTGTGCATCAAAAGTGGCCAACTCAAAACCCTTTTTTTAGCTCCTCATTTTCAGAACGGTTGTTCTTTTCCTTTTACAATATTCAACTTTGCATCATTTAGGACATGAAAAATCCCCTTTGCAATAAAATGAACCGCCCTTTGAATATTATGAATTAATAGTTTTTTTATTAGACAATGAAAGTTTACGACTACAACTGTAAATTAAAACACATAATAAGAATATTTTCCTATAATCATTAACACAAAAAAAAACAAATTATTTAAGATCACACAAGGAAGATGTTAAAAAATCTAACCAAATAAAACGTGATTCGAGGAGTCGCCACCAATCTTTGATTAGGGTGTGATTGGGCACCCAAAAAGTATTTGTCATTTTAAAAAAATATTAATTTTAATTAAACCAAAATAATGTGCGGTCTGTGTTGCCAAAAAGTTGAGTTCAAAAGTCGGTTACGTGTGGGGAATGATTAACACCCCCACATAGCCCTAAATCGGTATCTAGTAGATTATTAGTTGTCTTTGCAATGAAATTTAAGAATTCGAAGCTAATTTAATTCAAGATCCCATACAAATAATATTCTTTGAATTTTAGGACGAAGCATAATAATATTTAATTATTTCCTATCGAGAAGAATCGACCTCTCATACCTTAAAGCAATCGATTCTTAATCCAATCGAAATAAAGAAATATTAAAATTCCATTATAAAGTTCATAACAACACAAAAATAAATTTAAGAGAGAAAACAATAATATCTAATTATTTTCAATCGAGAATAAATGACCTCTCATGCCTTAAAGCTGTCATCTATTACGACAATCGAAATGAAAATATGTTATGTATGGCTCATAAAAAAGTCTCGTTGTGGGGTTACGAATTATGTGGGTTGGGGGTGTGGGGGCGCAGCCCCCGCGGTACGGTACAGGGTTGATTTTGTAATTATGTACCAGGGTTTTCTATTATAAATAGAGATGTAACCTAGACCTAAAATATCATTGAATAAAATTCTAGCGCCGCCTAGGCACCGAGGACGTAAGCACGTTGCCGAACCTCGTAAAATTCTCGTGTTCTTTCGTTTTCTTTACCCGTTTTCGTCAACAATTGGTATCAGAGCCAGGAGCAAAATTCGAAGTCACGAAATTCGATGGTCAGGGTAACTTCGGATTATGGCAAACGAGGGTGAAGGATCTATTGGCGCAAGGGATCTTGAAGGCTTTGCGACCTACAAAGCCGGCGTCGATGGATGAGGAAGATTGGGAAGAATTGCAGCAGCGAGCGGCAGGAACCATACGATTATGCTTGGCGGACGAGGTCATGTATCACGTCATGCATCTATCGTCTCCAGACGAAATTTGGAGGAAGTTGGAAAGTCAGTTTATGTCCAAATCCTTAACGACAAAACTGTATCTGAAGCAGCGGCTGTATGGGCTGAAGATGCAGGACGATCACGATTTGGCGCAACACGTGAATGTCTTCAATCAAATCGTTTCTGATCTGGCTCGGCTTGATGTGAAAATTGAGGATGAAGACAGAGCGATGATTCTGTTGTGTTCGTTGCCTTCCTCTTACGAACACATGGTGACTACTCTTACATATGGGAAAGAGACTATCAACGTTGAGGAGATTACTGCAGCCTTGTTGGCTCACAACCAGCGGAAGCAGAATGCAGGGGAAAGCTCTCAAGCCGATAGCTTATATGTCAAGGGTAATCGAGATCGTGGACGGAAGCCAGAGAAGGCAGGGTCCGGGAAGCGGAATTCCAGATCCAAATCCAGGGATAAGAAGACGATCCACTGTTACAAGTGCAAGGAGGCGGGACATATGAAGCGAGACTGTCCGAAGTTGAAAAAGCAGACTGATGAGAAGCGTGATGGCTCATCCAAGTCTGTGAACGTGGTCGAGGATGATAATTCTGATTGCAGTGAGGGTGATATGCTTTCTATTTCAACGACACAATTGACGGATGCTTGGATTCTTGATTCTGGATGTTCTTATCACATCACGCCAAATAGGGAATGGTTTTCGACATACAGGCCGGTTAATTCTGGTTCGGTTTATTTGGGTGATGATCGATGTTGCAATATTGTTGGTATTGGTGATGTCATAATTAAGATGCACGATGGCTCCGTTCGGACGTTGAGTGGTGTTCGACATATCCCAGACTTGAAGAAGAATTTGATTTCCTTGGGCACTTTGCACAAGAATGGTTTTATCCCTAAGGCTGACGAGGATAGGGAAACCATTCGGATTGTTAAAGGAGCATTGACTGTGATGAAAGGCAAGATGACTGCAGGGAATATCTACAGATTGTTAGGGAGTACCGTTGCAGGTGGAGTTCACTCTGTTGAGTCCTGTGATGATACGACAAAATTGTGGCATATGCGCCTTGCTCATCTTAGTGAACGTGGTATGGCAGAATTACACAAGAGAAACTTGTTGCATGGTTTCAAAAGCTGTAAGCTCGATTTTTGCAAGTATTGTGTTCTTGGTAAACAGACTAAAGTCCGTTTCAAGACTGCGAAGCACACAACTCAAGGGATTCTTGATTATGTGCATTCTGATGTATGGGGGCCTTCCACGACATCGTCTTTGGGTGGATCTAGGTACTATGTTACTTTTATTGATGATTTTTCACGGAAAGTTTGGGTGTATTTTTTGAAACAGAAATCTGAAGTTTTTGAGAAGTTCAAGCTGTGGAAAGCTGAGGTAGAAAACCAAACAGGACGAAAAATCAAGTGTTTGCGGTCTGATAATGGTACGGAGTACACAGATTCACAGTTCCTATAATTCTGTAAGGAGCATGGGATTCAGAGGCATTTTACAGTGTGCAAGACACCACGACAGAATGGTGTTGCGGAACGAATGAACAGGTCGTTGAATGAAAGAGCCAGATGTTTGCGGTTGAATGCGGGGCTTCCCAAACACTTCTGGGCTGAGGCTGTTAACATGGCGTGTTACCTTATCAACAGATCGCCAAGGGCATCGCTGGCTGGGAAAGTTGCAGAAGAGGTATGGACTGGTCATGATGTTAGTTTTGATAACTTACGGATTTTTGGTTGTCCTGCTTATGTGCATGTACCTGCTGATGAGAGATCCAAACTTGATGCAAAATCGAAGGAGTGCATTTTTCTGGGTTACAAGAAAGGTGTCAAAGGATTCAAGTTCTGGGATCCAGTTGCGAAGAAAGTTGTGATTAGTAGAGATGTCGTTTTTGATGAACATTCTATGTTGCAGCAGAAGCAAGACACGACAGTGGTAGATTTCGAGCAGTTTCCAGTTGAGAAACCAGAAACTTCTCAACCGACTTCTGGTGGTTCCACTACGGATGATTTGCAGGATTATAGTCTCGCCAGAGACAGGGTGAGACGGACGAATATAAAGCCTCCGAACAGATTGGGTTTTGAAGACTTTGTATCTTTTGCACTTACTGTTAGTAGTGATGATCCAGTTACTTTTCATGATGCCGTTACTAGTCAGGAAAACGACAAGTGGATGGCAGCCATGGTTGAGGAGATGGAGTCTTTGAATCACAATCGCACATGGGAGTTAGTTCCCCTTCCTGAGGGTAAGAAGCCGATTGGTTGCAAATGGGTGTATAAGAAGAAACCAGCAGTAACAGAAAAAGAGGGGGAGAAGTTTAAGGCTCGTTTGGTAGCGAAGGGTTTTTCACAGCAGAAAGGAGTTGATTATGATGAAATCTTTTCTCCTGTGGTCAGGCACACTTCAATCCGAGCAGTACTTGCATTGGTGGCTAGTTGGGATTTGCATTTAGAGCAGATGGATGTTAAAACTGCTTTTTTGCATGGTGATTTAGAGGAGCAGATCTACATGCGGCAACCTGAAGGTTTCACTCAACCTGGAAACGAGCATTTAGTTTGCAGATTGAAGAAATCTTTGTACGGGTTAAAACAGTCTCCGAGACAGTGGTATAAACGGTTTGACTCCTATATGATCAAGATTGGCTACAACCGATGTGAGTATGATTGTTGTGTCTATGTTAAGAGCCTTGATGATGGTTCTTTTATTTTTCTATTACTGTATGTTGATGATATGTTGATTGCTGCGAAGAACATGGATGATGTTATCGGTTTGAAAACTTTATTGAGTCAGGAATTTGATATGAAAGATTTAGGTGCTGCAAAGAAAATTCTTGGAATGGAAATTTGCAGGGACAGAGACTCAAGGAAACTGCGGCTATCTCAACGGGGTTATGTTGAGAAAATGCTAGAAAGGTTTGCGATGAGCAGCGCGAAACCAGTTAGCACTCCATTGGCGAATCACTTTAAGCTCTCATCAGAACAGTGCCCTAAGACAGATAAGGAAGCTGAAAATATGGCAAAGGTTTCGTATTCTAATGCTGTTGGCTGCTTGATGTATGCGATGGTATGTACTCGTCCTGATTTAGCTCATGCTGTTAGTCAAGTTTGTAAGTACATGTCTAAACCTGGTAAGCAACATTGGGATGCAGTCAAGTGGATCTTTCGGTACTTAAAGGGTACTGTGGGACATGGAATTGTTTTTGGGAGTCAGCGGGATAATCCTTTGGTTGTAGGATATGTGGATTCAGATTATGCAGGTGACTTGGATAATAGAAGATCTACGACAGGGTATGTGTTTACTCTTGGTGGAGGGCCTATTTGCTGGAAGTCTACTGTTCAATCTGTCGTGGCACTATCTACAACTGAAGCTGAATACATGGCAGTGGCTGAAGCTGCAAAAGAAGCTTTATGGCTTACTGGTTTAGTGAAGGAGTTGGGTGTTCAACAAGGTGGAGTTCAGTTGCTTTGTGATAATCAAAGTGCTATTCACTTGGCTAAGAATCAGGTGTATCGTGCTAGAACTAAACATATTGATGTAAGGTTCCACAAGATCAGAGAGTTGGTTGCATCTGGAGAGGTTTTGTTTCAGAAGGTACATACTGATGAGAATGCCGCTGATATGTTCACCAAGCCAGTTACGACAGACAAGTTCAAGTATTGCTTGGACTTGTTGAATGTTTTCGAGTTGTTAAAGAAGCAAGGTAACCCAACCCACATTGAAGTTTCCAAGGGGCAGGATATTCGCCAAGGTGGAGATTTGTTATGTATGGCTCATAAAAAAGTCTCGTTGTGGGGTTACGAATTATGTGGGTTGGGGGTGTGGGGGCGCAGCCCCCGCGGTACGGTACAGGGTTGATTTTGTAATTATGTACCAGGGTTTTCTATTATAAATAGAGATGTAACCTAGACCTAAAATATCATTGAATAAAATTCTAGCGCCGCCTAGGCACCGAGGACGTAAGCACATTGCCGAACCTCGTAAAATTCTCGTGTTCTTTCGTTTTCTTTACCCGTTTTCGTCAACAAGATATATCACTATTTTGTCTTAAAATTCAATATTGATTCGAGTGAAAATGATAATATCTAATGATTTTCAATCAATAATAAATGGTCTCTCATGCCTTAAAGAAGTCATTTATTACTCCAATCGAAATGAAGAGATATCACTATTCATCTTGAAAATCAATATTGATTCGAAAGGAAACAATAATATCTAATTATTTCCAATCAAGAATAAATGACATGTCTTGCCTTAAATCAGTTATTTATTACTCCAACCGAAAGTGAAAAGATATTACTATTTTCAATATTGAGTGTTACTATTTTGAAATCCTATTGAAAAACACATGCAAAAGTAAAGCAAATTAGAAGCATACACCGAGCAAATCTAACTAATTATTTATTTTACCAACCTTTAATGAGACTAAGAATGTTCGATTATTTAAATACATCGAAGACAAGTCTTTAGATTCGATCTAACAGTCTCTTCTCGGTGAACTTAATTAAAAGAACATGATATTTTCCCCAATCTCAAAATTTTAAAATGGATTTCATTTAATTTGTTTCGCTTAATGGGATAGACTTTCATTTTAAAACTATCGAAAGTAACTTTCTTATACGTTAAGACAACCACTTTATGACAATATTAAAATGAACGAATATTACCCTTAATCAAATTATTTTGATTCGAGTCAAGACATGCTTATGAGTGTATCATGCAAAACTAATTAATGACTAAAATGAAATAACCCACAACCAACATACAAAATTAAAATAAAACAAAATGTAAATAGAACTAAAATATAAACAATCAAATCATCATGTAAAAAAATTAAAACAAAATAAAGTGCAAAAGTGACTAAAATGAACATTTTTAATATAAAGTGCTAAAGTTACAAAGGATAAAAATAAATAAAACATGGGGATCAAAATAAAATAAAATAAAATTACATGGCTAAATTAAATTAAATAAAAAATAGATTATAGTTTGAAATGTAACCATGTTGAAAATACAGGGATCATTTCATGATTATTCCTTTTTTAGCCTAACATGCTTTTAAAAAATGGGTAAATTACCTAATTAGTCTAGAAACATTTAAAAAAATTAAACATTCACTATATATGACCAAAATGTAAAAACACGTTAAACATAGAGGGACTAAAAAGCAAATAACTCTAAATATATATATATATATATATATATCATGCATAAAAATGGGTAAATAACAATTTTTATCCCTTTAGGTGATCAACATGCAAAAACACGCTAAATTATAGTGGACTAAACATCAATTATCCCAAAAATATATAACATGCATAAGAAGCGGGTAAATAGCAGAATCGGTCCTTACATATGACTATTTTGTAAAAACGTGGCTAAACTCGGGGGACCTAAGTATGATTTTCTGCTAAAATTTTCTATAAAACTCACTTTTTTTTTTCATTTCAACCGATATATTTAAAAAAAAACCTAAAAATATATCCCCTTTTCTCTCTTCTTCCCTCGGCCGGCCCATTTCCTATCGCCTAACTCCGACTCTGGCCGTCTTTTGGCTACTGTTCCGTCTTCTCGCACGGTCTGGCCGCCGCAGAGATGAACTGGCCCACTTCCGGTTTGACTCTCCACTCTAAGTTATAGATCTACTTTCCTCTCTTTGTTTTGGTTACCTACAAGGCTTTTTACTATTTTATTTCCTTTTTTTTATTTCGAACTGAAAGTAAAATAAATAAAATACCTTTAATGTTTCTATTTTTTTTGCTTCTATTGCTTTCTGGAAATTGAAAAGGGGGAACCCCCTTGATTACAACATAGTTCGGGTTTTATAACCCTTATTTTACAGATTTTCTCTTTTTCTTTTTACTAAAACGAAATTATTATGTTGTTTGCGTGTGGATTTGCTTGTTGCAGGGGTTGGCGTGTCAGGGTTGTCTTACACGTGGTTGGTGAAAACGACGATGGCAGCGGATTGGTGCAGCAAGGCGACGGTGGATCTTCATCTAGGGTGATCGGGGCCATTGGATTTCTCCCTGATCTAACAGTTGTGATGGTGTGGCTGGAGCTGACTAAGGGTGAAAACCCTAACGGGTTTGGGCTTTATCTGGGCCAAGTTGTAAAGGGTTCTGGGCTGGTTCTGTTGGGCTCCGGGTTTGGTGTAACTTGGCCCAATTTGGGGCATGTTGTAATTTGGACCTGTAATAGTAATAATAATAATAATAATAATAATAATAATAGCGGGACGAAAATTAGAGTCAACAGTGTATTTAAATCTAATTTTAGGGTCGAAAGCAGGGAAGATCAACATGATACCAAATAAGCGCCATCTTGTTTAGTTGTGGCAATACCAAATCCAACCTTAAGAAAAAAAGATAAACAAAAATAACAACTATGCGATAAAAAACATGTCTAAAGGCAAAGGAAACATGCCATACATATAGAGAAAAATGTGTCATAAATACAAAGTTATTAAATTTTTTTTTTAAAAAAATACAAAGATACAATATAGTATAATAAAGAAAAATTAATGAATACAGGCAGCCAACGACCAATACTAAGGTTGATGCTGTTGTCGATAACAAGAATGGAAAAGAGAAAAAAAACTAACGACAAGGATCTAAGAAAAAAGAGAAAAAATAGGATTTAAAACCTAGGGTTGAAAATAAAACTTTTTTTTAGATTAATTGGTTTTTTTTATAAATATGAATTAATTGGTTTAAATATCTTTTGGACTTCAAATTCATTTCTTTTTAAATTCCCTCAATTTCCAATTAATATAAGGAATGATCTTTTTAATAAATTGAGTTTTTAATTTATAATGATTTCAAATTAGTCTTTGAATCATTGTTTTAACTGATTTCTCTTTTCCTTTTTATAATATAAATACATTTAATAATAAAATTCCAATTTAATAATAGTCTGACATATATGCCACCTTAGTCATCAAAATCCAATAAACTTATATTTAAGAAAACAGTCTACCTTAGGGGTTTAAGGATTTGTTGTTATTTTTTATGCCTCAGGTTCAAGCAACATGTACGCAAAAGTATCAATGTTCTTTGTCAAATAGTTGAGAGTCTTTGAATAAATGCTACTTTATATTCATCTCAAATTTATATAAAAAAAAAGATAATAGCTATGCAAACCTTATCATTTTACAAATATTAAAATCTAGTCCCCAAACTTTCTTTTCACTTTAATCACTTCTTTTGAGATTCACTTAACTTCCATTCAATTCATTTTAGTCTTTCATTACTATTATCACTTATTATTGTTATTATTGTCCCTTAATAAAAATCTCAATTAAAATATTAAAATAAATAATTTTAAATTTTCAATGAATTTTTTTTATTATAGTTTTTGTTCAAAAATTTTAAGGTCAAAATTTAGGTTATTTCGTGACATGTCATGTCTTATAAGTAAGGATGAAACTAATATTTAGTTTTTTTTAATAGTCTGGAGTGAGTACAATGTAGTATCTGGTCATAATCTTTCTTATTCATTGGAAGCACACATATGCCTGTAAACGAACCGAGTGAACACAAACGAGGGTATATTCATATTATTTAATTTAACTTTAACCGAACAAATAAATTAACACAAACAACTAAACGAACATAATTTTTTGCTCATATCCGTTCATTAAGGAATGTAGTTTGTTCATGTTCATTCATTTAAAATGATAGACAAATACAAACAAACATAAATGAACATAAATTTAAAAAATTTAGGGTTATTTTTCTCAATCTATCGTGAAATTAATGAAAGGTACAGTTAGTTGTTGGATGGGAAATACATATGTGAATAAACTTAAACGAACATAAACGAACATTCGTTTGAGTGCTCGGTTTGTTTACAGACATATGCACACATACCCTATAGACACAGTTGCTCGAACTCAGAACCTCTAGGAAGAACAACACTCCTTTTTTATCACTAAGATCACTTGATAGACCCAAATAATATTTAAATTAAAGAATAAAGGACATAAATGGTCCCCCTACTATATGGTACTACTTTATTAAGTCCATCGACTATTAAAAGTTACAAAATGGTCACCCAACTATTAATTATGTTCCAAACTCGTCCTTTTCTGTTAAAAAATTAACCTTTGTCTGAGATGGATGTTAACATAATGACTGGGATATAATAGTCGTTTGAGATTCTTGGATTGAGTTTTATCATATCACAGTCAACAGGTTAATGTTCAGCTCAGACTATCGTCAAATTTTTAACGGAAAAGGACGAGTTTGGAACATAATGAATACTCAGATGTCATTTTGTAACTTTTAATAGTCGAGATACTCAACAAAGCAACACTCTATAATCGGAGGATCATTTTGTAACTTTTAATAGTCTGGGGACTCAACAAAGCATCACCCTATAGTCAAGGGACCATTTGTATACTTTACCCTAAATTAAAAACAACTTAAATGTAATAATCACCTATCACCCCATCATATAAGGTTATTAATGAGACTCAAGTTTTAATGATTACGAACCCATGTTTCACTATATGGAACAAATGGACCAAAAGTAAGCCTTCACCCACTCCCATATTGTCTATGTAAGAACAAAAGCTTTCTTGGGGGTGATGTCCACCTTCCCATCATCATCTCTCTTTTAGTATCAAATTTCAAACAGAAGATGAATCGCTTTCAACTTTGCTCCCTTGTTATTATTCTCCTTCTCTCCACTCCCAGGATTAATGAAGCATCACCAAATCGGAGAAACCCTACAACCAAAGGCAGCCGACGAGCCAGCCCAGGTGGTCACCACGTTCCATGGTCAGCCCGAGCCAAGCACCTGGAGGAAAAACGAACGGTCCCAACAGGTTCGAACCCATTACACAACAAGCGATGACATTCGAAAACCACAAGGCTAGCCCCAAAGAATCCCAGTTCAGATATCACCTTTCTTTTTCTACGTTTTTCTTCTCTGTTGCAATTATATAGGAACATCTAGAGATACTGTATGTATAGCAGGTAAAATGAATGTTGTGCCTTCTCTTTCTCTTTCTAATCAAACATGTTGCATGTTTCCATTTTTTTAATAATTTAGAAGGATTACAAGATAATATCGGCTCAGATATTTTCTAAACTTATTGACAATGCATACCAACTGCTCAAACTATACACACCATTGAGATCACTCAATAAATTCTTTCACGATTTTCTTGGATATATGTTTAAACTAAGTAAATAAGATCATGTAGTAATCATATAGGTATATGTATGTATGTGTGTGTGAAAGTAGTTTAGAATAAGTAAATAAGATCATGCATATAATAATCACATAACTAAATATATCAACACTCTTGCATGTTTCCAAGTATTTTTTTTAATAATTTGGGTGATTATACGATACTATATGTTCATATAATTTTATAGTTTATTGACAACAGACATAATTACTCGAATCTAAGATCTTTAAGGAAAATAACATTCTTTTTACCTCAGAGTCCATTCAATGAATTCTTCTAGTGTTTTTATAGATATCTATTTAGGCTAAGTAAATGAGATCATGTAATAATCATATAGGTATGTATTTATGTATGTATGTATTTATGTATGTATGTATGTGTGTGTGTGAAAATAGTTTTGGCAGAGGATAAAGGAATATTGGAGGAGCTGGGGATTGCTGAAAAACTAGGTACTTCCAATGACTAGTAGAAAGGGTTCTCTAGGAAATTTACACTCAAAGAGGGAATATTGCAGCTTTTTCTTGGCACTGAATGCAATTCTGATTTGGAACTCAAAGTTTCTAGTTAAAAGCCCAAGATTTTAATAGATCTTGGGGTAAAATACATTTCAAATCATTCAATTATTAGTTATTTTATAAATAGGTTAATTGTTTCTTTAAGTTATAATTTAGCACTCAATTAAAGTATTGTTACAAACATGTCACTCTATCGTTAAAATTGAAATAAACCTTTAATGTGAACTGGTACCTTATAAAAATTTGCTTCTAATTCAAAAGAATTCAGTAAATTTAACCTTTCATATTTAGGAATTTAATCAATTTAGTCTTTTTTTTTTTTGCGATGTTAATAAATCAAAGGAGTCCATCGAATCAAAACAGTAGTCGAATAATTGCACTTTAACATAGAACATAGAACATAGACATGGAGATTGTATTGAAATTTGGCCTTTTCATTTGAATATCGCACTGTTGAAAATTTATTTCTCGAATTGGCACCCTTGGGTAAATTATACACTCAAATTCACTTGGTTATGAGTTTGATTCTTAAATAAAGAAATTATAAAATTATTTTTCAATTAAAATATTATTATAAATATGTCATTTCATCGTTAAATATTAGGCGAATTTAAGAGTGTAAATGACCAGAGCATTCGGTGAACTATTCATATAACGTTTGTTTATATTCGTTTCTTAAACTAAATAAATGAGTATGAACAAAATCTTTTATTAAAATGTAAAAAAAAAGAAAAAGAAAATATGCAACGTTTCTCCTCACGCCCTAGAGAGAGAGAGAGAGAGAAAGATTCAAAAATATCAAGGATTAATTCTCCTCACGCCCTAGAAAGTTCATCTATTCGATTCTCCTTTTTCTTTTTTCTTTTTTACATTTTAATATGGGTGAAAGCGTAGACTAAATTGATCACATGGTGAATATTAAAATTTAAACTATAAATTTTAAGAAGTTTAAATGTCGGTGGTGTAATTTTACCATTTTTCATAAGTTTTCAAATGGAATGGTAGAACTAAAAATTAAACATATAAATGGACTCAAACAAACGCTAAATGGACATCAAACAAACGCCAAACGAACATATTTGTGAACATATAAACAAACACGTTCGTTAACATATGAACGAACATGTTTGCGAACATTAAATGAATGAGCACTTTTAAATATAAATAAACGAACACGAGCATGATATTAAAAATTTAAATAAACACGAACCAAACATAAACATTTTAAAAAACAAACAAATGAACATAAATATAGTCTTATTTGTTTAAACTCAATTCATTTACACTCCTAAATAGAATTAGGGATTGCAATGAGTTGAGCTGAGTTGAATTTTTAACCCAATTGAAACCAAATAGAAAATTGAAGTCCTTTATCTGTACTTGACTTGACTCGGATTCAAGGGGATTCACACTCTATCTAAACTCAACTCGATATTTTAAATTAAAACATGTACCAAACCTAGTATACATACACACATACACATACACACATACACACATACACACACACATACATACATACATACATCATTTTATCATTAAAAGAAATATCTAATTAGAAAAAAAGAAAATAGGAATATGTATTATGTAATTATCTTTTAATATATAAAGAATAAATATAAGATTATTTTGAATGAGATAGGATTTTTTTTCACCTTAAACTTGAACTCGATCTGATCACGTCTTCAAAAAATCTGATCCAACCCAAATTTAAATTTTCAAAATAAAGAACCAACCCAATCAAATTTAATTTAAATTATATCCAATTTAAAATTTTAATTGTATTTATCCTATATAATGTTTTTTACCAATATATACATATATTCATTTTTAAAAATATTTTTGAATCTTTCTCTCTCTCTCTATTTGCGGTTGTTAAATTTCTAGGGCGTGAGGAGAATTAATCCTTGATATAAAGTAATTGTTATAATGGTGATCGGAAGACATGAATTATATGATGTTTTAAAAAGACGTTGAGAAAACACGACGTTTTTTATTTTGTTATTTATTAAATTTAATATTTTATCTGTGTGTAATTCGAGGAAGACATCAAATATTCTTAACATTTTTCAAGTACTACAACTAGGGATAGGTATGGGTTGAGTTTCGGCAATCCGACCCGAAAATTTTATATCTTTTACCCGACTCGACCAAAAAATATATACACTCCATCTGACCCGATTAATATTTTTATGATAATATTAGTTTTGGGATTTTGCTACCAAATATTACCTACACCCTATCATCAGAAAGACGAAATGCCATAAAAATCGTTTAAAATGTGCCATGAAGATCCCCATCCAAATCTTGATATTGTCGTCTTTCTCCCTTGATTACGTACAAAAACGAAGTAACGTAGGGTTTCTGTCCTAATCGACAACGGTGAGCGATGTGGCGCAAAGAAAGAGAATACAGAGCTGATCTTCAACATGATGAGATCAGATATTGGAAAGCCAAGTTTGACCCCGAAAACAAAGCAACAAAATTTATGTTTGGGAATAAACAAAACTGGCAACGTTATGGTGATTGTTCGAAGTTATCTGAACCTGAACTCAAACACTCCACATGGCTTTCGACCAACTCCATGGCAGCTTCCTAAGAGCGTCGATTCACCTCTTTCCTTTTATTTCTGCACCGCTTCAGCCATTTACGCTGTTCGGTGATGTTGACTATAAATAAAATCCCAAAGCTTCATTTTCATGGCATTATCGAAAGCTTGTAGAATTGTGAGAAAAAGGAATATGAAGCTGAAGCTGTTGGTTTTGCTTGCACTTGTCTTCTTTGCTTCACCTGCAATTGGTGAAGATTCCAAAGATGGAAGTACTAAAGGTTAGTGTAATGTTTTCGTTTTGTTTTGTTTTGATCTTTAGAGAGGAATTTCTAGGGTTTTTTTTGTTTGTGTGTGGAAGCAGTGGCAGTAGGTGAAGAAGGGAAAGAGGTGGATGATGCTAAGATATATTGCAGATACCGTTGCTGTAGCCGATATGGTGGTTGCAGGTGTTGCAGTTTTTCTGGTATGGTGTTACTTTGAATGACTAGTGAATGTTGATATCTGGGGGAAATATTGATTTTGATCTGATCGTTCATTGTTGTTTATGAGATTAATGTTATTTTTTTTTACTGATGATGTTGATTAAATGCGGTTTTGTTGTGACAGAGGTTGTGGTTGAAGAGTTCAAGTTTAATGACCAGCCGAACGATGTGAAGTTCCAAGGAACTAATCATGGTGGAAGTAGTGGCGGTGGATATGGAGGTGGTGGAAGCGGTGGCGGCGGACATGGTGGTGGTGGAAGCGGTGGAGGAGGCAAAGGTAGCGGTGGAAGTGGTGGTGGTGGACATGGTGGAGGTGGTAGCGGTGGAGGAAGTGGTGGTGGTGGAAGTGGCGGAGGAGGCAAAGGAAGCGGTGGTAGTGTTGGAGGCGGACATGGCGGTGGAGGAAGTGGAGGAGGAGGCAAAAGAAGCGGTGGTAGTGGTGGTGGCGGAAGTGGTGGCAGTAGACATGGTGGAGGTGGTAGCAGTGGAGGAAGTGGCGGAGGAGGCAAAGGAAGCGGTGGTAGTGGCGGAAGCGGACATGGTGGTGGCGGAAGTGCTGGAGGAGGTAGCGGTGGCGGACATGGCGGTGATGGTGGTGGAAGTGGCGGAGGAGGTAAAGGAAGCGGTGGTAGTGGGGGAGGCGGACATGGTGGTGGTGGAAGTAGCGGAGGAGGCAAAGGAAGCGGTGGTAGTGGCGGAGGCGGATATGGTGGTGGTGGAAGTAGCAGTGGGGGACATGGTGGTGATGGTGGAAGTGGTAGCGGCGGCGGACATGGAGGAGGAAAAGGTGGCGGTGGAGGAGGGAAAGGTGGTGGTGGAGGCTATTAAGGTGGTAGTAGGTACGGCGGCAGTCTATATGATGGTTAAGCCAGTCTATACGAAAACTTGCATGCATACAAGAGAAAAAAGTGTAGCAATAAAATGGGTGAATGTCTAATATCCCATGAAGCCTTAACGTCTGTAACAGAAAGTGTATTACCTTTAAATCTAATATGAAGGTCCTTCCAAGTCTCCTTTAATTGTTTTATTTGTTTGCCATCTAATTACAAATGCTGTTGGCATTTGGGGCACAATATTAGTAATGTTGTTGCCATTGGTGCTTGGAAACTTTTCTTTTTGTCCCGCCAGTTTTTAAGATTTTGTCTTGATTAATTCGAACCGATTCGAGTCGTATAATTTAATTAGGATTTACTTGTTTAGTATAGATAGATAATGATATGATCATCAACTAATAACATATACTTAGCAAAATTTTATCCTTATTATCTATTAATTTTAAGTTAATCACGAAGATCAAGGACAGAACATCATGGGGTTAAGGAGAGCTTTAGCCCCCACCAATTATTTTTAAAATATTAATTAATATTGAAAAAATATATATTTTAAAAAAATAAATAATGAAAATTTTACCAGGTCCCCTATTTAAAAAATGTATTTATGGAAAATAAAAAATATTTTAACTCCCTCTATAATAAAAGCTCGGTTCGACCATGTATGTCGACAAAACAACGCTTTGGCAGATCACTTCGCATTAGAAGGTTTGCAGCGTCAATCGCTCTTCAAAGCTAGGTGGTAGATAGGGAGAGTTGTCGTATGTATGATTTGTAGTGTGGGGGGTAAGCAGTGGCGGAGGTACGTTCATGTTAGGGTGACTATGTGCCCACCTTGAAATTTCCTAGAAAAACTTGAAGTTTTCTTCGTTAATACTTGTGTGCCCACCTTGAAATTTTATGATGTTCACCCTAAAATTTTCGTTTACGCCGCTGAAAAGGGGTAATGTTGGTTGTTGAATGGGGTTTAAGAGTCTGGGTGGATTATTGTGAATCCAAGTATCTGTAAGAGTGTTTTGTTTCATGTTAGATCATCTTTATGTGCTTTTTTCCCTTCAAATTGAAAGGATTTTTTAACGAGGCATGAAGTGATTTTGTACTATTCTAAAAAAAATTAATAATAAAAATGTAAAAGAGTAACGTTTGTCCATGTAATAGATTTAATTTATCATTTTCATCCATATCGTATTTTCTCATCAATTTAATCTTCGAAATTGCTCAATTGCATCAATTTATACCCTATCCCTAACTTAAATCCCTAAATTATAAATCACATTACCTCTAAACCCTAAACACTAGCTTAAAATTTATAATTTAGGATTTTAAGTTAGAAGAAGAATATAGAATGATGCAACTAAACAACTTTAAGGGTTAAAATGATACGAAAATACGATAGGAGTGAAAGTGATAAATTGATTATACTACAAGAATGAAAAAGACCCTTAAACCTAATAAAAATTATTGCAGAGAAAAAATATAAGGGTTGGATGGAGTAATAAATTATTTCATATTCCCCAAAAAAAATATTTAAACTTTAAAGATGATATAATTAAAAAATATATAATGAAATTTTATACAGTAAAATAACCATAATTGATAAGAAATACTAAATTAAAATTCGTTCTCAAAAGTCATTTATGCCTTAGACGATGACAAGATTCCCTTCAACAACTCTCCAATTTTCTAGGGATTTCTTAGACTTCGTATCTGTTCTTATTTCAAAGGGTATATTCCCAAGCACTAATGATGTTGCGGACGACGGATTTAAAAATATTTTTTAAGGTGAACATATATGTATTAATAATAAAAAATTTCGTATGGTGCAGTCACAAATAAAATTTCAAAGTAAGTACCTTCAATAAAATGAATAACTAATATAAAGAAATTTGAATTCCATGGTAGGCACAATAAAATTTTAAGATGAATATCTTCAATAAAATAAACATCTAGTATTAAAAAATTCGAACGTACTCACCCTGAAATATACATGCATCCGCCAGTGGATGTTGCTAGGGTTTTAATTGGATGAATATAAAATCTATTTGATTCGTACCATTATTTTTAATGTCAATTCTACCAAACATCCTCAAGCTAAGTTTAAGTTTTAAATTAGTCCTTAAATTTTAAAATATTTTAAATTAATCTTCAAACTATCAAAATATCATTTCAAGCATGTCTTTTTGTTAGGTTGGCAAACTATTTGAGCATCAAATGTCAACTTAGATATATTGCAAAGCATATTTAGAATATGTGCATAAATTATAAACATTATGCAACATTATATGGACAATTTTTACACGATAGATCCAAATTGTCCATATAATATGTGCATATATGTTTAAAATTCTTAATCTGGCACAAGGTTATGAACAAATCTCCAGCTACTTATGAAAATAATATGAACATATGTTGTTAACGTGATATTTTTACATGTATATAATTAATGACATGACATGTGTTATATAACCAAAATAATGACATGAAATATGTTACGTCACCCAAAATAATGATCCTTAACTACTTACAAAAACTCGTAACTTTAGACATTTTAATCATTATAATATATATAAGAGATGATTTTATGAGCAAATTTTCTGGTAAAAAGTATTTTATTAAGTTAATAGAATAGCGTTTTGGGGGAAATACTATATTAAAAGTATTTTATTTTAATAAATTAAATAAGTATTAATTTATTTCTTGAAATATAATTTACATTTATTATATGTTAAAAAGATAATGGCTTTTGTCAAAACCAGCGATCAACAACATTGGGGAAGTTCTATCGTACGACAGCCTTAATATACGGTTAAGAAAAAGCGCTGTCGGAAATGTTATTATTTTTTAACATTTATGGTAAAAAATTACCTAAACCATTATTTTTTTTTACCTAAAACATTAATGTTTTTTAACATTTCCGATAAAGTGTCCAATATTAACATTTCCGATAAAGTGTCCAATATTAATATTTTCAGTAGAAAAAATAATGTTTTAGGTAGTGTTTTACCGGATATGTTAACAAACCCGGTAAATTGCCCAATAGTAACATTTATGGTAGAAATAATAATGTTTTATGTAATTTTTTTACCGAAAATGTTTAAAAAATAATAATATTTCTAATATTATATTTCCTTAATCGTATATTAGGATGCCATTATTCCCTAAATCAAGGCAATAGTATTGAATAGAGAAAAAAATAAACTTAACATCATTAAAAGTCATTAAAAGAGACACTTAAAAGATCCATTGACTGCAATTTTTTTTATATTGGGTTTCCATAGGGATGACAAGAGGAACCACCCCAACGTGTGAAACAAAAAGTGGCCTGCCCTATTCGCTTCTTTGTCTCACCCTTTTATTAAAAAAAACATAACTTGAATATTTATTGGATAAAGTACATAAATGGTCCTCGACTATAGAACACTATTTTGTTAAGTCCTCTGGATATTAAAAGTTACAAAATAGTTCCTCGACTATATGGTGTTGCTTTGTTGAGTCCATTGATTATTAGAATATACAAAATAGTCATCAAACTACTCATATGTATCAAACTACTCATATGTTTCAAACTCGTCATTTCCCATTAAAAGATGACATCATCTGAGCTAGATGTTGATTTGTTGATTAGGATATGATAAAATATGATCCTAGAACCGTTTGAATTGTAGGATCAGATTTCATCAAATCTCAATCAGCAGGTTAACGTCCACCACTGAGGGTCCTTAATTTTTTTTAACAGAAAGGATGAGTTTGGAATATATGAATAATTGGGTGATCATTTTACAATTTTTAATAGTCGGGGGACTCAACAAAGTAATGACCTATAGTCAGTAAATCATTTTGTAACTTTTAATAATCGAGAGACTCAACAAAACAACGTCCTATAACTGGAGTACCATTTATATACTTTACCCATATTTATTTTATATTTATATAAACATTAAATTTTATTACAGAGTGTGTTGAATTTAATGGGTAAAATACACATTTAGTACATGAACTATCAATTTTGGTCCGTTTTAGTAGTTAAACTTTCATTTTTTTCAAAATCATAATTAATGTTTAGTTTTCGTTTCATTTTAGTACCTCATTGTCAAAAACTTAACACGTTTAGTACATAAACTATCAATTTGGTCCGTTTTAGCACATAAACTTTGAATTTTTTCCAAAACTTAACATTAAATTTTGAATAAAGGTACTAAAATGAAACAAAAACTAAAAAATTGAAAGTTTAGATACTAAAACAGACTAAAATTGATAATTTAGGTATTAAATGCATAATTTACCTTAATTGTTTATTTTAATATCATTTGTCAAATTTATTATATTGGCTTGGAAGATTTGAGTTCATGTAGCTGGATTTATTGATCTAAGATATATTATAAACATACTATCTTATCATCACATCAAACTATTAACGAGATATTAAATAATTTCATATTTATAATATATAAAAAATATTCACCTACGAAAACACAACATTAACGGGAAACGCTGGTCATCTCCTTGGGAACACACTTCCACATTTTCCTACTTCTATTAATTATTTACATTAAATATATGCATCTATAAATTCATTGGTAATTCCTATACAATCTCTTCATCTTCCTTTTCTCTTACCATTTGATCATCTTCAGCTGTTTTTCTTGTTAATTTTTTCAGATTAATCCCAGAAAAAGTTGTGAAGAAGATGAGGAAGAAGCACGATGTAATGGCTTGCTTTCAAGAGATTGTTTATAGTTTTCTCTCTGGAAAATTTCGGTTTTCTGGAGTTCCCCTTTGTGTGGTTGTCTGATGAGTGGCCCTTCCACTGTCGACGGCGGCCGTCCGGCGTAGGGTCTGCCGTGGAAGAAGATAGCAATGGTCATGTCTGTTTTTGCTTCTTTTGTATGTTCCATTTGTCAAGTCTTCATCTTCTTCCTCAAGATGTTGATTTTCGGGGGGGTTTTCCCCTCTTTTTTTTAATATGAAATTACCAATGAAATAGTATATAATTTTGGCTGGTTTTCCGGGTCAAAATTTTCTGTCGTAATTATTTTTGTAATCAATGTAGTTAAAGATTAGGGTAAAGTACATTTTTTTCTTACTATAGAGTGTTGTTTTGTTGAGTCTCTCTACTATTAAAAGTAACAAAACGATCCCCGATTATAGAATATTGCTATGTTAAGTCCCTCAATTATTAAAGGCTTATCCAACTATACATATGTTTCAAACTCGTCTTTTTTTGTTAAAAAATTGACGATCTTCTAAGTTGGATGTTAATATGGTAATTGATATATGATAACCATTTGAGATTCTTGGATCAGATTTTATCATATCTCAATCAAAGGTTAACGTCTAACCCAGATTGTAATCAATTTTTTAACAGAAAATGATGACTTTGGAACATATTAATAGTTGGATGATTATTTTGTAACATTTGATAATTGATGAACTTAACAAAGTAATGCTCTATAGTCAAAAAATTATTTTATAACTTTAATAGTTAGGAACTTAACAAAATATTGATCTATAATCGGTAAACTATTTGTGTACTTTATCCTAAAGATTATGGGAAAAAATTTGATTTGTTTTAAAAATATGATTAATTTAATAAAAAAAATTAAAAGAAAACATAAATGCAGAAATCTTCAAATACTCTTTGTGACAAAAATTCTATTTTAACCCCATTTAAAAAGTTGATTGTTTATTGTAGGATTTTCAGTACCTTTATTATTTCATGGACCCGACTCACCACATTTTCCATGGTTCCAATGAATGGCAATTACAAATTTCAAAATAACTGCAAAATAATCACTCATCTTTTATTTACATGTAGGAAAAATGTGAAAATTCACCTTAAAAAAAGATGTAAACAAATATTATTGATCGCGATCATAGATGACGTAGTGATCTGGAACCATCTAATAATTTCTTTGTTTGTAGATTTGTTGGGTTTATATATGCGCTTTCTAAGGTATTGTGATGCCTTTAGATTTTATCTATCAACTAAAAAAACTACAAGTGGTTTCTCTAAAACCGAATTTCTATATTAATTTATGTGTTATTATTTTATTTAAATAGTGATTTTTTTAATAAAATTAACCCTTAATATTTATTTAAATAATCATTTTGTCTCTTAATTTTGGAGTATTTTAATTCCTCAATATTTTAATTTATGGTCAGAATAGTTCTTATTTGATGAAAATTATTAGTTAACTAGCGATCAAAACATGTTGTTGATGTGATATTTTTCACGTAGGATGTGTTTGATAGATGGAAAATGTTTTTCAGAAAACATTTTCTTCATTTTCCTGTGTTTGATAGTTGTAATTGTTTTTCCGTATGTAATTCATTTTCCCAATTTCTTTGTATTTTCTGTAAATTGTTTTACTATCTGATTTTTCATAAAACATTTTCCTAACTTTTCACTGTGTAGGCACTCAAAAAAAAATATTATTTTATACATTTAATATTACATTAATATTTTAATATCATTTTATTAAAAATATTAATTATTAAAACATTTAATATACATTTAATATAATTTTAAAAATATTATATTTTAATATTATATTAATGTATACTTAGATATATTATAATAATATATGATATTATATTTTTAATTTAATAATAATATATAATAAATTATTAATATAATTCATATTATTTATTATTTTTATAAATATAATATTATTCAATTATTAATAATGAATAATATTAATTTATATATTTAATATTAATATTGATATAATAATTTAGTATTATGTTAATAAAATAATAATAATTAAAATTAAAGGTTTTCAAATGGTTAATTCAATCACCTATCGAATTGAATTAACATTAACTAAATAAACCAAAATTTTTCCTTTAATCGCTAAACGAATAATTTTTTTAAAATATTAACCGAACCAAACTTTATTTTTTGGTACATCAGAACCGAACTTTATTCATTTTATGTAAATCATTTTCTATAAAATTAATTATAGTGTATCAAACAATTAGTGAAAATGATTTACACAATATCATCAAAACATCGTAAAATAATTTTCGAAAACTATTTCCCAAAAAAATGTAATTCATTTTACCTAAAACATTTTTAGGTTATTCATTTTATGTAAATTATTTTTCAGAAAACTAATTACAATCTATCAACATACTCTTATGTTTGATTGGTGATATGACACATGTCATATCATTAATATCATTACTTTAATAATATGATATATGTCATGTCATCACTTTAGTAATGTAATATATACTGTATCATCATCTTAAATAATATGGCATATGTCATATTACCACTTTAACTGATATGATACACGTCACATCATTAATTAAACACATATAAAAATAACATTATAGAAATACGTGTTAATCGTTAGTTACCAATAATTTTTATCTAAAGTCATTATTTTGATCGAAATTAAAATATTAGAGACAAAATTATCCAAAAAAATAAGGATTTAAATGACTATTTGAATAACAAAAGCTAATTTTATTATTGTGGCAAAATAAATCAAATAAAAGAACATATAAATTAACTAATTTTACAATAACATAAATAAATTTTCTATTTAATTTAATAATATTATTTGAGTTCCATCACACACCTATAATATAATGTCATGAAGTAGGTTTAATGCCTATATTTATTCATTAAAAAGAAAAGGAAGAACAAAGTTGAAAGTTCAAATTAGGTTTTTTTCCCCTTAACTTTTGACTTTTAGTCTCTTGTGGGAAGAAAATGAAGAACAAGCTTTGGGCTTAAATCTCAACTAATATGTTAGTTCGATTAATTTATTGAATTCGAATTGAATTAATAGATAATTAATTTTTTAAAAATCTTCAACTGATTCTAATTCTAATTTTTATTATTTTTTGAATAGTTTGAGATTATTATAAGGTAATATTTGTTTAGAATTTTCTTAACTTATTGACACTGAACATATATCATACAAATATTATTGCTCGAACTCATAACTTCTAAGGAGATTAACTTTTTTCTTTACCGTTGAGGCCATTGATAAGTTCTTAACTATAATTATTTTAATTATAAATTGATTAAATGAATTAATTTGATTTGGTCGAATTCAATTAAAATCAAAATGCGCACACCCCTACCGAGGGTTTAAAAACCAGGCAAGGGGTTTTAGAAACCAATCAAGGGGTTCGAAACCATAAGGAAATTTTGACCATTTGAGCATTCTACCTCAGAGCTTTCGGAACCTTAAAGGGGGTTTCGAAACCTTACTCCAAAAATTGATTATTTTGACTTATTTTGAGTTTCTAAACATACTTTAAGGTGTAGATCAAGTCAAAAATACTTGGAAAACATTTTTCAAATTTTGTAGACTTTGAATTATTTTTGAATCATTTGAACAAATTCAATTAAGTCCAAAAACATTTTGTCCTTATTTGTTATATCAGAATACATGTTCAACATACTCTATTGAGAGTCTCAGAATATGAATCCAGACTGATGTGGATGAAATGTCACCATTGTTTGCAGTGAAGTTTGGCCGCTATTTTTTCACCGTAACATTATGATCCATTATCTTCCAGGAACCCTCCATTAGAACATTCACCTTATCCTCCATAAGTTGAAACTTTATAGTGTAGAAGCCATTACCCAGGTCGATGCACTCGAATTCCCCGTCTAATTTTCATAGGGCAATGATCCTACTAATTAGCACTTTGTAAGCAATTAGTTTCCACAGTAACTTGATGATTGATGTCTTTCTCCACGGTTCTCTGATTTTTTCTCTCGACTATTGGGATTGCATCTGTCTCTTCTTTATCATCATCATCATCTGAATCTCGCTCTTCTTCTTCTTCTTCTTCTTTGATTCTTCTTCGATTCCTACCGAAGTCTAGAATATCCCTACAAAAAAGGGTGATCCCACCATCGTATCTTGCCAAGATTTACCTGTCGACATGTCCATTCTAGTGTCATTATCCTCCGTAGATCTAACTCTTTTGTGGCTTCTTTGTTTTACTTCCTCTTCCTTCGCCAGCTAAGTCGCCATGGTGACGGGCGGGGTTGATTCCTACATCCGTGCTCAAGATCAACAAAACGAATCATTCTTATTGTTTAGTAAAAAATATGTTTATAACAAAATGAATAATTAATCAAAACTTATAGAGTGATTTCAATATCAAAGTCAAAAATTATATTATATACATTGTAACCTTTTTGAAAAATTGTTTATACCATTATATAAATTTCTCATAAAATCAAACTTAAAATATTTTGTAAATTTTAAGTAATTATTTATTTTTTAAAAGTTACTCAAAAATTTTATGAGAGCTACACATTTTATTATTAAATTTATAAGTTTTTGAATAATTACTTGTAATATTAAAAAATTAAAAATCATTATTTTTCTAAAAAAAATTAAAATATTAAAATTATTCAAAATTCTTAAATCCCTAAATCACATATGTCACCGTCAAATCAAACATCACTTATCATTTTTGTCATTGAACTCAAATCAAAACTCAATTGTTCGAACTTTCAGTTGTCGCTTTTCTCATGATCTTTGATCTTTGGAGGATTTAGGAATTTGGAGGGAGTAAGAGAAAACTATACAACTATTTTAAAAAAGTTTGAAATTTAATATTCTTTATTTTTTAAAAATCAATATTAATCATAAGTTAATGTCATGAGTCAAATCATCATTGGTTGATAGATTTTTAATAGTTATTGACGGAATGACCTTAAAATGTTAATATAATTAAAATTTAGGCACCTTAAATGATAACGGAGAATGTTAGACACATACTTTAAAAAAATATATAATTTAAATATATAAGAAAACATCATCTGACTCATCACTCGTTATTAATGTATGCACATAGATGGATTAGAAGAGTAGAAGAAGAACAATATCTAGAGTTGAAGACATCATTAATTATGAAAAGAATGTCCCTAATCAAAAACATGCTAATTAAACCCAATTTGCTCATAATCATAATAAAACCTTAAATTTTCCAAGTGAAACCTTTCTCATCTCATCACTTGTGTTTATTGTGGGGGGAACAAAACGAAAACTAGCTGCTCGAAGAAGGAAAAAAAGTCTGAAACTGAATATATATTAAAAAATAGGCATAATAAGCAATGAAATGTGCTTGGCATTTGATGATCAAATGCTGTTCTGATCTATTCAGCAGAACCCCAGTCCTTTCGGATAGCAAATGTGTAGTTGATCTCCAAGTAGCACTTGTTATCATCATCAAGGAACTGAAAAATAAAATAAAAAAATAATGTTATTTGAATTAAAATAAAGAAAATAAAATAATTATTGTGTCGTGGTAAAAATCATTGCGTTAGAAATAATTTAGCTAGGATTGTTGTAATCATTATAATGGACATTGTCTCTCAAGACTAACACAGCCTTTCAAATTTTGTATACCGAAATGAGGCCCGCTTGTGTTGATCTATTCAGAAGAAGTTTTTGGGAGAAGAATGAGATGAAACCATCAATTATATGTTTTAATTTGGGAGGAGGACTACACCTTTTATGAGTAATAGAGGGGTAAAATTGTCAAATAACTACTCGGTTAATTCCCTAAATATGGATAACTTGATTCCTTGTCTAAAGGATCGATCCATTTGTGTTCTTTGTATAATGGAATCCAAAGATCGATCTCTTGTATTTTGGCTCACTGAAAAATGATAAAATTTGGTTCATTAATATTCTAAGTGTATCTAAAGTCTTAATTTAATCTCAGAACATTTGTATGAGTTCAAATTGGTCCATAACATATTTCTCTAATTAATATTTGAATATTTCTCTAATGAATGTTTATTGACCTAAGTAGACCATTTGCATTAGTTCAAAGAAGAAGAAAAAAACCTTTGATTTAGCAGTGTATGATCCTCTAGCCAAGAACCCAGAAGGGGCAGTCTCTTCAGGCATTTCATGTGTGTAAGGCTCCAACTGAGGACTAAAAGTTCCGATCATCTCTTTCGTGCTGTAGACTGAAACCGAAAAAGGGTTTGAGTTTTTTCGAGTCGTGTTTGGACCGTTTATGATGAACAATCATCATTCAGATAGTAGGGTTTAGGGTTAAGTGATTTTTTACCTTTGACACCAGTTTTCCAGACAGTGTTGGTGTACCTGAGACCAGATACGATGTTGTTGCTGACTTGGAAAGAGAATTTGAGGCGATAATGACTCGCCTCTTTCAGTGTGAACCATAAACCAGGGGGCTTCCCATCTTCGGGGATTGCAAGAACTATGTCTTCCCTGTCGGGAGCCACGATTGCCACACTTAGGAACTTCACTTCTGGTTCAAGTGTTTCTGCATTCAACATTTGAAAATATTAGATCCTTATTTGAACATATTTGAAAAGGCTAGGCTTTTATTTGACCTTTTTAAAAGATTAGATCCTTATTTGAACTTATTTATAAATATTAAACCCTAATTCAACTGTTTTTTAAAGATTAAATCTTATAAGTAATCCCTAAAAGGTTAGATCCTTATTTAAACATTTAATATGCATATATCCAAAATCTATACATCCTATATATACTTGGAGATGATTATTAATTCCTCCAAATATATGAAAAAAAATAAGTATATTTACGTGAGATACATACCATGGGATGTACATTTGATCTTTATCTGATGTGTTTCAATCCGACTCTATAGGGTCGAGTTTTGTTGTTAAAAAATTGAATTTGGACTAGGGTTTTTTTAGGATAAAATCGGGTTGGGGTTCAAGTTTAAGGTGAAAAATCTTCGACCCGACCTAATTAATATGATAAACCTTTAGAAATAATTATTATAATACATTTATGTTTTTTTTTCAATTAGATCCTTATTTTACCTAACAAAAATGAGAATTATATATGTGTCAGGTAAAGTGTGGGTGCGAGATTTTACTCAAGAAACTATAACGTATTTTGGGTCAATGAAGTTTCTCTAAATTCGGATCAAGTTAAATTCAGATGAATTAAAAATTTGATCTGAACCGACCATGACCATCCGCCAAGAATCTGTTAATACATACCTCCAATGTTGTTAATATCCACACCACCAAGAAGTTGTTCTTTCCATTTCCTTAAGCTCTCATCATCCTACACTCAAGCAACCATCACCAACATAGCATAATGACAGTAAAACATTGCATGCATGCATGTAATAGAAACACACACATACATACATACACGGTCCAAAAACACAACAACAAAAAATGAAATAACCTTATCTTTCTCAAGCTGTTCCCTGAGAGAATACTGAGGACCCAATTGCAAACTGCTCTCATCCTGATCATTATCATCATCCTCGTCACCCTCATGACTCTTCTTCTCAGCAGCGCCCTTGTCGTTATCCATAATATTACTGGAACTCGGACCATCAACGGCCAAAGACATCAACCGATCATCAACAGAACAACAACAGCCAAAACTGAACTTACCCAGAAACTGCTATTATTATTAATGTATGTCGTCTTCCAAAAAAAAAAAGAGAGGAAAAGAATCGTTAAACCAAAGGACATGCGAAAGACATGTCTGCCTGCAACATATTGCTCGACCACTTTGGTTTGTTAGGGTTTGGGTTTGGTTTTGTTGGGAAAACTAAGAATTGGAGGAGGGGAGGCAAAGGCTAAAAGAGGATCATATGTGGGGGGTAGTTTTTGAGGTTGTCTTTGGTCTTGGTTTGTTGAAACATGGAATTGTAAGAAATGGTCATTTGGTGATCCGAAATTATAGTGATGTTCAATGCCATAAATGGAGAGTTTCTGTCGATAGCGGTGGAGGGAGGAGCTTGAGTGTAGCAAGAGATTGTTAAAAATACAATCTTAAATTATAATACGGGCTTATACCACAAATAAGTGCGTATACTCTCTCCATCAAAAATAGGTATCTAAAATTATCTTTTTGGTCAAAAAAGTACCTAAAGTATTTTATGTCAAAATAGGTACTTAAACTATTCAAACTTTTTCATTTAAGTTCTAAAAAAATTGACATGTGACATTAATTAAAGAATACTTTAGGTACTTAGATGACAAAAATTGAATACTTTAAGTACCTATTTTGACCAAAAATACTTTAGGTACTTATTTTGATTAAAAATATAACTTTAAGTATTTATTTTGACAAAAAATTAGGTAAAATAACCTCATTGACCAAAAATGCCTTATAATATACGATTTTAACCAACTTTTTTTTTTGATTTGCCAAAATGACCAACTAAATCGCAATGCGATCGATAATTCGCCACGCGATCTCCGGTATCGCAAATCAGTTTCCAGATTCGCAACGCGAACTTCGACTATCGCAATGCGAACTTGGACTATCGTAATGCGAATATGTAAATCGCAATGCGATAGTAGAAGTTCGCGTTGCGATTTTCCAAATTCGTTGCGATAGTCGAAGTTCGCGTTGCGATTTATTCCAAATTCTTTGCGATAGTATTGCATTTGTTTCTTAAGAATTTTCTCTAAAAATATATTATTCGCGCGGACGTGTCGAAGACACGTATTACCACGACCCGACCCGAATTTGGACTATCGCAACGAATTTGGAATAAATCGCAACGCGAACTTCTACTATCGCAATGCGAATATGTAAATCGCAATGCGATAGTCGAAGTTCGCGTTGCGATAGTCGAATTTGGAAAAACGGAACGCGAACTGCGACTATCGCAATGCGAACTTCGACTATCGCAACGCGAACTTCGACTATCGCATTGCGATTTACATATTCGCATTGCGATAGTCCAAGTTCGCATTGCGATAGTCCAAGTTCGCATTGCGATAGTCGAAGTTCGCGTTCCGAATCTGGAAACTGATTTGCGATACTGGAGATCGCGTTGCGAATTATCAATCGCATTGCGATTTAGTTGGTCATTTTGGCAAATCCAAAAAAAGTTGGTTAAAATCGTATATTATAAGGCATTTTTGATCAATGAGGTTATTTTCTCTAAAATAATATATACTTTAGGTACTTATTTGTTACATAAGCCTATAATATGATATGAATAATATTTGGTAAAATACTTTTATTGCATTTGATTTTATTAAGTAAAGATGTTCACTAACATTAAACAAATATATTTATGAACATACAATTAAACATGTTTACATATAACTAGAAAATGTAAAGTACACAAATGGTTCTCAGACTATAGGGCGTTGTTTTGTTGAGTCATCAACTATTAAAAGTTGTAAAATAATTTTTTACTATAGGATACTACTTTTTTTAGTCCTCCTACTGTTAAAAATTATAAAATAATCACTCAATTATTCATATGTTTCAAACCCATACTCTTTTCACTCCTATATTTTTGCTAGCAATAATCCTTGTCGGAGGCCCCAGATTTCTGATAAGGTGACCGTTGCTTTTCCGATGTTAATCATATAACCTTGAATCCAATATCCCTCTTTATCTCCAATAAGACCGGCCACCGTCGCCTAATCAATGTTTTGTCTGCAGACACCATTGGAATCCAAGATCCGGCAGCCCCTTGGTGGTTTTTTCCATCTAACCCACTTGGGTTCTTTAGTGAGTTTGGTAAGCGAGTTGTATTGATTTTGCGACTTTGCATTTTCTTAGGATATGCCCAATTGTTTCCATTTCTCCCTGACAAAGGGAGCTAACCAGGTGGTTCTTAGTATAGTTTTCTTTTGCGGAAGTACACAAGCAGGCATCATCTTATCATCGTTGCACCATACACTGCAAGCATATCTAACATAATGAGCATGCTACTTTGTTTAGAATATTATGAGCCTAACAGCTATTTTGATACCAAAGAACCAACCGACTTTATACAACCGGCTGACTGGGACCGTGAGCCGGACGACCACCACAAAGAAAGAACGTAAGGGATTCCACCATCCCCGCCGCATCGGCGTATGAGCACAGAGTGTACTGCAATGGCAACTAAATTACAGACATCAAAAGGTATTGGCTTCTCAAGAGGCTGCAGTGGTAAGCTAAGCCCCAAAGGATGGCAGAAGCCAGCCCTTCTCCTGGGCATATTCCGTGTAGAAACTGAATTTAACTATGCTAATTGAGCTTTTATTTTCTTGGGTAAATTACGCGTTTAGTATTTAAACTATCAGTTTTAATCCATTTTAGTACTTAAACTTTTAATCTTTTCAAAATCATATTTAACATTTAGTTTTTGTTTTGTTTTAGTACATCGTTGTTAAAAACTCGACGAGTGAGTGATTTGCGTGTGACATCTTTTTTATGGGTAAATTGCATCATTCATCACTCAACTATTTTCTCATTCCTATTTCGGTCACTAAAGTTTAATTTTTTTTAATTTAATTATTTAACTTTCAAATTACTCATAGTTTATTTTTATTTCTAATTATATATTAATAAAATAACTTCATGTCACAAAAATTATTAATAAAATAAACTAGAGTGATTAAAACAAGAGCAATTTGAAAGTTGAGTAGTTAAATTGAAAAATTTTAAACTTTGGTACTAAAATGGGAATAAGAATACAGTTAATTTTTTATCGGCTCAGTTGTAAAATGAAACAAAAACTAAAGGTTGTGTATGATTTTGAAAAAAATTGAAAGTTTAAGTACTAAAATATATCAAAATTGATAGTTTAGATATTAAACGAGTAATTTACCCTATTTTCTTTTAAGGGTAAAATATTGGGTCACTCAATTATATGTTTGGTAAAAAAAAAGTAAATTATTTCTTTAAAAAATACAAACATATCATTCAATTAAAATACTATTATAAACAAATAATAAATCGTTAAATATTAAACAGAATCATAACGCGACCTATTATAAAAATAACAGTTTTAATCCTTTAAATATTATTTTGAGTAATTTATTAATTATATACTAGATTGACCTTACGGGGCACAAGTGTTTTGGCAGGCAGGGTTGAATAGCAATGCCAACTGTCAAGGGAATAATTTAATTAAAAATAATAAGATTTAAACTCTTAATTTTATTTTATTTTTTAAAAATGAAATTTTATCTCATTAAAATAATAGAGGGTTTATAAAAAAATTAATTTAAAGTGAGATATATATTCATTTTATCTGATGTGGAGCTGGAAAAATAAATGCTTTTGTCAAGAATGGGATTCGAACCCATGCCCTTTCGGACCAGTACCTGAAACTGGCGCCTTAGACCAACTCGGCCATCTTGACCTTGTTGTAGAGAAATCTCCATGTTATTTTATAAAAGTTATCTAAATAGGGACATCAATTACATACATGTAGAGGTGTTCAAATAACCGAATTAATTCGGTTAACCGACCCAATCGAATTAGTTTAGTTAATTTGGTTTGATTACCGAATTAATTTGGTCGGTTAACGGTTAAGAAAATTTTTAGAATTCGGTTAACGGTTAATTCGATTCGAAATCAGTTAATTAACCGAAATTAAATTTTAAATATTAAATATATTATATGTAACATATGAACTCAGCCTAAACCATTTAAAACTCAATTAATAATTTAAGATCTAATAATTTTTAAACCTAAATCAATATTAATTAATTAAAAAATTTATATTTTATAATTATATATATGGTAGAGCACAAGGTTCTTAACCTTGAGGTCGTGGGATCGAGTCTCACGGAGGGCATTTCATAATTCGGAGGTCTTCTACGGAAGCTGCTCTCAACTGGTGTTGGGGGCAGCCTACTATTTTACCTCCCTCTTACCCCATTACATATGGGAACAAGGGATAACCATTTGAAATGACCATCTAGCTCAGTTGGTAGAGCACAAGGTTTTTAACCTTGAGGTATTGGGATCGAGTCCTATGGAGGGCATTTCATAATTTGGAGGTCTTCTACGGAAGCTGCTCTCAACCTAGTGTTGGGTCAGTCTACTATCTTACCTCCCCCTTACCTCATTACATATGGGAACAAGGGACAACCATTTTTTTATATATAACATATGGGCTCAGCCCAAACCATTTAAAACCCAATTAATAATTTAAGATCCAATAACTTTTAAACCTAAATCAATATTAATTAATTAAAAAATTTATCTGAAATTTTTATTTTATAATTCTATATTATTTAAATTAATTATACTTTTTTGAATTAAAAAACATTTAATTTTTTCAAAAAAAAAAATCAATTTGATTAACGGTTAAAGAAAAAAAAAATCGATTAATTCGATTATAGTTAATTCGGTTCGGTTTTAACCTAATGAACAACCCTACATATATGGGAGGGGTCCCAACCAGGTAAAAAGCCTACATTTAATTTATATATAAAATTTAAATATTTATGAGATAATTATGAATCGCTCCCTATTTTTTGAAAAAAAATATATACTTTCGAATAGGAATCCTGACTCAGTCCGGTATTTATCTTTTATGTTTCAGCAAACCTAATGGCATCAATGAACAGAACACCGCCCAGAAAGTGTGCTCAATGAACTGCTTACCGTCCTGCCATCAATGTTGTGTTTCTCCTTGATAACTATCTCTGCGTCAGCCGGATAGGAGAAAACAACCACGGTGGTCCGGTCCTTCATGAACACCGCCTCTACTACACCAAAACTACTGAAATATCCCACCAATAAACAGCTTACTGTTCTCGGACATCTTTATATACATTGCAGAAAAAACCAGTTCCATCAATATCCCACTCAAAAATCTATACAGAAGTGTTGCTTCTCAGTTATATAAAATTGCAAACTCAACCAACACACAAAATTATATAAATTTATGTTCTATAAACGCATCTGGTCCAAAGAAGTAAAAATGGAAGCTTTGTTTGGTATACAATTTGACATGATAAATCAATACCCTTGAAAAGTAAAAATGAACTAAGAAAGATTCGTCTATTCTGCAAACAAGATTTATTTTTTCTGATTATGTTTTTCAATTGTCTCGGCTATTGAATTCAATCATGAAGAGACTGAAACCATAGCAGGGATGGACCCAGGGCTGGGGGCAATCATCCCTTAAAACTTAAAATTGCCATGTATTTTCTATTGAAAATATGTCATACCCCTAGAATTTTAGGTTGCCCCTAACATAAAATTTAACATCCGTCCCTAAACCATAACATCTTCATTGCATTAGGACAATATGTTTATGATACTATGAACCATTAGAAAAGCTAAATAAGGAGAAACCAGATTCACCACACCTAATTGTTTTACAGGACAACAATTATCATACAAAGATTGAAGATTGAAGGTTCATAGATAAATTAAAGCACCAAATCTTTTAGTCTAGTTCACCACAATCAACACATTCCGACCTCGCGTCAGACTTCCTTAGGGATTTGTTCTAAAACCATTGTGATCGTTTGGTCGGGACTCGGTCTTAGAGGGGGAATTGTATCCATGAAGCAGATCATGGATTTTGGAATACATCAATGCCTTTGAAGAATCGCCTCCATTATTGTTCTGCTGCGCACGTGAGCTCTCCTGCAGCTTGATCTTTTCAAACAAATACTGCTTTTCAGCCTCCGCCTCACTCAAGCGCTGTTTCAGGTAACTGCTGGCATAGTCTTCCTCTGATTTATCTGCCTTCGCAAGAGCAATTCTTTGAAGCCTCTCAGCCTCTCGTTCTGCCTCATTGGCCTTAAGCTGGAACATATCAGCCTCTGCCTGTTTAAGCCTTACAATCTTCTCCAGCTCTTCTATCTGCATCTTCTTTTTCTGTCTCTCCAGCTTTAGTTCTGCTACTTCCTTGGCCTTGTCCTCGAGCTCCCGCTCACAAGCATCAAGGGACAACCGAGCTTTCTTGAACAGTCTCATCTTTTCATCAGCCACCATTTCCATCTTCCTTATGGCCTCTTGCACTACATCTGCAATTCTATTACAAGCATCTTGTGGTGCTATCAGCCGCCCACCTTCCACATATTCCAAGCTTGTTGGGGAATCTAAGCCAAGTTCTACAGCAAGTACAATGATTTAATAAAAAAGTAGATCTTTTATGCAACAAAATATTCTTGATAGACAACAAAATTGTTAGAATCGAGTTTTTTTTATTGCAAGACTAGCAGTTCCTCATGATTTGCTTTTGTACTTTCAGATTTTGGAGTCTAATTGCTTCAACTAATAGTTCAAGCCTCTATAGTAAGACTCGTTACTTCTTTTACTTCACGGAGAGAACATCTACAAGAATGTTCATGCTCTTATGAAAGTGTGAAGCAATTGTAGGTGCTGAAGCCTTGGTTCTAAAATAAACCTAAAATAGGAAATCTTCGAATAAACTCCTAATATTTCACTTCGGGGTATTTTTCATTCACCAGGTAATTTCTACCAGACAAGAAGAAAAAATTACATGATATTTTGCATGATGATTAAATAACTAGCATGTATTGTACCTTGGAAAAATACTAATATCGATCTGCAAGCTGCAGACTCTGCAAGTCCACCCCTCATTTTTTCTAAAAGATCCACACACTTCCAAAAGAGTTTCTTCCCTCCAGGATCATCACTTCCACGAAATATCCTACTAACAAAATCAAGTTCTCTCATAAGAGCCTCCTTGTCCCAGGCTGGAGCACAATGCTGGAAGACATCTTTAACCCAACCTAACAGCTCAGATGGTCGATTGCAAGCACGACACCTGAAGAGCATTTCAGTAGGACCTGCTGCACGTTTAACTGAAGGGCCCATACAGATTTGCCCATCACGAATAGCACAATCAGTATGAGTCCAATGGGAGCACAAATCACAGCCAATCCAGCGGCAGGTATTTACTTCAAAATCAAACTTGTTGCAGATAACACACATACAAAGATTGCAAAAGCCATTTCTATTGGCACATATTTCACAGGTGCAGTCATCTGCAGGTAGCTGGTTTTGGCATGCTATATTTCTGCATCTCTTGTAGACAAATACCTCGATGAGAGAAGTTTGGGAAAGACTGACGTTTGGATGCAAGAATGCCTGAATTCCCATATTTATTGCAACAAGGATCTCAAGTTGTGACCGGTGTGCTCTTATTAGTGTCTTTGCTGTTAAATCAGATCTACTTTGAACATACTTCTGAAGAATAAAAAACTCTTCCCTGTTCTGTGAACCACCGTTGCCTTCTAGGATAGCCTTGAGTTGATTCTTCAACTCATCTATATACTCATCAGGTAGGTGTTGTATCTTTTCCGATATAACATCAACTCTTTCTCTAGCAATGTCTCGAAGAGTTATCTTATCAGCACTAGAAACACGACGAATAACAGACTGCTCAAGGCAATCATTTTCCATTTTCACATTTTCTATCTCCTTTGGTGCGACAGCATCAGCAGTAGGCCAAGTTTCTCGTGAGCTAGCACTCTCATTAGGAGATTCGTGAACGTTATCCGAGTTCGATTTGTGTTCATGGGGATCAGGTGACAAGCGAGGATCTGAGGAGACCAAGGACAATGACGTATGTAAGCTCCCTGACCGTGGTTGTTGACGAGGGGGCAACATCTTGGATGAATGCTGATGGTTAATATTAGAACCAGATGATGTTCCCATCAATAAAAATCTTGATTAATCTGCAAATAAAAGCTTTGAAATTGAACCATCAACTAGCACAACTTGGAATATACAATAATCAAAATATAAGCTCTATATACTTCTTCAAAAGTTGTTTCTAAAGAGAAAGAAAACAGTTCTCTTTTTTTACAAAAAAACAAAAAGCATAATTTTTGAAATTAAAGAGCTCATAACAAATAACATGTAATACTTTTCCAATAAAATCGTTCCATGTAAAACAAAAATATGCATACCATCACTAAAGAGAACATTCAAAACAGTCCGTGTTATAGATATGAAAATGATACAACTTATGTGACCAAAAATCAGTTTTGGGAAAGTTTTAATCCATATTTAGTTCCTGAATGGTTATCCCAACTCAATTGACCAAAAATTTAAGTCCAAATTCAGTTCAACATCTAAGAACTCAAAACAACCCTAAATTCGTTCCTTTCAGGCAAAAACTAGTCAGATCTCGTAATCAGTCAACCATATGATTTAGATTGGTCAAAACTAATCTGAGTCAATCCCAAGAAAGAATCCAAAACCAGAAGTTAAAGAACAAAGGAATGCTTAGCTAATCGAGAAAATAAAACACGGAACCAGCACATTTCGCTAATCAGACAAGGCCGAAACCTCAAAATCAAATTAAAATAAGAAAACCCTAAAATTTATAGAGTATAACTCAAAAGGGAAAGAAAAAGGGGTTATACCTAACGAAGATGGGATCGAATAATCAGATCGATGGAGACTGGAGGATTGAACGCGACACTGATCAAAGTCCAAGCCCCGATCGAGAAACTTAGAGATTTTTATTTATTCATAGCGTTTTTTCTTTTAAATTGAATGCTCATGCTGATTGCAGGATATGCAGTGCCCTTTTGGATAAGTCTACATATTAAATTAAGTACGTAATTTTTTTTTTATCAATATAGGTACTTAAAGAATATTTTGATCAAAATAGATATTTAAATTATTTAATTTTTTTATTTAAATATCTAAAATATTCTTTAATTAATGTCGCATATCAACTTTTTTAATACTTAGATGAAAAAATTAAATACTTCATGTACTTATTTTAACCAAAATTATTTTAGGTACATATTTTTGATAAAAATTAAGTTTAAATATTTATTTCGATTGAAAATACTTTAGTTACTTAGATGATAAAAAGAATATAACTTAAATACTTATTTATACAAACCTTTTTATAACGAATAATTTTCATCATTTTTATCTTTTATTTATATTTTTTATATTTTTTAATAGTTTGAATGATTACAATGTAGTAACACATATTTTTTATTGATCGAAGGCGACACATACTTTGACATTAGTTGTCGAATGTCGATATTTTTTATTGTCCCTTTATTTTTTATATAACATGATCTTTATTTATTTTTATTTGTAATAAGTATGTTTGTATGTCTTTATGGTGCATTTTCTTTTGTCTTTTTACATATTTTTCGATCGTTTAATTATTGTTTTCATTTATCTTTTCTTAAGGGTTGATTTGATATCGTCACAACTGATTAAGATGATATTTATCTGTTATCATGTTATCTTCTCTGTTTTGGACTCTAAGATTAGATTTGAATACCCGGTTTACGTTTATGGATAGTTTTCCACGTCGCTCGATTCTGATTTACAATTTGTCAATGACCTTTCAGTATGTTCGCATCCAGCTTTGTTTGCTGATTCAATTTTCCACGTCCCTTTTTTTTTGATTGTTTGCTTGCTAATGCAATCATATATGTTTGTATCTATCTTTATTCGAGTTTTTAGTTAGGATTTTTAATCTTTTCTTATATAATCCTTATGTGATTTTAAGTGATTAATTTCTATGTCAATGATTATAAAAAATGTTATGATTATAATCGTAAATCTTCGTTATAATTTAAAATATTGAAGCAAATATTATATAAAAATATTGATAACGTAGCAAATGATATGTTACACTTTTTCTACAAGCAAAGTAAACAATTTACAATTACAAAATGACATAAAATAATCATTAGATTTATTAAATCATTAATAATAATTATTGTAGAATTATATACAGTAATAAATCTCGATAAATTTGATTCTTTTATAATAATTTGACAACTTTAATATCATTTTATAATAATCCAATAAATCTAAGGGTAAATTACAAAATAGTGAATAAAATAAGAGTAATTTTTTTCACAACTAAAATTTCAGAAGTTACAAAATAACAACAAACATTATTTAATAGTAAATCAATTATTCAATCACATTTGACATCGTTTAACCACATCAGATCACGATTAAATAACCCTTTAACTCTATCAATAAGCAGTTAGTTTAGTGGGATGAAACATTAGATTTCTTAAGCAATATCAAGAGTTCAAATTATGGCGATTGCGAATGGAACAAACTGGGTTGAAAATATCACTTAAAGCAAGGTCAAGAGTTCAAATTTCTATATAAATCGCAATTGGGTCTTAGGTTTACTCTGGTCCTGGACTGGGGAGTCACCCTTGACCTAAACTTTCATATAGCACAAATCAACTTATCTCAGTGGTTAAAGAAATCATTATTTTTCCATGAGGTCAAGGGTTAAAGCATCAGTGACTGTAGCAGTGTGATTTAATGTTTATTATTAAATGGTTTAGAGTATTTACAATAAATATTATTTTATAATCGTCTTAGCTTAATAAAAAAATATTTTTTACTGTAATAACAAATTAATAATAATTTATTGATGTTTTATAATACAATTATCTGATTACTATTTTAGATTAGTTGTTATTAAATAATTTGCTGGAAAGAGTGAGTTAAAAAATATTTTTTACTGTAATCTAAGATAGTCTCATATTATTTTAAATTTGACTCCACATTTGATTTATTTAATTTAATTGGAAAAATAATATTTTTACCTTGTTATTAAATAATTTGCTGGAAAGAGTGAGTTAATTTATTGATAGATTTGATAATTAAATTAAATTTATATTATTTTTATATATTTTAAATTAAAAGATATTTATTATATTTTTAATTTGAATATTAATAGGATAATTGTATTCTTTTAAATATTTTAAATTAAAAGATATTTATTATTTATTTTACTTTGAATATTAAAACATGGTTATATATTTTTCAATTTTTAAATTAAAAATATTTATTATTTCTTTAAATTTAAATATTAAAAGGTAAGTATATTTTAAATTAAAAGATATTTATCATCTCTTTAAATTTATATATTAATAGATATCTTTTGAATATTTCAAATTAAAAGATATTAATTATCTATTTAAACTTGAATATTAAAATATATCTATTTTAAGTAAATCTCCTTTGAGAATCCCTATAAATATTATGTTGACTTAATTCAAAATTTAAAAACTTGAAACAACTTGAAAAATTATCTTTTCTTTTTATCTAGTTTTTCGGTGACAGGCGAAAATAATGAATAGTTCGTGATCTCTACAGTTGTGTTAATGTACGTTGATCATTTAGTTATTGTATCTTATGAGATAGACAATCAACGATCTCGAGCATCTAAGAGTGGCCAAAAATCTGTCTTAAGGAAACTCTGTAGCAACATACTTCAATTTATTTTTGAATAATTGATCTATCAGATAGATTATTTCTTTCTATACATATTTTTATTATTATTTAGGAAATTTAATTTTTGTTTATTTTCTTATCTTAGAGGTTATTATCGTCTCAGGTTGTTATATTTTATAACAATATTAAGATAATTTTTTATACCTTTCTTTAATTCAAGATGATTTGAAAAGCGTGATAAAATTGAGATATTAAATAAATTTGTTTTCTGTTGTTTTAACGGATTTGCTTAATCTTAAAGTGCACAATTATATTCTAAAAATTAGCGTTAAAGTAATATTAGTTACTAATTTTGTTTCAGAGTGTAGACTCTTTCAATGACAAAATAAAAAATAAATGATAATTAATTTTTTGTCTACTAGAATTATTACTAATTATAGTTTTATTTCTTTTACATAAATAATGGTGACAATAGACTCAACTGATTTACCCAATGTGGATGTTAGAATGATGATTCTGATTCATGATCTAAATTTGAATGTGAGTCAACTAGCAATGGCAACCACAACGAGAAGCGAGTGAAATTTAATGGACAGAATTTCAAGACATGACAATAAAAGATGTTGTTCTGTATGACCACAATGAATCTTACGAAGTTCTTTAAGAATATCCTACTATTTTTAAAGAAGGAGAAGGAGAGGTAAACAATATTACCACCTTCCATATTGTTAATGCTTGGAAGCAAACTGATTTTATATGCCAAAATTATTTTCATAATGGTCTACAGGATTCACTGTATTTGGTATATGTTATTCATGAAACAACTAAGAAATTGTAAGAGACATTAGACCACAAATAAAAAGATGAAGATGCTAAAGTTAAAAACTTTTTAAATTATACTATAGTTGATTATAAACTCATAGTAAATCAAGTTGAGGAACTTCAAGTAATTGTTTATGGAATTACTGCTGAAAGAATTGTTATAGCAAATCTTTCTAATAGCCAATATTATTGAAAAATTATATCTCAGATGGAGTGACTTCAAGAATTATCCGAAGCACAAAAGGAAGAAAATAATTGTTGAATAACTAATTGTTAGTAGCCGCTATTATTGAAAAATTATATCTCAGATAGAGTGACTTCAAGAATTATCTGAAGCAAAAAAGGAAGAAAATAATTGTTGAATAACTAATTGTCAGACTACAAATAGAAGAGAACTATAAAGTTAATGACAATAAACTCAACAAAGAAATTTTCAAAGAGGTTAAGACAAATGTGATAGAAGTCGTGGATTTTATGAAGGGAAAACAACCCAAAAATAGTCAAAGATGAAGCCTATTTAAGAAGGAAAATTTTGCAAGAAAAGTGCTACAGATGAGGAATGATAGTCCTCTGAGTGCAGACGTCTAAAGAAAGCCAAAGCTTATGAGACTAATATTGTGGAAAGAATGGCTAAGGACGAGGAGGACTTAGATCTATGTGTTGTGATCTTTGAAATTACATAGTTGACTCTAATCTAAGAGAAAGATGACTTGATATTGGAGTCACGCGTTATATTTATAGCGATAAGAATTTTTTCTGAATTGACACCTTAAACAACTCAAGCTGTAGAATGTGTTATATGTGTCTGACATATGGGAAAAAAACTTATTTTTAGAATGCTCTTAAGTGTTCATTGCTTTAGAATTGTATTTGAATCCCAAAAGTTGATTTTGTCTAGGAGAATATTTATGGGTAGAGGATATGTATTTAATGATATGTGAAAACTCAATGCTATCTTTATGAAAGTCAAAAGCATGAATAAGTATACCACTTCTTCTTCAGTTTATATGCTTGAATCATTTAATTTATGGTATGGTAGGCTTTGACATGTTAATTATGTTACCCTGCATAGATTAATTAACATGAAACACATTCATTCTTTTCACATTAATTATAATTATATATGTGAAACATATGTTGAGGCAAAATTAACAATGTCATTTTTTCAAACTATTGAAACAAATACTAAAACATTTAATTTAATACATAGCAACACTTATGACTTTAAATTTATTCAAACGAGATAAGTGAATAAATATTTTTATTACCTTCATTAATGAAAACACAAAGTATTACTATATGTATTTGCTTAAGAGCAAGGATGAAGTTATAAAGAAATTTATACTCTAAAATAAGAAGGCAAAAACTAACTTAATAAAATGATTAAGATGATGAGAAATTATCATAGTGATGATTACGTTGAATCATTTGATGAATTTTGTTTATAATATAGTATTTTTCAAGAAATGACACCACCATATTCTCCTCAATCATATGATGTAACCAAACGAAAAAAATCAAACTCTAAAATAAATGGTGAATGTCTTGTTAGAAAGCTCTAGGTTATCACATAACATGTAAGATGAAGATATTCTTTTAGCTAATTACATTTTAAATAAGATACCCCAGAAGAAAAGGGACAAGAAACCATATGAATTATGGTGAATTGTGGAAAGGTCAAAAACTTTCTTAAAATCATTTGAAAATGCAATGGTGTCTTGCCAAGGTAATGGCCCCATTACCAAAACAAATTTAAATAGGTCATAAAATTGTGGATTGTATTTTCATTGGCAATACAGAATATAACAATGCGTATCGATTTTTTGTGTATGAATCAAATAACCATGAGATTCACAAGAACATAATAATATAATCAAAGAATGTACATTGTTTGAAAATATTTTCCTCTATGGATAAAGGAAGATTGATCAAAGTTTAACAAAACAAACTCTAGAGAATAACAATTGAGATAGTACAAATAATTGACAAAATGATGAAATTGAAATAGAGCTAAGAATGAGCAAACAAACAAGGGTAGAAAGATCATTTGGACTAGACTTTCTAACATTTATGTTAGATGCTGAACCTCAAACGTATAGTGATGTTATACAATCCTCTAAAGGCATCTTATGGAATGAAGACATTAAAAGTGAAATTGATTCCATCATGTAAAATTATACGTGGGAATTAGTGGATCTTCCTAAAAACCACTAAATTTTAAATGGATTTTCAAACGAAAAATGAAAGTAGATGAAATAACCAATAAGTATTAGGCTAAATTGGTTATAAAAGGATACTGATAAAATGAAGACTTTAACTATTTTGATACATACTCTCACGTATTAAGAATAACATCATAAGAATAATGCTCGCAATTGCTGCTTTGAAAAATCTAGAAGAACATCAAATGGATATTAAAACAGCTTTTCTAAATGAAGACCTTGATGAAGAAATATAAATGGAACAACCTAAGGGTCATGTAGTTATAGATCAATAAATGAACGTATGTAGGTTAGTGAAGTCTTTGTATATACTTAAACGAGCACCAAAACAATGACATAAGAAGTTCAATAGTGTCATTACAACAAAAGACTTCAAGATAAATAAGTGTGATAAATGTGTATATGTCAAAACTACAAACATTAAATATATCATCAGTTGTGTAAATGTTTATATGTCGATGGCATACCCATTATTAGAATTAACAATAAAATGGTAAAATACAACAAAGACTTGTTAAATTCAATATTTGACATGAAAGATACGTGATTGGCCAATACGATTATGAGTATCCAAATTAAAAGATCACCTAAAGGTCTCATACTAACTCGGTTACACTATGTGGATACGATTCTTGAGAAATTTAACAAATATGATTCTGGTTTAATCATAACTCCAATAGATTCTTGTTCACGTCAATCTAAAAATCAAGATAGATATGTTCACCAAGTAAAATATACAAGGGTTATAGGCAACTTAATGTATCTTGTGAGTTGTACTAGACCAGCCATCACTTTCACTATGAGTAGTCTAAGCAGATTCACAAGTTATTTTGGGGAAAATCACTAGAAAACAATAACAATGACAATAAGATATCTTAGACATACTCGAGATTATGAATTGCATTATTCCATAGATCTTGTTGTCTTAAAAGGATACTTTGATACTAGTTGAATATCTGATATTCAAGATACCAATGGTACAAATGAATATGTATTCACTTTAAGAGTAGGAGTTGTGTCTTGGAAATCCTTAAGACAAACTATTATAACTTGATCCACAATTGAATCTAAGTTTGTAGCTCTATATAAATCTGGAAAAAAAAATTGAATGGCTTCGAAATTTTCTTAAGGATATTCTAGAATGGTCGAAACTTGTGCCCACAGTATGTATATATTGTGGCAATTAAACAACAATTGTCAGAGCATAGGTTTTTGTGTATAATAATAAATTGAGACTTATGTGTCGTCGACATAATGTCATTATACAATTGATCTTTAATGGAGTTATTTCTATTGATTTTGTAAGATCAAATGATAACATTGTGGATTCGCTAATCAAAGGGTTTAAGCGAGATCAAGTTGAGAAAACATCTAAAGGAACTAGACCAAAGCCCATGATATTCAAAGGTCTTATGTGAAAGAAAACCTACCTAGTTAATTGATATCCCAAAATCTAGGTTCGAAGAGACAACCTAATTGCATAAATTGTGTATGGTCATTGTGAGAGTCATTTATCTCAAGTTCGTTCCTATAATGTAAATAGTGATAAAAGTGGTATAGGCTAAGAAAAGTTTTTAGTGACCAGTGTGTGCTTCGGAGAGCCAAGCAACATAAGTTATCTACGTTAGAGTGAGGTAAGACCACTTCAAGAAGACTACTGGGCATAATTCTTTCAAAGTATTACAAAATCAAATGATGTTCACAGCTATATGGATATACCCATGAAAACTACAAAATCTTATCAGAGAGGTAGTTGTGTGAAGTATATCACTGTTTACACAAACGACATGACAGTTCAAGGACACCACGTCTACTAGTTAGCCAATAAAATAAATATATTATAACAAGGGAATGTTCAAAAGATGACATTTACCTATCTTATGAAACTATCAATCGTAGAGTCTATTATCAAATCGAGGCAAAATATTTTATAAAATCATTAATTTCATTCATGTGAGAGATTGTTAGAAAAAAATGAGTGATTCATTAATGAATTTAATAATTAAATTCATATCATTTTTTTATTAATTTGGGGTAAGTACAAGGTAATATATGTTCAAAGATAATTCACATCTTTTTTAATATCCCAAATTAGAAGATATTTATTATCTCTTTAATTTGAATATTAGTAGGATATTTATATTTTTTAAATATTTTAAATTAAAAGATATTTACTATCTATTTAATTTTGAATATTAAAATATAATTATATGTTTTTTAATATTTCAATTTAAACGATACTTATTATCTCTTAAATTTAAATATTAAAAGGTAATTATATCTTTTAAATATTTCAAATTAAAAGTTATTATATATTTAAATTTGAAAATTAAAATATATTTATTTTGAGTAGGATATTTATATTTTTTTTATTAATTTGGGATAGCTCGTGATCTCAACTGTTGTGTGGTCGAAAATCTATTTTAAGGAAACTATGTAGCGACAGGTCTCAGTTTATTTTTTATCAATTATCAGATAGAATATTTCTTTCTATACTTATTTTTATTATTATTTAAAAATTTTAATTTTTGTTTATTTTCTTATCTCATGATTATTATCGTCTCGAACTATAATTATTTTATAACATAATTAAAATTATCTTAAATTTAATTTTAATTAAATTAATTATTTTATGTTTAATTTCATTTGATTTGAACTTTTTTGATTTAATTTTTTAGATTAAATGTTTGAATTTATTCTATAGTAAATAACAATCTATGGCTTGCCATCTCCAACTACGACAAAAAGAAGCTATAAAGAAAAAAGCTTACGTAAAATGTGATCAAAGTCAAATAATAGAGAGTTATTTTTAAACAGATATTATATTATATTTATTTCAATTTAATCATAGATGATGAAGCTTTACGACAATATTCATGAATATATAATTAAATCATTAATAAAAATACAAAAATTATTTAAATTATAATAATATAAAATTTCAACCAGTTAGTCTAAATAGTAAACACAGTCAGTTATTAAGGTTTAAATGCTTACATGGATTTTTTTCTTCTTAAAAACACTTCTATATGCAGTATCACTGCACGTAAAATTTTAATATGCGGTTATAAATTGTATCAAGTTAACACATAATTATTAGATTAGTTGAAGCCATTTTCAACCTAAAATGTTATCTTATTCAACCTAAAAAATTATACGAACTTATAACACTATCAGTTACAATAAAAAAGTTGCATTACAGGGTTTAGAACTTACAATCGAAAATGTTATGAAAAGTAAAGGCAAAAGGGTCATATTTACCCCTATAGTAAACCCAATTTATTATTTTCACCCCTATCGTATTTTCGCATCAATTTAACCCTCAAAGTTGTTTAATTGCATCATTCTATACCCTTCCCCTAACTTAAAACCCTAAATTATAAACCCTAAATTCAAAATCGTATTACTATTACCATGCCCTTTTTTTAGATTTTTGTGGTCCTAGGGCAAACAAAAAAATTAAGCCCCTAATCAAAGATTTAAATTACAGTTTAAATTTGTCTTCAGTCGCGTTGCGTTTATCACTATTGCAAATATAGCGGATGATATTACGGTCACTGTAAATATTGTAGTTGTAAATTTTTAATAACATATGATATTATGGACATAAAGATTATGGATATCACGATTTCGGACGATATCGTTATTACTACATAATAATTGTTGTTGTTGTTGCATACCATTTTTTAAGTAGTTGTTAGTAATAACAAATGTTGAAAAAAAAATTAAGGGTAACTCCATATAACAAACATTGAAAAAATTGGTCTCTAATAACAAATATTTAAAAAATAAAATTTTAAGAGTACGCTTATAATAATAAATATTAAAAAATGGACTTTTAATAAAAAAAATACTGACAAAAATAGACGCATGATAATAACAAATAAATTTTAGAAAATAAACTAAAATTTAGAAATATGCCCCTAATAACAAATATTGAAGAAATTGGGCCCCTAATAACAAGTATTAAAAAAATTAAACCCTTAATAATAAATGTTAAAAATAATTGAGTCACATAAATTATATAAACCCATTTTTTATATAAATATAGTATATAAAATAAATTCTGAGTCCTGGGCAGGTGCCCCTCCTACCCAAGGCCAGATAAGACCATCTCTATTACCTCTAGACCATAAACATAAACCTTAAACTAACTTAAGGTTTATAATTTAGTATTTTAAGTTAGAAGAAGAGTATAAAATAAAGCAATTAAATAACTTTGATGGCTAAATTGATACGAAAATATGATAAGGGCAAAAAGGATAAATTAAATCTACTAGGGTGTAAACGAGCCGAGTCGACGAGTATTGCTGAGCTCGACTCGAAAACCCGCGAGCTTAAAATTTTCAAGCTCGACTCGGACTCGAAATCCTGAACTGAAGCTCGTGAGCAGCTCAAAAAGGCTCAAAATGAAGAAAAAAATCTTAAACTTAAATCGATTGAAGTCTCAAACTCAAACATGAACCTTAAATACATGAAATCTTACTGTATTTTTAAAAAAAATATTAATACATAAATATTAATATTATTAATAATTTGTATTTTAAAAAATAAAATCTTAATATATTATATTTTCGAGTTGCTCACGAGCTTTTCGAGTCGAATATCGAGTAGCTCGTTTCGGCTCGTTAAGAACTCGAGTCAAGCTCGAGCTCGAGTCCATTCGATCCGAGTATTTATCGAGCCTTGATCGAGTCGATCCAAATATTTATCGAGCCTTGATTGAGTCGATCTCAAGTAGCTCGCGATCTGTCTTGTCTCATATACAGCCCTAGAATCTACTACAAGGGCAAAAATAAACATTTTTAGTTTCACCCTAAAATGTTATTGTATTCAACCTAAAAATTACACTTGATAAAATTTTCTGTTACAACAAATTTCTTTTATTTTTTTTTTTATCTTATATTAAAAAATTGTATTTTGGAATTTTTCATAATTATCAGCGAACGAGAGACTTTCAGCAGAAAAGAGAAGGATAAGAAAAATACAAGTGCAATGGAAAATGGCCATTAATACTCTCAACTGCTCATACAAACCAAGATCTTTGCTATACATTTAAATAGAAAAGGGAAGAAAAGAACAATAGAAACGAAGATCAAAATTAAAGCTGCTGCATGCTTTTGCCCGTGACTCGACATTGTAAGTCCGGCCAACTTAGAATGTCAAATTCCGATGGCGGCCGCAGCAGCGGCTTTTATAAAAGCGTTGGGAACCAGCTGAAGGTAGATATTATTGTCAACAGAACCAACACTGAGCATAAATATGGCTCGGAGGACAACAGTGAGCATCCGTCCTCCTGTCCATACAAAAGAACCGAGCAGGCGACTGATCTAACGATCAATTGATATGTTTTTTTTTATGGTGACAAAGAACTAGGCCTTGGGATTTATTCATGGTGCTTTTGTGTTGATAAAAACCGACAGCGCCGTAATACAACCACACAGCCCGTCACTTTAATTAGTTCGAAATAAACCGATTCATTCCAACTAACAAAGCATGGTTAAAAGAATCGTACCAATGGATCATAGTCGTAGGCATCACCGGCTTTCACAAAGCGTCCCTTCACACGCTTTCTCACATCTGCCCTTGCTTTGCGAGATGCATATCTCACTCGCTTCTCAAACCTATCATGCAAAGGACAGTAGTTAAACATATAAACTCCTCCAATGGGTAGAATAAAACATCAAAACCAACAGGTCCAATTTTACTTCAACTTTCGGAATGGATTGTTGCTAAAACATATACGGATGAAAATTCATAGGGAACGCAGGAATAGTAACAAATATGCACTATTTACAGATTACGATACCGAGAAACAATTATACTACTAAGAACACACATGTTAAAATTAAAATGATTTCAAATTATTTGGAATCGTCATGTCAGTTCTGCTGCTCCTTGCATAAAATTGCACACAGCTATGTTGGTACTTGAAGGCAAATGAAAAAGGTCCACATGAAGAAAAGCTAGAAATTGTAGCAGAGGAACAAGAATCAAGACATGATTATCTACTTAGTTTGTCGTAAATTAACATCCTGAAAACTAGAAATTATCATATAAGGCCGCACATTTTCTTATATGTGTTATTGGCATATACTTACTTCCGTGTCTTCTTCTTTTCCTTGTAACGCATTACAGCATTGCTTCGAGTAGATGATTGGAAGGTGTTCTCAGTACATGGAGGACACCAGGGAGGCTCTGCCATGAGAAGCATTGGTGAAGCTCCACAATCTTGGTAATCTCCTCTGCTACTCTCTCCGGTAAGGCCAGAAAATGATAGGCTTGAATGAGCCTGCCTTCCGGCAAAATAAAGAATTGAATCGGTTTTATTGCTCATCATGGAATCAGCAGATGCCCCATTGCTGCATGTGGGTTGGACTGTGTTGACCAGACCAATAGATGAGCCCTGTACAAGAATAATATTTAGTCATTGATCACGAGAACATTTGCCATGAACTTGAAATTCTCGGGGGCTGGAATTATGGAATGTGTGATTCCTAAGGAATATAAAACAAGCATGCCATATCCAAGCACAATACGAAATAAATACTCAGCAAATATGACAGTAAATTTCCTCTCATTACAGTAACCATTTCTTAAGTTGTTTGCATGTAGATAGTACTGCCCCATATAAAAAGGGACATTTGCCTTTGATCACAATGAAAACTGCAAAAGGAAGACGCTGAAGTATAAGGATATTAAACTTTGTTTTGGTACAAGTCGGGAAAGCAATGTCATATATGCTATAATACACCGCCAAAATAAAATTGACGTTGTGTAACAGTAAAGAAAATCTAGTAGAAAAGAGCAATTACAACATACAGAACTTGTACATTAATCTAGTAGAAAAGAGCAATTACAACATACAGAACTTGTACATTTCCAAAAACTAGAACTTGTGATTCGGCAAGGAATACTCCCATTTACAAATATGAGAGGGAAAAAAGAAAATTGATACCCAAAATATTTATAATTGTCATACATACTATTTAACACCACAAAAAAAGAAAATCCAGAAAAATGACAACACTATCATGAAGAAAAAAGACAATTTAGACAGAGAAAGTTCAAAAGAGAAGAAAGAACCTCAGCAGCCACATCATCCCGACAGTTGGAATCAGCAGCAGACATGTCTTTCATCCTGAATAAGCTATCAATTCCACCATTCCCAAACAGTTCTTCAGAGTGATCGAGAGTTTCTCCAAAGAGTTCTTCATATTTTTCAAGGTTCAGATCAACGTCATCCATGTTGAAGTCATCGCAGAGATCATTTTCACAAAGTGAAGGATGATTTGTTGGAGGGAAAGATAACTGCAAATTTAATAAAGCAAAAATAAGCAAATAAGCAAATGTTCCCAAAATGGAATTACATTATTCTAATCACTCTTTTAATGATTAAAATGAACTCTTGATGACTTCCAAGATGATCTCACTGCACTTTCCCTATTTCTTGCGTCAATTGCTTTTAAACTGCCTTTTCCCCTCTATTATAAATATATATAGATAGAATCCGTTGATGTAGTGTTACATGTGTTTTTGGATCATTGGATGAGTAAAAATGGATGGTTGAGATTAACAATAAAAAGGAAGTAGATTATCCTCAAATTTAAAAGCTATAATCTCATCCATTAAACTCAGTTAATCTAATGATCCAAAAAACATGTAAAACTTAAATGTTTTAAAATGTGTAAGTGGATCCTAACTCATATATATTTTAAAAAAGAAAAACTACAATCAAGTAGAAAGGAAGCATTAGCATATGATCCAAATTTAGGAACCCATGTCACAAATAGGCAAAGATGCTGTATAATAAAGATGAGGTTATTGATTAAGTAATCATATTCTGAGGACCTCATTAATTGTTCTCTGCAATATCAACCTAAAAGTAAAGTTGATCTAAGAGATAATTCAGATGATCCTTTGATTTCCACTATAAAACACAATCAAGAAAGAAAGGAACAATTGGCATAAATTCCTTGTGCAGAAGGAACTAATCTAAAGAAAATGTTGTCACTTAAGCCTCAAGCTTGTTCTATGCAGAAAGAGCATTTATCACTGAGGCCTGAGCACACAATGTTAATATTTTTCAACATAAAGCGCAACGGCAGAATAAATTTGCATACATAGACTCTCTTTATCAAAATGCTTAATCATATTTCTTTAATGCTGTCCCATGAAACTTGGATAGCAAGGGACTGAAAGAACCTTAATAACAGTTGATCTAGATTCTTTAATGATAAATATATTCCAAATTCATCATTTACCTTGGGCAATGACGTATCAGTTAATCCAGCTGGCTGATCTAGAGCTCGTGGTGGTGATCTTATTTCCGGAATTGAAGAAGAGGCATCCCAACCACTTCCCATGTCTGCATTATTTTCATTGTTGACTTCTGCAACACCATTATTATTCTGATTCTGGCTAATGGTGTTTCTTGTAGGGCTCCAGGAAGTCCTTTCCATATTCTCAGGGATGCTCATTAGACCTACTTCCTGCTCACCAGTAGAATCAGCCGGTGAAGGGGACTGCCAAAAGAATGGCCATAAGGAAGAAAGTTCGGCGGATGATGGACAACCAGAGTAACTATTAATTGTTTGCCTGTTATGTGTCAAATTCGAGGTAGAGGTACCATGACATATCCAATCACAGTTCTTGCATAGGGAAACCCTTTCCTCCGCGCATCTAACAAAAGCAGGTTGCGAATTGCATCTCTCACATAATAGTGTTCTCGAATGGCGTCTTGACAGTGCATTAGCAGAATGGACATTTCGATCACATGATAAACATAAACAGGCAGCATCGGACCGGCAATATACCACCGGCCTTTGATGGGCACAGAAATCGCAGTTGTAACCCATGTTTGTAATCAGAGCACTCCACAACAAAACCTAAAACTTCTCTCCAAAATTTAACAGACTATAAGCAGAAACCATATAAACCATGGCGAGTAGCTTTTCTAATGATCCCCGGCTTTGCTATTTTTTTGCGCATTTCAATACCTGCCAGACTGGCACATAAAGGGAAAACAAAGGTCGTTGTTACAAGGGAACTCAGTTCACTTTCATCTAAAAGCAAACTAGCCAATGAGAAAATTACAACATCAACTGAACACTCATATGTGGATAGCTTCATTCACTTCAAATTCGCCCATAAATTAATGAAACAACAACAGGATAAAATGTAGATGACACTGTATCATGGAAGTGGTCACATGAATCAGCACTGATTAAGGATAAACATTTATATTTTCCATATCTCAGCGAAAAGGTAAACAGTTTCAAGCACTCCGGGGGCAAAGAAACAAAAAAAATTATTATTGATTGTGCAAACGTACAAACACCAAATTTTTAGGGTGCGTTTGGTTCACGGAATGTAAAATTACCTGGGAATGTAAGATTACCAAATATTAGGATTACTGGGAATGTTGTATTTTGTGTTTGGTTGGTTTACCAGGAATATAAGATTTCCGTGTTTGGTTAAAGGAATAAAAGATTATTAGAATGTATATTTGAACAAATTATCCTTATTATATATATATATATATATATATTTTTATAATTTTTAATGTTTATATTTTTAAAAAAAATTATCGAAAATTTATATTCTTTTTACAAAATTGAAAATATAAAATGTTTAATGAAATGGTAATTTTATTTAAACCCTGAACTTCATATAAATTTTAATTATAAACTTTTTTTTATAAATCTAAAATAATCCAAAACGCCGGTAATCCAACAATACATAACGAAAGTAGTTAATGACATTCTCGGTAATATACCCAAAAAATCTACTATTGGTAATAAACATTACCGAGAATGAGATTACCAGCCAACCAGAATGTGGATTCCATTCGATCCAAACACCCCTTAGGGGGTGTTTGGATGGGGGAATGTTGGATTCCCATGGGAATGGAATCCATATTCCCCCGTTTGGTTAGCCCAGGAATCTCATTCCCGGTAATGTAAGATTACCAATAGTGTATTTTTTTAAGGTATATTACGGGAATATCATTACCTCCATTTCCTTAGGTATTGTTGGATTCCCGGCGTTTTGGACTAAAATGCCCTTAATTTTTTTAAAATGTCATTTTTCTGTCATTAAATAATAAAAATTCTACGAATGTTAAATTACAAATTTATCCTTAAACTATTTTAGATTTACAAAAAAAATTCTATAATTAAAATTTTATATGAAATTCAGGGATTAAAATAAAATTTTAAAATTTCATTAAACATTTTTATATTTTCAATTTTATAAAAATTATAAATTTTATGAATTTAAATTTTTTAAAGAAAATATATAAATATTTTTCAACTTGTTAAAAAAACAAATATATAATAAGGACATTTTGGTCAAATATACATTCCAATAATCTTTTATTTTTTTTAACCAAACACGATAATCTTACGTTCCTGCCAACCAAACACAAAATATAACATTTCCAGTAATAATATTCCCTGTTAATCTTACATTTTCACTAATAATCTTCTATTACGTGAACCAAACGCCCACTTAAAGTCATCCATGACGACTACAGCAGTGACGACATCATTTTCATCAAATAAAAAGCAAATGACAATCGAACAAGCATTCCTAGAAAAATAATCATGAGCAAAATCATTTACATGTCAAATAATGAAAAAGAAAATGCCAGAATCAAATAACTAATTTTTTCATCATAAATCAAATAGAAAATATAACCTTAACTCACACGATTAAACTCCCTAATCAGAACAAAATTACCCACGCACTCAAATAGATTCAGTAAAAAGAAAACAGAAGATCTTACGCAAACAAAGATACCCAGAAATACCAACATAAAAAACTAAATCTAAACCCAGAGATAAATCAAAATAAAAAAGAGACCCAGAAAGGGAAATCGGATTAAGAGCTGATATAAAAGAGAATTACCGTGAAAACAAAGAAGATGATGACAAGATCGGTTACTAGCAGTGATCTCAGAAATTCAAAATTTATAAGAAAATCAATGAATTACAACGAGAAACTCTGGAACAGAGTGATTTCCAGAATCTCTCCTCTCTCTCTCTCTATCTTTGAATTTTTCTAAATTTTATTTTTCTGTATTTTGAGTTTGTGAAAGTGTGAGAAATGGAAATCGTTGTGCTTTTACGGGAAATGTAATTTACATACGCTGATGATGAAAACTGCAGAGAGAAATAGAATGAAAATGATTACACAATCAAGGGGGAGAAAAAGTATTTTAACAAATGTAAAGGGCAAAATTGGAAAGCAAAAGATAAAAGTGGGTCCTTGTCCTTTTCAATCGTTAAAGGAAAGTCAGGCACTCCCTTTTTACTTGGTCCCTCCCATGATTAAAATGCTTTCAATTTTCATATTTGGTATAACTTAACTCTTAGTCCTTGAATTTGAAAACTTATCAATTTAGTCCTTAACTCCTTTTTCAATTAGTCTTAAACTTCACAACTTTTTTTGTTTTTAGTTTTTTTGTATAAACACATGATTAAACTTAAAAATATGATTAAAATATTAAAATATTGTTTTTAGATATAAATAAATTAAATACTAATTTTATTGTCACAGTAACCTAATATAAATTATTTGATATGTTATTAAAAGTTAAAAATTATTTTTTTTATTAAAGTTTGGATTTATTTTTTATTAATATGATATTATAATTTACAGCATCTATTGTTTTTAAATTATATTTAATGTTATTTTTTGATAATTGAAATTATTTAATCTCAAAAGTTATAAATTTTAAATTTTACAAATTTAATTAAAATTAAATAATAATAAAAAGATAAAATAATTTGATGAATTAAAAAATACTTAAAATTATAATCAACGGGTTGGTTCAAGTGGTAAGCAGTTTGATATGCTTAAGCAAAGATTTCAAGTTCGAGTCATTGTGTATGCAAAAAATCTCCGTTGGGAGACTCACCCACCAAAGTCAAGTGTGCGACCCGAATCGATCCATATTAGTGAGGGTGAAGCCTTGGAACTAGGGAAAACAAAAAAAAAATCATAAAATTATAATTTTAAAAAATAATTTTAAAATTGAATTGTGAGAGATCTATTATTTGGTCGAGTAGTCAAGATGTTCATGTTGTCTCCTTTGTGGATTCATATCTCAACATTTTTCTTAAAAATGTAAAAACTCTACTTAATTAAAAAAATTATGAATTTTCATATATTTTTAAAATTTTAATTTTTAAAATTATTAGTTAGAAATATATATATATATATCTCAAATTGAAATTTTAATTACAATCGATAGATCAAATAGATATTTTTCAATAATTTATTAGCATGACATGTTACTCATTTAATGGTAGTTAATAACATGATACCCTTTATCTAAAAATAATGACATTATATTCATTTTATAAAAAAAATCAAAGTTAATACTCATAATATAACTTTTAAAATTTTATGTCCAAAAAAATATTTTTGACAGTCATTTATGAACTTTATCTTGAGAAATTAGAACTGCATATTGGGTCCATTTGAAAGATTGTAATTAATTTTTTTGAAAAAAATGATTTACGTAAAATGAATTACCTAAAAACTATTTTACGTAAATTGAATTATATTTTCTAAAAAAATAGTTTCTGAAAATTATTTTACGATGTTTTGATGATATTGTGCAAATCATTTTTCACTTGTTTGACACATTGTAATTAATTTTGTGAAAATGGTTTACATAAATTGAATTACCTTAAAATTGATTTACATAAAATGAATTATCAGAAAACATTTCTAAAAAATATTTTATAGTGTTTAGACGATGTTATGTAAATCATTTCTAGTTGATAGATTTTCATTATAAATATAAATATAATAAATTACTATTTTATCACCTAGGACCTCAAAGAATAACAACAATTTCTTTACCATCAAAGTCGCTTGATTCGATCAGTATTATATTAATATTAAAATTAAATATATAAAATAATATTACTCATTATTAATAATTTTAATATTTTATAAAATGAAAAATAACATTAATAATTTATTATATATTATTAAATTTTAAAAAATAAAATATCATATATTAGTATAATATAATTGAGTATATATTAATATAATATTAAAAATTTAATATTATTAAAATTATATTATATATATTAATTATTTTAATAATAATATTTTCATTAAATAATGTTAAAATATTATAATAAATAATATTAATAAATAAAATAATATTATTTTGATTGCTTACACTTTGGAGTGAAAAAGTTAAGAAAAAATTCCCACTGCAAATTCTTCACGTGGATCAAAACCACCATATCCATGCTTATCCACATCTCCATGCTTATCCACATCTCCGGTTCTTTTAAACCGATCGTCGAACTCTCGACCACGATGTCGTGTTTCTTCTTCTTTTCGTCGAATTTGGCCCGGGTCCCAGAGCTTTTCTTGGCGAATACGTTTTCTTTTTTGTAAAATAAAACCGGTTCGACCAGAGCCGGTCTGGATTTGGTTCTTTTGTAAGCCTTTTTCCGGTGATCTCCGAGTAATTAAACGACTTCTTCGTCGGATATTAAGGCGACGTAGCAATCGGAAACCGGTTCAGGGCCGGTCGTGAATTTAACTGATCGGATATCCCAATAAACGTCAACTTGTTTGTCTTCAACCTCAAACGATTTGTAGCCTTTTCTGCTCCAAAAATGCCATGGTCTGAGCTCGATCTTGCACGTGGAATGCACGCTGTGATCTCCCTCGTCGTTGTTCACCATGATGTTGAGAGAATAATTCATGACGTTCTTGCACCAGATGATCGTCACGCTCCGCCAGTAGCCGGCCATGTTCGTCTGGTACATCAACGTGACGGTGGTCTGCGAGTTCTTGTTGCTGCTCTGACTGTGCGGCGGTTCCTCCGTTACTCTCTCGGCGTACACGATGGAGCTCCGAGCTGATTGGGCTCTCATGGGGAGATGAAACGACGCCATCGATTCTTTTTCTTTACATTCAAATGGGTTCCATTATCCAATCTCTTATAACCCTAAAAGATGGTTTCCCAGGACTGATCATGGGAAATAAGAAGTAGAGGTTACGTTTGAGGTTGAAAGCAAAACCAGCAGAGTTTGATCTAATGGAGAAAGAAGAAGAAGAGAATGGTGTGGCCGGAGATTGAACTTTGAAGGGGTGTTTGGTTGCCGGTAAAACAGATGGAATGGAGGGGAAAGAAGCAGGAAAGTTTGTGTTTCCATGGAGGAAAAATCTCCATTCTAGTGGTTGTAAGCTAATAAAGGGAGTTTACTACATACAATTATACATCACAAAAATAATAGAATTTGAAGGGAAAAAATATTACTGTTTAAGTCTCTTTATATTGAGTTTTATCCAAATTCATTATAGTTTAGATTTAATATAGTTCGATATTTGAGGGTAAAGTGCATAAATGGTCTACGACTATAGAGTATTGTTTATTAAGTCCCCACTATTAAAAGTTACAAACAGGTCCCTTGGCTATAGGACATTGTTTTTTTTGTTAAAAAATTGATGGTAATTTGAGTTAGACGTTAACCTGTTGACTGATATATGATAGTTGTTTGAGATTCTAAGATCATATTATATCATATCTTAGTCATGTTAACGTCAAACTCAAGCTGCCATCAATTTTTAACAGAAAGCACGAGTTTAGAACACAATGAATAGTCGGTGACCATTTTGTACTTTAATAGTTAAAAAAGTCCTTATATTTTGTAACTTTTAATAGTTATAGGACTTAATAAAGCAACACTTATAGTCAGGAGAGCATTTATATATTTTACTCATTATTACTTTATTTGTATAAATGTTATGAATCTGAATTTTTTTTATCATAATTATATAAATGTATTAATTGTAATTATAATCATTTTACATATTATATTGGTCAAATTATTTGTACTTGAATAGATGTGTTGTGATTGTTAGGGTGCTAAAATGATCCTAGTTTTATCTTAATCTTAGCTTAGTTTGTACCTTCCTTTCATTTTTTTATTGGTAACGATATCGGGTTTAGTATTAATTATCGATGTTGATATTTATTATTATTATTATTTATTATTTTATATTTCATTTTTGTTTTTCTTTTGTTTTTATATATTTTTTCTTTTATTTTTTTAGTTTCTAATAATTGTTTTATGGAACGTTTTCATATGTCTTTATGAGATGATTTACTATACCTTTAAGACATGTTTTCTTTTGTCTTTTAACACATTGTTGGTCTTCTTTATCGGTTGTTTGGACGTTTCTTTATTTAATTTTCTCACGGTTAGATTTGATGTCCCGTCGACTTATTAAGATTACAATTATTTGTCATGTTGATCTTTCTTGTTTTGGATCCTCAAATTGGATTTAGATATGTGATTTGTGTTAGGAGATAGTTTGTTTTCTTACGATGCTCGACTTTGATTTGTAATTTTTGGTGGTCTTTTAATAGTTTGATCCAATGTTATGGTTCATTTGTTGATGCAATCAAACATGTTCGTGTTTATATTATGTTCAAGTTTTTTTCGATAAGTTTTAACATTTTTCATTGTATGATCTCAAGTGGCTTTATAGACAATGTCCTGATTATATGGTTGTAGATCTTCATTGTAATTTTGGATATTTGCCGCACTTATTAATAAAACCACCAACTTCTATTTTCATAAAAAAATGTGTATTATTTGTTTATTGTAAATATATTTTTATCAATTGTTCATTGTAATTGTAGAAATGATAATATGACATTTCATACATATATTTTTACAATATATTTAATGTGGTGTCCATTGAAAAATGATAAAAATATCATTATTCAAAATTATAATTAAGGTTTTTTTTAGAAGATCAAGACGTAGTTTAACCTTATTTTAATGTAAATCCAAAATCTAAATTAAAAAAATTTAAGAGTTAATTGCATCATATATACTTAGATTATAATTAACATTTTAAATTAGTCCTTAAATATTTGAAAATTCTAATTTCATCCCCAAACTATGACTTTCATTCTAAATTAAACTTTTGAACATTCTAATTCCATCTATAAACTATGACACACTTTCTAAAATGGTCTTCAAACCTTTGAATATTCCAATTTCATCCAAATATATAATTAGTTTTAACCATAGTTTAACCTAAATTTGTTTTTTTTCAAACATATAATAATATAACTTGACCTAACTATTTTGTTAACAAGGGATGTGATTCATATATACATATATTTTGGGATGTTAAAAAATTGTATGGGTCAATTTAGAACTAAGGTAGTTTGGAGATGGAATTGAAATGTTCAAAAGTTTGACGACTAATATAAAATGATAGTTAAGTTTTGGGGTGAATTTGGAACATTTAAAGTTTAAGGATCAATTTAAAATGAGGGTCATGGATTGAGGACATGTGATGCAATTAACTCAAAAATTAATTGCATCAAACATCTCACATTATAACTTCCTTTCCAAAATTAGTCTTAATATATTTTAATATTCTAGTTTCCTTCCTAAATTATGACACATTCTAAATTTGCTCTTAAATTTTTGAATGTTTTAATTTCATCTTTAAACTGTGAACATCATTCAAAATTGATCTTCAAAAATTTGAATTATTTAATTTCACCCACAAATTCATCCAAATATATGATTAGTTTCAACCATAGTTCAACTTTTTCTTTCTCAAACACATAATAATATAGCTTGGCCTAATGATTTTATTAACAATGGATGTGATTAGCATACACTGATAGTTTCAGATAAAACTGATATGTTTAAAAGCTTAAGGAATAATTTAGAACGAGATTCGTCACTTGGAGATGAAATTGAAATATTCAAACATTTAAAGAATAGTTTAAAATAGAAGTTATAATTTTGGGGATGAAATTGAAATATTCAAACATTTAGAGGTTAACATAAATAGACGCTATAATTTAAAGATGTATGATACAATTAACTCTTAGAAAAGAAGACGATGAACAAGACATTCCATTCCGTGCTTAGACAGAACCACCTTTATTGATCTTCAAACCCTAAATCGATCTGAGAAGGGGGAAACCCCTAAATAAATTCTTCAGAAAACCCGCCATGGTCAGTTATCTTTCAACTGCAATTTAATCTCCTTTCTCATATATTTCGCTTACATAATCTGTCATCGTTTTGTTATTCTAATGAATTGCTTTCAGTCTGGCCGCGGAGGCAGGGACAGATCGCGGCGTGACCATCCGCCGTCGGGAAGCTCGAGTCGGAGTAACGCGCCGCCGTCGAGACACCTTTGGGTGGGGAATCTATCGCACAGTATACTAGAGCCGGACCTCACAGACCACTTCTTGCAGTTTGGGGAGCTAGAGAGCGTGGCATTCCAGCCTGGTCGAAGCTACGCTTTTATTAATTTTATGAACGATGAAGAAGCTATTTCCGCCACGAGGGAGCTCCAAGGTTTCCCCGTTGCGGGGAATCCGCTTAGGATTGAGTTTGCCAAGGCGGTTAGTCTTGAACCATTACTAATATTACTTGTTTTTTTCTGGAATTAATTTAAATTTGATTGAATCTCCAAAATTTGTGTGTTTAGTAGCTGATGTTTGGCAGGGAAGTCAAAATAAGTTAAAGAATCAAGATCTTAAAAAATAGACATAACTCAACCACATGAAAAACGAAAGAGAAGTTGAAATTAAGGTAGAAATGGGAAAGATGAATATCATCTTGGCTTTGCTTTAAGGCCCTGTTTGATTGCAATTATTTTAGCTGCTTGCATAACTTATTCCGGAAACAAAAAAAGTAAAGCAAAAAGCTTCTGTCTTAATCCCAAAAGTTCAACTTGTTTTAGTAACAAAGGAAAAATAATAGGTCCACAACCCAAATTACCTCAAATGTTTATATTCTCGGGGATTCATTCCATAACAACTAATATCATATCAGGAATATGGGGGGACATCATAATAAAGATTCTATTTCACTTGAATTATATAGTTCTTTGTGAGTAAGCTCATTTTTATTTGTTTATTCCTCCCTATACCAGCAACTTTAAGTATCTAATATCCTCCACCATATCACCATTTCATCTGCAAAGTTTGCCTTAAATAACAACTTATAATAACCAAAGCACCTAGCGTTAAGATGTTTGATAAGGTTTAGGGTGGTCTTCCCAACTACATAAACAGCCTATAAACCTTTTCTTGTCTGGTAATTAGTTTCTTCCGCCCACTCGCCTGATTGAGTTCATACTCAATTATGTCAAGAATAATCATATAAAAAAGAAAAAAGAAGAGTAAAATATTTCCATCCATGATTGGCCACTCGTATAATTTCAACGTGTTGAATGCATTTTCATCCATGATGTTGCTTTTGAAATCGTGCTATTCACTCCCACTGCACCACTCAGATTTCAAAAGATATTTGCTTAACCATAAAACTCAAGGAGGGGTTCTCCATGACAAGGGATGCGTTATTTTGTCAATAAGCTCTCTTCCTTGCTTTGTTATTTTCTCTATTCATTCCAAGCACTCAGCATAAATTGCACAGTTTCAATCCGTATGATGTCAGATTATAGCTTCTAGCGACTTTAAAAAGTTGATTAGCTGTTAACTTCATCAATTTCAGACCAGTTAATTGGTGTATTATTCATGCGATTGTAACTTGAATGGAAACGAGTTCGCAAGTGAATCTGTTGCCATATTGTGCAATTCTTTCATGATATTGCCAAGCAAAACAGGTACTATGAATAGATGTTTGCTGCCATACTATTTAGATCGATTCCTTGCACTTAATCATCATGGGAAAACAGCTTTTGAAGTTTAAACTGTTGAATATGATGGTTAAAGTTTATTGACCTAGAACAGTGTACGTACCAGTGTCATCATCAATGCTATTGATACTGGAATTGTATCCTGTACATCTATCTGACAAATTTTTCTTCATGAAAAGTTAGAGAACTACCCAAGACACAGCGTTTTTTATTGCATAATGAAATATTCCTCAACTCCATGTTCCATGGAGATGCTCACGCCTGCAGACACTTGAAATAAACGTAGGTTTTTGGGTTAAGTAGGTTGTTTCTCTAATAAGTATTCTAGGCCCTTTTTGTGCTATACGATCTAGAATACTCCCATGTCTGCTGGTATCTTGAAGCATACCATGGTTTGCATTCAAGCATGAGTGAATAACTGATGATAATGTAACGTTAACAAGATTCAGGGGCCACAGGAATGATGGAACAAAAAGAAATGGAGGAAAATGACCTGAATTGATGATTACCGGATTTTGAATAGAAGCACCGTTCTAAGTTGAAATTTCAAAAACGTACATGCACTGTAGTGGAAGTGGTAAGCTGTAGAAGGAAGATCATTGTCATTGATTTATGATAAATTTATAGTAGTAACTTTGGAGCAGATTGCACAATCTATAGCAAAAAGAGCCATAAAATTTCCATTATAATCTACAAAGTCTCCAAAAATCTATTTTTTTCACAATATAAGTAACTTAAGGTAGCCAAATTTGGAAAGCAACATGTTTCTCAAATGCTATCAGATGTGATAGCTAGCTTTCAGGGCCCTTATCTGTATTTTCTCTAAATTGTTTCCATATGAGCCGGAACAGCCTAAATCCAGAATTACTCTCAACTCAGTGCATCATGGAACATGAGATATAGACATGTACCCTGTCTTCCTTGTGCTGTTGATATGCCTCTGGATACCAGACACACTGTTAATCCCGTAGTCTAAGTTCAAATTGTTGATTGCGAAGAATGACTGAAAAGTAGCTTTCAGTGCTGAAATGATCCCTAATGTCATAATTATTATCTTACTACATTTTTCAAGATTCAATTCTGCGAAAAAGAACAACAAAGCCAGGATGGCATAAAAAAATCAAGCAAGCTTTAGTGTCCGATTGCTTTAAATCTGTATCTCTTTGTTTCTGGTTGTAGAAGTTCTAGGTAGTCCTGTACCGCTGGCAGCCATTGCTTTCTATATTTAAACTCAAAACTCCATTATGAAAATATCTTGTGATATGAGTTCTTTGACCAAGGCTTACAGGATTAGACATGGGAACTATTATTGACTTGCTTTTCTGCAAATCTCAGTGATCACATTTAGTAAGAAGTTATGAAAACCTATCTATTTTTACAAGATTGATGTTTTCCACTTATGATGATGCATCCCTCAGTTGCACATGGTTTATATGTTTTTTTGTTAATCTTCTCAATAAACATTAAGGTGTAGTTGTGCTTGTGACTGACCCCCAGTTTACGATGCAATTACATGTGTTACTGTGCTGTGAATGCATGGCATAATTTTTCACTTATGATGAGATATGTATATGGGTGTACCAATATTTTGTTTGTTAGATCAGGGAGGTGTGCTTTCTGTGTAAAGGGAAGTGTTGTTAGCTTATTAATGTTTTTAACCCATACTCTGAGCACTGTGGGCATCACAGTTCTGTACTAGGGCCTGCATGATAAAAGTTTAGTTGCTTTTGTATTATTTATTAGGAGATTTGGAGTATGCATGTGAGTGAATAGAAGCAAGTGCTAATCAAGAAAATAAATTTCCTCCCATCAAGTTTTGTGAAAGTTCATAGAGGCTTGGTTATTATTGTTTTTGGAGGTCATATGTAGTTGATCCTTCGACAATGAAACACTATTAGTTCATGAGAGTGGAAAAAAAATTAATATGATGTTTACGAATCCCTGGAATTATTCTATAGAGCATTTGACTCATAGTTCATGTCTATAGTGTGGCTACTACAGGAAATGGTTAGGTGTGCCTGTACTATTACAGATGCACAATTTAATTTCTTTCTCCATATCCATCCGCTCGAATTCTCAACCTTTTTTTTAGTTTGAAAATTTACCAATCTAGATTAAAAATTATATAAGATTGCTTTTGTGAGGATCAGTTTTCCCCTTAGCTGGTGATGTTCTTAATTACAGGATAAGTCATCAACACCATCACGTGATGAGGACTACTGGCAATGTAGAGATGATCAACGCTCTAAAGTAAGAGGGTCACCTTTCTCTCCAAGGGACAATAGAGCACGTCGTGCTAGTCCTGAACGTTTTACCCTTGACAGATCAAAGGGGAATGATAGAAGTGGAGATCCCAGTGAGGTCCTATGGATAGGATTTCCAGCTTCATTGAAAGTGAATGAAATGATTTTGAGAAAGGCTTTCTCCCCATTCGGTGAGATAGAGAAGATTACTGTGTTTCCAGGACGTAGTTACGCTTTTGTTCGTTTTAGGCGTTTATCGTCAGCTTGCAGGGCAAAAGAAACTCTTCAGGGGAAGCTATTTGGTAATCCCCGTGTGCATATTTGTTTTGCAAAAAGTGATGGTGGGTCATCCACCAGTGGAAGGGGCTCAGTGAATGCCCCCAGCTCTCCTCGCTTCAGGTCGAATGGTCGCTTGGGGTCTTCTGAGAACTTTCTGCGCAACAGGAGTTTTGTGGACTTACCAGAAGATGCAAGCATCGGATCTCCTTATATGTCAAATTACGATGCCGGTGATAGTGATGTCTATAGTTTCAAGAGGAAAGGTAGTTCATGGACTGGTGAAAATACATATGAACCCTGGAGGTATGGAGATGGGGAACCTGATCCTCGAGTACCCCAAGATATGTATGAGCATAGTAAAAGTCCAACGAGGTACCATGATTTTCCTCCAAAATTACCTCAGAAAAATGCATTCCCTGAAGAACCTTGGGATATGCCTGAAGACGACTATCCGGTGCATGGAACCAAGAAAATGAGAACCGTTTCCTTTCCTCCCGAGAAAGAGTTGCCAGAATACTCTTTATCTGATCTTGAACAAGAAAAACATGTTTTTCCAAGGATGCTCTCTGATATTCCTCAACCTGAAGCCTTTGGTAAGAACTTTGAGCCTGCATCTTTAGGGTATAAACAAATTCCTGATCGGCCAACGAGTTTTACTCCAACTCGTGGAGAAAGGAACGGTCACTGGAAACCATCTTATGATGGTTTTCCTGAAGGTTCTGGTTCTATACAATCAAATATAGTTGAGAAGAAAAGATTCACTCGGGAGCTGGATCAGCCATCAATTAAAGAGTGGAAATGGGAGGGGACAATAGCCAAGGGTGGAACACCAGTATGTCGTGCTCGCTGCTTTCCTGTTGGAAAAGTCCTCGACATGGCACTGTAAGTAGGAAAATGTCCTTTCTCTGACATAGTTTTTCCGATAGCATCATTTCCATTTACCCCCATCCTTCGGACTTGTACAGATAACTTATTAGCCCTACCTTGATGCTGCAGGCCTGAATTCTTAGATTGCACAGCTAGGACTGGTTTAGACATGCTTGCAAAGCATTATTATCAAGCATCTGGTGCTTGGGTTGTTTTCTTCGTTCCGGAAAATGATGCTGACATGGGATTCTATAACGAATTCATGAATTACCTGGGAGAGAAGCAGCGAGCGGCTATTGCTAAATTAGACGATGTAACCACTTTATTTCTTGTACCACCATCGGATTTTTCCGAGAAAATACTGAAAGTGCCTGGGAAACTGAGCATTTCAGGTGTTATTTTGAGATTAGATCACTCTGGTTCCATTGATTCTGCTCATCCAAGCGAAAGAAGCGATTCAAACCTATTGCCAATTCATGGTGACACATCTTATGCAAAGCCATCAATGACTTCAGGTTCTTTTCCGTCTCTGACTTATCCAGAATTCAGTAGGCAAGGAATTAAAGGCATCTCCCATCCAGGGAATGGGGCAACAGCAGCTCCTCCTGTTTCACTTTCCGGGTCTGCTCATTCCGTCGGAAATGTATCAGACTTGTATAATGAGCATAGGCATGATTACGCACCCCAGCAAAACGCAATGTATGGACCAGGTTGGTCTTCTCACGATCAGCAGCATCCGGTTTCCATCAACAGAAATGCACCCCAAGTTTCTGGCTTTGATCCAGCAATTCCGGGGCATCAATCAATTATGCCGAGAGCAGCGCAAGAAACATACTCTAGTACAGGTGGAAGTTCCGGGATTCCATTTTCTGGAAATAGCAACCCCTCTCTGCCTGAATTCAAATCTTCGTCTATGCCGGTTAGTGCCCTTCAACCAGAACAACTAGCACAACTAGCATCATCTCTTATCGGTCAGCAAGGACAGGTTGGGAGTGCTGCAGATGCATCGATGGGGGAGAATTTCCGGCACACAAGCACAATGGACCACTCCAACTTGGCGAGACAACCACACGGTTTCGGTTTACAAAGTAACCAGGCTGTTACGGATCTTTCAACATCTCAGTTTTCTCAACTGCAACAGTTGTCACAGCAGCAGGCATCGAATTCGGCTGCTGCAATGTCCCGAGCGACTCAAACAAGTCAGCAACCACACGGTACAGGCATACCGGAGGAAGGCGAAGGCGACCCACAGAAACGCTTGCAAGCGACATTACAGCTGGCAGCAGCTCTTCTTCAACAAATTCAACAAGGGAAAGGGACTTGAACTGCTCACGGATTCAAACTTGACTGTGTTGGGTAAAACACATTACTCTTAGAAAAACAGCTTCATGAAAAATTTCACCTTGTTTCGTATTCCATGGTAACGAGTCTGCTGCTTAGATATGTATTTATTGTTCTTGTTTTGCTAAATTAACAACCTCAACTCCCAAAATAAATAAGCTTTTGTTTTCCTATTATTATTTTACCTTTAAATAATGGTTTAAACGTGGCAGTTGTACTCTAGCTCAGGGTTCAAATAGCGGCCGAATAGCCGTTCAATCGCGGAAAATAACGGTGTGAAGTGGGATCACACCAATAGTGGCGGATCGTGGCCAATCGCGGCAATAGTGGACTGTTATTCCACTATTATTAAGTTATTTTAATTTTTTATTAAAAAAAATCAGCTCATTTGAAAAAAATTCACGATTGCGATATCCGCAATGACAACAATAGCATCATATTCGCAATCGTAATAAACGCGACGTGACCGAAAACGTGATCGCGAACTAGATTTAAAACCATGCTCTAGCTATTAAGCAGGTTGAATGGGTTTGGAGTCGTATAAAAAATATCTAAATTTACGGGGGGCAATAATAAATTATGTACTGTTTCGGTGAATGAGTAATATTATTATTGTAATTATGGTTCGAATTTAAGCTTAAGCACAGATGAATTTGGAATTGAACATGCAAATCACAGTTCATCATTTTACTAATTAAATAAGTTCGATTCTTTTTGGTTCGGCTTAAAAGCATCATTGTCTAAAACTATGCATTTTTTATTGAGTTGAATATTTTTCGGGACGTTTTGTCTCATGAAGATTAATTCGTTGCTTTATTTGTCTCAAGTTATTAATTATGTTAAAAAAAAACACTAGTAAATTACATATTATTGTCTAAAATTACATTAACCATCTTGTACTAAATCAACCAAACATAAAAAAATGAAGAAAATAAAAAAATAGATAATAAAACATTTTATAAAAAACGTAAAAAAATATGTCAACTATAAAAATAAATTACATTAACCATCCTGTACTAAATCAACCAAACATAAAAAAAAATGAAGAAATAAAAAATAGATAATAAAACATTTTATAAAAAACGTAAAAAAATATGTCAACTATAAAAATAAATTACATTAACCATCCTGTACTAAATCAACCAAACATAAAAAAAATGGGGAAAATATTTTTCATAAAATAAATTACCTGAAACAAAAAGGACTTGGTGCTAACCACTTATGAAAACATGTCAACTTGTACCAAAATCATATTTTATATAAATTTTGAGGCCTTTTCATACTATATTAGTTTTGTGTCACTCATATGCATTGATATCATGTCAATAAAATCCAGGTTAGACCATCTCTATTTATAGAGTACTTGCTTAAAAGATAACTTAATCCTTGGACTTAAAGTCTAATCTAATAGGACCAACATCCAGTCAAAAAACTGAGTTATTAAAAGATAGATCTTATATATTGAAAAATAATATATTTGTCCACAATATTATTTTTTTATATTAATAAATACTATACTTACGAAAATTATTTTAAAATATAAGTTTGATATAATAATTATATTAATTACATGTTAATCATATTTTTTCCTTTAAAATTATTTTTTAAAGATAACGAGCCTCGTTAAAAATCCCTCCTACCCAACACAAAGTGTTGGTCCCACGAAGTCGAGCTATATTGAATTAAATAAAATGCACATCGTTCAATACCTTCAAAGAAATAATCTTTGAAAAAATTGAGTCAAAAAAAAATGAAGACAAAGAAAGAAAAGTCCATTTAGCTAAACAATCACTAACCACATTGCAAGAACACTGAACTAAAGAAATATGAAAATCAAGAAAGTACTTCAAACGATTTTTGGCTTGTTGAATTGATATCATGTCAATAAAATTCAGGTTAGACCATCTCTATTTAGAGTACCTGCTTAAAAGATAACTTAATCTTTGGACTTAAAGTCTAATCTAATGGGACCAACAACCAGTTGGTCTAATAGGATAAGACATTGAGTCTCTTAAGTAAGGTCAGGGATTTGAATCCTAACGTTTACGAATGGAGCAAATTGGATTGAGAGGGTCGCCTCTGCAATACCCGATCTAGATTAGTCGATCAATATCGAATACCAGGATTAATTCAAAAAAAATCTAATTTATTGGGGGAAATATTGCATTTTTGGTAATTGCCTTAAATATTTCCATGATATGAACTCAACCATGCCAATATAACATCTTGTTCTAGAACCAGTGGTGAACTTTCCTGCCGCACGAGGTTCGACGTACTCGTGTTCGACACATAACAATGACGATGCTACGTTCGTTTGAGGGACAAATATAAGCAATGACAATGCAGAAGGGACTAAATATTCACATGCTACATTGACTAATAGTTCCTAAAATTAATCCAAACTTTAGCAGAGGGGTAAATCATTTGGGGGGGGGGGACACAAGGAAAGCTACTTTAACCAGTTTTTTTAACCTTATTTTTCAGATTTTACTCCGAGACAAATGGTTGGATACGGTAATTCCCCCCGAATCACGATTTCATCTGATGCGATGAATGACTGAGGATGTTGTTGGCAAGTTCTTCGTTTACCTTGACCGGAAGCGGAGGCATTTGCTTCATTACCTCCGGCAGGTCATTCAAACTGGAGAAAAAACACAAGAAAAAGAATCATCGACGTTAAAGATTTACACGATAGGAATACGATGATAAACGATGCATTCATGAAGGATGGAAATTTTTATCCTCCTCTATCAAATAAGGAAGCTACAACAGGATCATCTTTACTCGACATTCCTCTTCGGTCTCCACCGAACATAGGGAGATTAAGATGGGAAGAAATGGAGACACATGGTTATTAATGAGTGAGATTCATCATCATCATCATCCTTGTTCCAATAACCAATCATCTATGCAGTTTCAGACCCAGTAGGTGTCAACCAAAATAAGAGCCAAGGATCAGATTTCACTCTAATTCAGCCATTCGACATAGGGGGAAAATTGATCACTCTAATGGCTATTGCTAGAGGTGTTCACAGGTCGAGCTGCGGCTCAGAAATTTTTCAAATATTTTACCTAAGATCATAAGGGCCAAACCTGACCCGGCCTGAAAAACCAATTCTAATATTAAACAATAATAAAATAATAAATATTTTATAATAAAGTTCAACAAAGTATTAGTATTTTCATTAAAATTTTGATTCAGGTCAGGCCGAACCTGGTAAAATTAGAGAAACATCTAGGGGTGTTCGATCAGTCGGTTTGATTAACCGAGCAAACCAAATTACCAAAAATTCATTACCTGATTTTTTCCCTTTAAACCGTTAGCTGAACTAATTTTTTTTCGAAAATTTTTAACCAAACCGAACCGAACCGAAATTTATAAATAATATATATTAAATATTTAATATTTTCGGTTAATTCGGTCGAAACCGAAGTTTAAGCACTCCTAAGCCTAAGTAATATGTAAATAATATATATAATATGTTAAATATTTAATAATTTCGGTTAATTCGGTTAGTTAACCGATTTCGACCTGAACTAACCGATGACCAAAATTTGAAAAAATCATTAATCGTTAATAACCGATTAAACGAAGAAAAAAAAACTTCGGTTCAGTCGGTTAATTCGGTTAAAACCGAACTATGAACACCCCTAGCAACATCTCGTCCAAACCTATTGGGTTGGGCGGTTAACCCAGTCCTTAGACAGGTCTAGCTATTTTGCTCATGCAATTTTATTTTAAATCCAGTAAATCGTTCCATGTACTTGACTTCTGGGGGACCATGAATCCAAGATATTAATGACAATGAGTCAATGACACAGGCATTTAGACATCTAGATGGGAAAGGCTAAATATTTGATATGCTGATCAATTTTGGTTTCCGAATCTTCACATAACGATAAATCTGAATATCCATACATCAGTAGCAATCAATTTTGCTCAGCAAAAACATAACTAAGGGTGATAACCGTGGCTTGATAACTAGATGACAAGACAAATCTATCTTGCATCAGCATCAGGTGATATATAACTTTAGCACATTACAAGGTGAAAAACAGCTACTCTTTTAACGATAGGTAAATAAGTTTTACCAATGCATAATGATAAAGTAACATGCACAGTAAAGCAAAATAACTACCAAAAAGAAGCTGGGGAGTTGAAACAACTAAAAATACTCTAAAGAGAGAATTTTATCCCATTTCCATATACGAGTGTTTATAAACTTGCACTCGTGTGATAAAAACGCAATTATGATGAAGTCCTATCAACAATTAAAAAGCTTATTAAAGAATCTCGAAATCAAACAATAAAGATAATAACTTACTCATTCATGATCGTGAGTATATTGTCCCGCGCCTTGCATAAGAGATTTATATTATCATGTACCTGCATGGAAAACAAATAGTAATAACACCAATCAATAAAGCAGCCATTAGCTACTAGGGGATTAAGTTCATTTCTGTAAGTCGGTTTCATTTTTTTTTTCTTTCCTTTCCTCTCATTCCATCATTTTATCCTGTTGCCACTTTCAATCAAAACCAACAATGACTGAAAATATTGCTCAGAAGAATTTCTTATGCAAAATTATGGAGGAAAATTTAAGGTAAGTTTGAATCTATAGGCTTCACCTGGAAAGCTGCGAAATTTGAAGAAATCTGATTAAACATTTGAGCGTTTTGTTCAAACAGCTCTCCTGTCACACCACCAATGGCTGAAAAGAAAGTCCAAATTCTTTTAAGGAAAAAAAGTGTAGAGAAAGCAAATTAACTATATTGGCATCTCAAATATGGTTCACTCTTAACTCGTATCTTCATTTTTTCTAAAACAAAATCAGTTAGTAATTCTTAAACCCTTAAGGTTTAGGCTCAATGTGGTCACCAACCCTTGTCAGCTGCAAAGAATTGATGTCCATGCTATCGCTACAGCACAGTTTAAGCTTGATCAAAATTAATAAATTTTTAATAGAAAAACAAGGCTTTTTTATGTTGATTGAGCGTAAAGAGTTCGGCTCAATGTTTCTACCCAGCTGAATTTTTTATAGAGTAAAGTACACAAATGAACCCCGACTATAGGGCGTTGCTTTATTGAGTCCCGACTATTAAAAGTTACAAAATGGTCCTCCAACTATAGGGTATTACTTTGTTGAGTCCCCCGACTATTAAAAGTTACAAAATGGTCACCGACTATGCATATGTTCCAAATTCATCATTTTTCCATTAAAAAATTGACATAGTCTGAGCTGGACGTTAACATACTGAATGAGATGTGATAAAATTTGATCCCAGAATCTCAAACAACTATCATATCTCAGTCAGCATGTTAAGGCCCATCTCAGATGATCGCCAATTTTTTAAAGAAATGACAAATTTGGAGCATATAAATAGTAGGGTGACCATTTTGTAACTTGTAGTACTCGGGGGACATAACAAAGCATTCCCTATGGTCGGAGGACAATTTTGTAACTTATAATAGTCAGTGAACTCAACAAAGTAGTACCTTATAGCCAGGGGACCATTTGTGTACTTCACCCTTTTTTATATTAGCAAAAACACTAAAGCCAACCCTAATGTCAACCAAACCAAACCTTCATATGGGATGCCATCATCGTTGTCCACAGGGATCATTGGTACAGCATATGCAGGACCATTAGGCTGAGCTGTTAAATGAGGCGTAGACATTGCCGAAGAGTCTGTACCCTTTTCCTGTGAAACAATTTCTTTACACACTTGAGGTTTCAAAAACTTCAGTAACCTACCTAAGAAACAAACCATGATGCAAACAGATGAAATGCACAACCAAGAGGGCTGAGAAAACTTTTAATGGGAAGGTGGAGCACTCCCGCTCCCACCCCATTACCAGCTTAACTAAAGAACAATAAGTTAAAGCATGCAGAAAAACACACAAAACAATCAAGAAACTTCTTTAAAAACCTCAAAAGATTTAGTGTGGAATCTCATGAAAAAGATCTATCTATCTATCTAGGTTGAACGTGCTATGAAGTAGCCCTTCTCTGCACAAGTTTCAATTTTTAACCATATCTAGTTAAGCCTCAGACTTCATGCTTTATTTATCTGATAGTTAATACCTGAGGCACAGTGGACAATAATTGTGTTATATAGACCACCTAGTTATTTAACCTTGATTTATTATCTGGTTGCCTCCTGCTGGAATCTTTTCAGGCACACCCTTATTTCAGGAATTTCAATATGCATGTGAAATGGAGCATGATGAGCCATGTAACGATCACAGGAGTGGTGTGCGAAATATGTATACATTTGAAGCAATTGTCACGTCAAGAAAGAAAAAACATGCTATATTCAATCACAGGTAATAATAGCTCAGTGACCACAGAAAACTGATTCAGAATTCAAAGAGAGAATAATAAACCACTAAAGTTACCAAACAGTCTAGGCAATTTTGTCCAAGAAACGATCATAGGGAAAAACTTTCTTCTAAGACATACTTCAAGGAACAATTATGAAATATAAAGCATTGTAGAAGTACATTGCACATATGATTTGTACTAGCATGAAGATTCAGCGGAAAAAGAAACAAAATACCCTTCTGTCTTTACTTTTCCTTGCTGAATTATGATCCTCTTTCCTTCGTTTTCCATTTTCCTTTTTCTGCAAGCATGTCCAACTAGATGATTGTTTGGCACACAAATAGAATATAAATTTATATGGATATTTACTTCAAATACAAGCAAAATGATTATGACACATTATGCTATACAAAATACTCAATGGAGCTACAATTTTTTTTAAGAGAGAGATGCTAGTAGCCAAACTAGCCATAGACCTTTTGTCCAATTTCTGACAAAACTTAGAAAAGAGAAGGAGAAAAATAAGAATGCTTTGAAAACCTATCTCATTAAGTAGTTTTCTGAGGCGTCTTAATAAGCTAAACAAGGAATCCAACATAGTCAGTCTTAAACACAACCGACAGCTAATTTTTGTTCATGAATAATGATAAACATTTTTTACCTACGTTAGGCAACTTTCTTTCTGCTGTAATACACTGAACTTTGAGTAGAACCTTACAGCTATATGTAAGTAGGATTTTTAATATTATATAAAAGTCAAGGACAACTATTAAAGTTGTAATTGAGGTTAATGTCATTGCAATTTAACATTTTAGAATTTTCAATATTATGTGAAATATAATCTAAAATTCATTTCTTACAAAAGTATAGGACAAATATTTAAGCTGGAATTGAGGTTAATGTCATTGCAATCTAATGCATTTTAGTAATTTAATGTTATATGAAATATAATCTAAAATTCATTTCTTACAAAAGTTCATATTACAAATATAAAGCTGGAATTGAAGTTAATGTCACTGCAATTTAAGGCAATTTAGAAGTATTATTTAATAGACATCAATAAGCTTATAGTTGGTTCCACATCCTTATTAGTAGTCCTGTCTCTACCCTTTGGTAAAGACTACACGTCAAATATATCAGACTTTGGGTTCTGCCTCCAGTAAAAACAGGATAACTACATCCCTTTACCCCAAAAGTTTCTCTCGACGTTCACATAAAATGAAACATTTGATCCAAAATAGCCTAGTTACGCCTCCAATAAAATCTGGACAAATACATCCCTTTACCCCAATAGTTTTTCTTCACATTCACGAAAAATGGAACATTTGGTCCAAAATAATCAACTTATAACCAGATAAATTGCTCTGAACAAGGACAAATTATGGGTTAATCATGAAATCCTTTAATCAATTTTCAAGAACCTCATTGGTTCCAAATCTTTTTAAAACATACAATTTGAAATGAACAACTTACAGATATCCATCTACAACGCAATGCCACCTCCCGAACTGTTTTATCCTTCAACTGCTTCGCGATCTTTGCATAGCGAACAATGGTCGAATCTGAAGCAAACCTGCAAACAGAGATATTGCAAGACATATTTGTTGATTAATTGCGCTGCCTTCTTTTATCAAAGGCAAGTGAAGAAATATAAAAGGAATAAATATTGTTCACAACCAAATAACAGGAGAATATCAAGTATGCCTAAGACTCAACCAGGAGAAAACACATTGCACATTATTTATTAATTTCTTGCATAGCAATTTACAGAAACAAGCAACATGTATGACAGAAGTTCTTATGTAAGCCAGCATCAAAATTAAGCTTTTACTTTAGATTTCTTACAAGGTAGTAACATGAGAGATTCAGATTCATAACCACCAGAACCACTGCCTAAATTCACATATCAAACATAGTTTAAACAAAGAAACAGGCCGCTTTAAATGGATCCAGCATGCTAATAGTTCTATATTGGAAATATTAGTTGTTCTAAAAGATCACAACAGCATAAATGCAAAGTTACAAGAAGAAATCAGTGACTAAACTTCAAGATGAAAAACGAATCCTGTCCACTTATTTATTGTGATCACAGTGCCTGGAATAATTGCATTGTGTTAGAGAGCAAGCTCATCGATAAGGTGGAGAACTTCATAAATATAATTCATAACAACTCAAGCAACCTTATTGTATTCATCAACCATGTTCGTCCCAAGCTTGCAGAATATACTGGAATTCCCCGTAGAATCAAATTAGCTAAAGGTGTGTGTTCATGAGCCCAGGAATCTGGTACCACAAACAAGATGTTCGAATAAGAACATCCATGCCCAGAGTAATAAACTATTCATACAAAATGGGTCATACCCATTGATTAGTGGTGAAGAGTTTTAACCATAGTTTATCTCCTAACCATCCCATTAAATAACTGGAAGATTCATTCCTGTGAGGTGTTACCCTGCCATATTGTGATGCGTTTCCAATGCCAATAAAAAAATAAACCATACAATGGTATTTAACCTCCAGAAAACTGCCAAGCATACTCATAACTAAAAGTAGTATACCATTCACTTAAATGGAGAGTCTATGATACTATATATAGCATAAATTTTGACCCGAGGAAGAAAAAGTTAATACAGAAGCATGTTGTACCAAAACTAAAGACATAAAGTAGTTAACCAAATGTCTTTTACAAAGAACTCCTTGTCTTTAAAGTATAGAACAATGCAAAATCATCAAGGATTGGGCAACTAACACAGAGAGAAAGACACACCTAAATACGTCCAAGGAACAAAGAAATAAAGGAAGAATAAAATAATCTCCTCCTTTCCCTTGAACCTACGAATCAAAATTTAGCAACAAGCATACTTGCAAGAACCGAAAAGTACTCGCATCAACAAAGACAATAATTTATTTCGCATCTGAGAATCAAGTATAAAACTTGAAAATCAAAATAATTAATGTGTAAACAATAATATTTCCAGATTCCACTTTCTTTAAAGCTTATTAAAGTAAGATGAGCTGAAGCACAACAAGTGTGAGTAACGAGTTCCGTCCAGTAAAAAAATGAAAGAAACAAAACGATAAAAGATGCAAACAAAAATGAAACGTTGAAGACGGAGAGGGAGAGGGAGCTCACTTGACTAGCAAATCTTCGAGCATCGTTTGTTCTTCAGGAATCCAATCAAGGGAGATGCCAGGGTTGTGCCTTAACGCGGACTGAGTATTAGACGGGACGGCGGCGGCGGCTGCGGAGGATGTATTACCCCCGCTGTTGTTCGAATTGACGGAAACGCCATTGGCTGGTGGTGGAGGAGGCGGCAATAAAAAAAATAAACCATACAATGGTATTTAACCTCCAGAAACTGCCAAGCATACTCATACTAAAAGTAGTATACCATTCACTTAATGGAGAGTCTATTATACTATATAGCATAAATTTTGACCCGAGGAAGAAAAGTTAATACAGAAGCATGTTTTACCAAACTAAAGACATAAAGTAGTTAACCAAATGTCTTTTACAAAGAACTCCTTGTCTTTAAAGTATAGAAAAATGCAAAATCATCAAGGATTGGGCAACTAACACAGAGAGAAAGACACACCTAAATACGTCCAAGGAACAAAGAATTAAAGGAAGAATAAAATAATCTCCTCCTTTCCCTTGAACCTACGAATCAAAATTTAGCAACAAGCATACTTGCAAGAACCGAAAAGTACTCGCATCAACAAAGACAATAATTTATTTCGCATCTGAGAATCAAGTATAAACTTGAAAATCAAATATTAAGTGTAACAATAATATTTCCAGATTCCACTTTCTTTAAAGCTTATTAAAGTAAGATGAGCTGAAGCACAACAAGTGTGAGTAACGAGTTCCGTCCAGTAAAAAAATGAAAGAAACAAAACGATAAAAGATGCAAACAAAAATGAAACATTGAAGACGGAGAGGGAGAGGGAGCTCACTTGACTAGCAAATCTTCGAGCATCGTTTGTTCTTCAGGAATCCAATCAAGGGAGATGCCAGGGTTGTGCCTTAACGCGGACTGAGTATCAGACGGGACGGCGGCGGCGGCGGCGGCTGCGGAGGATGTATTACCCCCGCTGTTGTTCGAATTGACGGAAACGCCATTGGCTGGTGGTGGAGGCGGCGGCGTTACGTTCTGGTTCGACGAACCTTCCTGATTATTCCCCGTCGGATTCGCACTCGCAGCCATTAATCATAAAAAAAAAGAGTCTAAAATCCTCTGTTTCTATGAAATTCTAACGTTGGGGCTTAGGAATTGGAAATTTATTTATTATTTGGAGTAATTATGATATAAACTCTTAATTATAAAACACCTAATTTAGGTTTATTTTCTGGGTTTAATATTTTTTTCGTTAAAGGAAATATCTACCGCTTTAGATATTATCATTTCAAGTGTTTGATTTATTACATTTGTTAAAAAAAATTCATCAACCTCTTAAAATATGACATATGGTGCATTTATAATTTTTTTTAAATTTAAATTAAAAATAATTAAAACTATTATTATTTTTCAAAAAATTTCTAAAATCTCTAAAAAAATTAAAATCTTTAATCCAAATGTATCAACTTCGTCTTCGACTGTCTCTATATGCTATTACCCCTGTCGACCGTCTATTTATGTGTCATTGATCGATCATCCCCTTATCATAATCTCAGTCTCCTAAATATAATCCCTAAATCACAATACTCAAATTCTTACATTTCAATTGAATTGCATGATTGTCGATAGAAAAGTGATTAATTGTTGATGGTAATAGTAATCAGCGTTAAAATTGATTTTGGGATTTGAGATTTTAGGAATATTTTAGAATTTTACAAATTTTGAGGCATTTTCTGGAGAAAAAAAAATTGAAGTTTTATTTATAATTTATAAAATTCATTTTTTAAAAATATAAGAATTAAGTCACACGTTCAATACTATTTGGTTGACTAATTTTACAAATGTTGTTATCATCGTCTAGCCCATTTTATTTAATTTAAAAATAAGTATTAAAATTAAAAAATATGAAAATTTATTAAATATTTAATCAGATAGGAACCGAACTAAAGAAGAAGAATTTATTGTTCTCATTTTTTGGTATAATAACAATTTATGTTTAAATACCTAATAAGCCATTGTATTTTTTTTAAAAGTTCAATATTTCATCTCTTGCCGATATTTAATTTTGTCTTCCTCTCTACTTACAGGCTTGCATGATGGAGGAGGGAATGCTAACCTAAAAATGCGAATATTTTTTTAATACAAAGGCGGGCATCGAAGTAAATCGATATTATTTTTTAAAACTTTGCATACATAATGAATTTTAAATTAAATAAAACCTTCAATTCAAATTTTTCAATTTTTAAATATAGGGTAATCGACTAGGTACCAATTTCTGGGCGTTGTGGGGTGTTAATCATTCTCCACGCTAACTAACTCATGAACCCGATTTCTGATTTTTTGCAGACAAAACTGGTATTTTTGATAAAATAAAATATTTTATTAAAATTACCTAATTTTAAGTGTTACAAGTGCACCTTAAAAATGGTTGATGGTGACTCTCGACATTTCACAAATCTTGTCAAAGAAAACTCCATCATTTTTTAAAAGTCGTAATATTTTTCCCACTTGGGTTAAAAACGGTGTCGTCAATTCTAAACTATTTGATTTAAATTCAAATATAATTCTAATAAAAAGAAAACTAATGATATCTTAATTGTTTCCGAAAGATTAAGGTTTTAATTTTTTTAATAGTTTGGGTTGATTATAAGGTACTATATGTTTAAAATTTTTCTTAGTTGTGAATAATGAACACATACTCTTCAGATATAAGTACTCGAATTCATATTTTATATGGAGAATAACATTCTTTGTTACTACTGGGATCACTCAATGGGTTTAAAGTTTTTGATTTTTTTTACAAAAGGTTTTAGATTTTTTTATTAGTCTAGTGTCTAGTAATATCTGTTTTAAAGACTCCTAATCGTGTGACAATGAACGCTCAAATATCATGCAGTCACTGGTGCTGAAACCCGAAACCTCTAGCTATCCCTTTAACAACCAAGGTAGTTTGATTCATGCTAAAATTTTAAAATTTTGAGTATATATGTTCATGTATTACTATATAAATATTACGTATGATAGTTCATATTTATACGAAATTAAGTCACATAAAGGATGGATCAAGTAAATGTTGGGTTATGATTGATCTAATTCTACATCTCTTAAAATTTATTATTTTTTATATTTTTTTAATTTTCTAATATAATTTGGATCTAATCAATTATTTATATTTATAATTTATAATTTTTTATTTTAAAATGTAAGTGTACGAATGTATATACATTTAAAATCGAACATAAATATTATTATGTAATTATATTAAAACATTAAGAAAAATATGAACAAGAAGTGCTAACAAAGAACGGGAACGTCATTGTTTTTAGAAGGAAAGTCCTTTGACATTGTATTATTGATAATTTTTTTACACATAATAAAAGAGGGTCTACTCCCTTAAAAATTAAAATCAGAATTATGACATCGCACACAAATTCTATCATAAATAAATATTTGTTTTAAATTAAAATATCTGAATTTAAAATCCCATTTTAAAATAAAATCAAGTTAAAATTAAATCTACGATGAACGGTTGTTGAAAAGATTTTTATACTTTAGACTTTGATCAAACAGGCCATCTTAGTTCAGTCAGTAGAGCGCATGGCTTTTAACTATGTGGTCGTGGGTTTGATTCCCACATACGATGCTCTATTTGTTTACATTTTCCTTCCATTTTCTTATGTTTTTGCTGAACATTTTTGTTTTCTTCTTATGATGTTTACAGAAATTAACCTTATAAACTGACATTTGCTCTGATTCATTGAGCCTGAACGGCATGGCCGGTCTTCGGGACAAGTAAGCATGGTAAGTCTCGAAGACGTTAACCATTGCTGCAACTAGGGTTGTAAATGAGACGAGATAGATCGCGAGTTACTCGAGATTGACTCGATCAAGGCTCGATAAATACTCGAATCGAATGGACTCGACTCGAGTTCTTAACGAGCCTAAAACGAGCTACTCGATATTCGACTCGAAAAGCTCGTGAGCAGCTCGAAAAAATGTTATATTATAATTTTAGATTTTTTAAAATTTCATTATTAAAAATATATTAAAAATACACTATTGATAATTATAAAATTTTAAAAATATATTAAAAATTCTATAATACAACTATCCTCAAATTTTAATTAATGTCATTACAATGAACCCTAAACCTTAAACACTAAATCCTAAATTATACTTACCTCATAAATCGGTACCAAGTCGATTAATTAATATCTTTGTAATAAACTCTAAACCCTAAATACTAAATCCTAAACCCTAAAACCTAAATCCGATTATGTGATAGAGGTTAAGTTATGCACATGAAGGTAACATACAAATTATACAAAATGATGTTATGTGACTCTTAAATAAATCAATCGCATACTTATACATAAACATATCAACATGCAAAATAAATATACACAACTAATTAAAGAAAAAAAATTCTAAACAGGGACTAAATTAAGAGAAATCTAAATGTGAGGACTAATTTAAGCTAAATATACTAACTTTAGAATGATGATTAAATTCACGTAAATGTAAAATTAAACTTATAAAATTGGAATTAAACTAATGACTTAAATACAAAATGCGCATAAACTATAAGGTCTTATATGCAATTGATCCTATTCGGTTTAAGCTAAAATAATATAGAAAATAACATAAATGACACCTGAACATTTAAAACAAATAAGAAAATTTAAACAAATGTGATTGAAATACAAAAATTAAAATATAACATACCAAACTATAAATTTATTAAACATGCATATACATATTAAACTAATGACTAAAAATTTAAATAAACGTAAAATTCAACATACAAATCAAGTTATAAATTAGGGATTTATAATAGGGTGCTCAAGTTTTGGGGACTATAACTTAATTTACCAAAAACAATAATATGAAACCTCCAAGTTGTAATTAGTTTATATTAAGTTGACTGCTCTGTTTGTCTCTTTCTGTGCGGAAAAATCAAATCTCGTCTTCCTCTTGAAGCTTATGTTTACAGCCATAACAAAGCAAACAATGCTAAAACCTGTCTTGGGAAGGTTCGCCTCACCTCTACATCATTTGTGCCGTATACTGAAGCAATCCCAAATTCATTTCCCAAAGAGAAAAATGGTAAAAGACATACATTTCATCATATTCCAAATGCAAAACAGTCGGAACAGCAGCAGAAGTAGACAACTATTTCTTTGTAATTTTCTTCCTTCTTTGAAAGACAGTCTACTGGTTAGGCCTCGATGAATTTGACCCACGAGGGTAAGAACCCCACCTCTATTCTTTGGTGGAAATGAAAGTTCGAGCAATGTGGGATTTAAGTTCACATTTGTTTCCTATGAACAGGGAGACAGTAGTTAAACTTCTGAAAGAAATCTGCAGCAAACCAGGCGTTGATTGCACTAACTTATTGACAAGTTTTACAGGACAAAATTGTTGCTTGAACTCTTCCATAGTAAATATGTTTCTAGTTCATGAGCCTCAACCATCGGCAACAAAGAACATGGTCCATCTGGCTCAGAGTAAGTAATCCATAAAACCCTTTTGAACAAGCCACAAAGATTCCAGTTTTAAGAACATCTCTGCTGAAAATTTTCTGGGGTTAATTAACCAGTGATTAGGCAAGGGACTATAACGATGTACGATTACGTTGACGTGGTCGAAAATATGAAACATTATGGGCAACCGACGCCTCCGGCATACAACATGACCGGCATTCCAAACGACTTCCCTCTTTTCGTCAGCTATGGAGGGGCGGATGCTCTTGCTGATGTAAATGATGTGTATACAACATCATCTTACCCCATTGTTGTTTCTGTTGCTGAGCTGTTTGAAAGTAGTGCATATCCCACATCAGTGGTTCTTGGGGAATAAGGGGTAAAGAGAGTGTATAAAAGGGGATGGGTTTCAACAATTGTAAATTAATCAGTTTTCGAGTTTCAAATGAGCTCAAAGTCAAGCTTGAATCGAGCTCAAAGTTGAGCTCAAAATCGAGCTTCAATCGAGTTAAGTCTTGAGCTTCAGTCGAGTTTTTGAATTTTTTTTTAGTTCGAGCTTTTTTGAGTTCGAGTCGAGTTTCAATGTTATATTTTGAGTTCGAGTCGAACTTGAAAATTTTAGGCTTGTTAGTTTTCGAGTCGAGTCGAGCTTGTATTTAAAGTTTTCGAGTCGAGCTCGACTCGGCTTGTTTACACCCCTAGCTGCAACAGAACATGATACCAGAACTGTCCGGCAAACTTGTCTTTGCCTGCACATAACAAGGTCGAGATGGATCGGAACAACAACCTCCTACATGAAGAATCGGGCAAACATTTTCTGTTTCATCATAAAACGAGAATGCATATTTGTTCAATCTAGGGATGGGTATGGGATCCGAACCCGACGGGTTCCGACCCGATCGGGTCAGGTTTAGGGTGAAAATTACCTACCCAATCCGACCCTAAAAAAATAATTTTATCTTATATTTTAGGAATAATTATAATAATACACTTTTAATATGATTTATAATTTCGTATGATACGATTTCAATTTCGCATTTTACAGGAATAACATGACAAGAACATACAAATTCACCGATTATATGATACAGTAAATCAAGTGATCCGTCGAACAATAATGACCTATTTCATTGGCGTCAGAGGCCGGACGTTGTTGGCATCGATATCGGTTGACGTCGTTAATGATGCTTGGCTTTTGAGCCATGCATTCTCCGACACATTAAGATTCCCACTTTCTCTTAGTCCTGCGATCTCTCTCATATCTCGGGAACCAGTGGCGGAAAAGCCTGATCAAAACTCTTATGCCGATATTCGAATTTGATCAGTAACCGATGTAACTTATCTGGGAATGCAATTGGGTATGCTGGATTGTCATCATCGAAGCCATCATCGATTAGAACATCTACCATTCTTGCATCGTTATCATCGCCTTTGTTCTCCAACCTGCCTTCAGTACGAGTTCTATGGTCTTCATCAATAGTCTTAGCCTCTCCTTGTGTTTTTGTTCCACTTTGCGTGGTAAGATTTTGAATCCATTCAAATAGTGCTGGGTTATCAGGTACCCGACCAATTATTTTTTTCGGGTTTCCGGGTCGGACTTGGGTCATAAAACTACCCCATTTCTAATTTCAAAATGATTTCGCCTTTGTTCTCCAACCTGCCTTCAGTACGAGTTCTATGGTCTTCATCAATAGTCTTAGCCTCTCCTTGTGTTTTTGTTCCACTTTGCGTGGTAAGATTTTGAATCCATTCAAATAGTGCTGGGTTATCAGGTACCCGACCAATTATTTTTTTCGGGTTTCCGGGTCGGACTTGGGTCATAAAACTACCCCATTTCTAATTTCAAAATGATTTTACCCTTTCAATCTAAATCTCTATTTTTTTTACAATTATTTCACCTTAATATTTAAATTATTTTTTAAAATTTTATGTTTATGTCTTGTATTCTAAACTTTTAAATTTTATGTTTTTATGTGGATTTTTAAAAAAGAATAATATAAAATAATAAAATAAAAATAATATTAACCAGATACTCATGACCCGAAAATACGAGTACCTGCCTCTTACTGGTTAAGTCATAGGCCGAATTTTTGTGACCCGAAAATCCCAGATACCCGACACTCCAGGTACACGAAAATGCGAGTACTCGGATTTGAACACCTCTACTTGGTACAACCATTATAAGTCTTGTAATTTAATATTATTATTTCGTTTCATTTGAATTAAAAGCAATAAAGTGGGAGATGAAATATAGAAGTTGTGCATAGTAGAGGAACTAATGAGAATTTAACCATATAGATCTCTCACATAAACTTCTAAGCGTTCAAATTTTCTATATTTAATGTCTAAAAGCGGACGGCCGGAAGAGATGCTGCTGCTTACAAAACATTTAAGGGAAAACTACATATTTAGTCACCCAGGTATGATTTAAAAAAAAACAAAATTAAAATTGAACTAAAGTGATAATTAAATGACTAACTATTGGAGCAGGCAGCTGATTCTGCCAAAAGGGGTTATCAGGGATGTTGAGAAATTATGTATGAGGTTTTTCTGGAAAGGGTGTGACTCCCCAGCTAGAGGAGCTAGGGTAAGTTGGAGCTAGATCTGTTCCCTGAAATCTGAGGGAGGGTTAGGGTTGAGGAGTTTGACTGATTGGAGTAAGGCTTGCTGCTTATTGCTAATCAAGAAAATCCTGGCAGGAGAGGGCTCTCTCTGGATTGCTTGGGTGAATTCTTACTGCCTTAGATTAGTAGGTTTTTGGAATGTTGAATATAAGGCTCATTTCAGTTGGATCCTAGCAAAATTGTTCAAAATGAGGAGTGAAGCTAGGAGGGTTTTTGGCTCCAGTAGTAGCTGGGACCAAATCAATGCCAGATGGATATGAGATAACATTCGGAATAGGTGTGAGAAAGTACGTTGGCATCGCCTAGTGTGGTTTCCTGGCCATATTCCAAAGTTCTCTCTGATATCTTGGATGGCAATCTTGAACAGATTGCCCATAAAGGACAGGCTCTCTAGATTTGGTATAGTAATAGATGGAGGTTGTGGTCTGTGCAGCTCTGGTCTTGAATCTCAGGACCACATTTTTCTGACTGTGCATATACAAAGGAAATCTGGACTGCTATTCTTCTTTCTTGTGGTCTTTCTCAGGCCCCTCCCGACTGGAATGGTTCTCAAGTTGGCTTGGACTGGATTCATCTACTTCATTTGGGAGGAACGAAATCGCAGATATTTTGGAGGAACTCATCGTTTGGTTGGAGTTGTTGTTAGTTGTATTAAAGAATCTGTTAGAATCAAATTGCATAGAACTCATATAAATAGAATTGATGTTGTAAATAGGGAACTGTGTATAGATTGGGGATTGGTGTAATGTCTTTGAGTTTCTGTTTTGTAGCAGCATTGCTGCCTTCCTTTTTGGATGAATGAAATTTTACTTATCCAAAAAAAATGACTAACTATGTAATTTACCCAATTTTAAAAAACTACAAATTCCATTGCCAAGAATTGAACCCGGATCTTCTAGATGAAAGCCAGATATCCTAACCACCGGACGACAATAGAAACTTGCTTTGCTATTCCTTTTTTCCTCTATTTATCATCTGCAAACTTGAATTTCTCGAAAAATGTTTTAAAAGAATGATAGTTTTTTATTGATGTATTTATTATAATATAAACTCAAAAACATACTTCATTTTTATATTAATTTTAGATAAAAAAAATTACTCCTTCCGTCCCATAATTTGTGTCTCATATTGATTATGCACATAGTTTTAGGAAGTATATTTGATTAAGAGAAATAATAAAATTATCCCTAAAAGGTGATTGATAGATTTAACTGATTTATTTTGATAGATATAAAAAAGTAAGACATATAAGAATAAAAAATGAACTATAAGTATTGTTGTTCTTTGACTTTTTTTAATAGAACATTTTAAATGAGATAATTTTAAAAACGCAGGAAATATAAAATAACAAAAATAGATAACTTAATCAACCGATAAATAAATAATAAATAAATACTCTAAATTACTAAATTATTAAGATTCAACGTCTAAATAAATTATTGATAAAGTAGATTTGATAAATAAAAAGATTATTAAAATAAATTTTGAAATAAAATAAATGATAAATGTTATCTTTTTTTTATATTAATCTATGGTGTTTACAAATGATTATATTTATTCTAAAAATTCTCAACTATTTGACGCTCAAATATTTTATAGGCTCTGATGCTTGAACCCGAAACCTCTAATAACGCGGGAGAGATTTTTTTCTCCTTTATAAAGAAGGGAAACTAAAAAACAAGATGAATATATATAATCTTAAAATACATATAACAGGAGTCCTATGTTGAGTTGAGCTATAAATAATTAAAATTTTATAATTTTATAATTATTCAAAATATCTTAACATGTTGATTTAACTTTAGATTGAAATATTTTAAGATATTTTAAAAAATTATCACCAACTAGTTGATCTGTTAGGATGAAATATTAGATTTTTTAAGTAAGATCGATGATTCAAACCCTGACATGAATTAGTCGATTATGAACATTTACAAAACACGATATGAATTAGTCGATTATGATTAATTAAAAAATACTTTAAAAAATTAACTGACATATAATTTATCCATAAAAAGACACATGAATATAAAAAAGTTTAAGTTATTAGTTCTTTTTTATCTTTACTAATAGGCAACGACACCAATTTTAATGTTAGTTACTGATTATATGTATTTTTTATTGTTTTTCTATATCGTACTTTTATTTTTCTATTGTTTTTAATTTTCAATAAGTTTACCTTTAAGGCACGTTTTCATATGCCTTTATGACAAATTTTTTCTGTCTTTTGGCACATTTTTGATCGTTTTACCATTGTTTTTCATATATTTTTTTTAATGGTTGATTCAACATGCCACGACTGATCAATATGATATTTATTTGTTATCATGTTGATCTACCCTACTTTGGACCCTTGTATTGTATTTGAATATTTGCTTTACGTTCGTAGATAGTTTTTCTTGTAGCTCGAATTTAATTTACGATTTTGTCGGTATTTTTCAATAGCTTAATATCCTTTTGTAGTTTGTTTGTCAATACGATCATATATGTTTGTATCTATCATTGTTGGAATTTTGTTAAGTTTTTTTAATCTTTCCTTGATCCTTATGTGATCTTAAGATGCTAATTTTGTATCAATAATTTTTAAAAAATCTCCCAATTATATACTTAATTTACGATTATTATCACAAATCGTCACTATAATTCGAAATATCTAGAAACACAAGTCATCCAATATTTTAGTTTTACAGATCCAAAGTAATTTTCTCCTTTAAATATATCACTAAGAATGAAATAAAAGATAAGGAATATTATAATATTAATTAATGTTAAATTCTGAATTAAATTTTAGGGTTACACATTTAATACATAAACTATCAATTTTAATCAGTTTAGTATCTAAACTTTAAATTTTTTGAAAACAATACATAAAATTTAGTTTTTGTTTTATTTTAATACCCATGTTCAAAATTTAACGTTAAATTTTGAAAAAAAAAATAAAATTTTAGGTAATAAATGAACCAAATTGATAGTTTGGGTACTAAAAGTTTTCTAACGGTGGATGACTAAAATAAAATAAAAATAAAACATGAGGTATGATTTTGAAAAATTAAAATTTTAAGTGTTAAAATAGACTATAATAAATTTAGATACTAAATTCATAATTTATCCTAATTTCTAAACCATTTTTTATATATAAAGATAAATAATTGAGGACAAACGTCATTTAATGGCATTGATGGTTTAAGTATTGACAGAGATTTTTATACAGAGATTTATTTGTAGAGATTATTTAATATTTTAGACGTATATATGTAGACTGTATATGAAGACTGTTCAACTATTTATTTATTTATACATGCATGATATTTTTATCTTTACTTTTATTTTTTTAACTGTCGGAGGTCTTCCACGAAAATTACTCTCAATCTGATATTAGAAGTAGTCTACTACCGTACCTTTCTCTTATCCCATTGCATATGTGAATATAATTTTGTTGTTGTTATTGTTGTTGAGATGGTTTAAGCATTGAGTATTTTCCCAAGTTTTAATTGTCCATTTGCTTTAATAGTCCGTTTACCCAACATTGAAATGTGTACCCTACATCCTACGATCATGAGCCTCCTCCTCAGTAGGGTGGATTCCTCTATCCTATTAATTCAATTTTATACAAATTAAAATTTAAATATACAGTTTTAATTTAGTTTTAAATTTAATTATTAAATATTTAAATATTAATTGAAGGTTACATTATAAATATATATATATTAGTTTTATGTTTTATTTCAAAAAACATATATTAGTTTTATTTTAAACCTGTAAGTATATCTTTTAATTATATTAATTATAGATTTTATAAAGATATAAAAATCAAAAGATTATGATAGTAATATTAATTATTATTTCAAATTTTAATATTTTTACAATTGTATAAAATATATTTTCATGATAATATTAATTATTGTTTAAAATTTAAAATACTTTTTTAAATATATACAATTTTTCTCACGATAATATTATTTTTTTAGTTACAATTTTAAAATATTTTTTCATTAGATTAATATCTAATTATGGTATGGTAAAATCGAATTATTAAATAAATATTTTAAAATATTTTACTGAATTAATATTTACTACATTAATTAAATTCGATCAGAAATTTATAATAAAAAAATAAAAATATACTCCATAATTTTGTCGTGATTAATATTAACTATCGAGAGGCGTGCTTTATATTGATTTTAGCAGAACATATAAACCAAAAAATCACATGGTATAATGGCATTATCGTAATTTAAACATAAACCCAATGGCAAATACAAACTATAGTCCACAGTCCACACTGCCTCGTACTCATCGACAAATAAAATAAATAAAATAATAAATAAAATACCCAAAAGGAAAGAAAAGTCAGAAAATAATTTTTTTAAAAAGTACTGAAAAAAAAAGCTAAGCTTCTCTCAGAAGAGAGAGAGAGAGAGAGAGAGAGAGAGATGCTGAAGCTTTGCTCTTGTAATGTGACGGACCAAATTCAGGCGTCGGTTCAATGCCGATTCCCAGGTTCATCCGGTCCATTTGCATTTCGCCTGCGGAGTCCTGTCTCTGTCTCTTGTTCTCCTCCGAGTAGACTCAAGTTGATGCCGGTTCGAGCGGTTCTGTCGAGCCAGAGAACCGAAGTGGCCGAGGTCGTTAAATCCGGGCCGGGGAGCTTGGGTGAACGGCTCCGATTGGGAAGCTTGGCTGAAGACGGGTTGTCTTTTAAGGAAAAGTATATAATAAGGTGTTATGAAGTTGGAATCAACAAAACCGCCACTATTGAAACCCTTGCTAATCTCTTGCAGGTATTTTTCAAATTTTCTCCTCTCTTTTCGAAATTTAGGTTTCGATTGCTACGGATTACGGATTGTTTTTCAAAGTTGAATCTTGAATGTTAAGAGAGAAATGGGATCTGGAGTCCATCTTTTATCTTTATTTGTTTACACCTGTTGATTGGAAATTGTTTAGGAGCTTCAAGCTTTTTCTGTTTTTTTTTATAAATATTTTTTACTATTGTTGGATTTTGGATGCATTGAAGCTTTCTCAGTGTACTATGGAAGTACGATCAGTCTTTTTTAAGAATTACTGTATTTTTCGTTTAGAAATTGATTAAATTAAAACTGATTTTTTTCTTTGATAAATCTAGGTGAATACAAAGTATTTTCTTTTAAAAAAACTCAATTATTTGACAATTAATGCTCATTCCCTACATACTGGATGAACCCGGGACCTCAAGGTAAATTAATTAATCTCTCTGACTGTATCAATGATAAAAAAAAAAACAAAAAAAGCAACTGACGACTTGTAGTCTTCAGATCAAAGATTTTACATGTAAAAGTTAAAACATTTAAAATTACTCCAATCTTTACTGTATATAAGTTTTTTGATTGAGTTGATGTGATAAGTGAGTGTATCATATTATAGTTTTTATACAAAACTGACCGATTTAACTTTGATTTTAATTGATACTTGTGTTTTTAAGATTTTCGGGGACTTTGTTCTGGAAACTCTCATAGTTTTTGCTCATTCCCTTTGTTTTGGTCAATTTGTTTGTTTAATTTGATCATGTACCAAGTTTTAGCAACTTTGGATGAAATCATGAAATGAAATGTTCATTCTCGACTTTTTGTTTGTTTATTCTTTTGGAATTTATGCAATGCAGGAGGTTGGATCTAACCATGCTCAGAGTGTTGGATTTTCGACAGATGGGTTTGCTACGACCCCTGCCATGAGAAAATTGCATCTTATATGGGTGACCGCACGAATGCACATAGAAATATACAAATACCCAGCTTGGTGGGTCATTTTCTCCTTCATCTAATGATCATCATTTCTGGCTTCCATTTGTAACATATGTTACAAAAGTTTGGTATTTGATTTGGTGGCTTAGGAGTGACGTGGTTGAAATCGAGACATGGTGCCAAAGTGAGGGAAGCATTAGAACCAGAAGGGACTGGATCCTAAAGGATGCCGCAACTGGTGAACTTATTGGAAGAGCTACAGGGTGTGTTCGAGCTTTTATCCTCCCTTCTCTTTGCATGTTATAAGATCCATAACATGAGATGACCCTAGGGCACTAATAATTCTCACACGCACTAGTTGACGTTGAAATTACATCAAAATTAGAAATTATTTACTGGCTTAAATTCTGTCCTGTGAACAATCATTTTGCTAGCTGCTGCCTTTCCTGACATATTTCCATCTCGATGTAATGTTTCTTTATGAATGCCCTTAAATTTCTTCATTTCTGCCGTACTGTTTCTAGATTAACTGCAATGGTTTGTATTAATGCGTGCTTGTATATTTATTAAGATTAGCTTTATTCCAAAAGTTAATTGCGCCTGGCTTGATTGCAGCAAGTGGGTGATGATGAACCATGACACAAGGCGGTTGCAGAAAGTTAGTGATGAGGTCCGGGAAGAGCTTATGGTCCACTTCCCACAAGAGCCTAGGTAGGAGCTTTTCCTCACCTGAGATGTAAATATTGACTCATTTTATATCTTTAATTACACTACTTAACGGGATGCTAAATAAATATGACGTGATTGTACTCCATAACGACCTTCTTAGCATTATTTTGTCCAATTTTCGAATTACTAATGCTCACTGCTTTGTTCAAGTTGAGACCGAAGTTGGATGCCTAATAGCATATTCATAAATGCTTAATGTCAACCAACTCCTAAAAGTTTTGCAACTGTGCCATTGGGATTTCAGAGCTTGAAAATGTTTGTGGTCTTGCGTATATTTGCAGACGTAAAGGTTTGAAAAGGGTTGAGAGACCAATTTAAATTTTTTAATTAGTGCCTCTTTTTATACATATACAAAAATAAGTGCAATTGAAGTTTCTTCAAAAGGCTACAGTTCTAAATTATTTGTTGAGGTGTGGTGTTTCATAGTCTATGGATATGGTTGGACTGGGAACATTTTTGTAAACATTTAGAAGCTCTGTTTTAAGTGCATATTAGAACTTGTAATTTATTTGCTTTGAACGCACATTTCTTAATCGAAGTTGTCTGAAGCTGGATACTGGATAGGGTAAATAATATATATGCCTCATGACGACCAAATCATCAGAATTTGAAACTAGTCCTTTTTTATGGTGGACTAAATGCAGTATATTGTGAATTTTAGAAATCTTGATATTTTGTTGCGAGAAATGTTGTGAAAATGTTGTAGAAAGTAGATGCTCGAACTTGCAGGATAAATTTCACCACTTAGGGAAAGACCCTTTGGGTTTAAAGCATGCATCAACTTCTTAAGTTCAAAAAAGAAATTCAGTATTCGTATTTATGGAATTTACTTTATGCAAGGCATTGTTTCTCGTTTGATTGGTCCTCTTGTGGCTTTTACAGATTAGCATTTCCAGAAAAGGACAACAGAAGTTTGAAGAAAATTCTCAAATTAGAAGATCCTGCTCAGCATTCCCGGCTTGCGCTTACGGTAAGATTGTTTGTTTATCTAAGCACTGTAAAAAATGGAATGGAGGTTGAATTAGTGAGGCCGGTTTAATTAAAAAGAATTTAAATATTAAAATTCTAATTTTAACATCAAAAGAGTATAATGGAATGGACTACGCATCGGTATCTGGTTCGACCAACCAGTCAGTTCCGGTTTTCTTTTCAACAGTGTATCCAAGTTGTTTGTATACTCGTTAAAACCGTTGATGTGCTTTAAAATTTGCAGCCCAGACGAGCTGATCTGGACATGAACCATCATGTCAATTACGTCACTTACATCGGATGGGTTCTGGAGGTCAGTAGAAAGAGCTTCTAAAACTTCTTTTGTTCTGTCGATTTAGGTTGTCCAAAAAGAGTTGGTTTAACTCTTCCAGTTGATTTTGTAAGCTGATGGTTATACATATCTATTTGGCAGAGCATGCCTCAAGAGATCATTGACACCCATGAACTGGCAAGTATCACATTGGACTACAGGCGGGAATGCCTACAAGACGACGTGGTTGATTCGCTTACCAGTCCGGAACCTGCAGAAGATGCCGAAACAGTTTCTGAGCTTAACGGAACAAACGGGTCTGCAGTGGCAAGAGAAGACGATGCGGACTGCCCTAAGTTTTTGCATCTGTTGAGAGTATCTACTGACGGACAGGAAATAAACCGAGGCCGTACCGAGTGGAGAACAAAACCCGCAAGATGAGGTACGCAAGTGGAGAAACGAACCCTTAAGATAGGAAATAAGTTATGGTTCACTGTCCCCTTTCGCGTTTGCATTAGTTTTAAGGTTTCCCGTCTTTGTTTTGGTGTTTTCGTATCGTCAATGGATTTTGGCCCGAAATTTCGTCGTAGGGAATTGCTTGAAACTGATATCTGAAAGACCCACGTCAAAATCCATGGAACTCTTGTACTTCCATATTTCTTTATGTTTTCTTCTCGACTGTCTGTTTAGTATTTACCTAGTATGAGGTGAAGTTTGGAACTCTTGTTCACAATCGTAGAATTTATTGCTTTAGAACATGTTTGTCTATTGTATGGATCCTTTTTCAGCCAATCCCGCATTTTGCCCCTTCAATTATGTTCTTTTCATAGTATGGTACCTAAAGTTCACATTCTTGAACTATCAGAAACAAACACCATTAACAAAATCACTGAATCAAAAGATCATAGCTTGAACCCAAACATGGAGATTAAGGGACCCTTAAACCTACAGTCGATAGAGACATACCTGATTATCGAACTCGTGCGAGCTTCTTCCATGAGGTGAAGCAAAGCACATGCAGGTCGATTACGAGAGACCACATGCGTTCAAGATGTCGGTGGCCAACTCCTGATCCAATCGGTTATGGTTGAAACATTTCTAGTGATATCGTCGATGTCGTCGCTCTTCAAAGCTATCACGATATCTTCCGGGTAACTTTCTTTTGCCTCCTCTAGCAGTACTTGAAATATTTCACACTCCTGAATCAAAAGTTCGAGGTACGAGTTGCTCAAGAAAACAAAGAGTCGGAATAACAAAGAATGAACCGGAAAGTGAACGTTGGCACGTTTTAATTGATGGATACGAGTACGTACCCATGTCCGAAAGTAGGTCTGTCATGAATACTTTAGGAAAAAAGACGAGCATAGGAAGAACATAAAAAAGACTGGTAAGAGTATAATGGACAGAACATCGGTACCTTTTACTCAACCGATCATACAACACAGTGTTGTCGGTTTGAAGAACTACAACAAGATCAAACCATCGTTCGGGAAAGAAATCGCAACCGTGATAATCTACAATGTTTCCGCCTTCTTCCATTGCATCCTCAAGCTCATCACACACCTTCAGGATTCAACACATTGGAATCAAAGGCAACAGATCACAAGCTAAGATAAAAGAATGAAAACAATACAGTGACAAAATGCAGCAAACATACCCAAAGTTGAAACAAAAAAAAAGGGTGAACTATGTTATTCGAACTCGATAACCGTATCCTGATACATATTGGACACACGTATTCGAAGGTACATAGGTTACTTCAAGAAAAATGAAGAGTCGGATTAACATTATCGTGAATGCTATGTTATCAGGACTCTGATTTTACCTTAAAGTATCCGTATCCAACACATATTTGGACGGAAATACGATGTATTTCCTCCAAATATATGAAGAAAAAAACATAAAATTCAACTCCCTATCCGTATCCAAAACTTGCCCAAATCAAGGTAACATTGAGTGAATGAGATATGCGATCACACTCCCCAAAAATGCATTTAAGACCCCAATTATGTATGTATGCATGCATGCCTGTTAAGAATAGCAATAATCACAAATTCACAACCAGACAAGGACTAGATTTTTTCAAGTTTAAGAGCTGTTTACTGCTTAGATAGCGTGAAGTACACTAAAATCACTGAACTATTCGGTCAAAATGATCGCTAAATTTATAGTCGCGATGATAATTTTAGTAACAGTGATAAATTCAATAATCATTTTATAATTTTTAAAAGTTTAGTGGCCAAATCTATCATTTGAGCATAGTTCAATGACCTTTGATGTACTTTAACCAATTAAATATCATACCAAAAACATATTAGGGTAAATTATATGTTTAGTAACTAAATTATCAATTTTGATCCGTTTTATTATCTAAACTTTTAATTTTTTTCAAAACTATATCTAAGATTTAATTTTTTTTATTTTAGTAATCTACAATAAATTTTTGAAAATATTGAAAGTTAGTATTAAAAGAGACCAAAATTGATAGTTTAAGAATAAAATGCGACAAATTTTTAACAATAGAATACCAAAATAAAAAGAAAACTAAACGTTTAATTTAAAAAAAATTAAAATTTAAGTACTAAAACAGAGTTTTAAGTACTGCTTAGTTTACCCAACATATTATTATTTAAATTTCTCTTTACATAACGTAAAATTACAAATGTCCAGAAACCCTAAATTAATAATCTCAGGAATTAAAGCAAGAAATATTAAAAGAAACAATAAATCACAAGCTTAGAGGCGTAAGGGAGGAAGTGAAATTTACGAGGTCTTCGTTGATAACGTGGCGGAGATTGGTGGCCTCCGCCAGAGCAGTAGACGTCGTCGTTTTGCCGGTCCCAGGCGTGCCCGTCACCAGTATGTTGGGCCTCTTTCTCTTATTGCCGTCGGCAGCCATGGATAAATTCACTTGTTCTAGAGCTGGTTCGGGAATCAAGGGCTTACCAGAGGTTTTTCACTTTCCCCTAACTCAAAAGGTAAGAGCGCTTCGCGTTTGGCAATGGAAATAATAGGCTTTTGAAGAACTCTTCAAGCCTCGTGAAGATGAAGTCGGCCCGTGAGAAAAGCCCGGTTTGTTTCTTCTTTAGAAATTGCACTCACTTCTTTTTTTCTTTCTGGTACAACGACAAAATTGATCCCAAATCCAATTTCCATGAACCAGAGTCCAATTTGTATCAATTCCAAACAAATCCAGCCCTAAACTTTAGCAACGCCAATTAAAACGACAACCACATTCATCATGCTAAAAGTCATCCCTTTTCAAGATATACTCCCTGATCCATGCCATCCAAAAGGAACCATTACTAGAATCGTCACCTTTCCAGACGAAACGTATACACAGTTAGGGATGGTAAACGGACGGGTCGGATACGGATACTTCCTCCTCATCCTTATATCTATCTAATATTTTTCAATCCACCACTCGTTCACTGATGGGTATAAATTTTTAAATCTACACTCGTCCACGCAGGTAAATTTTTAAATTTATCTCCACACCCATTACTCACTAACAACATACCCATCTAGACCTGCCTGACAGTAAACTAATAGGATGTTGGAGTTAGTTCCCAGACAGTTCGTGATGGGGTAGCAGCGCATGCTTCAATTTATTAGAAGAGTGACTCTACGAATGATATGGAGACAGATTGTAGAGAACATGTAGTCGTAGAGTTGGATTGTTGAGTTGCTTTCGATGTTAATGTTCATAGTACGCCTAATATGGATTTTGAGAGACTAAAGAACATGAAAACTGCTACTTTTGATGTTAATGCTTATAGTACGACTAATTTGTATTTGTATGGGCAACATGGACTAAAGAACATGGAAAGTGACGTGATTAGTGAGATTATGAATTTAATCAAAGAGCCGAATATTTTCCTAATTAAAGACCAGATTAAAGACTAAATATCTTTAATATTTGGTTAAATTATATGTTATATATTATACAATATTAAAATTTATAAATTAGTTTCTAAAATTACACATAAATTCATTATGGTCCAAAATTTAATAGATATTTAGTTGGGCGGGCGGATGCGGGACGGGCGGATGCAGGGCGGGTAATGTCTCAAACCCATTACCCGCCCACCATCCACGACAGGTACCACTTTATAAATTCACACCCGTCCACTACCCGTTAAAATTATACCCATCCCCGCTCCAATTGGAACAGATGCGGTGCAGAATCTACGAAACTGTACCCGTTTGCCATCCATATATACAGTGGCTTAATCTTCTGAACCACAACTTTTGACAAAATTAGTTGCTTATACCATAAGTTGGAAACGCGAAAGAGAAAAGCTTTAACAAACTGCAACTTACCACCATAACTGAAATTTCTATGCGGTCACGGTCCAATCTTCATTCTAATTTTGTCCAACAAAAGCATACAATCCATTTCAGTGACCTTTCTTGTTATCAAAATCACCCTCGGATACCTGACTGAAAGATTACTCTGCCTAAACCCGGTAACCACTTGAACTTAATTGCACAGTCTATCATTCATACCACAAGCATAAAAGTTTTATACCAAGGCTTAATACAGAAAAAAAAATATCTAAACTATGCCTCAAAAAACATTTTAATTTCTCAAGAATTTTATGCTAAAAATAAGTGTTTATCGTTTTCCTCATTTATATTTTTACGTGTATATTATTATATTTTTATTTTTTTTGATTTTTTATAAATAAAAATATTATTCTTTAAAAGAAAAAAGAAATTTGTTTTAAAAAACTCTTAAGTTTTTAAAACTTACAAAATAACCCTAGTTAGGTTTTCACCGGATCTTCGAAGCTTCCTCTATGACAAACGACGGTGCTACTCGACGAGAGGACGGTTGGATTTTCCTCGACGTGAGGTGATGTTCTCACTAATGTAAGTGGTGATGGTCATGGGTTACCGAAGAAGGGTTCAGTAGTAAGGGGCAACGAACGATTTCTTATTTGACGATTGACAGTCGATTTGGGTGATTGTTGTCGGGTTTGGGGTCACGAGACATCGACAAAGTTGTTGGTGGCGGTGACGTCGGGGAAGAGAAAAGGGAGGGGGACGGTGGTGGGGGTGGGGGATTATTTTAAATTTTTTTTAAAAATATATATATATATATTAATAAAAATATTTTTATTTAAAAAAAAATTAAATAAATTTTCAAAATTACCAAAACATGACATGTGTCACTTAACGAAGTTTTTTAACGACAGTTAACGTTCAAACACCTAAAAGTGTAATGTTAAAAATATTATACAAATATTTTTAACGAAAAATTCTTTAGACACTAAAAACATTTTTCGAAGAATAATTTGGACACTTATTTTTTTTATTAAGTTTTGTACAAATAATCGTTTTACTTTTTACTTTATTTTTTTTGAAATATTTTAATTTTTAATAAAAATAATTTATGTTGGATAAAAATTATTAATAGAAGAATCTTCAATTCATGTGAGGTTGAAGTCGATCCGTGAGAAAAGCCTGATTTATTTATTTCTCTAGAAATTACAATCACTTTTTATGTGTAAATATATATATTGGAAAAAGAATATTAATAATTTAAATTAATTCATTTTTAAACCCCAAATAAGAATATAAAAACATTAAAACTCTGTTTTCAAAAATATTATTATTATTTTCAATTAAATCAATTATTGTGAAATAATTATTACATGAACCAAAAGATCTTGGTGGAAAGAAAATTGTTTGTTCCTTAAGGCCTTGAGTTCGAGCATTATGAATACTAGAGTTGTGAGCGTTCAATGTAAAATGATTGAGTTAAATAAATTAGGAGTGAATAAAATTCAATTCAACTCGGAAAAAACTCAACTCCAATTGACTCGACTTGAAAGATTTTCAAATTCAAATCAAGTTATAAAATAATACTCAAATAACTAAAAAAAAGTTTAGTAATTAGCGGATTGTTTTCAAGTTTAAATCAAACCCCTCAACTTTGTATGATATATGAAACAATATGAAGAAATATATATACATTGTATATAATTATAGAAAATCATTTAAATTGTAATCAAATAATATTATAATATTATAAATATTTATAATTAAATTTAAACAAAACTCAAACAACACGGCTCGGCTCGAAAGTTAAATAAATAAAACTCATTAATTTGAAAATTTTCTTATTAACAAGGTAATATAATATTCTCAAAGTAATGCTACATTTCACTATTATTATTCCCAAAGATAATCTTACATTCCGTGAACCAAACACATCCTAAACGCTTTTGGACAACATTCTAATTCACAAGATTAATTCTTTTGTTCTTCATCGTGGATCCCTAAACAAAGTTTGAAATAAGTTTTTTTTTTCATATCAACACCTATTCCTTTTGGAATAGATTGTATAGTATATATGGAGATTGCTTAAAGAGCCACTTCAGCAATAGTGATTAGGGCTGTAAATGAGACGAGATAGATTGCGAGTTACTCGAGATCGACTCGATAAATGCTCGATAAAATACTCGGATCGAATGGACTCGACTCGAGTTCTTAACTAGCCGAAATTAGCTACTTGATATTCGACTCGAAAAGCTCGTGAGCAGCTCAAAAATATAATATATTAAGATTTAAAAAAAAAAAAATTATTAATATATTAAGATTTTATTTTTTTAAATAAATTATTAATATATTAAGATTTTATTCGAAACTTAATTTAAGAATCGATTAACACCAAATTGGATCATAATTACTTGAAGATGTCTCCCATTTACATTCCACTTGGTCTCTACAAATATTATAAGATTATTGATTATTGATTAATTTTTATAGGTAACTATTAATATATTTTTTATGTTATTATCATATAATATATTAGAATTTTGAAATATATTTTATAATGAATCATAATATTCGGATTTTACTAACAATTTTATTTAATTTGAATTTGAAAAATTCTAAATGTTTTAATTGAATTCTTAAAATGCTAGTATCAAAATAATTAAGTCATTTTACATCTCTTAAAATAAGTTAAATTATGCATTTAGTGCTTAAACTATCAATTTTGTTTCGTTTTAACACCTGAACTTTTAATTTTATAAAATCATATTTAACATTTAGTTTTTATTTCATTTTAGTACCTACAATTAAAAACTTAGTACTTAAACTATCAATTTTGGCATGTTTTAATATCTAAAATTTCAATTTATTCAAAACTTAAAGTTAAATTTTGAACGGATACTAAAATGAAACAAAAGAATAAACTTTAGATATGGTTTTGAAAAATATTAAGAATTTAGGTATTAAAACAGATCAAAACTGATAGTTTAGATACTAAAAAAATAATTTACTCATTAAAATATGATATACTCGCCAATCAATGTACACCATATGCACGCTTCTGCAACCCGAAACTTCCCCCTTAATATCGGGGCCTTCTATCTTCTTCCCAGCCAAAACAAGCAGTTTTCAGAGGTTCCAACAATGTCGGTCATGGCCGTTTTCCCCATTGGCTACTCCTTACACCCTTCGAAATCACTTCCCTCTTCGATCAGCCGCCGCCACCGTGGACATCCAAAGCAGTCTTCACTAAGTCAAGCTGTTTTCTCTCACATCTCGGGTGCCGATCAGTTTTCCGTTATCCACTTCTTTAGACAGTCTTCTTTTACGTAAATTTCTAACTCATTTCTTTTCTCTGTTTCTAATGGTATTGTATTGGGTTGTTGCTCTACTGCTATATTATTATTATTAGAGACGTATTCAAGCTGAGTTGAGTCAAAGCAGTTGGAAGCTCGAGCCAAAATTTGAGACTCAAAGTTTGGTTTGAGTTGGATTTTGTTTCTAGAACTCAGTTTCACCTGAAATTGAGACTGGAAGTTCGGTTAATTCGAGCTCGATTCGAGAGAAAATTCGAATCGCTGGAGCTTACTTGATTAAAGTCATTTGATAGAACCTAGAAACAATGAATCCAGTGAATGTTACTTTGTGAATTTTTTTTTATACCTGAGGGACATGTCATGCTTTATCTAAACAATCCATGTAACTTTGTCAATTCATACTATTACAAAACAGGATTAGAAGTTTTCTGCATGAAGATGGTGAAAACCTTGGGGATGAACCAATGGAGAAACTAGATAAAGGAGATAGAGCTGCTGATGAGTCACATGAAAATCAAAATGGCGATTCCGCAGGTAAACATGGCTAATTGTATATTTTCTACTATCATAATTGTTTCATTTTTTCATATTTTGTTCATGTCATGTACTGCAGGAAGAGGAAGTTCTTTTCTGGCAAAATTAGCGATCGCATTAGGCGTCGCTGCAGCTCTTACTGTTGTATCATTTGGCCTCAAGGGAGTTAGTTTCGCATCATTGCTTGAAGTTCAACGCCTGGCTGAAGTTTCATCCTCTTCAACCATGGATTCCACCGTTGGTTTCACTTTCAATGGTTTTGGTTACAGATTTATACTTCCAGAAAATGCACCGGGGTATGTCTTCTGAGCTTGAACTACAACAAACTGCAATTCCAAAATTTCATGACTTTTACATTTTGTCTCTGTTGCTTTAACTTTTCACTTGACTTGAAGTACTATCTTCCGACATAAGGGTATGGTGATGACTCTCCAAGTACATGGAAAAACCTTAGAAGGAAAAGCCCGTATCGGTTACTCACTTCGAGTCCAAGTAATATAGGCTTGAATGGACCTTCAATACTATATATTTGGAGGTTTTTTGGAAGGTTATATTATGTTTGGGATTCATTTTTGAAAAATGAGTAGTCGGGGAGGTGTATCTGCTTCCCACATATGTATTTCATTCACTAACTAGAATGGTGCTAAAGTTTTTACCTAATCGCCATGTTTCAGATGGGTTTACTTTTGGTTGCTTATGGCTGCTGGTTGTGGACTTTTCATTAGTGAAGAGGCTTTAAATATCTGGGTCCGTCCTTTGCATTGGTACTTAATGTTTCACTAACACAACTTTTGCTGTCTTTTTCTGCTTTCTATGTTGTTTGGATTATTCTTTTCCTTTGAAGTATCAGTATCCAACATTTTGTGTCGGACATATAGATATGTGGATATGACCTCCAAATAGCTTCAACAAGTTTTATAATACTTGTATTCGACACTCATGCTTAAGTTCGAGTAGAATAGTCCCCTTTTATTGTATTGCTAGTTTAAACTAAGCACTCCCTCTTGAAATTGAACTTTTGTTTTGGATAAATTTAGGTTGGCATAACTTTGGCACGGATGCTATCATTGGATGGAACATGGCATTCCTTTGCTGAGTCTTTCTCAAGAAATGCTCCATACATAATATCCACAGTTCTCTGGGTATACTGGTTCGTTGCATCTTATCTTATTCTTTATTTTCGTCGTAACTATATGTTGCTCCAACTTTTCATTCTTTTCTTGAAGTGCTTACATATAACATTTCTGTCTGTCATAAGGGTACTGCCATATGACTTTTAAAGTATCCTAATATAACCGTTTCAGACAGTATTCCTATCTGATGTTCACACCCAAATTCAAGTAACGTAAAATATGGTTAACTTAGATAAGATTACATTCTTTGAATGGTGTTTATGAATAAAGGCAATGAGGCTTTCTCATGTTATAACCATGTGCTTCAACTTAATTTACAATAACCATAGGACATAGATTTTGAGGCTAACACCTTTGGACGTTGAAGATATCGACTAATACGGCATCCCATAGCATAGAGCTTTTCGTGTTGTTCAACATCTATGAAATATTTTTCGTGGTCTTATATTAAACTTACACTCCGCCAATATCCAACTAGTTTTGCATTGTATGCTTATCATGAGTTAATCCACCTTTAACCACTAATTTTACCAATTCTAACCGTGGTAATGGCTTGTTCTTTATTCCTTCCTAGGTAGCTTATGGTTCCTAAATGTTTTATTCTTCGTTGCTAAATTGTGACTTGAAAATTTAGGGGAGTTTGCATCAGTGATATGATACCATTTTACCTTGGAATGCTGTTCAGACAAACTGGAGCATCTGATGATGTTTGTTCCAAGGTTTGTTTATTTTTATGCAGACATGGTAGTGCGTATTAAGATATTTGTGGATATTCAATTCATTTTTACTAGTCCAAATATCATAATTACTATTGGCAGCAGATGCACATTCTAATTTTTAGATATTCATTATCCGATTTCGTTCGATTTTTGCTAATAATCAGTTATACAAACTCATTTTACTTTTAGAGATAATAGATTTAGATATCTAAATTCGAGTCCATTGTCTGTCATACTTTAATTCTTTAAGAAAATGAATATTTAGTGAGTTTATATATCTGACCAACAGCCCATTGAGTGCCTCAATGGTTAAGAGAAGTGTTGTTCTTCCTAGAAGGTCGAGTTCAAGCCAGGGGCTGATGCACTAAGCCCCTAGGGGACCAATTATATCCCCATTATTTAGGGAAAAAATATAAAATTTAGTTTAATATATTAAGGAAAAATAGAAAAAAATAAAAAATTTTGCATACTCATTATTTTTAAGAAATGAATATTAAAATTTTGGACTCCCATTCTTAAATTTCTGAATCCACCACTGATTCGAGCAGTTGTGTCTATAGGGAATGTGTTGTTAATAGATTAAGAAAAATATTGAACAAATATTACTTTGTAATCACCTCAAACTATTAAGAAGAATGTACAATGTTACTTTGGAGATAATATTCAAATTTAATATGAATAATAAATGAATTCGACTTTCAAAACAATAATTTACAAAAAATGCATTTATATCCAATCCGTTTCATTCTTAATATTTATGCATAAAATAGATCGATTTATAGCTCGTTCATGATTTGGTTGATTCCATTACGGTAATCATTCATCTCTTTTCTCAATGTTGATGATGAGGCCAGTTAGGAATTGGTGAAGAGAAGGTTTCGCAAATAAGGCGTGCTGTTCAAAAGTATGGCAATCTCATAGGCTTCAGTGAGTTACAAGACCTGAGTTCTTTTTCATTATCAACGTGGGAAAATGTTATTTGATACATGTATGCATGTCGAATGCATACACATATCTAACAATGTAAAACTTTTTAATTTTACATAGATTTAGGATCGTTAGATGAGTAAAAATAAATGGATGAAATTGACTCCTTGTTTTTTTCCCAGTAAATATCTTCACATTTTCTACTTTTAATCTTAACCATATGTTTTCACTCATCCAACGATCCTAAATCTGTGTAAAACTAAGAGAATTTTACATTGTGTAAGAGGATCCAACCTCATATATATATATATATATATATATATATATATATATATATATATATATATATGTTAGGATCAACTTATACTATGTAAAACTAATATGTTTCACATTAAAATGTTATTTGATACATGTATGCATATTGAATGCATACACATATCTAACAATGTAAATTTTTTTAATTTTACATAGATTTAGGATCGTTAGATGAGTGAAAATAAATGGTTGAAATTGACTCATTGTTTTTTCCCCATTAAATTTATTCACATTTTCTACTTTTAATCTTTAATCATCTGTTTTCACTCATCTAACGGTCATAAATATGTGTAAAACTAAGAGAGTTATACATTAATTTATAGCCATTATATTTAAATAAATAAATGATTTGAATTTAATTAAAATTTATAACTCATAAATAAATATTTCTTTAACTTGCAATAAAACATACTGAACACACACATATCACCGATGCATACCGAACACATATTAAAATTTAAAAGTTCCATGCATTTCGTATTCTAATTTTTATTTTCTGAAGTAAATTTACTTTTTTATGTTCTGCAGTTGAACGATTTTCACTCGGAGTAAGAAATCCCACAGCTTTCCTTGCAGGCTCCCTGGTTAGTATATACTTCTGGTGATAATTTTGATTAGGTTACTCAGATTTGAATGGGTTTATTTATATTTGAGGTAGGATTTCATGTATTTGGAAGGTCATATTTGCATACCTATAATTAAATGCAAATAAATATAAATATCGAATATCACGAATCAACTTACCTCAATAGTTAAAAGAATCGTTGTTATTTCTAGAGGTCATGGATTTGAGCATCAGCGATTGCAGCATGGTGATTGACCGTTCGTTGTCAAATGATTGAGAGTATTTAGAATAGATGCTATTTTGTAATTACCTTAGCTTAATACCTTAATAAAAAAATATAAAAATCGAATTTGAATACTTTAAATGATATAAAAAGTCAAAATAACATATAATTTTTTTTTTGATAAGAATTACAGGCCTCGTTAAAAACCCCCTTCTTGATTAAAGGATCTTTTAGAGAAAGCTCCTTAATCAGCGGAAGAAGGAAAAGAGTGCCTTAGGATTTTATTGATCATAACCAAAGTACATAAGATACAACCATAAGACAAGCAAACAAACCTTAAAAATAACATAACAAAAAAAACAAATTCCCCTATACGACCAGCCTCCCATACCCAACAACGAAACTATCACAGCCCCAACAATCTCAATAAACCAACAACCCTACTAAAAAATCTCTAAGGCTATTTAAAATATTCATCCAATCCCCTGCTTAGCTAAGGTGTCAGCCTCACAATTACAACTCCTCGGAATATGTCTAACAATGATCTCCCTGTCCAAAATTAAGGAAACAATTTTCTGAACCAACGAACTAACAAAACGAGGAGATGATGTCGGCAGCAAGATCCAATCCACCACTGATTTACAATCACTTTCTATAATTAACCTTCCTTTCATCGCCCATTCTGACGAGAGAAAAAAGTCAATTCTTTTCTCAATGGCTTTCAACGCTACGAGTGGAGGAAGACCCGGACCAACGGCGTGCGAGAAAGACCCAAGAATTTTACTTTATGAGTCTCTTAAAATACCCCCCAATTCCCCCAGCATCCCGTCCCCCTCTAACTGCCCCATCAACGTTGACTTTAAAGAAATGAAGAGGAGGAGGAAGCCAGCCCTGAACCTTCTTCCTTTTCGGTTCACTAGTATAATGCTTATCAGCAAGTGTAGGATCCCCTACTAGTGAATCAACCGGAATAATAACGTTCTGGTTTTTAGCTAAGAACCATTTAGCCAATCTAAATCTGCATATGAAGAAAAGCGAAGGAATGTCCAATTTCCAATCATCAAAAACCACCGAGTTTCTTGCCTTCCAAACAGAGGTTCAAGGTTAGATAACCGGAGGGTTAAATTGTCCAACTACAAAATTAATAGGGACCTAATAAGTATTTAGTCTCAAAATTTAGGAGGGGTCCGGAGTTAATTATATTAGCATACCGAACACTTACACATCAATCAAAACTGCAAAAGCAACCATTATGCAATGAAGATAAAGCAAGATTATTAAATGAATATTAAGCCGAGCTGAGAATTGGACTATTTAGTGCAAGGCATATCCATAGGCTGAGCTGGGTCAAGAGTAGGGCCTCAAGGCATAAGGTTTAAATCATTATCCACTGACTATTAAAAAATAAAATTCAATTTTTATATTAGTTTAATATTTACATATATTTATAATTAAATATGAATAAAAATAGCTTTCACCTCTAATGCACAGGGAATATCTCCTGAGTTCTTCTTTGCTGGAGTGTGTTGTGGTGGCTTGGTCACTCTTCCCATTCAGGTTAGTCATTCTGTGCTGGCAATGTAGATAATGCTATTTTTCCAGTGTACATAGAAGTCGTCATACGTACCTATATTTATGCTGCTCCGACTCTTCATTTATTTTAGTATCGATATTCAACGCATACTTATATCCGGCACTCACACTCGATTTAAAGTTTTATCGAACCATGAACGATGAACGATGAACGAGAATTATTAGTAGAAACATACAATCCAAGGCAACTTACAGATACTGCAAATTTGAATGGCCTATACTAATCTATTTTGAGACTGTTTATCCCAGTGTTTTATCTGTATACAGTAAAACTATGAATGCAATGGACCACACCTTGCGTTTCAATATGTTACTCCGACTCTTGATTTTATTTGAATACTTGTGTCTAACTCATATCCGAATGTCATTATAGGATACGATTCTCTAAATATACGAAAAAAGTTGAACGGATGCGTATTTTTCGGTATTTGGCGCATCTGGTTCGAACTAACATAGCTTTAACTTCTCACGCGACTCGGAACTAACGCTATATCCCCTTTCTTTATCTCGATTCAAGCTCGGGATCGGATTTTTGATGAGGAAACGTCCCGTCTTCGCGCTTGCAACCGTCGCCACAGTAGTGGTAAAACAGGTTCTTGTGGTTTTGATATCCGATTTTGCGTAAACAGAGATGCCTGATGTATGAAAATGACACAGGGAGCATGGACCGTGTTTCCATATGTTATGGCTGCTTCAACTGCATTGCTCCTTTACCTACGGCGCCACTTCTCAACCTAGCTCGGGTATTACAGGTTCGGCTTTCAATCCGGTTTTTTTTTTTTTTGTTAATAGAGGATGGAAGCTATAATGCTTACAAATGCAAAGGGCTTACTACTAATGCCCGATGGTGTCGTTCAATATTTAGATTTTCAGATTTCCATGACAAAAATGTGCATATATATTTTAATTGAAGTATAAGTGTATATATATATATATATATATAAACTTTTCATAGTATGAATAAATTATGTATTTAAAGATACTAAAATCCGGGTTCGAGCACCATAGATGTAAGGGGTGTGAGCATTCAATGTCTAACGGTTGAGAGTTATTTTTGAACGGAAGTTACCTTGTACTTGTTCTAGATTAATGAAAAAAAATACTAAAATCCGAAAATTTAAGAATGTTCTTGGTTCACGTAATGAATGAGTATATAAATAGGATTTCTGACATATTGTTGAGGATGTTTTAAGCTATTCTATTTGAATCAGGGGCGGATGTACATGGCTCCCTAGGGTGTTATTGCACACTCATTATTTTGAGAAAAATATTAAATTTAGTTTAATTTGTTAATAGGAATAAAAAAATAAGAAAATTTGCATACCCAAATTTTTTTAGAACAGAGTATTAAAATTTTGGACCTCTATTTTTTAATTTCTAGATCTGTCACTGATTTGAATGTAAGATTATGACGTTTGAGGAGCAAGTTAACATTTTACTACTAAACTGAAAATATTTATATGAAAATTTATATAATTATTTATGTTACACTATCTATATTTATAAAAAAAGTTATATTTTTAATTAATATACTAAATAATATGAAATATATTTCATTAATATTTAAATATATTTTAATTTGAATAAAATTGAAATATTTATTTAAATTTGTCTATTAAAAATTGACTTTATTTAAATTTAAACTAAATAAATAATTTAATCTTTAAAGAGATTTAAAACGTATTACATATACAGTTAAAGGATACATTACAGATAAACAAATAAATTATCGTAAATAAATATCGAAATGTAAAATCAAATGGAAGTTTAAAAACTCTGATTAGGGACATTTATTTTATTTTAAATAAATTAAAGAACTATTAGCTACTTCAATATAAATCAAGTGTCTAAAATGACGTAAATATTTCTGAAACTAAAATAAACATTAGTAATTAAAATTTGTCCTTAAAATATAAAACCCTACGTCTAAAACTTAAAATCCTAAATTCTATATCCATTATATATTTGTAATTATACGCTTTTAATCGATGGACAAAATCATACTACCTTCGTCTAAAAATCTCTCTTATTGACTTTTTAAAAGTCAATTTTTTTAAAATTTAACTATAATTATTTTAAATATTTTAAAAAATAATTTTTATTAAATATATATTTCAAAACTACTTAATTAAAGATTTTTAAAATATCTATTCTTTTCATATTGTTATCAATAATATATTTTAAATAATAATGAGTCAAAGTTAAAAAAATTAAGGAAAAAAAAAGTCAATGAAAGATAAATTTGTGGGGACGTATGTACGTCATTCTATTATAGGGATTATATGAACTGAATTAAGGTCGCACGTAGAACATCCTATAAAATTTTTATTATAGGCCGAGCAACATATTGTCGATATGTCCGAGTGGTTAAGGAGACAGACTTGAAATCTGTTGGGCTACGCCCGCGCAGGTTCGAACCCTGCTGTCGACGCATTTATTTGTTTTGCAAATATTAGTGATGCGCGTGTAAATGTGAAATTCCATTGAACCCGCTCTTTCAGCTGCTACTTCATCACATACACTACTATTTCCTAAAGCTTTAAGAGAAAACAAACAATAAAATAAAACCGCAGCCATGGATCCCATTATCAACGGTTTATATATATATATATATATATATATATATATAGTGGCTAGTTTTACTAAATATAGAAAATATCTAATTTTTTTGGATAATTTCTTTTATTACTCAAAGAAGCAGAGATATGCTACAAAATTAATCATCAATCACCAATCACAAAATCATATATACAACCTACTTACAAAAAATGATCGGTTAAACTATACCCCATGAATTACAAAGGTTAACATTAACACTATCTAACCTATTAATGTTCCTTCCTCTAAGTTTGATACCTACAATCTCCTTTATAACTTTAAGAATATCATCAACTGATCTGGAACAACCTTGGAATATTCTTCTATTTCGTTCCTCCTACAAAGTATATATACGTGGGCACCAAGCAATCTTTAATATAGTAGTGAGAAGAGATTTGCCTTTCTATGCCCCACAAGCCCAAACAAGCATGCCCTTCCAAGACAAAATGGTTATCTTCAATCCAGTTAGAAGCAAAATGGTATCCCATAAGGAAGATGCGAAGGGACATTCAAAGAGCAAATGGTCCCTTGTTTCCATTGCTTCATTACAAAGAACACTATTTCCCACATTATCAATCCCCATTCGTTGAAGCCGATCACGTGTAGGAAGTTTGTCCAAGAGAGCCATCTATGCAATCAAAGTTTGTTTAGGAATATGAAGGGGAAACCAGATTAATTTTCGCCAAGGGACTTTGTCACCCTTCACCCTAATCTCCTCCCATATATCTCTAATTAGGGCTGAGCAACGAAACGAGAAAATTGAAAAACTGACACGAACCGAGTAAAACGGTTCGGTTCGATTTAAAGTCTCAATTCTTTTGATTCGGTTCGGGTTTTCCATATGGAACCCATTTGTTCCATATTGAACCGAATAGGCAAATTTTTTTAAAAAAATATTTATAGTTTCAAGTGATTTTTTCATTGAAAAACCGAACCGAACCGAAAAACTCGAACCGTTAAAAAATCGAACCGAAAAAATCGGTTTCAGTTTTTTCAGTTTTTTAACCATTCGGTTTCGGTTTCAGTTTAAATTTTAAAAAATCGTTTATTTCGGTTCGATTCAATTTTTGGTAAAAAACTAAACCGAACCGAATACACCCCTATCTCTAATTGTAAGTGCCCCATTTGAAAGAGCTGGAATTGCTTCAGCTCTTAATTTAGGAATTCTGTTTAAGCACCAAGTTAGGTTTGCACCTCCTTCCATGAGCCAGAAGTCATTATAATATTTTTCTATTATCATTGAGACAAAAATTTGACACCTAGATCATATAAAGACCAAAGAAGGAAAATATTAAAAAACCTAACAAAAATCTTGAATAAAAATAAAGATACAAACAAATTTGACTACATCGATAAATGAACCACAAAAGGGGATGGAACTAATGAAAGACCACCGATAAATCGTAAATCAGAGTCAAGCGACGTGAGAAAACTATCCACGAATGCAAAACGCGCATCCAAATCAATCCGAGGGCCCAAAGTAGGGAATATCTTCATGATAACAAATAAGTGTCATCTTGATCAATCGTGGCGATGTCAAATCAAACCCTAAGAAAAAAGATAAACAAAAACAACGACAAAAAACCGTAAACAACGACAAAAAACCATAAACAACGACAAAAAACCGTAAGCTACCAAAAGACATAGAAAAATATGTCACAGAGGTAGAGATAAATGTGCCATATAAGTAGAGAACATGTTATAAAGACATAATTATTCTTATTAAAAAATATAAAGAAATAAAGAAAAAGATAACTGGCAAGAGATAACCAACATTAAAGTCGGTTCCGCCACCAATTAAACAAAATTAAAGAAGAAGAAATTGGATTGATCAATAAAATTGACACAAATTATAAAAAATAAAAAAAAGAGAAAGAAGAGAAAAAAACGGCTAGACTTTTTTTCAAATTATCAACCGCTAAACATGCCAATTGCAAACAAGAAAAATATCAAGTTAACTAACACAAACTCAAGCCATACTTTAATCCCTATGTTAATTCTTGCTCCCCGCAAAAATAAGGGCGTATATCGATTAAAGTAGAGATGAATAAAACTCGACTCAAAAAATTAATTTTTAGACTTGCTTCGATTCGAATTGACTTCAAGTTACAATTTCATAAACTCGACTCAAAAAATTTTAAGTTTAAATCGAGTTGTAAAATACAACTCAAATAACTCGAAATTTTTAGTGGTTAGTGGATTTATTTTCAAGTTTGAGTTGATTCTTTTAACTTTGCATAATATGTGTATCAAATATGAAAAAATATAACGAAAAAATATAACGAAAAAATATTTGTATTGTATATATGGTTATAGAAAGTCACTTAAATTGGAATCAAATAATATTATAAATATTTACAATTAAATTTAAACAGAAACTCGAAAAATCGATTCGGCTCGACTCAAATTTTAGACTCAACTTGAACAAAATTCAAGTCAACTTCGAGTTGTAAAATAGGACTTGTCAACTCGAATAACTCGAATTTTTTTACTCGACTCGATCGAACACTCACCCCTAAATTGAAGTACACACCCCATTCCAAAGAGCCAAAAGATTACATAAATTTCACCCTAATTGTGCCTTAATTAGGGATAATCAAATTATTCGAACTTAATGATTATGACTCAATCCAATCTTATATAATAAGTTGTTTTTTTTTAAAAAAAAATTGAGTTTGGATCAAGTGTAATAAATTTTGTGAAGAATAAACTCGGATCAATCAAGTTTGAGCTTGTAGTGAAAAATCCCTGACCAGACAAAAATCGGGATAATAGTTTATAATTCACCTTTATATACTTGGGAATAATTGTTATAGAATAATTAGTGTAGGTTATAAAATTTAATAAACATTTTACAATAAATATATAAATTTAATGACCAATGTATAACTTTTAAAAGTTATTGACTACATAGATTAATTTAATATAGTTTAGCTACTATTTATGTAGATTACCCAATCTAAAAATACACGGATTATTGAAAGGAAAAAAGAAAGCTTCTCATCATAGCGAAAAATACATGGGAAAGTCTCCTTTCTTTGTCTTCTTTTTCATTTTTCTTTCCCTCTCCAAATCAAAAACCTCCGATCTTTCCTCTCTTTTCCTTAGATTCCATCGCAAAGGGGGAAGGATTGTTCTTCGATGGGGCAACAGTCGTTGATCTACGCCTTTGTTGCGCGTGGCACGGCGGTGTTAGCCGACTACACGGAGTTCACCGGCAACTTCATCGGCATAGCTTCTCAGTTGTCTTCAGAAACTTCCTGCTTCAAACAACAAGTTCACTTACAACTGCGATGGCCATACCTTCAACTATCTTGTTGATAACGGCTTCAGTAATCTCTCTCTCTCTCTCTCTCTCTCTCTTTTTATCTTTTTTTTTTTATTTTCCGGTTTAGTTTATCGATTTCTCTGTGATCTGACTTTTCCCGCTGTTTCTTTGATCCAACGAAACAGTTTGTTTCTATGTTCGTTTTTATTGATAGAGTCAGTTGGATGCTTTAACTTGTAGTATTTGGAACTTTAGTAATTCGAGTTTATCTGAAAGATTGAATGTTTGTCCGACTGAAATGAGTTAAATCCGCGTAGAAATATTGTGACGGTTATGCTTTCTTAGCCACATTTTGAACCAAATAGCAGTGGGTCTCATTTCGATAAAAGAGCAAATTCTAGCATTTTTGGATAACTGAGAACTAAAAATTTCATTTTTTCTTGCTTCTAGTGGTAACGGAGCATGATTCAAAGTTTTGGCTCTTTTTTTTCTTCTTCCATTTCAATAAAGCGTATGGTTGACTGATTGTTTGCTTCCCAAGTTTTAGTTTGAAGGCATTGTTTTCTTATACTTTATATGCGTTCGCTTGTGTGGGAGAATTGTTAAGTTGTTATGTAGCTTGATTACTTCTGTACTTTAGCAAATATTAACGTCCTACAACTTGATATGGACATGCTAATAGGTGAATTTATAAAAAAAAAGTTTCGAGTTGAGTCAAATTTATGAATTTGAGTCGAGTCTAATCGAGTTGTTTGAGTTTCTATTTAAATTTAATTATAAATATATATATAATGTTACGGTACTAATTGATTTCAGTTTAAACAGTTTTCTATAACCACATACAATATACATATATATTTCTTCATATTTTTTTTCATACGTGATATACATATATCATGCAGTGTTGAGGGACTAGAATCAAACTTAAAAATCAATCTACTAATTACTAAAAATTGAGCTATTCGATTCCTATTTTATAATCCGAACTCTATTTAAATATTTTTCGAGTCGAGTTTTACTCACCTCTGAAAACATGGGTACGACAGGACATGACAATAAGAAATGTTAATGTTTTTATATAATAATATAAAAGTGATGCTTTTTAATTAAAGATGAGGATGAGAATAATATTCCAATTAGTATTATTAATTTTATTATTATTATTATTTAAAAACTTGAATCTTCAAAAATCCCACTGGAATCAAATTGCTTATATTTGGTTTCATATTTGAAAGAAAAATGCAAAAAGATTTTTTTCTTTATTGCGTGTTCTAGTGTGTCGCTTCCCGGATGTTTCATGATATGCTTTGACCATGATTGACTTTACTTTTACTTTTTTAATGTGTCGTTATGTGCCCGATACGTATTTTTCTGTGTCAAATACTAATGTGATACTTGGACACTCCTCTAGCAGAAGTGTCCGCCCCTCATAGCTTGTAGAAGAAGGTTCGGAGGTTTGGTCTATTAGTATTTTGATCATCCATTGAAAGACTGAAAGCCTAGGTATTCTTTCAATGGGTACTTTGGGTTCTTACATGATTTTTTCCTGTCGTTTCGCAAATTGTTTGTTGTGTTGCATCCTTTATCATAAATATAAGGTTACTTCATTACTTGTTTGAATTAACCTCCTTCCTCTATGCAGCCTATTGTGTGGTTGCTACTGAATCCGTTGGCCGACTGGTTCCTATGGCATTTCTCGAGAGAATTAAAGAGGATTTTACCAAGAGATATGGTGGAGGAAAAGCTGCAGCTGCTCCTGCAAACAGCTTGAGCAAGGAGTTTGGGTATTTTCTTTTCCTTGAACTTAAAGAGTTATGTTATTCATTATTGACTCGAGTTTGAGTGTCGGATACGGGTATGTGTCCGTTATGAGTATGTCCAATTCGTTCCTTTTCTAAAATCCTGGTATCTGGAGGATCCTTTTTCTTCTTGGAGGGTTATATTCTTGTACTCGTGTCATTATATATGTTGGACACGGGTATTGCTAGAAAATGTCTTTTCTGTTATCAATTGCGTTGATAGCTATGCTTTTATTATATCGTAATGATCTAGGCCAAAATTGAAAGAGCATATGCACTATTGCATTGAGCATCCCGAGGAGATCAGTAAGATTGCCAAGGTGAAAGCTCAAGTTTCAGAAGTCAAAGGAGTTATGATGGAAAATATCGAGAAGGTAATTATTGGCGTACTGTCATCTTTCATAGTTGTCTTGTGTGCATGATAAGATGGACTATTGACTGAGGGTTCTTAGTGGGAAGAGTCCGGCTTTGCAGGACATTGATAATAAAATGTTTGTGATTTTCCTCTAACGATTCTATTGTAGGTTCTGGACCGTGGTGAGAAAATTGAGCTTCTGGTGGATAAAACAGAAAATCTCCGCTCCCAGGTCAGCAAATGGATATCATGCTGTTGTACTTTAAACAATATTTGCAATATTCTCTAAAACTGCAATTATTTTTAGTAGTCTAGAGTGATTATAAGGTAGCATCTGTTCAGAACCTTTTTTAGCATTTGACAACACACACCCTACAGATGCAGCTGCAGCTGCTCGAACCCGAGACCTCTAGGGAGAACAATACTCCTTTTACCTCTGAGGTCGCTTGATGGGTTCCTAAAACTGCACTTTGGATAGACCATAAATGAGGCATTATTTGGGTTTGTTAGGTGACTCACTGTTTAAACTATCTAACCGCTGACAGATCAGCATATATTTTAAAATTTGGTTTAGAATAACCAGCATCATTAGTTAACTCATTTGTTTTCTGAATCCTCTGGGAATTGGATCATACGTAGGTTTGTTGGTTGGACTTGCGTGTAGTTTAAGATACTTGTATGTTCAATTTTCGAAAGTACATATAAGGGTCCATGAAGGGTTACATCCCACACTTAAAAGAAAAATGAAAAGTCGAAACAACATAATATGTAGGGCAATAATTTGGGTTTGTTATCTGAGTTGATAAAACATGAAAACAAAATTGTTAACATTAGCATCATGAGGCAATTCCAAGACAAGAATGTTATGTTAAATGCAGGATCCTTGAACATATGTGATTGGATTGTGCATTCCTTTCATTTTAAAAGCGTTTATCAATACTAGTTCCTAAATATTGAGCTAGCTGAATAGTTCGATTCGACACATGTTTTTCCTTCTGGTGCTTCAAAATCATATGTTGTCAGGGATAATGAGGGTATTTGTTCTTCTTTTTGGGCATTGTAGGCACAAGATTTCCGGCAGCAGGGAACACAGATGAGAAGAAAGATGTGGTTACAGAACATGAAGATAAAGCTGATAGTTCTTGGAATCCTGATTGCTTGATTCATCATCGTACTTTCCGTTTGCCATGGCTTCAAATGTTGATTTAATTGCTCATCCACTCTACATTCTGCTGCCGTCTCGTAGCTCGGAATTGTTGCAGTAACAAGTAATGTATGATGCTCCAGCTCCTTCTAGTTAAAGATTTTTTTGAACTACATTTGCTTCATATTATAGCCTACATCATAAGACTGCGCACATGCATAATATAAGTTTGTATTTTAGTATTCTTTTGAGCCGTATGTTGATGTGTGGATGTATATGTAGGTGTTCATAAATTTTCAAATTATTCTATGATTGAGCCATGTTATGCAGCCTTTGGTGCTCATAAATTTTCATATAATTCATGAATAGGTAGGTGTTCGTAGACAAATTCGAGCTCGAGCTAAAACTCATTTTATTGTTTAGAATATCGTTGTATTTATCTCGACTAGATCAAATAGTATTCGAGTTAGAGAATAGATTGTCATAAGGATAGGTCCGAGTTCGAGCTCGAAAACACACAGACGTTGAATGGATGGACAAGTTGGGTAGAAGTGAGATGCCATTAGAGTGCAAAAAATAAGCTGGCCGAAGCAAGTATTTTAGCCACCATTGCCATCCCTTGAGTGACCACGGCCACGGCTATAGCCGCTGCCCTTCCTCCTCATTCTCTTCCGTAACCACCACCTGTCGGAGTAGATGAGCCAAATAAATCTTTCTTACAGACCGATACAACCTAAAAACAGCTACTTGGAAAGAAGTCAATAACCTAAAAACAGCGCAGTTATTAGCTGAAAGTTGCATTAAGTAATCTTACTAACAGACCGATACAACCTGTTGAATACCGGGATGATTGTTTTCTCTGAAGGTCTTAAGTTCGAACACAACATTTGTAGGGGGTATTTGAACGTTTATTGTTAAACGATTGATAGTCTTTCGAACAGATATTATCGTTTAATCATCCTAGATTAATAAAAAAATAATTTGACCCGAACTCGGAAACTCAACTCAATTAATCCGAATTCATCTCATTAAGGTTTTGACTATGAAAAGGTAACAATCCAAAATTCCAAATTATCCCAATCGAATTCGAAATTGACTTAATTCAACTTGGTCTAATTTTAAATTTGAAATGACTTGAATAAATAAATTGAAATGATAGATACTCCAATAAAATATAAATTTTAAAATATAGTTGAGTTTATTACTTATAAAATTAAATAAAAAATTTCACATAATACATGAAGTGATGAAAAATTTAAGGGTAGATTCATTTAGTACTTCGTTTATGTTGAAGAAAAAAAATAATTTGAGGATGAAAAATGTAACAAATAATAATGACTGACTAAATGAATAATTTACCCCTCATATGATCGAGTAGATATTTGAACTGACCAAAATATCCTTAGGAGTTCAGACAGATGGATTGCTTACGTGTCGTCTGTCCAGGAACCCCTGGCTAGCAAAGATTTCTCGTTTTGCAGGCCCATCCCCATGCGATTTTAAAATGGCAAAAGGGTAACTTTTGCATCTGGATTTGACCTAATTTATCACGATTGTTTTTATCGTATTTTTTCATCAATTTAACCCTTGAAGTTACTCAATTACATCATTCTATAACTCTACTCTTAACTTAAAATCCTAAATTATAAACCCTAAACTATAACCCTATTACATCTAAATATTAACTTAGGTTTTATAATTTAAGATTTTAAATTAAGAGAAGGGTATATAATAATGTAATTAAACAACTTTGAAGACTAAATTAATGCTAAAATACAACAAAATCGAAAATGATAAATTTAGTTTACTAAAAGGACAAATGTGACCCTTAAGCCTTCTAAAATTTTAGCTACATTTTAATTATTTTGTAAATTATCTTTTTTACATATAAACAAAAATACATCATACATTATTTTTATTAAAATATTATGCATTAAAAGTATATAATATGATTAATTAAAACACTATGTAGCAAATTTTATAAAGAAAGAGATGTAGAGCTTTTCATATAACTAAAAATGTAAAATACTTGTTCATAATTGTTTGAATAATTATTCATACAAGAAAATGAATAATTATTATGCATTAAAAGTATATAATATGATTAATTAAAACACTATGTAGCAAATTTTATAAAGAAAGAGATGTATAGCTTTTCATATAACTAAAAATGTAAAATACTTGTTCATAATTTTTTTGAATAATTATTCATACAAGAAAATGTATAATTATTCATATAATTAAAAATATATAATAATTATTAATTTTAGATAATCATAAATTCATGTATTCTTTTTCTAATATCTTCATCCCGTGCACGAGTATATAAACTATGCATGAAAATATAATTTATATATATATTTGATATTAACATAATAAATTAATTATTAACATAGATATAATTAAAAATCAATAAATGATCAATATTACTGTTATATATATTAATAAATAATTAAAATAAAATATATGTTTAATAAATAATTATTTCCAATAGTTAAAATTTAAAGATGAGCCCCATCTTATAGTATCATTTGCTCCATATAAAAGGATCCATTTGCCTGTACGATGGTAAAAATACTCTGGATTGGACGGTAAAGTTTCCATATACTTCACCTCTAACGTAGTTGACATGTCGGAAGTCGGAACACGTTACAAGAAGGTCGCCAACCGTGGATCCGTTCGGTGCGGAAGACCGGTTCGGGCTCCTAGAGCCCTACAGCCGGATGCAGCCTGCAATGAAGCCTCAAAAAATTGGTCAGACAAAACATCTGCTTATCTAAATACTCCTAGTAATCAGAAAAAGGAAAAATTGCACCTAATTAACCAAGAGTAAAACTGTTTACCACTTGAGCGGCGAACGGTAACATCTTCTCCGGTGGCATGCCTGCAGATAGAGCTAAAATAAAAAAACAAAAAAGGGATCACTGTCAACCTCGTAAGTGGCTTAATCGGAAGAAAAAAAATGTAAGATCATAGTTCAGCTGTGAGGAGGCAAACTTTCTGATAAGGATATAACGTTGTTCATCCATCAGTAGATGAAGCTGTTGATGGTTCATCTTACATATGAATACAATGGATGAACAACGTTATATAGGTATTTAGTCACTTCAGGAATGGATGGTTGATAATGAGACATATGAGAACCTTAATACAAAAATTCTTTGCAACTTTCAGGAACAAAGAATGGAGGGTTTCAATGAATGAATGTACCATAAATTACTGCTCCGATAAATGCGTCTCCTGCGCCGGTTGTGTCAACAAGTTCTGATGGTGGAACCTTTTCAGCTGTTCCGATAAATAACCGGCCAATCACTGTTCCTATCCCATTTGAACTCAATTTGGCAACCTCCTACAAAGAGAGAGCTAACAAATAAAAATCTGAAGATGAAAGAGAAGTTCACAATTTCAGGTTACAAAAGAATAGAATTATAAAAGCAGAAAGTAGCTCCCGAGAACTCATGCAAACTAGCTACCGAAAGAGAGAACTTTTAACACGGATTCGAGAAAAACTAGATCAAGTCGGAGGTTAAACTGTTCCACTGAAAACTTGAACTCCTTAAATATCAGAAATATGAACTACCTGTAACAATGATCCAATAAGATGAGCCATGTATGGAAATATGTATCAGACAAGAGAGTCAAACACTTTAGGAAAAGTAAAATGTCATGGTAACATAGTGCAAAATAGAAACAGGCCAACCAAAGGCATGGTCCTAAACTAAGAACACAAATCTAGAGAAAGAATTAAGAAAGTGAAGTTCACATGTGCACTGTGTTCCCACCTAAATCAGATCACATGTCATAGCTGACCTATACAGATTAAACATAAGCCCTAGAAATATAAATATGTATACAGATGGCAGTGGGTCGGATATCTGCAATTTCTGAATTAACTGAATCCAAATCAGATTGAAAAATTCGAATCTGTTTTCTTTATCTACAAATTATTCGAGTATTACTATTCGAATCCGAATTAAATATTATTATCCATCAGATATCCAAATTCGCAAAAAATAAAATCAAAATTTTAAATCATATTTTGAATATCTGAATCCCTTAAAAGTTGGATGACCAAGGTTCTAATCCCCCTTAGAAGCAAACATATTCTCCATTTCGTAATCTGGAGTCAGATTCGGATATCCGAATCCACAACCCGCATAAGTAATGTGGATTCGGATGTTTGATATTCGAGGGTGTCAATCCGCTTCAAATCCGCAGTGAATAGAAATTTTAATATCTGAATCCGCAATATCTAAATCCACAAAAAATGAATCGGATATTCACAAATATCTGATTCCACAATCCAAATTGCCATCCCCAAATATGCAAGTCAATATAAAGTCCTTTGCTTTGTATATTACCGATGAGATACATGTTGGGATGGTCTTGCTTTCATCTTCTCTCTGCTTCAATGATTCCAATGAACTGTGAATATCAATTTCTTCTGCATCGGAACCACCTGCAAATATAGTAGAGAAGACCTGTAAAAATTGTAAATTCACAATATAATTTTTTCTTTTGGGTTCCAACAAAAATTTTGGTTCCATTTGATATGATATTTACCATTTACACTTCTTTCGAGCATTATGCATCCATCTTCACCCAATGTCACAATCACAAATTTTAACTTCGGCAATTTCAGAAGCATGGAAAGAAGAGCACTTGGAACAGATGGAGCCTCTGTCAATGCCTTTACCATTGGAAGTTCATAGCATGTGCCAAAAAAATAAACTGAATTAACAAATATAAGCAGGCAGCAATGCCCAAGTATATTATCTTTTTAACTAAAGATTAAATAACCAGGCCAAAACTAAATATCTAGAACACCAACAGTAGGAGAACTAAAATAGATTTATCTGATACTGATGAAATAAGTTCCCAAAGATATGGGTAGATGACAACACTTATAAAAGATAATGGAAGAATGATCCTGTGGAGGTTGAATAAGTTCACAATATAGTTGTAGGGCCCTTTCTTTGTTTTTGTCAAATGCTTAAAAAACTAAGTTACCGGCGGGAAACTTCAATGTGAAAGAAACATCAAAAGATCAACTTACCTGTGGAAATTTTGCCGAACATATAGCGTAACTAGCAAAATCTAGAAGATCATCTAAACCTTCCCTTTTCCTTTCTGCATCGACTAATATTGGAATATTCTTGCGAGCTGCCTGTACTGGAAACATACAAAAAAGTGCTATTGACTTGCTGTGAGTTGATATTAATGATGAAGAATGTAGGGGAAAGACTTGAATACAAATTGGTCACAATCCTGTAAACAGCATAATAGTTAAGAAAGTTCACTTTTAGTAGTTTTTCAGCCAAGGAACCAAGTTGATGAATATTACCAATGATAAGTTAAAAATTTTGGATATTAAAGATACATTATTAAATCAATTCATACTCCTAACAATGTTAGGTGTGTGTGTTAAATACGGTTCTGCATCATGGGTCTGTTCAATTTTTTCCATGTATTTAGAGAGGGTTCTATCCCCCATACCTCATTTCTGAATAAGTTCCGGAAACGGAAAATTCAAGCAAAATGAAGAGTTGGAGCAATACAGCTTCTAACCATATGATAGCTTTTAATTTCATCAGCCTTGATAGTTGATACCATATGCAGAACAAGAAAAGAAAAGGTACCTCTTTTGCAACAATTAAAGCTGTTTCATACAGTCTTCCATCAAAATAAACCATATTCACTCCATCTAATGCAGATAATAATTGCGATTGTGAGAGTTCCTCAGGTATCAAGGGTGGATAACCAGGTGTGTGAATACAGGTGCGAGTTTTCCTGAAAATTTAGTGTCAACCAATTGAATGTGAAGATTTTGAATGAAATAAACTTATATTATATTATATTATATTTTTCTATTCATAGTATATATATAGATAGGAGTACCTAAACTTAAACAATAATATACCCATAATAGCCCATAACTAACCCATAATATTATGTAGGAAATAGGTATTGTATTTTAAGGTAACATCCTGATTTCTATTTTCATTTTTTTAACATAAGTACTTATTTTTGTTCTTGTTATGAGTTTAAGAATGTGGCCTGCTTCCACACCCATCTAAGCCAACTCTACAGAAGATAATCTTCCATGCTTTAAACCTAATATAGGCAGATCCCAAATGACTACACACAGAGCCAAAGAGAAAAGAAAGATTTTCCAAGAAAAGACACTTCTCACTCAAAGGATAACTTATTAGGATAAGATTTTAAGTGCTCACATTTCACTGTCAACGATGATATAAGTAAATGGTGAATTCCCCTCCTCAGAAACCTGAAATCCACATATTTAAGTGAGAGTCCAGGTTTTAACGAAACATTTAGAGGCGGTAAATAAACTATGTATTATATGATAGAAGGTTGCCTAGTGCATTAAGCTCATTGATAGTATCATCTAGGAAAAAAATGTATGCTTTAATATTTAAGGGGCCAAAGACAAGAGCATATGAAGGAGCAAATAACACAGATTTGTTTGGTTCTTTTCCTTTGCAGGCTGGTCTTTGATATATGGCGATCCAAGTTAGGTTATTTTCTTGTCTTCTAACTTGTGGAGTTCAGGAAAGTTGTGATCAATTCAAACATTTGATAAAATTGATGATGATAGTAGGCTATGAATCTTTTCCAGAAGTATGATCCATAAAACATCTCAAAAAGGCTTACAATAAAGAATGAAGTGTTGACTCCATCAGATTCAAGCTCCTCCAGTATACTCTTTCCTTGAGCGTCATTGGCAACCTAACGATTTATATAATGCAAAAAAAAATGTTATCTCAATCAACAGTCATGCTTCACAGTGGAGTTGAAGTAAGTAGATAAAGAATGTGCAAAGCTATGTAAAACCTTAGAAATTAGTCGCGGATTTAATCCTAAACGAGCAGCACAAGTTAAGGCATTTCCAGCATTCCCACCTCCTTGAACCTGTGAAAACAGATGTGAAATTAATCAATTAAACCTACAAGTTATATAGCTCAAGCTCCTGAATTTTCTTTTAGTACCCCTGTCCAACAGCAAAAGTGTCTGATGCACATCAGAATATAGATATGAGGAAATGGCTGTTCAATGATTCTCCAAGTACAAGGAGAAACTTAGAAAAAATTGAAAATACACATGTCGAGAACATATCCATACCCGACACTTCAAATACGAGTAAAATAACCTAATAAGAGATTCTACAAAGAAACTGAAGACAAAGTACAAATTGAAGCATTGATCAAATATTACTCACTTAAAATCCATAAAAAACAGTCCAAGTAAAAAAACCGCGTCGGACATACATATTGGTGTTACCGACACTCACAAGTTCGATAAACATAACCTACTAGGGAGACAAAAGGGAAAACTGAAACATGATCAAATGTGAACTACATTACTCACTTAAAATCCATAAAAAACAGTCCAAGTAACAAAACCGCGTCGGACATAAATATTGGTGTTACCGACACTCACAAATTCGAGAAACATAACCTACTAGGGAGACAAAAGGGAAAACTGAAACATTGATCAAATGTGAACTACATTACTCACTTAAAATCCATAAAAAGAATCTAAGTAACCATAACCTAGTCAAACATAAATTCTCATGTCAAACACACACCCACACCTAAACTAATGAATTCGAGTAACATAACTTATTAGGAGGTTCTACAAAGGAATTGAAGACAAAGGGAAAACTGAAACATTAATCAAATATGAGCTAAATTATTCACTATATATATAAATATATATATATTGAAAAAGAATGACTATGACAACCATATTGGATGGGAATACCGACACTCACAAGTCCGAGAAACATGACCTACTAGGAGGTTCTCTAAAGAAATTGAGAACAGAGGGGAAACTTGAAACATTGATCAAACATTAACTACAATGCTCGCTTAAAATCCATCAGAAAAAAAAGATAAGACTACCCATGTCTAATACATACCCAATACACAACACTCTTGAATCCAAGTTACAGAACCTACTACAAAGTTCTTCAATTGATCAAATATGAGCAGACATCAGTAGATTAAGTAAATAAAAAGCAGGAAGCTTGGAATCTAGAAATAAGAACCTTTAAGCTAGTGCTTCGGATTTTGTCGTCAGGTTTAGGATAAGAAGCAACGGAGGCCAAGAAATCCACCGAGACCGCTCCACACCCTAGCTGTTGGTTATACGTTAACAAAGTTAAAAAAAAAAAAACCTTCATCAATTGTATGATAATGCCAAAAAAAAAAAAAAACAGGGACATGAATGTAGAAGACAAGGATGCAAGTTAAACGATAAAAAAAGTACGACGATGCGGTTTTCAGGAAGCGATTCGAATAACAATTGGGCCCTGAAATTTGAGGAAGGAGAGGAGAAAGCGCAAGAGACGGCATTGGGGAAAGGTGAAAGAAGCGATAATAGCGCCATTGTTTTTGTTTGTCTCCCTCTGCAATGATTTTAATTTAAGCTTCAAGATCTAACACCGTTGACAATGGATAAACAGGAGGTACACCTTTGCAGCCAACCAATCCTCACCTCTACGACTCGACTTGTATATATATATATATATCCAACTTTTAATTAAATCAGTTTAAAACAAAAGGGTTAAATACACGGATAGTCATTTATATTTATGTTTTATTCACTTTTGGTCACTGATTTCAAAATACATAAGATATAATCACATTCGTTCTTATTTAATTAAAATATGATCACCACGAATTAACAGTTATTAAATATTTTAATATAATCAAACATTTGGTCACCACGAATTAACTATCGTTCATGACATTTTCTATAAAGAAATCATATCATCATATTTATAAAAGATACTATCTATAAAAGCACATTCTGCACAGTAAAAACACATTTAATGAGTGTGATTTTTAAAATAATCAGAAATAAATGTTATTTTAATAATAATAATAATAATAATAATAACAATTTGATTTTTGAAGGATTTGATCAACTTTTTATTACAAAATTGATTATTGTATTTTAATCAGTTATTTAGTTTTATAAATTTTTACCATCTTAACCAAGGTAATTAACATATAATATTAAATATATTTATAATAATTTAACAAATTATGTTAATTAAGTTAAATTTAAAATATTTATAATATATTATGTAAATTATACATTCCGACTAACCTCAATCAATTCATTTTACACCAATTTAGAAAGAAAATCCCGTCTATCGGTTTTTAAAAGAATATGACGAGTTTAAATCAATTCGTACAAAATAACAATTGCTATCCCTAGTTCGAACCTATCAAAATGAAAAGTAACTCGACCCGAATCTAGTAGAGTAGATTTAAAAAAAAAAATACATGAATTTTACGAACCGAGTAAATTGAATTGGGGTGATCGTTCTATATGCAAAATTTGGTATGAATTTGTTGATCAGTAAATTGAATATCAATACTTAATTTAAAAAAAAACCAACAATCAGTTGATCTAGTAGAATGAGACATTTGATCCCTTAAGTAAGGTTAGGGGTTCGAATCCTTCGAATGAAGTAAATTGGGTTTGGAGAGTTGTCTTTGCCTCTGTAGCACCCGATCTGGATTAATCGATTAATAGATCGGATACCTGTGGTTATACAAAAAAAAGTTAATTCTAAAAAAAGACATGAGTTTTCACATGCAATATTATACGAACTAAATAAACTCAATTCGATTCGAGGTCCGAGTTAACCTCATCTTCCAAGATCTACTGTAGTACAAGGAACAGATTACTTCTTTCCCAAGTGCTTTCGATATCAAAGAAAAGCATACCAGTATCGAGAGAGATATGATCAGGAGGCTGCGGTGCATTAAGTCCTGCGGTAAGAGACCCTTCTGGAGGACAATGGCTCTATCCAAAAGGAAGCTCTCGAGCTCATTGTAGTACGACTTATCTCCCTCTTCTACATTGAATGGTCCTTCTCCAGTTGTGGTTTGAAACTGTAAATAATCAGACGGGAGGTTGTTGATTGCTTCGACCGATGTCATCCACCCAACTAATGTCAAAATCTGAAAAATCATTGTGTGTTGCAGGACGATTTCGATTCTGAACATGATTGCTATCTTCGAGTACATTTGACTGAGGATAGGGAGGGTGCCGAGTTCATAAAAACAGGAGTCCATACTCGGCTGTGAGGAGATCTGATGTGTATATGTTCCTAAACTTGTGTCGAAAACATCTTTTTGCCAGTCAATGGGATCCGGAATTCTTTCGTCTGATGTTGTAACTGAAGCAGGATTTTGTCGAAACTGTGATGCATGAGCAAGCAATGTTTTCAGACGGAACATATGGGATGCGATTCCTTGTTGAGGTAACTTCAGTGACAACTCTTTGGACTTATGTTGGAAGGTACAAATTGGGAACCCCAGTTCCTAATCTTAATACGCCGATCCCTTCGGATTATGGTATTATGCACACCTAGAACCTCCTGTGAACCCAAACGTGGCTGAATCGTGCTCTTATTTAGAACATGTCGGTGTCGGCTACCCACACTCGGGTTATATGGAATACCATGTCTGGTAGATGATGAACAAGCACGAATTATGGATGGCCTTGATGCACGATCTTGTGGTATGCAGTTCCCAGAAGCTTGAACAGGAGTTGGTCTAGAAGCATGACTTTGTGTAGTCACTCGAATATTGTTCCGATGAGGCACTTGGTTACGTTGGGGCACTACTTTAGAATGAGAAGTGACAGTCGGAGCTGATCTAGAAACGTGATTTTGTGTCGTCAACTGAATTATGTCACGTCGTGGAGCTTGTTGGGGCACTGTAGAATGAGAGGTGACAGGAGGTGCACAAACATTTCTCCCAAGCCTGAAATTCTTCCGCAGAGTCTTCCAGATCTCCTCTTTATCAGTCGCATGACAATGATCGATACTAGGTACACCCGAGCCCCAATAACAACACGGTGCTTGCATGTCGTAAAAAAAGCAATGACACTGCAATTCGAAAAAGAACATTGATAGCTTACATCTGAACGGATGCTAAATGTAAACAAGTAAGAAGGCAACCAGAAATGGCCCTGATATCACACCGGCTCCTAGATAGCCCAAATAGAAAACTCCAAGGGTTCCATTAATGAGACGAGACAGATCGCGGGCTATTTGAGTTCGACTCAGTCAAAGTTTGGCCTACACTCGAATCGAATAAACTCGACTCGAGTTCTTAACAAACCGAAGCAAACCACTTGATACCTGACTTGCAAAAGCTCACCAACAACGGGAAAAAACAAGGCTTAAGGGCTAATTTTTCCCCTGCAATGCATGCAATTTATCATTTTCGTCCCTATAATATTTTCGCATCAATTTAGCCCTCGATGTTGTTTAGGGTGTGTTTGTTTGCCATAATTGGAATTACGGAATTGGTTTTCCCCGAAATCCCGTGTTTGTTTCATGTAATTCATTTTCTGGAAAATGTTTTCCCGTGTTTGTTTCACGTAATTCGTTTTCCGGAAAATGTTTTCCCGTGTTTGTTTCACGTAATTCGTTTTCCGGAACGTAATTCATTTTCCTAGTAACAGAATTTCCTTTGTGTTTTCTGTAAAATGACTTACGGATTCATTTTTCGCAAGTCATTTTTCAAACTTTTCACTTCAAAGCAAAAATACTCAAAATAATTTTATTTTATGAATTTAATATTAATAAAATATTTTAATATCATTTTCATCAAAATATTAATTATTAAAATATTTAAAATATATTATTAATATTATAATAATATAATATTATATTTTAAATTATATAAAATAATCAATTATATTATAATAATATAAGATATTATATTTATTTTAATAATATATAATAAATTTTTTATATATTAATAATGAATAATTTTATTTATATATTTAAATAATATTTTAGTAAAGATATTTAAAATATACTAATTAATATTTTTAAAAATAATATAAACACTATACTTTAATAAATAATTAATATAATTTATAATATTTTATTTCACTAAAATATACCAATATTAATATTTTTATTAATAAAATTTAAAAATAATATTTAATAATAATTATTTTAAATATTTTAAAATAATAATATTAAGTTTTATGATAAATAATATTATTTATTATATTTAATATTTGTAATCAATAATTTTTAAAAAACTCTTCAACTAGTGGAAAAATGTTTAAATAACATCTTCCAAACATCATAAAATGTTTTCCAGATGTTTTCCAGAAATGTAATTCATTTTCCAGAAAACAAATTCCAGTAATTCATTTTCCAGTAATTCAAATTCCAGTAATTCATTTTCCGGAAAACCAATTACAGCCAAATAAACAGACCCTTAATTGCATCATCCTAAAGCCCAAAGCCTAAACACTAAACTTAAAATCTTAAACCCTAAACCTAACTTAAAATCTTAAACCCTAAACCCTAAACACTAACTTAAAATCCAAAACAAGAGTAAATATTTTAAACATTGACATAATTAAACAATTTCAAGGACTAAATTGATGCGAAAATATCATAGAGACAAAAATGATAAATTGGGTCTACTACATGGGTGAAAGTAGCCATTAAGCCAAAAAATAAAATATATATTTTTTATTTTTTTCATTAAATTATTTATGATTTTTTTTTATTTTTTTCATTAAATTATTCATGATATTAACATGTATATGCTGTTTTTTTAAATAAAAAAATGCAATATAAGATTTTCATGTACCAAATTAGAGCTTAAATCGAGCTCAAGTTAGAGCTTGAACCGAGCTCGAGTTCGAGCTTCAATCGAGCTAAGTCTGAGAATGTTTCGAATTCAACTTTTTTTAACACGAGCTTCAATTTTTTAAATTCAACTTTTTTTGAACACGAGCTTCAATTCTTTAATTCAAGTTCTAATTGAACTTGACAATTTTAAGATCATGAGCTTTTGAGTCAAGTTGAGCTCAGCAATATTCGAACTTGTTTATAGACAAACTCATGTATATCAATAACCATTCAACACCGAGCAAGCACAATTGTACCTCTCATTGCAAGGACATAAAGATATGTAAACATGATATTTTTTTATAAAAGTTGAAGGTCTTATTAAAAACTCCTTTCGTATTCGTCCACATACTAACGAGTATGTTTTCGAACATTGGAATAAAGAAACGAGTACCTCATATTTCATTAAAAAAACACCCAATACATATGAAAATACGGAATACCCTCATACGGGGATAGACACCATTACAAAAACCAAAATCACCTAAAACTCTCACCTCCTCAACCATAAAGCCCCTAAGGCAATCACACTATTCCTAAGTTACACCTCTAACAAAAGAAAAAATCAACCCAACACCTAAGGAAATAATAGAACCGAAAAAACAACACTTGCAACCATAAAAACGAAATCAACCGCCTCTAAAGAGAACTCCACTGAAAGCACCATGTAACATCCTCAATACCGGGTTAGTGGTCAAATTGTAAAGTTTTAGAATTTGGTGAATAGAGTAGAACCATGGATTAGTTCAATGATTTATTTGGAAATAAATCATAAAAGTTGTTGGTAATTATTAAATGAAGTAAAGGGTAAAATGGTTAATTGACAAGGAAATATATTTTCTCCCCTTTATTAGGAGATTAACACGTGGGGGAGAGGAAGATGAAAACTATCTTCTTTTTCACTTGCTTTCTTCTTCTCCAACGTGCTCAAGCTAGGCAAAGGTGAGTTTCTTTATTTGTTGATTATTAGCTGAAATTTAAGGTTGAGTTTTGATTATTAGGTGATAATTAAGCATAAGAAGAGCTTAAATTATCTTGAAACAATAAGATGAAGAGAATAGAGGGGATTAAAGAAAAGAGAGGAATAAGTGAAATCTTGAAAGAGGGTTCTTTAATGAGGTTTTAGAGTGAATTTGACTTGTCATCAATCTAATTAACATGTATGAGGTATTAGAATTGGATTTGTAACATGTTAAAATTTGTGTATGATTCTTGAATTTTTTAAGGAGAATATGATATGGAGATTAAAGAAGTAATTATTGAGTAGAAATAAGGGCAAATATGTATATGTAAGTAAGGAATATGAAAGGGGATGAAATATGAAGCATTTGAGTTGAATTAAATGGATTTTCGGGCTTAAAATGCAAATTCTAGGCAAGGTGTATCGATGCACATTGAATGTGCATCGATGCACTCTTTAAAGAAGAAACATCGAATGCAAATGGTGCATCGATGCATCCCTTTAAAATGAAAACATCGAAGGTAATTTGTGTATCGATGCATGGGTAGTGTATCAATGCACATGTTAAAGAATGCATCGATGCACTATAGCATGCATCGATGCACTTCAAGGGGAAATTGAAATAGACATTTCTTCTGGTCTAAGAAATGATAGATTAGATTATAACAATGGGATACTGATATGTATCAATGTATAATTATGTAGATATCGAACACGAACAAGTTCCAGGTTGTGTATCAAGTTAAGATTCGATCGGAAGAGAGGAAATCATAAAGTGGATTGAAACTTAGTGAGGCCAAGGTGAGTGCACATTATTTAGTATATGATGTTAAATGGAAAATAAGACTTATGATAAGTCTATTTCCAATAGTAAAATGCATGAATTCATAGAGGTATGTGTTTGCTATGATTTATATATGTGCATAAGTATATGTGTTATTGATATGATTCTATGATCATAGGGTGTAAACTATGTGATAAGTGATAAATGACTATATGGAATTATATGAGAACAAGAGATGACAATGATTTACATGTCATGTGAAAACCAGAGAAGTGTTATAAGCAAAGTGACATATATGTGATGTGATATATGTTATGAGAAATGACCCATGTGACTAAGTGTGAATTGATATAAGCATGTGATATGAAGTTATGGGTATATGTGTTATATGTTACATGATATGACATGCAAGTTACATGAACAAATGAGAAATGATATAAGTCATATGAAACGATCTACGTGAATACATGCACTTGTGATACATGTAATATGATATGAGATATATGGTTACACATACATGTGGTATGTGACAGAAGAGAAATAACAAGTGATATGAAATGTTATAAATGATAATGCACATGTTATGTGATATGAGAGCTAGGGGTATAGTTGGTATGCCAAGAGTCGAGGGTTTACCTATGTCTTTCGAGACATATGGACAGTTTACCTAGGTTCTTCGGGACCTATGGACAGTTTACCTAGGTTCTTCGAGACCTATGGACAGTTGCCGAGGTTCTTTATGACCTCTGGATAGTTATCGGGGTCTTTGTGACCTCTGGATAGGTCATTCAGGACATTTATACGAGCTGTGGTGACAACATAGTGGTGCACAACCTCAATAGACTCACGTATCTACAGTTCTCACATATGTACCATGGGTTAATAAAGAGATAATATTAATAAACTGAATATGATGATATGTTTATTTCCTTATGAAATGTTATGTGTGGTATATGATGGTACAAATGGTAATTATAAGATTATATGATAAAAGGAATCAATTATAGTGATAAGAATGAAGATGATGATATAGTTGCTTGTGTGTTTGATTTACGATATATGTTTTACTAACATGATATATATATATATATATATATATATATATATATATATATATATGTTATATGGCATACGTGAGTACATATATATGTGAATGAGTATAATTGATTGATATGATGATATAATAATAAGTCTATCAGATATATAAAATGGACATAAAAGATCATAGGAACAAGAGATAAGAGATATGAATGATAATGACATATATGTATGTATGTATGTATTTGTTACATATAACAATATATGAGTTCTAAGAAATGATTACTAGTAAATGTTTATATTATATGTTTATTGCCTCACTAAGTCATAGACTTAGCGTGTGATTGTTTCACACGTAGGTTATAGAAGTGAGAAGAGTAAAGAGCAATGTGGATCAAGACAAGTCAGTTCTCCTTACCGAATGTCAGATTAGAAGAAAGATGAATAATATGTATGTTAACAACTAAAGTTTTAGTTGGCATGTATTCAAAATAATGTATTGTATAAGCTCTGAATAGTTTTGTAAAAGTTTTGAATAAGTTATATGTTATAAAAGTTTTAAATTATTCACTAATTTTGTACAAGAAAAAGTTTTGAAAAGTCAATGTGATACCTCGGACTCGGATCCGGGTCAGATACGGGTTGGGGGTGTTGCATTTAATGGTATCAGAGCTAAGTTTTAGCCGATTCTAGGCTTAAACCGAAGTTAAATGAGTTTTAAAAATGTGTACATTCCAACATAGAGTGAAAATTCATGATCTGATAGGGTAAGGAGGGTGTTGTCTTGTTAATAGAGTTAAATTGTTATGTTATATAAGATAAGTGAATATTTGAGAATGATTTAGGAGATATATATGTTATATGATATGAATTAGATAATAATATGCACACGTGATATGTGATAGAAGAAATAATATGAGCACATGAATATATGAGAGCTTCCAAAGTGAATCACAAGGCGATAGACCTGAAGGTAATAGCATTCACCTATCCTGGCCAGGCAGGGAGAAGAGCGAAAACCTCAAGTAATGCCTGTATAAGATTAGAGAATGTTTCATGATGTTGAATGAATGTATAGAAATAGTTAAAAGAGTTAAGAGCACCTGAGTTCAAGGGTGAATTCGAGAAAGGTTCTGTTGTTACAGACCTTTGAATAAATGATATGAAGATAATGTTAGATGGTTGTTATTTCTCCAAAGTGAAGCAGTTAAATTGGGAAGTTTCATTATTATGAGAGAAAGATAGAATATGATGGACAAATATCACCATAAGAACGTTAAAAGATCAAATGATGTGGTTAGAATTGTAGAAGAGTTTAACAATAAGTGCATCAGCGATACGTTTATAAAATGAATGAAATCAGAGTTATGGATTTGAAACAAAGAAATAGTATGGTGTATAAGCAAGAGTGTGGATGATAAGGGTTTGTACTCTAGAAGAAAGAGTTAGCGTTGGCTAACGAGATTACATGCTGAAAAATATGTTGATCATATGAATGAGATATAGTGAAGGAAATAACGATACTTATGGTTGAGGGAAAGTAAGGATTGAAAGAGAAGTATAAAGTAATATGAAAAGATCATGTGTATTAAAGTACAGACAAAGATTAAGAAATGATGAAAGGTAGGATGTATATGATTGGTTGACTAGGGTTTGTGCCCTAGATTGAACAAATGTTATTGACTAGATATTAGAGTAAAAGTGATAGAGTTATAAGATTGGAGGAAAAGATAGAGATGAGTATAGGTGATAAGACAAGAATATATGAATATGAAAGGAAATATATGATTTATGTATAAGGAGATTTCAATTTGGAACAAATAAAGGAATAATGGAATAAATGAAGGAAATATTAAGTAAAGGAACTAGCATGTGAACATTAGAAGATATGTTCTTACTGATATGTTCAGTGAAAATTTGAGGACGAATTTTCTTTAAAGGATGGGAGATTTGTAACATCCTCAATACCGGGTTAGTGATCAAATTGTAAAGTTTTAGAATTTGGTGACTAGAGTAGAACCATGGATTAGTTCAATGATTTATTTGGAAATAAATCATAAAAGTTGTTGGTAATTATTAAATGAAGTAAAGGGTAAAATGGTCAATTGACAAGGAAAGATATTTTTTCCCCTTTATTAGAATATTAACATGTGGGGGAGAGGAAGATGAAAACTCTCTTCTTCTTCACTTTCTTTCTTCTTCTCCAACGTGCTCAAGCTAGACAAAGGTGAGTTTCTTTATTTGTTGATTATTAGCTGAAATGTAAGGTTGAGTTTTGATTATTAGGTGATAATTAAGCATAAGAAGAGCTTAAATTATCTTGAAACAATAAGATGAAGAGAATAGAGGGGATTAAAGAAAAGAGATGAATAAGTGAAATCTTGAAAGAGGGTTCTTTAATGAGGTTTTAGAGTGAATTTGACTTGTCATCAATCTAATTAACATGTATGAAGTATTAGAATTGGATTTGTAACATGTTAAAATTTGGGTATGATTCTTGAATTTCTTAAGGAGAATAGGATATGGAGGTTAAAGAAGTGATTATTGAGTAGAAATGAGGGCAAATATGTATATGTAAGTAAGGAATATGAAAGGGGATGAAATATGAAGCATTTGAGTTGAATTAAATGGATTTCCGGGCTTAAAATGCAAATTATGGGCAAGATGTATCGATGCACATTCAATGTGCATCGATGCACTCTTTAAAGAAGAAACATCGAATGCAAATGGTGCATCGATGCATCCCTTTAAAATGAAAACATTGAAGGTAATTTGTGTATCTATGCATGGGTAGTGAATCGATGCACATGTTAAAGAATGCATCGATGCACTGTAGCATGCATCGATGCACTTCAAGGGGAAATTGAAATAGACATTTCTTCTGGTCTAAGAAATGATAGATTAGATTATAACAATGGGATACTAATATGTATCAATGTATAATTATGTAGATATCGAACACGAACAAGTTCCAGGTTGTGTATCAAGTTAAGATTCGATCGGAAGAGAGGAAATCATAAAGTGGATTGAAACTTAGTGAGGCCAAGGTGAGTGCAAATTATTTAGTATATGATGTTAAATGGAAAATAAGACTTATGATAAGTCTATTTCCAATAGTAAAATGCATGAATTCATAGAGGTATGTGTGTTTGCTATGATTTATATGTGTGCATGAGTATATGTTTTATTGATATGATTCTATGATCATAGGATGTAAACTATGTGATAAGTGATAAGTGACTATATGGAATTATATGAGAATAAGAGATGACAATGATTTACATGTCATATGAAAACCAGAGAAGTGTTATAAGCAAAGTGACATATATGTGATGTGATATATGTTATGAGAAATGACCCATGTGACTAAGTGTGAATTGATATAAGTATGTGATATGAAGTTATGGGTATATATGTTATATGTTACATGATATGACATGCGAGTTACATGAACAAATGAGAAATGATATAAGTCATATGAAACGATCTACGTGAATACATGCACTTGTGATACATGTGATATGATATGAGATATATGGTTACACATACATGTGGTATGTGACAGAAGAGAAATAACAAGTGATATGAAATGTTATAAATGATAATGTACATGTTATGTGATATGAGAACTAGGGGTATAGTTGGCATGCCAAGAGTCGAGGGTTTACCTATGTATTTCGAGACATATGGACAGTTTACCTAGGTTCTTCGGGACCTATGGACAGTTTACCTAGGTTCTTCGGGACCTATGGACAGTTTCTGAGGTTCTTTTATGACCTCTGGATAGTTACCGAGGTCTTTGTGACCTCTGGATAGGTCATTCGGGACATTTATACGAGCTGTGGTGACAACATAGTGGTGCACAACCTCAATAGACTCACGTATCTACAGTTCTCACATGTGTACCATGGGTTAATAAAGAGATAATATTAATAAACTGAATATGATGATATGTTTGTTTCCTTATGAAATGTTATGTGTGGTATATGATGGTACAAATGGTAATTATAAGATTATATGATAAAAGGAATCAATTATAGTGATAAGAATGAAGATGATGATATAGTTGCTTGTGTGTTTGATTTACGATAGTATATATGTTTTACCTAACATGATATATATATATATATATATATATATGTTATATGGCATACGTGAGTACATGTTAAGGTATATGTGAATGAGTATAATTGATTGATATGATGATATAATAATAAGTCTATCAGATATATAAAATGGACATAAAAGATCATAGGAACAGGAGATAAGAGATATGAATGATAATGACATATATGTATGTATGTATTTGTTACATATAACAATATATGAGTTCTAAGAAATGATTACTAGTAAATGTTTATATTATATGTTTGTTGCCTCACTAAGTCATAGACTTAGCGTGTGATTGTTTCACACGTAGGTTATAGAAGTGAGAAGAGTAAAGAGCAATGTGGATCAAGACAAGTCAGTTCTCCTTACCGAATGTCATATTAGAAGAAAGATGAATAATATGTATGTTAACAACTAAAGTTTTAGTTGGCATGTATTCAAAATAATGTATTGTATAAGCTCTGAATAGTTTTGTAAAAGTTTTGAATAAGTTATATGTTATAAAAGTTTTAAATTATTCACTAATTTTGTACAAGAAAAAGTTTTGAAAAGTCAATGTGATACCTCATAATCGGATCCGGGTCGGATACGGATTGGGGGTGTTACACACCATTACGAACCAAAGCCACAAAAAAATTCAGCTCCTAAAAAAATCATCAATGGAAACAAAACTACACTTCCTTCCTATCCAATCGAACTGTCCTTGCAACTTAAATAAAAACTCCTTTCTTTTGCTTGCATTTCTTTACCTTACGATTTCTTCTTAATTTCCCAGGGAAATGTGGCACTTTTGGAGAATCTTCCTGTAATTGAATTGCGATACTGGATAGACCATTAGAAGGAAAGAGACACATCATAAGAATATCTTCTGAGGCCTGGGGGCTATCTCCATCAGAAGGGTCAACTGATTTATGAACAATATGTTCCACGATATTTAAGTTTGAATGATCTAAATCCTTTGTTGAATGAAACCCTGAATCTGAACAAAGGAATAGAGACAACCCAAACCCAACACCGACAAACCCGCTTTTAATTAGATCATCTTCACCAAATTTATTACTCGAATTCTCAACACATTTGGCACTCTTCCGGAGTGAAACCTTTTCTAGACTGGCAGCTTTAATTGCAACATTTTCATTGGAGCGTTTTAAACCTGAGGAGAATACCGACATCCCTGATTGAGAATTGTCCGGTGAAGCCCCAAGAGAACAAACTTTTTAACGATGGTATATTCATTTTAGAACAAAATAAAAAAATTAATATTTATTTTATAATTTTTGAAATTTTATTGAAAAAATATTTTATTATAATTTAGTTATCATTTCTGAACTTTTTAATTAAAAAATAAGTTTTAAAATTTTACTTCTTCAAAGTCAATTATTAAAATCGACTCGACTGAACTTTATTCGTTCTCCTATTTTACTCATTGTACTTCAATTTTTCTAATTTGCTCATTGAACTTTACAAATTGAACCATTTTATTGACTCTGTCGTTAACTTTTTAATAATGTTATGACATTAGGGGTGAGAAAAAATCGACTCGACTCAAAAAACCATTTTTTCGACTCGATTCAATTAAAAAAAACTCGACTCGAATTTACTTCGAGTTGCAATTTCATAAACTCAACTCGAAAAAATTTCAAGTTCAAATCGAGTTGTAAAATGCAACTCGAATAACTCGAAATTTTTGGTAATTAATGGACTTATTTTCAAGTTTGAGTCGAGTCCTTGGACTTTGTATGATATATGTATATCTTATATGAAAAAATAAAGAAATATATTTGTATTATATATATGGTTATAGAAAGTTATTTAAATTAGAATAAAATAATATTATAAATATTTACAATTAAATTTAAACAGGAACTTGAAAAATCGACTCGACTCGAAAAAATTTCAAATCAAGTCCGAGTTGTAAAATAGAACTCGTCAACTCGAATAACTTGATTTTTTTTACTCGACTCAACTCGACCGAACGCTCACACTTAATGACATGACACAAGCATGAAAATGATGTCGTTTTGAAAAACTCAAATATACACCAAAATGACGTCGTTTCGAGTCTTATTTCCTCCCATTTTCTCTCTACTTTGCAAATAAAGTGGTTGTTTCATTGAAAAATGTCCCAAAATCAGTGAATCTCGACTGAAATGTTTCGGTTTACTCACTTTTATTCTCCAATTCGTGGATTTCTGAGCAAGTTTTGACAAAATGTAGGTCGGATTTGGACTCAAGGTGTCGAGGCGAAGCGACCCATGAAATTTGGGATCGAACGACCACCATCTACAACAGTCAAGGGTGATCGGCGGTGGCATCCAACCACCTTCTGTTTTTATTTTATAGTTGGGTGAGCAAAATATGAGAGAGAATAAAGTTCAATTAGGAACGATGTAATTCACCCTTTATATTTTCAATTATTTTATATCAAATAATAATAATAAATAAGACGTCATCATAATGTTAAAGAGAGAACATACGAGTGTGCAAAATGATTTAATCTGTAAAGTTCACTGAGTAAATTAGAAAAATTAAAAGTAGTGAGTAAAATAGAAGAAAAAAGTAAATTTCAGTGAGGAACAGTGTAATTTATCTATTTTTTAATTTTTTTTATTGGTAACATGAGTTTATTAGAAATATTAAATCATACACCTTATACTAATTGTGTGCCTCATTAAAAACCTCTCTAGACCTATGTGGAGGAAAAGAATACACACAACTAGACACAAACAATAACATTGCAAAAAGAACCAGTACACCATTAATCTCTCGCTTAAAAATAAAATCATACGACCTAACCCAGAAAAAAGAAGAACTGGAGACATTATGGATATGGGATGACATCCATGTAGGAAAATTCAACAAGCTTGAGGACACACAGCCACACGAATTCACCTCGATTTTGTTAATCAAACTCCTCAACTACTTAATTGTTGTCAATCAAATCATTAATTGTTAACGTGATAGTTAATATAATTAATATAATTATATTGATCATCATTACATATATTATCAATTTAATTATAATTAATAATTAAAAATCAATAAAAAATCATCTTATAAATTTTAATAACCGAAAGACTTAATTAAACAACGTCCGTTAATTAGATACCTATTAGTGAACTTTATCCTAAAAATCAAATTCAAATAAGTGTACGAGGAAGTAAGATGTAGTACGAGCTCTACGTGTGGGTAAAGCTAAGAACAGATGGCAAGGCGAGCAACATGCTACGCAGAACCTAAGCCATCAGCTTCCACAACAAGACAACGACAAAGACAACAGATCATCACTTTGTAGGTTCTTCGCGTCCACCCAACAGTTTCACGTGACCATCACCTCAACTTTCAGATCCATTTGGAGTTTACGCTATATGCTGTCTATTTATCTCTATCAATTTAATCTATAATATAATATTGGATAAACTACATATTTAATACATAAACTATCAGTTTTAATAATATCTAAATTTTTAATTTTTTTAAAATTGTACATAACGTTAAGTTTTCATTTTATTTTAGCACCAATCGTTAAAAACTTTACACGTTTAGTACTTAAACTATTAATTTTGGTATTTTTAGTACTTAAACTGTCAATTTTCCCCCAAAAAATTAATGTTAAATTTTGAAGGTGTCATTAAAATGAAACAAAAAACTAAAGTTGTTACCGACAGATACTAAAAAGAAACAAAAACTAAACTTTAAGTATAGTTTTGAAAAAATTAAAAGTTTAAATACTAAACCAGACCAAAATTAATAGTTTAAATACTAAAATGTAATTTATCCTATAATATATAATCTTATGTCAATTCAACATAAATAAGTTTTATAGATAATATTAAAACATTCAAAGTGTTATATCATTTACTTTTAAGTTTAATTAAAGAATAAACTATATAATCCTATTTTCCATTTTTTGTGAAATCATCGTATTCATTTGTTTGTTTCTAAAGTTGCTCGTATTCGGTTCGTTTTCGTTATATTTTAATATTTTATTTATTTAGGGTTGGCAAACATGTTTGATTATATATATATAAATCAAACAAAACCAACTAAATAAATCACAACAACAATAAATACAATCTTTAAATTCCAAATTTTATCATGTGTTTAATTAGTTCCTACATTCACCAATTTTTAAAATGTAAAAAAAAAAATTAACTTCTAAATGAGTCATTAAACGAGTTTCTATACGAACATAAATGAATAAGTCGATAAATGAGTTTTTGGATGGTTGTTCTTTGAGGTAGATGATTTTGTAGGTTTTCAGTGACACATTGAGCCACCTGCCCTACTTGATGTAGTGACGTGTAAGCCATTAACACCAATAAGCCATGCAAATTGAAGAGTGTCGAAAAAACCCTGACCTCCTCCTTCTATAAATACCCCAATCCCATCTACTCTCCTCATCACAAAATACTTACAAATGGCGAATAACCCTTCTTTGTTCTCTCTTTCACTTTCCCTCCTTCTGCTCTTCAATGGCTGCTTATCTCACCCCTGGTCGGAGCAGCAGTTCCGGTCCCAAAACGAGTGCCAAATCAATAGGCTCAACTCCATCGAGCCAACGTCCCGAATCCGATCGGAAGCCGGCACCACCGAGTGGTGGAACCCCAACAGCCAGCAGCTCAGTTGTGCTGGCGTGTCGGTTCTAAGGCAAAACGTTGAACCTAATGGCCTTGTCTTGCCTTCCTTCACCAATGCTCCTCAGCTTGTCTACATTGTCCAAGGTACTAAAAATTAACCTAAAAACCGACTCTAAAATTAGAGCAATCCGTCACTAGTGTGATTATCGTCGCTATAAATAATGTTTTACAGGAAGGGGTATTCAAGGCACTGTGATGCCTGGATGTGCTGAAACATTCCAGGAATCACAGCAAGGACAAGGGCAGGAAAGCCCTAGAAGATTCCAGGATCAGCACCAGAAGATCCGGCGGCTCCGCCAGGGCGACGTCATCGCATTGCCGGCAGGCGTCGTGCATTGGTTCTACAATGATGGCAATGACCGCCTTGTCACTGTCAACCTCCTTCACACTGCCAACAGCGCTAATCAGCTCGACCAGAATCCTAGAGTACATATATAAACTCTCTTTCACTCATTCATAGTATCAAAAATCGAAATTTCGAGTTTTTAACAGTTTTAACATTTTTTATGATCGATTTGTGTAATGTTGTAGAGATTCCATCTTGCTGGTAACCCAGAAGAGGAACAGAGAAGACTAAGGAGATTTGCACAGCAGCAGATGCAGGGAAGTAGAAGTGAGAAGGAGGAGATGGAAGAGGAAGAAGATGAAGAACAAGACAACCCCAGCCGGAGCCGGAGGGAGAGTCCCCGCCGCGAGCAGCAAAGCTCTTCCTGCAACAACCTTCTGTGCGCCTTCGACAGAGAGTTCTTGGCTCAAGCTTTCAACGTCGACACTAGCCTCATTAGGAAACTCCAAGAGGTCCGAGGAAACAAAGGCAGCATCATCAGACTCAAGGAAAGACTCGAAGTGGTTTCACCACCCAGAATGGAGGAGGAAGAGCGCGAAGAGCGCCGAGAAGAGGAAAGAAGCCGTGAACACCACCGCGGCGGAAGAGGCAACGGCCTTGAGGAAACATTCTGCGCCATGAGAGTGAAGGAGAACATCGCCGACCCTGAACGTGCCGACATTTTGAACCCTCAAGCCGGTCGTATCTCTACTCTCAACAGATACAACCTCCCCATCCTCCAAGCACTCGGCCTCAGCGCCGAGAGAGGCGTTCTCTACAACGTAAGCTATACAAAAATCTATTCACTTTCAAATTTCAATCAAATAATGAATCATATAACATTTAACACTGTATCTACTCTAAGCAGAGAGCTGGGACCGTTCCACAATGGTGCATCAATGCCCACAAGATACTCTACATGTTAAAAGGCCAAGCCAGAATCCAGGTGGTGAACCAAAACGGCGACACCGTCTTCGACGATAACCTTGAGCAAGGGCAGCTACTGACGGTGCCGCAAAACTTCGCCTTCATGAAACGAGCAGGCAGCGAAGGAGCCGAATGGGTTTCCTTCTTCACCAACTCCGAGGCCACCCACACCCCGATGGCTGGACAAGTCTCCGCCATCCGAGCACTCCCGGAGGAAGTCGTGGCGGCGTCGTATCAGATCTCGAGGGAAGATGCAAGGAAGGTCAAGTTTAACAACCAAGACACCTATTTCTTCACTTCTTCAAGGTCCGAGAGGAGGGACGAAGCTTAAAACCAAAGCCAATGTAATGCATGTCCCAATCATGTAGCTAACTTAAGTAGCAAGTAATAAAAGAGTGGTAGAGCTTTGTCCGCCATGGATTTTGTCGTCGATGAATAAATGGGAAGGGCCTTATAAGATTGCCTTCCATTTCATGTTATCTTGCAGAACATGTAACTACTTCAATATATGCAACTTTTTATGACCATTGATTTCTCTTGCTTTCTTTTTCTTTCTTTCCTATTTAATTTAGTTTTTTTATAACTATAAGGGCATTTTTACCCGACAATCACCCAAATATTATAAGTTAATATTATAATATTACCTGTCAGTTATTATCTAATTTATAATAAGATCTGTTTAGGTGGACACGTTTCCTGTTTCCTGAAGCACGTTTTTTAAAGAAAATGTTAACATGGCATCACGAAGATACGTTTCAAGTGGTGTTCCTTCTAGGGCTTAAAGGAATATTAAAAAAATATGTTTTAAAAAAATTGAAAATAAAACTATAGGATCTAATATCGTAATTTACTACATATTAATTCTATGAGTTTAAAATAAACCATTGATTTCTCTTGCTTTCTTTTTCTTTCTTTCTTATTTAATTTAGTTTTTTTTATAACTATAAGGGCATTTTTACCCGATAATCACCCAATTCTTTTTCTTTCTTTCTTATTTAATTTAGTTTTTTTATAACTATAAGGGCATTTTTACCCGATAATCACCCAAATATTATAATATTACTTGTAAGTTAATATTATAATACTACCTGTCAGTTATTATCTAATTTATAATAAGAACTGCTTAGGTGGACTGAGGGCACATTTCCTGTTTCCTGAAGCACGTTTTCTAAAGAAAATGTTAACATGGCATCACGAAGACACGTTTCAAGGGGTGTTCCTTCTAGGGGTTAAAAGAATATTAAAAAAATATGTTTTAAAAAAATTGAAAATAAAACTATAGGATCTAATATCGTAATTTACTACATATTAGTTCTATGAGTTTAAGAATATAACGGGTTAGTTTATATATGTATATTGAAGTGTTTAGGTTATATTTTTTTGACAATGTGAGATAAAAGCTAAAATGTGTATTCCTTAATTTTTTTATCTTTATATCAAATGAACAGGTTCATGAGGGAGGGAATAAGAAGACGTTGGGAGAGTTTATCATAAATGAAAGTAGCGGCACTGTTAAGCAAAGGAACAGGTTCATGAGGGAGGGAATAAGAAGACGTTGGGAGAGTTTGGGGAAGCGAAGCAATGGAAAAGAAGCTTGGTTTTGATAAGGGAGGGCGAAGGAAATGAGATGAAGGAAGCGAGAGGATTGGCGTTAGCCTGGGTTTCAGTCTCAACATTTTGGGTAAACGGCGGGATTGAAAAATGCTTGAAAGGGAAAAAAATGAAAAAAAGGTTAAAGGGCGCGACACTTAAAATTTGTAAACTTGCGGCGTTTGTAAACACAAACGCCACTATAGTACAAGTGTATAACGGCGTTTGAATAAAAACGCCACTAAAGTACGAGTCTTTAGCGGCGTTTGTATAAAAATGTCAATAAAGTACGAGTCTTTAGCAGCGTTTGTATAAAAATGCCACTAAATTACGAGTCTTTAGCGACGTTTGTAAACACAAACGCCACTATAGTACAAGTGTATAATGGCGTTTGAATAAAAATGCCACTAAAGTACGCGTCTTTAGCGGAGTTTGTATAAAAACGCCACTAAAGTATGAGTCTTTAGCGGCGTTTGGATAAAAACGCCACTAAAGTATGAGTCTTTAGCGGCGTTTGGATAAAAACGCCACTAAATTATGAGTCTTTAGCGGCGTTTGTGTTTACAAACGCCACTATAGTACATGTGTATAACGACGTTTGTATAAAAACACCACTAAAGTACAATTCTATAGCGGCGTTTGTATAAAAATGCCACTAAATTACGAATCTTTAGCGGCGTTTGTATAAAAACGCCACTAAAGTACTACTCTTTTGCGGCGTTTGTTGAAAAAACGCCACTATCGATGAACCTATTGCGGCGTTTTTATGCTAAAGTTACCATTTTGTGGCATTTGCTATGTAAACGCCGCTATATGTTTAAAATTAGTAGCGTTTACTCATAAAACGCCACTAAAAACGCCGCTGTAGAACAATTTTGATGTAGTGTATGTATTAGATATTATTGTCAATCCATTTAATCTTAATTAATAAAAAACCTTAATAATAAATATTAACCTAATGTAATTTAACAATAGTATATAAGTAGATTCATTAGATATATAGATAAAAATGTTAAAGGAATACACTTTTTAGCTTTTATCTCACATTATCAAGAAACATGACCTAAACACTCCAATATGTCTATATAAATTAACTCCTAAGCTCTTCAACTCATAGAATTAATATGTATTAAATTACAATGTTAGTCCCTATAGTTTTATTTTTTAATTTTTTAATTTTTTAAAGTAATTTTTAGGACGCTTTTAGAGAATTTGATGTAGCAAGAAAATCTTGGAAGGCGCACCTTTTGAAACGCGCCTTCCCATGTGGTGTCATGGCAACATTTTCTTGAAATACACGTTTCAGGAAACATGTCTTCGGTCCACCAAAATAAATGAGTGTTTCACGTAACGCGCCTTATTATAAAGGGTGCTAGATAGGTAAAATTTGAGAAAACAATGTCTAAAAGGTAATATTGTAATATTTGGGTATTTTTGGGTAAAATCATCAACTATCAAACGAGTAAAATTAATTTAATTTTAGTGTTATAAATACTTTTTTAATTTCATCTTATAATTTATTAAATTAACTGATAAAATATTAAAATAATATTATTAAACCAATTTTTAGTTTGTTAAATTAACTGATAATTAATTAGACGTTTTAGTATTTTAAGGGTTTTTAAATTCAAACTTTAAGTAGTTAAATATGATTGGCAGTTAAGCAGATTTGAATAATATAAAAAGTAAATTTGGTGAGGTATAAAAATGTCCTATGAAATTCAAATTTTATAAATATATAAATTATTGCATCTATTTAAAAATAAGTTTTTGAATACGAGTCAAACGATTTTGGTGATAAAAAAAATTATTGTTATTATAAGGTCTCGGGTTCAATATTATGTTAGAGGTACAAGTGCTAAATGTCAAATGATTAAAAATATTTTTAGAATACATACTATCAAATGGTTAATGGTTAAAAGTATTATGTGCCTTATAGCTACCCTAAATTAATAAAAAAATACAAGTTTTGTTAGGGTTATTTAAGAATATTTTACTCTTAAAGCTATCGATAATCGATTTTTTATTTTAAATAGTCGTTATTTTATTTGTTGAAATCGTTAAGTCTCTTAAAAAAAGCCATAAATAAGAAAATAAAATCCATCAAGAAAAGTAACTTTCAAAAGGTCATAATACTATCACTATCACAATCAAAAATAGATTTTCAAACGAATAAAATTGTGTCATATTCATTTAAACTTTTAATATTTTATTCATTTAATGTTCGCGAATATGTTTGATTATATATTCATAATTCAAACAAAATCAACTAAATAAATCCTATAACATTCAAAACAACAATAAAATACAATCTTTAAATTCCAAATTTCACCGTATAATTCAATCTCTATATTCTTTTTTTCTTTGTGTGGATAATTTCAAATTTTATTACCCAAAAGAAAGCATGAACACCTACTACAAAAGGAACACCAAGCTGTCAACCCTGTTGACATCAAACTAAACATCAAACAAATCTAAAATCCAAGTTATTTCCAGTATCAAAAACCTGAAAAATAATCATGTAAATAACAAAACCTTCAACATGATGAAAAGCAAGAGAACAAACTCTAAATAGGAGACTATTCAGTGAACCTTCTGTCCCCATGAATCCACACTCCTCAACAATTAAGCAGTCAAATCAATAACTCTATCAACCCAGTAGCAAAGGAAAAAGAAAATCAACAAATCCCCCAGTGAAGAAAAAGCTGCAAATTAACTCTATCAAGCTTGTTAATACAACAACCCTGCAATTTAGCACAAACAGTCATCCTAATGCATTCAAAAATCTCTTCAACTAAACGAGAGCATCCCTAAAGCACCTAAAATTCTGCTTTTCCTAAACAAAATATAGAAAACAAGTCCAAGCCAACTTCAAGATACAAACAAGCAAAGATTTCCTTTTGAAATTAACAATTGCCCAAGCCAAAACAATAACTCTATCAACCCAGCAGCAAAGGAAAAAGAAAATCAACAAATCCCCCAGTCAAGACAAAGCTGCAAATTAACTCTATCAAGCTTATTAATACAACAAACCCGCAATTTAGCACAAACAATCATCCTAATGCATTAAAAAATCTCTTTAACTAAACGAGAGCATCCCTAAAGCACCTAAAATTCCGCTTTTCCCAAACAAAATATAGAAAACAAGTCCAAGCCAACTTCATGAAACAGACAAGCAAAGACTTCCCTTTGAAATTAACAACTGCCCAAGCCAAAACTTTGTTCCAGCACAGTGAACTGCTAGGCAACCTACAAGTCTGTATAACTATATTCCAAACTCCACAAGCAAAAACACACTTATTGAACAAATGATCCCTGCTTTCTAACTCATCATCACAAATACCACAACTCACATCCGACTCCAATCTCATGCGAATGAGCTTGTCTTTAGTAGGCAACCTATTCAAAACAACCATCCAAGCAACAATTGACATTTTAGGAATATGCAAAGGGAACCAGAGAAGACCTTCCCACAGAACTTTCTCATTCCTATCTTTAATTCTCTCATAAACCCAACTGCTTTTCACCACATCTCAAGCCTCCACATTAGCTAACAGACCAACCGCCTTATTCCTAAGCTTAAGAAGCTTTCTTAATATCCAGTTAAGCTAAGGCTTGTAACTAACATCACAAAAACCAACCCCTTTCAAAACATACTATTTGACCCATGCCACCTAAAAGGAACCAACACTAGCTAAAATATTCTTAGTCAGAAGAAAACATCAAACCTTATTCCAACAACGTAAGCTCTTCAAGCCTAAACCCCCTCATACTCTAACCAACACATTTGCTGCCAATTAACCTTAGCTCCCCTAGTTGGCAAGTCATCACCCTTCAAAAAAAACCTCATACAAAGCTACTCAACCTGTCGAATTACCTTATTTGGCAAAACCAACTGCCTACAACAAAAACTAGAAATACTAAACAAAACAAACTAGATAAGTTGTAACCTACCACCATAACTCAATTTCCTCTTAGACCACAACCCCAGCTTGTTTTTAATCTTTTCAATCAAAGGAAAACAGTCTTTTGCAGTTAATTTCCTAGTAACTAAAGGCACTCCAAGGTACCTAACAGGAAACTTTCCCAACTTAAAACCAGTGGCAGCCTGCACTCTACACAAAACATGCTCCTGCACCCCACAAGCAAATAACTCAAACTTTCCCACATTAAGCTACAATCCAAGCATTTCATAAAATAATAAAAGAACCCTAAAAACCCCCCAAAACTGAATTCCCAGTTCTATGACAAAAAATAAGCAAGTCTTCAGCAAAACTAAGATGTGTAAGAGAGAATCTCTTACACTTAGGATGAAAACGAAATAAACCATCATTAGCAGCAACATTTAACAAATGGGAAAGCACGTTCATGTCCATAACAAAAAGGTAAGGGGATAACGGGTCACCCTGTCTTATCCCCTTCTCCCATTAAAATAACACACTAAACTCCAATTAAAAGCAATAAAAAACGAGCACCAGTAACACAAGCTTTGATCCAACCCCTAAACACCTCAGGCAACCCCAGAGAATCAAGTATTTTCATAAGAAAATCCCAACTAACAGAATCAAAAGCCTTCCTTAAATCAATTTTAACAGCACACCTAGGAGAAAGAGAACTACGAGAATAACCCCTAATAACCTCTTGAGTTAACAAAGTATTATCAACAATGTTACGCCCCTTAATAAAAGCATATTGATTTGGTAAAATCATATCTGAAAATAAATTGCCAAACGATTCACAAGAATACCAGTAAAAGTTTTATACACTACTGAGCAACAAGAAATATGGTGAAAATCCCTAGCCATACTCACATTAGGAGACTTAGGAACCAACACAATTGTTGTAGCATTAAAAGTAGGAAGAAAAGACCCATACTGGAAAAAACTCCCTAATAACAGCAAGAAAATCATCATTCATAATATCCCAAACCACCTTGAAAAAAATAGTGTACCCATCAGGCCTTGGGCTTTTCTGGTTCCCCTGCTTAAACAACAATGACTTAATTTCCTTAGTAGAAACCTCTGTCAATAAAACATCAGCAGTCCCCAGAGGTAACTCATAATCCAACAAATCCTTAAGAAGCTCCATTGAACAACCTTTGACCACTGCATTCTCAACACCAATAAGCTCAGTATAAAAGCGCACCATCTTAGCAGAAATGCCTCAAAAGTATCCAACCGAATACCACTTCAGTATATAGCAATCTGATAGTATTTTTCTTTATCTTCCCCAACACAGTAGAGTGAAAAAAATTAGTACTTCTACCCCCCTCCCGAATCCAGTGAACTTTAGCTTCCTGCTTATAAAACGAAGCTTCAGCCACCTCCAAGTCACGAAGCTCTTCTTGAATAATCCGCTCATCCACCAAATTACTCCCAACATACAAAAGATTCAAAAGTTACATCTGCTCAAGATGATCTCTCTTAGCCTTAACCCTCCTAGAGATATCAGGAAAAAATCTGTTAAGCTCCTTAAGCCGCGGCTTGAGTCTTTTCAATTTAACAAGCAACCAGTGCATAACACTACCAGTCACTTCAAGCTGCCAAGACTCATTCAAAATATCCTTAAACTCACTGTGGACAATCCAACAATTAAAAAATTTAAAAGGCTTAGGCCTATCAACCTATTTCTCTTTAGAAAAATGAAACCATAGCATAATAGTGATCAGACACCCCATGAGCCTTGAACTCAACAAAAGAATCAGGAAAATCTTCAAGCCACCGAGTATTAATTAACACTCTATCAAGATTTCGAGCCAAATAATTCACCTCCTACCTATTAGACCAAGTAAACAGAGGCCCCACAAAATGATGATGTATTAAAACCAAAGAATTCATACAACCCCGAAAAGCTTTCATATAAGCAAAGTCATAAGATCTTATCATATCAAAATCAGAGTTTTCCTCTACACTAGCAATGACATTAAAATCCCCTCCAATCAACCAATAAGACAACCCCACCATGCTCTCCAACTGCCTCCAAAGATTTCGTCTATCATTCCCATTATTACATCCATAAACATCAGTTATAACACACATATGCCCACAAACCTCACCAACAATAGACAAAGACTGATAAAAAACTTTTCAAACAGCAAAATACTAAACTTTTCCTCCAAAAAAACCCACAGTCTCACATTCTCAATACTCTTATGATTGGAATAACACTCCCAATCCACATAAAAAAAGCAATCAATCTATCAACATTAACAACCTTCACACGGGTCTCCATAAGACAAACAACATCCACATTATATTTACCAAGCCTTGAAAAAATTCAAGATTGCTTTAAGGGATTATTAAAACCCCTGACATTCCAAAAGCAAACTATCATTGAGCAAGGATAAAGACTTAATCCCCTACAACAACTCCCACAACAGAATTACAACAACACCCATGGAAGCAACTCTAGGCTTCCTAGCACCCTCCATACCAGCAGTTGTCACCAACAACTCAAAACAATTCGAAGAACCAACAATTTTATTTTTATCTTTACCCCTCCCTTTGGCTTTCTTCTTCGCTCGAAGAAGCTTGCAAAACAGAAAAATCTTTCTCACCCTTATCAGCAGCCAATATTGCATTAGACTCACAAAGAGCATTAGTTTCTTCAACTAAATTAACAACCAATTCCTCCACCAGAGAACTAACCCAATGCTCCAGCCCCTCACCAATATCAAGAACAAGTTCCTGCAATGCCTCAACACCTCCCACAACAGTAGCTTCAACACACTAAGCTAAAACAACACCTTTCTTCCTCCAAACCTATGCCACAACGCGAAGCATATTTTTAAACCACATTATATCCCTTCTCACTATTCCCAAAGACATTACACATTCTACAACAATAAGGTAACCAGGGAACCACAACACGAATCAAAATGGCTAACCCATCCTTCACCACTACATCCACATATTTAGGAATCTGATCATTCACCCCTATTTCAATGCAAATCTTAGCATATTCCAATCTCGTTTTAGATGCAATAACAGAATCCATAGAGAGAGGAATACCTAACGCACTCGCTATGTAAGTTAACCCAGTTCGCGAATAAAGCTCCAATGGCACGTTATAAAGTTGGACCCAAACAGGGATTATAGATAAATAGAAATCTAAACACTTCATGCTTAGCTGCCACTTCCTTAAAACCAATGACTTATTTTGAATATACCACAGTCCATTCTCTAAAACCCAGTCACGGGAAGATTAAGAAGTAAACGAAAAAACGTAAAAATTAGTACCCGCTCCATCAAAGCCTTCTTCCATAAATTATCCACAATCCTCTGTATATAAGCAAAATTATGCACATCCCCAAGGAATTGCCCCACCAAAGACAACTTCCAAGGAATTGTCCCACCAAAGACAACTTCCATTCTGAAATACCATCATCAAAAACCTCATAGGGAGGCTAAACAATCGGAATCCCATCCCGAACCACCGGAGGAAAGAACTCCAAAGCCTGCCCAGCAGTACCCCCAAAAAGCTTCCTTCAATATAGCGTACCAACACTCATAATGAAAAGAAGATCATAAAAGGTAACAAGCAGAAGAAAACCAATAGAAAACCACCAGAAACGCATTGGAAAACTCAGATCCCATTAGCCCTACTAACATGCACCCAAAGAAAACTGTAAATGTGTGCCATTCAAATTTTTAAAAATGACATTCCCTAATAACTCCCACAAAGGTTATTATAGTCTCTACATTCGTTAATGTTTAAAATGTAAAAAGAAACGAGCTTATAAATGAGCCATGATAAAAAATGGGTCTAAAATGACAAAAGAATTGAATGAATAAGAAAATTATGGATTAAATCACAAAACTGATAAAATAGGCAGCAAAAATTTTTATTTTTCAAGTGATACAAAATTTTCAAACTTCAACTCGATTTGAACTCGAAAACTGATTCAATAATTCAAATTAATTGGAATAACTTGATTCGAATAACTCAAAATTTTAAAAGATAATTTTTCAAGTTGAGTCAAATTTTACTCCTTCCTACTAATACAATCAATTTTCATTAGTAATTAAATAAAATCAAAAACTAAATAAATTAGTTTAAAAATATTTAATAAATTAAATAATATTCGATGATGATAATATAGGCCCAATTAGCGTGGTTGAGTAATAAACCCAAAGTGTAAATGTTAGCTATACAAAGCTTCTAATTTCTTCTCCTTCTTCCCCAAATCTCTCTCCCCTTTGTTCACTTAAGTATTTGCTCGAGTTTGGGTTCTCGAAAATGCTTGCTCGGCTCGCGTCCCAACGTTTTCTCGAGATCCATCAAGCTTTCCGTCAATCTCCTCAGTTATTCATTCCCCTTTGTTTCTTTCTCGTCATTTCCGTCATTTTCTGCTCATCCAAACACCTCCTCGATAGGGATGGAAACGGGCCGGGTTCGGGCCGGGTATTGGTCCCCCGTCCCCGTTTAAAAAACCGGTACCCGTCCCCGTTTAAAAACCGCGAAGATTTAAACGGGGATCCCCATCGGGTAATCGGGAAAAATCGCGGGGAAACGGGTATCCCCCGTTTAGCATAAACGTTTATTTAAACGGGTATCGGTAGAGTTGTCCATTCGATTAATGTGGTGGTCGAACCGACCGAACTACCATTAACTGAATTAACCAATTTTTTTTAACCGTTAATAGAACCAATTTTTTTTTCGAAAATATTAACCGAACCGAATAAATTTCGGTTAATTCGATTAATTTTTGAATTAACCGAAATTTTTTAGAATTTTCGAATTTAATACTAGAGAGCAGCTGTTGTTCCATTTGCTAGGGAAGAACGTGATGTTGGTATAGGTCCCGAGGCTGATTTTAATATGGCTAATTCACATGCTTCGCTTTGTTAGAGGAACGTTAAAGTTTGTGTAATGGAGACAGTTTGTATGAAATTATTGGAATGCGAGGTGAAAATGAGGATTGCTGTCGAAGAGACGAAGACAATATGCAAGTTGCATTGATTTTAAATTATGCTGGACATAATTTCCAGCTTGCCAATGTTAGTGGTAGGCTTCAGGTGTGTAATGGTGTACTGGACGAGGACCCTGCAACAAGTACACGTTTGTTGGAAGTGGCATAATACTAGTAAACCAACCAGACTTTTCCCATTTAACTAGACAATATTTGTTTATTAAAAGATATTAAAGGTTCACACATGATTGCAAACAAGAAATGTAAGCACTATTTTCACTATTAAAAGAAAAAAAAAGAATATTATGATACAGCGAAAATTGAGGTAAATTTTAGAAATTGAAGCGGGGACGATGTTTTAAAGTTGGGCAATATGGGATGAAAAAAATAATAAAAAAATATTTAAGGGTTAATTTAAAATATGTTATTAATATTATATATAAAAAAATAATTATTTTTAATATTTATCGGGTCAGGTAATCGGGGTGGGTAATCGGACTAGGGATTACCAAACCCGTCCCCATCCCCGTTTAACATAAACGAGTTTTCCCTATCCCGTCCCGTCCCCGTTTATCATCTCCGAACCCGTCCCGTTAAATTCAATTTTCAATTTTATCGAGTTCGAGTTTTTTTACCATTCCTACTCCTCGATCTCATTTCTCTGTTCCTTAGGCATATCGATCTTTCTCCACTGCCTTGAACTATGTAAGTTCCAATCTTTCCACATTACAATGCCGATTTTTAGGGGATTTTCCTTTACGGGAATAAATAGCTGATTGAATGAATTTGGGGTCCTCCCCTGCAGCATCTTGATACCCCAGATAACAATCCCGACCTTCCATGGGAATTTTCCGAGTCGAACAAAGCAAAGGTCAGTTCAAATGAAATGTTTGCAATTGGAGTTATGGGTTATGTTTTCTCCATCATTGTAGATTGCAAAACTTTTGATTTTGAAGGTATTAGTAGATTGTGGATTTTGGGATTGGGTAAAAATTTGAGGAGCTCTAACGATATCCAATAAGTTTAAGATATTGAGATAAAGGATGTTCATTTCGCTTTCATTACTTATATGAACTTAAGGATTCGCTTGTTACTATGGTTGCTTAAAAGCTTGTTTGTTCTAAGCTATGCTACTTCTACTCTTCATTTTTGTTGAAGCATCCTTGCCCGATATTTGTGTCCAACATATAATAAGGATATTACCTTCCAAGGATCTTTTAAATACTTGGAAAAATATTAGAAAATAAATTAACTTTATCATTTCCGTCGGAGTCGGAGTCGTAGTATCATGGATTTGAAGAATTCTATGAGAGTAGAATACATATTTTTTCTCTCTTGTTACATCAATCTCTTTTGAATTGTGTGGAAGTTGAATTAGATTTAAATTTACTTTAGGTATTTTAAGTTGCTTAGTAATTTTATAACATTTTTAAAATCCAAATTTGATTATGGTCTTAATCCAAACTTGTTATGTAGGTCAAGGAGATATTGTCTCACTATCCATCCAACTACAAGCAATCTGCAGTTATTCCTTTGCTTGATCTTGCTCAGCAGCAGCATGGAGGATGGCTTCCCGTTTCAGCAATGCACGCTGTATGTGGCACGAATAATGTTAAATAAATTTGATTGCATGTGTCAATACTCTCTGGTTTGTACGCTTACACTTTTAGAAAGTCTGTGATATTTAGTTAATATGAGGAATTAGACCTATAACTCTTTTGGACTTGAAAACTTACCACTTTTGGAGGCGAAGTTCAGTATTTTTTTGGCTTATTATTAAATTTTTTCCATTTTATTTGATTTCTGTTTTGCAATTAATATGCTTTCTTTGTGCCAAAATGCATTACAAACTTGCACTTCATGAAACATGTATGGTTTTAACCTTTAATGCTAAATATAATAGAAAAGGATTGCTTTTAGATTAATATTTGTCCTAGTGAAAGCTGTTTTTGATGACTTGAATAAAAATTTCCCAAATCATATTTATTATATTTTCAACAATTTCCAGGTCTGATCAATTACTAACATTTTTTATGTTCTCTGTTTCCTTTTTTCATATTTGGTAGCATTTATGCATGTCCTATATTGCTGGTGAATTTGAGCAAGTAGATCACAAATTTCATACAACTGCCTGCTGACCTGATACTAATATCCAGAAAAAGGATTACTGGGGGCAAGTTGCTTAAGCTTGTTCTACAACTTTACCACTCTACTTTTGCTGCACCACTCAAAGCAAAAGGGGAATTACATGTTAGTACTGGACTAGTAGTGCTTGATCTCATGTTAATATACAATGTGATGTGACCGAAAATTCAAGTCGATGAATGTATAGGTCATGTATAGAAAGGAAAAGTTGATATAACTTTAGGGGTACAAAGCAGGATGATTACATCTAGAATTATTTGAGCTGAGGCTCAATTTGATTGTTAGACTGAATACATAATTGTATCATTGCAATATTTGTCTTTTCAATAGCTAGTTTTCCTCTATCTGAAATTGTGAAAGAGTGATATTTGGCTAGATCTTTTAAATACTGAAACAGTGCCTGTGTAAGCACATTTTTAGATCACCTAGTATTACATGGACATTACTTAATCATGCATCACTGAGTTATTAAGTTTCTGCTTGAAATGTAACACTGGTAGTGGTATGCCCGAATAGAGCATTCGTTTTTTTCCCCCTGTGGCTAAGGTGCAGTTCTTTTCTTAATGGAAAAGCTAAATGAATTATATTCTGAATCAAACATGTAATTTGGTTGCGCAGGTTGCAAAGGTTATAGAAGTTGCACCTATTCGTGTATACGAGGTTGCAACATTTTATTCAATGTTCAATCGGTCAAAGGTCAGAACTATGTCTTTATTTGGCACCTTGAAGCCTCTTTAAGGTACCATCAATGAACAAAGTTACAGTGCCTAGAGTTTGTTCAATTGTTCTCAGGTCGGGAAATATCATCTATTGGTTTGTGGCATTCATCTTTTGATTTTAAGACAACTCAAGTTTTTCTTAAGCGTAAGTATCACCTAAGGATCAAAACCCATACTTAAAATCAACAAACAACCAAGTAATCAGAAACTCACCTTTGCTCCCATGATTCACGGTGGAGAAGAATAAAGCAAGAAGAAGAAGAAGATAACTCTCCCCCCACGTGATTCATTCTTATCAATAGGGAAAATATATTTCTTGTCAAATGACCATTTTTCTCGTTAATTCATTTGATAATTACTAACAACTTTCAGGAAATATTTCCAAATAAATCATTGAACTATTCATCTATTCCACTTTAAATCACCAAATTCTAAAACTTTACAATTTAATTACTAACCATATATTGTTGATGTTACAGCACGTGAGCATTTCCCGCTCGTATATGCATATGTCAGTATGCTATAGAGAGATTAAAAAAAGATGATCCCGACTATAATATGTTATTTTGTTGAGTTTTTCGACCATTAAAAATTATAAAATAGTCACTCGACTATTCATTTCAAACTCGTCATTTTTCGTTAAAAAATTGATGTTCCTCTGAGCTGAAATATGATAGTTGTTTGAGATTATAGGATTTTATTTTGTCATATCTTAGTTAGCAGGTTAAATCCATCTCAGATTGCAACCTATTTTTTAATGGAAAAGACGAGTTTTAAATATGTGAATAGTTAGATGATCATTTTATAATTTTTAATAATCAAGAGACTTAACAAAGCTACGACGTAAGACTCATTTTATAACTTTTAATAATCGAAATACTCAACAAAGTAACACTCTATAACGAGTGATCATTTATTTACTTTACCATAATTTTAAATATATATACCACATTCTTCTTGGATCGAATAATATGCACAATCAAATTTTGATTTATATAATATATAATATAAAAATAATTAAATAAAAAAAACAACATCATAGTTCAAATTGTAAGGGTCCAAAATCCATAATTTTATTAAGGGTAAATTACACCAATCATCATTGAAATTTTTTCTCTCTCATATTTCATTCATTGTGCTTTAAATCCATTCAATTTCCTCATTAAACATAATTAGCATTTTTGGTCACTCAGTAATTTTCTCACTAAACGATGTTATAAATGAGCTGTTATATAGATGCAAAATGACGTTGTTTTGGTGAAAATTTTGTTTTTCTAAAATGAAAAATGGTTGATTGGCCAAAAATGCTAATTATGTTAACTTTATTGAAGAAATTGAACGAATTTAAGTAAAGTGAGTGAAATAAGAGATAGAATAAAGTTCAGTGACGATGAATGTAATTTACTCTTTTATTAAAGGAAAAGGTCAAGAACGAAGGATTAAACGTGGAAAACGACATTTATATATAGAATTTTTTATAGTGACAGTGACGATGGAGATGGTAGAATTGGACAGCTTCACTTTCTGTTGTTCACAAATGTCAAGGCGCTGTCCCTTTCTCTCTCCCACACACTCAATCCCACCAAACCCACCCAACTTCAAAGGTCAAATAACATCTGCCGAGACGAAACAGGACAATGATGTTCCGAAACGCCGTCGCCTTAGCTCCGACAATCATGATGCTGTCGTTGTCTTCGCCCAAGGGCTTCGTGATCGGGCCCGACGACCTCCCTTTCGGATCCGTTGAGTGGTTTTTCTACGCCGGATTGTCGTGCTTGTTGGTGCTCTTCGCCGGTATAATGTCCGGTCTCACCTTGGGCTTTATGTCTCTCAGCCTCGTCGACCTCGAGATTCTGCAGAGAAGCGGCACCGTCATCGAGAAGCAGCAAGCTTGTAAGTGTTCTCTCTTTTGCTTTCTTTATCGGTCAACGATGACACTTCCCACTGATTTAAGTTACTACTTGGAATGGTCCTTTACGGTACGACTCATTAGCTAAACTAAGATGGTGACGATTCATAGAGACAGGGATGGTTTGAGGGAGGTGGTTGAGGGTAGTCCTGGGAAAGTTTCAAATTATCATATATTTTAGATGTTGTCTCTAGAATTTTGTATGTTCGTTTCCACCTTAAAATTTTAAAAATTTGATCCTTAGCATAAAATCCTGCGTGTCACATATGAGTTATTTGAGTGTTTAAAACTTCTTGAGCAAGATAAATTTGAGTAGCTAATACTTGTTCAAAGATTCTTGAATTCGAGTTTGAACACAAATTATCAAGCTTAGGTGAGTGTAAGAATTGAGTTTATTGGTTTATATTAGGTAAACGTGTTTAGTGAAGCAAGTTTTATTAGCTCAATCTTTTACCTTGAATCAAGCTCAATTTTTCAAAAATGAAACTTGATCAAGCTTGGAGTGAATTATAGTTTAGGTTTCCAAGCTTCGGGTCGGCTCAATTACGCCCGTGGTTTCGAATTTTGAGTGTTCAAAGCTTCTTGAGCAAGATAAATTTTAGTATCTCATCCTTGTTCAAAGCTTCTTGAATTCGAGTTTGAACACAAATTATCAAGAGTTTATTTATTTATATTAGGTGAACGTGTTTAACTTGAATCAAGCTCCAATTTTCGAAAGTGAAGCTTAATCAAGCTTGGATTGAATTTGTGTCTAGGTTTTCGAGCTTCGGGTTGGCTCGATTACACACTTAGTTTCGATTTTTTAGTTCTCAAGATCTATCTATTTCACGTCTGTGCAGCTGCTATCTTACCAGTTGTTATAAAACAGCATCAACTTCTTGTAACTTTGCTTCTATGTAATGCTGCAGCAATGGAGGTGAACAATTCATCTGTTTTTCTTTACTTGATTGATAGATTATAAAGCATTTTTCCATATCCTTAATCTTTCGATTTTGTGTTTTTGCAGGCCCTTCCTATATCCCTTGATAAAATTTTTCACCCCTTTGTTGCAGTGTTGCTGTCTGTTACTTTTGTTCTGGCCTTCGGAGAGGTATTACTTCTTTTTATTGCTTCATTTTCCGCGTGCTTATGCCCGATGTTGGCTGTTCTTGTATCTGAGCATCCGATACATACTGTATCTTTGAAGGGTCATTTCTGCAGTCATATTAGACATGGATACTTTTAGAAAAATGAAGAGTTAGACCCTTTGTAAAGCCTGGAAAACTTGAACATGCTTGTTTCTGATACATATTCGTATTTTATAATAGCGCTGGAGTCCAAGTAAAATAACTTAGGCATGGAGAACAAGATGTATTAATTTTATACCCATTTTGAATCAGATTATTCCACAAGCAGTATGCTCAAGATATGGACTCTCTGTTGGTGCAAATTTCGTGTGGCTCGTGCGGATTCTGATGATCATCTGTTATCCAATTGCTTACCCTATTGGAAAGGTAATATATATGATATTTCTTGAAAACTGTAATTTTCTTAGATATTAAATAATGTTTTAGATTTTAACTTGGCAATAGTAGACACGAAATGAAAAAAAAAAGTATGACATGAATGGTGAAATATGAACACGATTATAACGCAAGAAAAATATATGAATACGACATGGATACATGAATTTTTATGGTTAACAAGTAAACGCCATGTGTCATTGGGTAGTGCTTTGTTTCTTTCCTGAGGTTGCTTGAATTATATATTGCTTCCATGGACATGGTTTTTAGGTTCTGGATGCTGTACTTGGCCATAGTGATGTTTTGTTTAGACGAGCGCAGATAAAAGCACTTGTTTCGATCCACAGCCAAGAGGTAATGAGTTGAACTAGACATGATAGTTTTTCTTAAAACAAGTTTAATAGTATGTTACTCCGGCTCGGGTGTGAGTGTTGGATATGGATGTATGTCCAACTTGAGTATGTTCAGTTTTTTCTAAGCTTTTCTATGTATTCAGAGGGTCTTTGGAGGATCGTATCTCGTGCCTATGTCTGAATATGTGTTGACATGAGTACTTAAAGAAAAAGGAATAGTTGAAGCAACACGGGTTTGTGTTTGTTTCATATGAATTTTCACTAACTTGTCATTGATTTTGTTCTTAAATAGGCCGGCAAGGGCGGTGAACTAACACATGATGAGACGACCATCATTAGTGGTGCACTCGATTTAACTGAGAAGGTAAATGCATTTGTCAGTTAGACCACTTGAATGTAAGTATCACTATCGGATACATGTGTTTAATATGTGTATATTTACGCAAATTTCGAACATGAATACTTACAAGAAAATGAAAAGCAAATTGAAATGGCATTACTATTTACATCTGCGTGTTAATAGAAACTTCGAGTTTTTAGACGTTTCATTTGATGGAGTATGGATATTGTTCTCAGACAATAGATGATTAACAAACATACTCATATCTGCATCATAGCAACTATGTTACTCGGACTTGTGTGTGAGTTTCGCATCCCAATATGCGTCCAGCATCGGTGTCGTCAAATATTTCTACAGGTTTTTTATGTTTTGGAGGATCATATTCTCATACTCATGTCTGGGTATGTGTGGAACAAAAGTACTTCAGAAAAATGAAGAGCCAAAACAACATAGGAAATCAAACGCGTTAAACTTAACCAGTATCAATTGTAAAACAGTCATATGTATATTATTATAGTTTAATCTTTTTACTTTTACTACTTTTACATGCATACATATGTACATATTATGTTGTCCCGGTCCTTAATTTTTCTTGAAGTACCCATGTTCAACTCTTATGTCCGACAACGAGTATATGAGGATGTGACCTTCAAGATCATCCAAGTACATGAAAAGACTTGAAAAAATCTGGTGACACTCGTCTTAGACACGTTCTTATGTCAAACATTCACACACCCGACACCGAGTAATACAACATGAATTAGTTTCACTTCGTTTTTTTTCACTTAGGGATAACGCAGAACCTGATGAGAGTTCATTGTACTGTCCTTTGTGATTGAATCCTGATGCTTGTTAGAACATGCAGACTGCAGAGGAGGCTATGACACCAATCGAATCAACATTTTCCTTGGATGTCAATTCGAAATTGGATTGGTGAGTTTCAGCTAGATGGTGTTCATTTTTGTTGCCACGCATTTTTTTTGTTGCTCAGGTTCTTCATTTTGCTCAAAGTACGGTGTCCACAATTGCATCTGATACATTTTCGGACACGGGTATTTGGGTGTTATGCACCAAGAGCCCTGAATCTGTGTAACATTAATCATTAGTTTTTTTTTGAAGTACTTGAGTTTGATACCAGCACAGTGAGTTTAGGGATATGACCTTTTTTTGGTGCAGGGAAGCAGTTGGAAAAATTCTTGCACATGGTCACAGTCGTATCCCCGTCTACGTCGGGAATCCGAGAAACATCATTGGATTGTTATTGGTGTGTTGGATAACACATTGAATTTCTTATGATTTTCTTTATGTTGAATATTTCTTGTTGTAGGTTGCTGATTCAATGTGGAACTATTTTCCTCTTCTTCAATTCTAACAAATATTCTCCTTTGTTTTCGAGATTTAGGTTAAAAGTCTTCTCACTATACGAGCTGAGACGGAGACTCCGGTCAGTGCCGTTTCAATCCGGAGGATTCCTAGGTATAAATATAATCTCCCCAGTGTTTTTAACTTTTCTTTGGCTAAAATTATTAAAAAGAAGACATGATTTCTTAATCAGGGTTCCATCAGACATGCCATTGTATGATATCCTCAATGAATTTCAAAAGGGAAGCAGTCATATGGCAGCTGTAGTGAAGGTTAAAGAAAAGACCAAAGACCGTCAATTCGTTGATGACGGAGAGAAATTCGATAAGCATAGAGTTGCCAATGGAGATTCTCAACTGACCGATCATTTGTTGACCAAATATGACACCGTATCAGATTGCGTTATAGTCGATGTTGATAAATCTTTGATTGTCACAAAAACTACTCGACCGAAGAGTACTTTGCAAGGCTTTTTGGAGGATACTGAGGATGGGGAAGTAATTGGTATCATTACCTTAGAAGATGTATTTGAAGAACTTCTCCAAGTATGTGTTGTGTTTTGTCATGGAATTTCCATATTGTTTATCTTCAATATGTTATGCATTTGATGATTTCTTTCTGTGTCGTAGGAGGAAATCTTAGATGAGACTGATGTATACGTTGACGTGCATAAAAGGTACGATGCTATTCGAGTTTCATATGTTTTCCATTTGCTGTCACTTTCCGTTTGGGTAATCATGTCATCGATCATGAAACAATCTTTTCAAGGATACGAGTAGCTGCTGCTGCTGCTGCTGTTGCCCGCGCTCCGTCAGATCGTAGATTGATTGACCAAAAGCCTTCGGTAAGTACACAATGTTTGTTTCCTAATACCGTGTTTCCCTTACGTCATTCGATCATTAGCAGTGTTACAAACTAAAGCCAGCATATTGTGGTGATATCCTCGTAACTATGTTGAAATACGTGTATGTGTCAAACACGAATACTTCAAGAAAAATAAAGAGTCGGATCAATGAAAAACTTACCTTTTGACATGCTTTCAGGGTGTTCAAAGCAAGCAAAGCAAATGACAAAGAGGCCTATGGATCATAAGGTTAACCCAGGGGAACCTCATCCTTGTACCATCTAATGATCTTAGCTAGTCAAAATAGAATCTAAATCAGTTGTTTTTCGATCCCGTTGTCGTCTGTCGTAAATTCTCGAACTAGTTTGCGTATACTGCAGCTTATATGCATGTAGTTCAGAATGAGAGAGTAGACGGGAATTTTGTACATGGCAGTGCTATTAATTCCACAAGCAAAACCAGCTATCTATGTATGAATATGAATGAACCTGGATATGGCTATTGACTGGTAAATTTGGTGTTTCAATGGGATAACCTCTTTAGATAGACTCTACAACATCCTATATTTACACGAACTGCATAGCCTTACTGTGTTTTAAATAATAAAAGCCTACAAAAGGTTGATACTATCAACTTAAAAGTCCATGGAAGCTACTGTCATGATCGGGGATGAAAAGCTCGAAGACGCCGGGTGCTCCGACAGTCTTCCGGAAGATGTCATGTACTCCGACCGTATTTCAACATTCACTGTAGCTTTCACCCCTCTTCAAAACATAATTTTTTTCCCTCGCCATTTCAGCCATTCTTTTTTTTTTCTCAAAGCTTTATCAGAACATTTTTACCAATCAATATATATATATATATATATATATATGAGTAACATGATTGACAGCTTATAGTGACATAGAACAAAGCTTTTTACCAATCAGAATACATATATATATATACTTTACTGGCAGCTTTATATATATATTAAGAAAGGGAAAGGAACCTTACAGAGAGGAGGGCAAGGTCAAGGACAGGGACTAGAATATGAGGAGCGAAATTGGCAGTCAAGGGCCTCTCCAGGAACTTCCATGTGATGGACATTATTTCCCCAGTAAAATAAAAATGTTATCGGTTTTATCATTAAATTTTAGTATTGATATGATTTGTTAGAGTTTGGATCAAATTCAATGTAATATAAATTAATTAAAAGATAATTGGAGAAAGTAAGAAATCTAGTTTGATTTAAAGTTTAAGGTTTAAGGACATGTCAAATTTGACGACATGCACCTAAAAGTATAAGGTCGGAAATGTTAGATATCTATTTTTCAAAGAAAATTCTTTAGGCACCTAAAGTTTATGCAGGTTCAGCTCGGTCAAACTAGTAATTCCTTATATAGGTTAAGACCAATCGAGCTGGTAATTCCTTACGGATCTAAGGTGACCATTGGGTGGACTCCTAGGCCTAATGGACCTAGTGGTAAGACCTTATGGACCCTAAGCTACTCTCTTAGGGTGTCACCTCTACTATGTCGTTTGGGTAAGTCCTTACGGACAGGAGGACACTCCCCTCAGGTGGGCACCTACGCTTCGACTAGGGTAAAACCTTATGGACTCAAGGTGTTCCCTTAGATTGGCACTTATGCCCAATGGACCTAAGGTAAGTCCTTATGGATGCAGTTATGGAGAACTGTATTTTGGTGTTCAGTTGAAGGGCTTTACCATGGTTTTAAAAATATGTTTTAAATTGTTACTATTTAAAAAAATATATGTACATTTTTACTGGTTTTGTGGGAACACACTGGACACCCTATTCTGATCTTCTGAACCTGGTTCTCCGAACGTTTCCTCTGAACTATAAGCTTCATGTCTTTTACTATCTGAAATATCAGAGGGACTTCAGCTCATCACAAAATCTGTAGATGTCTGAATCAATAAAGAAAATTATGCTTGCCTATTATCTGTATGTCTTTCAGCATCACTTGGTAGTTATGTATTGTTGAGCTTCCCAAAGCTCACTCTTTTACTCACAATTTCATGTTAAAAGAATTGATCCAGTACAGCTTACGACATCAGTATTGAAGTTCCACCGACGTTACTTGCGGAGCACGGTGTATGTGATTAGGAGGCATGTAGGTTGTGTTCTGTTTTTATTTCCGAGTCTAAAAAGTGTATGAGGGTGTTACATTTCTACTGTGGGTCGCTCCAGTGGCCCTAATGTCACACCTCAGATTGAATCCGGTCACAGGCAACGGTATGAGGGTGTTACATTTCTAGTCAATATCATGTTAATTTTTCATTTATTAAGCTTAAATGAATTTAAAATTCATTTAATGGGAAATGATAATTTTACCATTAATGAAACTTGATAATTACATCCATATCAAACCACATGTTAATTATCATCTTTCCAAAATCAAATATAAACAAATTAATTTTTCCTTTACAACTTTACCCATGTATTTTTCTAAAAATTTCAATCTTGCAATTTTCATACAATGATCCAAATTACACATAGAAATAAATTCTCAAATCCAAAATGATCCATATTATTTCCCATCATTTTACAATGTGGAAATAATAATTATAAGCTTAATTTAATATCCTTCAATTTTCTTATAATTTCTATTCGATTTACCAAATTTTTACCAGACTTTAATACTTTAAAGATTTTGACACAAATTTCGGATCAATCAACTGATTCTCACCAAAACGTCATTCTTGGGGTGAACTATTCATTTACAGGGCAAAAACGCCTAAATTTTGGAAATTACACTTTTAATCCTTAAACTTTTGAACCATTTTAGTACCTAGACTTTTCTAAACTTTATACTTTAGCCACTAAGTTTTTAAAAAATTGCATTTTGGTCACTAACCAAAATTTTGGGGCATTACATGTTTTGAACTATGAATAAATTATTGATCGAAATCTCAATTTCTGGTTTACTGATTACAAAATATGTTTATATGATTCATGTTCTCTAGTTACCAGTTTTATTGTAAATATAAATACGTTTGATTTATGAAATCCGGATATTATTGTTTACTATCTCAAACTATTTTATTGGAGTACTCTCTGGGATGTATTATGGAGTTCTGCAGGTTCAGCTCTGATCAAGTGGTAATTTCTTATGAACATAAGGTGACCCTTGGGTGGGCTCATAGGTCCCAAGGTACTCCCTTAGGTTGGTTCCCATTGGGTATAGAATAAATCTTACAGATGCAATTTTGGGCACTGTATTTCGATATACGAGTGGAGGGTAATTATGTGTTTTAAATAAATCTCACTGCCACTTTTATGATACTTTGCTGAACTACTTTCTAAAATTTTTTTAGTATGTTTTATTTTGCACTTATTGCAACACACTGAGCTCCCTAGCTCACTCCTCCAATTTCCATTTCATATACTTTTAGATAGGCATAGGCACACCAGACGTAGCACTTGGAGGATCGACACATTTAGTACAGTATTTTTGTTGTAATGTTTTTATCTTCTAGTTTGTCTTTATTTTGGGTGACATGTGCTTATATTTTGATATACTTGTTTTATCTTGTATTTTATTTTACTACTGATGTATGAGCTATTTTGATACTTGATGTTATCAGTTATTGTGTTTTACTCGATTTGACCTCATTATTATTACAATGATTTAAAAATGTTTTGAGAGATTTAATGTAATACATTAGATTCAGTCGTAACGCATAGGTTGATCTAGGAGTTCACAGAAGTAGCATTTTTATTTTTAAATGATGACATGATATTATCTTATGGTGATATGTTAGCATCACTGTTAATTATTAAGTTAAATTAGAAATTTATTAAAAAAAATTAAAAATAAATTTAAATTATACTGTATCATCGCTTCAAAATTAAATCAAAATACAATTATTAAATTTTTAATACTAAAATTAATAAGCATTGAATTTAAATTTAAGAACTATTTGATATTCCCTTGAAATTAATTATAAAACTTGTCTATATTGTTTAGCAATAAATGTTGACAAAAAAATTATATTTATTTTTAATATTCCAAATAAATTCAAAATATATATTAATAATTTTATGATTCAATCCTGAAATATATTTTTCCCCTTAGAGAATAGTTGTTATTTTTTTATAAAAAAAATTATATAAACCATTATTGAACTTTTTTTACATTAGAAATACATCATTAAAAATTATATAAACCATTTTTCTTTTTTGAAAAATTCAAATAGATTGATTTTAAAATTCATTATCAAACATACTAAAATTATTAAGCTTTTAAAATTATGTTTTCAATGGGTTAATTTTTCTTTTGATGCCTTATCAAACAATGTCTCATTGTAAAAATATATGTAAGATTTTACATTTCAAAGAACTTAAATGTTTGTTTCAATGAAATTTTCACATATTCTTAATACTTAGTGGTTACATGCAGGATCTCTTAACCATTTAAATCAGATTCGGACAGGTAATTTGAAACTATTGTTAATTGTCACGGGTTGAAGATTCAGTAGGTAAAAGGCATGTAAACGAGTCGAACGAATACGAATTACGAATTAGGGTTGTAACACCCCAATTTAGGGGCTAAAATTAAGAAATTATAAAGTGGTGGATTTAATTGGTATTTGGAAGAAATTCGGGGATTAAATTGTCAGATTTCAAAGATGGCAGACCGTTTTAAGAAATGCATGAAGTTTAGTGGCTAAAGTCATGATTTAACCAATTTTTATATATGTTGAATTATAAGTTCCCCCGTGCGCAGCAGGTTCAGCGGAAAATTTTCCAGTTTTCCTCTCCCGTTCTCCCTACTTCGAACTCCGATCTACTCGCCGTCCGACCTCCGATCGACGAGCCGAAACCACCATCGTGTTCGTTGTCAACCGAGGAACAAAACCCCTCAAACCTTTCATCGTGAATCATCTCCGTTCGTCGTTAATTTCAGTCGAAAGTATCGTCGGTAATAACTCGGTTTTAGTTGGTTTTTCATCGATTCACAACGATCGGGTCATCCGTTTACGACACCTCCCACACCATCGTGTTCCTTGTGCCGTTCCGAGTCCACCGGTGTCCTCCCTTTTCCCTGGCGGCAGCGGCGCGTGTGGAGGTGAAGCGGTTAAAGTTTCCGATTTGTTGAAATCGAGCTCTCCGCCGTTCAAAATTGTGAACCGAGCTTTGTAAGTATCTCGAAATCGCTCAAAATAATTTTTAGAAATTTTTCCGGGATTTTATCACTGTTCACGCGCCGCCACTGCGCGTGGGGAAGACAAAAGTGACCGGTTTGACCGGTTTTAGTGGATAGTTGACCGGTTTGACCGGTCATAACCCGACCCGACCCGACCCGTTTACCCGACCCGTTTACCCGACCAGTTGACCCGACCCGACCCGTTGACCCGTTGACCGTTGACCCGTTGACCGTTGACCCACGTTGACCATTGTTGACCAAAACTTTGACCGGCTTTGATCGAGCATTAAACGACCTTTGACTTCGACCGAGTATACATATCCTGACATTTTTCGACGTTCCAAATCCGATTCCGCTGTCCGTTTTTCGAAATTCAAACCCGAAGACCTTTAAATTGCCGGTCAAACCCGTTGACTTTGATTTTGACCGAATATTCCAAATTTCCGAAAAGTCATATTTTATGCTTTCGACGTCCTGAATCCGAATCCGAAGTCCGTTTCGCCAAATTCGAACCCGGTAAGCCATCTTTCACTAATTTATCACCCAATTCGATCCGTTTATCGTAATTAAGCTTCGTTTCTGATATAATTTATGTTGATATGTATCTGAGGAATTATTGGAAGTTGAATTGAAGATCAAAGGCGTTCGAATGGAATTTTTATGGTCGATCGTATTGCACGGAAATCGAGGTAATACTTTACTACCTCTTTATGCTTTATGAAACATGTTGATATTGGTAAATGCATGGATAAGATAATGTTGGTCACTTTTGTGGAGTTGAATAATTTATACACTCGATATGAATGTGGTAGAAATTCAGTAACTGAATATGGATCGAATGACTAATATAAGAGATTGAAAGATTGTTACAATTAAATTACAAGTTGTGATTAGTGATAAAGAAATTGGCCATGGATTTGTAAATTATATTTTATATCATCAAAGGTTAAATGTTAAAGGTACTTGGATGAGAAATTATGAGAATACTCCGGTAGGGTAAAATTCTGAAAATACCCTTATATTGTAAGATGACAAGAATTGTCCTTGGAAGTTGGTTAATAACTCTGAAAAGATATATTGATTCGGTAAAATTTCATATGTGCATAAGAAATGCTAGTTTTGCTTAGGAAATACGGATAACCGGTTTTTAAACCCGAGGGTTTGTGCAAGATACTAGAAGTCGGTTAAAGAATCATTTTAAGATCAAAGAATGTTCGGGAAAGCAATTAATATAGGATCTCCAAATTATATTATTTTTTGTTAAGAGTTAATACCGAAATTATCTGGTTAAGAAATTACGAAAATGCCCTTGAGAGGTAAATAGTCCAAGTTGACTCTGAATGAGAGAGTAACCTGAGAATTTGTTTTTAAATCGATAAATTACTGATTTGGTTGTTGAGATCCTACCTTTGTATGGAAAATTTTCTGAAAATTCGTTAGTAACATTTGAAAAGACATTTAACCTGGAAATTACCGAATTGAGTAAATACATGAAGAATGATTTATCGAATGTGTTATTTGGTCAGAATTGTTTGAAAGGACTGAAGTAAGTGATAAGATTAAATTAAATAATAAGATCAGACGTAAGGAAATGATGGAAATACATTGGATCTGTAAAATGACCAAAATACCCCTGGAATGGAAATGACTCAAGAATGTCACCAAGCTCATGAATGAATGGATATACTCAAAGCTTTGTAATGAATATAAAAACGTTGAGAACCAAAATGCCCTTATGACCTAGAATAAGTAAATGTCTTGGATTAATTAAGAAATCCAAATAAACATGGATGTTGTGCTACCAGTAAAAGTTATGGAACGCAACTTAAGTGATCAACCAACGCTAGTGCTATATCATTACCTGAACGATATAATTACCACTTGAATGTTTGTTCGTCTTCTCAAATTTGGATCGATGATAATTCTGGAAGTACTTGGTTCAGCTCAACTTTAGAGTGCATACAGTACTAATAAGTGGGTATTCGTGAGATAAATCAACCACGAATACCAGAATGACTTTATTATATGACTAAATTGAATTGAAAGGAAGTGCAACATGTATTTGAGATTCAGAAATGTCTGAACTATTCTGGAAAACTCTAAGTAATCGGGATAAACTTGCTTACTAAATGAACTAAGTAACCTCAATGACCGAGGATTAAATAGGTGATTGGATGAGTTTGGAAACATTGTATGAATTGTCCTTATGGGTTATGAACATGAATCAAGTACGTCCATATTTTCTGATATCGTTGAAACATGGAAATGTAATAAAGACCCTTGGAAGATCTATTGATATGCATTTTGGTATTAAAGAGTGAATGCATTGGAAGGATAATGAATTGATTTGTTGACATGCATCAGTCTGTGAGTTGTGTAACTTGAGTTGTTTGATAATACTATCGATAGTCATAGATCGTAAATGACTTGAATCTTCGATTACATATTTTGATCTAAAATCAATTCGGTCATGTTTGAAAACGCAAGTAACGCAGAAGGAAAAGATTCTGAATACCTCATTTGGTACAATTGGGCTGAAATCCTATGAATTCAAAGTATATTCCTGAATACCCCTGATTGTTTGGGTAATGGAATCACTCGCAGTAAATCTGAATTTAGAATTATTATGTAAAAAGGTTCCTGAACGTTTTCCTGATGCACATGGAAACTTAGTGGAATTCTAAAGTATCAATCAGAAATGTCTGATTATATCGGTTAGAAATCGATTCTCTTCAATGAGATCTTATTCCTGGAATCTGATCAAATTGCACAAGTTCGTGTTATCTATATTGATAACTACAAAATGCGTCTGAAAAATATATGGATTCTCTAGTGTGTTCCTTATATTTTGAAAATAATTGTTTTATTGTTTTAACACGTGGTACACTGAAATCTATGGTTTCTGTTTTATGGATGCACCGACTTAACGGTGATGGCTTATGGATTTGTATCATTGTATAAACTATATCTTGGAGATACAGATTTGTAAAGTACAGCTCTGATCAAGCTGGAAAATTTTTATGGACCTAATGTGACACTTAGGTAGGCTCTGCGGCCCTGAGATCATTCTCGGGTAGGCCCTACGGCCCTAAGATGTGTTCTTAGGTAGGCCCCACGGCCCCGAAATCTATCTTGGGTAGGCTCTCAGGCCCTAAGATGTTCCCTTAGGTTAATTCTTTGTAAGATGGTTTTAAAATACGAGTTTAAAAAGCTCCACTACAATATGGTTTATGGGATTTTACTGAACTATCATTTGATTAGTGTACCTATTATGATTTTATCGTATTGATGAAACACACTAGACATCCTATTTGACCTCATGAAAACGTGATTGTATGAAAGGTTTCTTATGAACTGAGATTCATGGCTTCTACTCGATGAACTTCTAAGGGAACCCCAAATTATTCTACAAGCTGGTATACATATGATTCAATAAGGAAATTATATGGCTTTCTATTTATCTACATGTCATGTAGCATCATCTGGTAGTTCTGTATTACTGAGCTTTCCAAAGCTCATTCTATTACTCACCTTTTCAGGTTAAAACAATTGTACCAGTGCATCTATCGACTTCAGTAAGGGAGTTCTTCCGGCGTGGTTGCAGAGTATGGTACTTGTGATTAGGGGGCATGTAATTGTATTTTGGTTTATATACGAGTTTGGAAATCTGTTTTATTTTTAAATAGTGATAAATGATTTTATAAGTTTACATGTTCTGATAAAAAGTTTTAAAATTTCCGCTATTTTTACGGTGGGTCGCTCCGGTGACCCTAATGTGACTTCCCGAATCGGATCGGGCTACCCGCATCGGTCTGGGGGGTTACAAGGGTAATGTTCATTTATTTAACTTTAACATAATAAACCAACGAACACGAATTAAGGTAATGTTCATGGTCATTCATTTCACTTTATGAACAATTAAACGAAGGAAAATTTCTTGTTCGTGTTCGTTCATTAAGAAATTTAACTTATTCTTGTCCGTTCATGTTTGTTCATTAAAATGATAAACAAGCAAAAATGAACGAATGTAAAAGAACATAAATGAACGGTTATAAACAAATGTAAACGAACATAAACGAACAAACGTAAAATTAATTAGATTTATATTCAGGAATAGTTTTTTTCCTTGCCAAATGATTTTAGGTTTTATAATTTCTTTAATTGATTCGAGCATTTTTATTTGGGTTTAAAATTAATTGGGCTTTAAAATATTAATGGGTTTAAAGTTAAAATTCATTAGGTCTTAATATTTCAAACAGTTCTAGAGATTGGACTGAATATAAACGAACGAACATAAACGAACGAATTATTGAACATTCACGAACGTAAATGAACAAACGGTTCGTTGAACGAACTATTCGTTTACAGGCCTAAGTAAAATGTTGATTATCCCAAATACAACAAATAACTGCTTCGAAGAAACAAATTACATACATTTAAGATTGTCTAAAAGGGCGACTTCCATGAAAGGACAATTAGGAATTAGCAAGAGAATTCCCTTTGATACAAGTGATAATGAAATTACTTGCACAAGGTTATCATAACATTCTGATGCACTAGTTACACGGAAATAATCTTCAAACGACGAACAATGCAGACACATTTCCAGTGCAATGATACAGGCAATCGTAAGTCGTAACATATGGAAATAACATTCTATCAACCTCGAAATATATAATTGAGTGGTTTCAGTAGTAAAAGATAATATTGTTTTCCCTAGAGAACCCAAGTTTGAGCAACTACGTCTATACACCTGTGTTCGAAAGACTCTAAACATATACACCATATAATTACCCCCATACTATGAAAAAAATAAACTCATTTGCCTAGATGACCCAACAAGCTGTCTCACAACTTGTTATCATCATCAACATTTAATGCAAAAACAGCAAAGTTTAAACATTAACAGATATAAACAATTAGGAAACTAGTCCTCAAAATACTATATATCCACATCATTAGAATCATCATAGTCCACAAAATATCCTAAATTTCACAGTTAGTTGTCATAATCCTTGTTAGTTTTCAGATCAATAGATCAAAAGTGTATTTGTATCTAAGTGATGCAAAGCATAAAATGGTCAAAATTTCCCCCCCAAAAATCAACTAAATTCTACAGTGTAAATGTGTACTTACACTAGTGCTAGATACAAAACCATGGATTGAAATGTGTAAAACTAGATTATGAAACATTACAAATTTAATTTTCCTTTCTTTTCCTTCCTTGCAATGAGGCTAAACAATATAAACTTAAATTGAACCAAGTAAACTAGCCTATTAAACTGGTTTTCTTTTTTCTTCCTTTTCTTGAAATAAGAATAAAGCCCTACACATGTCTGGACTGCAACTCAAACAACAATTACAAGAGAGAGATTATCAAAACTGAGACTGATAATCAGAATCCATCAAGAGATAATTTAAACATCTGATGAGTCGAGAAATAAAGCAAGCTAACCTTGGCCGTATAATGAGAACAGAATCATCTCTTTCAAACCCATTTTCCAGAGTATTCATCACTCTTCCCTTGAGTCTCAGCACACTGGGATGTACACTAACAAAATAGAAAATGAACATACATACCCAACACTTGGCCAACAACAAAGGATATGATTGAGATAATGGAAGGAGATGGCAGCGGAAATTGCATATTTTGGTTAATTCAATTGTGTTTAATATATTATATATATACAGATAGATTTCAGCTACTGGAAATGCTAAATCTTGTTTGGCATGTTGAATTGCAAGAAAATTTCAGCAAATGCAAAGTACTTTCATATATAAGAACTTCAATTTTGCACAACCTACTCAACCAAAATCAAAACCAGCCCAAGAGATGGGCTATACAGGACTAGCTGAAAACTATGATATTATAATACTATACGGATAATATTCCAGAAAAGGAGGAGAAACATTCACACTCCAAAATAAGGAAAAGAAATGTTCGGTTTAAAATTCTTGTGAAGCCGATGCAATATCCCCCTTCCCTTTGCCCGTCTTCTTCGGCAACAGATTCTGATGAATATTGGGCAAAACACCACCGTTAGCAATCGTAACAGTCCCCAAAAGTTTACTCAACTCCTCATCGTTCCTAACAGCCAATTGTATATGCCTCGGAACGATCCGATTCTTCTTGTTATCCCTAGCCGCATTTCCAGCGAGTTCAAGAACCTGCAAAATGGCTTAAAAAATTACATTAAAGGTCCGACGTTGTCAACATGAATTAGGAAAAGGAAAACAAAAAAAAGGTGACGTACCTCGGCGGCGAGGTATTCAAGGACGGCGGAGAGATAGACGGGAGCACCGGCACCGACACGATCGGCGTATTTGCCGGCTTTGAGGAAGCGGGCTATACGGCCGACGGGAAACTGGAGGCCGGCTTTCTGAGACCGGGAAACGGCTTTGGAGGACTTGGGCTTGCCTCTGCCACCCTTTGTTGATCCTGTTGGCGAAGTCATCTTGTAATTTTTTGAAACCCTATATTACTATTAATGGAGATTGGGTATTTTTGAGGTTTTTTGCAAGCAGATTGACAATCAATGAGAACAAAAAAATTTAGCGTTGGGGAAGAAGTTTATACAACTGTGTGGGAAACTGGCTTGTGACAAGTGTCTTATTTTGATTGGTTCAGGTAAGACGCTACGGATTGCCAACGTGGATATAAAAAAATTTAATGACTAAAACAAAGGATAAGGCATACGAGTAAATGTACAAGAGATTAGACACCAAGGAAAGACAAAATGACATCTTCATGCTTGCAAAATCCAGAGAGAATAGGAAAAATGATCTAGGTAGTATTAGGTTTATTAAGGACAACATGGTGTTCTTTTAGAGAAAGATCATGATATTAAGAGGGTTTGGGATAGTTACTTCCTCGGATTATTTAATGATGGTGCCTCTCCCTGTAGAGATAGTATCGTTGATAGATCAATCGACCATCATACTACGGCCAATGACTGCCCTACAAGTAGGATTGAGATTGAGGAAGTCAAAATGGCTCTTAGAAAGATGAGGAGGGACAAAGCTGTCAGTCCATATCAAATTCATATCACTGTGTGGTTGGACCTAGGAGAAGAAGGAGTTAAGTGGTTGACCAACATCTTTAATATTATTTTAGAGACTGCCAAGATGCCAGAGGAGTGGAGATAGTCTACGGTGATACCAATCTATAAGAATAAAGGAGATCCCCAACATTGTGGTAACTACAGAGGTATTAAACTACTCAGTCATACCATGAAGCTATGAGATAGGGTGATAGAGGCTAGGTTGAGACAGATTATTAAGATTTCGGAAAACCAATTTAGCTTTATGTCAGACAGGTCTACTACGGAGGCGATTCATCTACTTCGACAACTTATGGAGAAATATAGGGAAAAAAATATAGATCTTCACATGGCGTTCATTGATCTTGAGAAGGCATATGATAGCGTTCCCCGCGATATGATCTGGAAGACCTTGGAAACGAGACAGATCCCAACTGCTTATATCCGGGTGATTCGTGATATGTACTGTAGATATACTACATATGTCAGGACTACAGTTGGCGACACCGAGGCTTTCCCGGTGGAAATCGGACTTCACCAGGGGTCTGCTCTTAGCCCTTACATCTTCGTCTTGATTATGGACGACATCTATTGTGCGACACCAGACGGTGTTCCATGGTGTATGCTTTTCCGTGACGACTTTGTCCTAGTTGCTGAAACAAAAACTGAGTTGAATAATAGACTGGCTACCTAGAAGACTGCTTTGGAAGAAAAATGTCTAAGGATCAATATTAAAAAGACAGAGTATTTATGTTCAAACTTCAGTGGGAACCAAAACGATAAAGATGTAGAAGTATGTATAGAAGGACACGTTCTCCCCTCAAAGGATTGTTTCAAGTACCTGGGGTCTATGATACATGAAGATGGGGTATAGATGATGACATTACACACCGTATAAAGGCGGGATGGCTAAAGTGGAGGGTTGCAATTGGAGCTTTGTGTGACAAGAAGGTGCCTCTAAAACTTAAGGAAAAATTTTATAGAATGGCAATAAGACCAGCGCTGGTGTATGGATCAAAATGTTGGGCAATCAAGAAGGATCACGTAAGGAGGATGGAGGCCGCAGAAATGAGAATGCTTCGATGGGCATTTGATGTCCTTGGGGGTGGTGCATGTATCCGAAAAATTGAGGGAGGGAATACTACGGTGGTTTGGGCATGTCCTTAGGCGACAATCGTCGAATGCGGTCAGGAGGGTAGAGTCAATTACAGTCGACGGTGCCAGAAGGAGAGGACGACCAAGGAAGAAGTGGGTAGACTTACTATTTTTTTTGTCAAACTAAGTACTTAAACTATTATATGTAACCACTTTTAAGTACCTAAACTATTTTTTTGGTCAAAATAAGTTATTAAACTATTGACTTTTTTTGCTTTAAGTCCTTGAACTATTCTTTTGGTCAAAACAAGTACTTAATTTTGTGTGATACATCAACATCTTATTGGTCGAAAAATATTTTTTAATTGGAAAAATGATGGGACTTAAAATATTTAAATATAATAGTTTAAAGACTTAGTTTGATCAAAATATAATTTAGGTACTTAAAGAGAAAAAGAATACATAGTTTGAGTACCTATTTTTTACTTTAAATAAAAAAATTAATTATACTTATATTCAAAAGTGAAAATAAATTTCCAATAGAAAATATAAAAAAAAATTTAAATATAAAGGGATTTGAAATTTGTAGGGTGATGGCCTCATCCACCCTTCTATCTCTCCTTGTCTATGGCAGGCCGTATTGTCCTTGCCAATTTGACCCTCTTGGCAATTCCGGTTTATTTCATGCAGCCCACAATGCTTCCTAAGAGAGTTTGTTTTGATATTGAAAAACTTGTCTGTAAATTCATCTAGGGCTCTTCTGGTACAGCGTCTAAGATGTCTTTGGTTAATTTGGAAGCCCTTTGTCAGCCTCGAGAGCACGAGGGCTTTGGTTTAAGGAGGAACGATCACGTCTTCAACAGCTTGGAAAACTCCACTAATGGCATTTTGAGTAAGGGGATTACTTGGGCCAGGTACTATTATAACAGTTCCACGCCTCCGACACCTATGGTTTTACCCCATCAAGACGCCAAATGGAAGAAACCGAACCCAGGATGGCTCTGCTTGAATGTCGATGCCGCCATCTCTTCAACATCAGGTACTGGTTCGATTAGTGGCCTCTTCCGAGATTACACCGGGGCTTGGCGCTCTGGTTTACAGAAATCTGTTGGAATAGCTTCCGCTCTTCAAGCCAAGCTTTGGGTGATCCTCATTGGTCTTCAGTGTGCCCAGAAGGAAGGCTTTGCAATGGTTCGGATCCAATCAGATTGTGCTGAAGCTGTTGACATGGTGAAGATCCGAACGCGAGTCGCAATCCACTCCCTCTCGTTAAGACTCATTGATGCTCTTAGATGTAGCGCCTGGGCTACAAACGTCGTATGGATCCCTCGAGACTGCAACAAACCAGTAGATTACCTTGCTAGAAGTGTTGCGCCTCACTCTCTGGAGCTCACTCGGCTATCCAGCCCTCCAGCCGAAATGATTTCCCTTCTGGAACAGGACTCTGTGTTTCCTCTACTACTGTAATAGCTTAATTGTTTCTACTTTCAATTTAATTTTTTTTTGGATAATTGATGCATAAACCTACATCCATTCCCCAGTTGATGTAGTGATGGATTTAAAAATATTTTTTAAGATAAACACGTGTTAACAACATAAAATTTGAATCAAAAATTAGTTTATACAATATTAAATTATTTATCATTTGAGTTAATCTCGTTGGCAATTTTTATTTTCATATACACTTAATAAGATTAAGAAATAATTGAAATTCTTCCAGAAAACTCGTTTTGAATCTAAATAAAAAATAATAATCCTCGAATCAACTAAAAAACTATTAAATTCAGATAATTTAACCATCCCTAAACATCAATACATTACTTGATTGTTGTGACAAAAGCATAAGCATACAACAACAACAACAAAACCCTATTCCCATATACAATGGGAGTAAAGGTGAGATAGTGTAGTAGGTTGCCCCCAACGTCAGGTTGAGAACAACTTCCGTGGAAGACTTCCGACAGTCAGAAAATAAAAAATAAAGATAAAATGCAATGCATGTATAAATAAATAAATAAATACATAGTTGAACAATCTTCATATAATGTGAAGTAATCCCTGCAAATAAATCTCTGTTTAAAAATCTCTACATATAGTGTTACTTTGGGTAAATGTGGAAATAATTTTTTGAGAAAGACTATGATTATAATAGTAATCTTTTCAAAAGTCTTTTTATGTAAAATTTATGATTTCAGCGTCTAATAACATTATATTTGAAATTTAAATTGATATTTCTCTTAAAAATGTAATCTACGTAAATTTTATTAAACAAATGGGTAAAATACAAAAATGGTCCATTGACTATAGAATGTTATTTTGTTGAGTCTCCTAATTATTAAAATTTATAAAATTGTTCCTTGATTATAGAATCTTTGTAAGTCTTTCAATTATTAAAAGTTACAAAATGATCATTCGACTATTGATATATTCCAAACTCATCCTTTTCATTAAAAGATTAGTAACAATTTGAGCTAAACGTAAACTTGTTAACTGAGATATGATCAAACTAATCTCATTGAGATTCTGAGATAAGATTTTATCATGTCTCAATTAGTGGATTAACGTCTAGATCAAATGATTGGCATTTTTTAATAGTAATTGATGAGTTTAGAAAATACAAATAGTTTGGTGATTATTTTATAACTTTTAATAGTTGATTAACTCAACAAATTAACACCCTACAATCGTTGGACCATTTTATAACTTTAATAATCAAAAGAATTAATAAAATAATGTCCTATAGTCAAGGGACTATGTGTACTTTACCCTAAACAAATTTATTTATGTCCTATAATCAAGGAACTATTTGTGTACTTTACCCTAAACAAATTTATTTATGTCCTATAATCAAGGGACTATTTGTGTACTTTACCCTAAACAAATTTACTTTATATCGCTTTAAAAACATTAAAAAAACACCCAGATTTATTTCACAAAAGTTAACAATACTAATATTAGCAAGAAACTCAGAACACAGTTCAAATCATCATATTTTCATCACTTGGCCAAGGAAACTAACCAAAGCATACATAGGGACTAGGATGGATAAATATTGTAGCCTAGCAAGGCCAGAGAAAAGCTCCCATGGCGAACCTTCTCTTCTGTTCGACGTCGCCGGAAACGGATAGTCCGTAGTCTTTTAGCAAACAATCGAGCTTCCACTCCGGCATTGCCTCGTATTCGGCTTTTGTGTACTTCGGGTAGTGCAACGGCATCTGGAAATGGCCGCACCAAGTCCAAGCCGGTGTCGGTACCGCCTTTTGATCATCGTTCGACCCGCTTCCTAGGCTCGGAGTTGGTGATACCTTGGCTACTAGTCCAAGTGGTTCGACACCCATTTCTGAACCCATCGAGGCCTCGACCGCCGTGTGGCTACTTCAGTCCGCCTTGTATGGGTGGTATTTAGGAGTGTGTGATGCAACTTTGGAGTAGGTGGTGACCCCTTTTTATAGTGGATTTAATGTGAGCTATGTTGGTTTTTTTCTTTCTTTCTAAATTACATCAACATGAGTGTTGATATTCTATTAATTTCCGTATGATGGTTTTTCTTTTTCTTTTAATTAATTTAAGGGGATTATAAGTTAATATTTATTTAATGTAATTTTTAGTTATTAATAATGTGGTGCATAATTGGTACCTTAACTATAGTATATTACTTTTTTAAGTCATCTGATTATTAAAAGTTATAAAATAATTATCTGATTATAGTCGGTTGTTTTGTTGAGTGCCTTGAATACAAAATGGTCATCGACTATTCATTATGTTTCAAACTCGTCATTTTTCATAAAAAATGACGGTAGTCTAAGTTGTACATTCACCTGCTGACTAAGATATGACAAAATTTGATCTCATAATCTCAAACGACCATCATATCTTAGTCAACATATTAACGTCCAACTCATATGATCGTTAAATTTTTAACGAAAAATGACGAGTTTTGAACATAATGAATAGTCGAGTAACCATTTTGTAAATTTCAATAGTCAAATGACTCAATAAAGCAACCTCATATAGTCGATGGATCATTTTGTAACTTTTCATAGTCAAGTAACTCAATAGAGCAATATCCTATAGTCGGGGGACCATTATGTACTATCCACAATAACATACACATATCTTGCATACATAAGTACTCGAACTCATATCTTTTAGGATAAACTACACTCTCCTTTACTTTTAATGCTACTCAATAAATTCATATTGGTATATTGATATTTGTTCTATAAACATGATACTAATAAATAATCGTAAATTAATAAGACAACAACAACAATAATAATAAAACCCTATTCACATATGCAATGGGGTAAAGAGGATGTAGGGTAGTAGGTTGCCCCCAACGTCAGTTTGAGAGCAACTTCCATGGAAAACCTCCGGCTGTCATTAAATTAATAAGAAAAAATAATTATTTCAAAAATATACATAATGCTCTTTACATTCTTGAAAAGGATATTTGATTTAAGATCCATAGATGAGAGGATGTGAATCAGATTTTGTACCAATTGATAGATGAAGAAACATGCACTGTGAGAATAGCTGGCCTATCATCACTGCATTTACCATTATAAAAAGATTAAAAACAAAATGGTAAGATATAGCAAAGAGTAGGGTGTTTAAAAACACCCTATTTGTATAAAAATATATCATTATTTATAAGAAATAAATATATTTTAATTTATAAAAATTATGATTAAATTGAAAGAATATATAAATAACATGGATTATTTGTGTAATTATACCATCCGGGTAAGTCTGTTAACAGCTGTAACAGTTCACGTGTGTTTTCCGTCACGCCTGTTAACGGCGAGTGACCAATTTGTAATAAACGATAACGTTAGTGATCAATTTGTAACTTTTGAAGCTTCAATAGTAAAAACAAAAACTTACCCAAGCATCAGTGATCATTAGAGTAGTTTACCCTAAAATAAAAAATGTTGTAGAAGTCGCAATAAAGCTTGATATGTGGCATTAGAACAAGCACAAGCAAGCTAATTGATCTGACAACAATTCAAATCGTAAGCTTATGGTGGCAACATGTAAGCAGCATGAAAGTTGAGCACGGCAAGCAACAATTCAAGGCGGTTTATTAATCGAAAAACATGCCAAAAATATTAAAAAAACATATGATACAGACAGATTTATTGAGAAAAAATTAATGATAATATAGTGAAGAAAAAGATAATTAAGAATACTGATCGACAATTAATATTAAAATTTAGTGTCGTCGCCGATTAATAAAAACGGAAAAAAGAGATGAACGATACATCAATAAAAGAAAAATAATTATTTTTATAAAATGTATAATAATATTATTAATTAATTACACGATATTGTCTTGTAAAAATTATTTATTATATATAAATTTATTAGATGATAGAGTTTGAATGAATATACCAAATGTAAAAATCATAATAATGGTAGTTGCAATAATGATTTGGTAGGGAACAATGGAGCATTATTGTGATTATATATAAACTATTATTTGATATTGTTGTCGATAATTTTTTTTAGGTTTATTTATTTTTTATATTTAAAAATAATAATGAATAAAATAAAATAAATAATAGATTTATTTATAAAATTAAACTTTCCACTATCAATATATTAAATAATTTTATCATTTAACAAAACAAGTAAATCTCATCTCCAAAAAAATATTATTGACTAAGTCAAAATAATATAAAAAATAATTTAAAGGAGTATAACTCACATATATAATCTTACTATTTAAATATTTGTTCACAAATAAAACTAGTATAACTAAATGTTCCAAAAAAAAACTTATAAATTTATGTAAAAAAATACACAGTCTAAATATGACATTTTCATCGATTAAGATGAACTCTCATTTTTAAAGAACCAAACTGCTAAGAACATAACAGGTTCATAAGTAATTAAAGAATAAAAAAAAGAATTATTGATTTAAAAAAATGTAATAAAAAACATGCAGAAGAATATCAAAAACTTAAAATCTCAGTTAAGATATTCGATTACCTTTAGATTTTAAAAAAAAATATTTGAATTTAAAAATCACATATATATAAGTTAGAAGAAGATATCTCACTTATATGTATATATATATATATATAAGTTTCGAGTTCGAAGCCTTAAGTGTTAACAATTTGACGAGAGAATTTTATTATCTTAGGAGTTGTTTGTTTACTTCAGAATGATTAAGCGCTGAATGATTCAAATATTGAATAATTAAGAGGTTATTTATGAATTAGCTCTGAATGTGACATGCTGTTTGATAATGGTTCTGAATCATTCAGAATGTACTTCTGTACTGAATCATTCAACACTGTTTTGTTGAATCAGTCAGCACTAAATCATTCAAAGATACGAAACAAACGCGCTGAATGTTGTTAAATATTGAACGGTTTAACATTCAACGCTAAATGATTTTATTAAAAGGCAAACAAACAGCCCGAACTTATACACCAAGAAACACTTGTGATGGACGTCAACGATTTGGTCCCTCCATAATTTGTAAAAACAAGATCATTGACTTGATATTAATTAAATAAAATATAAAATATCTAGTTTTTTTAATATTTTTATTACCTACCCAATTTTTTAAATAATATGAGATAATATATATCCAAAATTTTTCTTAACAAGTACAGTACATACATACTCTATAAATAATTGTTTGAAGTCAAAACGTATAAAAATAATTTCTCTTTTTTAATAAATAAAAGAATAATACTTCCTTTTATTATTGAGGTATTTAATAAATCCGTTACTCCGTACTTAACTTAATATCATGAATTAAACCGATTGATTATTTCGTTTATAATTTTAATATAATTTCGAGTATTCTTTAATAGGTTGTCCAATATTAAATTGAAAGCAACTTTCGTAAAAAATCTCTAAATTATGAAAACCCTCCGTGAAATTCGATAATCATCTCTATTCTAGACCACACATTGATTCTAAGAAATCAGAGGCGTTTGTCCCACCAGTGGAACATCAATATTATTAGTACACCTACTACCAGCTAGAAACGACCCATTGTGGCGGCCACTGCTGGCCACCGGGGCCAATGCAGCGTTAACAGCTGCTGCACTGCTGAAACAATGGGTACAAACAAACGCTTGTAACCACAAAAAAAATATGAACCATTCATGTGGTTTGTGCCATTGCTGCCATTGACGTAGGCCATACACTTCATATATCTTCTGAGTACTGTTGGTTTCCATTAATCCATTGTAATAATGCATAATCTCTATTCTTGGCCAACTTTATCGGATGTCCGTCTACGACAGTCTTAATATATAATTAAAGAAAGACTCTATTAGAAATATTATTATTTTTTAATATTTTCGGTAAAATACTATTTAAAATATTTTTTTATCAAAAATGTTAATATTGGACGCTACCTAAAACATTATTTTTCTATCAGAAATGTTAAAATTGGCGCTACCTAAAAATGTTATTTTTTCTATCATATTTTAAATAGAAAAATTAACATTTCTGATAAAAAATAATATTTTAAGTAGAACTCTATTAGAAATGTTAAAAAAATAATAATATTTCCAATAATATTTTTACTTAACCATATATTAAGTTGTCGTAGGACAGAATTACCACAACTTTATTCATGAGAATGAATGTTTTAAGTTCTAGGGTTTAATTGTGAATTTCATTCTTTATTTCATAAAATTTGAGAATTAATTTCTCAAACGATTTTGAGATCAGATTTCATCATATCTAATCATATCCAAATCAACAAATTAACGTCCAACTAAGGTGACTGTCAATTTTTAACAAAAAAAGAAGAATTTAGAAATATAAATAATTAGACGATCACTTTATAATTTTTAATAATTAAGGGACTTAACAAAATAGTAACTTGTAATCGATGAATCATTTATAACTTTTAATAATTAAGAGTCTCAACAAAATATATCATATAGTCAAAGACTATTTACGTACTTTACCCTATTATCTAATGTAAAAAAATACAAAAACAACATGTTGATTGGCTTAGTAATACTGTAATAGGATAAAATGGATAAAGTTTCAAAGCATAGAATAGGCCTATGTCTAGAGATTGGCACTCCCCGAACCTGACAGGCTCCGACTCGATCTGATTAGGTCGAATTTTTTTTAAAAAAAGTTCGGGTTTGAGTCGAGTCGGATTTTTTAAGTGTGATATTCTGGTCGGTTTAGGGTAAAAAATATCCGACCTGACCCGAAAAAATATATAATTTTATCTTATATATTTATGAATAATTACAATGATATTCTTCTATATATAATTTTTTTCCAATTAAATCACTGTTTTTTATTGAATAAAAATAATTTTTTTATTATTTCGGGTCGGGTTAAATTTCTAAGTCATATATTCGGGTCGGGTCGGGTCTCGGGTGAAGTCTCTCTTATTCTCGGGTCGGGTGGACAAAAAACCCCCGACCCATGCCCATCCCTACCTATGTCATAAGTTATTTGAAACAGAATTCTATGCTTATTTCCTTTGTGTCACTCTTTGTTAGTACGCCATTGTTGTGCTATATATTTTGGGTCGGAGAGCTTGGTAGGTTCTCCATGTGACAAACTGTCATAGGACACAATTTCTTCATAAATATGATTGTTAAAACCTGCAATGGGTTGTCCTCGGTATCAAACGTACGCCTACCCAACCTTTAGCTATCCGACTCCAGGCCGAGTGTCTTGGCAAGGTAGACCACCTGCGACTTCTCGTGCCAAATGGACACATTAATCTGAAACGGTATCAGATAAAGTATAGTTTTTTTCTTTGTCGGGTAATAAAGTAATTCACCAACAGTAAACCCAGTGATCACTTCAAACCATCCGAAATGGGGAAAAAAGCATTAAGCATAAGTTCACAAGAAGGTGATGGCCATAAATTCACAAGGATGACCTCATCACAGCATGATTGAACTAAAAAGAAGAAAATGATCAACTCACAACTCCAATGACAGAAGGAAGCCAACCCTTGTACAATGCCCGACGGCCTTCTTGCCGCAACACAGCATGGAACATTCCTCTGTACTGATAAGGAGAGTTCTCTGTCTGCGAAACAAACAGTGAAAATATTAATTGCTCAGGTAGACAAACTACAAGGAAAACACCTAATATTGAATTAAGAATTAAAACAAATATTTAAGGGATAATACCTGTACAGTAAGCCTACCTCGTACCATGTCCATTGGGTAAGTTGCAGACATGGCAATTATTCCGGCACATGCTCTGGCTCCAAGCCGTAAAAGAGGAGTGAGTTGAGCATCTTCTGCAGAATTAACAAGGAGAACCCATATATGAACATTCAAGATTTCAAGGAAATCTGTATATAAGTTTCATATAACGCAAACATTGACCCCAGAGCATGTAAGGGACAAAAGTCATAGTGTCTTAATATACAAATACAGGATTCCCCAGAGCAACAATACCATTGCCTGTTTGCTGTTGATACAAATACAGGTTCCCCTGTCACCAAAATTAACAAAGAACATCAGCTGAGAGAAACAAAACATGCATTTATTTCAGTTCAAAACTTGAACATGCATTGTAGGAGGGGTGAAAACAGGGCCGGTTCTGACTTTTTTTTGGCCCGGGGCAAAATTTAAAAAATGAGTCCTAATTTAAAAGAATATTAAAAAATATATAATATAAATTTAATTAGTTTTTATTAAATTAAATAAATATTAATTCATTACAATATAAAAATGTCAAAACATATTTAACATAAATACTTATAAAAACATTGTCTTCGAGCATTTCTTGATGCAAATCATTGATGATGTGTCAACATCAATGTTTTCCAATATATTTTTCTCAATATAACATAGCTAGTCCATTCAATCTTTCTTGTGACATTGTTGACCTCAAGTAATTCTTCAATAATTTCAGCTTTGAAAAACTTCTTTCCGCGGATGCTACCGTTACCGGCAGTGTTAATAAGATTCGATAAGCAATTGAAACATTAGGATAACAATCTCTAGCTTTAACAAACTCAAGAACTTCAAGCGCTGACATGAATACATTTGGCAAAGTCAATTGTAGCACTTTCATTTCAGAAAAAAAATCATCTGCATCAACATCCGACAAATTATTATGAGAAAAAAATCTTAAAATTATTGCAACATTCTTTTAATTTATTGTCATCCAATGACTTCAACCTTGTAGAATCATTAAAAATCCAAAATAATTTCAAAAATCTTTAACTGTTCAAATCTATCTTTCAAAGAAGCGAGCGCCATATCAACAACAAAATAATAATAATTAACTTTAAAAGACTCCTCTGCTGATTGCATTTCTTCATCGTGGTCATTCTCATCAAATTGTCTTTTTCTAAAAATATGACACTTAGTCGGAAAAATTGGCTCTATGTTCATATCTGATGCAAGACTTTTAGCAATATCTATACTAGCTTCGAACCCCTTATTTCTATAGTTTTCAAAATATGACATTACGCCTTCCAACTCCTTTATGGTAGTATCAATGCACATTGATTTAGATTGTAATTTCTTATTTTCCGTGTTGATAGCAAATAAAATATCATACCAGATAACCATTCCAAGTAAGAATTCAAAACTTTGATGGGCACTAGCTAAACTTTATGCTTCACTTTTTGCTTTTGCATCATTACCACAATATTCATATAATTGTAACAAAGTTAACCTTATTTTAGGAGTATGGCATTTAATAGCTTTGACACTTTTAATTCGACTTTCCCATCGAGTATTAGATAAAGATTTCACAGTTTCCGGAACATTAATTTACACTAATATTTATGAGTCATTTGACATTAATGTAGAAATAATATATTAATTTATGTAACCGTTATGGGCCATTGGCTCTTGCATTAAAGTTTATAAGATGAGAACATCCAAAATTTTAAATTCAACTTGCATTAATTTATACTAATAATTATGAGTCATCTTGCATTAGAAATAATATATTAATATTTATAATAACCGGACCCTCGTAATTATGATGAGAAATCATTTAAAATTGAATATTATATTTATAGGGCCTTTACATTAATATAAAAATAATATATTAATATATAAGCCCTACTTTTAATTTAATTTATTAAAATATAAATTAATATAAATCAAAATTATGTGCCTTGGGCGGGTGCCCCTTTTGTCCCTGCCCAGAGCCAGCCCTGGGTGAAAAGGAAAGAATTTTTCAGCCTCACGGAAACTTAAGGCTGATAGGTTGCACAGTTGCACTAGCTCAACGAAAAGCAACCAGTTTGAATCAGTGTTGTCAAAGCATACACCTATGAGTTATCTGTCGAAACGATTTTTAACGGGAGCGGGGGCGAGATTTTGGAAACCGCATCATCTTTAGTTATTATCTTTTCAATTGAATTTTTAATTAAAAACAGTGCGATTTTAGAAAACCTCTCGTTTCGAAAATTGGAAATTCCTTTACGATAAAAATATAAGGTTCGAGGAGTCGCCACCAATATTTGATTAGGGTGTGATTGGGCACCCAAAAACATTGTCATTTTAAAAAAAAAGTAATTTAAATTAAAACGACAAATTTACGGTCTACGTTACCAAAATCCAAGTTCGGGAGTCGATTACGCATGGGGAAGGATTAGCACCCCCACAACGCCCTAAATCGGTACCTAGTTGATTAATTAATTTCTTTGCAACGAATTTCGCAAGTTCAAATTTAATTTGATTAATGATCCCTTTAAACAACAAACATGCAAATTTGCAACATTCAAAGCAACAAATAGATTTAATTTAAAATTACCCAGTCATTAGAAAGATAAGAATATTCGATTATTTAAAAATATCGAGACCAAATCTTAGTTCAGTTCTAACGACCTTTTCTCAAAAATTTTAAATAACCGAATATTTCCTTTTCTTTCGTTCCCAAAATTTTAAAGTGAGAATCAACCCTTTTTTGTGACAATGACAGGATACGCTTGTAATTTAAAATCGTCAAAAATGACTTTTCTGTAAGTTAAGAAAAGTCATTCTGACGATTTTAAATTAAAAGTGTATTACCCTTAATCCAATTATGTGATCAGGCTGAGTCATGCACATGAGGCTAAACATGCATAAAAAAACAACACCTAAATATACAAACACTAACAACATGCTCGGAATGTGATATTTCAATAAAAATCACATACATATATTATATAATTACATATATATATATATATATATGTACTCTATACATAGCTATACTTAATGAACAAAGGTGACCTAAACACAACCAACGAAAACATAGCATAACAACTTATAAATTTCAGAAAATAATTATATTTAAATTAAACTTTAATATCCTAATTATGAATAAAATACAATTAAGGTAGAAATGCTAGCATTATACCGTACTGAATACTATGAACTGAATGAAACTATTCTCATTACAAGGGACTAAAACAAAATAAACAAACACACTCAGGACTAAATGCAACATACAAAAATGTGGATGTCGAATGTTTAAGACAACAAAGATTTAAATACAACAAAACATAGGGCTAAAATAAAAGAACTCGAAACACAGGCCAGAAACATAAATAACACAAGATATGAATTAACAAACGAGATGGACTAAAATAAATGTCCTGAAATTTAAGAGTCGAATACATAAAACTGTGAAAAACTTTAAACAACATGGTTCGTACTAAATGTAACACAACATAAAGATTGAGAGCCCAATTTAGGATTTCCACAACATCAAAGCGAGGATTAAAACAAAACAGCTGAGAACTGCAGGGACCGCGACGTGGTTAAACCTCTCCTAGGCTCGGGTTCCAAACGGCGTCGTTTTGGAAACTGAACATATTAGGTGTCTTTGGTTTATTTTTAACCTAATTTTCATTCTCCCTTTAGTTTCATTTTAGCAAACTTATCCCCCCCGCCGTTCTCAACTTCTCTCCCTCAAACTCTCTCCTAACCCTCGACGAAGCCCAAAGCCTCCCTGGTATCTGCCGCCCTACGCTCCGACGAGGAGCTAAGACTCCATCTAAACCGATCCTCCGACGACAACCCCTTCAAATACCACCTAACCGGCGACCTAAACCCAAACTAAACTTGAAAACCCAACCTGCTTCACCTCCTAGTAACCTCACAACACTACGGCCACCGTGACCTCTTACCTCCCCGGAGGACTCCGATGAGCAACCTTGACCAGAAACCTACCTAGAGCCTAACCCAAAAACGATGGCCTAACCCCGATCTACCCCTTCAGCTTCCAACTCCAGACCCAAAACGCACATGCACACCTAAAACCAACCAGGAACCAACGAAGGGTGAAGGGTTTACCTTCGATTCGACGAGGCACTGCCTCCTGATGAGGGCGACGAGGGTCTTTACAGACGAGAAAGGTACGGGTCGTTCTAATTTTTATGTTTTCTTCTTGGATGGTTGCTTGGTCTCTATTCCCGTTTTTGTTTGATGGCTGGTAGTTTTTTTTAAAATATTTGATATTTATTGCTTTTTCTTCTCTGGAAAATATCTGAGGGTCCCCCCTTTACAACATTTTGGTTCTGGTTTATATAGAACCAGATTTTACAATATTTTTGTCTTCTGATTTCTCTTTCAAAATCCCGTGAGTCTACTGCAAGTTTTTCTTCGTTGACTTGGGTTTTGCTGCCTTGAAACTTGGTTCTGAGTCTTCTGTCGTGTTTCTCTTGATATTGCAGGTTGCTAAGGTTCACGTGGGATGGTCGAACCGTCGTAATTGGGTCCAACGCGGTGGCAACTTAGTGATCGAGATGGGTTGGCAGCAAACGTGATCTAGACCGTTGGATGGGTCCAGATCCGAAGGTTGCGCTTCAAGGTGGCGGCTGAAGGGTCCTAAAACCCTAATGACTAAAGTATGCATGCCGTTGGATCTCCCTGAATCCAACGACTCCTGATGCGCAACTCTATAGGGTTATGGAAACCTTATCAAAATTTAGGGTTTCCCTTAGGCTTAGATCAGTTCTGGCCCCAAACGGGTCTTGGGTTGGGTTGCTGGAATTGGATCAAATGACCCTTTGTAATTTGGGCCTGTAAAATCAAAGACAATGTTTAGTGCATTTTTAATTGTTTAATTATTTACTTATTTACTGCTTATATGTATATATATATATATATTAATATTATATAATATCACACTTATAATAATATTAATAATAATAAACTCGAATTAACTTTGAATAAGACACCGGACAAATTGAATATCTACAGCTGCCCCTCTTTGCTCATTGTCGTGTAACGAGAATAGAGCAAAGATCAATAGATGACAAATTTGTCTGGTCATGAAATATTCAAAGATTAATCCGTTTCACCGCAACTTCAGGATAGTGGGACTTGAAAATATTCGGAAAACGGGTTCGCTCCCTCATTTTAGGGAGTATAGGACTCGAACAATTTTCTGCGAACGAGTTCACTCCCTCTTTCTTCAGGGAGTATAGAACTCGAACAATCTTCTGACGGGTTCACTCCCTCTTTCTTAGGGAGTAGGAACTTGAAGAATCTTCATCAATCGTGTCTGTTCCCTATTCCTCAGAGAGTATAAGACCCAACAATCTTCAACAAATCTTGTCTGCTCCTATTTCTTCAGAGAGTATAAGACCCGAACAATCTTCATCATCGTGTATGCTCCCATTCCTTCAGAGTATAAGACTTGAACAATCTTCATCAATCGTGTCTGCTCCCTATTTCTGCAGAGAGTATAAGACTCCAACATCTTCAACAGTCGTGTCTGCTCCCTATTTCTGCAGAGAGTATAAGACTCCAACAATCTTCACAGTCGTGTCTGCTCCCTATTTCTGCAGAGAGAGTATAGACTCGAACAATTTCATCAATCGTGTCTGCTCCCCATTCCTTCAGAGAGTATAAGACTCGAACAATCTTTATCAATCGTGTCTGCTCCCTATTTCTGCAGAGTATAAGACTCGAACATCTTCAACAGTCGTGTCTGCTCCCTATTTCTGCATAGAGTATAAGACTCGAACATTTTCAAAATCGTGTCTGCTCCCCTTCCTTCAGAGAGTATAAGACTCGAACAATCTTCATCAATCGTGTCTGCTCCCTATTTCTGCATAGAGTATAAGACTCGAACAATTTTCAACAATCGTGTCTGCTCCCTATTTCTTCAGAGAGTATAAGACTCGAACAATCTTCAACAATCGCGTCTGCTCCCTATTTCTTCAGAGAGTATAAGACTCGATCAATCTTCAATAATCGTTGGGAAATCTGCAAACATTTAAAATAATCATGCAATGTCATGATCCTATTCATGCCTACGATGTATGCAATTATGCAATTTAATGCACTTTCTTCTTCGAAAGATATCCCCTTTATTTCAATGGAACTCGATTTCGCTTTGGGCATAGAGCATTTCACCAGTTCACCCAGTTGATACTCTCACTACTATAACTTTTGGCTTGACAAGGCTTTGACTTCTTTCTTTCTTGAGGCCTGCCAGTACCCCTGACCAATCTTCTTGATAAATGACAACATCCTTGGGTCATCTATTAATGGCTGTGATTTTCTATGAATTCCAAAGTTTTAGCTTTTCGCAACCACACAAGCTTATGGGTTTAAAACCATTGCCAGCTTCAGGATACCCTGCATTTCCAAAACCTTTTGCATAATACAAAATGATTTCATGTACCACAAGTTAAGCTATGCGTTTTAGCTTTTTCAAAATTAGATACTTGTAAAAGGGAAATTGAAAAGGGAAAATGTCTCTTTATTTATACATGCAGAGAATTTTTAGGCAACTACATGGCAAACTTTTAATTGGAAAAAGAACAAAAGGAGGGTGTCTTCAAATATCAATAACAAAATGCTTTTGAACTTGAATGCCGTCAGAATGACTCGAGTGTAGCTTCTGTGAAAGGATCTCCAAAATTGTGATGACCTAAGAGTGCGAAGCTCTTTATGAACCCCAAAATCTCCCATTACTGATATCGTAAACTAGTATTGAATCTCATGTGCGTTCACTTATCCTCTGGTTGTCTCAATCGATACCCATTAATCTTTGGTCTCAACCCCAACTGCCATTGTCGTTACCCATGTCAGGAGCTCTTCCTACTTCCAAAAACAATTCAGATCATCCATGCACGAACTCTGAATTTAAAACTCAAGTCGCCCTTTGTGGGTTTTCGACTCGATCGCCCTTTGTGGGTTTTCGACGAGACTCCTTTGGTTTCAAGACGCCCTTTTTCGAGTTTTCATCTTGAACCCTTCTTCTTTTTTTTCCCATTTTTTCATTCATTTTTCTTTTTCATTTTTTTCTTTTTTTTATTTCATTTTTTCATTATTTTTTCAAGCAAAATATTTCTAACTGCATCAGAATTCATTGGGTAGGGTAATTCAGACCCATCCATATCAGTTAAGACTAGAGCTCCCCTAGAGAAGGCTTTCTTGACAATATAGGGTCCTTCCCACTTGGGCATCCATTTCCCTCGGAAATCTTTTTGAATGGGCAATATCCTCCTGAGCACCAGATCGCCTTTGTGGATTTCTCGAGGGCGGACTTTCTTATCGTGTGCTCGTATCATCCGCTTCTGGTACATCTGACCGTGACAAATAGCTTTCAGTCTCTTTTCTTCATCAATTCAATTGGTCTATCTGGCCTGTACCCATTCTGCCTCATTTAGCTTCACCTCCGATAAAAACCCGGAGCGAGGGAATTTCCACTTCAATAGGAGGACAGCTTCCATCCCATAAAACTAGAGAAACGGAGTTGCCCAGTAGACGTCCGTACAGAAGTCCGATAGGCAAACAGAGCAAATGGCAACTTCTCATGCCAATCTTTATAAGCTTCAGCATCTTCTCTATAAGCCTCTTAATGTTCTTATTAGCCGCCCACTGCCCCATTCATCTTTGGGCGATAAACCGTGGAATTATGATGCTTTATTTTGAATTGCTCACATACAGATTTCATCATCTTGTTGTTTAAGTTCAACGCATTGCAGAGATAATCTCTCTGGTAAGCCATATCTGCAGATGATTTCTTCTTCAAGAACCTGCATATCGTTGACTGGGTAACACTTGCATAGGAAGCTGTTTCTACCACTTGGTGAAGTAATCTATTGCTACCAGAATGAAGCGAGACCATTTGACGCTTTTGGAAAAATTTGCCCAATCCATGCCCCACATAGAAAACGGCCACGGAGCTGTCATCACATAACGATGAGGAGGGTGTGCATTCTATCCCCATAAATCTGACACTTGTGACACTTTCGGGCATAATTGATGCAATCAGTTTCCATAGTTGACCAATAATACCCAAATCTCATAATCTGTCTGGCCATTACATGCCCATTAGCATGGGTGCCACATATTCCTTCATGTACTTCTTCAAGAATCATTTTCGCTTCTTTAGTGTCCACACACCTTAATAAAACCTGATCCATGCTTTTCTTATATAAGATCTCACCATTAAGCACATACCCTGCTGCCATTCTTCTAATGGTCCTTTTGTCATTCTCAGTTGCCTGTTCGGGGTAACTTTGATATCTTATATACTGGACGATATCATAGTACCAAGGTCCATCATCTTCTTCTTCAATGTTAAAGCAGTGGCTGGATACTCATAAGCCTTCATCTCAATAGGCATCATATTTGAATGCTCGTTCATCTTAAAGGCTGCTGCCAAAGTAGCCAAGGCGTCCGCCATTTGATTTTCTTCTCTGGGAGGTAATTGAAAGTCACTTCTTCAATTCTTCAATAAGTCCCAGAACTAATTTACGATATTCCACAAGTTTGGGATCTTTGGTTTCCTCATTCACCTCTGAGCTGGTAAATTACAAAGCTGAATCCCCATATACCCTCAGCATTTTTGCTTTAAGTTCAATAGCTGCTCTAAGACCCATAACACAAGCCTCATATTCAGCCATATTGTTTGTACAATCAAAATTGAGCCGACTGGTAAAAGGATAATGCTCTTCACTTGGTGGACCAAGATTGCCCCATCCCATGCCCCAAGGCGTTTGAGGCACCATCAAAGTTCATCTTCCAGTATTTACCGGTGAGCGCAACTGTTTCTTCCTCCGCGATAGCCATTAAATCCTCATCTGGAAAATCGAAGTTCAACTGTTCATATTCTTTTGAAGCCCTACTCGCAATGAATTCTGCTATGGCGCTCCCTTTAACTGCCTTCTGGCTTACATACTGGATATCAAATTCGGACAATAGGATTTGCCAACGGGCTAACCTTCCTGACAATGCAGGTACCCCCATTAGATACTTTAAAGGGTCCAACTTAGATATGAGCCAGGTAGTATGATACAACATATACTGTCTAAGTCTTCTGGTAGCCCACACTAAAGCGCAACACAATTTTTCAATTGGTGAGTATCTGGCCTCACACTCAGTGAACTTCTTACTGAGATAGTAGATAGCCCTCTCCCTCTTCTCAGTTTGATCATGTTGCCCCAACACACATCCCATTGAATTGTCATAAACGGACAAGTAAAGAATTAAAGGCTTTCCTGGGATAGGTGGCGCTAGGATCGGAGTATTCGAAAGATATCTCTTTACTGCCTCAAAAGCCTCTCGGCAATCCTCACTCCATTCTCCTGAATCATTCTTACGAAGAAGGTGGAATATGGGATCACATCTTTCGGTGAGCTGCGAGATAAACCGAGCGATGTAATTTAATCTCCCCAAAAATCCTCGAACCTCTTTCTGTTCTTGGGGCTGGCAAATCTTGAATGGCTTTTACTTTACCGGGATCTATTTCAATTCCCTTTCGGCTCACTACGAATCCCAACAGTTTTCCCGATGTCACCCAAAAGTACACTTATTTGGGTTAAGTTTTAGTGGCACTTCTTTAATCTTTGAAAGAGCTTCTTCAAATTCTCGATATGTTCCTCCTCCGTCTTGGCTTTGACAATCATATCATCGACATAGACTTCAATTTCTTTATGCATCATGTCATGAAACAACGTCACCATGGCCCTCTGATAGGTTGCCCCTGCATTCTTTAATCCAAACGGCATGACTTTATAGCAAAACGTCCCCCACATAGTGACAAACGTTATTTTCTCCATATCTTTAGGGTACATTTTAATTTGATTATAGCCGGAGAAACCATCCATAAATGAGAATAAGGAATTTCCAGCAGTATTGTCCACTAACGTATCTATATGTGGCAAAGGAAAATTATCCTTTGGACTAGCTCTATTCAGATCTCTATAGTCGACACACATTCGTACCTTCCCATCCTTCTTTGGTACGGGACAATATTTGCTACCCACTCAGGATATTTGGCCACTGTGAGAAACCCAGCATCAAATTGTTTCTTCACTTCTTCTTTAATCTTGAGCAGCATCTCGGGTCTCATTCTTCTCAGTTTCTGTTGTACGGGCTTACAATCAGGCTTTATTGGTAATTTATGGACAACCAATTCTGTATCCAGCCCTGGCATGTCCTCGTAGGACCAAGCAAATACATCCTTGAATTCTTGAAGTAATTCTATCAAGCTTTGCCTTCCTTCAGCAGACAGGGTGGTACCAATCTTTACTTCCTTTCTATCCTCATCTGTGCCCAGGTTCAAGATCTCTGTAGCTCTTCGTGAGGCAGAATCTGCTCATCTTCCTGTTCCACCATCTTTAGTAATTCTGAGGGTGGTTCACATCTCCATCATCATCGCAACCTTCGATTTCCCCTTGACATATGGCATCTCGAAATCAATCTCCGGGTCAGAGTCATTAGCATTCGTATTATTGATATCTGAGTTCCTGAAAGGGTAACGAAAAAGAAGAATATATATACATATATACATATGGGAGAATCTTTTCCCATAAACAAATAGAAGAAATAATATATGCGTATATTCAAACAAAAATGCATGAGGAAATGTTTGCCATTTGGGAATTAACAAAACACATCTTTTATTGAAAGCAAGTAAAAACACACAACTTAACCCTTTACATCAAATCACCTACTGTCCCAGGGTATGAACAATAGGAAGAGTTCTAGTGTATTACTCTGCAAAAGATTTGTAAACTACAGGCAATTCCTCCGCAGTCCAGTTGTTCAACACAAAGCCCAATGGCGCAGGGTAAATGCCCGTAGCTCTCATTTCTTTGAACTCCTCATCGGTTATGACATTAATGCCCAAGTCCTCCAAGGCATTCTCAACTATCACTTTACTGCTTTCCAAAGTCCCTTGAAACATATATCCTCCTGATACGAAAATGCTGCTCAATGGCGGGAATGTCATGGGCTCCCTGCTCGGGCTCTCACCAGTCAATCTTGCCTTTCTCAATTCCTGAATCTTCTTGATGCTTCTCAGTTTTTCTTTTAAAGTCGGCTGATACCCTAAACCGAATCTGTCTCTTTTAGTTACAGGGTAGATTGGGCCCACCAGTCCTTGCAACCGAATTCCAAACCCTTTGCCAGTTTTTGCTCCTCTTCCAAGAGTCAGCTTAAGCCCTATTTTGGTGCAGTTTGACAATCTAGGCTTCGGGATCTTCTTTTCTTCTGCCACAAACATGGCATTGACATATTCCAATGATCTGAAGAACATTCAACAGCTTGCTCTTCCACTTCAACGTATGGAACAGTAGTAGAAACCGAAGCAATAAGTCTTCTTCAGCATGAATGCATATAAGCCTCCCATCAATTGTAAATTTTATCCTTTGGTGCAACGTTGACGGAACCGCACCGGCCTGATGAATCCAGGGTCTTCCCAATAAGCAGTTGTATGTAGGCATGATGTCCATCACAAGAAACTCCACTTTGTATATCGCCGGACCAATAGTCAAAGGGATATCAATCTTACCTAGAACTTCTCTCTTCGTTCCATCAAAAGCTCGAACCACACTTTGACAGCTTCTCATCAGGGTGCTGTCCACTGACAATTTTTTCAGGGTCACCAAGGGCATCACATTTAACGCCGAACCGTTATCTATCAGTACTCTGGATAGAACATGCCCTTTGCACCTAACTGTGATGTGTAGGGCCTTATGATTGCCAATCATCCCAGAAGGGATCTCGTCCTCAGAAAAAGATAAAAAATTATCGGCCTGGATGTTGGCAACTAGTCGGTCCAGCTTTTCTGTGGGTATCTCCTTCGGGACAAATGTTTGGTTTAAAACTTTTAACAGGGCGTTGCGATGAGCCTCTGAACTCAGAAGAAGTGATAGGACAGAAATACGGGCAGGCAGCTTGTGCAATTGCTCAACAATACTGTATTCACTATGTTTCAAAAATTTTAAAAATTCCATCGCTTCATTCTCCGTTACTGGCTCATTGACGATGGGTTCATCTTCTCTTATCTGCACATCGATACTTTTCCTTTCTCGACAGCAATCTTTTTCTCAGGTTCTTTGTGATAACATCTACCACTCCTGGTCATGTGTCCCACTTCATCTACCTCTTCCTGTTGCTTTGCCACCTCTCCTATTTGACAAGTATATCTCCAGGGTACTGTTATTGTCTTTGTACGGGAACGGAGAGGGAGGTGTAATAATCACCTTTGGAGCTACCTTCCCAGCCACTCGATTCTTGGGAGTAATTACGAGGGGACAACTAGCACTATAGACCCCTTTGGATGATCCTTCAGAGGCGTAAACTTCCGCTTCTTCTTTCTCAGCCACTTCTTTGAAGAACTCGATTTCCTTACTATCCATCATCTCTTGTACCAGCCCTAATAAATCAGAACACTGTTGTATACTGTGTCTCGTGCAGTTATGGTAGTGGCACATCTCTTCATTGTTGAACTGTTCACATGGCAGATTAGTCTTTAATAGTCCTACCTTGACCATTTGGCACCACACCCAAGACATGGGTGACATCACCTCACTAATATTTTTTACAGTCATTCTTCCTTTCTCTTCAGCGACTGCATTAATCCCGGCTCCTGCATGGTTTGGCAATGGATTCTGTGCTATGTTTGGCTGTTCGCTGTCACCAAAATTGATGACGTTTCTTCTTCTCAGAGCTTGGACGACCTTTTTGAAAGCGGGACAATTTTTAATAGAATGTCCGGAAACCCCTGCATGGTATTCGCACTTAGCACTAGCATCATACCACTTGGGATACGGGGGTTGTATAGGGTCCACATGATAAGGTGAGACTACATGTCGATCATATAATTCCTGGAATACTCCTTATAAGTCATAGGAATCGGATCAAATTGAGGCCTCTCTCTCCTTGGATCTCTTGCCCCTTGCCTATTGTCAATTTGGGGTGATGCTACCGTTCCCTGTGGTCGGGACACTGTGATATTATGGGAATCATATTGCCTTATGTTGCTGACTTCGTTTTCCTTCTTCCTCATCGGCTGTTTCTTGCTGGAATCTCCTCCCTCAAGCTTCCCGCTTTTAATCACCATTTCAATCATTTCTCCCGCCGTAACTATATCAGCAAAACTTCGAGAAGGATTACCAACAAAATGTGAGAAAAATGGAGCTTTCAAGGTATTAACAAAAAGTAGGTTCGTTTCCTCCTCTACCAACGGTGGGTGGACTTGTACTGCTACCTCTCTCCACCTCTGAGCATATTGTCTGAAACTTTCACTATGCTTTTTCTCCATTGCTTGCAGCACCATTCTGTTAGGCCTGACGTCCTTCACATGCTTATACTGGTCAAGAAAAGATTTGGCCAGGTCTTTCCACGTCCTGACATCAACTCTCCTTAGTTGATTATACCATCGCAATGCTGAGCCTACTAAGCTTTCCTGGAAACAGTGGATCAACAGTTGGTCGTCCCCTACGTAACCAGTCATTTTCCTGCAGAACATTGTGATATGGGCAGAAGGGCATTGGGTACCGTCGTATTTCTCGAAGTCAGGAGTTTTGAACTTGGGAGGTAGGACCAGATCAGGAACTAAACTCAGTTCCTTAGCGTCGAGACCATACAAGCTGGTATCTTCTTTCATAGCTTGTACTTCATTTGCTAGCTGCTTATATTGCTCCTGCAACAACTTGTTTTCGCTCTTTTTTGCTTCTTCATCAAGGTCCGGGACCTGGTGATATGGGCTTTCTTCGGGATGCGAACAAGATCCCGGTTGTGGATTAACTGCAACGCCGTCAGGATTTATGTGTACTTTGGTATGGATAGATGTTCCTTGGATATCGGAGACTGTACCGGGGTAAACCCTGGAGGGTAAAGTGGTTCTTCACTTGTTTGCTCATGGGTCTTTCCGTGCTCTGGATTTCTCCCTCCCAGCATATTTGCCAACTTAGACAACATATCCTCTTGAGCCTTAAGCATATCTTCTTGCATTTTCCTTAGATCATCTTGCAATTGCAGTTGAGTTCTTTCGATTTGAGCAATCTTATCATCCATGGCCTTCCTTGTGTTATAGTGATGCTTGAAATTTCCCAGTATTCTGTAATGTATCCCTTATTGTTAATTTTAATGCTTTGAGGATGAATACAAATTATGTAAATTGTGATAAAAATGCAATACAAAACTTAAATTGCAAATAAAATGCAAATGCATGTAGAAAGGCATTGATTCATAAGACGCGATCAGTCTTAGAACAACTTTCATTTAGGACAAAAGCATCATCTTTACAAGAAAAGTCCATTACAGAAATGGCCTAGCTCTCATGTTCAGCTCTAAGATCTGATTGACAAGCCAATCGACCCTCTTTCCTACGCCTGATGCTGGATTGGCATAGCTCTGGATGACTTTTGCTTGGAGGTCCATCTCTCCCAACTGCCTCGCAATGCCGCTTAACTGATTCATGGTCTCTCGGATCACGTGATTCACGTTTGTCTTCCAGTCTCTAAAGTGATCATTTGAGTTTTGCCATTGCAGTCTGGTGCCTTGGACGGTGCGCTCAAGACCAGCGATTTGTGTCTGGCAGCTTCGTAAGGCAGCCTCTAAATCATGAATCTTCTTTTGCAAAGCAGCGTTCTCCTCGAGGCTAACCCTTTGATCCACTGGGCAACGCTGACTTTTCTGCAGATAAGGAACTTTCAAGCTGCATAACGTAGGCACTGTACTCTTCATTCTTTGCCTTGGCTCGAGCTAACTCTTCCTCATGCCTTGATTCCATTTCGTGCATCTCTTGATTGAGTACATCTATCCGTTCGTTCTTTGCTCCGCACCTCTGTATCCAGAGGAATACTTCATCCTGTTTGCCTTGGAGTACACTCTCCCGATGTTGCCTTTCTAATTTTAGCTCTTCTTTGCTTTGCCTCTTCTCAGTTTCGAGCTCGTCGATTCTTTGCTTTCTAACCTCAAGTTCAAGTTGCATGTTATTTGCCTTCATTCTGAGTTCTTCAATATTAGCATGCAATTCTTCTTCTTGCTTCTTGCTCAAGGTGTACCTTTGTCTTAACTCTTTAGCCTCTGTCCTTTCGCTCTTCAGTGCCCTAACCCAGGACCTTCTCTCGGACTCAAGTTCTTGATTTCTTTTCTTCTTCTCTGTCTCTACTTCTCTGACTCGGTGCTCTCTCTCGGCTCTGACGTCTCTAACTCGATGATCCCTCTCAGCCCGGAGCTCTAACCGCCACTGCTCTGAAGTTCTCCCGAGGCCAGCAATTGCCCATGCTCGACTCATCTTTTGGTAATCGCTCTGTAAACTAGTGAGATTGGCCTCCACTTCATCCTTTCTTTTGCGCATAAGCTCAAACTGTGTATTATAGAATCCCCTATCGATGTCCAACATGAAATTCTTTTGTCTAAGGGCCTCACACTCTGCTTCCTTCCTGGCGATTTCTGCTTCGAATTCACTCTTCAGTATCTCCAACTTAGACGGTACGTATTTAAACTGTGCTTCCAAAGGAATTGTTTGGTCCCGATCCACCAACGGAAGGATATCATTCTTTCGCACCGCCCTCCATGCCACGTAATCTAGTGTCAGCATGACCTCAGCTGCTATAAAATCAGTTCTAAAGGTTGACTTCCATGCCTCTGACATTGCACGAGCAGTCTTCTTGTAGTGATCTCCACAGTACACAAATTCAGATGCCTTCAGACCGGATGTAGCTGGGACGAATTGGCGTGCCCCAAATTGCCTTAGTACCATCAGTGGCGCATAACCTACTCCACCCCATAACCCTAATAGGGTTACCCAATCGGAATCCCCGCATTTGTACAACACATCCACAAAAGCTAACCAGGGGACACGCCACACTATATCATGTTCCTGTAAATTTCTGAAAAGTGAAACCCAATCTTTCCTGGTGAGATGCTCTGGCCACTCTTTAGTGAGAAAATCTTTTAAGGGTGAATAGGCCGTAGAAAACCGTCGACTATACTCTCGGTCAATTTTCCAGAAGTGACTGCGTATCCAAACAGTAAGCAGCTGGACACACCCGGTGAAGCGGCTACTCTCAGCTCTTCTGCAACTGCTAAGTGCTCTGAACGTTTCAGCCAAAACCGCAGGAACAGGGTTTACTTTCCTTTCCAAACGCTCGAATAAATCGACCACTGCGGCTTCCACGTGATAAAGAACTTTCGGGAAAATCATCAAACCATAAATTCCCAAGGCGAACATCTCCATGCTCTTCTCGATATCGCTATGCTTGACGATAAGCTCCTTGAGGCATGACCAAGGGAAGCAATCGGACTCTCCCTTCTTTTGGATTCGATCAGCAACCCACTTCTCTCCCATCCCAGTAATCCTTGCGAGCTTGCTCTTAAAGGATTGTGTCCTTGAGGCTTTTGAGTAGATACGGTCCAAGTGTATCGTCTCGAAATGAAACAAGGAGGTGTATTCTTCTAACGTGGGAGTCATGTCTTCCTTGTTGAAAGTGAAGCAGCTATATGCGGGATTCCAAAACTGGACGAGAGCTTTGATTAGGGGTTCGTTTACTTTCACGTACAACAGAAGGGCGATGTCACCATACTTTTGCCAGAAAGAGTATTTCACATCAGAATTCCAACTTTCCCAAATTTCGCGTAACTCTTGCAAATCGTTTGCTTTAGACTGACCGGAGCAACCTCTGGTAGTACTGATATGTAATCTTCAGTCAAACTGTCAGCTTTCTTCCTCTGAGTTTCCTCGGACCACGACCTCACTTCTGTGTTATCCACTTCCTTGTTATGAAAGCTTTTGTCCATTTTATGACCGCCTTCTACTTTTATGACCACCTTGTGAATCAACACCTTTCTTCATGAATGATGATGTAATGCAGCAGTAATAAATAAAACACAAAACACAAACAAAAATAAAACTGTGTTAGTATATACAATGAATAGTCGAAGAATACATAAACAACATGGAGATAGAAAATATATACATCTTAAACCTTATTCACATGATATCTACCCAACATGATATCTACCCAATCATGCTTTAGTAGATCCTACCCAACATGGTATCTACTCTCAGGTTTCGTTATTCATGAAAAATCCTAACCGCTGGTATCTAATTCACATGCCTGTTCGAAAAATAAACCTAACCACATGATCTCTAGTTCGCATACTTTTTTGCAAAAAATAAATTCGAGGGAAAAGTTAGAATGAGTTTCCCCTTTGTGTCTGTGGACAGAGATTTAGCATAGGACGGGTAGAATTCTGGTATCAATAAAAGGGTCCTCGAATTGTCCTTTGCTGGTGCCCCCTTGGGCTTGCCAGACCCTCGATCCTCGCCCATTATAGGCTTAAAACGGATCAAGTTCAATTTCGAGAGGATCCATTTCCCTATGTCCATGCGAGGAAACTTAATGTTTCACTCGTAAACATAAGGCATGTACCCGAGAGGTTACTTGCTAAAGCCCATGCGGAGAAAAGTAATTTTTCTCACGTAAGCGTAGCTTTCACCCCTACTTAATGGGACAGAGCACAGTTAGAAGGCTCTAAATATCAAAATGGTTGTTGCGACAGTAAAGGAGAAACCCATAATCCTTTCCCTCAATCCAAGAAACACAACAAACTAAAGTAAAGGTCAAAAAACTGAAACATGTAAATCACACGTTAGTACAACTATTTATTTGTTAATTAAAGCGCAAATTAAAATGCAAACAACAATTTAAAACAAATCAGGGATCAAAAATCAAATTAAAGTGAACTTACAACTTTCGTTTGCAAAGACAATTAATTAATCGACTATAGGCCTGACTCTCTAAATTCCCCAGCGGAGTCGCCAAGCTGTCGAAACGATTTTTAACGGAGCGGGGGCGAGATTTTGGAAACCGCATCATCTTTAGTTATTATCTTTTCAATTGAATTTTTAATTAAAAACAGTGCGATTTTAGAAAACCTCTCGTTTCGAAAAATTGGAAATTCCTTTACGATAAAAATATAAGGTTCGAGGAGTCGCCACCAATCTTTGATTAGGGTGTGATTGGGCACCCAAAAACATTGTCATTTAAAAAAAATTAATTTAAATTAAAACGACAAATTTACGGTCTACGTTACCAAAATCCAAGTTCGGGAGTCGGTTACGCGTGGGGAAGGATTAGCACCCCCACAACGCCCTAAATCGGTACCTAGTTGATTAATTAATTTCTTTGCAACGAATTTCGCAAGTTCAAATTTAATTTGATTAATGATCCCTTTAAACAACAAACATGCAAATTTGCAACATTCAAAGCAACAAAATAGATTTAATTTAAAATTACCCAGTCATTAGAAAGATAAAGAATATTCGATTATTTAAAAATATCGAGACCAAATCTTTAGTTCAGTTCTAACGACCTTTTCTCAAAAATTTTAAATAACCGAATATTTCCTTTTCTTTCGTTCCCAAAATTTTAAAGTGAGAAATCAACCCTTTTTTTTGTGACAATGACAGGATACGCTTGTAATTTAAAATCGTCAAAAATGACTTTTCTGTAAGTTAAGAAAAGCCATTCTGACGATTTTAAATTAAAAGTGTATTACCCTTAATCCAATTATGTGATCAGGCTGAGTCATGCACATGAGGCTAAACATGCATAAAAAAAACTACACCTAATATACAACACTAACAACATGCTCGGAATGTGATATTTCAATAAAAATCACATACATATTTTATAATTACAATATATATATATATATATATATATATATGTACTCTATACATAGCTATACTTAATGAACAAAGGTGACCTAAACACAACCAACGAAAACATAGCATAACAACTTATAAAATTTCAGAAAATAATTATATTTAAATTAAACTTTAATATCCTAATTATGAATAAATACAAATTAAGGTAGAAATGCTAGCATTATACCGTACTGAATACTATGAACTGAAATGAAACTATTCTCATTACAAGGGACTAAAAACAAAATAAAACAAAACACACTCAGGACTAAAATGCAACATACAAAAATGTGGATGTCGAATGTTTAAGACAACAAAGATTTAAATAAACAAAACATAGGGCTAAAATAAAAGAACTCGAAACAACAGGCCAGAAACATAAATAACACAAGATATGAATTAACAAACGAGATGGACTAAAATAAATGTCCTGAAATTTAAGAGTCGAATACATAAAACTGTGAAAAACTTTAAACAACATGGTTCGTACTAAAATGTAACAAACATAAAGATTGAGAGCCCAATTTAGGATTTCCACAACATCAAAGCGAGGATTAAAACAAAACAGCTGAGAACTGCAGGGACCGCGACGTGGTTAAACCTCTCCTAGGCTCGGGTTCCAAACGGCGTCGTTTTGGAAACTGAACATATTAGGTGTCTTTGGTTTATTTTTAACCTAATTTTCATTCTCCCTTTAGTTTCATTTTAGCAAACTTATCCCCCCCCCGCCGTTCTCAACTTCTCTCCCTCAAACTCTCTCCTAACCCTCGACGAAGCCCAAAGCCTCCCTGGTATCTGCCGCCCTACGCTCCGACGAGGAGCTAAGACTCCATCTAAACCGATCCTCCGACGACAACCCCTTCAAATACCAACCTAAACCGGCGACCTAAACCCAAACTAAACTTGAAAACCCAACCTGCTTCACCTCCTAGTAACCTCACACACTACGGCCACCGTGACCTCTTACCTCCCCGGAGGACTCCGATGAGCAACCTTGACCAGAAACCTACCTAGAGCCTAACCCAAAAACAATGGCCTAACCCCGATCTACCCCTTCAGCTTCCAACTCCAGACCCAAAACGCACATGCACCTAAAACCAACCAGGAACCAACGAAGGGTGAAGGGTTTACCTTCGATTCGACGAGGCACTGCCTCCTGATGAGGGCGACGAGGGTCTTTACAGACGAGAAAGGTACGGGTCGTTCTAATTTTATGTTTTCTCTTGGATGGTTGCTTGGTCTCTATTCCCGTTTTTGTTGTTGATGGCTGGTAGTTTTTTTTTTAAATATTTGATATTTATTGCTTTTTCTTCTCTGGAAAAATATCTGAGGGTCCCCCCTTTACAACATTTTGGTTCTGGTTTATATAGAACCAGATTTTACAATATTTTTGTCTTCTGATTTCTCTTTCAAAATCCCGTGAGTCTACTGCAAGTTTTTCTTCGTTGACTTGGGTTTGCTGCCTTGAAACTTGGTTCTGAGTCTTCTGTCGTGTTTCTCTTGATATTGCAGGTTGCTAAGGTTCACGTGGGATGGTCGACCATCGGGTCCAACGGCGGTGGCAACTTAGTGATCGAGATGGGTTGGCAGCAGAACGTGATCTGGACCGTTGGATGGGTCCAGATCCGAAGGTTGCGCTTCAAGGTGGCGGCTGAAGGGTCCTAAAACCCTAATGACTAAAGCATGCATGCCATTGGATCTCCCTGAATCCAACGACTCCTGATGCACAACTCTAGAGGGTTATGGAAACCTTATCAAAATTTAGGGTTTCCCTTAGGCTTGGATCAGTTCTGGCCCCAAACGGATCTTGGGTTGGGTTGCTGGAATTAGATCAAATGACCCTTTGTAATTTGGGCCTGTAAAAATCAAAGACAATGTTTAGTGCATTTTTAATTGTTTAATTATTTACTTATTTACTGCTTATATGTATATATATATATATATTAATAATTATATAATATCACACTTATAATAATATTAATAATAATAAACTCGAATTAACTTTTGAATAAGACCCCGGACAAATTGAATATACACACCTATGAGTTATCCTCAGTGTCGGACAACAAAATTCCTCAAACCCTTACAAGTAGGCTCATTTGATTAGGTACAAACATTGAAGCTTATTATACATGAATAAACCCCCCCTTCAAGCAGTATAACTACGGTCGCAACCGCCTTTCGGGTGGGCCCGGAATTTGGCTTCGACTTAAATAAAATATTGGAGTTGCCACCGATCATTTATTTTTCGTAAAAAATTTGGCTGATCGGATACCATCTTACCTGATCTGTGTTTTACTAGAAATATGTCAGATTCAGGAGTGAGTTACAATCAAGGAAGAATTAGCACCCTTGAATTGCCCTTTCGGTACCATTTAATTTGTCGGTTGTCTTAATTACGAAAATTGAAATTTAAATTACAATTTGGATATTCAATTCAAATTACTTACCTTTGATTGGTTAAAATTATCCTAAAAAAAGATCATAAATAAAGTTGAAAAATAAAACACACAAAAACAAAGAGTTAGTATTAAAATCGAAATAAAAAAATAAATAAAAGAAAATTCGAATTTAAAAAAAATAAATTGGAAATGATTAAAATTCATAGATCAAATTAATTCTAGAAATTTGCGAAAGAAAAAACATAAAATTAAAGGATTAAATAAAAAAATTAAAGTACTAAAATGGCAAAACAGAAAATTAAAAGACCAAACAATAATTAAGCCAAATGTAAATATTGACTAAAATAAAGTGTTTGAAAATATAATGACCATAATATTAAGACATGGCTAGTCTAGGGGGACTTAGGAGTGTTTTGACCCTATATTTAATTACTTAAATGTAACACATGGGAAAGAAAGAGTTCTAAATAGGATTAAACTAAAATCAATGACTAGAACTCAAAAAGCTATAAATCAAGGAGGAGTTAATGTGTGGTTTTCCCAAAATTAAAACAAAAGCAAATCCAACTTATAATTTCCAGTAGCCTGCGACGAAACCCTACAAAACAACGAAATTAAAATGCACTTTCCCTTTTCCTTCTTATATTCGCTCATCTCAGTAGCTGGCCATGGCAGCCAAACGCCCCGACGAACCGGTGCAAGCAACGGATCACAAATTCCGACGAGACTAAGGTAAACATTATCTTCTTTTTTCCTTTTTTTCTTGAACTATTTGCTTTTGATTTTAGACTCGGATAGTCGGATTGCTGGAAATTCTTTTTTCTCTGTATTTATTGCTGAAAATTCTCCTGAAAACTAGGAGAACCTCCTTTACAATTGTTTCCCTTCCTCCTCCCTTTCTTACATTTTCATTCGGCTATTTATAGCCCTTATTTTACATAATAAAAAATAGCAACTTGGTGTGACCATGCTTTAGATCAGATCTCACATGCATTTTTATCCTTGTGAGTTGGCAGGAAACATGCATTAGTGGAAGCTTGGTGTAATGTTGGGATGAGGACAAAATCTGGGGTCTAAAGTTGTCCATCTTTACACATTCTTGTGTTAACAAGAATAGGGTAAAGACAAAAAAGACAATCAGTTTAGTTTTTGTCCTGTCCCTTTTTTGTTTTGTTTTGAGACTTGATACATTTGTTAGAGAGTAACTGCAATTGGGCTTCAAGCTGAGCCTGGAATTGGGCCTTGGTCTTCTTCTCGATTAAAGACCTCGGCTTGAAAATTCTTCCAGAAGGTATATGCCTATGAGCTGAATGAAATCGAACTCGAAGGTCTTTGATGAAAGATAACCCTTCTCGCCTTGAGCTATGCTGTAAATTTGATATGCCTTTGAGCTGAGTGTAATCGAACTCGAAGATCTTTGTTGATAGATAACCCTTCTCTCCTTGAGCTATGCTGCAAATGATGTGCCTTTGAGCTGAGTGTAATCGAACTCGAAGGTCTTTGGTGGCAGATAACCCTTCTCTCCTTGAGTTATGCTGCAAATGATGTGCCTTGGAGCTGAGCATAGTCGAACTTGAAGGTCTTGCAGATAACCCTTTTAGCCTTGAGTTATGCTGCAAATGATGTGCCTTGGAGCTGAGCGTAGTCGAACTCAAAGGTCTTTGGTTGGCAGATAGCCCTTCTCGACTTAAATTATTATGCAAATGATCTGCCTTTGAGCTGAGTGTAATCGAACTCGAAGGTCTTTTGGTGGCAGATAACCCTTCTCGCCTTGAGTTATGCTGTAAATGATGTGCCTTGGAGCTGAGCGTAGTCAAACTTGAAGGTCTTTGGTTGACAGATAACCCTTCTAGCCTTAAGTTATGTTGTAAATGATGTGCCTTTGAGCTAAGTGTAATTGAACTCGAATGTCTTTTGTTAGTAGATAGCCCTTCTTGCCTTGAGCTAAGCTCCAAATGAGCACGATATCCTTCGTCGTGAAGTTGAAATTGTGAATGCCCCATTCATTATGGAGTTAAACCTCGAATTGGATATCATTCGTCATGAAGTTGAAATCCAAGGGTTACATTGCTGCTGGTGGACACGATATCCTTTGTCGTGAAGTTGAAATCGTGGATCTATTGGTACGATATCCTTTGTCGTGAAGTTGAAATCTTGGATGGCCCATCCGTCGTGAAGTTGAGCCTTGACTTGAATATCCTTCGTCGTGAAGTTAAAATCCAAGCTTGTGCTGTTGCGGGTGGACACGATATCCTTCGTCGTGAAGTTGAAATCGTGGATGGCCCCTTCATCGTGAAGTTGAACATTGAATTGAATATTATTCGTCGTGAAGTTGAAACCCAAGTTAGTTGCGTTGTTTCAAGGCCAATATATTTCGCTATGAAGTTGAAATTGACTCTGAAACTGGAAAGTTTATTGACAGACACTCCTTCTTTGAGTTGGATATACTTCATCATGAAGTTGAAATCCAATCTAAATATGGATTCTGCTTGTGTGTACGATTCATTTCATCGTGAAGTTGAAACCGTGGATGTGTGGGCACGATATCCTCCGTCGTGGAGTTAAAATCGTGGATCCGTTGGTACGATATCCTCTATCATGGAGTTGAAATCGTGGATCCGTTGGTACGATATCCTTCATCGTGAAGTTGAAATCGTGGATGGCCTCTTCGTCGTGAAGTTGAGCTTTGACTTGAATATCCTTTGTCATGAAGTTAAAATCCAAGCTTGTGCTGTTGCGGGTGAACACAATTCTCTTCGTCGTGAAGTTGAAACCGTTGATGACCCATTCGTTGTGAAGTTTGGCTTTGAGTTAGATATCATTTGGCGTGAAGTTGAAATCTACTCTTGAGCAAATTGTGAGTTCAATATCCTTCGTTGTGAAGTTGAAATTGACTCTAAATGAAACTGGAAAATTTTTTGTTGAGTACAATATCCTTCGCTGTGAAGTTGAAATTGACTCTGAATGAAATTGAAAAGTTGTTTGTTAACAGACGCTCCTTCGCTGTGAAGTTGAGCATCCACCATCAATTTCTGAATGTGCTTTTGAATCGAATATCTTTCTTCTTGAAGTTGAAACTTGACTCTAAAAGCTGCAAAAAATTATGTATAAAAATGATGAATGTGATGATCTTAAGTATGTCTAAGATGCATGCAACATGAATTAGTTTTATCTCCTCGTGCTTTGTCTGCTTGTTCCTACATGTGGAGGAAATGCCTTCAGAAGATCTGATCGTTTGCATCAGGATGTTGAACCCCCAAATATGCCCCAATATTCAATATTGAATCTCCAAATATGCCCCAACATTTGCTGTTGAATCTTTAAAGATGCCCCATTGTTCCTCATTGCTGGCTTCAACACTGATTCTAAGCATGAGCTTTGTGTTTGAGAGCCATATGTCAAATACCAAGATCTACTCTAGAGAGATTGTCTTGTTTGAAAAGTGTTTTTCTTTTTCTTTTATTTTCAAAAGTTCTGAAAATGTATTAGAAGAGTTTTGAAAAATGTTTAATCAAAAGTTTTGAAAATATTACCCCTTTCTTGGTTTCATAATTGAGAAAAATCATAAAACTAGAGTTCATTGGACATCAAAGAATTAATTACACTGTTAATCCTTCAATAAATTATAGATATTTGACAAGTATCAAGATCAAAGCTATCTTTGGGAAATGGTTAAGAAAGGAAATAATAAGAAAGTCTCAGGTTATTGTGTTTAGTCAATGGTTTGGCCTTCTTATTTCTTTGATGTTCACTGATCTGATGGGGTAGCTTGTATGCTCATCTACTAGACGTGTTCGTCGACTCCCTGCTCTTATGGTCAAGCATTGTGCAATGACTTATCAAGGAATTTGTGCGATCGCCTCAGCTGCACAATTTTTACATTCGAGCTGACTTTTCAGGTTTTCAACTTGAATCATCCTTTGGTTTCAAGATGTCATCCATAATTTACGTCTTGAACCCCCTTTGTTATTTTCTCTATCATGCATTAAAGATTTTAGAAAACGTTTTTGCAAATAAAAATTAATCCTGATGGGCAAGATGAAATATGAAGATAGTCTCTTCTGTTTAGAAATCCATCTATGATTAGAAGGGACTTTTTAAGGCACGTAATGTAGGCCATGGTTCATGGTTATGAAAGAAAAAGATAAATAGGCTCAAACAAGTGTTTCAAGGTATTGAACCAAGGATCAATTCATTCTTATGCTTTCAATTCCGTCTTGCTCAATTTGAATATGCCTATATGTGTCTCTCTCGATGCTCCATAAACTTCGTGTGAAGTGATTCTGGAATAATTGTGCTTGATCAATCTCAGAATTTGAAGCTTGATGCGTCATTTGAGTCGATTATCATTTTTTTTTGTTTTTTCTTTTTTTCTGATTAGATCTTCGCACTGGGCATTTGGTTCTCCTTTTGATATCTCCTCTGATTTTATGTCTTCACTCATGTGAGCATATTTCTTCCACCTTGCCCCCTAGTGTGGGGGTGATCCTTGGTTAGGGTTGAATCAGAAGAAAGAAAAAATATTATAGGCTCAAAAGGGGACAACAAATTATATATATATATATATATATATATATATATGGATAAATGAAACAAAGTCGTTCATCATCTCATACACAAAAGTCTTCGCAGAAGATGTATCCCCAGGGGGATAGATTTTTAGGATTAATTTTATTCACATGAAAAAATATAATTAATGCATGATAGAATTATTTCGAATTAATTCTCATTTCTACTTCTTGTTCCTAGCATGCCTTAATTGTACAAGCTCGTCTTCAAAAAAATTGATACGAGATGCCCCAAGTTGTGTCTTCTGGTAAGAAGGTTCATGTTCAAGTGAATATCTTGTACTCGATGCCTTAGGTTTTATTAGTAAAAAATGTTGGGTTTACGTCTAAAAGGACGATGGTGTGACTTTATTGACTCAAAAGTATCGGTATGACTCTCCATGGTTTATTCTGGGTAAAGAATCGATGGATTTTTTTTGTTTTTTTTAACAAGATAAGAAAGGTCTGATCTTGCCATATGTCAAAAATCTATAATTCTTGAAGAATTAAAAGAATATTTAATTCATTTAATATTCAAAGAACTAAATATTAAAATTTGCAATTATTCAACCTTAGAAGGTAGCACAAATTCAATCGTTTAAAGGATTAAGCAAACATGAAAGATCAAAACGCCCTTTAAGCAAACATGAAAGATCAAAACGCGTTCAAACAAAACAATGCTCTCAGTGCAAATGGTAGATGCAATGCCCCCTTATTCGATTGTCCATGCTCCTAAATCCATCAAGTTTTGAATCTTGCGCTTCAGTGCCTTACAGTTCTTAGAGGAATGTCTGGAGCTTCCTTTGTGGTAACTGTACACAGCTTCAACATCGTAGCCCTTAGGATATGAGGACTCTTTTCTCAGATCATCCTGGCAGGGTTGGCCATACAATTAGCTGATCAGGCTTCCATTGTACTGATTTCAGTTTTAATTGTTAAAATCTTTCTTTCATGTGGTGTCACGTGATTAAGAACACTACATCGAATCCTCTATGAAGAAATTTCATGTTTATGAAAATGCTTAAAAATGAAATGTAGATGCAAAAATGCATGAAATGCTCGAGGTATTGATCCGAAAAACATGCTTGTTATTATAAATAATCCTTATTGGGGACAAAAGTGTTTTATCTTTTAAGAGACAAAAATATCCTGACAGCTTCTGACATGTTGACTAGTCTTCTGCCTTCTTCTGTCACCGTTTGAATAATCTGTCGAACCGCTCCGGCTTCTCTGGATAAACCGTGCAAATGTTGAGTTACTTTTTGTACTAGTCCAAGAAGTCTCGAATTACTACATCTCTAGCATTTGTCTTTTGTTGAACATGTTCCCATCGAATACTTCATTGGAGCCCTCAATTGATAGGACTTATGTGAAGTTCATTTGTATGTTTCTTGAATTCATCAGCAATGGTCTCCAATTTCAGCTATCTTTTTGCCATTGTTGTCTTTGAAAAGACTCCCAAGATCAGTAACCTTCATCTTGCCCCTGTAACTTCTACCAGTCAGTTCTTCAAAGATAGACTTTCATTGTGTTTGATGTAGACCCGGTTCATTCTGAGTCCTTTATAATGCAGCAGAGTGATATACTCTTCAATTGTGGGCATCACGTCTTCTGGATTGAATGTGGCACATAGTCACCTTGTAGATTGTCCTCTACATTTTCATCTCTTGTATTACAACCCCTTTGTCCATTAATGCAAACTATTTACATTTAATGAACACGTTTTTGTGGATCAACACCTCTTTTAAATGATGCAAATGATGAAAATAAAATAAAAGAGAATAAAAATAAAAAGAGTTAGTGAGGTAAAGATAATAATCAAAACAATTATGAAAATAAAAGTCCTACCCCATATGATATCTACCCCATATGCTTATTATTCCTACCCGGACATGATCTTTATCTCGCATGCTAATTTCAAACAAATCCTAACCGCATATTTGTTTAGTTTGCATGCTTTGAACAGAAAGTAAAACATGAAAGAAAGTAGCATAGGGTTTGGAATGAGGTTTTGGGGTAGACTTTAATTCTCTATAGTCTCCCGGTTTAGGTTCTAAAAAACGGTACCCGAGTTCTCCTTGCCGGTGCCCCCTTGGGCTTGCTAGACCCTTAGTCCTAAACCCATTACAAGCTTATGTGGACTAAGTTAAACTCGAGAGGAAACATTCCTTTATGCCCATACGGAGAATAAATTCACACGAAAGCATAAGGTATATGAATCCCGAAGGTTACTTGCTAGGCCCATACGGAGAATAAATTCCCACGAAGGCGTCACTTTCACCCCACTTAAAAGGTTTCGGAATTCGGGTATAGAGCGTTAGATGAAAAAAGTTAAAGATCTGAAATCATTAGAAAAATGTTAGTACAACTATTTATTTAAAAAAATAATCAAAGATAAATAATTGGAATCAAATAAATAAATTAAAATTAAAATTTGTAATTTTCGCTCAAAAGACAACCGGAAATTAATTTCGGCCTGACTCAATTACATGTCCCTAGTGGAGTCGCCAAGCTATCGCAACCGCCTTTCGGGTGGGTCCGAAATTTGGCTTTGACTTAAATAAAATATTGGAGTCGCCACCGATCATTTATTTTTTGTAAAAAATTTGGTTGATCGGATACTATTTTACCTGATCAGCGTTTTACCAGAATTATGTCGGATTCGGAAGTCGGTTACAATCAAGGAAGGATTAGCACCCTTGAATTGCCCTTTCGGTACCATTTAATTTGTCGGTTGTCTTAATTATGAAAATTGAAATTTAATTTACAATTTGGATATTCGATTCAAATTACTTACCTTTGATTGGTTAAAATTATCCTAAAAAAAGATCATAAATAAAGTTAAAAAATAAAACACACAAAAACAAAGAGTTAGTATTAAAATCGAAATAAAAAAATAAATAAAAGAAAATTTGAATTTAAAAAAAATTAAATTGGAAAGGATTAAAATTCATGGATCAAATTCATTCTAGAAATGGGTTGCGAAAGAAAAAACATAAAATTAAAGGATTAAATAAAAAGAAGAAATTTATAGTACTAAAATGGCAAAACAGAAAATTAAAAGACCAAAAAATAATTAAGCCAAATGTAAATATTGACTAAAATAAAGTGTTTGAAAATATAATGACCATAATATTAAGACATGGCTAGTCTAGGGGGACTTAGGAGTGTTTTGACCCTATATTTAATTACTTAAATGTAACACATGGGAAAGAAAGAGTTCTAAATAGGATTAAACTAAAATCAGTGACTAGAACTCAAAAAACTATAAATCAAGGAGTAGTTAATGTGTGGTTTTCCCAAAATTAAAACAAAAGCAAATCCAACTTATAATTTCCAGTAGCCTGCGACGAAACCCTGCAAAACAACGAAATTAAAATGCACTTTCCCTTTTCCTTCTTATATTCGCTCATCTCAGTAGCTGGCCATGGCAGCCAAACGCCCCGACGAACCGGTGCAAGCAACGGATAGCAAATTCCGACGAAACTAAGGTAAACATTATCTTCTTTTTTTCCTTTATTTCTTGAACTATTTGCTTTTGATTTTAGACTCGGATAGTCGGATTGCTGAAAATTCTTTTTTCTCTGTATTTTATTGCTAAAAATTCTCCTGAAAACGGGCAACGGGCAAGGACCTCCTTTACAATTGTTTACCTTCCTCCTCCTTTTCTTACATTTTCATTCGGCTATTTATAGCCCTTATTTTACATAGTTTTACATAAAAAAATAGCAACTTGGTGTGACCATGCTTTAGATCAGATCTCACATGCATTTTTATCCTTGTGAGTTGGTAGGAAACATGCATTAGTGGAAGCTTGGTGTAATGTTAGGATGAGGACAAAATCTAAGGTCTACAACTACTATAGGGCTTCAAGTGCACCTTTCCATCCTTGATGACACTGGTTTGAACTTTTCTTCGTTCAATCACAAAAGGACCTGAACAGTGTTCAACTGGTCGTTAAATTTTAGGGAACAAGTAAACATTCACCTAAAGATTTAACAAACTACAGTATGACAGTCACTCGAACCTAGCAACACAAAGATAATCAACAAGAAAAAAATCAATCAATCAATCAATAAATAACAAGCTGAATTGAACAGAATTCAAAAACCCTACTTTGAAGCTTGCTCGTAACTGAAGAGTTTGACGGCAGAGTTCGGAACAATCCGTGCACAATTAGTACCATTGCCTTTGAATAATCCACAAAAACCTTCCTGTTACGTTTTAGGATAGAATTTTAGAAGAATTTTCTAGGGATTTTAGAAATAGAAGAAATAGGTACAAAAACTTGCTCTTCATTCATTAAATAACCCTTAAAATATTTTGGTACAATTATATATAAAAACAAGTAACCCAGCTGTCTAACAAAATAACTACCTCAATCGCTGACTCACCCCTCCATCTGTTTTGGATTCGTACTGACCCACCCCAAAACAAATAAGCCTACTGATAAACATAATTATATCTAAGTAACTAGAGCCCAATTAGTCCTTTGACCCTTACCCAATACCGTATAACCCAACTCATTTTACTACTTCAGCCCTTCTCTCTCTCAGATAACATTTTTAATCCCTAATCCCCCTCGATCCCTAATTCCCTTCTCTCTTTCCCAATTTCTGTATCTGCCTCCCCGCTTCTCCTCTTCTAATTTTCCCCAAATCAAATCCTTTAAACCCTAACTCCCCTTCCATCGTGACAATACCCCCTCCATCAGGCGATCCTTGTCCCCAAGGATCGAATTCGAGAAATTGTTTTTGAAGCACTGAAGCATCTTCCCAAGTTGCATCATTTGGCCCCATGTTTGTCCACTGGATCAACAGTTGAGGAATATTCTGAGCCTGTCGTTTCACTACTCGCCTGTTCAACACAGTTGCTGGGTAGATTTTCAAATGACCATCTGAAGACGTTTCAGGAGGATTCAACGAGATAAGTCATTGCTTCCCTATTCTCTTTTTCAATAAACTAATATGAAATACTGGATGCAATTTGGAATCTGGTGGCAGTTCCAATTGATACGCAACCTGATCGATTTTTTTCTGTATTTTTTAGGGATCGAAATATCGAGCAGCAAGCTTTAGATTTTTCCGTATAGCAAGTGATGTCTGCCTGTAAGGCTGAAGTTTTAGGTAAACTTCCTCTCCTACCTGAAATTCCCTTTCTGTATGATGCTTATCCACAATCTGTTTCATTCTATTACTGGCCTTGATGAGTTGTTCATGTAATAAAGCATTGAAGTGTTCCCTGTCTTGCATCATATTTTGTATTGCATCCACTCTAGAGTCCCCTGACCAACTCAGCATAGAAGCCTTATGCCCATATAAGGCTTAAAATGGGGTCATTTTCATAGCAGAGTGGTAATTAGTGTTATACCACCACTCTGCTTGGGCTAAGTACTTTGACCAGGATGTTGGTTTTAAAAAACACATACATATGAGATACTGTTCTAAACACTAGTTGAGTCTTTCTCTTTGACCATCTGTCTCAGGATGATAGGCAGTACTGAATAGTGTAGTTGTCCGTAATTGCTTAAGTAGCTCTTGCCAAAATAGACTAGTAAAAGACTTGTCTCTATCAGAAATAGCTATTTTAGGAGGACCATGATGCTTATAAACCTGATCCAAATATACTTTAGCAACTTGCACTACTGTGTAAGGATGTGACAAAGGCATAAAATGAGCATACTTAGTAAATTTTTCAATCACCACCAAAATACAGTTGTACTTTGCTGAAGGTGGCAAGCCTTCAATAAAGTCCATTGTTATAACTTCTCAAGCATTGTGTGGAACTGGAATAGGTTGTAGTAACACTGGCTTGGCAATGTGCTCAATTTTAGTTCTCTGACAGACCTCACATTGTTGGATATGGTCCTGAATCATAAGCTTCATCCTTGGCCAAAAAAAAGCTTTAATCCTCTGATAAGTAGATTGAATACCTGAATGACCCCCTTGTGGTGAATCATGTGAAGCCACAATAATTTTCTGTTTTAGATCACCCTTGCTTCCCACATAAATTATGTCTTTAAAGTATAAAACTCCTTTAATTCTCTTCCAATCCTCCATCTTATCAAGTTGAATAAGTAAAATAGGAATTTTCTCATGAGCTAATAAATCTCCTTCATAACTCTGCTCAATATCCTGCACCCAAGTAGGAATTATAACTGTAACCCCCATGTGCAGAAACTCCCCAGAATCCAGTTGATGTCTGGAAAGTGCATCTGCTACCTGATTTGTCTTGCCTTTTCTATACTGAATTGTATAATCCAACCCAAGTAATTTAGTAAGACCCTTCTTTTGAATAGTGTTAGTTAACTTTTACTCTAGTAGGTGTTTTAGAGGCTCATGATCTGTTTTAATCACAAATGAACCATTCTCTAAATAATGCCTCCAATGTGATACTGCCATTAGAATGGCCAAGTACTCCTTCTCATAAATAGAAAGGTCTGCATGCTTTGGTCCCAAAGCCTTACTTAAATAAGCTATAGGCCTCCCTGCTTGAGATAAAACAGCCCCAATTCCTCTAGAACTAGCATCAGTTTCCAGAAAAAATTTCTGCTCAAAATTAGGTAAAGCCAATACTGGAGCTGAACACATCACCCTTTTCAATTCTTCAAAAACTGTTCTGGCTTCTGGAGACCAATGAAATCCTTTCTTTTTCAACATGTTTGTTAAGGGCTTACTCAACTCACTATAGCCTTTAATAAACTTCCTGTAATATCCTGTTAAACCTAAGAATCCCCTCAAAGCCTTCAAATTCTTAGGTAAAAGCCACTGTTGCATAGCCTTAATTTTAGCAGGATCAGTTGCTATCCCATTAGCTGAAATTAAATGCCCCAAATATTCTACTTGTTGTTATCCAAAAAAACATGTACTCCTCTTGGCATTTAACTTATTCTTCAATAGAATGTTTAAAACTACCCTGAGATGTTGTTTTGTACTTGTATTAGGAGGCACTGACTTAGGCAAGAAATTTTTACTGCCACTGTTCTGTTGACTATTTGAAGGAGTGTAAGAAAAAAAATTTACTAGGAGATTTGTACTTCTTCCCTTCAATCTCATTAGCCAACTCATATAGTTAGCCTGCCTATAAGCTTCAGATAAATTGTTAGGCTCCAACACTTTCAATTTATGTTTTAATTCTTCCTTCAGGCCACTAATAAAGCTGGACACAAAATAGTTCTCCCCCAAATGCATGTTTTGTTGCAACAAATAAGGCCTTAATTATTTAAACTTTTCTTGATACTCCTCCACACTCCCCTTCTGCATCAACTTATTGAATTCCTCAATAATATCATAATAATTTCTATCACAAAATCTGTGACATAAATCAGCCTCAAATTCATGCCATGTCACCCTATACTTCTGCATAATGTACCCATCAAACCAAGTCTCAGCCTTCCCAACTAAATACATAGCAGCTATTTCCAGTTTCTGCTCCTCGTGAATTCCAAACAAATTAAAAAACTTCTGACACTTCCTGACCCAACCCCTCGGATTATTACCCTCAAACAACGGTAACTCCACTTTTGGTCTAGGTAATACAGAACTAGGATTCCCAAAAGGGCTTTTACAGTAGTTTCTAGTGTCCACATGTTCATCTCTTCCCCCCTTACTCTCACTAGAACTACCCATAAGTTTTTCCTCTAGCAACTTCTGATTAAAAATTTGAGGACCAGTAAACCCCATAGGTTTAATAGCTAAAATCCCTGGTTCATTAGGTTGAAAAGTGTACTTTTCATTCTCACTAAGAACCGTAATTAAGCATGGTGTTTTACCTTCACTTTTGTTCTGTTTTTCATCTGCTGAGGGTTGTTTCTTCACTGACTTAGGTGAATCTTTTTCCTCAGCTGCCTGATTAACCAGTTAAAAGATCCTCTGCAAATACCCTCTGTTCTCAGTCAACCCATCTTCCAATGCTTGTATCCTTCCTTCCAGCTCTTCCTTCTGCCCACTCTACTAAGATGGTAATGTCTCCTCCTTAACCTCCATTGTTTCATGTTCTGGTACCTCTGTGGTTTCAACTTTTTGCATTTTTCTTGACTTTCCCAGCTTGAACAATTGAATATTGGATCAAAAAACTCAGCTCTGATTACCAATTGTTACGTTTTAGGATAGAATTTTAGAAGAATTTTTTAGGGATTTCAGAAATAGAAGAAATAGGTACAGAAAACGTGCTCTTCATTCATTAGATAACCCTTAAAATATTCTGGTACAATTATATATAAAAACAAGTACCCCAGCTATCTAACAAAATAACTACCTTAATTGCTGACTCACCCCTCCATCTGTTTTGGATTCGTACTGACCCACCCCAAAACAAATAAGCCTACTGATAAACATAATTGGACCTAAGTAACTAGAGCCCAATTACTCCTTTGACCCTTACCCAATACCGTATAACCCAACTCATTTTACTACTTCAGCCCTTCTCTCTCTCAGATAACATTTTTAATCCCTAATCCCCCTCGATCCTTAATTCCCTTCTCTCTTTCCCAATTTCTGTATCTGCCTCCCCGCTTCTCCTCTTCTAATTTTCCCTAAATCAAATCCTTTAAACCCTAACTCCCCTTCCATAGTGACACTTTCGTTCTCCAATTTTACTTCAAGCCTTGAACCGTTCCATTGTATTTTATACTATAGGGATTCTGAACCAGCATTATTTTCCCCCCAAGAGAAGTCAACCAATTCAGAAACAGAAACATTCATCTTTCTCAATACAATAAAAATCAAAGAAATTAAACAAAATAAACCTGAAGTAATATCTTTAAACGTTCCAAAGGAGCAACGGCAGTTCGTGACCTGCATATAAAAAAACGATTTAGATTAAACGAAACATTTAATTAAAAAACCCTCGAGATAGCCAAATGTCTTGTCCGTCGGAAAAAAACAAAAACAGTCCGTAGAGAGAAAGAGAGAGAGCTCACAGTCCACCGGCGACGAGCCGGCAAAGAGAGACTTGCAGATGCTAAGTCTTAACGGCGTATTTTGATCTCATTGCCAGATCAATGTCCTAGAAGAGTCGCAATCGAAAGGTGAGGATTCCCGAGCCCTTTCTTTTCCATACGATGAGGGAAGAAACGATGGTGGCAATACGAATAATGCGAAAACCTCCCCTTATCAGGTTTTCCTTCTCATCTCACTCATTAAAGCAAGAAGTGATTCTTAGTTTTCTTCTCATCTCATTCAAATTGAATGAACACTGAACAAACTAATAAACATATTTCTCACCTTTATATATAAAATATAAACTATATTAACTAATATTATAGAAAGTAAAATAACAACAAATAATAATGTATTAATTAGGTAAACTATAGAATTCATCGTTTGACTATCTTTTCACTCATATTTTGCTCGTGAAAATTAAAATTTTTAATTTAATCGATGAATGTTCGAATTGCTCTGGTGTTGGTCACTCCCGTGTTAAATAGTTATCGATGTTATGACATGATATGAAATCATTTTTTCTTTTCTATTTGCTCAAATCACGACTAGAACTCGTTATAATCGGCCACCATCCTAATTTTTTCACTAAACTCATTGTTTACCTAATATCTTATGAATCCAATTTTTTTTAGACAAAATCGTCTTATATTTGATGTACAAACTTTCATCTTTAAATCAACATAGTTTAAGATAAGCTCTTTTTCTCGTTATTTTTCTACATTTAACCGTTCTGAGTTTTTTAGTTAAGCTTCGATCATTTATGAGCTCGTTTATCGATGCATTCGTTTATGTTCATGAACTAGCTTGTTTAGTTTATCAATTTTTTTACATTTTAAATATTGGTGAATGTAGTCGACACGTTCGTTTATCAATAAACTCATACATAAAATTAAAATATTAAACCCAAAGATACGAAAAAAATGAAATCTTCCAAACATCAAAACAATCCTGCAAGCTTCATAAAATTCTTGTCTCTATCGAACGAGATGCTTTACAATGTGATAAGTAGTAGTGAGCGAATCAAACAATTTGGCAAACTGCTTCGCTACACAATTCAAAACTTACCGGAAACCATAAGGAACGTGCCACAAGAGCAGAGAAAAAAAGTGTCATAAGGACATAGATTCCTATTTAAAAATGAAAAAACTCAAGAAAACAAACAAGACATAATATGAAAAGAACAAGAAAAACAATAATCACCTACGATCGGCAATCAATACTAAAGTTGGTGTCACCGTCGGCTAAAAAAACAAAGGAAGAAAAGAAGACGACACAAGAACACTAGAGAAAAATCATGTGAATTATTGAACATTAATATTTTCAAAAGCATTTTTTATGTCTAAAAGTGTTTTTGAGATTATAAATAATGTAACTATTTTCGGGTGAAAAATGATTTTTAACTTAAAACGTATGAATGTATAATTGTAGATGCTCATTTTGTCCGGGATGTCTTATGTGTATCCTTATGATTAATTTCTGGTTATTACTAAGTTCGTAGGATACGTTAGTTAGGGTTATCATTAATGATATGTTGGATTTCATAGTGGTTATGTGTTCTATATTAGTGATGCATACGAGTATATACATTGGGTACTTAAAAATATTATAGTATTTATATATATAAATAAGTAAGTAACTAAATACTGATTAATGTTTTATTTTGGTCTTTTACAGATTCTAATTAAACTAAGATTACAACGGGCTGGACCAAACGAGCCCAGTTCCCAACAACCCAGTTCTTCAGCCCAACTGAAGAAACCCTAACCCATTAGGGTTTCCTTGTCACCAGCCTCTAGCGCCGCAGCAGGAAGGCCGTTGGATCTGGCTCCACGATCCAACGGTTCCCAGCCCTCTGTGATTCCCGAGCCGACTGCAGACTCACGTGAAGCCACCACCGCATTTCCAGATAGCGCACGACCAACCGAGCAATGGCTCAGCTACCCACAGCTGCCACCCGTGATCTGCTCTCGCCAGTGCCCTGCAAACACACGAAACAAGAAGCAGAACAGAAGGCACAAAAAACAGAAAGAAAAAATCAACTAGAAATAGCAGTGAAAACGAAACCAGAAAGGGGGGATTTTGGGGTTCTGGGAGTTATCAGTCATCATCCAAGCAAAAAAAACGCTCAACCCATCAGCTATCATCGAAGGAAAAAAGCACAAAACCAAAAAAAACACAATCACCAAACCAGTGATCATCGAGGGAACCAGTCATCACGAAGCAGAGAACCAACCATCAAAAGGATCACGAAACAGAAGAAATCCATAACCAGAGTCCAAAAACCCATTAGCATATCAGTCAACAAAAAACGAAGCAAACAAAAAAACCCTTCACCTTCCTTAGTCGAAGAGCAGAACGTCGCCATCGCCCAAGCCCGAGCCACGTTGGGTCATCAAGGGTAAGATTCGCGTGACTCTTGGTTCCTGTTTCGAGTGGTGGGTATGTAGGGTTTTGTTTTCGTGTTTATTCGTGGGTCGTAGGTCTCTAAAAGGCTAGATCTAGTTGGGGTTTCTGAGTCAGGACATGGGGGTTCTCGTCGGAGTGTTTAAGTGGTGGAGGCCTGGGTTTTGAGTAAACAGACGAGTGAGAAAGGGGGAACCCACGGTGGTCGTGTGGTGTGGCGGTGAGGTTAGGGTTGTTTTTAGCCCTTTTGGTTTTGGGTTTGGTCGGCAAAGGGTCAGGTGACGTCTAGGCTCCTCGTCGGAGTGTTTAAGTGGCGGAGGCCACGGTGGTTGGGGGCTTCGGTGAGGGTTGAAGAAGAAGAGGAAAGAGGTTGAGAGAAAACGGTTGGTGGGGGTGAGGTTTCAGCTGTTTAGAGATAAGATGAGAATGAGGATTAGGGTTAAAACTGACCCTTTGTTTCCATATATCCAAAACGCCAAAACGGCGTCGTTTGTGTAGTTCCAAAACGGCAGCGCATTGAGTCTGGGAGTGATACGCCGCGTTTTAGGATAGTTGGGTTAATCTGGTACGAGATCCTTCAGTTTTGAAACTGTTTTGTTTTGGTCCTTGAATGTAATCTGTTTATTAGTAACTTGGTCTTCTTATTTTCCGAGCATTCTGTTTTAGTCCTAAATTTTTGTGTTTGTATTTTGGTCTGTGTATTGTAAACATGTTATGTTTTAGTCCTCAGCCTATGTTATTTTCCTTTTATTTGTTTTCACATTTAGCTTGTAATTTCTGTTATTTGGTAATTTAATCCTAGTTGTTTTGATTAATTTACTGATCAGTTTGTATTTTGGTTGCCTAGCTTTAGTGTTTGTCATTTTAGTCCTATATGGTAGCATTAAATTTAGAATTGGGTTTTTAGCGGTAGATTTAATTTTTGTCCATAAGTAATGACATTCATATTACTATTTTATGTATGGTATGTACATTTTTATGTATGCAGTTATGCAATTTTTATTTTATTTTCAACCTTAAGTAAATGAGATAAATATATATTTGCAGTTATTAAATGATTAGACATAAGAGAATATTTGTTGCATATTAACATAGTAGGTTTATTTGTTTAATATATAATTATATGTGCATTTTTAGATTTAAATATTTATTCGAATGAGTTGTATTATTTAACTAGTTTATGTATGATATCCTCATAAGCATGACTCGACATTATTACATAATTTGATTAAGGGTAATATCCTTTTAATTTAAAATTGTTTTAAGTGGGTTGTCTTAACTGATTAGATATCCACTTTCGACGATTTTAAATTAAAAGTGTATCCCATCAGTGACACCTAAGAAATTGATTTATCACCTTAAAATTTGGGAACGGAAGAAAAAGAAATATTCGGTTATTTAAATTTATCGAGAAAAGATAGTTAGAACTTATCTAAGATCTGGTCTCGATATTTTTAAATGATCGAATATTCTTTATCTTTCTAAAGGCCTGGTAATTTTAATTTAATCCATTTTGGTGCTTTTGATTGTTGTAAAATTCATGTGTTGTTTTATTGGGGATCATAAACCAAACTAAAATCGAATTTGTAAATTTCATTGCAAAGACATTAATTAATCGACGAGGTACCGATTTAGGGCGTTGTGGGGGTGCTAATCCTTCCCCACGCGTAACCGACTCCCGAACTCATTTTCTGGTAACGCAAACCTAAATTTGTTGTTTTAATTAAAATTAATTTTTATTTAAAATGACAAAACATTTTTGGGTGTCCAATCACACCCTAATCAAAGATTGGTGGTGACTCTTCGAACCAGTGTTTTTATCGTGAATGAATTCCCAAACTTTCGGAACGAGAGGTTTTCTAAAATCACATTGTTTTTAATTAAAAATCAACCATAAATAGAATAATTAAAAATGACGTGGCTTTTCAAAATATCGCTCCCCCCACTCATTTAAAAATCGTTTCGACAGCTTGGCGACTCCGCTGGGGACTTTTTTAGAGAGTCAGGCCTATAGTCGATTAATTAATTGTCTTTGCAAATGAAAGTTATAAATTCGTTTTAATTTGATTTTTGATCCCGTGTTTGGTTTCAGTACCTTTCTGCTCATATTTTGTCTGACGAATAAATAGTTGTACTGATCTGTTTGTTGTTGGTTTCAGATTATTTATGTGTTTAAAGAGGATTGATTTTGGAATGTTTTGTGATTCTGTGTTGTTTTTGCTTTTCCTCACACACGGCACAATTGCATTTGCATAACATGAGCTAAAACCCCGCTTTGTCCTATTTAAGTAGGAGTGAGAGACTACTCCCTCGTGTGGTTTTCACCTCCGCATGGGATAGTGGATCACTTCTGGAGCTCACGCCTTATGGTCCTCGTGATGGTATTCACCTCCGCATGGACATAAGGAGGTGTGTTCCCTCGAAATTGAACTCGATCCACTAAAGCCTGTGATGGGCCAGGATTGAGGGTTCGGCAGCCCAAGGGGGCACCGACAAGGACAATTCGAGAACCTATTACTTTACAACCTAACCCGACATGTAGTGAATATAGAGCCCGAACTTAGGTCGAGCCTAACCCGAACCTTAAGAATCCCGTGAGGAGTGTACACAAGGAAAAGCTTTTTGGGTCATTTATTTTCTTTCTGTGAATAAATGCATGCGAACTAGAGATCATGTGGTTAGGTTAAATTAGATATCATGCGGCTAGGGTTGTGATGTTCAGGTAAAGCATGGGGGTAAATATCATGTTGGGTAGGAAATGATAAAGAATGATTGGGTAGCCAGTATGTGAGGGTAGGATTCTTTAGCAAATTATCCCTGATTAATTGACTAATGTTTACTAACTGATTTTCTTTTGTCTTTGTTCTATTCCTTTTGCTTGCATTGCATTATCCATTTCATGGTGTTGATTTGGGGATCGATGTCCATTAGAAGGCCAGAATATGGAACGAAAGGTTCACAAAGAGGTTGAAGACAATGCAGAGGTTTTGAGATGGTCGGAGCAATCCCAGTTGACTAACGGAGATAGTTTGAAGCCTGGTTACGTGTCGGAGTTGTTTAGCTACGCTCACGTCAATGTGCGTCAGAATGATTTGAATGAGCTCTAGGAGATTTGGGAGAGATGTGAAGCAGCCGATCAAGAGATGTTCTATCAGTTGTATGGCGACATATCTTACCTTCTGGATGTTCCAATCGATCGAAATCTGTTTAGGGCCCTGGCGCAGTTCTGGAATCCCGGTTACAGCTGTTTTACGTTTGGAAGAGTGGATGTGACGCCAACAATAGAAGAGTATCAAGCTTTGCTCCGGTGTCCGAGAGCTCAAGCGGATAGGGTCTATACCAAGCCCCCGGTCACTCCTTCGTTCAAGAAGAAATTGCTATCGATCACTGGAATGAGTGAGGATTGGGTTGTAAAAAATATTAAGAAGAAAGGGGACAGTGAATGCTTTCCTTGGTCCGCTCTGAAGGAAATAATCAATCGTCATCCTGATCAGAGAAAGAAGCTTGACCTATTTGCTTTAGGGATTTATGGGCTTGTTATCTTCCCAAAGGTGTTAGGATACATAGACGTATCAGTGGTCGACCTGTTCGAAAGATTGGACAAGCATGTGGATCCTGTTCCCGCTATCCTAGCAGAGACATTTCGTTCTTTGAGTTCTTGCAGACGAGAGGGAGAAGGACGTTTTATAGGATGTGCACCCCTACTGCTAGTGTGGATCCTCAATCATTTCAAGCACGTCGAGAGGGCGCCAGGTCGAGTGTTTCTAGACGGGTTTTCACCTTTGAAAGATTTCCTTTCAAAAGATTGGCCTGGAGGTTTTACCGAAGAAAAATGGATGGTAATCTTCAAAGATATCAGAGACGGTGATGTTCTATGGCGAGCTTCTTGGAATGTTACTTTGGACATACTTTATCGGTGTGGAGAGCGGGATTGGGTCCCTTTGCCAGGTATATGGGGTTCTGTTGGATACGCACCTCTGTTGGTTTCCAGACAATATGGGTCAAGGCAGTTCATTCCAGCTACGAGGGACTTGTTAGGGTCAGATTTTGCATTCAAGGGAGATCAATACAAGAACAAAGTCAGAGGGGTTGCTGAAGCTTGGAAGCAGACTCGTCGTGTGAATTTGTTCACCTACGATCTCGAGCCATCACAAGATTACGAGCAGTGGAGAAGCAATCGAGTAAACGACAATATCCCCGTGGTGAATCCTGAAAGCATTCAACCTGTGGAAGAACATTTGAGGATAGTACCATCTCCATTAGAGCTAGCTAAGCGCGATTTTGAGGCAGAGAGAAGGCAGTGGAGAATTACTATGCAAAAACTAGAAGATGAGGTGTATCAAAAAGGGTTGGAGATCGATATTCAAAAAAGTAGAGCGGATCGAGTTGAAGAAGCAGAGAAGCAACTTCGGTTAGATTTTGACGATCTTCAATCAACTTACCAGCAAATGATGAAAGATCAGACAGCTTCCAGTTCAAGCAAATCATCTGTTGAGTGGAGACGGGAAGTGGCAAGCTTGAAGAGGGCAGCCGGGGAGAGTCAGGAAGAGCTCAAGCAAAGCAGACATCAGGTAAGGATTTTGTCGAAGGAAAAAAGTTGTTTAGAGCAGCGATTGCAAGAAAGTCAAGTCCAGAGTGAGAATTTGAAAGGGAAGATCTCGAGTTTAGAGGCTGCATTACAACGGTACCGGAACCAGGAGGGTAGCTCGAGTCGTGGAGAAGTCGAAAGTTTGAAGAAGCAAGTAAGTGAGCTCGAAGTCATGGTTCAGGAGTTCCAGAGGCAATCAAGTGAGCTATCGATAGTTCCTTATGAGGGGGATACTCAGTGGCGTTTTCGATGGGAGCGAGCGCATGCGAGAGCCAAGCGAGGAGAAGACCTTATCACTTGTTACCTGGGGCATGCTAGGGGAATCGCACAGTATTTGGTCGACCTATCTCAAGAAGCTGCCGTGTAACACCCCAACCCGTACCCGACCTGGATACGAGTCCGAGATGTCACATTGACATTTTCAAAACCTTTATTCTTGTAAAATAACTGAACATTTGAATTTATATTAAGAAAATACAATCATGTATTATTCAATTATGTTTGGTAGAAAATTTTGAGATAAAAAAAAAACGTGTTTATGAACGGTGAAATACGATATGAACAGTAATATAGTAACCTGCTACAGTGGTTTTTCGTAAATTGTACATAACACTCGTAAAAATTTAAACAGTTCATTTCTTTGCATTTGTACTTATATATATATATGTTTAAAAGATTACAAAACTCGATCAGAGCATAATCCTAATTTACCTACTTTAATTACATGCCAACCTACTTATCATAATAATACATACTGTGTAATTTACTTCTGATCTGGTCTTTGGGCAAAGATATGTTGTTACTTTGAACTTTGCTTTAATCCTTCTGCTTCTCAGTACCTACGTGTAAATCACTTACACGCTAAGTCATAGACTTAGTGAAGCAAAAACATAATAACAATAATGCATTTTTCATAAATATAAACATTCAATCTATGAATTCAATCGAGTCTCATATAATTCAGTATACATGATAAACATGAGATAATACAAGTACTTTTTGTACCTTTTTATCGTATAAATACATATATCGAACATTTCTCTACATACCCTGGAACACATATACTACTTCACAACATAACATACATAGTGGCAAATCAATTTATTTATTTACTCTCTGTAAAGACCATGTATTAGCCCATGTATACTTTTGAGAACTTAAGGTATGTGAGTACATTGAGGTTGTGCACCACTATGCTGTCACAACAGCTCGATCAATGTCCCGAAGGACCAGTCCATAGATTCTGAAGAACCTAGGTAATCAGTCCATATGTCCCGAAGAACATAGGTAAACAGTCCATATGTCCCGAAGAACATAGGTAAACAGTCCATATGTCCCGAAGAACATAGGTAAACAGTCCATATGTCCCGAAGAACATAGGTAAACAGTCCATATGTCCCAAAGAACATAGGTAAACAGTCCATATGTCCCGAAGAACATAGGTAAACAGTCCATATGTCCCGAAGAACATAGGTAAACAGTCCATATGTCCCGAAGAACATAGGTAACCCTCAACCCTTGGCATGCCAACTATACCCCTAGCTCTCATATCACATAACATGGGCATTATCATTTATGACCGTTCACATTACTTATTCATATTCTTTCTCTTATAAACACATATCTTTTCTTTTCGGTCACGTATCACATGTACGTGTAATCCTTGATCTCATAATCACATGTTCCTTCTCTTCTATCACATACCAAATGTATGTGTAAGCACATATCTAATATCATGTGTTGCATTTTCATGTAAGCATGTAAATCATGTAACATATAAACATACATCCATTTCTATGTACTAATGCATCCATAGTAATCACATAACATTATATAAGTTACTTCTTACCATAGTAACTCTATCATTGACTCATCGCAAGCCAATGTTTGATCAATCACATAAGTACAATTTAAATTGCACTCACCTTAGCCTTGCTTTGATTCGATTATTCCGGAACTTGTTTAGGCTCAATATCTACATAAATATATCATTTCAAAACAACTATCAGAAGCCTAAACTTTAAACTTGATGTTAATAACTTAAACCGGTTTAATAAATCGAATTCTGAATTTTCATTTAGGGGGGAATCGATACCCCCCAGGGGAATCGATACCCCCTGAACATTCTGGAATTGTTCGTTCAAGAGGGGAATCGATTCCCATTCATAGGGTATCGGTTCCCTCTACCCAGAAATTGCATTCTAAGCTCGAAAATCATCAATTTTCAACTCAAACCTTCCTATTTCACTTCCTTTAATACTCCTAACTTTAATACATACTTAACCTTATTTCTATTCCATAATCACTTCTTTAACTTCAAATCTAGTCATTCCTATGTAATTGCAAAATTATACTAGTTTTGCAACATGTTCAAATTCCTATTCTAACACTTCCTATCCCTTAATTAACTTGATGACAAGTCAAATTCAACTTTCCATTCTCAATATAAACTCTATTTCAATATTTCATTCAAAAACTCAAAATCTTTAAATCCTCATAAACTCTTCATTTTGTTGTTTTTAAGCAAATTAATCCTTCCTTAATCTTACTTAGCATCTAATAATCCAAACTAAACTTAAATTTCAGCACATAATCAGCTCAAGAGACAACTCACCTTTGCTTGGCTTCACACGTGGAGAAGAAAATGAAGAAGGAAAAGAGAGAAGATATTTTTCTGGAAATCTCCCATCCTTATCCATATATATATATATCATTTAATTATAATTTTCAAGTCTAATGACCATTTTGCCCTTTAATTCTTTGGATAATTACTATAAACTTTTAAGAAATATTTCTGAACAAATCATTAAACTATTAAACTATTACCCTTTAATCACCATATTCTGAAATTTTACAATTTTGGTCACTTACCCGTATTTTGGGATGTTACAAATCTTCCCCCCTTAAGAAAATTCATCCTCGAATTTTCATTGCACCAGGAGATAAGATATTGTCTACACATCTCCAATGCATTTTACTTTAACCTTTCTAAAATCCATATAATGTAACTCATTATATAGACAGTAACCTCTAGTTTCATCACTCCATACCAATAATCCATCTATATTTATTCTTATTATTATTATTTTTTTCTAATTACCATATAAATTTTTTTTTTATGGATCAGATTCAACCATTCCATTTTCCTTTGTCTTATAAACTGATCACTGATGTACATATTCTTAAACTTTCCTATAACAATATTCTGCATCATTTGATCTTTTAATATTCTCCTTATAAGAATCATCCCCTATACCTTATCTTATCAATGCAGCAAAGAAACTATTCTATTTCAGAACGATATAAATCCTCTAACATTATAATACGTGTTTATTTCCAATCTTACTTCAAATTCATTGAATAACAATTCATCAATTTAGTAAGAAATTTAAATTCTCCGAATTATAATGGAACACTTTCAATATATCTTACTTATCCACACACTGTACCCTAATAAATTTGTCACTGTCATATTACTATGAATAATTTCTAACTGAATTCTCAATTCTTTCACCCATTTACTACTAATATATATGAACAAACAAGCCTAAATCAATCATTATCATAATATATATTTATTCCACACTAGAAAGATACCTGCTATTATCTCCGGATCATCAAAATCTTCATTGGTATTAATATTATACATTCGAGCAGTGGAGCGTATTTCTTGTTGAGTAGAAGATTCAGATTGGCTCCTACCTCTTCCTCTCCTTCTCCCTCTCCCAGGTATCATAACAGATCGTTCCGACTGTACTGGTTCTCCTTTCCCCAATGGGCAATCTCTCACAAAATGTCCCATTTCACCACATCGGAAGCAAGCTCCGGATTCTACCCTACATATTCCACCATGATATTTTCCACAAGTCTGACAATGTCTCTGTTGGGTTCTGTCCTCACCAAACCCTACTGATTGGTTCTGTCTAACTTTCCTCTGATTTGATTCTCTAACGGAGGATTCTACCCATCCAGACCTTGCCTGAGACTGAGTACCAGTATCTCTACCCCTCTTGGGTGGTGCAGAACTCGATAAAGCCCCGGTTCTTTTAGATGATTGGGTTCTTTGATCCCCAAACCTTTCATTCTGAGCTCTCTCTAGAGCTTTAGCACGATTTACTATTTCTTGAAATGAGGACAAGTTCAATACTATTAACATTTCTTTCAACCCTGGGCGCAAGCCCTCTACAAACCACTCACACACATCCTTCTCTGTTGGGATCAACTCAGCCGCAAAACGACTTAACTTATTAAACTCGCACTCGTACTCATAGACTGTGCGATTCATCTGTTTCAGATTCAAAAATTCTTGCTTCATTTGACGAATAAATTGGTCTCCTATATACTTATGCTTAAACTCTTCTAAGAACAAAGACCATGTCACTTGATCATTGGTCATTCTCAAAGTGACATTTGTCCACCAAATTCTCGCTTGCCCACGAAGCAAGGAGACCACTCCATCTAACTTCTCTACATTAGAACAGTGGAGTCCATCTAACAAAATTTTTACATCATTAAGCCAAAGGTCCGCAGCAACCGGACCTTCTTCGGCTTCACCTTTAAACTCTGTAGCTCCTAAACCCTTCAACTCCTTTGCAACATTCATTCTTGGAGTTGAAGTAACAGGAGGTTGATAACGCGTCAATACCGCATCTAATGTTCTAAAGAACACATCTTGATCAGTTACAGGCACTCCAGAAGGTGTCTGTTCTTCACCTTGCCTGGCCAGGGCAGGTGAATTACTGCTCTCAGCGGGCCGATCATCTCCCGCTTGACTTCTATAACTATCATGTCCGGACATCTATTAAGAATAAACATATCGTTCTATTAGCAAAACAACATACTCATTACTATACCAGATCAGAAGTTTTCACTATTTTGTTGGCATGTATACATTATAAGACACCCTAGACTCTTGTTTATGCCGAGAATCGGCTAAACCGTAGCTCTGATACCATTAAATATAACACCCCAACCCGTACCCGACCTGGATACGAGTCCGAGATGTCACATTGACATTTTCAAAACCTTTATTCTTGTAAAATAACTGAACATTTGAATTTATATTAAGAAAATACAATCATGTATTATTCAATTATGTTTGGTAGAAAATTTTGAGATAAAAAAAACGTGTTTATGAACGGTGAAATACGATATGAACAGTAATATAGTAACCTGCTACAGTGGTTTTTCGTAAATTGTACATAACACTCGTAAAAATTTAAACAGTTCATTTCTTTGCATTTGTACTTATATATATATATGTTTAAAAGATTACAAAACTCGATCAGAGCATAATCCTAATTTACCTACTTTAATTACATGCCAACCTACTTATCATAATAATACATACTGTGTAATTTACTTCTGATCTGGTCTTTGGGCAAAGATATGTTGTTACTTTGAACTTTGCTTTAATCCTTCTGCTTCTCAGTACCTACGTGTAAATCACTTACACGCTAAGTCATAGACTTAGTGAAGCAAAAACATAATAACAATAATGCATTTTTCATAAATATAAACATTCAATCTATGAATTCAATCGAGTCTCATATAATTCAGTATACATGATAAACATGAGATAATACAAGTACTTTTTGTACCTTTTTATCATATAAATACATATATCGAACATTTCTCTACACACCCTGGAACACATATACTACTTCACAACATAACATACATAGTGGCAAATCAATTTATTTATTTACTCTCTGTAAAGACCATGTATTAGCCCATGTATACTTTTGAGAACTTAAGGTATGTGAGTACATTGAGGTTGTGCACCACTATGCTGTCACAACAGCTCGATCAATGTCCCGAAGGACCAGTCCATAGATTCCGAAGAACCTAGGTAATCAGTCCATATGTCCCGAAGAACATAGGTAATCAGTCCATATGTCCCGAAGAACATAGGTAAACAGTCCATATGTCCCGAAGAACATAGGTAAACAGTCAATATGTCCCGAAGAACATAGGTAAACAGTCCATATGTCCCGAAGAACATAGGTAAACAGTCCATATGTCCCGAAGAACATAGGTAAACAGTCCATATGTTCCTAAGAACATAGGTAAACAGTCCATATGTCCCGAAGAACATAGGTAAACAGTCCATATGTCCCGAAGAACATAGGTAACCCTCGACCCTTGGCATGCCAACTATACCCCTAGCTCTCATATCACATAACATGGGCATTATCATTTATGACCGTTCACATTACTTATTCATATTCTTTCTCTTATAAACACATATCTTTTCTTTTCGGTCACGTATCACATGTACGTGTAATCCTTGATCTCATAATCACATGTTCCTTCTCTTCTATCACATACCAAATGTATGTGTAAGCACATATCTAATATCATGTGTTGCATTTTCATGTAAGCATGTAAATCATGTAACATATAAACATACATCCATTTCTATGTACTAATGCATCCATAGTAATCACATAACATTATATAAGTTACTTCTTACCATAGTAACTCTATCATTGACTCATCGCAAGCCAATGTTTGATCAATCACATAAGTACAATTTAAATTGCACTCACCTTAGCCTTGCTTTGATTCGATTATTCCGGAACTTGTTTAGGCTCAATATCTACATAAATATATCATTTCAAAACAACTATCAGAAGCCTAAACTTTAAACTTGATGTTAATAACTTAAACCGGTTTAATAAATCGAATTCTGAATTTTCATTTAGGGGGGAATCGATACCCCCCCAGGGGAATCGATACCCCCTGAACATTCTGGAATTGTTCGTTCAAGAGGGGGAATCGATTCCCATTCATAGGGTATCGGTTCCCTCTACCCAGAAATTGCATTCTAAGCTCGAAAATCATCAATTTTCAACTCAAACCTTCCTATTTCACTTCCTTTAATACTCCTAACTTTAATACACATACTTAACCTTATTTCTATTCCATAATCACTTCTTTAACTTCAAATCTAGTCATTCCTATGTAATTGCAAAAATTATACTAGTTTTGCAACATGTTCAAATTCCTATTCTAACACTTCCTATCCCTTAATTAACTTGATGACAAGTCAAATTCAACTTTTCATTCTCAATATAAACTCTATTTCAATATTTCATTCAAAAACTCAAAATCTTTAAATCCTCATAAACTCTTCATTTTGTTGTTTTTAAGCAAATTAATCCTTCCTTAATCTTACTTAGCATCTAATAATCCAAACTAAACTTAAATTTCAGCACATAATCAGCTCAAGAGACAACTCACCTTTGCTTGGCTTCACACGTGGAGAAGAAAATGAAGAAGGAAAAGAGAGAAGATATTTTTCTGGAAATCTCCCATCCTTATCCATATATATATATCATTTAATTATAATTTTCAAGTCTAATGACCATTTTGCCCTTTAATTCTTTGGATAATTACTATAAACTTTTAAGAAATATTTCTGAACAAATCATTAAACTATTAAACTATTACCCTTTAATCACCATATTCTGAAATTTTACAATTTTGGTCACTTACCCGTATTTTGGGATGTTACATGCCACTATAGGCGAAGAGCTGGATCCTGAGGCTGAAGAGAACCAGAAGATCTTGGAACTGCTAGCACATATACTACAAATAGGCGAAAAAGTGCAGATTTATCTGTGATATGTTTCAACTTTGTAATTGAACGTCGTTTCTAATATAAAGAGTTGTTCTAAGGAATCGCCCCAGGATCAACACCCTGCATTTTGCATATGCATCATTTTTCGTAATGCATCTTCATTTTTCCTACATCGCACTTTGTTCATTCATAATCATATACTTCATATTCATTAAATAAGATACAAACATTAACAAAAGGAACTGTGTGACAGAAATACTGGAAATTCCAAGCATCACTATAACACAAGGAAGGCCATGGATGATAAGATTGCTCAAATTGAAAGAACACAACTGCAGTTACAAGATGATATAAGGAAAATGCAAGAAGATATGCTTAAGGCTCAAGAGGATATGCTGTCTAAGTTGGCAAGTATGCTGGGAGGGAGAAATCCAGAGCACGGAAAGGCCCATGAGCAAACAAGTGAAGAACCACTTTACCCTCCAGGGTTCACCCCGGTACAGTCTCCGAATATCCAAGGAACATCTATCCATACCAAAGTACACATAAATCCTGACGGCATTGCAAGTAATCCGCAACCTGGATCTTGTTCGCATCCCGAAGAAAGCCCATATCACCAGGTCCCGGACCTCGATGAAGAAGCAAAGAAGAGCGAAAACAAGTTGTTGTAGGAGCAATATAAGCAGCTAGCAAATGAAGTACAAGCTATGAAAGAAGATACCAGCTTGTATGGTCTCGACGCTAAGGAACTGAGTTTAGTTCCTGATCTGGTCCTACCTCCCAAGTTCAAAACCCCTGACTTCGAGAAATACGACGGTACCCAATGCCCTTCTGCCCATATCACAATGTTCTGCAGGAAAATGACTGGTTACATAGGGGACGACCAGTTGTTGATCCACTGTTTCCAGGAAAGCTTAGTAGGCTCAGCATTGCGATGGTATAATCAACTAAGGAGAGTTGATGTCAGGACATGGAAAGACCTGGCCAAATCTTTTCTCGACCAGTATAAGCATGTGAAGGACGTCAGGCCTAACAGAATGGTGCTGCAAGCAATGGAGAAGAAGCATAATGAAAGTTTCAGACAATATGCTCAGAGGTGGAGAGAGGTAGCAGTACAAGTCCACCCACCGTTGGTAGAGGAGGAACGAACCTACTTTTTGTTAATACCTTGAAGGCTCCATTTTTCTCACATTTTGTTGGTAATCCTTCTCGAAGTTTTGCTGATATAGTTACGGCGGGAGAAATGATTGAAATGGCGATTAAAGCGGGAAGCTTGAGGGAGGAGATTCCAGCAAGAAACAGCCGATGAGGAAGAAGGAAAACGAAGTCAACAAAATAAGGCAGTATGATTCCCATAATATCACAGTGTCCCGACCGCAGGGAACGTAGCATCACCCCAAATTGACAATAGGCAAGGGCAAGAGATCCAAGGAGAGAGAGGCCTCAATTTGATCCGATTCCTATGACTTATAAGGAGTTATTCCACGAATTATATGATCGACATGTAGTCTCACCTTATCATGTGGACCCTATACAACCCCCGTATCCCAAGTGGTATGATGCTAGTGCTAAGTGCGAATACCATGCAGGGGTTTCCGGACATTCTATTGAAAATTGTCCCGCTTTCAAAAAGGTCGTCCAAGCTCTGAGAAGAAGAAACGTCATCAATTTTGGTGACAGTGAACAGCCAAACATAGCCCAGAATCCATTGCCAAACCATGCAGGAGCCGGGATTAATGCAGTCGCTGAAGAGAAAGGAAGAACGACTGTAAAAAATGTTAGGGAGGTGATGTCACCCATGTCTTGGGTGTGGTGCCAAATGGTCAAGGTAGGACTATTAAAGACTAATCTGCCATGTGAACATTTCAACAATGAAGAGATGTGCCACTACCATAACTGCACAAAACACAGTATACAACAGTGTTCTGATTTCTTAGGGCTGGTACAAGAGATGATGGATTGTAAGGAAATCGAGTTCTTCAAAGAAGGGGCTGAGAAAGAAGAAGCGGAAGTTTACGCCTCTGAGGGATCATCCAAAGGGGTCTATAGTGCTAGTTGTCCCCTCGTCATTACTCCCAAGAATCGAGTGGCTGAGAAGGTAGCTCCAAAGGCGATTATTACACCTCCCTCTCCGTTCCCGTACAAAGACAATAAACAGGTACCCTGGAGATATCCTTGTCAAATAGGAGAGGTGGCAAATCAACAGGAAGAGGTAGATGAAGTGGGACACATGACCAGGAGTGGTAGATGTTATCACAAAGAACCTGAGAAGAAGATTGCTATCGGGAAAGGAAAAAGTATCGATGTGCAGATGAAAGAAGATGAACCCATCGTCAATGAGCCAGTAACGGAGAATGAAGCGATGGAATTTTTAAGGTTTTTGAAATAGTGAATACAGTATTGTTGAGCAACTGCACAAGCTGCCTGCCCGTATTTCTGTCCTATCACTTCTTCTGAGTTCAGAGGCTCATCGCAACGCCCTATTAAAAGTTTTAAACCAAACCTTTGTCCCGAATGAGATACCCACAGAAAAGCTGGACCGACTAGTTGCCAACATCCAGGCCGATAATTTTTTATCTTTTTCTTAGGACGAGATCCCTTCTGGGATGATTGGCAATCATAAGGCTCTACACATCACAGTTAGGTGCAAAGGGCATGTTCTATCCAGAGTACTGATAGATAACGGTTCGGCGTTAAATGTGATGCCCTTGGTGACCCTGAAAAAACTGCCAGTGGACAGTACCTTGATGAGAAGCTGTCAAAGTGTGGTTCGAGCTTTTGATGGAACGAAGAGAGAAGTTCTAGGCAAGATTGATATCCCTTTGACTATTGGCCCGGCGATATACGAAGTGGAGTTTCTTGTGATAGACATCATGCCTACATACAACTGCTTATTGGGAAGACCCTGGATTCATCAGGCCGGTACGGTTCCATCAACATTGCACCAAAGGATAAAATTTGCAATTGATGGGAGGCTTATATGCATTCATGCTGAAGAAGACATTATTGCTTCGGTTTCTACTACTGCTCCATACGTTGAAGTGGAAGAGCAAGCTGTTGAATGTTCTTTCAGATCATTGGAATATGTCAACGCCATGTTTGTGGCAGAAGGAAAGAAGATCCCGAAGCCTAGATTGTCAAACTGCACCAAAATGGGGCTTAAGCTGACTCTTGGAAGAGGAGCAAAAACTGGCAAATGGTTTGGAATTCAGTTGCAAGGACTGGTGGGCCCAATCTACCCTGTAACTAAAAGAGACAGATTCGGTTTAGGGTATCAGCCGACTTTAAAAGAAAAACTGAGAAGCATCAAGAAGATTCAGGAATTGAGAAAGGCAAGATTGACTGGTGAGAACCCGAGCTGGGAGCCCATGACATTCCCGCCATTGAGCAGCATTTTCGTATCAGGAGGATATATGTTTCAAGGGACTTTGGAAAGAGTAAAGTGATAGTTGAGAATGCCTTGGAGGACTTGGGCATTAATGTCCTAACCGATGAGGAGTTCAAAGAAATGAGAGCTACGGGCATTTACCCTGCGCCACCGGGCTTTGTGTTGAACAACTGGACTGCGGAGGAATTGCCTGTAGTTTACAAATCTTTTGCAGAGTAATACACTAGAACTCCTCCCTATTGTTCATACCCTAGGACAATAGGTGATTTGGTGTAAAGGGTTAAGTTGTGTGTTTTTACTTGCTTTCAATAAAAGATGTGTTTTGTTAATTCCCAAACGGCAAACATTTTCTCATGCATTTTTGTTTGAATGTATGTATGTATTATTCCTTTATATTTGTTTATATGGGAAAAGATTCTCCCATATGTATATATGTATATATATCTTCTTTTTCGTTATCCTTTCAGGAACTCAGATATCAATAATACGAATGCTAATGACTCTGACCCGGAGATTGATTTCGAGATGCCCATATGTCAAGGGGAAATCGAAGGTTGTGATGATGACGAGGGATGTGAACTACCTTCAGAATTGCTAAAGATGGTGGAACAGGAGGATGAGCAGATTCTGCCTCACGAAGAGCTTACAGAGACCTTGAATTTGGGTACGAATGGGGATAGAAAAGAAGTTAAGATTGGTACCACCCTGTCCGCTGAAAGAAGGCAGAGCTTGATAGAATTACTTCAAGAATTCAAGGATGTATTTGCTTGGTCGTACGAAGATATGCCAGGTCTGGATACAGAATTGGTTGTCCATAAACTACCGATAAAGCCTGATTGTAAGCCCGTACAACAGAAACTGAGAAGAATGAGACCCGAGATGCTGCTCAAGATTAAAGAAGAAGTGAAGAAACAATTTGATGCTGGGTTTCTCACAGTGGCCAAATATCCTGAGTGGGTAGCAAATATTATCCCAGTACCAAAGAAGGATGGGAAAGTACGAATGTGTGTCGACTATAGAGATCTTAATAGAGCTAGTCCAAAGGATAACTTTCCTTTGCCACATATAGATACGTTAGTGGACAATACTGCTGGAAATTCCTTATTCTCATTTATGGATGGTTTCTCCGGCTATAATCAAATTAAAATGTACCCTGAAGATAGGGAGAAAACAACGTTTGTCACTATGTGGGGGACGTTCTGTTATAAAGTCATGCCGTTTGGATTAAAGAATGCGGGGGCAACCTATCAGAGGGCCATGGTGACGTTGTTTCATGACATGATGCATAAAGAAATTGAAGTCTATGTCGATGATATGATTGTCAAAGCCAAGACGGAGGAGGAACATATCAAGAATTTGAGGAAGCTCTTTCAAAGATTAAAGAAGTGCCAACTAAAACTTAACCCAAATAAGTGTACTTTTGGGGTGATATCGGGAAAACTGTTGGGATTCGTAGTGAGCCGAAAGGGAATTGAAATAGATCCCGATAAAGTAAAAGCCATTCAAGATTTGCCAGCCCCAAGAACACAGAAGGAGGTTCGAGGATTTTTGGGGAGATTAAATTACATCGCTCGGTTTATCTCGCAGCTGACCGAAAAATGTGATCCCATATTCCGCCTTCTTCGTAAGAATGATTCAGGAGAATGGAGTGAGGATTGTCAAGAGGCTTTTGAGGCAGTAAAGAGATATCTTTCGAATACTCCGACCCTAGCGCCACCTATCCCAGGAAAGCCTTTAATTCTTTACTTGTCCGTTTATGACAATTCAATGGGATGTGTGTTGGGGCAACATGATCAAACTGAGAAGAGGGAGAGGGCTATCTATTATCTCAGTAAGAAGTTCACTGAGTGTGAGGCCAGATACTCACCAATTGAAAATTTGTGTTGCGCTTTAGTGTGGGCTACCAGAAGACTTAGACAGTATATGTTGTATCATACTACCTGGCTCATATCTAAACTGGACCCTTTAAAGTATCTAATGGGGGTACCTGCATTGTCTGGAAGGTTGGCCCGTTGGCAAATCCTGTTGTCCGAATTTGATATCCAGTATGTAAGCCAGAAGGCAGTTAAAGGGAGCGCCATAGCAGAATTCATTGCGATTAGGGCTTCAGAAGAATATGAACAGTTGAACTTCGATTTCCCGGATGAGGATTTAATGGCTATCTCGGAGGAAGAAACAATTGCTCTCACTGGTAAATACTGGAAGATGAACTTTGATGGTGCTTCAAACGCCTTGGGGCATGGGATTGGGGCAATCTTGGTCTCACCAAGTGAAGAGCATTATCCTTTTACCAGTCGGCTCAATTTTGATTGTACAAACAATATGACTGAATATGAGGCTTGTGTTATGGGTCTTAGAGCAGCTATTGAACTCAAAGCAAAAATGCTGAGGGTATATGGGGATTCAGCTTTGGTAATTTACCAGCTCAGAGGTGAATGGGAAACCAAGGATCCCAAACTTGTGGAATATCGTAAATTAGTTCTGGGACTTATTGAAGAATTTGAAGAAGTGACTTTCAATTACCTCCCCAGAGAAGAAAATCAAATGGCAGATGCCTTGGCTACTTTGGCAGCGGCCTTTAAGATGAACGAGCATTCAAGTATGATGCCTATTGAGATGAAGGCTTACGAGTATCCAGCCCACTGCTTTAACATTGAAGAAGAAGATGATGGAGGACCTTGGTACTATGATATCTTTCAGTATATAAGATATCAAAGTTACCCCGAACAGGCAACTGAGAATGACAAAAGAACCATTAGAAGAATGGCAGCAGGGTATGTGCTTAATGATGAGACCTTATATAAGAAAAGCATGGATCATGTCTTATTAAGGTGTGTGGACACTAAAGAAGCGAAAATGATTCTGGAAGAAGTACATGAAGGAATATGTGGCACCCATGCTAGTGGGCATGTAATGGCCAGACATATTATGAGATTTGGGTATTATTGGTCAACCATGGAAACTGATTGCATCAATTATACCCGAAAGTGTCACAAGTGTCAGATTTATGGGGATAGAATGCACACCCCTCCTCATCCGTTGCATGTGATGACAGCTCCGTGGCCGTTTTCTATGTGGGGCATGGACGTTATTGGGAAAATTTTTCCGAAAGCGTCAAATGGTCATCGCTTCATTCTGGTAGCAATAGATTACTTCACCAAGTGGGTAGAAGCAGCTTCCTATGCAAGTGTTACCCAGTCAACGATATGTAGGTTCTTGAAGAAAGAAATCATCTGCAGATATGGCTTACCAGAGAGAATTATCTCTGACAATGCGTTGAACTTAAACAACAAGATGATGAAATCTGTATGTGAGCAATTCAAAAATAAAGCATCATAATTCCACGGTTTATCGCCCAAAGATGAATGGGGCAGTGGAGGCGGCTAATAAGAACATTAAGAGGCTTATAGAGAAGATGACTGAAACTTATAAAGATTGGCATGAGAAGTTGCCATTTGCTCTGTTTGCCTATCGGACTTCTGTACGAACGTCTACTGGGGCAACTCCGTTTTCTCTAGTTTATGGGATGGAAGCTGTCCTCCCTATTGAAGTGGAAATTCCCTCGCTCCGGGTTTTATCAGAGGTGAAGCTAAATGAGGCAGAATGGGTACAGGCCAGATATGACCAATTGAATCTGATTGAAGAAAAGAGATTGAAGGCTATTTGTCATGGTCAGATATACCAGAAGCGGATGATACGAGCACATGATAAGAAAGTTCGCCCTCGAGAAATCCACGAAGGAGATTTAGTGCTCAGGAGGATATTGCCCATTCAAAAAAGATTTCTGAGGGAAATGGATGCCCAAGTGGGAAGGACCCTATGTTGTCAAGAAAGCTTTTTCTGGGGGAGCTCTGGTCTTAACTGAGATGGATGGGTCTGAATTACCTCATCCAGTGAATTCTGACGCAGTTAAGAAGTATTTTGCTTGAAGAAAAAAGAAGAAGAAAAAAAATGAGTGAAAATGAAAAAATAAAAAAATAAAAAATGAATGAAAAAATGAAAAAATGAGGGTTCAAGATGACAACTCGAAAAAGGGCGTCTTGAAACCAAAGGAGGTCGAGTCGAAACCCCGCAAAGGGCGATTTGATTTTAAATTCAGAGTTCGTGTATGGTGGAGGATCTGAATTGTTTTTGAGGAGTAGGAAGATCTCCTGACATGGGCAACGACAATGGCCATTGGGGTTGAGACCAAAGATCAATGAGTCTCGATGGGGACAACCAGATGAGGAATTGAATGCACGTGAGATTCAATATTGGTTTATGGCATCCAATAATGGGAGATTTTGGGGTCCAGAAAGGGTTTCGCACTCTTAGGTGTCATCATAATTTTGGAGATCCTTTTGACAGAAGCTACACTCGAGTCATTCTGACGGCGTGCCAGTTCAAAGGCATTTGTGTTATTGATATTTGAAGACACCTATCCTTTTGTTCTTTTTTCCAATTAAAAGTTTGCCATGTAGTTGCCTAAAAATTCTCTGCATTTATATAAATAAAGAGACACTTTCCTTTTTCAATTTCCCTTTTACAAGCATCTAATTTTGAAAGAGTTAAAACGCATAGCTTAACTCGTGGTACATGAGATCATTTTGTATTATTATGCAAAAGGTTTTGGAAATACATGTATTTTGAAGCTAAAATTGGTTTTAGCATGTATGTTTGTACGGTTATGGGAAGCAGAAACCTTGGGATTCATAGAAAGTTTCAGTCATTAATTGATGACCCAAAGAGGCTGTTATTCATCAAGAAGTTGGTCATGGGTACTGGCGGGTTTGAAGAAAGAAAGAAGTCAAAGTCCTGTCAAACCAAGAGATATGGTATGGGGATTGTTAACTGGGGTGAACTGGTCAAATGTTCAGTGCCCAAGACAAAACCAAGATCCATCGAGAGATAGTGTTCCTTTGAAGAAGAAAGTGCATTAAATTGCATAATTGCATACATCGTAAGCATGAATAGGAGCATAGCATTGCAAGATGATTTAAAACATCTACAGGTTCCCCACGTTTGATGGAGATTGTTCGAGTCTTATACTCTCTGAAGAAATAGGGGGCATACGCGATTTATGAAGATTGTGGGTCTTATACTCTCTGAAGAAATAGGGGCGGACGCGATCGTTGAAGATGTTCGAGTCTTATACTCTCTGAAGAAATAGGGGACAGACGCGATCGTTGAAGATTGTTCGAGTCTTATACTCTCTGAAGAAATAGGGGACAGACGCGATTGTTGAAGATTGTTCGAGTCTTATACTCTCTGAAGAAATAGGGGGCAGACACGATTGTTGAAGATTGCTCGAGTCTTATACTCTCTGAAGAAATAGGGGGCAGACGCGATCGTTGAAGATTGTTCGAGTCTTATACTCTCTGAAGAAATAGGGGACAGACGCGATCGTTGAAGATTGTTCGAGTCTTATACTCTCTGAAGAAATAGGGGGCAGACACGATTGTTGAAGATTGCACGAGTCTTATACTCTCTGAAGAAATAGGGGGCATACGCGATTGATGAAGATTGTGGGTCTTATACTCTCTGAAGAAATAAGGAGCAGACACGATTATTGAAGATTGTCCGAGTTCTATACTCTCTAAAGAAAGAGGGAGCGAACCCGTGGGCAGAAGATTTTCCAAGTCTCACTCTACTCTGAAGGAAAAGTGGAGCGGATTAATGTGTCAAAGTTATTATGACCGGACAAATTTGACCATCTTTTGATCTTTGCTCTACTCTCGTTGCACGATATTGAACAAAGAGGGGCAGCTGTAGATGCTCATTTTGTCCGGGACGTCTTATGTGTATCCTTATGATTAATTTCTGGTTATTACTAAGTTCGTAGGATACGTTAGTTAGGGTTATCATTAATGATATGTTGGATTTCATAGTGGTTACGTGTTCTATATTAGTGATGCATACGAGTATATACATTGGGTACTTATAAATATTATAGTATTTATATATATAAATAAGTAAGTAACTAAATACTGATTAATTTTTTATTTTGGTCTTTTACAGATTCTAATTAAACTAAGATTACAACGGGCTGGACCAAACGAGCCCAGTTCCCAACAACCCAGTTCTTCAGCCCAACTGAAGAAACCCTAACCTATTAGGGTTTCCTTGTCACCAGCCTCTAGCGCCGCAGCAGGAAGGCCGTTGGATCTGGCTCCACGATCCAACGGTTCCCAGCCCTCTGTGATTCCCGAGCCGACTGCAGACTCACGTGAAGCCACCACCGCATTTCCAGATAGCGCACGACCAACCGAGCAATGGCTCAGCTACCCACAGCTGCCGCCCGTGATCTGCTCTCGCCAGTGCCCTGCAAACACACGAAACAAGAAGCAGAACAGAAGGCACAAAAAACAGAAAGAAAAAATCAACTAGAAATAGCAGTGAAAACGAAACCAGAAAGGGGGATTTTGGGGTTCTGGGAGTTATCAGTCATCATCCAAGCAAAAAAAACGCTCAACCCATCAGCTATCATCGAAGGAAAAAAGCACAAAACCAAAAAAAACACAATCACCAAACCAGTGATCATCGAGGGAACCAGTCATCACGAAGCAGAGAACCAACCATCAAAAGGACCACAAAACAGAAGAAATCCATAACCAGAGTCCAAAAACCCATTAGCATATCAGTCAACAAAAAATGAAGCAAACAAAAAAACCCTTCACCTTCCTTAGTCGAAGAGCATAACGTCGCCATCGCCCAAGCCCGAGCCACGTTGGGTCATCAAGGGTAAGATTCGCGTGACTCTTGGTTCCTGTTTCGAGTGGTGGGTATGTAGGGTTTTGTTTTCGTGTTTATTCGTGGGTCGTAGGTCTCTAAAAGGCTAGATCTAGTTGGGGTTTCTGAGTCAGGACATGGGGGTTCTCGTCGGAGTGTTTAAGTTGTGGAGGCCTGGGTTTTGAGTAAACAGACGAGTGAGAAAAGGGGAACCCACGGTGGTCGTGTGGTGTGGCGGTGAGGTTAGGGTTGTTTTTAGCCCTTTTGGTTTTGGGTTTGGTCGGCAAAGGGTCAGGTGACGTCTAGGCTCCTCGTCGGAGTGTTTAAGTGGCGGAGGCCACGGCGGTTGGGGGCTTCGGTGAGGGTTGAAGAAGAAGAGGAAAGAGGTTGAGAGAAAACGGTTGGTGGGGGTGAGGTTTCAGCTGTTTAGAGATAAGATGAGAATGAGGATTAGGGTTAAAACTTACCCTTTGTTTCCATATATCCAAAACGCCAAAACGGCGTCGTTTGTGTAGTTCCAAAACGGCAGCGCATTGAGTCTGGGAGTGATACGCCGCGTTTTAGGATAGTTGGGTTAATCTGGTACAAGATCCTTCAGTTTTGAAACTGTTTTGTTTTGGTCCTTGAATGTAATCTGTTTATTAGTAACTTGGTCTTCTTATTTTCCGAGCATTCTGTTTTAGTCCTAAATTTCTGTGTTTGTATTTTGGTCTGTGTATTGTAAACATGTTATGTTTTAGTCCTCAGCCTATGTTATTTTCCCTTTTTATTTGTTTTCACATTTAGCTTGTAATTTCTGTTATTTGGTAATTTAATCCTAGTTGTTTTGATTAATTTACTGATCAGTTTGTATTTTGGTTGCCTAGCTTTAGTGTTTGTCATTTTAGTCCTATATGGTAGCATTAAATTTAGAATTGGGTTTTTAGCGGTAGATTTAATTTTTGTCCATAAGTAATGACATTCATATTACTATTTTATGTATGGTATGTACATTTTTATGTATGTATGTTATGCAATTTTTATTTTATTTTCAACCTTAAGTAAATGAGATAAATATTATATTTGCAGTTATTAAATGATTAGACATAAGAGAATATTTGTTGCATATTAACATAGTAGGTTTATTTGTTTAATATATAATTATATGTGCATTTTTAGATTTAAATATTTATTCGAATGAGTTGTATTATTTAACTAGTTTATGTATGATATCCTCATAAGCATGACTCGACATTATTACATAATTTGATTAAGGGTAATATCCTTTTAATTTAAAATTGTTTTAAGTGGGTTGTCTTAACTGATTAGATATCCACTTTCGACGATTTTAAATTAAAAGTGTATCCCATCAGTGACACCTAAGAAATTGATTTATCACCTTAAAATTTGGGAACGGAAGAAAAAGAAATATTCGGTTATTTAAATTTATCGAGAAAAGATAGTTAGAACTTATCTAAGATCTGGTCTCGATATTTGTAAATGATCGAATATTCTTTATCTTTCTAAAGGCCTGGTAATTTTAATTTAATCCATTTTGGTGCTTTTGATTGTTGTAAAATTCATGTGTTGTTTTATTGGGGATCATAAACCAAACTAAAATCGAATTTGTAAATTTCATTGCAAAGACATTAATTAATCGACGAGGTACCGATTTAGGGCGTTGTGGGTGCTAATCCTTCCCCACGCGTAACCGACTCCCGAACTCATTTTCTGGTAACGCAAACCTAAATTTGTTGTTTTAATTAAAATTAATTTTTATTTAAAATGACAAAACATTTTTGGGTGTCCAATCACACCCTAATCAAAGATTGGTGGCGACTCTTCGAACCAGTGTTTTTATCGTGAATGAATTCCCAAACTTTCGGAACGAGAGGTTTTCTAAAATCACATTGTTTTTAATTAAAAATCAACCATAAATAGAATAATTAAAAATGACGTGGCTTTTCAAAATCTCGCTCCCCCACTCGTTTAAAAATCGTTTCGACAATAATGTCAGGTGATGAAGGAAAATTTAATATAATTTTTTCATTTGTTATTAATTTATGAAGTGATTATATGGATCAAACCCTAAATTAATTTAGGATTTGGAAGATATAAATCATGGCTAAATGTCAAGAAATTCAATCAAAAGGAAGGCATATATTTTATTTAATGCAACCAAATACAAGGGCTTTATGATAGATAATTTTATGAAAATTTGTAGGGCAATGCGCTTCATTACTTGGATTATGTCCAATAGTCCATTATTAGGGTTTCTTATTCAATAGGCAAAGAGGTGTCTCCGAAACGACAACTTAATATACGATTAAGGAAATGATTTACGGAAATGTTAATATTTTTTTAACATTTCCGGTAAAGCATTATCTAAATATTATTATTTTTCTACCGAAAATGTTAATGTTGGGCGCTACCTAAAATGTTATTTTTTCTATTGGAAATTAGGTAGCGAAATTAACATTTTCGATAGAAAAAATAATGTTTTAGGTAGCATTTACCGGAAATGTTAAAAAAATATATTAACATTTTCGGTGGTACCTTTCTTTAACCTTATTTTACACTGTCGAAGAAACATCATCGACGTATGTTAGGATATTTGGAATTGATTGGAGACAAGAGTTAAACTACTCAAATTCATTTAATTATGCTTGAATTTATTCATTTTTTTAATTTCAAACTCAATTATCGCTATTGAAAAAAAATAATAAAATTTAATTAGATTCATTAACTACTTGAACTGAACACAAAAAGAAAAACTTAACGGATCAATTGTCACGTGTACCATAATCGATTATCATACATGACAAGATATATGTATCATACTCGATCCCGTGTACTATATAAGTCCGCCATAGGTTATAAAAGGGACCCCTCGATTCAACACATAAGAGTAGAGATATAATGAACTCATTGAGTGGTCATAATAATTAAAGAAAATTTTGTTTTTCTTAGAGGCCATGTGTTCGAGCAGCTGTTTTTACAGAGTGTGTGTTATCAATAATTAAGAAAATCACCCTAAATTAACAAAAAAAGAGTAGAGATATAATAAGTACAAACTCGAGTTTTCAACCTTTTTTAGCCTCATTTTATTCATCATCATATGAATCGTCACTAATCTTCTATGTTTATCTTTAATAGATTCGTTTAATAATTTGAATTGCTTACACTCGATTCGATTTAAAAAAAATTAAAATATTGTTCTTATTTTTAGAATCAAAATTAATTGAATTATAAGTAAAAGATGAGAGGGAAATTAGGGAAGAGAATGCCTACGTGGAACAATCAGTAGAGGCATCAATACGAGGAATTGAAATATTGATACTGCAATCCTGGCCGATAAGGGGCACTCGGCTAGGGTCATAGGGTCCAATTCTGAGCAATACTCCGTTAAGGCACTCGCATACAGCTTGTCTATCTTCTTAGCTACTTACTTGCCCTGGCAAGGTTTCTGGCACCGGAACAGCATTCCGCTACCGGAACAGCTCCGCCCCTGATGAACACCAGGCACGGGGTTAATGACGCTACAACATCGTTGCACGGAGGCGCGACTGCGATTTTCGTAAAATCCGACGTAGTTACGAATAAGACGAACACGGCTACAAATTTGATTGAGCGACACGTGATAGCAAATCAGTTCTCTTTTTTTCGTTGATCATATGGTAGGCTCCATTCGCAATCGTGTATCAAGATTAGTATGATTTTTTGTGTGTAACCACCAGAATTTAATATATTGATCGATTAATCAGTATCATATACTGCAGAGGCAAATGTGACCCTCTCAACCTAGTTTGCTCCATACGTAATAATCAGGATTCGAACATCTAACTTTGCTTAAGAGATCTAATACATCATCTCACTAGACCAACTGATTGTTGGTACGATTAGTATGAATTTTAGCATCTCTTATAACCTTTTTTTTTTTGATATTGTGGAAATTTTATCTTTTATACATACTTTTACGTTTACATATTTTCACGTAAATATTTATATTCTTACATTATGATCTTATTTGTTTGCCGGTTATTATCTTCGTAAATTTATATGAATATTCACCATTTTGTTCTTTTGAAAAAAAAAATATTATTGTTCCTCAAAATATAAACATTTAAATATTAAATATTATTTTTAGAATATATATATAATAACTTTAAAATAAATATGACAAAATCTAATAATAATAATCTATAAATAAAATCATTTTCTCTAAGTTTGTTGCAACGCTAGGCTCATGACTTCTTGTTTCGTGGCATATTGGCATATTCAGATGATAAAATTCATGGCGGAAGTGACGTGAAAACATAATTTCAAGAACCTTAGATCTAAGTCAAATCGCTTTCATAATTTCATTTAATAAAGAGTTAGTTGCACAATATGTCCCCAAACTATGATCCTCATTTTAAGTTTGTCCTTAAACTTTTAAGCATTCTAATTTCATCCCTAAACTACGATTCTCATCCTAAATTAGTCCTTAAACTTTTAAACATTCCAATTCTATCCCCAAACTATGAATATCATTCTAAATTAGTCCTTAAACTTTTACATCTCCCAATTTTAGGATTAAATTGAAATGTTCAAAAAATTGGGGACTGATTTAGAATAAATATCATAGTTTGGGGATGATAATGAAATGTTAAAAGTTTGAGGACTAATTTAGAATGATAGTCATAGCTTGGGGATGAAAGTGAAATGTTTAAATGTTTAGGGACTAACTTGAAATGAGCATCATAGATTGGGGATGTATGAATAGGGATGGGCATGGGTCGGGTTTTTGGTCCACCCGACCCGACTCAAGAACAAGGGAGCCTCCACCTGAGACCCGACCCGACCAAAATAAGGTTTCACCCGACCCGAATATATGACTTAGAAACCCGACCTGACCCGAAATAATAAAAAATATTTTTATTCAATAAAACAGTGACTTAATTGAAAAATATATATATAGAGGGGTATCATTGTAATTATCCCTAAATATATAATGTAAAATTATATATTTTTTTCGCGTCGGGTCGAGTATTTTTCACCCTAAACTCGAACCCGATCCGAATATCATACTAAAAAAATACGACTCGATCCGATCGGGTCGGAACCCGTCGGGTTCGGGTCCCATGCCCATCCCTATGTATGAAGCAATTAACTCTTTAATAAAAATATTTTCCTTTAATAAATATCACCCGACCCGAACCTAATCCGATACATAATTTAAAAATCTGACCCGACCGACCCTAGTTAATTTTAATAGAGACTCACGTAAAAATAATAATAAATGAGTTACTGTTCTGGTCGGGTCCGGGTAGTATTATTTTAATAGAACGAAAAGTAAAGCAAAAAAAAAATTATAATTAAGTAAAGTAAAGTTGTAAAGCACTGAAACTAGAAAAAAATAAAGAAAAAAACTATAATTTCACGTAAAAAAGTCTGAATTCACAGCAAAGTGGGAAGCAGAGATTTTAATGGAAAGTAAAGTAAAGCAAAAAAAATTATAATTGTTTATCTGCTGTAAAGCATCGAAAGTAGAAAAAAAAAAGTAAAAAATAATAATAATTGAGTTACTGTTTGGGTCGAGTCGGGTAGGATTATTTTAACCTTAAATTCGACTCTGAGTCGAATCTAAATATTTTAATATAAAATTTGACCCGACCTGATCCGACTATGAAATTTTTTTAAAAACAATCCGACCCGATTGGGTTGGAACCGTCGGGTTCGGATTTTATGTTTCATCCCTATTCGCAATCGTCAGGATTCAAACATTTGACTTTGCTTAAGAGATCTAATTCATCATCCTATTAGACCAATTAATTGTTGGTGCGATTAGTATGATTTTTGGATCTCTTATAACTTATTTTTTGATATTGTGGAAATTTTCTCTTTTATACATACTTTTTATGTTTACATATTTTCACGTAAATATTTTTATTCTTACACTATGATCTTATTTGTTTGCCGGTTATTATCTTCGTAAATTTATATGAATATTCACCATTTTGTTCTTTTGAAAAAAAAAATATTATTGTTCCTCAAAATATAAACATTTAAATATTAAATATTATTTTTAGAATATATATATAATAACTTTAAAATAAATATGACAAAATCTAATAATAATAATCTATAAATAAAATCATTTTCTCTAAGTTTGTTGCAACGCTAGGCTCATGACTTCTTGTTTCGTGGCATATTGGCATATTCAGATGATAAAATTCATGGCGGAAGTGACGTGAAAACATAATTTCAAGAACCTTAGATCTAAGTCAAATCGCTTTCATAATTTCATTTAATAAAGAGTTAGTTGCACAATATGTCCCCAAACTATGATCCTCATTTTAAGTTTGTCCTTAAACTTTTAAGCATTCTAATTTCATCCCTAAACTACGATTCTCATCCTAAATTAGTCCTTAAACTTTTAAACATTCCAATTCTATCCCCAAACTATGAATATCATTCTAAATTAGTCCTTAAACTTTTACATCTCCCAATTTTAGGATTAAATTGAAATGTTCAAAAAAATTGGGGATCAATTTAGAATAAACATCATAGTTTGGGGATGATAATGAAACGTTAAAATTTTAGGACTAATTTAGAATGATAGTCATAGCTTAGGGATGAAAGTGAAATGTTTAAAGGTTAAGGGACTAACTTGCAATGAGCATCATAGATTGGGATGTATGAAAGGATGGGCATGGGTCGTCGTGTTGGCTTTTTGGTCCACCTGACCCGACCCGAGAACAAGGGAGCCTCTAGTTGAGACCCGACCTGACTCGACCAAAACAAGGTTTCACCCGACCCGAATATATGACTTAGAAAACCGACCCGATCCGAAATAAAAAAAAATATTTTTATTCAATAAAAACAATGACTTAATTGAAAAAAATTATATATAGAGGGGTATCATTGTAATTATCCCTAAATATATAAGGTAAAATTATATATATTTTTCGGGTCGGGTCGAGTATTTTTCACTATAAACCCGAACCCGACCCGACCCGAATAGCACACTTAAAAAAACCGACCCGAACCCAACTTTTTTATTAAAAAAAATCCGACCCGATCGGGTCGGGTTCGGGTCTCATGCCCATCCCTATGTATGAAGCAATTAACTCTTTAATAAAAATATTTTCCTTTAAATTTAGTTATAAAAGTAATTTGGTGAAATTCTAAAATAATGAAATAAAGTTCTCATTTTTGGTGTGGCAAACAAAATTAAAATACTCTTAAACTAGACGAACAATGTACATTCAGAAAAACAATATCAAAGCAAAATCCTATGGAATGAGATCTCTCTTTTCTTTTCTTTTTTTTTTTAATTATTAAAAGGGAAAGGGTTAGAAGTAAGAACAAACCAATTTGGATGATAAGAGAAGCAAAGTTTGTGTGGTTCATTCAGGTTCAGAGGAGCTGTTGTGAGATCTGATTGAAACTACTTCCCCTTCAGCTCCGGCTCTCATGGCATGGTACTTCATTAGAACTCCTGCTTCTTGGATAAAAAATATCATGTTTCAAACTTTACATAAACTAGGGTAAACCAGATGTTTAGTACTCCAAATATCGCTTTCGTCTATTTTGGTCACTTAATTATTTTTTTCTCTCAAAATCATGTCTATCATTTAGTTTTTGTTTCATTTGTCACCGTTGTAACGGTGAGTTGACTTGTTACCATAAGATAATGCCACATCATCATTGAAAAAAATAAAAATGTCACGTCAGCGATTTGTTAAATATTAAAGGTAGGTGACCAAAATTTAACCAAAACGTAACATTATGTATGATTCTGAATAAAAATAATAATTGATTGACCAAACAGAACAAAGTGATAGTTAGGCTAAACATGTATTTTACCCTACCCTTATATAATCATACAATAATTGCAGATTGAGGACTTCTTACCTTGTTTCTTGTAAATTGGTGTTGACTGCAACTGCGTGAAGAGCAATTATCGCTTTTGGTTGAAAATCATTGGGTTGTCCTATCCATGACTTGTAATCGAAGATCCCTGTTAAATTCATTAGCAAAACTAAATCAGATCCCTAAACTTTTTATTTTTTTGATTTCAAATAGTCGTGTTTTGTTTATGTCCGGATTCGAAGATCTTCTAAATATCGGAAATAATTTAAAATAAATTGAAGATATCCACATCGGACATACACAAATTTCACAAGGCATAGAATCAAGTTTTACCGGTTGTTGAGTTGCTTGTGAGGTATTTGAAGTCGAAAATGGCCCCATAAGCTCCTCGTACTGCCTTTTTGATTTCATGTGATCCAATGAGTTCATAGTCCCAACTTCTATCCTGGTACCCCTTGCTAAGGAACAGCTCAATGTGCCTTACATCTAACATCTGCATTGTTCCTGCATAAGCGATCAAATGTTCTTACTCCTGGCCCTGTTTAGTACGGCGATTTACGTTCCTACATAAGAATCAACTTCTATCGCTCGTATTCAATGCAACCGAACATCATTTATGATTCTCTAAGAACCCTTCAAATACAAGAAGAATTTCAAGAAAACTGAATAGACCCATATCTAACAATTAGGCACGTTAAATCTTTACCTGCATCTACCAATAAGAGCTCACCTTCACATTTTTCAAGGTCACATACTGGGCATCGAACAGTTGTAAATCTATAAAGAAGAACCAACCGTGTTAAATCTCGAGTTTAGTTGGAATTTTGATCACAACTTAAATAAAATCGAGGAACAATTTCATAGGATTTAAACTGTACCAGCTATCCAGATTCCGGTTTTGATTTTCCTCAGCAAACATGAGCCGCAGACTGCAACATGTCATCTATGTTTCCATGTTCTGGGATTTTCGCAGGGATTCACCATCCTTTCGGAAAGAAATGCTACTTCTGAATCGAACGAAACGCCCGATCCGCATCCAATCTGATTACACCCCAAGACAAACAAAATACAGTCACTAGCAACTTGTCACTATATTAAGATCAGCACTTGATATTCAGTACATGCATTAGTGGGGACACATGATTATATAAGGATGAACAATACTATTTACGGGATAACTTATAAATTTTAAAGACGAAGACATATCAATAGAAATAAAAAAAGAAATATCTAAAATATATGAGAATTTGAAATTTTAAAAACTCGGTCCATCACTGAATATGACCGTCTAAAATCCCTCCAAGTATGTGCAAAAACTAAGGAAATTCTAAATTTTGAGTAACATAGACACTAACCATATGTTTTCTCCTGCTGACGGAAAATGTAGGAGTGACTTCCATCTGCAAAACCCAAAAGAATTTCAATATCAAACATTTAATTCTCACATGTGTAAGATCTCTAAAGGGATTTGATATTTACCAACAACTGAGCCGTAGAGCTTGGACCAACTGAATGCCACGTGACCAGGATCAGGAACCTGAAGGTCCCGCATGCATGTGAACTTCCATACACTCTTGCATGATAACATTGTTGAACCATTTATTCGTAGCTGACAGCATCACTAACGACCGTCCATCCAAAACCTGGCTATGTAGTCCATAGATCCTGCTCATACCTTTTGAGAATATATGAGTAAGAGGTTAATTAACCAACTCCTTGTGGTATAAATTTAACAAATAATAACTGTTTGGTTGCTGAGAAAACAAAACCAAATGATATATAAACTTGGCTAGAAGCAATCACTTGACAAAATTAATATGTGAGAATTGAAATTTTAAGAGAGATGTTTTCCGTTTTGAGCAAAAAACTTACGTACAAACTAGAAAATTTAACTTCCAGTAGAACGAGTGAGTGCTAGAATTCTCTGAAGGGAGATTAATGTCAAGCACGTGTTTGGTAACTAAGAAAATTTAACGGAATAACAGAAACCGAACCTTCTTTCCGGAAATGAAGAGAAAAAAAAAGGATACGGAAACATTTGAAATTTGAAATTACAACGAAGATTTTCAAAAGTCTATGAATGCTTATTGAGCAAAAATCTGTAAATAAATGAATATTTAACCTCTGGTTTACCAAATGAGTAACTAAATTAACTGAAAGAGATTAATGTCATACCGTGTTGGCAACTAAGAAAATTTAGCGGAATAATAGAAACCGAACCTTATACTTACCGGTGGAAAAATACGAAAAGCATTAAGAAAGTTGAAAATTACAGCCATTATTTTCAAATTACGACGTATATTTTAAGATCACGCGAGTTCTAAGCTACCACGCAATCCTTAGAACTAAAGAAGCTATACTGACCATTATGAAAATTATTTGAAAAATTCAAATCGGATACAGATTCCATTGGCGGAAAATATACATTTCAATGCCAAAACTTGTTGAAATAACAGTCTGGAACTGAACCATCTCTGAATAACAGAGACTCGTTTAAATTTCCAGATCAAGGGTTCAAAGGGGTCATGATTAGGGAAAGAAACAAAACGATTTCTCTTTCTTGAAAACCACTGATCGAAGCAAGAAGCGCGAAGCTTACAAAATTCAGCTAAAACTCAAGAAATCAGCTCAAATTCTTTCTGATTCATCATCCGTTTCTTCAGATTCAACATTCATAGTTACTTACAAGACATCATTAAACTTAAATATCGACTGATTAGATCAAAATTAAACGAATCAGCTCAAATTCCTTTTAATTCCTCATTCGTTTCTTCGGATTTAACATTAATAGTTACTTGCGTTACCTTATTAAACTTAAATTTCAACTGATATTAAATCCGAATTAACTGAATCAGCTCAACTTATTTTTTTATTCATCATTCATTTCTTCAGATTGAACATCCATAGTCAATTATACGACATCATTAAACTTAAAATTCGAGCTGATATTAGACCAGAATTAACATAATCAGCTCAACTTCTTTTTTGATTCATCGTTCATTTCTTCAGTTCAACATCCATAGTCAATTATGAGACATCATTAAACTTAAATTCCGAACTGATATTGGATCAAAATCAACTAAACCAGCTCAAAATCTCAAAAAGAAGAAAGAAAAGATTGAGAAATCAAATCGACGAAGCTTCAAATCAAAGAGAGAGAGTGGGAGAGAGACTACCAATTGAAGGTAGATTGATTGGTGCAACGAGGAGAAGAGCAACTGAAAATCCCCTTCGTTCTCTTCAATCGCTTCCTCATTCTTTCAATTGATTTTGAAAGCAGCACACATGCAAACTCTTGCCTCTTGGTATATATATAGGAAGCGACGCGCCAAATCATCACATTCAAATAGTAATTCAAAAAAAAAAGGAAAAATGGAACGGAACTGTAATTTGAATCGTGGATTGGGCTTATATTAATGTATCTTCCTATTGGGCCATTCCTAACCATTTCCGGAGGTAAATATACCATATAAGTCCCTGTATTATAGTATATAATGCCTTTTGATCTCTATATCTTGAAACAGATACAACAGACCGTATATGTTACAAAAACGAGTGAAAATGTTATTTCCATAAAAATCGAAAAAGAAACTATTAAATTTATGATAATGACTTAATTAAATGACCAAATGCCATCAAACTATGATCAAAATATTATTTTGGTCATTAAATTTATCAAATTGTTACAAATTGGTCATTAAATTTATAAAAGGTACAATTATTATAACATCATGGTGATCATTTTGTAACAGATTGATAATTTTATTGACCATATCATAACTTTTAAAAGTTCCATGACTAAAACAATCAATTGAGCATAGTTTAGTGACCTCTGAAGTACTTTACCCTTGATTTTTTTCCAATATTTCTATAATACCTTTTAAATTATTTATCACTTTAACATATAAAATAAAGAGAAAATAACCTCAGTGACCAAAAATCCCATATAATATACGATTTTAACCAACTTTTTCCGGATTTACCAAAATGACCAACAAAATCGCAATGCGATCGCTAATTCGCAACGCGATCTCCATTATCGCAAATTCGCGTTGCATTTCGCGTTGCGATAGTTGGAAATCGCGTTGCGATAGTTGGAAATCGTGTTGCGATGGTATACAATGTCGTTGCGATTTTCCCAATTCGCAATGCGAATAAGTAAATCGCAACGCGAATTGGGAAAATCGCAATGCGATACTGACTATCACAATGCGATACTGACTATCGCAATGCGATACTTACTATCGCAATGCGATAATACAAAATCGCAACGAGATACTGACTTTCGCAACGCGATTCTGACTTTCGCAACGCGATTTACATAGCGTCATTCGTATTAACGCGTATTTTTTTTTTCAAATTCCAAACACGAATTTTTTCTTAATAAATCGGAAACTGAACCGTCCACAGTAATCGCAACTCATAACCTCAAACCCAAAAACACAACACTCAGTCCCATCTCCATCTCTCACTCTCTACGGCGAAATCCGTCCCCATCTCCGAAGATTTCCGTCCCCATCGCCGGCGAAATCCCTCACAACCATTCACAGTCAAAAATCCCTCACAATCATTCAGAAATGGAAAATCAACCTCCGAGGGTTAGTTTTTTTTATTTTTATTTTGAAATTTTTGCATTATTTTAGGTTTTTCATATTGAGATTGATGATAAGTTTACTGGTAATTTCAATAATAGATTAATCATTTCACTTAGATTTCTTATTAAATTCATTCGATTGCTGCCAATACTGCTAAACTGTTTAGCCTGTGAAGTTAGTATTTGTCTTTGCTTTGTCTTTTGGTTGAAGTAATGCAGAAGAAGAATAGTTTCGAGAATGAAAATCGCAACGCGGAAATAACTATCGCAACGCGAAATAAAATCGCAACGCGAAACCAAAATCGCATTGCGATTTTCATTTCGCGTTGCGATTTTCATTTCGCGTTGCGATTTTTATTTCGCGGTTGCGATTTTCATTTCGCGTTGCGATTGTCTGGTCGCGATAGTCATTTCGCATTGCGATTCTCTCGTTGCGATAGTCATTTCCGCGTTGCGATAGTCATTTCCGCGTTGCGATTCTCATTATCTCGTTGCGATTTTCATTTCAACCAAAAGACAAAAACAGTGTTGCAAATTTTAGTTTCAAGAATAAACTACTATTTATGTTTATTGTTTTGTTTTTGGTATATCTTGACAGTGTAATTTTTGGTATATCTAACTTGGTATGTTTATTGTTTTTTTGTAGAATTTTTTTTTCGGCTTCATTGACATTAAGGAATAAAGTTAGCCTAGCCACTACAATTGCTTCGAAGCTTTCACCTGCACAAAGAAAATTGTTTGAAGAAACCTGCTTCGGGCCATGGCTGAGAGTACAGCATCCGGGTGGAGATGCTAGTTTGACCTATTTGTGGCTTCAGACCATGACTAGCGATCTACCCGACAGTATACAACGTGGTGAGGAAGAGATATGGTTTCATTTTCCACCGGCGTATACTTGTTTTGGGCGGAAGGAGTTCTGCTTAATCACTGGTCTACAATTCGGACACGATGATGTAGGCCGATACACTCGTCATATCACCCGCCCATCATGGTTATCCAAGGTTTTTCCTGATGAGTCAATAGAGAAGCCGAACTTACACGTCGACGACATGAAGAAATTGTTTAATAAGAAAGATGGTTTTACTCGGATGATGACGTCGATGTTGTCCGAGTATGCCTTCTACTACTTTTGTATGCCGGCTTTTTAGGCAGAGAGGCCAGACAACCTATTCCTCAGGAGCTAATATTATTGGTAGAGGACCTAAATGCATGGAATCTGTTTCCGTGGGGTTCGTATATATGGAAAGCTACCTGGACTAAGTTGTCGTCTGCCTTTGATGACCGCAAAAGTTTGCGGGGCGATGGGTCGAAATACACTTTGTCAGGCTTTGTTTGGGCCTTTAAGGTAAGAATTTCTATTTAATGTTTTCAAAATTATAATTAATTATTTAACAATTACTAATGTTTGTTATTATATTGTTTGTAGATTTGGATATTCGAGGCTTTCCCCAGCATGCGGACATATGCATTAAAATCCTCAGATGATATTCCTAGGGCTATTTCCTGGAAGAGGAAACGTATGTTGGATTGGGAAGACTTAATACCATATGCGACAATAAATAATGTAAGTTAACACAAATACTATCATATATAAACAAGTTATTATAGTAGACGTTTAACTTTGTTTTAGTTTTTATTTTTAGGAGGCCAACACTCCATTAATGAGACTGACACCCACGGAGGCTGAGCTTGCCACTGATTGGTGGCAAGCTAGTCAGCGTTTTTTGATGGCACGAATGATGAGCAGCCTCCACTTCCTCCACTTCGAGAGCCATCACCTCACCCAGAGCCATCACCTGATCGACCCGACTATACACCTCTACAACGAGAGCCATCACCTATCCCGTCACATCATCGAGTCTCTTCTCCACCATCACCTCATGATAGGCGACCGACAAAGATGCCACGACTTCTATCTCCCTGTTCTCCACCTCCACGGGATGAGTCAAGGGAGTTACGTGATGAGGTCAATGCCTTGCGTGAGGAGATCGGTACTCTACGCGATAACGATGGTGCATGGCGTGTGGAGGTGTCTACTTTACGTGGTGAGGTTGCCGCTCTACGTGAGATGGTAGTATCGTTGCAGAATGAGGTTCATACTCTACGCAACGAGTAAGTTTAAGATTTTCCATATTTAACTTGATGATAAATTTACTCGTAATTTCACTTAAATTAACCATTTCACTTAGATTGCTTAGTAAATTTATTCGGTTGCTGCCAAAACTGCTAAACTTTTTACTTTAACACTGTGAAGTTAGTATTTGTCTTTGTTTTGTCTTTTGGTTGAAAGTTTGAAATATATTTATCTTTGTTTTCACTGTTTAAATATCATGTATGTTTATTTACTGATATTTGTATTTTTATTTAGCGGACCGATAAGGTGGATGCTTTACGTCGGGTTTTTCTTGCACGACAGAGTTCACGCATCAGACGGCGTGCACGTGCTATTAAGTCTCCGTATACCCCAATAGTACGAAGACACCGCAAGAAGCCCGACTCGCCTATCATCCCTCAAGAGTCCACTCCTATCATTGAAGAGGCCCCTATCATTCCTCGAGAGTCCCCTCCCACCGTTCAAGAGGCCACTGTCATCGTTGAAGAGGTCCCTCCCACCATTCAAGAGCCCGATTCACATGGCGTGATATGTAGGATTCTTGAGAAACCCTCTGACGTGCCGGACATGATGGATTCAAGTTGGCTCTCGTATGAGTTACCGGCCAGTACCATACCGGTATCTGAAGAGGAGAGGAAACAACTACCGGACACAATTCTGGATAACACCCTTTGGGCTAAGACCGCAGTTGATTTTTATCTACATGAGCGAAGTCAGGGGTGTTTCACTGACATATGCAAGCTCAATGATGATATCTATTTGTTGCTTGATCGGTCTTGGTGGGGCGTATTATTAGGGTCGAAGACAATGGCTATTTCGATGGGGGTAAGTCTTATATTTTTCTTATATTTTCATTTGATTATTTTTTTTGTAAATTTATGTAAGTTACTAATATATGTCTTTTTTTGTAAAACAACATATCGATGCGTGGGTGTCATGTCTTCTAATAATTAGGAAACTTAAGGAAAATAAAAGAAATACATGGTATACAATTATGCCGACGACTTTTAACGCCGTTCACTTGAAGAATCAACGAGATGAATCATTTGCGTTGGGCAATGGACAAGCTAAACTTTATCCTGCATGGTGGGAGGTCGATAAGGTTAGTGTTTATTTTAGATTGAGTTTAAAGGTATTCATAAATAAGTGCGCAAATGAATGAATTATTACTTATGATTGCAGGTGTTTATCCCTGTTTTAGAACGTAACCATTGGCTTCTCGTCGAGCTTCAGATCCCAACCCTTAAGGCAATAGTATATGACAGCATGATAAATTACATATCATTGGCTGATTTAAGAGATATTATTAAGGGATGGAGCTCTTATTTGGCTAAATACTTGGATGCGATAAATTATTGGACTCGTTCTGGAAACAAGAAGCCAAAGAAGCTCAATATTACAGTTAGCAGAGACGAGACCGCACTACAACAAACGAAAGGACCTAGAGAGGATTGTGGTCCTCTCGTATGCTTGGCGTTGGACCGTTTGATCACAGGAAGTATAAAGTATCTACCTCCCACCGATATAGATAGAGCTGCAGTAGGCTTGTGGTTTCGACATTATATGGCTAGATCGATATATACGAGACGCTGCCTACCTGCATCCGCGTTATAAAAATGTCCATAAACAATTGGTATGTTTATAGGCTTGTGGTTTGAAAATGCTTGGTTAAGTACCTAGAATTCAATAATTTGCTGTTTGTAGGTTTTAGATGTGTAGAAAGTGTTGTTTGAGCAAATGTTTGGTTTATGCAGGTTAATCTCAGAAGTGAGCTGCGTGAAAATGATGTATGGCTGCAAAAGTTGATTCAATAGTAGAAGTGTTATTTTCTCTAATAATTATTGCTTATTTTTTGATTGTTTAATTGATTTGTAAAAGGTGATTTGTAAAAGTTGATTTGTTTAATTGATGTTAACATAATTCTTATTGTGCTTGTTTAATTGATTGAAATGTAATGGTTGATTTTGTTGATTTCAATCTGCATTATGTTGAAGGCAAAAAGTACTATCGCAATGCGAAATGAAAATCGCAACGAGAGAATCGCAACGCGAAAATGAAAATCGCAACGCGAAATGAAAATCGCAGCGAAATTAAATTCGCGTTGCGATTTTCATTTCGCATTGCGATTCCCTCGTTGCGATTTTCATTTCGCATTGTGATTCTCTCGTTGCGATTTTCATTTCGCATTGCGATAGTAATTTCCGCGTTGCGATGAACATTAAGATGATTGCCTATTAAGTGATAACAACTGGAACAGATCATAGCAATTTTCAAACTCAAGTTACTAATACATGCCTAACTGAAAATGTTAAAAGTTCACACATAAAATCTACATAATACAACGTTTGCATTTAAAAATCACCTAAGTTAACAGTCCCAAAAGGTGAAGCCAGTTGTGATTGGGATTTTAAAGATGATTGCGATTTTGATTGCCTTTTTCTTGACACCATATGAGCTTTGGATTTTGATGATGATCCATATTTTGGTAGAGGAAAAGATGATTGTGATGGCACTGGTGATCCACATGTCAACCTTGTATGACCACTTTCCTTGCACCGACTACATGTCGATCTCTTCTTCTCTTCACCCTTAGACGATATACGATCGTGACTTTTTGGTCGGCCAGGTAGCCTTCTGTCCATGGCTGGTGGCAAAACTGTTTGTAAGTCATCTGGTATGTCCCACTCAGAAGGATGTGAAATAGGGTAGACAATCTCGGCATAAGTCTGTCGATATACTTCTGTAGTGTAGCAATCCATAGCGTATGTGCTTGAATCATCTTGGTTTAGATGAAGAGCAACTTTTATACATGGCCACATGGATAACCAGATGTTTTGCCATTTCATACAACTACACGTCCTTGCATTTAGATCGACAAGCCCATTTAAGTTATTATCCAGTACTTCAAACAAAGTGTTTGAACATGGTTCAACTCTCCATGACGTTGACTTCACAACACGTTTCGTTATCTTTTTTCAGTCCATGGTGTAACACGATGTTCCAATGTTCCTGTAAATTTAAATAATAATACTTAGTAAAATATATGATAAGTTACGAATTCAAAGAAATAATACATGCATGGTTTCTTTTCTTTTAGTACCACTGTTGAATAGAGGCTCGAAAAAACTCCATTAACATAGTAATGGGTAATTTCCGGGAATGACGACTTAGAGCGTTAATTGATTCTGCACTATTAGACGTCATGAAACCATATCTTGCTCCAAGTTGATGTACTCTTGACCATCTTTCAAACCCGACATCTTCTAGTGTTTGAGCACACTGAGGCAAAACACGTCTTAAACAGTTTATATGCTTATTGAAATCCACTTCCCGATAAGCCTTTACAACCTTCTAGTATGTCCATTTATGCTTTTTTATACCAGCAGACCTTGATTTTAGATTTCTATACAAATGAACACCACAAAGTCCATGAAAAGCATCTGGGAAACACCTTCTAACAGCGTTGTCAATTGAGTTTGCCCTATCGGATATGATTGTCAGATTGCTAATAGGACCTATGCAATCCCTAAGATGCCCCATAAACCATGTCCATGAATCAGAGGTTTCAGATTTGCCAACCCCGTAAGCTATTGGCAATAACCCATTGTTAGCATCCATGGCTACTGCTAATAAGTTTACTCCAAGGTATCGACCTTTCAAATGTGCTCCGTCAACTATAATAAATGGGCGCATGCAAGTAATAAACGAACGAATCTACAAAATAATATACACAAGAAATATAATCATTTAAATGTGAAATGCATGTAACTAACAGAAATGAGTCAACAAAATTATATTGATTTACTAACCGCAGCACCAATGGCGATAAACAGCAACTCAAAGCGTCCATCTCTATCTGTTTTGATATGAGTTACCGACCCAGGATTTTTCAGCTTTAAATTGTGACAATAAGCCGGCAGTTGGGCAAATGATGCTTCTGGCGACCCCCTCAACAATTCCAAGGCATAACATTTGGCTCTCCAAGCTTGAGAATATGATATACTAATCTTGAACCGAGCATTCATGTCAGTCATAATTTCATGTCCCCGATATACCCTGCCATTCAAAAACATTAACTCAGCCAGAAAACCACCAAACACCTTTTTGTTTGCCTGTCTATGGTGAGAAAAAACTTGGGTTCTTGAACATGTATGTTTATCAATAAAAGTCCTAACTTGAAACATTGCGCAATCTTTTATCCTATTTGCAATCATACGCCACATACAGTTTTTGTCAATCGTACACCTTGTTTCGAAACGATCTTTGCTTGATTTGTTAACTTTTAGTTGATAGCCATCTTCCACACATTTCGTATACAAAGCTATCTTCAAGTCTTCCTTTGTATCAAAACAATCATCTTTCTTGATACGAATAACTTTTGTGTAACAATCAACTGCTTTCTTTGCCAACTCTTCTTCTGGTAACTGAAGTAATTCTGGCATATTCCAGTTATACTCCCGTGGCATTTTCTTTTCTTCGGGGACTTTTTCTTCTTCTTTTTCTTCTTTAGGATTATATGAATTACAGAATGGATGTTCAACATGTTCATTCACAGTCGTAACTTCCTCTTCATTATCATCAACAACATCTTCCTCGGCAACGGGTGTTTCATCATCAAAATTCGGGTATTGACCAATATCAAAATCATTACACGCAGGGTCTGTTTCTTCTTTTGAAATATCATCAAAATCCGTGTATTGACAAATATCAAAGTCCGGGTATTGACCAAGATCAAATTTCGAATACTGACTAGTACTCACAATTTTTTCTCTTGGCTCATCATCGTCTAATTGGTCAATACGAAAACCGAAATTTGGTGCTGAAAGTTGATTTGGATTTGGATTAGAGAAAGGCTGTGGGTTTTGAGACCCACTTAGTTGATTACTACCCGCTACTGACCCAACGATACTACTTCTAGGTTCAACAACATACAATGTAACATCATCACTTGAAACATTAATGTAAGCAATGAATCGTTCAACATCTTCATTGTCGGTTAACAAATAAACTTTACCATTTCTCTGATAAGATAGCCTAAATCCACTTAGGGGCTCTAAATTCAATTTCTTTGAAACACGTAACATTAGGGTTTCATAAGTTAACTTCTTTAATGACAGTTTTAGTTGAAGATTCATGGGTAAAGGCATATATTGTAAAACACCATGAACATTCTCCCATGACCCTCCAAAACACAAATCTATCCAAACATGATCAACATTAGATGATTTCATGGTTGTAACTAAACAAACGAGATGCAAAACTAAGACCTGTTACCGGATGGGGAAGGATGTCGTTGGATATTGGAACGGATGTCGCCGGAGAGAGTGATAGATGGAGATGGAATGAGTTGCGATTTAGGGATTTAGGTTATGAGTTGTTGCTGCTGCGTATATATATACACACAAAATTTGACTTGCGAAACTAAAACCTGTTGCGAACTTTGAAACTCGCATTGCGATTCTGTATTATCTCGTTGCGAAAGTCAGAATCGCGTTGCGAAAGGCAATCATTACTATGATCTGTTCAGTTGTCATCACTTATTAGACATGTATTAGTAACTTGAGTTTGAACATTGCTATGATCTGTTCAGTTGTCATCACTTATTAGACATTCATTTGACTATCGCAACGCGAAAATGGCTATCGCAACGCGAAAATGGTTATCGCAACGAGAAAATCGCAATGCGAAATGAAAATCGCATTGCGATTTTCTCGTTGCGATTTTCATTTCGCATTGCGATTTTCTCGTTGCGATAGCCATTTCGCGTTGCGATAGTCTGTTTTGCCTTCAACATAAAGTAGATTGAAAATCAACAAATCAACTATTACATTTCAACACAAATTATGTACACATCAATTAAACAAATCAACATTTACAAATCATCTTTTACAAATCAATTAAACAATCAAAAAATAATAATAATTCTTATTTCTTCATCAATTATTGAATCAATGAATCAACAACTTTGTGACCCCGTACATCCATTTCACGCAGCTCACTTAAGGATTAACCTGCAAAAACCAAACATTTGCTCAAACAAGACTTCCTACACATCTAAAACCTACAAACAGCAAATTATTGAATTCTAGGTACTTAACCAAACATTTTCAAACCAAAAGGAGTATATATGTTAACAAAACTTGCATTTGACTTACCAATTAACAATGGACACTTTCATAACGCGGATGCAGGTAGGCAGCGTCTCGAATATATTTCTCTAGCCATATAATGCCGAAACCACAAGCCTACTGCAGCTCTATCTCTATCGGTGGGAGGTAAAAACTATGTGCTTCCCGTCGTCAAACGCGCCAAGCAAAGGCATACGAGAGGACCACAATCCCCTCTGGCTCCCAGCGATTGCTGTGGCGCGGTCTCGTCTCTGACAACTGTGACATTGAACTTCTTTGGCTTCTTGTGTCCAGAATGACTCCAATACTTAATCTCATCCAAGAATTTAGCCAAATGAGAGCTCCATCCCTTGAAAATATCTCTCAAATCAGACAGTGATATGTAATTGATCATGCTGTCATACACTATTATCTTCAGGGATGGGAGCTGAAGTTGGACGAGAAGCCAGTGACGACGTTCTAAAACAGGGATAAACACCTGCGATCATAAGTAATAATTCATTTATTTGCGCACTTATTTATGAACACCTATAAAAAATTTAAAAAATAAACACTAACCTTATCGACCTCCCACCATGCAGGATAAAGTTTAGCTTGTCCATTGCCAACAAAAATGATTCATCTCGTTGATTCTTCAAGTGAACTGCGTGAAAAGCCGTCGGCATTATTGTATATAGCGAATTTTTTTTATTTTTCCTCAGCTTCCTTATTATTAGTAGACGTGACACTCACGCATCGATATGCTGTTTTACAAAAAAATACATATATTAGTGAATTACATTAATTTTTAAACAAATTAATCAAAATCATATATAAGACAAATATAAGACTTACCTCCCCATCCAAATAGCCACTGTCTTCAACCCCTAATAGCACACCCCACCAAGACCGATCAAGCAACAAAAACATTTCATCGTTGAGTTTGATGATGTCAGTGTAACACCCTTGGCTCCGCTCATGTAGATAAAAATCAACTGCGGTCTTAGCCCAAAGGGTATTATCCACAATTGTTTCCGGTAGTTGTCTCCTCTCCACTTCAGATACCGGAAGGGTACTAGCCGGTAACTCATACAAGAGCCAACTCTCATCCATCATGTCCGGAACCGGTGGGGGTTTCTCAATACTTCGATATATTACCCCATGTGAATCGGGCTCTGGAATGGTAGGAGTGACCTCTTCAACGATGACAGTGGCCTCTTGAACGGTGGGGGGGGAATCTTGAGGGAGAATAGGGGCCTCTTGAACGATTGGAGGGGACTCTTGAGGGATGACCGGTGAGTCGGGCTTCTTCTTGCGGAGTCTTCGCACCATTGGGGTGAACGGAGACATAATACTACGTCCACGCCGTCTGATGCGTGAACTCCGTCGTGCAAGGAAAACCCGACGTAAAGCATCCACCTTATCGGGCCGCTAAAAAAATTAATACATAAATCAGTAAATAAACAGACATGATATTAAACAAAGACAAATATGTTTCAAACTAGCATTGTATTCACCCAAATCATTATTCTATCATAGTTCACAAAATGCTCAGATAACATTCCAGAAGTAAGCACTTATATAAATATTTAAAAGGACAACATATATAAACATTCCAGAAGAAGAATAGTTTACTTTCGCAACACGAAACTTAAAATCGCAACGCGAAATGACTATCGCAACGCGGAAATGGCTATCGCAATGCGAAATGAAAATCGCAACGACAAAATCGCAACGCGAAATGAAATCGCAACGACAAAATCGCAACGCGAAATGAAATCGCAACGACAAAATCGCAACGCGAAATGAAATCGCAACGACAAAATCGCAACGCGAAACACAAATCGCATGCGATTTGTGTTTCGCGTTGCGATTTTGTCGTTGCGATTTTCATTTCGCATTGCGATAGCCATTTCCGCGTTGCGATAGTCATTTTCGTGTTGCGAAAGTAAACTATTCTTCTTCTGCAAATTGAAACTTGAATGGATTGCATTACTTCAACCAAAAGACAAAAACAAAACCAAAAACAAATACTAACAAAAACAGTTTAGCAGTATTGGCAGCAACCGAATGAATTACGAGTATGAAAAATCTTAAACTTACCTCGTTGCGTAGAGTATGAACCTCATTCTGCAACGATACTACCATCTCACGTAGAGCGGCTACCTCACCGCGTAATGTAGACACCTCAACACGCCATGCACCATCGTCTTTGCGTAAAGTACCGACCTCCTCACGCAAGGCATTGACCTCATCACGTAACTCCCCTAACTCATCCCGTTGAGGTGGAGGTGGAGAACAGGGAGATAAACGTTGTGGCATCTTTGCCGGTCGCCTATCTTGCGGTGATGGTGGAGAAGAGGCTCGATGATGTGACAGAATAGGTGATGGCTGTCGTTGTGGAGGTGTATAGCCGGGTCGATCAGATGATGGCTCTGGGTGAGGTGATAGCTCTGGGCGAGGTGATGGCTCCCGAAGTGGAGACTGCTCATCAACCGTTCCATTAAAAAAACGCTTACTAGCTTGCCACCAATCAGTGGCAAGCTCAGTTTCCGTGGGTGTCAGCCTCTGTAGAGGAGTGTTGGCCTCCTAACAATATAAAAGCTCAAACAAAGTTAAACGTGTACTAGTAATAACTTGTTTTAAACATATGGTAGTATTTATGTTAACTTACATTATTTATTGTCGTATACCGTAGTAAATCTTCCCATTGCAAGGTCCGTTTCCTCTTCCAGGAAATAGCCCTGGGAATATCATTTGAAGTTTTTATTGCATATGTCTTCATGGCGGGAAAGGCCTCAAATATCCAAATCTACAAACAATATAATAACAAACATTAGTAATTGTTAAATAATTACTTATAATTTTGGAAACATCATATAAAAATTCTTACCTTAAAGGCCCAAATAAAGCCTGTCAAAGTGTATTTGGAACCATCGCCATGCAAACTTTTTCGATCATCCAAGGCAGACGATAACTTATTCCATGTAGCTTTCCATAAATACGAGCCCCACGGAAACAGGTTCCACGCATTTAGGTCTTCTACCAATTGATTAGATCATTTGGAATAGGTTGTCTGGCCTCTCTGCCTAAAAAGCCGGCATGCAAAAGAATTAGAAGGCATACTCGGACAACGTCGACGTCATCCATCCGAGTAAAACCATCTTTATTATTCAAAAATCTTGTCAGGTCTTCTACGTGTAGACTCGGCCTCTCCAGCTCAGGAAAAACCCGGGATAGCCATGATGGGGGGTAATGTGTCTAGTGTACCAACCTACATCATCGTGTCCGAAGCGTAGACCGGTGATTAAGCAAAACTCCTCCCGCCCAAAACACGTATACACCGGTGGAAAATCAAACCATATCTTTCATCACGACGTTGTATAGTCTCTGGTAGATCGCTAGTCATGGTTTGAAGAAACAGGTGTGTCAACATCGCATCTCCACCGGGATGTTGTACTTTTAGCCATGGCCCGAAACATGTATCCTCAAACATTTTTCTTTGTGCAGGTGAAAGCTTCGACGCAATTGTTTTGGCCAGGCTGACTTTATTTCTCAAGGTCAATTAAGCCGAATAAAAGTTCTACAAAAACAATAAACATACTAAATTAGATATACCAAAACTACACTGTGAAGATATACCAAAAACAATAATAAACATAAATAGTAGTAGTTTATTCTTCAAACTTAAATATGCAACACTGTGAATTTCGTATTTGTCTTTGTTTTTTGGTTGAGTAATGCAATTCATTCAAGTTTCAATTTGCAGAAGAATAATAGTTTCTGAAAATGAAAATCGCAACACGAAAATGACTATCGCAACGAGAGAATCGCAACGCGAAACTAAAATCGCGTTGCGATTTGCATTTCGCGTTGCGATTTGCATTTCGCGTTGCGATTCTTGGTTGATTTAATAAGCAATCTAAGTGAAATGGTTAATCTATTATTGAAATTACCAGTAAACTTATCATCAATTTCAATATGAAAAACCTAATAATAATGCAAAAATTTCAAAAAGAAAATAATTAAAAAAACTAACCCTCGTTGGTTGATTTGGTTGATTTTCCATTTCTGATTGTGAGGGTGGCTCTGAGAGATGGAGATAGACGGATTTCGCCGGAGATGGGGACGGATTTCGTCGGAGATGGGTGAGAGAGTGAGAGATGGAGATGGGACTGAGTTGTGATTTTAGGTTTTAGGTTATGAGTTGCGATTACGGGATATACTGTGGACAGTTCAGTGTTCCAATATATTAATATTCATGTTTGGAATTTAAAAATAAAATACTTGGCCAGGATACTAATGGCGCTTTGAAAATCGCATTGCGATTATGTATTATCGCGTTGCGAAAGTCAGTATCGCGTTGCGAAAGTAAGTATCTCGTTGCGATTTTTTATTATCGCATTGCGATAGTCAGTATCGCATTGCGATTTTCCCAATTCGCGTTGCGATTTACTTATTCACATTGCGATTTTCCCAATTCGCGTTGCGATTTACTTATTCGCATTGCGAATTGGGAAAATCGCAACGATACTGTAAACCATCGCAACGCGATTTCCAACTATTGCAACGCGAAATGCAACGCGAATTTGCGATAATGGAGATCGCGTTGCGAATTAGCGATCGCATTGCGATTTTGTTGGTCATTTTGGCAAATCCGGAAAAAGTTGGTTAAAATCGTATATTATATGGGATTTTTGGTCACTGAGGTTATTTTCTCTAAAATAAATTGTATCACAACAACATAAACTATACAGACATGTACATATAAAATAAATTATTTGTTGATTGGATTATTCAATGTACTCAAGCAAATATTGGGAACATATTATTAATCAACACTAGGGATAGACATGGAACCCGAACCCGATAAGTTTTGACCCGAACTCGGAATAATTCGAATTGTTAAGTGAAGATGATTAAGTTTTCACCCTAAAAAAAACCAGGCTCATCAATAGATCAGAAGATGGTCAGGAGTTAATGGTCAACAAAATGATTGGCATCGACGGGAGTAAGTTATCCAAACTGGGGATAGTTACTTCTCTTCCTGTCTGCTTTGTTCCTTTGTTTTCGCACAACGGACTCCCGGACTCGAACGGAGACTTTCAGCGTGTTAGACTGACATGATTAACGATATAATAATAAAGAAAAATATTCTTAGTTGATCGATAAAAAAACTTTAATCGGCCAGATTAACGATATAATAATAAAGAATATAATTTTAAGTTCAGTTAATATTAGATCACGAATTATGTTACAAAAATATTATAAACTTTTTACAAGTAAAATACGTAATACAAATATAATATCAATAATAAATACTGCCAATTAAAAAAAATCAAGCACCCATGGCTAGGAAGTGAATCTGGCAATAGAGCGAACAAGAGCTATGGGATTTAGAGTGAACTGTCGGAGAAGAAACTAGCTTAACGGCTTCAGAAGAATTCAGTTGACACTGAAGTCGCTTAATGCCGTAAGACCACGCTAATTGAAGATCTTCAAAAATACCCCAAAATTCGGCATACAAAGGAGTTGAAATCCCAGCCGACTTGCTGAAGCCAACAATCCAGTCTCCATTACTATCTCGGATAAGACCACCAGCAGAACCATGTGAAGTGGCGATATTCACAGCGTCATCAGTATTAAGGGTAAACCAATCTCCAAGGGGCTCAGAAGCAGTTATCAGAGAGGATGAAGGGACCAAAGTTTGCTTACTCTGAAGAGTTGGTCATTTGGAAGGTTCATTCCATTAAAACTGACAGAGTTCCTTTACTTCCACACCTGCCAAGTTATCGAAGAAAAGTTAAAAGCTCCCCATTCAAATTTTTTGTCAAGTTATCGAAGAAAATGACAGAGTAAGCACAGGCAAGCATAAACATTTTTTTACCATAACAAATGTCTATATAAACTGGAATCCCAATTCATACGGAAAATTACCAGTATATTAATTGTACTTTTACCTAAGAATCTCCCCACTAAAAAGAGTTCAACGGGAAAGAGAAGAAAAAAGCTACCCATTCTACTGATTAAAGCAACAACTATGATAGGCACAGAGAGCAACACGTGCTCTCCATCAATCTGAGTCATTCATGTCTGAGACCTTCGAGCAAGCGATTGGCTGAACATAAAGGATTCAATTAATTATGGAAATATTAATAAATAATTTGAAACGTGCTATAATCTATTCTCCCAGCAAGAAACAACAAATAGCTTCTTTTTTTTGATAGAAACAACAAATAGCTTTAATCACATTACCTGCGGTATATCCCATACTCGGGACTCTTCTGCCTGTCGTAAGCATGACCATTACAGCGATCATAAACAGGACTATGAGCCCTGCCATAATCAGGACTTGGTTGTCTGCAATAAGCAGGACTTGGAGACCTCCGATGTGGACTATCCCATGTCTACCACTACCACCTCTTCTAGGACTATCATATTTGCCATCCCTCTCATCATCATCCCTTAAAGCATATTCAACAGACACGACTCTGTCCAATAACTTGCTGTAAAATGCACAAACATTAATAAAGTAGGAGCGATATCATCTCACATGAAATTAATAACAAAAAAAAAGTATATTCCCACCTTCTCTGTGTTGCCTCAAGGGCTTTGCTAGCATCCTCTTGCGTGGCAAATTGCACATGCAAAGTTCCCCCTAATGCAAACATTAAGAGCCTTCCTGTATGGCTCAAAATGCTTCATTATATCTCGTTCCCTTGTGCGGATCGGATCAAAGTTGATAACAAACAAGGTTTTGGTGGGCCTTTGACTTGTAGTTGACCTAGAACCATCGTGATGCCGACCACGTTCTCCCTGACAATAAAAATATCCTCAAAATAATTTGTTTGCTTTCATAGCCATTAAAATCAAAACCAGACACTATTGAAAGATTTAATTCACACATCAATAACATAACTTAGCCACTCCATGGAACGTAGCAGACGATCGTATCCAAAAGGTATATTGTCAAGTCCACAAATAGCATCTTCAGCGTCACGCTCATCCTCAAAATAAACAAAAGCAAACCCTATAACACAAACCAAAATCAGAAGCAGAAATGACAGTTTAGACAATTGGTGCTATACACACACAACTACATCTACATCAGCCAAATCACAGGATTTCTTTTCCCTGCAAGAACTAAGAAAATATACAGCACCTGCAAGTAGGTGAAGGAAGGGCAGATGCACATAAGGATGTAGATGCGTTGCATGATGCGCTAAATCAAGATGGTGACATGTTAGAAGTTAAAATCCAAGTTTTCAGGGTCTGAGACATTATTGCAAAGCATGTTTCGCCATTCAGACAGCAGAAGTTCAGAAATTGAAGACATTGCATGAAAGATTTCAGTGATCCTCTATACAAGGCAAAACATGATAGTTTGATAGGTCAACACCAGCCAGTGAGGTTGGTGAGTAACATAATCGAATGAAGAAAATGCAGGATGATGCCATCAGTGAGTGGCAGGAGAGTAGACAGGCAGGCATGAATTTTTTTGCAGAAAGTTGGTGAGCCTATATAGAAGCTCATTTTCCTTCAGAAGAAATTCCTGCGCCAAAACAAACACTTAATATACAATGGTTTTCTCCACTAAACTGGAACCCTTCAGGTGTCATTTAATTTCTCCCAGTTAGTGTGATCAAATATAAAGAACCCTTTATATGTACATCTGACATCCAATTCCAAAAACAAAATGATTATTTTACGAATCCAATCATTCAAAAATCAAAATCACATGCATCCTCAAGGCAGGATATAAGCAAGACTACAGCTCAACAAATCACGCCTAACATTTCCCAGATTACAGTAGCCTCAGATAAGTTGAGGAATTGTTAAAGAATGGACAGGAACAAGGTAACAGATTTGAAGGACAAAACTAGCACACAAGTTGTTCATTTACCATGAATAAAAATTATATCATGAAAGTTAGCAATGTGAAGAAAAAAAACCAAAAATAGTAATTCAACGGGAATATTTGTTATGAGAAAAATTCTCTTGGCATTGAATGGGAAACAATTTTTTTTGAGGAGACGCCACCATTTGCAACTGATCGAGATTCCAGAACAATAATAAAAACTATGATATTAACTACTATGTTCCCATTACCAATCAATTAAAGTCAAGAAAATGAACTACAATCGGTAAACTATCAACAAAATGTAAATGAGAAGACGCAACGAACCACATAAAAGATGCAATTTTAAATTCAGAAAGTCTCAATTCATTGTTTTAATAAAGAGATTTACCAGATTTCATGTCAACCCGGTCGATCCTCCCATACTTTGAAAACAAACGCTCCAGCTCTCACTGCCAAGTCTCGAACTCGAAATTCCCCATAAAAACTGGCCTCATTTCCACCAAAAAAAATATTGACACCTTATCTTCAGCAGAAACCTAATCGAGAAAAGACAAACAGAAAACACAACATTAAAACCCTAAAATTAGGGGAGAATCTTATAGTACTATTAGGGTTTCAAATTGCGCTCTTCCGGCCGCTATATCCCGTAAGTGGCGCCGTCCGCCACAGCTAAAGACCTCCATATTGGTCTGAATAAATTTCACCTCAAAGTAGCAGCGGATCGAGGCCGCAAATAGCATATGTAACGGAAAATAGAGGCGATATCAGTCGGCTATTTCAGCTAAAACACAATGGCTTTTGTAAATAAAAAACTAAAAAATTCCTTCACAACAAAGTAATCAGAGAGAGATAAATAAGCATTACGATCCGAAACAGAAACTCATATATTGCAGAGGCAGAGAGATGATAACTCGAAACATCGTAACTCAAGTAGAAATCAATCTTCGAACTAAATTTAGGGTTTCAGGTATTACCTTAACGATAAAGACGAGGCTTGTTTGTCGGCGGTGATGTATGAAGAAAGTTTTGAGTGTGGATCGGGAATTTTAAAAGAAAATTACAGAAAACTTTTTTTTTATATATTTTAAGGGTAAACTACACCATAACCACTTAACTATGTGAGAATTCTATTTTGACTATCACTTTTTCAATTCTATTAATCAGAACATTTAATTGTTTTTTCCCCAAAGATAAACTACACGTTTAGTATGCAAATTATCATTTTTGTTCCTTTTTTATCACCTAATTATTTTTGTTTTAAAATCATACTTAATGTTATGGTTTTGTTTCATTCTTGTCACCCACAGTGAAAAAATTAACGATGATGTTGGCATGTCAACGGGTCAAGTTCTGATTAGGTTTAAGTCAATGATTCGAGTTTAGTTCAAGTTAGATTGATCTAATTCTTAAATTGGTTTGATCGATTTGCTAAAAATACTACTACATGAGCAACGACAACGTGTGAGACACCCTCCGATGATCGAAATCTTACCAAAATTTTCAGATTTACATTTTAATCCTCAATGAAGTTGATTTGCAACGAAGAATGATAGAGACGTGGTTTTCACAAAACTAATGATGATACCTCGTCCTTAATGGGTGATTGCAACGTCAACTTAAGAACAAAGACACCAAACGAACGGAAACAATGGGTTGAGTCAATTGACATTGGCGGTGACACCCACGACGATAAAATGACAAAAATTAAACATCAAAAGAGAGGATAAAATGGAAGATGCAAAATGCATAGGATAGTTTTCACAGAATGAGAGAAGAATAAAAAATTGGGTAAACTACAGAAATGATCACTTTCGTTTGAATCTTATAAACTTTTTCTCACTAAATTCAAAAAACATAATATTTGGTCACTTTCGTTTCAATTAAGATGTGGTCACTGAAGGTTAACGGCCGTTAAACTTTTAATAGTTTGTTGACATGGCACGATAAATATATAAAATTAGAATTACATCATTTTTATGTAGATACTACGTGGATTAAGGTTTAGTCAATTTTCTTTCACATTTGTACACCTTTACTCGCTAAATTTAAAAAATAAACATAAGTTTTGGTCTCTTATGTTATCGTTTTATTAAGTTCTGGTAACTTACGTTATTGTTTCATTAAGTTTTGGTCACTTGGACATTGAATGTCATTAGTTTGGTGACATGGCATGTTAGTGAAATGGTTTAATTTTTATTTTAACCTCACACTTTAGACAATATTGATTATGAGTCTTTTTGTAAATTCAAATTATTTTAGGGACAATATTTCAATTTATCCATTATTAATAGGTTTTCTTCCCAACCTCATTGTTGTTCATTTTATCCCTCATTCTTCACATATCTTTGTTCAATTGCTCTATTTGCCTTCTTTCAATGGCTCATGCTACATTTCATGAACAATGAAAGAGTTCAACTTCAAATAACAAATAATAACACCATAAGTTAAGTGAAAAATGAGAGGGTAGACATATAGAGATAAAATGAAGCTTGGTAAACTAAGCTATACAAACTAAAAATCAATTTCAAAAGATTGAGATTGCAGAATGCCAAATCCAACAAGGAACAAGAAGACAAGTCAATAGATCCAATCAAACAACTCACCACCGAGGCAGAGCTCTAATACGAAGTGAACATCGTTTTGATATTCGTAAACATCGTAAAGGTCTATCATGTTCGGATTCTATGAAACATTCTCGACAATCTTTCACATAACAGGTATTTCGTTGGTCAACAATGTGTCAGAGATGGAAACATGATATTGTATCGTCAATAACGTCGCCATTGAAAAAGCTCTAGTTTTCTCAACTCGAGGCAGTGATGTCGTCGTGGTAGTGTATCTTTTTAGAGTTTTAATGGTGAATTCTCTGTATTTTTCACGATCTTCATTACTTCATTTTATACCTCTCCTTACAACTAAGAACCCATCTAACTTGACTTTTAATAATTACAACTAATAATTAGAAACAAGAAGGATATTGCAATGGAGCAAAGATGTCTAAAGAAGAAGCGAGGAGAATATGAGAAATATTGGGGGTTGAGGAGAAAAATATTAAAAAATGAGTAAATTGAAATATTATCCCTAAATTAATTTGAATTTACAAAAGACTCATCATCAGTATTTTGTCTAAAGTTTAGGAATTAAAATAAAAATTAAACCCTTTTACTAACAGGTCACATCATCAAACTAACGACATTCAACGTCCAAGTGACCAAAACTTAATAAAATGATAACGTAAGTTGTCATACCTTGTGTTTTTTTTTAATTTGGTGAGCAAAAGTGTACACATATGAAAGGAAAGTGAAAACTTAATACATGTATTATCTACATGGAAATGATATAATTTTTATTTTATATATTTATTGTGTCACTTCAGCAAACCATAAAAGGTTTAACAGTCGTTAACCTTCAGTTACCACATTTTAATTAAAACGAAACGAAAGTTAACAAATCTTATGTTTTTTTAATTCAGTGAGGAAAGGTTATAAAACTCAAACAAAAGTGAAAATTTTTGTAGTTTACCCTAAAAAGTAAATGTTTTAATACCCTAAAACTTGAAATAATTATACAACCAATCCTTATACATTTAAAAGTTTTCTAAATAGCAATGAATTTTCCTAAATACTTCAACTTAACATAGGGGTGGCAATTGGGTGGGGAAAAACCTAAAACTGTGGAGATCCGAACCGACGGGGATGGAGAATAACCAAAATCTTCACCAACGGGGAGATGAGGGAAGTTGTATCCCCGAAGCTCAAATGGGGATGGAGACATGGATTATTAAATCCGAACCGTGGGGATAATCAGATCGTACCCGTGTGAATAACCATTGGGATCCTCAAAAAATAACCGTAAGGATCCCCGATATTTTACAAAAATAACCATGGGGATCCACGAAAAATATATGTGAGATTATGTGTTGCCACTGTTACATCTCAAAAGAACTAAAATTGAAAAGTTTAGATCTTTTCTCATTTAATATACATTAATTTTTTAGATTGAAAATGATTAAGATTGCACATATACATTGAGTGTTGGATGATTATCGACATTTGAAACTTTAATATTATAGATAGAGACCAATTTGAGACAATTTGATATATCTTATAAGTTTTAGGTGTTGCATTGATTTAAAAAATGTTTATTTATTTTTTTTGGATGAAGATTAACCAAAACCCACAAAGGAGAAGAAGATTGAAAGTTAAAAAGTAACAATAGATGCAAAACATGCAGCACGATACTATGATGCATATGGTCCATGGACTCCCAGCTGGTGAAGCTATTGAAGGACTACAAGTAGTAAGAAAGTGTTCGCTTAAGAATATGCTTTTATCAATGTTATAATTGATTCTAATACATAGAATGCATTGATCCTAAGTTAAAATGTAATTTAAAAGATGCTAATGAAAAACCATAACGAAGACTTCAAACCTAAAATAGCGTATTTATAAGACAATCAACATAAGTTATTTATATTAACTATAAATTCGATTTGACATACTTTGTTGAAATAAAACATTCTACATTATATTCGAAATCTTATGAAATTAGTTTAATAAAATTAAAAGGTAAAAAATCAAGAAAATTCATTAAATATGTATGTTTGTGTATTGAAAACAGATTTTGAAAATTATTTTTAGAAAAATTAATCAAACAGCGGAAAATGTTTTCCAGAAATATAATTAATTTTCTAGAAATTGTTTTCCTTGAAACAAATAAACTCCCAATTCAGCTCGTTTACGCCTCTAATTTACACTAAGGTTGTAAGAAAAATAATTTACTTTTATGTTGGGGTTGAAGTTAAGTAAAGAACAAAAAAAAGACAATTACTTTCTTTTATTTGGATTGTTTTTGGTGGTTAGGTGTTTGATTTTCCCCTAAAAACTTAGGTTCAAGTTTTTTTTAAAGAGCTTTTGATATATTTTCCCTTAAGTTTTTCCAACAAGACGAAGTTGTTTTAGTGTGATGTTCATATTGATAATTGTCACCTACGTAATCGTGTCATTACTAATTTAACGGTCTAACACTAATTAAAGTAAAAAAATTAAAATTTAGTAATATGAATGGTACATCATCCAAAATTCAATGATATCTGATGTAATTTATCTTTAATTTGTTTTATGTCGATTTTTCATTAAAAATTGTCACATAACAATATAGGGACACATGTTTTACTACTTCATTATTATAGATACTCATTTTCGTCCGGAGTTTTTTAAATATCGTATAGTTTTTGTTTTTTTGAAACATACAGTTTGTTTTTTTTTTTTAAATCGGTTTTTAAAAACATATATATATTATATAGTTTTGAAAACATATATATAATATATAGTTTTTAAAAAACATTTTGAAAACATGTATATAATATATAGTTTTTAAAAAACATTTTGAAAAAATATATATAATATATAGTTTTTGAAAACATATATATTATGTAGTTTTGAAAACATTTTGAAAACATATATAATATATAATTTTTAAAAACATTTGAATATATATATATATATATATATATATAATATAATTTTAAAAACATTTTGAATAATATATAATATATAGTTTTTAAAAAATGTTTTAAAAATATATATAATATATAGTTTTGGACAATATTTTTGAAAATATATTATATAGTTTTAAAAACAATGTTTTTGAAAATATATAATATATAATTTTAAAAATGATTTTTTCTTTTATATTATATTAATATTATTTATGTAACATCCTCCATGTCGGGTGAGTGATTGATTTGCAAAGTTTCAACATTTGGGGATTAAAGTAGAATGATTATATAGTTTAAAAATAAAGGTTAGTAAATATGAAATGAAGGTAGGGACCAAATGGTCATTGGTAAGGAAAATTTAATTAAAATAAAATGTTATGGGGTATATGAGAACCACGTGGAGTATTAGGTTCCAGAATACTCTCATTCCTTCTTTCTCATTTTCTTCTCTTCCTTCTCTCAGCGTGGCTTGCAATTAAGGTAAGAATCTGAACTTGGTAGTTTCTTTGATGTTTTAAGATTGGAAATGAAAGCTTGGATGTTATATAAGCTAAAGGAAAGCTTATATGACATTAAAACAACAAGATTAGTGTTTTATAGATAGATTTGGAAAATGAGATTTTAGATGAAATTTTGATATGGATGAGTTTTTGATGTTTGAATCAGATTTTTGACTTGTCAATAAGCTAATTAAGAAGTATGAGGGGTTAGAATTCAAATTAGAACATATTGAAAATTGGGTTGGATTCTTAAATTCTACATGGAGAATTAGATTTCTAAGTTTTAGAGGTATTTAATGGATAATAATTAGTTTAAGTAAGTGTATAAGAGCTAAGAGTAGTAAAGGGATTGAAATATGTAAGTTTGAGTTGAAATGGGATGATTTCCGAGCTCAAATTAGGATTTTCGGGCTAGGGGAATCGGTACCCATTCAAGGGGAACCGATACCCCTTCAACGAATATGATTTCCAGAATGCTAGAGGGGAATCGGTACCCCCAGGGGGGGAACCGATACCCCCTCATCGTATATGAAATTCCAGACTGCTTGAGGGGAATCGATACCCCTAAGGGGGGGAACCGATTCCCCCATGAGAAAAAGAAGAAGAAAGAAAAGAAAGCAAGACTAAGCTATAAATTCTTTAAATTAGTAAGCTATTAAAGCTTAATTGCAAGACATAGACATCTGATGATCATCTTAAAAATTATGTTTATGTAGATACCGAGCCTACTCGAGTTCGGGAACAATCTACAAGTAGAATCGATCGAGGAAAAGGCAAAGAAGTATAGGTGAGTGCATATGCATAGCATGAATATCGTAGTATATTCAGTTCTAGACTTGTGATAAGTCTAGATTCCATATTTTGACATATGATTACATTCCATATTATGATACATGACATGAATTTGTATTAAATGTATTACATGACATGAATTCATATTATATGTATTACATGACTTGAATATGCAGAAAAAGTTATATGAACTATGTGATAAAGGTATGTAAATGATATGTCTATGTGTTAAAGGTATGGAAATACTATGTCTACGCGATATGAACTACGGGAAATGTATAAGCCCATGTTATGTAGATGAGAACTATAGGTATAGTTGGCATGCCAAGGGTAGAGGGTATACTCGGTTCTTTAGGACATATGTATATCCTTTGGAACCTGTGTGAAGTCTTGAAAGACACATACTTGATCCAAAGTATATGTCTATGGTTCTTAAAGAATTCTACGTGGTCCTTATGGACATAATTCTACGGGCACTTCGGTGCAATTCTACGGGCACTTCGGTGCATTTATACGAGCTGTGGTGACAGCATAGTGCACAACCTCACATTACTCAAATACCTTAGGTTCTCAATACGCTATCATGGGCCAATAAACTTATTAATACAGAATAATGAATGTTACAGTCATACGCTTACAGGTATGGATATTGATGAAGTATACTACATTGATTAGTTACATGTTTGCATCTCATCTCATATGATCCTGACATTTTCATTACATTACATTGCCTTATTATTGTTGCCTCACTAAGTCGATGACTTAGCGTGTGAGTGTTTCACACGTAGGATCCGAGGAAAATAGAAGAGACAGGTGAAGCAGCTTGACAGTATTACTCCTGCAACCATCAGATCAGAAGCAACTTATCAGTAGGTTATTTTGTTATGTAAATAGCAGTTGGCATGTAATTAAAGAGTTAAGTTGTGTATGCTCTGAATATTTTTGTAAACTTATATTACAGTATGTATATTATTGTATTTTCTTAATACAAGTCCCAATATTTTACTATTATTTATTAAGAGTTGTGTTTTAAAGTCAATGTAGTATCTCTGACTCATATCCGGGTCGGGTATGGGTTGGGGGTGTTACATTTAATGGTATCAGAGCTATGGTTTAGCCGATTCTAGGCATAAACCAGAGTCTATGGAGTCTTTAAATGGAATACATGCCAACTAATAGTGAGAACTTCTGATCTGGTATAGTATGAGTATGCTGTTTTGCTAATAGGATAATGTATTTATTCTTATTAGATGTCCGGACATAATAGCTCCCGAAGTGAAGCGGGAGAAGATAGGCATGCTGAAAGCAGTAATTCACCTGCCCTGGCCAGGCAAGGTGAAGAACAGGCATCTCAAGGAGTGCCTGTGCAAGATCAAGATACGTTCTTCAGAACGTTAGACGCTATTCTGACGCGTCTTCAACCTCCTGCTCCACTAACTCCACGAATTAATTTAGCAAAAGAGTTGAGAAGTTTAGGAGCTCCCGAATTTAAGGGAGAAGCTGAGGAAGGTCCAGTGTCAGCGGATCTGTGGTTGAATGATTTGAAAATCATGTTAGATGGTCTCCACTGTTCCGAAGTGGAGAAATTAGATGGAGCTGTTTCTTTATTGAGGGGTCAGGCGAGGATATGGTGGACGAACGTCACCATGAGGATGTCAACCGACCAGTTGACTTGGTCTTTGTTTTTAGATGAATTTAAAAGCAAGTATATTGGAGATCAGTTTATCCGACAAATGAAGCAGGAATTTATGAATTTGAAGCAGATGAGCCGCTCTGTGTATGAGTACGAATGTGAGTTTAATAAGCTGAGCAGGTTTGCAGCTGAGCTTGTGCCTACTGAAAAAGATGCTTGCGAGTGGTTCGTGGAGGGCTTGCGCCCTAGACTTAAAGAAATGTTGATAGTATTAAACCTGTCCTCGTTCCAGGAGGTGATCAATCGTGCAAAAGCTCTTGAAAGGGCTCAGAATGAAAGATTTGGGGACTCGAGAGTTCAGACATCAAAGAGGACGACTACTTATTCTGGTTCAACACCAACAAAAAGGGGAAGAGACTCGGGATTTCGATCACAAACTAGATCAGAATCAGTTGCATCGTCTGCTAGGGGAGCAAGTCAGGCAAGAACTAGACAGACGCAGTCAGTGGAATCCGGTGCTGGGAGATCTACTCCGGGTCAAAGGAAACAGTGTGAGCACTGCAGGAAAAACCATTATGGGGATTGTCGTATGGCAGCTGGGACTTGTTTTCGATGCGGAGATGCCGGACATTTTGTCCGGGATTGTCCCTTGATTGTTGGTGAGCCGGCACCATCTGGAAGAGCTGGTTCTTTCACAAAGAGGACGAGGAAGAGGCAGAGGAAGGAACCCGTCTGAATTCTGCTCAACCTGAAGTTCGATCCACTGCTCGAGTATACAACCTAAAGACAAGTGAAGACCGGGATGACCCTGATATCATAGCAGGTACTTTTCAGTTGTATGATAAATTAGTATTGGTACTGATTGATCCGGGTTCTAATTATTCTTATATTACAAGTAAGTTAGTAAAGGAGTTGGGGATTCCCTTAGAAGCTACGAGTAATAAGATTATAGTAACAACTCTGTTAGGCAATAGTGCCCGGGTGAATAAAGTTTGTAAGGGGTGTCCCATAAAGATTCAGGGAATTGAATTCCTTGCTAATCTGATGGAATTACCCTTTGACGAGTTTGAAGTGATTCTGGGAATGGATGGTTGTTCCGGTATTATGGAGATGTTAGTTGCAGATTGAAAAAGGTAACTCTGAAAAGTCCAGAAGGAACAGAGATAAGTGTGAGCAGTGAAAAGTTTAATCCTTTAGCAAATGTAATATCAGTGATGTCTGCCAAGAAATTATTGCTACAAGGATGTCAGGGTTTCCTTGCAAATGTGATTGATTCAAGAGCTCAAGAGAAAAGGTTAGAGGAAATTCCAATAGTTCTAGAGTTCCCTGATGTTTTTCCTGCTGAATTGCCAGGATTACCTCCGGATAGAGAGGTAGAATTCCAAATTGAAATAATGCCGGGAACAGCTCCGATTGCAATGGCACCTTATCGAATGGCTCCGAAAGAATTGCAAGAGTTAAAGAATCAATTACAAGAATTGCTAGAGAAGGGATTTATCCAACCAAGTGTATCGCCTTGGGGAGCTCCGGTGTTATTTGTTAAAAAGAAGGATGGATCAATGCGTCTTTGCATTGACTATCGACAGCTCAATAAGGTGACCATCAAGAACAAGTATCCCCTTCCGCGCATTGATGACTTGTTTGATCAACTAAAAGGAGCTTCGGTATTTTCGAAGATCGATCTACGTTCGGGTTATCATCAATTGAAGATCCAGGAGAAAGATATTCCGAAGACAGCTTTCAGAACGAGATATGGTCATTATGAATTCATAGTAATGCCATTCGGAGTAACAAATGCACCTGCTGCTTTCATGGATATCATGAACAGGATTTTTCAGCTCTATTTGGACCAGTTTGTTGTTGTCTTTATTGATGACATACTGGTGTACTCGAAATCCCGTGAAGAGCATAGCACACATCTGAGGATCGTCTTGCAAATTTTAAGAGATAAAAAGTTGTATGCCAAATTGTCCAAATGTGAGTTCTGGTTAAAGGAAGTAATTTTCCTGGGGCATGTGATCTCGGCAGTTGGGATTAGAGTAGACCCTCAGAAAGTTAAAGCTATAATGGATTGGGAAGTTCCTAAGAATGTGTCTGAAGTTCGGAGTTTTCTTGGACTTGCCGGTTACTATCGAAGATTCGTTAAGAATTTTTCGATGATTGTGCTGCCTCTAACAAAGCTAATGAGAAAGAACGTACCATTTGTTTGGACTTCTGAATGTCAAGAAAGTTTCGAAGCTTTAAAGAGAATTCTGACGGAAACTCCGATATTGGTTCAACCGGAATCTGGCAAGAATTTTGTAGTATATAGTGACGTATCCCATAACGGGTTGGGGTGTGTACTAATGCAAGAAGGAAAAGTGGTAGCGTACGCATCGAGACAGTTGAAACCACATGAAAGGAATTACCCCACACATGATCTAGAAATGGCTGCTGTAGTATTCGCTCTCAGGATTTGGCGTCATTATCTTTATGGGGAGCGTTGCTACTTATATACGGATCATAAGAGCCTGAAGTACCTGATGACTCAAAAAGAATTGAATTTGAGGCAACGTAGATGGGTAGAGTTCTTAAAGGATTATGATGTGATAATTGACTATCATCCCGGAAAGGCTAATGTGGTAGCAGATGCTCTGAGTAGAAAGACGTTTGCAGCTTTACGAGCTATGGATGCAAGATTATCTTTAATGGGAGACGGTGGTCTTTGTGCGAAATTAACCCTTAAACCAGCATGGTTGGAACGAATAGGAGAATTGCAAGGTAAAGATGAAATGTGTTTGAAAAGAATTGAGCAAGTAAAGAACAAAGAGATTAAAGACTTTGAGATTAAGTCAGATGGAAATCTATATTGTAAATGAAGAATTGTAATACCCGACAATGACGACTTGAAGAAAGAAATATTAACAGAGGCTCATTGCAGTCCGTTAACGATGCACCCGGGTGGAACCAAGATGTATATGGATTTGAAGGATCGATTTTGGTGGTCAGGGATGAAGCGAAGCATCACAGAATTTGTGTCTAAGTGTTTGATATGTTAACAAGTCAAAGCCGAGCATCAAGTTCCATCAGGATTATTGCAACCGCTTTTCATTCCTCAATGGAAATGGGAAAATGTTACGATGGATTTTGTTTCGGGGTTACCCTTGACCCCGAACAAAAGAGAATCAATCTGGGTAATTATTGATCGATTAACTAAGTCAGCGCATTTTCTCCCTGTTAGAACGGATTTCTCTATGGAGAAGTATGCAGAGCTGTATATTAGAGAAGTTATTAGATTGCATGGAGTACCTGTTTCCATAGTCTCTGATCGGGACCCTCGATTCACTTCTAGATTCTGGAAATCTTTGCATGGAGCGTTGGGGACTCGTTTAAACTTTAGTACGGCTTTTCATCCTCAGACTGATGGGCAATCAGAGAGAACTATTCAGATATTGGAAGATATGTTGAGAGCATGCGTAATGGAATTTAAAGGATCATGGGAAAAGTATTTACCGCTGGCAGAGTTCGCTTACAACAATAGTTATCAGTCTAGTATAAAGATGGCCCCATATGAAGCATTATATGGAAGAAAATGTCGTACTCCATTAAATTGGTATGAACTCAAAGACCGAAGTGTTCTTGGTCCGGATTTAATTCAAGATGTAGAACAGAAAGTTCGAGAAATTCAGCATAACCTCAAAGTGGCCTCTGATCGGAAAAAGTCCTATTCTGATCTTAAAAGGAAAGAAATTGAATTTCAAGTTGGAGATAAAGTGTTTTTAAAAGTGTCTCCATGGAAGAAAGTGTTGAGATTTGGTCGAAAAGGAAAATTGAGTCCTCGGTTTATTGGATCATATGAGATTGTAAAGAGAGTAGGACCGGTAGCATATCAGCTAACTTTACCACCTGAGATGGAAAAGATACATGATGTTTTTCACGTTTCAATGCTTCGAAGATATAGATCTGACCCTTCTCATATTGTGACACCAGAAGAGATTGAGGTTCGTCCTGACTTGACATATGAGGAAGAACCGATTCAAATTTTAGCCCATGAAGTTAAGCAATTGAGGAACAAGACCATTCCTTTGGTCAAGTGTGTGGAGAAATCACAAAGTAGAAGAAGCAACATGGGAGCGTGAAGAAGATATGCGACATCAATACCCTCATTTGTTCGTGCAATGAAAATTCGAGGACGAATTTTCTTAAGGGGGAGAGATTTGTAACATCCTCCATGTCGGGTGAGTGATTGATTTGCAAAGTTTCAACATTTGGGGATTAAAGTAGAATGATTATAGTTTAAAATAAAGGTTAGTAATATGAAATGAAGGTAGGGACCAAATGGTCATTGGTAAGGAAAATTTAATTAAAATAAAATGTTATGGGGTATATGAGAACCACGTGGAGTATTAGGTTCCAGAATACTCTCATTCCTTCTTTCTCATTTTCTTCTCTTCCTTCTCTCAGCGTGTGGCTTGCAATTAAGGTAAGAATCTGAACTTGGTAGTTTCTTTGATGTTTTAAGATTGGAAATGAAAGCTTGGATGTTATATAAGCTAAAGGAAAGCTTATATGACATTAAAACAACAAGATTAGTGTTTTATAGATAGATTTGGAAAATGAGTTTTTAGATGAAATTTTGATATGGATGAGTTTTTGATGTTTGAATCAGATTTTTGACTTGTCAATAAGCTAATTAAGAAGTATGAGGGGTTAGAATTCAAATTAGAACATATTGAAAATTGGGTTGGATTCTTAAATTCTACATGGAGAATTAGATTTCTAAGTTTTAGAGGTATTTAATGGATAATAATTAGTTTAAGTAAGTGTATAAGAGCTAAGAGTAGTAAAGGGATTGAAATATGTAAGTTTGAGTTGAAATGGGATGATTTCCGAGCTCAAATTAGGATTTTCGGGCTAGGGGAATCGGTACCCATTCAAGGGGAACCGATACCCTTCAACGAATATGATTTCCAGAATGCTAGAGGGGAATCGGTACCCCCAGGGGGGGAACCGATACCCCCTCATCGTATATGAAATTCCAGACTGCTTGAGGGGAATCGATACCCCTAAGGGGGGGAACCGATTCCCCCATGAGAAAAAGAAGAAGAAAGAAAAGAAAGCAAGACTAAGCTATAAATTCTTTAAATTAGTAAGCTATTAAAGCTTAATTGCAAGACATAGACATCTGATGATCATCTTAAAAATTATGTTTATGTAGATACCGAGCCTACTCGAGTTCGGGAACAATCTACAAGTAGAATCGATCGAGGAAAAGGCAAAGAAGTATAGGTGAGTGCATATGCATAGCATGAATATCGTAGTATATTCAGTTCTAGACTTGTGATAAGTCTAGATTCCATATTTTGACATATGATTACATTCCATATTATGATACATGACATGAATTTGTATTAAATGTATTACATGACATGAATTCATATTATATGTATTACATGACTTGAATATGCAGAAAAAGTTATATGAACTATGTGATAAAGGTATGTAAATGATATGTCTATGTGTTAAAGGTATGGAAATACTATGTCTACGCGATATGAACTACGGGAAATGTATAAGCCCATGTTATGTAGATGAGAACTATAGGTATAGTTGGCATGCCAAGGGTAGAGGGTATACTCGGTTCTTTAGGACATATGTATATCCTTTGGAACCTGTGTGAAGTCTTGAAAGACACATACTTGATCCATAGTATATGTATATGGTTCTTAAAGAATTCTACGTGGTCCTTATGGACATAATTCTACGGGCACTTCGGTGCAATTCTACGGGCACTTCGGTGCAATTCTACGGGCACTTCGGTGCATTTATACGAGCTGTGGTGACAGCATAGTGCACAACCTCACATTACTCAAATACCTTAGGTTCTCAATACGCTATCATGGGCCAATAAACTTATTAATACAGAATAATGAATGTTACAGTCATACGCTTACAGGTATGGATATTGATGAAGTATACTACATTGATTAGTTACATGTTTGCATCTCATCTCATATGATCCTGACATTTTCATTACATTACATTGCCTTATTATTGTTGCCTCACTAAGTCGATGACTTAGCGTGTGAGTGTTTCACACGTAGGATCCGAGGAAAATAGAAGAGACAGGTGAAGCAGCTTGACAGTATTACTCCTGCAACCATCAGATCAGAAGCAACTTATCAGTAGGTTATTTTGTTATGTAAATAGCAGTTGGCATGTAATTAAAGAGTTAAGTTGTGTATGCTCTGAATATTTTTGTAAACTTATATTACAGTATGTATATTATTGTATTTTCTTAATACAAGTCCCAATATTTTACTATTATTTATTAAGAGTTGTGTTTTAAAGTCAATGTAGTATCTCTGACTCATATCCGGGTCGGGTATGGGTTGGGGGTGTTACAATTTATTTATTATTTTATTAATATATTTTTCTTTTTTAAATTATTTTTTTCTTCTTCTTTTTTTAGGGTTCGAATAAAGGGTCCGAATAAAAGGTCCAAATTCATTCCACGGGTCGATCTAGAAGAACGGGCCTAATCTATCCCATAAGCAAAATAGGGTTACAAAACCCTAGTCATGCAAAGCACCAGCGCCGCAAAAGAAGTGCGTGTGGCAGCCACGAGCTAGCAAGATTACCAATCGGTCGAAATCCCCGGGATTGAACCAACCCGAGGCGACCGGTATCACGAACGACCGAATGACATGCATGAAAATATCAGAACGAGTAAACAGCCCAAAAATCCCGTTCCGTTCGGGACACAAAACGACCAGTCTGGTGCTATAAAAAGCCCCGATGAAGCCAACCAGAAAACACAAGATCGGGGAACAAAATGGAGCAACAACAGTCGAACAACAAAACCAACATCAGAACACAACAAGCAACCGAGAGCACAAAACCAACAAACAGATAGAAACGAAAACATCGAGCCAAAGAAAAATAAAAGCCAACCAAACCCAAGTAATAGTCGGCCAAAACCGAAAACAACCAAACCAAAAACGACATAAAAGGCAAAGCTTTGCCTCATCAAGGGTCGGTGGGAGTGCATGGAAGCCACGTCGGAGAAGAGGAAGTCATCAGAAGTCGAAAGGCCACCATCGAACTAAGGTAAAAACGAACGATTTCGGTTTAGATCTACGACGTTTGAGTTTTTTTTAGAGGAATTAGGGTTTGAATTTAGGTTTACGGGGTTAAGGAAAGTATTTCGGTCTAGGTTAGTTTTTTCGGCCACGGCGACGGCGAGGAGGTCATCGGGCAGTGGCCAGAGAAGAATTGGTTTAGAGTTTTTTTAGGGTTAGGGAAGATGAGTTTTGTGGGAAATGTTTGAAATGAATTAAAAATGGGATTTTGGGTATTTATATACTATGGACCTATGTGTAATTAGAATATTTTAAATTATTTCTACAGTCCCTATAAGTTCGAAATGTAATTCATTTTTGGTCATCTGTTTCAATTTTGCCTCCAAATTTTTAATTTATTCAATTTAATCCTTATTTACATTTTTTTATATTTTGCAATTTAACCCATCTAACTTCTTATTTTTTCTTGCAGCCTGTAATTAATGTCAATTAAGCCTTTAATGTTTAGTTCCTTTCAATTTAGTCTTTTAATTCGAACTTTCATTTACATTTTTCCTTTTTTATTTTATTTTACTTCATTTTCATTATTATTTTATTATCCCTTTTAATATTATTTTTTATTTTTTTATTATTCTTTCTGTTAATATGATTTTACTTATTTTATTATTATTATTATTATTAACCCTTTTTCTTTCCCCTTTTATTTGATATTTCTTTATTTATTTTTATTTTTCAATTTAACATTTTTTTGACTTTTTCAGTAGTAATTTCAATCGATCAAAGGTAAGCAATTCGAATTGAATTTTTAAATTTTAAATTAAATTTCAATTTTCGCAATTAAGACAACCGACAAATTAATTGGTACCGAAAGGGCAGTACAAGGGTGCTAATCATTCCTTGACTGTAACCGACTCCCGAACTCAACACATTTCTAGTAAAACACAGATCAGGTAAGACGATGTCCGATCAACCTAAATATTTTTTAAAATGATCGATGGCGACTCTAGCATTTTATTCAAATCGAAACCCAATTTTGGGCCCACCCGAAAGACGGCCACAACAATTATTAAACCCTGTTAGCTTTGGAGACATGGTAGAAGATGGGAAGCAAAGTACATAGAGGACGAGTAAACATTTAAAAGGTGTAGGTATCGTATTGGAAGATTTGGAGGAATATAGGAGTATTGCTGTTATTATCCCTTTATATTTTAAAAAAAATAAATAGTTTAGGCCTAACTAGCAAATAGCAAAGAAGCCCTTTGAGGCCGGTTGAACAGCCCAATCACACTATTTTTTCCCCTTTCTTTAAAATCCCTCTTTCAGAGCAGAAGAGAAACCCTAGCAACACTTTGCATCCAACTTTGAACTGCGGCTGCTCGAATTTGCCCATTCCCAGGTAAACTTTACATTCCTAGATTCCCTCGAGGTTTATTTTCATTTATAGTGTTGTCGATGTTATTGTTAATAGTTACTCTTACTGCCTTTTTTTAGTAATAGGTGAAACGATGTCTTCTGTTAGCGAAGCTGCTTGCTCTTACGCTGCTTTGATTCTCCATGACGATGGCATTCCCATTACTGTATCCTCTATGCTCTTATGCTTCATGATTCCCCGGTTTCTAGTTTGAAGTTTATTTCATTCCTAATGGGATTTTGATATTGTTATTGAAAGAGTTAATTTCCTGTAGATTTGGGAAGTTTGATGTTTTCTTTAACTGTAGCTAATAGGCTGAGAAGATTGCAACTTTAGTTAAAGCTGCAAATGTTTCGGTTGAATCTTATTGGCCAGGTTTGTTTGCTAAGCTTTTCGAGAAGTGTGACATTGAGAATCTTATAACCAATGTTGGTGCTGGTGGTGGTGGTGCTCCGGTTGCTGCTGCTACACCTGTTGCTGCCGCCGGTGGAGGCGGTGCTGCTGCTCCACCTCCTGAGGAAAAGAAGAAGGTTGGACTTTAAGTCACAAATGAATAAACAGATGCATTTCGTTTATCACTATTTATTCTGATATGCGATATTGTTTTGGTTATTTTGCAGGAAGAGCCAGAGGAGGAGAGCGACGACGATTTGGGATTTGGTTTGTTTGATTAGAAAGCTCCTTTCAGTTCCTGTTTTGGTCGCATTACTGGTTTAATGCTTTAAGCTTTGACAGTAGTTGCTGTTTTGAATTTTATCTTTATCAGTATTTGTTTGTTTTGAGTAATCTTTCTTTAAGAATCATATGTTTGAATCTCTTTTTCATATACACACGTCTTCTAAGACCATATTTTTGGCCATTTTGGAGTGTTGAACTTATGTTTTGTTTATTTTATTACAATGCATGATTTGGTGCTTAGTTTGTTGTTTTGATCTGTAGCTGTATCGGATTTATGTTTATCACTTTTCATACATGTGCTGCTAGTATTGGATATATATATCCTCTGGCACTTGTAGGATCACACTTTTCATTCACATGCATAAGTGTGATAATATGTAAAGTATATCCTTTGGTATGATGCTGACCAGTGTTAAAAAGGGCACAAGGTGCACCAAGGCAATGGGGGTTTTATAGCCGAGGGGCAAGGTTCACCTTATTGAAGTAAGGCGCACTTTTTAAAAATAAAAGATATGCAGTTTTTTCTAGTTGTATAGTCAAGCAAAAAGAATACTTCATGCAAAGTAAACACCAAAGAGTATTCATCAACATTTTATGTATTAGGGTTTAGGGTTTAGGTTTAAATTTCATTTGATTAATGTTATTTTTATGTGGTCCCCACTTTTGGTCCAAGTTAATACGTAAAACATAATTAAAAAAATAAAAGAAGCCAAAAAGAACAAAAAACTGTATAGGTGTGCCTTTATGCGCCTTGTGTGCCTTGTTGCGTTTCATTGAAATTGCCTTGCCTAGATCCGATTAGGCGCTTCACCCTTGCCTCACCTTAGCGCCTAGGTGTGCTTCAGCTGTGCCTTTTTAAACATTGATGTTGACTGTGTTTTGACTTTTGACATTGTTGTTTGTTGATTGTTCTTGGTATGTTTTGGTAAAATGTTTTGATGGTAACTGTGGCAACGAAAAATTGGCCTTGCTAGTATCAGACTATTCCTCGAATGCATTAGATTCGATGATTTGTTTGTTTATGTTGCATTTCTGCATTTTTTTACACTATATATCTAATACAAAGTTGATTGGGGCACACAACTCAAAATGCTTGCACAACTAGAGATTTGTTACACCTGTGACCTTGTATTATTGTCTCCTTCCTCTTTAAATTGCGGCTGTTGCATTTCTTGTGCCTCTGAGTTTCTTCCCCATAGCAGAATATATAAACCGATTATGATTAAGATTGATCCGATGATGCTGTTCATGACAGCTTAGCACAGTTAGAACCCATATAAATGTTTGGATGTTAGCAACAATAAGTATTATGAAATAAGGGTTATAGTAGATAACCTTCCTAAGTAGAGTTTTCCATGTAGAAAAGAGAAATCGAACGTTGCTACGAATATTTGTACCAGTGGAGTGAAGGCTGATGTGAAGACCGGACCCCTGTGTTCTACACACCATGACATTCCCACATAGCACAAGCCCGATGCCACTATTCCCTAAGATTAAATTCCAAATATAGTCATGTTAGAGGGACCAAAACCGTAGTTATAACAAGAACGAAGAGGGTGTACTTACAGCAAATGCGACTGTTATTAGTTCAAGTTTATCCTTCAAAATCCATTTGTCAAAGTCCCTCTCTGTTACCAATCCTAAAATGGCCGACTGAAAGGCACTGAAGAGAGACAGAAATGCAGTGCTTGAATATTTGCTGGGATATCTCTTTCCAATCATAGCTTGCAGAAGGAACCATGATGACCAGCAGATGGCGCATGCAACCGGAAACATCGAACCGATACCCCATCTTTCTCTCTTCCTTGTTGAAACCATCGTGCCGTCGTAGTTTACGATATGATTATTTGTGTCCCTTGAATCCAATCCCGCCAACGTCTTTCCTTTGTAAAGTGTCAATACCATTGCTCCACCGATGCAAACCAAAGTGCCAACGACCTTTGCTTGACCTGCCGTGCTTCTGATATTCACTCTCTCTAGCCTGAAAATGTACGAGTCAATTCGAGTTATGACTCGGTCGAGTTGGAGAGATGATGAGCTTGGCGTTCGAGGATTTTACCCAAATGGTAGAGCCAAAACCAAGGTGATTGCAGGAACCGTGTTTAGGAATGCACATGAGAACGTAGCTGAAGTATATTCGAGCCCAAGAAGGAAAAAATACTGTGCCAATGTTGTCCTGCAGGGTTTGTTTTGTTTATAGGTTCTTAGAATAATTTTAAGAAGGTCAAATTTTATACAAGGTCCCTGCATTATACATTTTCAGTGAATTTAGTCACTTTTAAACTTGATAATTTCTAGTCCTTTATATTTTGAAAAAATCTATATTTGTCCTTGATGCTAACCATTTTCGGTTGATCTGTCAAATAATTTAACGTGAATTATTTTTCTATATAAGTGATCATGTGACATAAACACCTTGGCATTTTTTTTACTGTTAAACAGACAGTATAGTATTTCTCTCTTCTAGATCCCTACTAATTTGCAAGCTATTCATATTAAGTAATCCCCTCAAATTAGATTTTAGGTTTCTATCGGTTTTAAATTTGTCAAATTAAATATTGACCCCCTAAATTTTTTGGTTTAAACAGTTTCCACGTCCCTGACAGTTTTGAAATTAATCACATTAATTGTAGCGCCCATTTGTTTTTGTGGAAATACTTATTAGGTCCTAATCAGTTTTGAATTTAGACAATTTGAACCTCCAAATATTTTATCCTAGTTTCATCCTTGACGCCATCCTAAACTTTTAGGAAATAATTAGGTCAAACTGTTTGACAAAATTAATGAAAAAAGTTTGCCTTAAAGTATGTAAAGGGATTGGAAATGAATATTCTATAAGTAGAAGTGATAAATACGAAAAAAAATACATAATACTAGAACCTCGTTTACAATTTAACCTTATAGAATCAGTAGAATAATCATTAAAAAAATGATATTTTGGATTTTAGACTAACCCTATGAGAGCATTGAGGAAAAGCTGGCAGAAGACACTGGCTGTGAGCTTCGGTCTGCCTTTTCTGCAATGAAGTTAATAAACTGATTCATAAACATCTCGGGAATACAATACCAGTTATCGTAATTCAATCAATATAAAATCTAATCTTTTAAGATAACGTTATTTTTATTACGGAATTCGAATTCGAGCAACTATGTCTGCATGGTTTATTTATATATCGTTCTAGGTTAAGAAATTTTATGAACATTTACTATTTTGTAATCGACTCATACTATTAAAAACTTAAATAAACCGAACGTGTTCGTATCGAATATATACCTTTCCCGGACGCAGGCAATCGGTGTCAAACAAAGTGTAGAAATGGCTTGACGATAGACCAAGATGATTATACGGCTGGTTCCTCGGTCGAGAATCATTTTGTAAAGTGCATTTGTTGTGGCCAACGCAAAGTTGATGGCTACCATGGCAACAACAAAGCTCCATTGCCCACACCACTTCATCTTATTTCATGAACCACAAAATGGCCCTCGAGCTTTGAACTCCAATCCCACCCTTTTTTACTATAAATAAAAGGGCTTAACCCTCCATGGGAATATGAATATCGTTCCCATCGAATCCCAAGCACTGTTGGGGACTAGGGATTGATCATCATTATTCCATCACTGTCACCAGTTAGTTCTTTGTGTCATAGATTTGCACCCAATCCATGTTCTTGTTAGTTGCATCTCCTCGATTAGTCATGTAAGTGGGGGGTGGTCTATTCGAGGAGAGAAAATGGAGATTAATGGTGGGAGATAAGACTCGAGCATCCATTTCGGCCACATGTAGGGTTTGAGAAATGGAATGGAGATGAAATAATGTCTCCTGATATGATTACCGGATGCCTCAAGTAATATGTCAATACTAAATCTACTATAACTAAATCTACTATCTGATATAGAATCTATTTAGTCTGTCAACTTATAAAAAACCATTTTAACATAGAATTAAAGATCAATATATAAATCATTATCTTCTTCAAGTCTACCACTCTACACCTCCCTCATTAGACCATCAATCATTACTTTTCGTCCAAATCAAAAGGGATGAACTGTCAACAACCGTTGCAACCATCATTTTTCATCAACATTATGAACATGGTGGACCGAGAAAGGATGAGCGAGGGAGACTACCCTACAAATTTTAGAATTTTATATATTTTTAAGTTTTTATTAATAAAATGTTCTCATCTCTTACGATTTTATAAATTCATCCTCCTTAACATAAAATTCTATGCTCGTACCTAGTTACAAATGTAGTAATTTGATTGAATTGAAGATTTCAAAGAGTTGAAAGCACCATCTTACTAGGACACTAAAAGATCTTAAAATTTATGAACGTGAATTCTAATAATATTATTTTTAATGTTTGAATCTGTATTCGTTTCAAAAAAATATATAATACTACTATATCTTATTATTATTCTCTATAAAAAATTAGATATTTTTTATTAATATGGGTAAATATAAGATAATATATATTCAAAGATAACTTTCAACCTTTTGACATTGAACGCTCACACCCCTAGCATCTACGGTGCTCGAACCCGAGTCCTCAATGAATAATAACAATTCATTTACCATAGAGGTAATTTGATTCGTGCCAAAAAAAAAATTAGACCTATATTAGTGCATGAACCAAATCCCATCTAGTTAGGATACATTGATTGATGGGTACTAGTAGTAGGCAGTGAATAAGTAGATGTTGACAAATATACTCTCAAGTTGAGTGGGAATGGATTTGAGATTTCATATCATGTTTTAGGATCTAGATTGAGAATCATTTAGGGAAGTACTGATTATTACTTAAATTATTCATTATTTTGTTGATAATTACTATTGATTAATTATTTTAAGTTGTTAATTTGAGTCTTTTCGTTCATTTTCAATGCAGAACAATAAATTCTAGAAATATGACTAAAACTAATGAAATTGTGTAATTTTTGCTTTTCTAGGGTTATGACTAGATTAGTGGACATGACTTGGGGCATGACGCATCTGATGTGGAGTCCAACCAGTAACTTCTAGAAGGTCCAGTCTGTAGCCTGGTGCAAACGGGAGACTCAACCTCATTTTTAAATTCAAAATTAGGATTTATTTTTAATTTTAAGAATTATCTTTAAAATTATCTTTATGTAATTTATTTAAGATTTTTGAAGACTATAAATACCCAATTGAGGTAAGCCTCAATTCATCATTTACTTCTCGAATTCTCTTGTTTCTTTCTTTAGTTTTATAAAGTTTTACTTTTTCTTTTACTTTTCTTTCTTTTATTTTTCTTTAAATGTTTTCTTTTAAAAATGCTAAGTATGATTTCTATTATATTTAGCTAAGTTTTTCACAGCCAAAGGTTGAAGCGATTACTTAATTTTGATCGTGAGAATTGAAAAGCACTACATACCCTTCAGGTTACATTCTCAATTTTCTGAAAACTAGATTGGCGATCGGTCTTTCTAAAAATTAAAACGCTTTCACTTCAAAAATAGATTTTGGCTTGGATGTTGTTATGGTTTATCGTTGGGATTATAGAATCAATTTATTCAAATTCCCTTGAACACACTTAGCGATGGTACGCTAAGGGAAATTGAGATCGAGTTCAACTATCATAGAGAAAGCATAATTCGAGTCGGGTTTTTCCAAGCGATGTTAAACTGTTTTGAGTTAACAACGATAGTCGAAGTTAATCCGAACAAGGATTGTGGTTCCTAAAATAGGTTTGGGAAAATCAATCACCAAAGAGAAAAATGAGCAACAAGGATTAAACCTTGCGGACTCAAACCTACATTTAACCGGAGGAAAAATATATTCAAGGATCGATTGGAATTTGAGGCACGCGCAAGCCTGAGGTTGATTTCATCATATTGGTTTTTAATTAAAATTATTTTCTTTAATTCTTTTACTTTATTTTCAGAACTTTCCATCAAACCCCTAATTTTACTTTTACTAGTTATTCTCGCCTAGTTTAAAGAATCAGAAGCAATATACATCAACATCTTCCTTAGTCCCTGTAGATCAACCCTTACTCTCTCTATATTACTTTATTTTATATTTTTGAGATTAATGATATTATTTGACAGTAAAATGATGCTTGTCACGTACTCCAAAAATTTTAAATTAATATATATTTTAAATATTTTCTTATATTTTTAATTAAAATTTTGTTTCTACTCATTTTAGACTTTTATATGTTCTTATTTTATATTTTTGAGATTAATGATATTATTTGACAGTAAAATGATGCTTGTCACGTACTCCAAAAATTTTAAATTAATATATATTTTAAATATTTTCTTATATTTTTAATTAAAATTTTGTTTCTACTCATTTTAGACTTTTATATGTTCTTATTTTATAAAATTTGCTTCGTAAGTATAAAATTTTATGTCTCTCACTAATGTCATTGCATTACTGACTGCAATTTGAGGTGCTTGTTGACATAGACAAAATTACATAGTGGGCTATTGTCCGTCCCAAAATTTTTGGTATAATAATATTTTAGATCTTTTTAGTTTAAATATTAGTCAAACAAGGTTTTATCCAGTGACGGAGCCACAACTTGGTGAGGGTGGGCATGTGCCCACTCTGAAATCCAAATTTTCTTTGATTAGTTATTTATTTTACTGATGGTACCCACCTTGAAATCTGAGTTTTCTTCGATTAGTTACTTATTTTACAGACGGTGTCTACCTTAAAATTTTATTTGTATCAATCCCATTTAAAATTTTTATGTTGTTAACATATGTGTGTTCACTCTGAAAAATATTTTTGGATCCGCCACTGCTTTTGTCCATCCTAATTTTCAAATTTAAATACTTGATAGATTCTTATTCTTTTGATATACAATAATTTTACTCTTTAATATTTGATCCTAGCTACGTCCTGCTTGGTACTCTGTAATTTTTTTTTTATTTCCATAGAGAATATGAAGATGCTAATATGTGCAGAGAGTGTGGACTTAGAGTTAGATTGACTATTATTAATATGGTTATTGTTAATGACAGATCCACTAAGAACTCAAACTAGGTCAATGGTTATCCTAAAATTCTATTTTTAGGTAATTATCTATTTTATTAATTATGTTCATCCTGAAATTTTATTTATATTTATCATGTATAAAAAATTTTATGTTGGTAATAGTTAACGGAAGTGTTGATGTGATAATTAATAAAACTGATATAATTACACATTTAATCCTCATTACTTATACATTCTATCAAATTAGTCATAATTTTAAATTAATTAAATCAATTTAATCCTCCAATTATATGAAGGCACATGTCATGACATTATTGGAGAGCTTTTTCTTATTTTAATTTATATTTAATTTAAATATTTTTCTTCTAATCAGATGGTAACACGTGACTCATAGTAGAAAAACTCCAAGGAATTAAGCATCCCTCTCAACCACTGCGCCATCAACTATGTTTGATAAGTATTCCACATTAGTTATTTAACTTAGATTATAAGGAATGCAAAAAACAAAAAAAGTAACAATAAAACAACTCGAACTTTAACCCATTAAAAAATATAGCAAAAAAAACTTACACTCATATTTCAAAATAAATATTATTAATTATTTTAAAATATTAAATTTAATTTTAAAATATAAAAATATTATTTTTTTATTTTAGATCTTATTTTAACTACATTTTTAAATATATATAAAATGTATTTAATTATTAACTAATTATTATCATGCATTTAATTATTAATTAATAATTTTACTTTTTATTAAAAAATAAAGTATACAAATAATTTATATTTTAATTAAATTTTATTGGATTGTATAGTTAAAATATGTAATTATAAGTTGATTTTAATCTTGCACAAATCTTAAATTTATTTTTTTAATCTTGTATAAACTAGTGTTTAACGACTCAAACCTCAGCCTATTACGAAATATAAAAAAAAATTAGCCAATCAAAACATATGTAATTATTAGTTAATAATTAAATACATGTTATATATATATTTAAAAATGTAGTTACAATAAGATTTAAAATAAAAATAACTTTAGTATGTTTATATTTTAATATGAAATTACAAATTAAATTTTAAATAAATTACACAATAGGTAGGGATCAAATCCAAATAATTGTAAAATATGAAACTGAAATTAATATAAAAATGTACTGAATTGCATTTATTTTAAAAGTCGAGGAAAAATTAATATATATATATTATAATATGTATGATAAATGTTATGATAATATGATAATACATGTATATATAATATATATTATACTTATAATATATAAATAATATATATATATATATATATATATAAGTTTATATGTATGTTTATATAACTATACAAGTTTATATAACTATACGTTTTACTTATAAGTATATAATATAAGTATACATTATACTTATAAATATATATAAGTTAATAAAAATATAATTTTAAGGACTAAATTGAAAAAATATGAAATTACAAACTAAAATTTAAATAAATTACACAACAGGTAGGGATCAAATCCAAATAATTGTAAAATATGAAATTGAAATTAATATAAAAATGGACTGAATTGCATTTATTTTAAAAGTTGAGGAAAAATTAAATATATATATATATATATATATTATAATACGTATGATAAATGTATGATAATATATAATATGCATAAGTATCTATCTATCTATCTATATATTTGGACGATGATCCTGAGTTTCATCAGCTTATGCAAGATATCGACGATCACGTACCAGACGATGAGCCTGCACCGGAACCGGCACGGCAAGAAGATCAAATGCCACCATATTTTCGATCCTTCTTGGAGTCATTTGATCTGAGGTTTGCTTCCATGGAGTCTTAGATTACTGAGTTTCAGTGGGAGATGCGTGAACGTATGGACGTGCTCACTCTTGAAGTTCGAGCTCATTATCCTCCTCCTCCCGATCCTCCGATGGATTATACCTTTTCTCCATGCTTAGTATTTCAATCTTGGATTGTTTGATGTTTCTGGATGTTTGTTTTGAATTGTTAAATGTTTGGATTTGTTATGGTTTGAATGATTGGATTTTGAACTTAATATATATTTGGTTTGGTTGAATTTCTTATTTTTGCATCATTAGACATATATGACCAATTATGTCATTTCACATTTGTTATGAATTGATTATGGAACTAATGGTTAATCTCTTTTGATTGTGATCTTAGCAGCTTAATCTTATTTACTTATAATCAATTGGCTATATTTTTCAAAAACTTGTTTCAATTAATTTTTGGGTCTTTTTGATTTAACAAAAAGGGGGAGAAATATTAAGTGTTAAAAAGGGAGAAGTGCTAAAGTAAGGGGAAGTAATTTCAAAACTTGATTTCAAAATTTATTCAAAGAAAATCTTAAAATTACTTAAGTGTTTTGTTATATCAAAAAGGGGGAGATTGTTGAAAACATTTTTGATGTTTCAATATAACAAATTAAATTAAATGATTTTTAAGATTTTACAAATGATTTTCTAAGTATATTCGATTTAATTAATCAAATATCAAATTATTACTCCAAGTCTTTCAAGATCAATTTCAAACCTTACTAAAAGTGTAAAATTGTGTTTTATACTTATTATATTTTTGAAACAATTTTTCACAAAGTATTTTGAACCAAAATCAAGCCTAAAATCAATTTTTCAAGGTGATGCACCGATGCACCAATCCATGCATCGATGCACCAATTAAGTTTTCAAACATCGAATGCATTTTATGCATCGATGCACATACCATGCATCGATGCACTCAGGCTTTTTCAAAACATTGAATGCATTTCATGCATCGATGTACTCTTAGTGCATCGATGCACTGAGAGTCCAACAGTCAAAATATTTGAATTTTACACTGATGCACCGATGCACCTAGGGTATGCATCGATGCACTGACGCTCCCAACTGCTTTAATTAATTGTTTTCACACTTAAATGGCTCTATTGACTCCACTAATCATCCCCAACGTTCAGAATCATTTGAAGGTGTATTTAAACAAGCTTAGAAGCCATTGATCAAAAACAAGAAACAACAAGCAACTAGAATCAAGAGAGAATCAAAGAGAAAGCATCAAACCTCAAGTTTGAGCATTTCAAGCCTATTTTTCATTCAATATTCATTTTGCTTTCAAGAACACTACTTGTACTCAATTGTATTCATTTTTTAGTGTTCTTTTCTTTGTTCTAGAATTGTGCAAACAATCTATCTTGTGAGGATTTCCTTGTAAGTTTGCAAATTTGTAATATTCTCTTTGAGAAAGAGTGTTCTCAAGAATTGGGGTATATTCTTGAGGGTGTTGTAAGGTTATCTCTTTGGCCTCAAAAGAAAGAACAAATTAGTGAATTTGTTGGAAAATCCTTAGTGTGGATAGCTATGGTAGTGGACGTAGACTTTGGTTGAGAAAGTCGAACCACTCTAAATCGCTATGCAAATCTTTTCAATTTTCTACAAAAGCTTCCACTAGATTTTTTAATTGCCAATTCACCCCCCTCTTGGCCAATTCTGTCGATCGATTAACTCAACAATAAGATTTAAAATAAAAATAACTTTAGTATGTTTATATTTTAATATGAAATTACAAATTAAATTTTAAATAAATTACACAATAGGTAGGGATCAAATCCAAATAATTGTAAAATATGAAACTGAAATTAATATAAAAATGTACTGAATTGCATTTATTTTAAAAGTCAAGGAAAAATTAAAAAATTAATATATATATATATATATATATATATTATAATATGTATGATAAATGTTATGATAATATGATAATACATGTATATATAATACATTACTTATAATATATAATATAATATATATATATATAAAAGTTTATATGTATGTTTATATAACTATACAAGTTTATATATATGTTTATATAACTATACATTATACTTATAAGTATATAATATAAGTATACATTATACTTATAAATATATATAAGTTAATACAAATATAATTTTAAGGACTAAATTGAAAAAAATATGAAATTACAAACTAAAATTTAAATAAATTACACAACAGGTAGGGATCAAATCCAAATAATAGTAAAATATGAAATTGAAATCAATATAAAAATGGACTGAATTGCATTTATTTTAAAAGTTGAGGAAAAATTAAAAAAATAATATATATATATATATATATATATATATATATATATATATATTATAATACGTATGATAAATGTTATGATAAAATATAATATGTATAAGTATCTATATATAAATATACTTATGCGTATGTATACTTACATATATAATTACACACACATATAAGTATCTATATATAAGTATGTATATACGTATATAAATATATATAAGTGTGAATATTTGTAAAATTGATTTTGGACTTAATGAAATTTTTCAAAAATAATTCAAAGTCCAAAATAACTTGAAAAATATGTGTTCTTAATTGCTTTATATATTTGAAATATTTTTGAGTTAATTAAAATATGTTTAAAATGTTTAAAATGTGTTTAAAGCTTTTTAAATATGAAAAATATTATTCAGTCACTATTTGGCACTGTTCATGACACTATTTATATACGGGTACGGTTCATAGTTTGGAAACTTTGAAAGAGTTTTGAAACTTTTATTAAGAGTTTCGAAATTTTACAAAAGTTTCGAAATTTTGCACTCATAAATTGTTTTAACGGACCAATTTTCTTCAACGGTCATATTTTTAAGTAAGCGTTTTGTCGAAATGATTTCTTTTTGAAAATTTAATTATTAAGTGATTAAAAAAATCTCGTATCGATTGATTTGGTGTTTCCTTTTAATATAAAAAAATGGTTCGAGGAGTCGCCACCAATATTTTATTAGGGTGTGATTGGGCACCCAAAACAGTTGTCATTTTAATAAAACATTAATTTTAATTTTATTAAAACAACGTTTTAGGTCTACGTTCCACAGAATTAAGTTCGGAAATCGATTACACATGGGGAATGATTAACACCCCCATAGCGTCCTAAATTAGTACATAGTCGATTAATTAGTTACCTTTGCAATGAAATCTACGAGTTCAAATTTAATTTAATTTGTGATCCTTTAAATAATATTCCTGAATTTTAGGATGGAAAATGATAATATTTAATTATTTCCTATCAAGAAGAAAATACCTCTCATGCCTTAAAGGAGTCAGTTCTTACTCCAATCGAAATAATAAAAAAATATTACTATCCCATTCGAAAATTCATTATTAATTCCAAATTCAAATGCATAAATAACAATAAAATAAAACAAATTAAATTTAAAATTACTAATCCTTTTAGAAAGAAGAAAGATATTCAATTATTTAAAGACGTTGAGATCGAACATTTTATAAGTTCTAACGATCTTTTCTCGACGAATCTAAATAGATGAACATTTCTTTTTCTCTCGTTTCCAAATTTTAGGTGTGGTCGAATTTTTGGTTTTCACTTGACATGATACAAATTCATCTTAAAATCATCGGAAGTAAACTTCTTATACGTTAAGACAATCACTTCACAATAATCGTAAAATGAAATTGTATTACCCTTAATCCAATTATTTGAATCGAATCGAGTTATGCTTGTGAGGGTATTGTACATTGTATTCGAACAAGAAAAATAACACCTAACCCTATATGCACGCAAACGAAAATGCTTATACAAACAATATGGAAATTAAATTAAACAATATGGTATATTGTCAAAATTAAATTACATAAAATTTAGGCATGCATAAACATAATATATTCAATACCATAAATTCCATGACACGACGAGTTTTACTCGACCAACAAAAGAATTTATATATATGTATACATGCATTAATACAAACAAAGAATACATTTATTATATATGAATATTTACATATGTATACATGCATTAATACAAACAAAGAATACATTTATTATATATGTATATTTACATATGTATACATGCATTAATACAAACAAAGAATACATTTATTATATATGTATATTTACATATATATATCATCATAACAAAAAAGAAAAAGAAAGCATAATATATGGTGCGATAGGAACCAGGACATATATATGAAAGCATATATATATATATATATATATACACAAAAGGACATCATATAGCGACTAAAATGAAAGGGGAGCAAATCTAAGATCAAAATCATAAGCTAAGCAAACGCCAGGTCATCAAGTATAAAAAAATTTATATTTCACGCACTAAAACCATACTAAAACTAAAAGCACACATGGAATTAAAGTGAAAGTCTTGAAAAATTACATGTCAAAAGCATAATCACGTATAAACTTAAAACAAACTAAGCCTAAGGACCAAAATGGAAAGAACGAAAACAAGGAGACAAAATCATGAATTTCAAAAACATTGATTGGAGGACTAAAATGAATTAAAATGAAAATAAGTGGAGCCCTTACAATAATAAACCCACACGCAAAAATGGGTTGCCGTAGCTCGAGATGGAACGGCGTCGTTTCACATACCCCAATTAAAGCCTTACTTAGGCTAAAATGGAAACCCTAATCATATCATCATTTTTTTTCTAACCAACTCTCTACCCATATCATTCTTTCCTCTCTACCCCTCATCTTTTTCTTTTTACTTTCTTTCACTTCTCCCTTTTGAACCCGACACCCACCATGGCTGTCGCTAAGGGCTCTGACGAAGAGTCAAAGCCTCCCTTAACCACTCTCTCTTCTCTTCCCAACCTTCAAAACCAACTAAACCCAGTTAGACACCCCTCAAAACCCAAACGAACCCCCAAGGACACTCTCGATTGAAGGCTAATGGAGTTACCTTTGGTGACTTAACGGCGCTTTAACCCCGGAGGACGCCGGTGATCCATTTCTCACGAGAAAGGTGAATGCTTTTCTTTTTGGGGTTTTGAGTTTCTTTTGATTGGTTGGTTGTTCACTCATAAAAATGAAAGATTTCCTGTTTCGGTTTGGTTGTTGTTGTCTTGTTGATGATGGATTGTTTTTAGTTTTTTTGCTATTGTGCTGCTGCTAGTTAGAGAGAAAGAGATGTCTTCTTCCCTTTTTTGGTTATCCTTCCTCCTCTCCGCTCGATGAGACTGATGATAGATTAAAGATCCATGCCCTTTTTTTTCGTTACTGATCTCTCTGTATTTTCTGACATTTTCATTCTATTTTATTTGCATGCATCAGGGGGAGGCTCTTCCATTGTCAAGGGAATGTGGCGGAGGACATATGACTGTTGCATGCGCTCGGATACAATAGAAGCGATCGAGACATGCACGCGAGAAAGCTTGGGAGGCGGTTGGAACAACGTACGTGCATCTCGTACACGAGATCCGATTGGTCATTAAATTTTATTTGCATGCATCAGGGGGAGGCTCTGCCATTGTCAAGGGAATGTAGCGGAGGACATGATTGTTGCATGCGCTCGGGTACAATAAAATGTTGATAATGCTCAAATTGAGTATTGTATAATGATCATTCAACTAGCATTGTAAATTGTCATTTCTTGATAATGTTAATTCAACTAGCATTGTAAATTGTCATTTCTTGGTAATGCTCAATTTTGATAATGATAATGCTAATTCAACTAGCATTGTAAATTGTCATTTCTTGATAATGCTCAATTTTGATAATGATAATGCTAATTCAACTAGCATTGTAAATTGTCATTTCTTGATAATGCTCAATTTTGATAATGATAATGCTAAAATTAGGTTATTCCACTAGTATTGGAAATGACAATTTTACCTTCACTATTTAGCCTATAAATAGAGAGCAATTTCATTCATTTTGAAATATCCCAAGTAAAACATTTGCTTTGAAAACATTCCTCTCTTTTAAGTATTGTTTGAGTTGAGAGAAGAGCAATACCACCAAGTTCACTTCAGTTTTCGGGTGTACGAATTCTTGGAGAGCCGTGTTAACCTCGGGGGAACAGTCCGCCTACTGCAGCGATTACACACATCGGGGCGAATTCGTTTCTAAGGCAGTGGTTTTACTACGACACGGTTTATCAATCTGTTTCTTTTAAATTATTATTTATTTTTCCTGTCAGTGCTAACGGTGTTATTTTGCAGTCCATATTTCCAACAATTTAGAAACGATTTTCTTTTATACTGCAATCATGACAACACCTTTGAGCAAATTAATTCCCAATCTTTCCAAGCTCAATGCACTTGATGGAAAGAATTATAGAAGGTGGTCCCAAAGAATCCTGATATTCTTCGAGCAGCTTGATCTTGACTATGTGCTGCTCAAGCCACCACCTACCATGCCGCCAACCGCAGCTGTCGGTAATGATGCATATGCGGTCCTGAATGATGATGCCTTAGCAACTGCCGCCGTCGCACTCGCTACCTACGAGAAATACGAGAAAGATAACAAAACGGTACGAGGACATCTGCTCAGTCACATGTCAAATAAATTATTTGATATGTTCCTTAGAGAAAGGAGTGCCAAGGAAATATGGGACACTCTGGAGAAAAAGTATGGTGTGGACGATGCAGGTATCAAAAAGTACGTTGTCGGCAAATGGCTCAAATTCCAGATGACAGATGATAAGCCGATAATGGATCAAGTTCATGACTATGAGAACTTAGTCGCTAACATCATTGCCGAAGGGATGCAAATGTGTGAGGTACTGCAAGCCAATGTTCTCATTGAGAAGTTGCCCAAGTCTTGGATCGACTACCGCAATTCTCTTAAGCATAAGAAGAGAGAAATTTCACTTGAAGAGCTGGTAGGCCATATGAAGATTGAAGAAGCCAATCGTTTAAAAGATAAGGTTACTAATTCTCTAAGTAATTTATCTTTTAAAGCTAACTTGGTTGAGTCTAGATTCAAGAAACGAGGGAATCAAGACAAGAAGGCAAAACCTCAGAAGGCTACCAACTTCAAAAAGTCAGGAAAGGCCAAACCTGAAGGAAAGACGTTCAAGTGTTATATTTGTGGTTTAGCCGGCCACAAAGCTTACCAATGCAAACACCGCTCAGACCGCCAGAATGACAACAAGCCGCAGATGCATGTTGTAGAAGAAGATGATGAAATCATTGTTGCGGTGGGATCAGAAGTTAATTTGGTGGAAAAGAGTTCGGAATGGGTAGTTGACACTGGCGCTTCAAAGCATTTCTGCGCAAGGAATGAGTTTTTCACCGAATTCGAGGATGGGAACACAGGTGAACGTGTGTACATGGGGAACTCTAGCAGCTCTGAAGTGCTAGGCAAAGGCAAGGTTTTACTCAAGCTGACTTCTGGTAAAACTCTGGCTTTAAATAATGTTTTGTATGTACCTGCCTTGCGTAGAAATTCGATAAGTGGTGGGCTTCTGAATAAGGCAGACATTAAGTTAGTTTTTGAGGCAAATAAACTTGTACTTTCCCGAAATGGTGGTTATATTGGGAAAGGGTTTTTAAGCAATGGTTTATTTGTCATAGAAACTCAATTTAATGAAAATAAAGCTACCACTTCTGCTTATATTGTTGAATCCATTGATATGTGGCATGCTAGATTAGGACAAGTGAATATTCATGCTTTAAAGAAATTGATGAATATGAATGTGTTGCCTAAACTAGACACAACTAGCTTTAACAAATGTGAGATTTGCGTAGAAGCTAAGCATACTAGACCTTACTTTAAGACTGTTTCTAATAGAAAGGTTGAATTATTATAACTCATTCATACTGATCTAGCAGATTTTAGAAACACTGAAAGTAAAGGAGGAAAACACTACTACATAACTTTTGTAGATGATTATTCAAGATATACAAAAGTTTATCTCCTAAGGACTAAAGATGAAGCTGAAAACTTCTTTCTTATTTATAAGGCAGAAGTTGAAAATCAGTTAGATAGGAGAATCAAACGGGTTAGATCTGATAGAGGTGGTGAATATGGATCTAATTTTTTAAAAGATATTTGTGAAAAGAATGGCATAATTCATGAAACTTCAGCCCCCTATTTTCCTCAACAGAATGGTATAGCCGAAAGGAAAAATAGAACTTTAAAAGAGATGATGAATTCTTTACTAATAAGTTCAGGGTTATCTGATAACATGTGGGGGAATCCATTCTATCGTCAACTCATATCTTGAACCGAGTTCCTCATAAGAAATTAGATTCTACCCCATATGAATTATGGAAAGGATACGCTCCTAATTTACAATACCTGAAAGTATGGGGGTGTCTGGCTAAAGTGGGTTTGCCAGACTTTAAGAAGTCCACCATCGGACCTAAAACCGTTGATGTCGTGCTTATAGGGTAGACTACTAATAGTGTTGCATATAGATTCATGCTTTTACAAGATTATTCTATTTGTGAGTCAAGAGATAATGTTTTCTTTGAAAATACTTTTCCGTTAAAAGAACCGAGACAAATAGAATATATTCCATCCACTTCTTCTAGTAATCCTGCTAGGTCTTCTGAACAAATTATTTTTGAGCCTAGAAGAAGTAAAAGACAAAGAGTTGAAACCTCTTTTGGACCAGACTTTATTACTTCCTTTATTTCTGAGATAAATGATTTAGACTCCATTTCAGATCCTATAGCTCAAATATTTCTTTTAGATGAGGATCCTAAAACTTTTGAAGAAGCTATAAGATCTATCGATGCTAGTTTCTGGAAAAGCACTATTAATGATGAACTAGAATCGATAATGTCTAATCATACTTGGGAATTAGTTGACTTGCCAAAAGGATTCAAACCAATCTGCAATAAATGGGTCTTTCGAAAGAAACTGAGGCCAGATGGTTCGATTTAGCGATACAAGGCAAGGTTAGTTGTCAAAGGGTTCACTCAAAGGTTTGGTTTAGATTACTTTGATACATACTCTCCCGTTACAAAAATCTCAATGATTCGTGCATTATTTACGCTAGCCTCTATTCATAAGTTGCAGGTACATCAAATGGATGTTAAGACTGCATTTTTGAATGGGGATCTAGATGAGGAGATTTATATGGAGCAGTCATTAGGTTTTGAAGCACCTGGTATGGAAGGCAAAGTCTGTAGACTTAAAAAGTCACTTTATGGGCTTAAGCAGGCTCCTAAACAGTGGTATGAGAAATTCCATAAAACTATTCTTAGTTTTGGTTTTGTTGTGAATGGTTCAGATGCTTGTGTGTATTCGAAGATGTTTGGCACTGAATGTGTTATCATAAGCCTATATGTTGATGACATGTTGATTTTCAGTTCTAATATTGAGTCCATTAACAACGTAAAAAATTTCTTGACCACAAAGTTTGAGATGACATATTTGGGAGAAGTCGATGTAATCTTAGGAGTCAAAGTTAACAAAACTAAAAAGGGATTTTCTTTAAATCAAACACATTATATAGAGAAAGTGCTAAAGAAATTTGACAGTTTTGATGTCGTCCATGTTCGAACTCCTTATGACTCTAGCATACATCTCTTTAAGAATAAAGGAAGCAGTGTTTTCCAAACTGAATATGTTAAATTAATCAGAAGCTTAATGTTCTTAATGAACTATACTCAGCCTGATATTGCTTATGATGTGAGTAGACTGAGTAGATATACTTATAATCCAAGTAGTGAACACTGGATTGCTCTTAAACGCTTACTGAAGTACCTTAAGGGTACTTTGGATTGGAAACTTGAGTTTGTTGGCTTTCCTGCGGTACTGGAAGGATATTGTGATGCCAACTGGGTTTCTGATAATGATGAGGTAAGCTCTACGAGCGGGTATGTTTTTACTTTAGGTGGAGCATCAATCTCGTGGAAATCATCAAAGCAGACTTGTATTGCTCGTTCTACCATGGAGTCAGAGTTTATAGCTCTTGACCTAGCTGGGCAAGAAGTCGAGTGGCTTAGAAGCTTGTTAGCAGATATTCCATTGTGTGGAAGACCGACTCCTCCGATTTCTTTATTGTGTGATTCACAAGCTGCGATATGTGTGGCTAAAAACCAAGCTTACAATGGTAAGAAAAGACACATTCGCATAAGACATGAATCAGTTAGACACTTAATAAAGAATGGAGTGCTCTCTTTAGAGTATGTGAAGTCGGAAAGGAACCTAGCAGATCCACTTACCAAAAGGTTAAGTAGGAAGTTGGTTCTAGATTCGTTGAGGGGGATGGGTCTAAAGCCCATTGATTGAGGAATTCATGGTGGATACCCAACTTAGTTATCTAAGTTCCATGAGGTCAAACGAAACCATGGAAAGACTCATAGTGCACATTTCTACTGCCTATCCCTATGATGAATAATGTGCATGCCCAGGATGAGCTTAATTGCTCTTAATAAATTCATAGCCCAAACTTTGGGTGGTCTTAGTGAGAAAGACTTGATGAATTTACCGATTTTTGGCTGAATATCTATTCTTAATAAGTTTATAACCCAGAGTTGAGTGGGTAGTTCTAATCGTGAAGAACTATATGAACTTACCGCTTGAGAGGATGAGTTTTCTTAAACTCTTAATGAATTCAAACCCAAGAGAATGGGAGTTCCTAGTGAGAAGGATATATTGAATTCACAGAATTATGAGGTTGAATATTTATTCTTAATGACTTCTTATCTCAGAGTTTGGGTGGTTCATTTTTAATGAACTTGAAGAAAGTCACCATACTCTTTATGAGGTTGAGCTATTATAAAAGCTCTTAATTATTTCATAGCTCAGTTTGAGTGGTTTATGTTGAGATAAACTTGATGAAATAACCTACGTAAGTGAGAAGAATTAGCCACCTTCTATGAAAACGTTGGGCCATTTTTCTAGTACACTTGTTAGAATCTTGAGGAAAGAGGGCTAAACATATATACACTTTTGTATATAATCTTTGTAGACACATCGAGGACTTTGATGGATGAAAGGGTTAGTTGTGTGTCATGAGTTTACCCCCATCTTAGAAAGTTCAAGACTAGTTTCACTTATCTAAGAGAAGGATTGCTCATCATCACTATGTACTAGTTCCAGATACGTTCACTAGTGCTTAAGCAACTAATCTCGCTATTGCTCTTCTCATGTTTTAACTTCATTGCTCTCATTTTTACGCATTAGTGGGGGAATGTTGATAATGTTCAAATTGAGTATTGTATAATGCTCATTCAACTAGCATTGTAAATTGTCATTTCTTGATAATGCTAATTCAACTAGCATTGTAAATTGTCATTTCTTGATAATGCTCAATTTTGATAATGATAATGCTAATTCAACTAGCATTGTAAATTGTCATTTCTTGATAATGCTCAATTTTGATAATGATAATGCTAATTCAACTAGCATTGTAAATTGTCATTTCTTTATAATGCTCAATTTTGATAATGATAATGCTAAAATTAGGTTATTCCACTAGTATTGGAAATGACAATTTTACCTTCACTATTTAGCCTATAAATAGAGAGCAATTTCATTCATTTTGAAATATCCCAAGCAAAACATTTGCTTTGAAAACATTCCTCTCTTTTAAGTATTGTTTGAGTTGAGAGAAGAGCAATACCACCAAGTTCATTCCAGTTTTCGGGTGTACGAATTCTTGGAGAGCCGTGTTAACCTCGGGGGAACGGTCCGCCTACTACAGCGATTACACATATCGGGGCGAATTCGTTTCTAAGGCAGTGGTTTTACCACGACACGGTTTATCAATCTGTTTCTTTTAAATTATTATTTATTTTTCCTGTCAGTGCTAACGGTGTTATTTTGCAGTCCATATTTCCAACATAGAAGCGATTGGTAGCCTCTCGTGCACTACACACGTGACTTCAGTTGTTCCTAACAAATCCAGGTCATTGATCTTGAAACCATATCTAACGACCATTAGTTGGCTGCGCTGAAGTGTAGGGTTTGAAACCCTAATCATCACCTGGTTGGACTTTATATGAATCGTCAAATTGGTAACAGACCTGATGATTTAGATCTCTTGACGGTACTGGACAAAAAGGGGGAGGCTAAGGTTTTTCTCCAAGCCCTAACCAAATGGGCCTGCTTCAGTTCGGGTTTTAGCTACTGTTTGGGCCACTTTTCCTTGTAATTGTTTTAGGCATCATGTAGTTAATTTTGGGCCTTTAAAATGAAATTAATAAAATTAGTGCACTTTTAAATTCCACTAATATTTATGTATATATATATATATATATATATATTCAATTTAATTACTTATAATATATTTATACGTATATAATAATAATCACATACACCCATAATAATATATATATATATATAACCACACTCATAACTAATAATAATATTATAAGTAATCATAATTAATAGTAATAATTATTAAACACACACATATATAATATAATTAATAATAATATAATATATGTGTCGATAAGATATGCACCCTACATATATTTAATTAAATAATTAACCTAATAAATCCTTATATTTAAACTAACTAATAAGATATATATATATATATATATATATATACACACACACACACACATAGACGCAAATGAAACTTGAATAAAAACTCCGGACAAAATGAGTATCTACAAGTTTCAAAACTTTCATCAAAGTTTCGAGACTTTCAAGAACAATATGTTTAAAAGTTTTGACACTTTCACTAAGTTTCGAAACTTTCTTTAAAGTTTCAAAACTGCATATGCATGTGGCCTTTATTGCATGTTTTTAAAGCTTCCCAACGGTTATAACTCATCTCCAACGGTTATAAACGGCTAGCAACTCATTCCACACAATAAAAATACTCCAAAGACACTTGAAGAAGGTTACTACACCTATCCAAACTTAGAGATCAAGAGAAAAAAGTTTTTATTCATATTTCATTCATTTTTCTCTTGTACATAAGTGTATAGAGCTTAATTGAATATCTTTTATTTTTATTCTTGTGAGCTTAAATCTTTGTAAACACCTACATTGTGAGGTTTCTTGCTTACAATTCTTATCCTTTGTAAAAAGGGAGTGCTTATAGTTTAGCCTTGAAAAATTAGAGAGTTGTAAAGGTTTCTCTTGAGACTAGAAAAAGAAAGAATAAATTAGTGAATTTATTGAAATCCTTAGTGTGGAGATAAGGTAGTGGATGTAGACTTTGATTGAGAAAGTCGAACCACTATAAATATTGCTTCTAATTCTTATCTTTTATTGCTTTACACCAAAGATTTTAAAGGCCAATTCACCCCCTATTAGAGGTTTTCGGTTGATTGATCGAGCCTAACAATTGATATCAGAGCGGGTCACAATCGACGATTTAACAACCTTGTGAAGATCCTAGAAGAGCACTATCAATTTTTAACTCAATTGAGAAGATGACTTTTTACTTCGGCGCTTACTACATCAAAAATTCTCAACCGATCAACAAGCCATCCTATTTCAATGGAGCAAATTCTGCATATTGGAATAATATGATGATGTTTTTCATTCAAGCCACCGATCTAGATGCTTGGAATTATATTATAATAGGTCATTCTACTCCAACTAGAGTTGTGATGGAATGAAGTGAAATAGAGAAAAAAGAGTTCCAACTCAATGTTAAGGCCATACATATTTTGTTTTGTGTATTAGGCCCAAATGAATATGAAAGAGTCTCATCTTGTTCAAATGCCAAGGAGATTTGGGAAAAACTCCAAGTCACTCATGAAGGAGCCGATGAAGTGAGGGAAACAAAAATCGGTCTTCTCAACCATAGCTATGAGAATTTCAAGATGAAACTGGATGAATACATTAAAGCTATAATGAATAGATTTTCCGTGATTGTCAACGATCTCAAGGGATATAGAGAGATCATCCCTAACAAAAAGCTTGTTAGGAAGATGATATATTCTCTTAAAAAATCTTGGCAATCGAATAAGACGACGATCATTAAAGTGAAGAACTTAAAGTCTCTATCTTTTGGTGAACTTATTGGCTCCCTTCTCACTCATGAGATGATGTAAAAGGAGGAAGAACATAAAGAAGAGAAGAAAAAAGAAAAGAAAAAAAAAGTGTTACCTTGAAATCCTCTACTCAAAATGAAAACACCTCAAGTGAAGAAGAGGATGAAGAAGAAGAGATATCTAAGCTCTTCAAAAGATTCACAAAATTCATCTCTTCCAAAGGAAAAGAAGTGAAGCGTGAATCAAGTAAGAAGAAAGGCCCCCCAGTGTGCTTTGAGTACCAAAGGATGAGACATGTCAAATATGAATGTCCTCTCATAAAGAAGAAGGGATATAGCAAAAAAAGGCATTTGTAATGGCTTGGAGTGATGAAGACAACTCCGATAATGATGAAGTAGTCAATCTATACCTCATGGTCATCGAAGAAGACTCAATGGTAACTTCTAACTCTTTTGATTTAAATTCTTATACATTTAAAGAGTTACAAGATGCTTACGATGAGTTTTATTTGGAATTTGAGACCATTAATTCTAAAAATAATAAATTAATTTCAAAATTTAAAGTTGAAAATGATTTGATTTTGAAAGCAAAAGTTGATTTTGGAAAACAAAATGAAATTTTGAAAAATGATTCTAAGCTTTCAAAAATCAAAATCAATGATTTAGAAAAATAAAATTTGATTTTAAAGTTAAGCTTGAAATCTTAACAAAAGAAAAAGAATTAATTTCTCAAAACAATTCATCATGCTTAAAAATGGCAAAATGCTCACATTGTCATTTTTATGGTCACATTGAACTTTCTTGTCCTTTAAAACTTGGAAAACATTTTAAAATTAGGCAAGTATGGGTTCCTAAGGGAACAAGGGACATTAGCACTAACAATCAAGGATCCAAAGTAATTTGGATACCAAAATCCAAATAAATGTCTCTTATAGGTGTGTGAGAGCAATGGTGACAAGATGAAGAATGGGTAACCTCTAAACTTAATGTTTTTGATTTTACATTATTGGTTGCCTATTTGTTTTATGAATGCATGAGTTTTTGAATATAAATTATCATTTTTTATTTTTCAATCTCATGTATATTAAAATGTGTTATGGTGAACATTTTAAATCTTTTAATGATTTTTCATAAATTTCTTATTCATCATAATGATTTTTGGTCAAATTTGTTTTTCATGTGTTTTAAACAAATTTTTCTTATTTTTGACCTTAAATTTGAATGTTTATGCATGTGATTTTATTGCAAATGATATCTCTCTAACAATTTATATCAATTTTTCAAATGCATAACATTTTTAGATATCTTTATGCATATAAACTTTAATGTCTCATATTAATATTGCATAAAGTAATTTAGACTTGGATTTATTGAATTTCATGTGCTACTAACGTGCTTCTCTCTTATCTTATTGAAATTCAATATTCTTTGAAGTGTCAAAAATTTTGAACAAAATTTTGTTTTTGGAATGCATTTGTTAAGGGGAAACTTTGATTTTTCAAATAATTTTTAATGATACAATTTCTACTTATTCTCCATGTTATTTTGTACTTTTAAAGTTTGAATTATTTTCTATATAACAAAAAGAGGAGAAGTATTGGTTTGAAATTTCTCAAAGAAAAAGGGGGAGTTTAAATATTTTTTTATAAATTCTCTTTTTCAAAATATATTTTTCTAAAGGGTAGCTTTTATCAAAAACAATTTTTCAAGGAAGTTTTGTTATATCAAAAAGTGGGAGATTGTTAAACTTATATTTTGATCTAACAAATATTTGTAAAATTGATTTTGGACTTTATCAAATTTTTCAAAAAAAAAATCAAAGTCCAAAAAAACTTGAAAAATATGTGTTCTTAGTTGCTTTATATATATATAATATTTTTGAGTTAATTAAAATATGTTTAAAATGTTTAAAATATGTTTAAAGATTTTTAAATATGAAAACACTATTTAGCCACTATTTCACACTGTTCATACACAAGTACTCTTCATAGTTTGGAAACTTTGTAAGCTTTGAAACTTTTATTAAACTTTGCACCCATAAATTGTTTTAACTGCCTAATTTTCTTCAATGATCATATTTTTAAGTAAGATTTTCAAAACTTTCATCAAAGTTTCAAAACTTTCAAGAACAATGTGTTTAAAAGTTTTGATACTTTCACTAAGTTTCAAAACTTTCTCAAAAGTTTCGAAATTTTCTTCAAAGTTTCAAAACCGCATGTGCATGTGATCTTTATTGCATGTTTTTAAAGCTTTCCAACTCTTATAACTCATCCTCAACCGTCATAAACGGCTAGCAACTCATTCCACACAATAAAAACACTCCAATGACACTTGAAAAAGGTTACTACGCTTATCCAAGCTTAGAGATCAAGAAAAAGAGTTTTTATTCCCATTTCCTTCATTTTCTCTTGTACATAAGTGTATAGAGCTTAATTTAATATCTTTTATTTTTATTCTTGTGAGCTTAAATCTTTGTAAACATCTACCTTGTGAGGTTTCTTGTTTACATTTTTTATCTTTTGTAAAAGGGGGGTGATTATAGTTTAGCCTTAAAAAACTAGAGAGTTGTAAATGTTACTCTTGAGCCTAGAAAAAGAAAGAACAAATTAGTGGATTTGTTGAAATCCTTAGTGTGGAGCTAAGGTAGTGGATGTAGACTTTGATTGAGAAAGTCGAACCACTATAAATCTTGCATCTAATTCTTATCTTTTATTGTGTCTAATTCTTGGCAGTTTTCAGTTGATCGATCGAGCCTAACAATAAGTATATATGTATGATGTATATAAGTATACACATAAGTATATATATCATTAAACATAAGTGACTAAAATAAAAGATTTTAAAATTAATATTCACATTAAATAAAGAAGGAAAAATTAAAAGTAAATAGAATGTATACAATACTAAATTGCATTGAATTGAAAAATTCAAGAAAATATTTATAATTAGACCATAGTTGAAATGAAAGAAATTAAAAACCAGATTACAAAATAGAAAATCAATGATTGTTAGAGTACTACTGCATCCTTAGTTAACCCAAAATATCTATTGGGCACTAAAAGTTGGCGCCGACATTTGTCCAAAAAACAAATTTTTCGTCTTCCCTCTTCTAATTTCCAAAAAAAAAAAAAACAATCAACTTTTCCCTCTTTTAAATTTTGGTAAAAAAATAAATTTGTCAAAATTTGACAATTTCCTCTTCTAAATTCCTAAAAAATTAATTTTTCCTTAAAAAAACAACATTTCTTTTGAAAAGTTCTCCTACCATGTGAATATATATATATTTATTATTTAAAGTGATGCTTAAATTTTAAAATTTTAAATTTTCAAGTAAATTCATATTTTTTTTATATTTTTTTAAAGTTTTAAGTTAAATCATATTCAAATTACTAATTAATTAATACATACATATAAATAAATTCAACTTATAAATATTTAAATTAATTTTATATAATCTAATAAAATCATATTCAATAAATAAATTATTTAATGAAATTAATTCAATGATTATAATTAAAATTTATAATATAAAGATTATAAATAATATATAAAGTATATTTATTAATTTAATTATTATAACTAACAATTTGTTTTAACTTTTAAAGAATAATCATATTAATTATCATAGTTTACTTAACTGTCAAAAAAATTATCAAACTAACAATATGTTTCAACTTTTAAAAAATAATCATATTAATTATCATAGTTTGTTATAAATTCAAAATCTCACAACTTCATCAATTGTAACTTATAAGTCTGATAAATATCAGTTCAATTTAATAACAGTTCGAATCATTTACATGTTAAGTCAATTACATATTAGGTTTGTAACAGGTCGGGTAATATCAGTTATTTACAGGGTTAATATCGGGTTCGGGTTCATACCAGGTTGAATGCATGTCGGGTTTTGTTATCACATTATCAGGTTCAATTCGGGTTCAAGTCATTCTCAGGTCGGGTGTAAGTCGTAAATTTCCAGGTCAAACTCGGGTTCAGATCAACACCAGTTCGGAATCGAATCGGTTTCGGATCACCACCACCTCGGGTCGTAAACAATTTTGACTCGAGCCGGTTTCAGTCAGTTTTTCAGGTCGGGACAGTTTTTTACATCCCTACACATTAGTATTGTGAACCACCACGTCAGAATCGTGAATTGTCACGTCAGCGCTATAACGATCAAGGATGAAAAGCGTTGATCAAAGGGTCACGTTAGATTTATTTTTTGAGTTGGAAGACCACATTATATACAAAATTAATTCGATGGTGATACTATTTTTTTTTCTTTCAAAAATACAATGGCCTTAGATACCTTTTAACCATTTAAAAGAAAATTTTCACATTTTGAAATTAAAAATTAAATTATTAGTAACGACATTCTTTTAAGGTGATATTCATGTATAATTTTAAAACGTATAATAATAAATTTAATTATCAATATTAATTTATTTTTATTAGTTTTAGTTTTTAGTTAAATTTAACACTTTACATTTTTATTTTAGTCAGATTATTCTAATTTTAATGGAGCAAATGATACATCATTAACTTTTTATAATGTTGATGTAATAGTCGAAGTGATGATCTACATGTAGCAAGTAATATTTCTAGGGGTGTACGAAATCGAATACTCGAAGTATCGGGTATTCGGTTATCTGAGTAGTATATTTGTCGACCCATTATTCGGTTTGTTAAGTCCAAGTATCTAGTAGTTTGGTATCCGTAAAATATGGGTACCCACATTTTTCGGATCACAAATATCCAGTTCATATAATTTTTATTTTTTGATTTAATATTTTTTTTTAAAAATCACATAGGAAATACATAAAAATTTAAAAGTTCATAATATACCATCCATTAGTGATTTGAAATTAGTTTTAAGGATATATATATAAAATAAAATTATTGAGTCAGATCGAATATCCAATTATAAAAAAAAATTAGCCCAGACCCTGCCTAACTACTCGAAAAAAATTACGGTTCGGGTACCCAACCGGTCAGATATTTTTTTTAGAGAATTACCCTTTTTTTAGGTTTGGGTCTGTGGGTCGACGCGTCGGATCAACTTTGTAGAGTATTTTTGAACACCCATAATATTAATGGTAAATGAATTATTGTTATTCCTTGATATTCTAGGTTCGAGCATCATAAATTTCAAATAATTGAAAGCTATATTTGAACAAATATTAACTTGTATTTACTATTTTTTTTATAAAATCAAAGTAATTTTCCTTTTTAAAAAAGAAAGGTTAAGGGTTCAACTAAGCTCAGGAAAAAATAAGAATCCAATTAACAATAAGTATAAAAATTGAGGACTAAGTTTATCATTATACATTTTAAAAATATTATAGGATTAACCAGACGTGTGCCTTTAATGCTACAGCCTCTCCTATTTATATACAGATCCATTTAACAAACTTCAAAAGCACTGCTATTTATGGCTATGGCGTTCAAAGCTCCGTGTATGGTGAAACAGTGGCAACAGAAACTAGTCCTTAACTGAACCACGAGCCTTATCTTTCAACCAGTTGTTTAAAACTCACTAATTTTGCACAATCGATAGCTCTTGTTCGATCTACTCCTCAAATTCCTCAACAAGCTTCCAGGTTTATTGGTTTTTTTTATCCTTCTTATAATTTCGTGCATGGGTTTTTAATTTTCATTTTCAATAGTAATTCGTCGATTGATTATCATTTCTGGAAAAATCCATTTCGTATTATTGTGAAATAGTGGTGGGTTTTAAGTTTCTTCTCTTGATCTTCTCGTTTAATGCCTTTTTGAATGTGTTTCTTCGTTCCAAAGCCTAGTGTTCCATTAGTTTTGATGATAAAAAAAGGGTTTTATTTTGTTTCTTTTAGTCTTTTCCTTTCCTGGATTATATTTAATTGTTGGTATTAAAACAATGAATTTGGCATATTTTCTTAATGATTCTGAATTGTGTTTGGTATTTTTAGTAATAAATTGTATGGTATATGTGGTAATGGGATATGCTCATAATCTATCAAAAACCAAAGCTGTCATGTTATGCTGTAAATATAATTGATTATTTTGGTTATTGTGGCTGTGAAGATTCATCATTGATTTCTTTCGATGGTATCAGGTTCTGGCGGTATACGTGATCAAACACATTCCCGGTGTTTTCCATCTCAAAGGTTAGAAGGAACTTATCGGTTTGCCTCTTCTCATGCTGTCGCTTATTTGAATTAGTGAAATGGAAAGGGGTAGAGGATTCGATGACTTTGATCCGGAACCGCTTCCTCCAGAAAGACCCGTGGACAGATATGGTTTTATAAAGCAGAGTGTTAATAGCACTGGCACTAAAGAAGGTTTACCAAGGAGTAGGTTAGTAGCATATCTTTCCTTTAATTAGTGTGCCTCTTTAAGGTGACATGAGTGTAGCTGTCATTAGGATTTTGTACTTCGTGATAACAAGCATTAATTTTAATTGTGCTTTTGGGTGATTAAAATTTTCCAGGGAAGCTAGAAGAGTAAGAAAGTGGAGGAAAATGATTGGGGTTGGTGGGAGTGATTGGAAACATTATGTAAGGAGAAAGCCACATGTTGTTAAAAGACGAATAAGGAAAGGTATTCCTGATTGTTTAAGGGGTCTTGTTTGGCAGTTGATCTCTGGAAGCCGAGACCTTTTGCTGATGAACCCAGGGGTTTATGAGGTATTTCTTTAATTTCTTGTCGGTTTAGACATTCTTTTTTAACAAACCGTGTATTATTTCTGAATGCCATGGCATTTGCTGGATTTTCCTTTCTGACTTAACATGCAATGATACTTATTTCTGCTAATTCTTCTAACTGTAGTGGAAAAGAACAATGGCCTGCTCATTATTCCTAGTTTGTAACATTGTTACTAGTTTGCAACAAAACTGGGTTTAACGCTTGACTCTGAATATATTGGAACTGATGACTGCGAACCTAGAATATAAATTAGAAGGAATGTTTTTAATATGATTGCATCAGGGATTGTTTGGAAGTTTTTATAGAAGGATGGGATAGTATTGCGGCATTCGAAAATTACTTTTTGTGCCAGTATCATTCACGGTTGTCAATACCATTTGATCAGTTTAATCTTTAGTCTTTCAAGCGGGATACACTAAATCATTTGGTGAGAATGAGGTCTGATATCTAAGTAGTGGTTCTTTCTAGTCCGCCAAAATATACTTGATTTTAGCAATGCCATTTTGTTTGAGGAATACTCTGGTTGAAATAGTTAAGTTCAATCATGTCCGGACCAAACCCTTTCAGACATCTTAGAGTACCCAGGCAGTGAATTAAAAACAGTTTCCAAGTGGTCATCTGGGATTATAAAATTGTTGTGGTTTAAAACAAAAGCCTTGTTAAGAAGTTTTGGGAACAAGGGTATTAGTATTCCGCAGGGTGAGTACTAGAGCATGAACTTTGGAAGATCTGAGAATAGTTTTCAGTTTCCCTGTTGTTTCTGGTACGTACATTATTGTTTTGTTTTGAATCATTATGGATGCCAGCCTTGTTCTGGATTTTGTATTAAGCTTCATGAATTAATGTAAAAAAGAATATTGAAAATTCAGACATCATTGTGAAATGCATATGAATTGGCTTTACAGAGGATAACGATGTGTAATTATTTGGTGTCATTTTATGTAACTTTTGGGTTAATAGAATCTGATTTTTGTCCTCCTTGTCCCTGCTCATTGGTTAATGGGCAAGATTAATATGATGTTGTTTTGACGATAATGACTTGGATTGGTGGAAAATTTATTCTCATTTTACTTTTTAGGGAGAATTTATTTTTCTTGTTTGGACCAAACTTTACCTTATCTTAATTGAGATTTTCCTTTCTTTCATCATTGTTTTTGGAAGTCTTCTTTTTGTAATGAAAATATTCTTCCTTGTTCCACATGTTATTTACTGATGAAATTTTATGCTGTTGCAGCAACTTGTAATTTATGAGACATCTGCTTCAGAACTAGATATAATTCGGGATATATCTCGCACCTTCCCCACACATGTTTTCTTTCAGCAGAGACATGGACCTGGCCAGAGGTCCCTTTACAATGTTTTGAAGGCATACTCTGTCTTCGATAGAGCTGTCGGATATGTCCAGGTTCGTCTCATGTTTAGGGGCTCGCATATTCATCTATATATCTTGGTACATAATGAATGCTATTGGTTTTTGTTGAAAATGCAGGGAATGGGTTTTTTAGCAGGTCTTTTGCTTCTTTACATGAGCGAAGAGGATGCGTTTTGGTTACTGGTTGCCTTACTAAAAGGAGCTGTTCATGCTCCTATGGAAGGCTTATATCAGGTATTTATAGTATTTAAAACCTATTTTTGTTATCTACAAAGCTGAATGCACCGTTTTTTGTTGTTAATGGTTTATTAGGGACTTAAGCCTGGAAAGATTGTTATTACCACTCTCTCTTACTCAGGAATTAACATCTGTTTATAGCAGTTTATATTAACTTCTGGTGTCAGGGAACTTTTCCTAGATTAATTTTGAAAGGAACTTTTATATTTGGATTATAAAGTGGATCAATTGATTTACATCTTTATCTGATCTTTTACTTTTAGTATGCTTATAGAGCATATATTTAGGCATTCTTGGCGGACAGCAGAGCATTGTGTTGAAATGAAACTAGTTATATCAGTCTAAAATTTAAGAACTAGGCTCCACATTCCGGCTTCTTCCCGTGTTATATCCTCTCATGATATTATAGTATATTATTGTTTGTTTGATAATCTAGCACATTTGGCATTCTACCATAGGACTGTAGTAATCTCGACAGGTTTATTGTGTAATAACTTTTTCCAAGGAACAAAAACCGAAAAGAATGTCGGTACTGAGTGATGTTTCTGGTTCAACCTTTGTGGACTGATTTGGTTCGATCATATTAATATAACTGGAAGTTTTGGTTGAACTTTCTTTATCCACTGTCATTTGGTGCATTTTTCTGTTGAGCAGAGATTTCTATTTAATTAGCATCATCCCATCATTATATATTCTGTCGGCTCTCTGAAAATTTGTATGCACTTGATAGGTTGGGCTGCCTCTTGTACAGCAATACTTGTTTCAGTTTGAGCACTTGGTGAGGGAGCACATGCCAAAGCTGGGTGAACATTTTAGCCGGGAGATGATAAATCCGAGCATGTATGCTAGCCAGTGGTTCATAACCGTTTTCTCGTACTCTTTCCCGTTCCCTTTGGCTCTTCGAATTTGGGATGTATTTCTATTTGAGGTTAGTGATTGGAAATAGGATATAGGTTCAAGCTGCTGCATAAATTGCATGGCCTGAAAATTGGTTTTTCGAGTAAAAGAAAATGATTTTCCTTGTTATTTTCCAGGGCATTAAGATTGTCTTTAAAGTCGGATTGGCCCTTTTGAAATACTGCCATGACGATTTGGTAAGTAGTTCAAGAACTCTTATTTTCTCGAGATCGAACTAACCATTCTTCTTACATTACTACGATGCTACATTGTTCATCAGATACATTTATCCTTTGAGAAACTCGTTCATGGTTTGCGTAACTTCCCGGAGGATGCAATGAACCCAGATATATTACTGCCGATGGCTTATTCGATCAAGGTTCCGTCTCTCTCAAACATATATTTATGGCATTAAGTACTTCAAATTTCTCCATTCCATTCATTTTCAAGATCCCCATGCATCTTTCTTGTGCCACAATGCTCTCTCTCTCTTTCTTGGCGTTGTTAAACGTTTATATGGTATCTGTTGGTGATCAGGTATCCCGGAGCTTATCAGAATCGAAAATCGAGTACGAGAAGAAACACGGAAAGGCGAAGACGAGAATCGAAGCATAATCGACAGTCTACCTGTTCATTCTTATTCTCACTGTTTTGCTAAAGAAGCTCAAGGCAAATTTCATTTCTAGCTCCTCTCCCATGGTGTAGCAAATTATCCTCAATGTACTTCTTTTCTAGTCCTTTTTAACTTTATTTTCATGAGATTATATGCATCAAATTCTCAACAAATCCATATTATGTGACCCTTTTTCTTGTTTTAAGATTAAATAATAAAACCTTTTTAAATGGTTTTTTTCCTTTTTCGAGGATGATTTTACTTATGTTTAAGGGAAAATTACTTGATTGGTCACCCAACCATTATCAATGGATTAAACAAGGACATGCCAAAAGACTAGTAATATCTCACGGTTTCTTTGCTTTGTAAAAATATGATATTAGCATTAATGGATTTTTATTATATTATGATGTATCAAATAATTTATGCATATTTTTATTATACTAAAAATATAGTTTAGTCAAAAGTTTTTAGTAGGACTGTAAACGAACACGAACGAGAGTATGTTCATTTTCATTCGTTTAACTTTAATTGAATAAATGAACGGACACGAACATAAATGAACAAAAAATTTCTTGTTCGTGTTCGTTCGTTAAGGAATGTAGCTTGTTTGTGTTCATTCATGTTCATTTATTTAAATGATAAATGAACACAAATGAATAAACATAAACGAACATAAACACACGGATGTAAACGAACATAAAAGAACACAATAAACGAACATAGATGAACAAAACAAAAGAATATAAATGAACATAAATCACAACAATAATAATCACATAACAAAAATAAACAAAAAAAACGAACATAAATGAATTTATTTTATAACGAGATCTCGAAGTTTTGAAAAAGATTTATTTCGAGGCTCTGACCGAGTTATCTCCGGTAATTCAGTGAATAGCGTTAAACAACAGTGGACAAAGACCAAATAGCATTGAGATTTGAAAAAATATTTTTTTCTTATTTCCTAATAATTTTAGTATTATATCTTATTTAATTGTTTTGGGTTTTTTAATTTGTATTTAAAATTAATTGAATTTTAAAATATTAATGGGAATCATATTAAAATTTATTGGACCTTAATATTTTAAATATGTATATAGAGATTGACCTAAATATAAATGAACGAACATAAACGAACAAACATGAACAAACAGACATAAATAAACGAACATAAATGAATATATTATCGAACGTTCACGAACGTAAATGAACTAACGAGCCATTTGTTTGTGTTCGTTCATTTAATAAATAAACGAACTTTCTATCGAACAGTTCACGAATAATTCACTGAACGTTCGGTTTCTTTTCGGGCCTAGTTTTTAGTAAAAAAATATATAAATATGAATACCAAATTAATTTTTAATCATATTAAAAAAATATTGCTTCTCTTTAGGATCACCTATTTTTGGAAAACTGGGTGTAGAAAGGACAATCGCGTATCGTCATTGTGATTTGTGAATATCGAAATGAAATAAACTACATATATAGCTAATCAACTATAAGAATCTTTTTGTTTTGGCCATTAAGCTATAAAATCTATCAATTGGGTCACTAAACTATTAAAATAGTTTCAATCAAACCACTAGTATTAATTATTATCGGAAATACTGACATGATAGTTAAATAAAATTTTATAATTAAACATTTGGTCCTAATTTTAGCTAATTTAATACATTTAATTCACCAATAAGATGGGGACATTAGAGGTAACTAGAGAAAGGAATGTGATCACTTAAAACATGTACAATTTGTGGGGAATAGACACAGCTAACCATTAAACGAATATTTAAATCAGGTTAAAAATAATCTAATAATTACATATATATAATTATAAAAAGAAAAACATTAAATTTAATTCAGAAGCATAAAAATATTGTACTTAATTTTAGTTTAGATGTGACATTTACTATATATATATATATATATATATATATATATATATATATATATATATATATATATATATGGGTAAACTACATCATTTCTCACCGAACTATACTCTATCCCCTACTTTTCTCACCTAACTTTCAATTTTTTTTCTCACTAAACTTACATATTGAATCATTTTACTCACTCTTTCGTTTTCTCTCTAACGGTTGAATGATGTGACATTTTTTATTTTTTTTAATATAAAATAATTAAAAATATTAAATAAAAACATAAGTTGTTCAGAGGTCATCGCAGGCCACCGTCGACCATTGTAGATGGTGGTTGTTCAGTACCAAATTTCATAGGTCGTTTTTCCTCAACATCGTGAATCCGAATTCGGCCTCCACTTTATCAGAAGTTGCTTCGAAGTCCACCAATTTGAGATTGAAAGCGAGGAAGACGAAACGTTTCAGTCGAAAAGCATGGATTTTAGGACATTTTTTGGTGAAACAATAATCAGATTCGGGCTCAGGGGATTGAGATGAACTGACCCATGAAATTAGGGACGGTGGTCGGAATGAAATGACATGGTGGTCGGCGGAGAAAAAATGGAGAAGAAAAGGAAAAGGGTAAATTACATAATTCCTCATTGAACTTTACTCCTCTTATTTTACTCACTGAACTTTCAATATATGATTTGAAGCGACGTCATTTTGATGTATATTTGAGTTTTTCAAAGCAACATCTTTTTGATGCTTGTGTCACGTCATAATGTCGTTAAATAGTTAACGACGAAGTAAACAAAATGATTCAAATTGTAAAGTTCAGTGAACAAAATAGAAAAATTGAAAGTCAGGTGAGGAAAATAGGAGAGAGTATAGTTCAGTGAGGAACAATGTAATTTTTGCATATATATATGCATAAATTAATTGACCTCAATGGTTAAAAGATTTTTTATTATTTATTGAGGTTCTGGAGCACCCTAAATATAGGAATATGGTCGTTTATGATCAAATGTTGCATTTGGCTCGATGATTTAGGTGTCTACACCTTAAAATGTTTGGGTTCAAATTTTTTATTTTTATTTATTTTAATTTTCTTGTATTATCTATAAATATGATTTAAGGTTTATAAAAAATAGTGTCAATCATAAAGTAAATATGAGATTCGATTTAGTAGTCAGTTGCGCCCATTTCCCACAAATTGTCCAAATTTGAATCCTTCTATTTCCTTTCTTGACTTTTGACACGTGTCATTAATTATATGATTGATAAATTAAATTTATTGAATTAAATTAATTTTAAAATTAAATTGGTAGAATGTATAAGTAGTGAGGATCAAATTATAATTATATAAATTTATTTAACTGTCAAGTTAATATTTTTTTTATTATAATTAGTGTCTTTATTAAAATTATTTTAATAGTTTAATAACTTAATTGACAAAATTCAAGTTCAACGGTAAAATTCATGTTTACCTATTGAAATAAGTGAAACTAGGGGTGTTCCATCGGTTAATTCAGTCAATCGATTGAACCGAATTATTCAAATTTTATTAATTAATTTTTCTTTAACAGGTAACCAAATCAAAATTTATTCAAAAAAATTAATATTTTGGTTTAAAAATATTATATATTAAATATATATATTTTTAATTTTTTCAGTTATTTTGACTGGTTAATTCGTTTTAAACCCAAATTTAAACACCTCTAAAGCTAAATAATATATATATATATATATAATATTAAATATTTAATTATTTCAGTTAATTCGATTAATTAACAGATTTTAAACCGAATTAATCGATAATCGAAGTTTAAAAATAATCATTAACGATTAATCGACTGAACTCAAAATTAATCGATCAATTAATCAACTAAAATTCCGATTCGATCGATTAACCCGATTTTAATCAAATTATGTATACCCCTAATTGAAGGGTCATTTTCAGGTGAGGACCAGAAAACTGTTTTGTGCCCAAATTCAGCATTAAAACAAGGCATATAATGGAAAGGAAGAGAACCGAAGCAATGAAAGACAATCAAGGGAGACAGCTCATCCATTTATAACATATTATTATTTTTCACATTCGGAATATTTCAAGAGTGCCCCCTGAACTATAACATTTTTTCAATACGGTACCTATATTTAAAATCTAAAGTAGTATTTGTCTTCAAATTTAATCTAAATAATATTTGTAAAAACAAATGCTCAAACTAGAATCACATAAAAAGAAGAACATTTCCTTTACCGTTAAAATTGTTCTTTGAATTTTTAATATTAAAAAGATATTTTTTTTAAATCATATATAATATTACGTTTAAGTTCCATTTTAATCACTCCTTGTGAAAAATGTGAAAAATATGTCTTATAATAATGTATTTTTTGTAAATTTTATATTATTTTTTAATTAAATTCTTATTTTATATCGAATTCACTCAAATTTATATTCTAAAAATTAGAATAGAAGCAGAGTAGAATGAAGGACACATATTTTGGATTGAGTGAAGTCGGATAGAGGATAATTGTGTCAACATTTTGATGAGTCTTTCTTGTCCACCAAATCTTCCAGCTTGCCCTTATGTCAATCATTAATGGTACGACCGTTATTTAAAGAAATACCGAGGGTCAATACGTAAAACAAATCCTTGAAGTTTTCTTCTTGGAAACTGCACCATAAAAGCGCCCAACGACGTGTTCTTCGCAAAATACTAAAATTACGAAAATCAAAAAAAAAAATTTCTCAGCGCCTCCTTTGAGTCTTGGGTTGATTTCTTTCCGATTATTTCTGGGTTTATTTTACTTTTTTTTGGAACCGGTAAGTTAATGATGATTCTTGTGTGATTTTTCTGCATGTTTTGTTATATTTATTTGGAATTTCTTATTGGATTTTCAGGTGTTGATCTAAAAGGGTTCAGGAAGAGGGTTTTCTCTCGGAGTGGTAACTGTTTCAGGTTTTGACTAGTTTTACATTGTGAGTGTTATCTTTTCATTTCATTATTGTTTTTTTTCTGTATTTCATTCGTCGATTGAGATTAAGATGATCTTCTAGGCCTTTGATTTTGCACCTTTTTCTTTATGTTTCGATTGTTTTTGTGGATTATTCATTGTTGATCGTTGATATATTATGTTTATATATTATCTTTTTCTTGATTGTTGATTTAATGATAGTGGTAGAACTTATGAAATTTATCAATAGATTATCAATAGAAAATATGTAAATTATACGGAAGTAGATTATCAATAGAAAATATCTAAATTATACGATAATTTGAAATTTTTAGGGAAGCCGACGCCCTTGAGTTTATCCCTGTATAGAATTCTTTGAATGATAAAACTTGTGGCCATTGTTATAGAGATTTGGAAATTTAGCTGCTGTCTGAGGGTATTCTTTGTTTGTTTCACCGCCTTGTGCCATGTCGATTGGTGCATATTAGTTATTTGAATTTCTATGAAGTATGATATTCAATTATCTCATCATTTGCATATTATACATTTGGGGTGGATCTTGATTATTTGAAGTTGGTTTAGTGCTTAATTTTAATTTGGGTGGCTCTATCGGGAAGATTGAATGATCTAATGGAGACCAAAGGTGGTAAAAAGATTAAGTCCAGTAGTAGATCCTTGTTCTATGAAGCTCCTCTCGGTTACAGCATCGAAGATGTTCGACCTCACGGTGGAATCAAGAAGTTCCGATCTGCTGCTTACTCCAACGTGAGTCTTTGTTGAATTTTGTGTGGTTTATATTTCATCATAAAAATATTGAGAATCTTTTAATTGACATTTTTCTGATTTTGTTTTCTTTGCAGTGTGTCCGAAAACCATCCTGACTTCCCCTAAGTTCCCAGTAGTCCGAAAGCCTCAGTCTCACTGCGATCATATCTAGTTTGTTTACTTGCCTGCTGCCTTATTCTCTAGTTCTTCCTTCTTTCTCTGCTTGTTTACTTTAATAGTCCAAGATGGCCTTCCCTGTCTCTGCTATTGGATTTGAAGGCTACGAAAAAAGGCTTGAGGTGTCATTTTTTGACCCTGGTTTCTCTGTTGATCCTCGAGGGACGGGCCTCCGTGCCTTGTCCAAAGTACAACTGGATGAATTCCTAAAACCGGCTGAATGCACGATCGTTTCTTCACTGTCAAACGATCATGTTGATTCTTATGTCCTTTCTGAATCGAGCCTCTTTGTTTACCCGTACAAAATAATCATAAAGACTTGTGGCACTACTAAATTACTCTTTGCAATCCCTGCTATTCTGAAGTTGGCCAACAGCCTTTCCCTTTCTGTACAATCCGTGCGATACACTCGGGGGAGCTTCATATTTCCCGAGGCTCAACCATTTCCTCACCGTAACTTCTCTAAGGAAGCTGCGATCCTTGATCGCTATTTTCCTAAGCTTCGTTCTGGTAGAAAGGCTTATATTATGGGTGGCTCCGATAAAACGAAGAAATGGCATGTTTATTCTGCTTCTGCACGAATGAGTATTCATTCAAAACCAGTGTATACTTTAGAAATGTGCATGACCGGCCTGGACAGGAAGAAAGCTTCTATGTTCTACAAAACTCATGCAAGATCAGCAGCTTTGATGACCGAGCATTCTGGTATTCGAAAGATTCTTCCGCAGTCTCAGATATGCGATTTCAAGTTCGACCCTTGCGGATACTCCATGAATTCGATTGAAAAGGATGCGATTTCAACGATTCATGTCACTCCGGAAGATGGTTTCAGTTATGCTAGTTTCGAGGCATCCGGTTATGACCTGGAGGCTCTGAATGCGAATCAATTGATTGAGAGGGTCTTGGCTTGTTTCAAACCGACCGAGTTCTCTGTATCTTTACATGTCAACATGAACGGAGATGATCTTGGATGTAGAATCCCATGTTCTGTGAACGGATACTGTTGCGAGAAAAGGAGCTTTGAACTGCTCGGGAATGGCGGTTCGGTCATTTACTACAGCTTTGTCGGTGCCGATCTGTGCGTGTCTCCGAGGTCGATTCAGGAATGGTGCAGGTGGAGGGAGGATGACGATGAGCAAATTGTTGGGGTGAGGCCTGTACCCCACCTTTTGAGTGCTTTGTAGCTTTGGATTCAACAAGTTGAACTGAAATTTTAGTACTTGTGTTTTGTTTTAATAAATATGTGTTGAATAAATGAATTTCTGTAGAATGCATTTTATTTAAGCTATAAAATTTTTATTTGATTCCCATTTAAAGATAATATTATTTTAAAATTAAATATTAAATTATTATACTTTAATTTTGGGGTCTTTATATATTAAAAAAATACTAGTTTATTGTTGTTTAATCTTACAATTAACTGTTGTTTTAATAACCATATATAGAAAAGTAAAAATAATTTTTTTAACCCCTCAGATTTATAAGTTTTATCAACTTTATTATTTAATTTTTAGAATAAGTAATATTTAAACTTAATTTAAATTATATTTAAATGTTAAATAATATAATACTATAGAATAATGTAACTACAAATTATATGATACTTGACAAGAATATATCCACCACAAATAATTCTCTCTAAATGTTATATTGTCTTTGAGTACGGAAATTTTAATTTTTTTCTCTCTTATTTAAATAATTTTGTTGAAAAAAATAAATTATTTAATTTAATTTAAAAGATATAAGATATTTTTGCATTTTGGAATAAAATAATGTAATATTCAAATTATTTTTATATTTAATGTGACATTTCAATTTAGGAAATAAACATGATATAACTTTTTAGCCCTCGTTATCCATAGACTATAATTGATTATTATAATGTTGACATGATAATTTATGATATTGATATAATAATCTATAATATTAACATGACAGTTTACGATAATTAATAATAATTAATGATATGACATATAAATTTATGATTTAATATTAAAATAAGTGTATAAAGTATGTCTCAAAAAATATTTTGTGCTTAAAGAATTTTTCTGCCTACTGTTATATTTTTTTTCAATTTTTAATAATAAAATATTATTTTTTAGAAAAAAAATTAAAAACTGAATTTATTTATAAAAAAATCTATTTTTTTACTAAAATTATAAACAAGCTAAAAACCTAAAATTTCACATTTCAACCCATTATTAACCATCATGGGCCATCTCTGACTATCATCGTTATTGTCGAACGATTGAGTTTTAATCGAAATTACATAGTGGCTCAAATGATTGTGACAATGTGACTTATGGACTTCAGAATCGACCGAAATTGATAAAGAACAACAATGATGGTTTAAAATACGATGAACCTTTGAACGTTTCTTCACGAAAAACGGTGCCAGATTACGACAAAAGATCAACGAGGGTTTGATTGGAGGTCGAACTCGGTGCTGTTGACTACGGTAGTGATTATTACGATTGGCTAGCCGATGACAACCGGAAGGGAGAAGTGGGAAGAGGGAGGCATGGGTGTTGTTTGCGGTTTTTCTAATAAAAATATTTTTATTTTTTTAAAATAAATTCTCAAAATTATCATAGCGTGACACGTGTCACTTAAAGAGATTATTAACGACGATTAACGTTCGAATATATAAAAATGTAATGTTTAAAACATTAATTATCATTTTTTAGCAAAAATTTCTTTAAACATTAAAATATTTTTCAATACATAATTTATCACTTATTTTTGTATTAAGCATAAAAATATATTTTATATAATCTTTTTCGTGTCATTGCATTGTTCATTTATAGTGGTAACCACATTTTCAAGTAAGCTTTGATTACAGATTACAGACACAAAGAGAAAGATATGAAAAAAAGATGAAAACAAAAGAAAGAAGAGACGCAAGTTAAGTCGGCGAAGTTTCCTTTGCTATCTTTTCCTTCCTTTCTAATTCGCTTTCCTTTCCGTTTACTCTCTCGGCTCTGCTGTTTTCTCAAAATGGGTTTGTGGGATTCACTTCTCAATTGGCTCCGCAGGTAATTCTCCTTTGCGATATTAATTTATTCCATGAAAAAAAATCCTAAAAAATTTGTATTAATTGCTTACAGTTCGTGAAAAGGAATTTTAAGAACAAATTAGAGATTGGGTATAGGAGAAATATTGATTCTGTAAGACTATGCAACACTGGGTTTTGGTTTTGGTTTTGGTTTTCTGTGCTTTGCTTGGCTTGGCTTGCTGCGAAAATTGTGAACCTTGCTAGGTTTTGAACACATTGAACACCCAATACACCATACATATTGCTAGAAATACGGACTAGTCTAAGTAGCACCGTAAAAATGGCTAGTCGAGCTCGAGTTTTGATGAATCGACGGTACTTGAAAATTTCAAAGTTAAAAAATTTGAGAGTTTAAAGTTGTTTCTATTCAAACTTGAAATAAAAAACTAAAGCTCGACTCAATTTCGAAAATGTTTTAAATTAAAATATTTTCAAATTTAGTTCAATTGAAGCTCGAACTCGATACTGTGCCCTTAAGAACATGAGAACCTCATGTTGCCTTCTTTTAAAGAAAAAAACAACATATAAATATTAATATTATTAATTAATTTTAAAATTAAAATTTTAATATATTATTTCTTCAAATTGCTGACTAGCTTTTCGTGTTGGTTATTAAGTAGTTCGTTTCGGCTCGTTAAGAACTCAAGTCAGATCCATTCAATTCGAATGTTGACTGAGTTTTAACGGATAAGAACTCAAGTAATTCACGATCTGTTTTGTTTCATTTAATGCTCTAAGTCTAACTAGCTTTACCTTCAAGCTGTTGGAATATGGTCAATGTTCGTGTCGAATATCTTTTGTTCGGCTCGATCTAATCATAAAATCCTAGTGTTTTCGGTGGGAAATATGATTTAATGTTTAACATCTCATTTCCTAATATCGGAAGGTATCATTGGCATGAGTTCATCTGTTGTTTGAGATTTTGTGTTCGTTTTATTCGATCTTCATTTAGAATAGTTGAGTTAATTTGATAAGGTTCTTAGTTAAACCAATTGTTTAGTCATGTCTTGGCTTTACATTCTGTTGGGTTCGATGAAGCTCGTTCGATCAACCGAAAATGAGTCAAAAGAGGTTGAATTGGCTTTTTAAAATTTAGAGAGCAAAGAGAATAAAGATAATAAAATTTGCACAATGATTTATAATGGTTCAACTTATCGACCAAGTCTACATCCACTACCTAAGTTCCTCACTTGTGATTTTCCAACAAATCAACTAATTTGTTCTTTTTCAAGGACAAAGATATAACATTTACAAACTCCCTAGCTTTTCAAATGCTTAGTTAGAACCAAAACCCCTTTACAAATAAAAAGAATTGCAAACAAGAAAACCTCTAAAAATGAATGTGTTTACAAATTAAAACTCACAAAAACAAAAATATTTACAAGAGAAAGAAAATAAAGAATGAAAAGCTTTTCTCTTGCGTTTGATTGTTTGGATAGGTGTTGGTAACTTCTTCAAGTGTCATTGAGTTGTTTTTATAAGTTGGAATGAGTTGCTAGCCGTTGGGATGTTTCGGAGCGGTTCGGAATCAAAATAGTCATTACTTGCAACTTTTAAGGCACAAGGGATCGATCCTTTTACCAAAGGGATTGATCATTTTTCAAATATTTTGACACCAAAGGGATCGATCCATTTTGAGAAGGGATCGATCATTTTCCTCGAGAGATTGATCCTTTTGTCAAGGGATCGATCCCAAACTCACTGTTGTCCAAGGGATCGATCCTTTGAGCCAGGGAAGCTTGGAAACGTGACTCTAAAGCGCGGAAACGATCAAGTATGTTTTGAAAAGGTTCGACTAAGTTTGAAAAACATTTAAAAACATATTTTTAACTTTTATTTGGACTTTGAATTATTTTTGAAGACTTTGAATAAATTCAATATAGTCCAAAAATATTTTGCCCTTATTTGTTATATCAAAATATAAGTTTTACACATTTGTTGATTTTTTTTTGCTAAACGTTCGAATTGAAATCGAGTAGTCATATAGAACTTCAAGTTTTGGTCATTCACTCATCCTTATGCCCGAAATATGGGCAATGCTATCTAGCTTTCTTCTCTTACCCGAGTTGTCGATTTGTAATGTCATGTTGTAGACACTCATTTTCGTCCATTTATTTTCTTTTATTTATTTATTTCATATATATCTATATATTATATAGTTTGCAAATGGTTTTTGAATATATATATATAATATATAGTTTTGAAAACATGTTTGAAAACATTTATATATTATATAGTAAATATAATATATAGTTTTTAAAAAACATTTTGAAAATATATAATTTTTAAAAAATATTTTTTGAAAACTATATAATTTTGAAAACATTTTTAAAAAAGTATATATAATATATAATTTTAAAATATTTTTATAAAATATATATTATATAGATTTTTGAAAAATATTTTTTTTATTTTAATTTATTTACCTCTTGTTATTTTTTTATTTATCATTATTATTATTTATTTTATTTATTATTTTTTTCTCATTTTTTCAGGTCCAAAACAGTCCATCAGTTCGGATCCAACACGGGCTAAGCGGGCCTGAACCAGCCCAGGGTTGCAAAACCCTAACGTATCAGCCAACACGGCGCCGCATAAGCAAGGAAACCATACGGTCAAACGGCGCACCAGTCGGTCGGGAAAACCGGGATTGCACCATCCCGAGAATCCCGGCCACGTGAACGTTGAGGGGAACAACCCCATTATCATCGAAAAAGGCATTCACCGAGGGGATATAAATACCTCGGTGAGGCCATGCAAAAGGGGAGGAGAACAACTGTATCACACAAAACAGAACCCACAGATAGCATCATCAACACAGAAAATAGAGCCATCACAAAACAACAACCACGATAACATCACAATACCATCAACACAAACAACATCAACCAAAAACTCAGAGTAAATATCAACAAAAACCTCACAAAGATACAAAGCAAGAAACCATATAAAACCAGTACATCGATGGTGCGTCGGAACCAAGAGGAGCCAAACACCTTCGAGGCCCGAGGAGTCGTCGGAAAAGGTAACGGAACCGAGGGGTTTTTTTTAGATCTAGGGCGTTTGGCCCATTGCATGGTATTTTTGTGGTTAGATTCGGCTTCGGGGTGACGGGAAGCACATTCAGAGAGGTTTCGTTTATTTTCGGCCGCAAGCGGCGGCCGGTGATGGTTATCGACGGTGACAGATGGTGGTCGGCGGGGGCTGACCACCCCTCAGACGATAGGGCTTTAGACGAGGATGAGAGAAAACTTTTCTCTCATTTGTTAGAGAGAGGAAGGAAAATGAGCAAATGAAAGATGGAGGCCTTCATGGTCGGTTTTGGGGGTGTTTATACCCTCCTCAAAACGATGTCGTTTTGGGGAGGGACATCAGTGTAATTTCAAGAGTGGATAAACTCCGTCTTCGATCATCATCTTTTTTAATATTTATACATTGGTCACTGAATTCAATTTTTCGTATTTTAATCTGGGATTCGAATTTATCATGTTTATATTTTAGTCCCTAATTTATATATTTTCAAATCTGGACCAGGAATTTACGCGGGTTTTATTTTGGTCCCAAGTGTAAATTAATTTCTTTTATTTCAGTCTTTACATTATATAATAATGTCATTTTAATCACTAATTTTATGTGTTTGGTATTTTGTGTGATTCTTTAAATTTTATTTATTTTTTTATTTTATTTATTTTTTTTATTTTATTTATTTCTTCATTTTTTTAAAACTCAATTTCACCAACTTTTTTTAATAACATTTTTATATTTTTTTTATATATTATTTTCCCTTTTTTTCTTTGACTTACTTAATATTTATTTATTATTTGTTATTTAACATTTTTTTTACTTTTTTAGAGAAATTCCAGTCAACCAAGGGTAAGTAACTCGAATCGGATTTTTAAATTTTGATTTAAATTTTTAATCTTCGCAATTAAAGACAACCGATAAATTAATTGGTACCGAAAGGGCGGTTCAAGGGTGCTAATCCTTCATTGACCGTAACCGACTCCCGAACACTACATGTTTCTGGTACAACGCAGATCAGGTAAGATGGTGTCCGACCCACCTAAATTCGTTTTAAAATGGTCGGTGGCGACTCCAATCCACTCATTTCAAGTCGAAGCCCAATTCCGGAGCCCAACCGAAAGACGGTTCCGACACATGTAGAAATCGAATTTCATTGTATTGTTTGTTTTGAGAATCCGAGGTAATAGTTAGTGTGAAGATGTGTTTTCAAGCACTTCCGTGCTTATTTCGAGTATCCGCATTGCAGCTTATTCTTTAAGCAGGAAATGGAACTATCGCTTGTCGGTCTTCAGAACGCCGGAAAAACATCTCTCGTCAATGCCATTGCTGTGAGTAACACTGAATTTCTTTCTTTCTTTCTTTCTTTCTTTCTTTCTTTCTTACTGCTGTTTTATAATACTTCACTTTCTAATGTTTACCAGACAGGGGGCTATAGTGAAGACATTATTCCCACCGTAGGTACCTTTTCATTTAGACAAATCGGATATAATGATTATCCTTGAGGATATCTTAAAAGAAAATCATCGAATGTCGAATCCAGGGTTGGGTTTAATATGAGAAAAGTTACAAAGGGGAACGTGACGATAAAGGTATGGGATCTTGGAGGGCAACGGAGGTTCCGTACCATGTGGGAACGTTACTGTCGCGGCGTCTCCGCTATTGTGTAATGCTTTCATTCCCGTAATCCAATAGCTTTTGTCATCTTTTTTTACCGTTTAACGTACATATAATGGCAGATATGTAGTTGATGCTGCCGATAGAGACAGTGTTCCGATATCCCGAACCGAGTTACACGACCTCTTGACAAAACCTTCCTTGAGTGGAATTCATTTACTTGTTCTTGGCGACAAAATCGACAAGTCGGAAGCTCTTTCGAAGCAAGCTTTGGTGGATCAGCTGTAAGTTTTACAAGCTTTATGATAAGTCGTATTTCTCTTCTCTTCTTCGATGATTTACTCCGAGAAAACTCGTGTCTCTGCTCTTTCCGAGAATCTAAAAACATGTTATTGTTTCGTTCAATATTTGTTTCATAGGGGTCTTGATTCGATCAGCGATAGAGAGGTTTGCCGCTACATGGTTTCATGCAAAGATTCCGTAAATATAGACATTGTCATCGTTTGGCTGATCAAGCACTCGAGATTCGCCAAATAAGCAGCGGTGCCGATGATTTCCTATCGTCTCGTTGCCGGTGAAGGAAGGACAAAGGACTCGTGTACAAGTTGAAATTGTGGTAAGAATTTTCATTGAATTTCCTTCAAACTAATGTCTTGTGTGAGTGTGATCCAAATAAGTTTATTTCTTGAACTGCACGAAAGAGTTTAGGCGTGGCTCTGACGAAACGGGTTGCATATAGCATCGGAATCGTTGATTAATGCCCCAGAATATTTAGGGGAATTGATATTCTTTAATGTATTTCAAACATGATACTCTCGTATTCTTGTCCGAAAATGTGTCGGATATGTGTGTCGATAGGCACAGACCCGAGCCCGACAGATTCTGACCTTTCTCAATCTTGTTAGACTTGGTTTCTTTTAAATAATTCGATTCCAAATCGGGTTCGATCAAATTTTTAGGAGATAAGTTAACGTGAAAGTAGGTTTGAGTTCAGAGTGAAAAATATTCGACATGACCCAGAAAATAATGTAATTATATATTGTATATTTAGGTATAATTATAATAATAATAATCTTCTCTATATTATTACTTTTAATTAAATTCTTATATTACCGGAAAAAATATTTTTTAATATATTTTATTTCGGGTTGAATTGAGTTTTTATATAAAAAATGTGAGTTGAGTTTCAGGTCAGGTGGGGTCGAGTCAAATTTTGAGTTATAAGTGTATATTTTTCGGATTAGATCGGCTGAAATTCGTGTGATTGATAGAGATGTTTAGTTGGGCCTTTGGGGTTTTGAGATATACCGTTGGAACAGGTTTCAAGGTACCTAAAATTGATTTTCAAGACAATTTTTGGCTAAATTATTCATATGGGTATTAAATTATAGGATTTATTCTATTTTACTCACCAAATTAATTTTTTTCAATTAGATTAGTCAACTGTTAAATTAGGGTAAAGTGCACAAATGGTTCTCCGACTATAGGATAATATTTTATTAAGCCCCACAACTATTAAAATTTATGAAATGGTTCCTTGACTATAGTCCATTATTTTTTGAGTTCACTGACTATTAAAAGTTACAAAATAGTCACCTAATTATTCATATATTCTAAACTCATTCTTTTTCGTTAAAAAAAATTGATGGTAGTCTGAACTGTACGTTAATATGTTAATTGTGACATGATAGAATTGATCCTAAAATCTCAAATCTTAATTAATATATTAACGTTCAGTTCAGATTATCGTCAATTTTTTAGAGAAAAATGGTGAATTTGGAACATACAAATAGTCGGGTGATAATTTGTAACTTTTAATAGTTAAAGAACTCAACAAAGCAATATCCTATAATCAAGGGATCATTTTGTAATTTTTAATAGTCGATGGATTCAACAAAACAACACCGGCATAAATGCTTCAAATTCTTTGATACTAATAAATTTAAGATTATTTAACATATTTTGATACTTCTATTCTATAATGTCATTAGTTGTTCAAAACAATTAACATTGTTAATTAAAATGTTTACATGATTTTTTTAATATTATTTCACTAGAAATAAGTGTTAATTGTTTGAATTAATTAATAATAATATTTGAACAAATACTACGTTCTATTAACTCTAAATTATAAAAAATAATTAACAATATTATAAAAGTTAAAAAATTTAAAAGTACATCAAATTAAAAAATAATGACTAAATCTGAAATTTGGACATAGTATAAGCATAAGAACCCTAATTTGACCATGACTAAATATTTATTTATATATTTTTTGGAAAAGAGTTAGATTTTCAATAAATAAAAAGGCCTGAAGATAGATAAAATCAATTCGACATATTGTTTTGAGAGCGGTTTTGAATGGATCAAATAAATTGTCACAAAAGAGATTTAATTATATGAGATCGTTGACTAGAAGGCTTGACGATTGATAAAATCAATTTGACATATTGTTTTATGAGCGGTTTTGAATGCATCAAATAAACTGTCACAAAAGAGATTTAATTATACGAGATCGTTGACCTTTTTGATCAAGAAGAAATGAGTCATGATGAATGCAAAGTGAAAGCCAAACTATCATAACAATAGACAAAATCATGTCATAAATGTAGACGAAAAATAGTTTCATAAAAACAGACAAAATAAACGTTTCGAGATTATGAAAAAAAAGAGAAAAAAATAATAATTATTTTCTTTGTTATGAAATTCAGTATTTTTTTAATAGTATGCAGTGATTATGATGCAGTATTTATTTATAATTTTCATAATTAATCCCTGCAAACGTTGTTGCTCAAACTCAAGACATCTAGTGAGAACAACATTTTCTTTCACCACTAAGACCACTTGATGAGTTCTGAAATTCACCATTTAAGTAAGCTAGAGAAACAGTTATTAAATATATTTTAAAATTAACGTTCGAATCTTATTATTGTAAATAGAAAAAAAATAAGAATGATCTCATAACATGTGGCATCTAAATTTAAATTAATTGATCAACGAGTCAAATATCGATAGATATGTTAAAAAAAGAGTAAATTACACATTTAGTGCTTAAATTATCAGTTTTCATCTGTTTTAGTACTTAAACGTTCAATATTTTCAAATTCATACCTAACGTTTAGTTTTTGTTTCATTTTAGTACACTGCCGTTTAAAATTTAACACATCTAGTATCAAAACTATCAGTTTTTGTCTGTTTTAGTACCCAAACTTTCAATTTTTTTCGAAACTTAAATTTTGAACGGGATACCAAAATGAAACAAAAACTACACTTTAGGTATAATTTTTAAAAAATTGAAAGTTTAAATACTAAAACAGAGGAAAACTGATAATTTAGATACTAAACACATATTTTAACCGAAATAAATTACCAATGATTGAGAAAGTAAACGTAGGGTATAAGGAAGAGATAACTAAAGGAACACCATTTGCAAACACTACCTTTTACAAATAAATAATCACATATAGATCCCCTTGTTTTATAACATTAAGACAAAGCCAGCTTTGTTAAGTGGAGGGGAAAGTGTCCCTTTTCTCTCCTTATAAGCTTTTTTTATAATGGGCAAATTGCACATCTTCCCATTTGTCCTTTTGGTGGAAAGCAACATTTCGTGAAGAAAAAAGAAAAAGAGATCAACAAACCCTAAATAAATTCTGCCCTTTTGTTGTGCAATTCTTGGCATATTTATGTACCTGCATCGAATTGTAACAATGATTAAGTTATTCATTCAAACCCAAAGAATCGTTCTAGTATATTTCGGAATAGAATTTTTAAAATTTCGTCTCTATGGTTTAACCGGAATTGAAATAAAGTAAAATATCGAGACTAAATCCCAAATCGAAGCAAACTATAGGGACTGGAATTGGAATTTGACCTTAAAAAAGTAACTAGTTGCTTAATGTGTGGTTTTCTTTTTCAAGAAAGTCCCAGACATTTAAATTAAATAAATTATTTACGAAAAAGCAACGTTTCAGTTGAAATAAAAGATTTCCTTAAATACCAATAAAAGGATATTAGTTTATTTAAAAGTAGGGTAAATTACGTATTTAGTCATCTAACTATCACTTTAGTTTTGTTTTGATCATCCAACTATTTTTTAAAAAGCGTCACTAAGTTACGTTTTGATTTCATTTTGGTCACCCACCGTTAAAAGATTAATAGAACTACTAATATGACGTTTAAAAAAAAATCAATGATGATATGTCATTATCTTATAGGGACACATTATAATTACCTTTAATTTTTTAACAACAAACGAATAAAATGAAATCAATATTTAACATTAGTGATGATTTTGAAAGTAAAATAGTTGGGTAATCATAACTTAATCAATGTGATAGTTGGATGACTAGATGCATAATTTACGCTTAAAATAATTAAACAAAGTAGAAGGACTTATTTAAACAAAGCAATGAGCTGGAAGGGCTTTTCTAATATTTTACCATTTCCTCCCGCCACCTTTCTTTAGGAAAGCATGAAAAATGACAATGACAGCAATCCCATTATCAGCAAGTAATCCAATGACAGTGGCAAACGTCTTTTAGCTGCAATTCCCCAAGCCCCCACGGTGGAGAACCGTGCATAACACTTCCCCAAGAACAAATCGCCGTACACCGCCGCCCGGCAATCGCTTTTCAACCGTCCGATCGCCTCCGACAAACAATCCCGGCATTCTCCGACGCCGAGATCCCCCATGCATTGAGCCAAAGCCTGAACTTCTCCGGACCCGCCCACCCTAAACATCCCGCCGTCGCTCATCAACCCGCCCATCACCGCGTCACGACGGCCGACGATCTCCTCCTCCTTGGCGTACTCCACCGACGGCCCGCACTTCTTGTACACCACGTTCTTGTCCTCGGCCCCGAGGAACGAGGCGTTGTCGTACTTGACGTAGCAGCCCTGCAGCTGAACCGCGCCGCCGCATGCGGTGGGGCAGTAAGAGCCGACCTTGGTGATGGCGCGGGCGACGCAGGTGGCGCAGTCGGGCATGGAGAGGTCGCCGCGGCATTGGTAGAGGCCGTAGACGACGTCCTGTGGAGTCGAGCCAATGACGGTGAAGCTGTTGTAGGAGGAGTAGGTAGCCGAGTTGACAAGGGAAGTGAGTAGCGAGTTGAGGTTGGACTCGAAGGGTGAGTTGGGCGTGTACTGCGGTTGGCTGCAGCCACCAAAGACGAATGAATCTGTTGATGACGAAAGCACTGTTTGGATGAAGAAAGTGCATATGGAGAGTGAGAGTGAAAGCACAGCATTAGTTTCCATTATCGCCATGCTTACTAGAATGACAAGGAAGATAATCTATACATGTGTGTATAAAATCATATAATATTTTCTTAGTTGACTGGCACGGGTCGGGTCAGGCCTGGCCGTTTTCTATAATATCCACTTCGACCCGAAAATATATTACTTTTACCTAATTCTACTCCGTATCGATGGTTGTTGGGTTTTTTTTCGTCTTGAATTCGTTCTGATTCGACTCGATCCAATTATATTATTACGATTGGAGAATCTAGAGATTCATAATGATTTCTAGTTCATAATCAGAAACCTCAAGAAAATGAAAACTGTATCTCTATTATTTAAGAAAAAATGTGAAATTTAGTTTAATATATTAAGAAAAATAGAAAAAATAAAATTTTTTGCATGCCCATTATTTTTAGGAAAAGAATATTAAAATTTTGCACCCCTATTTTAAAATTTCTAGATCCACCACTGTACCTAATGTTAAGTTTTTGAATCTAGTACCCGCCATTAAAAACTTAATGCGTTTAGTATCTAAACTATCAATTTTGGCTCGTTTTAGTATCTAAACTTTTAATTTTTTCAAAATTTAGCGTTAAATTTTGAACGGGTACTAAAACGAAATAAAAACTAAATTTTAGGTATGATTTTGAAAAAAATTGAAAGTTTAGATACTAAAACGAACCAAAACTGATAGTTTAGGTATTAAATATGTAATTTAACCTAAAAGTAAATAAAATATTTATTATTTAATTTCTAACTTTTTGTAGTTTTTTTAAATAACCGAATTTCATTAACCAAACATAATGTCAAAATTGACAACAACTGCAATACAAGATGATATATCAGACCGACGCGTAATTTGCAAGTGCATGGGCCGCGCCATTAGCTTCACGACGGATGAACTGGATTGTAATGAACGGGTTTAAATCCAGAATTTGCCGCGCTTCACGAAGATAAAACTGAAGAGGCGAGACATCAGTGGTCGGGTTAAGAAGATGGTCCACAACGTTCCATGAGTCACTTTCAACTACCACCCGGGGCAATCCAGCATCACGAGCTAGTCGGACACCATTAGAAATTGCCAACTCCTCAATCACACCTGCTGAGGGGGGGTACAGAAACTCGAAAAGCTCGTCCTGCCATCACCATGCCTGTTGAATCCCGAAGCACCATACCTATTGCTAGTGTAGTAGATGAGCATGGACATGCTCCATCGACATTCACTTTGAAGGATCCCACTTGAGGTTTGGTCCAACGATGAAGATGAAACCCGATGTAAAGGCAGCAGCCGAGGACCCCGATGCAGTCATGGCATTGACAAAACCCGATTGAAGCGCTGCTCCAGATGCAATGAGTTGCCACCCAGGTAGCTGACCTTCATGGAAAAACAGATTTCGACGGTGCCAAAACTTCCAGAGCAAAACCAATAAGGTGATGAACCGATGCACTAGCAGTATGTTCATCAGGTGTTCCAGCCACGCCCCAAAAGATGAGAAAGCCTGGTGATTTTGCACAAAGGAAACACCAGCTTCCACCAAAATAGGTGTAACCAATGGGCAGTCACGTAAAGCATGAAAAACGGTTTCATTATGAGATCCACAAAGACAGCAGGTTATATCAGCAGTACCAGTGTGGGCTAGGCGTCGTCCGATTGGTAAAGCTTCGTGAGCTGCTTACCAACCAAACATCCTAACTTGTGGGAGAGTATGCAACCGCGTCAGATAGAGCCAGAGCCGTGATGGCTGCAACGTAGGCATTGACTGGCGGACCAACCACTTATAGCCCGATCGCACAGAGTAGGTGCCGGAAGAGTGGCCACTCCAAATGAGCATATCAAATGGAATCGGGTAGATCGCACAACGCAAAATTTCAGTTGCATCAGTCGGAGTGAAAATTTGGTGGACCAACGGGGCATTCCAACGTGTAGCATCGGGAACCATGAACTCTCCACAAGCAATTGGTTGTGAGACACTGTCTACGTAAGCAGATTGGAGCCGAACAGGGTGAAGTCCACCCAAATTAACACTTAACATAGCAGTTGGACTGTTCAGACCAATTCGCCAATGAAAAGCAGGTTTTAAGACATGAATAGCATTGTAAAGACTGCGTCAAACAAAGGAAGGGTTGATACCAAGTTGGGCATCAAAGAGATGGTAAGACGGGAAATACTTCGTTGCTAGAACGCGGGTCTATAAACATGTAGGATGTTGGAGTAGCCGCCATAATTGTTTACCCAACATCGCATAATTGAATTGTCGCAAGTCGTGAAATCCAATTCCCCCTAAGCGTTTATGTTGACGGAAAGTATGCCAAGCAACAAGAGGCCATCCTCTAGACGAAGAGTCATCTGTCCACCAATAGGTGCGAAGTGACGAAGTGATGTCAGAGAGCACCCCGTCCGGGGTTAAAAAATAGCCCATAACATAAGTCAGAAGTGCTTGTCCCACCGCTTTAATGTCACGACATGACCAGCATAGGATATGAGATTCTTGTTCCAACTCCGAACTCTAGAAGTCACTTTGTCCTGGAGAAATCCAAAAGCCAAATTCTTATTACGGCCAACAATTAGAGGCATACCCAGATATATACCGAGGTCAAGGACCGTAGAAAAACCAACTGTAGAACTAAGCTGATCCTGTAGGTTTTTAGGCGTCACCGGAGAGAAATAAATACTGGATTTCTCATAATTCACCTTCTGGCCCGACAGCCACTCATATAAAGCAAGCACCTCATGGACACGTGAAAATTCTGGTTCCGAATTACGGATAAATAGTAGACAATCATCGGCATAAAAGAGATGCGCGACAAGTGGACCAGTACGGCTGACCCAAAAACCCTGAATACGGTCATGTTGTTGCTCCCAATGAAGAAAGGAAGAAAGACCTTGGGCACATAGGACAAAGAGGAAAGGCGATAGTGGATCGCCTCGGCGGAGACCGTGGGATGCATTGAAACTTTCAGAGAGACATCCATTAATACGGACTTGGTAAGAGACAGAGGTAACACATACATGATTAATGAAACCCACCGTTCCGCGAAGCCAAGCCGAAGGAGCATATTGCGGAGGAAGAGCCATTCAACGCGGTCATTCAAAGAAGCGCCACGTGGCGAGTTGGGCTGCCCATGTTATAAATAATGAAAGAGTTCATAAGAAATTAGTACGTTGTCTGTGATCAGTTTACGAGGGGCAAAAGCACCTTGATTATCATCAATACAATTCGACAACAATGGGCGTAGCCAGTTAACCAACACTTTAGCAACTATTTTATATATGACATTACGCATAGCAATTGGTCTAAATTGTGATAATAATTCTGGTTCCACCACTTTAGGGATGAGTACCAACACAGTTTTATTTAAATTATGCATCGATTCACGACCCTCTAGCAGAGCTAAGCAAGAACTAAGTACATCATCGCCAATAATTGGCCAAAAGGATCTATTAAAATTGTCGGGTAAACCATCTAAACCAGGCGCCTTATGTGGATCTATCTGGAGAAAAGCAGCATGGATCTCGTCTTTCGTATAAGCAGCAAGGAGACTATTATTCATGGAAGAAGTAACCACCGACGTAACCGCAACAGCGAGTTCATCATGCGGTGGAGGGGATGAGGTAGGGTAGGTCAATTTTTCTTTGCCCAAAGAAGATGTCTAATATTTTCAACATTATCATTTTAGGTTAGAGATAGGCACGAGGTAGGGTAGGTCGATTTTTCTGTAGCTCCGACCCCGACCTGGAAATACATTACTTCTACCTAATTCTACCTTACCTCGATGGTTGCTGACTTTTCTCCCGCCTCGAATTTGACCCAATTTTTAGAATAAAATCCCAACCCGATTCAAATATATTATTACAACTAAAAAATCTAGAAATTCATAATGATTTCTAGTTCATAAACAGAAACCTCAAGAAAAAGAAAATAAAAAAAATTATATAAACTTCGAATGTTAAAGGGTTACTTCAATTATGGTTTGTTAGAGCATTATATCAACGATTGTCCTAAGGCATAAAAATGTAGCTTATGCGTGGTCAACACTGTCTATACAGTGAGGTTGGAGGTCCACGAGAGGGGTGGCGCTACATCTAGACAGTTCAGTAGAGGTACAACTGGATTGGTAGTCAGTTTCAAGATAAGAGTGGCCTCGAGACAATATACAGTGAGAGCCCAGTAGGAGTACGATGGAGAAAATGTGATCTCAAGTACATTTACAATGTTCTATATTTTAGTGCCCGCTTTAGTAGACACAATGTCAACCCACTCTTATATTTGTTATGACCTTGTCTAAGAGAGACATTTCAGTAGAGGAATTAGAGATATGAGTTTGAGTATCTAATCCCCTAGGATTAAACATCCTTGTTGATAAGCTTCATTGTCGATGTCTAGTGGAGATTCAAGGTCATAACTTCCTTACCAACCTAATAGAGTTACCATTGTAACACCCTAATTCAATCCGATCGGAAGATCCATGGATTACGATGCCACATGGGACCACCGAAATGGTTAACCCAAAAATTTCTTTTCAAAACAATTTATGCTTATCAAAATCATTCATCATAACATAAGCGGAATCAAATTTAAGTTTACAAAATACATGAGTCTCCCAAATACGTACAAATACAACCCATAAGTTTAAATCAAAAGAGAGTTATGACTCGAATAAGTACAAAGTCCACATAAAATACATGCCCTTTAAAATAGACTCAAGACATACTCTACAGTGGCTAATATGTAAAGTATTCATGCGATAGGCTCCTCGACGATCCCTCTACTAACCTACGCACAGAAACACATTCCATACACTGAGCTCACAAGCTCAGTGCCACAAGAATAACTATGCAATATTACATGCATCCATTATATGAACATGTCAGTTTACAAAAGTCATAAACATGCAAAAGTACATACAAACATGAGATGGACCAAGTGGTGTGGTCAGAGGAATTTACGTGCATCTCAAACAAACACACTAGCCTATCTAGAACGGGATAACTTTGGGTAAAAAGTGAAATTTAAGTGGATCAAAACTTATAGCCTTTAGTCTACTCAGATCCTCGAACGGTCGGGATGAGGTTTAAAATTTAAGTCCCAAACCTAGTCGAGCATAAGGTACGATTTCATAATTTATGTGTATTGGAATTCGTATTGGTACGACCCAAAATTTACGTAAATCGAATGCGTGCCAACAGACAATATCTGAATATTTACAAACAAAGGATGATCGTCATAATACTAGAGTAACTTGGGTGTCCTAACCGTTTCCCGAGCATCATTCAAGGCTAAACTTATGTCATCCTATCTTGCTTGATTTCTAGGTGAGAAATTAGTTATGTTATTTGTTTTTACTTGCATTGAACACTTACATTTTATATGAATTCAAAAACACCCAAGCCCGAACACCAAAACCAATTGAACCAAAATTTCAAAAAATCACCACGGGTATCGATATAGTGCCAACAACATTTGATACTGACCCCTTGGGTATCGTTACTTACCTGAGTATCGATACCAAAATTTACTTCGATGTTTTGAAAGGAGTATCGATATCAAATTTGGCTTTGATGTTTCAAAAAATGTCTTAGTATATATACTTACCCTTTGAGTATCGATACCAGACCTCGAGTATCGATACCCCTACATAGAGTATCGATACTTCCCTTACAAAATAGCCTTATTTTGGCCTTTCACGAAGAATAATATCGGTACTGTTCTTATTGTATCGATACCGATGGACTGAGTGCTCTAGTTTAAGCTCGAACTCATACCCCGAAACTCATCATACACTCCCCTAAGACTAGTAAAGCTTATTAGAGTCTTATTTGAGGGCTTAGAGGTCAAAAGTTGTCATCTTTCATGCTTACAAATATCAAATATGAATTATGCCATGGATTTACTCTAGTATGCTTTCATGAGCTTAACATACCAAATATGCACATAAAATGATCTACATATGGTATGGTCAAGTTAGAAACGTGTTACCTTGAGTCCAAACTATTGAAAAACGTTCTTGAATCACCCTAAGAGTGAGATTTTCCTTTCCCCTTGCCTTAGAGCTCTCATCATTCTCTTGCACTAATCAAAACCATGAAGAATGAGTTATTGACTCAATTTAGAACTTAGGAAGATGTTAAAATGATCCTATAACTCAAAAGTCTCCCAAAATTGAATAGGAAATTTGAGGTTCATAAACCACTAAAACCCACTCTTGGAAAAATTAAGCCCAAAACTTACAAATGGGGCTTGAATGAAAACTTGGAAGATGAAGGTTGTAAATCTTACCTTGAGATTTCAAATGTAAGCTTAAAACTCTTAAAGTTTCTAACTTTGGCTTGGCTCTTGAAGAAGAAGGAATATGGAGAGTAGAGAATTAGAAGACAATCTTTGTGGTGAAAAAGAGATATCATAAACAGACATGAGATCATCCCATATTAATGAGATTTTAGCACTTGGTCCAAAAATTGGGATAATTGCTCACCTAGTACCTCCACATTTGGGTCAAGATTAAAGAACACTTTTTAAAGCTTGTTGGGCTCATCTCAAGCCCAAATAAAATCTATTTGGGTCCAAACCTTCATAAACTAAGGGAAATTTATTCTAAAGCCCAATCGAATAAACCTGAAACTCTTAACCCGTATTTTAGGGAGTTATAACTCTCTCATCCTAAGAAGAAATTTCATCCTTGAAATTTACCTGAATAGAAGATGTATGATACTAAATTTGCATATCTTCATCGAATTCCCATGTCGTTTCCTCTATGCCATGGTTCATCCCTAAAACCTCTATGGAGCCATATGAATATTTTTTTGAAAACTATTGTTGTAGGCAAACTCTACCAAAGGCAAGTGATATTCTCAACTGCCCTCAAGATCCAAAACGGTGCACTTGAGCATATCCTCTAAGATCTGAATAACTTGCTCAAACTGTCTATCCATTTGAGGGTGAAAGGTGATGTTATAATGCAATTTAGTACATGATAACTCCGTAAAAAGGCTATATTTAAGGCCTTTTCACTTAAGTTATTGGTTTTCTTAGAACTCGTATAGGTTCATTTAGGTACATTAAGGAGCATTTAATTGTATTTGGCGGTTTGGCTTTGTCGTGACATTTCTTATTTGTAAATGGTGCTATATTACGGGAAATGTTGTACTCTTACTGGTGATGTTCATGTCGATAAAGCAGAGGGAGAATATGGAGGATTGCTGCAACATTCCCAGATGGCGAGCAAGGAGAATTACCGAGACAAAATGGGACAACCACTGTATGTAGAAAAAGATAAAAACGAAGAAGATATTTTTATGGGAGCTACCAACTGTACACACTCATGTGTTTTCTGCCACCAATCGCCTAGGAGGGGACCATATCCTCATTTGTCACCACCTTCATGTGAAATGAATGTACTTTAGGGTACTAAGGTAATTTTTGCACTAAATCCTAAGAAATTCTCTTAATATAAGTAGAAAAGGTGGCACAAAGCTAGATGAGGATTCTTTAGAAAAAGAAAGAGTGAGCTAAGCAAGATGGCTAGAAAGCTTCCAACTTTCTTTCCCTTTTAATCTTTTCAAGGGTCTCCCCTATAGTCAAGCTCAAGGGAGTGGCATGCTAGGCGTCCGAGAGGAACTAGCTCGTTAAGGTGACATTCATGGTATCCGAGGAGCAATCGAGAATGCGAGTTTGGAGTGTCTTTCACCCTTATGCTTTATTTTCCTCTTGATTTGTTGGGTTGTATGGTTTGGAATATTCTTTGTGGGTGTTTTGAACCCCACCATGAACTAAGCTTTATATGGTGTGGGTTTTTTTATGGATGATTGAGTACTTGTTTTAATGAATGTTTGATGTTTTTATGTTCATCTATTTGTTTTATTCATTGTGTTAAATTACTTGAGATTGTAGGAGGCATGAAATTGTCCATTTCTTACGTACAATGCTTAGTGTTCAAGAGAAAATAAGGGAGGATCTATGTGAGCAATGTGTTCTAGCTAACAACTAGAGCCTAGTCCAACTTATTGTTTGAGAGAAACTGAGGTAGGATTTCAACGACTAAAATGAGTGGTGCTTATTCGATAGGTTAGATGTTTTTGTTCATGTCGAGAGGTATTGCTGTGGCATTTTAGCCTGTAAAGTTCCCTTGACTCGAGAGAGCATAGAGACACTCTTAGTAAACTTTGTCGACCAAATAGACCATAGAAACTCAAATGATTATGAGAGCCAAGGCTTAGGATTCTTTAGAAACCCCACAATTCATTCATGTAGTAGTTTGTCATGTGAGGATTATCAAGTCTGCTCATTTATTTTCGAATTCGTAATTCATTTTGCTTTTACATTTTCAGTTACTTACATTTTAAACATTTTCACTTGTCACGACATTTCCATATGTCATATTACTATCACATCTCACATTGCCATCACATTTTCATAGTACCATCCACACCCATTTTATTTGTTTTACCACGACATTCTCATTTCTGCAAACCACCACACTAACTATACTCAGGTAGTTTAATTTTGGTGCTTTAGCTTAACTTGAAAATTCCTCTAATCATTGTGGAACGATACCCATTCACTCTTTATTACTTGTACGATTGTGTATACTTGCACATATTTTGCGTCCAATTTATAGTACTCACAACACATAACAAGTTTTTGGCACCGTTGCCGGGGATTGGCAACTAGAAGAGTAACAATTTTGTTTCAACATTTTGATTATACTTTCGTGTGTTTTTAGTATAGTTTTACTTGTTATTTTCTTTTTCAGGCTTTGCCATTGCATGTCCAGAAGGTCCGTTGAGAAATCTCTTTATCCTCTAGCACCTGAGATTGAACTGCTTTTCAGACAAAAGGAGACGTACTCAATGTGCTAATAGAGCCATGAACAAAGATCTAAACCAAGGTGTTCAGCAAGTGCAAGATCCAACAGATCCAAATGCTGTGGTAAATCAGAATGCTAGACTTGTACCTCGACCTTATGCTATCAGAGATCACTTTACTCCTATTTTAAATGAACTCAATCCAAGTATTGTAGCACTCGAGATTTAGGCAACCCACTTTGAACTTAAACCAATCATGTTTAATATGTTGAATTCGATAGGGTAATTTGGTGGCATGCCTCATGAAGATGCCAAACAACACATTCGTGCTTTCCTTGGGGTTTGTGACTCATTTCGATAACAAGGAATGCATGAAGGTATGTTGAAGATTAAATTATTTCCCTATTATTTGTGCGGCTGAGCAAGACCTTGGTTGAGTGGAGTTCTATCCGGTTTGATGGAGTCATAGGCTAATCTATGTAAAAGCTTTTTGATGCGGTGTAATTCGTCGAACATGAACATTCAACTTAGAAATTACATAACATCATTTCGAAAGTTGATGATGAGTCTATGTATGAGTGTGGGGACCACCATAAAGGATTTCTTCGCAAGTACACTAATCATGGATTTCAAGATTGGACTCAAGTTGTGATGTTCTGCAATGGAGTCAACGCACCCACCAGGATGATGCTAGATGCCTCAGCAAATGTCACTTTGCTAGATAAATTACCTGAAGAGACATTTGACATCCTTGATAGGATTGACAACAATGACTATCAGTTTCCTTCTTCAAGGCTAGGAACAGAGATGAGAGCAGCATGGACATGAGAGCTAGATGTTAAGGATTCAGTCTCCGCCCAACTCTCCACTATCACAAATATATTAAAGAATTTGCAACGTTCCAATGAAGTGAAAGAAGTGAAAGTGGTTAGTTCAACATGTCTGTTATGCGATGGAAATCACCACAAGAGTGAATGCCTAGGAAATCAAGAATACATCAACTACGTGAGGAATTACAATCGAAGTAGCAACAACAACAGCCCCTACTCCAACACGTACAACCCAAGATGGCGTCAATTTCCTAATTTCTCGTGGGGAAATCAAGGAGTCAGTAATGCTATTCATCCAGTTCGAAAGTAGATTGTAAACGAGCCCCAAGGTTTTCAAACAAATATGTCTTCACATGATTCTAACAAAGGGGCAACGACTTCATCAAATACGACTTCGTTGGAGGCTACCATGCAAGAATTTATAGCAAGCACAAGGATAATGCTACAAGAGCATTCTTCAGCTATCAAAAATCAAAGAACCTTGATGCAAAGTCATAACTCATCTCTACAAGTTTTGGAGGGATATGTTGGCCAGATTGTCACAGCATTACAAGAATGCCAACCATGTCTTCTACCAAGTGACACTAAGGTCACTAAACCGCATGGCAAGGAGAAATATAGTGTACTTACACTACGGAATGGCACCCAAATTAACCAACGAGACAATTTTGGGGGAAAGAAGACTAATGGTTCCACCCCAATGAATGTGCGAATAGAACAAAAAATGTAAGAAGAAATATTTGAAGAGAAGGAAAATGATGAGGGTTTAACAAGTGAACTTACTGATGGGGAAAACAAAAATGCCACAAAAAAAGTAGTTCTTACACCATCAATAGAAGAAATTAGACCCCCACCACTTTCCCCAAAGGCTGAAGAAATACAATGATGATGTGCAATTTAAGAAGTTTGTTGTCATTCTGGATCAACTCTATATCAATGTCCCACTTTTAGAGGTCGTTGATCAGATGCCTATTTACGCCAAATTCCTAAAAGAGATTGTTACCAAGAAGAAAAAAGTCAAGAAGTTTGAGACAATTGTCACAATAAAAGAATTATGCTCTAGCTTGAGCAAGCTGCCGCCAAAGCAAAAAAACTTGGACAGTTTCATTATTCCATGTTCTATAGGAGACAATTATGTTGGGAAGGCACTGTATGACATTGGATCAAGTGTGAATCTAATGCCCAATTCAATATTTTTAAAGCTTGGGATGGGAAATACAAGACCCATCTCATTTATTTTACAACTCATCGACTGATTCCATTTCGTCCTGAGAGGAGGATCGAAGATGTCATAGTGAAGGTGGATAAATTTGTGTTCTCAGCCGACTTCCTTATAATTGATGTGAGGTTGATGCTAATGCACCCATAATTTTGGGGAGGCCATTCCTATCCACGGGTCGTATCCTTATCGATTGTGAGAAGGGTGACCTCACTATATGAGCATCCGATCAGAGTGTAACCGTGAATGTCTTTCGCTTCCTCAAGTATATGGATGATTTTGAAGAATGCCAGAGCATTCTGAAAACGAACTCAATGATAGAAGGTGCAACATAATAACTTTTCCACAACAATTTCATACAGCTGGGAGAGTATGAAAATTTCTTGGAAGAGGACAACAAAGAGGAAGTTGACAAGTTCCCATTGGAGGTACAACAGTCTAGCTTAATCTTAGCTAGATCAGGTATGAGTTTTAAACCCCTTGATTTCGATGAGTTTATTCTTCCTAAACCCTTGTTACATCATGTACCCAATTTGGAGTTGAATACTTTTCCACAACATCTCAAATATGCTTACTTGGGAGAGAATGACACTTTGCCTATGATTATCTCCTCTAGCCTTAATCCCGGCCAAGAACGAAGTTTGCTAAGTGTTTTGTCACAGCATACGAAGACGTTAGGTTGGACTATTGTATATTTGAAAGGGATAAGCCCGACCATTTGCATACATAAAATTCTACTGGAATAATGTCATGGCAATTCCATAGAGCCACAGAGAAGGCTTAACCCTATCATGAAGAAGGTGATCATGAAAGAGATTATGAAGTGGCTTGATGTAGGGTTTTTTTACCCAATATCCAATAGTTCGTGGGTGAGTCCGGTGCAATGCATTCTCAAGAAAGAGACATGACTTTGGTGAGAAATGAAGACAATGAGCTCTTACCCATGTGCACCTCACTGGATAAAGGATTTGTATGGATTATCGTAAGCTCAACAAGCTACCAATAATGATCATTTTCCTCTACCTTTCATCGATCAGATGCTTGATCGATTGGCAGACAAAACATACTATTACTTTCTAGATGGATATTCGGGGTATAACCAAATTGTCATTGCACTAGAGAACCAAGAAAAGACAACATTCATATGTCCTTATGAAACTTATGTTTTTCGTAAGATGCCCTTTGGTATATGCAATACATCGACAACTTTTCAATGTTGTATGTAAGTTATTTTCTCTAACATGGTTGAGGATTTCTTGGAAATATTTATGGATGATTTCTTCATTTCTGGAGATAGCTTTGAAAAATGCATTGGCAATATTGCGAAGGTTCTGAAGCTTTGTGAGGAGGTTGACCTTGTGTTGAATTGGGAAAAGTACCATTTCATGGTGACTGAAGGTATCGTGTTGGGCAACAAAATCTCACACAAGGGTATTGAGGTGGATAAAGCCAAGATTGAGGTGATTAAAAAGTTACCTTCACCGACTACAATTAAGGGCATAAGGAGTTTTCTTGGATATGTGGGTTTCTATAGGAGGTTCATAAAAGACTTCTCCAAAATCTCCAAGCCTTTGTGCACCTTGCTATAGAAAAATTAGTCTTTTGTATTCGACAAATTTTGCCATGGCGCATTCATAGAGTTGAAGCAAAGCTTTACCTCAGCTCTCATTGTTGTTTCTCCCAACTGGGCGTTGCCATTCAAGTTGATGTACGATGCAAGCGATTATGCCGTAAGAACAGTGTTCGAACAATGCCGAGGTAAAATTTTCCATGTTATCTATTATGCTAGCCGCACATTGAATGATGCGCAACTTAGCTATACTACCACTGAGAAATAATTACTTGTCGTGGTATTTGCATTTGATAAGTTTATGGCCTACTTGATAGACACTAAAGTTATAGTTCGCACTGATCACTCAACTATCAAATATTTAGTGAACAAAATGTATCATGATCTTGAATTCTCGACATATATCCTCTTTCCAATATCTATATAGACCTTTGGCGACTTCCCAAGGCATCATGGCGGTAGAGGTGGCCGTGGACCTTTCCATGGTGGTTGAGGACGTGGTTCTTATTATAGAGGAGGCTGCGACTATGGCGGGAGAGGTAGGGGTATTGCATGGAAAATCGTGCCAACTGGTTAGCATTTGAAATCTGAGTACAATTAGTATATCAAACTGTTACCAGAGATTGTATGAATGTGTCGACCAAATCGAAGATTTGCCTTTGATTGTACTCCTATAATGGTTGTTTGTTTTGGGAATCAGAATACTGAACTAAAGAAAAAGAAAAAAGAAAATCAATCCCAGAAGACAACATAATAGATTTCCATTGCACTGCTACGTTATAAGGTTTTGAATGGTTGGTTAATGTGAGGGTCATTTGACATGTTAAACCTGTTGACAGCAATCTAAGACTATTTTGTATCATGTGAATCTCAGTTCTGATTTCATGTTATTGTAAAAGACTTTTTTAAGAATATTTGATGAAAGGGTTATTTTGGGACAAACTTGCCTAGGGTTGTCTAGTTGATTATATTTAGGGTAACTACACATTTAGTGCCTAAACTATTACTTTGGTTCTGTCTTAGTACCGATTTTTTTTAAATGATACCTAATGTTTAATTTAGGTTTTAATTTGGTATCTTACTGTTAAAAAAATTAATAGAAGTGTTGTGACATTATCTTATGATGAAACGACAATATCACCGTTAAGTTTTTAACGGTAGTACCAAATTGAAACTCAAATTAAACATTAAGTATGATTTTGGAAAAAAAAAGATAAAATTTAGATGCCAAAATGGAACAGAACTAATAATTTAGATATTAAACATGTAATTACCCTTATATTTATTATTGCCATTAGGTTGTCAGCATTCAAAAGCAATGTCTAGCCATCAAGCATAATATTTTATATTCATTTTATTGTTTTTACCAAATCTCATAAATTTCATGTTCTTAATATTCTGTTTAATAACTAAGCAAAACTTACATTCATCATTAGAGCTTGAGTTTTGCTTTAATTGCAAAGAAAACACTTTTCCTTTGCTTCTGTCACAACCGTCTTTCGGGTGGGCCCGAAATTGAACTTCGAGTTGAATAAAAATATTAGAGCCGCCACCGATCATTTATTTTTTTCAAAATTCGATTGATCGGACATCATCTTACTTGATTTGCGTTTTACCAAAAATATGTCGGATTCGAGAGTCAGTTACAATCAAGGAATGATTAACACCCTTGAACTGTCCTTTCGATACCATTCAATTTTTCGGTTGTCTTAATTGCGAAAATTTAAATTTAAAAAAAATTCAATTCAAACCGATTAAATTTTATCGATTGAAATTGTTCCTAAAAAAGTCAACAAGATTAGATTAAATAAATCAAAGAGAGAGAAAAAATATTAAGAGAAATAAAATAAAAAAAAATAAAAAAGTTAAATCTTAAAAATAATAAAATAGACGAGTGTAAAGAAATATATATATATAAACAATGTAAAAAAGAAATAATAAAGAAAATGAAATAAATCAAAATTTATGGATCAAATTAATGTTAAAAATGAACTACAAGAGAAAAAATAAAATTAAGGGGTTAATTTGCAAAATATAAAAAATATAAACAAGAAATAAATTGAAATAATTGAAAATTCGAAGACACAATTGAAACAGGTGACCAAAATAAATTACACTTCAAAAGTCCAGAGACTGCAGAAATAATTTAATTATTTGCACAAAGATCCCTCGACTATAAATAGCTAAAAAACCAAAAATATCATTTCTTACCCATTCCTTAAAAAAATCCCGAACCTTGAAAAAAAAACCTCTCAACTCTCCCCATCTGGCCAAAGGCCAGCCACCGCTCTGGCGACACCCCGCTCTGGCGACACCCCCACCGTGCCAGCCACCGTTTTTTTTTCAAAAAGAATATATTATATGTTTTTCAAACTGTTGTCTAAACAAACCCCGGACGAAAATGGGTCTCTAAAGCCTCAATACTAAATAAAATGAAAAGAAAAATCATATTGTCTGGGAAATTCTGAGAATCACGTTCAAGGTATTCTTGCGTGGCAAGTTAGTATTAAACTTCCCCGCACGAATTCGGCAAAACTTGCAACAAAACCACCCATTTGGTACCTCAAGGGAGGAAAAACAACAAACCCAAGGCTACTACAACATATGCGATCGGATTAACTCTTCCCGGAGAGGCGGACGGATCGCACTCTTCACTGAGCCAGTTTCAAAAGAAAAATAACACAGGAAATCACAGCCTATGACCTTATTCCAGGAAGAACAAAAAGATGATAAGAAAAGAGAACTTGTGACAAAAAAAAATCTCTCCTTATTGTTCCGTTGCGAATACGAGCAAAATTGTTGAGAATCCTCTGCGTTACATTTACGAGCCGTCTTAGACTAGGACCACAGGTGTTCTCTTCTATATTCTCTCACAATCACAGGCACACTTGTAGGCGGAATCTAAAACAAGAACAGCAGCTAATTAATTTAGAAGTACTTGCAAAAAAATAAATAAATAAATAAAGGGATTTATCTGCAAAAGCGTTTTTATGATCGCGCTGCATTTGCTATGTTTGCACACATAATGAACATTACAACAATCAATTGCGGCAACGAAGACTGGGAAAGAAAAATCACCAACTTAAAGGATATTCCATGCTTCTAAATAGTGATACCCCTACTAAGTTTTTCTTATCTAAGTCTTAATCCAATCATGTTGCTTTTCAAACTAAAAGAAGCATTATAATAAAATCATAACTTACCATGCCATAATCTGTGATTATCATGGAGACATAATCTGAAGGTGTTGCATCGTAACTGTCAATGAAAAAGTTCATATTGTCATCTCTTAGAAGATGCACTAGTTCTACATTCATCAAACTATAACACTTGCACTAAATTCAAAAGCTGCAGATTTTCTCGATTGACCAAACCATCTAAGTCGCTGATATCATCTCTGCCATGAACCTTTGAAATGGCATCCGGGTTGCCTGCAACAAATGGAACAAATACTTAAGCCACATCAATTTAGGTGATCAAAATGAGGAATCAAGTGTAGACCGAGCAAAAGCCGAATCCAAAATATATTTTGGGAAATGCCTACCAAGTTCATTAAAACAGATTGAATCAAGCTGCACCCTTTCATGAAATTTATATGCTTCACAACACACTAATACTGGTACACGGAATGCATGAGCAACCATAGCAACACAAGCAGTCCCAACTCTTGAGTAAACTGTTCCATTAGACAAGACCGATGAAGCACCAAGAAAGGTGCGAGTAACCTCTTGCATGATACAAGAAACAGCATTTACATGAGTGTATGTACAGCTAAGGCCCTTCCTCACCAACCTACGTAGTAAGAGTTGTCCTTCAAGCTTTGGACGAGAGTCGACCACTACTACACGGAATTGTTTGCCAAGTTCATGGGCATGCAATAAAATCATCTCAACTGAAGAGGATGCACCATATGTGAGAAGAACGTCACCATCTCGAATCTTTGTAACATCATGTTTGACTATCACCTTCTCTGTAATGATGATCTTTTCATTTATGAAACGATCAATATCTGAAATAAGTGTATCTTTTGCTTCTGGTTCAGACACAGCCAGTGGTAACTTTGCAATTCGATTCTTTAGAAACTTGATTGCATTGCCCATACTAACCGAGAGTGGTCTGCATTCAATCAAGAAAGAAGCATAACTACTTATCCTTGCAGTTAAGTCTCTGATTAGAGTTTTTTTCTGGTGGAGTTGAGTAATCCTTGATAGCCTCTTTGAATGCTTGAAACACCACAATACAACGTGCATTCCCACCCCATATATCACCAGACAAATACTGCAATCCAACCTGACAAAGCAACAAAAATTCATTGGTACTGCTATCTCTTTGATACAATGCTCAACTATATCTGATCTACTAAACAAAACCACAAGAGATGCCGAAATAAAAAACCGGTAAAGCATGATTTTCCAAGAACATATTACTGGAAGGTAAGATACAATCTATAATTAAGTCATGTTGGGAGGAATACCTTGTAGACAGCAGGGTGAATTGGATCAAGTTCAAAAAACTTGGCCTCTAAATCCGGGAGCTGAGTTCCATGTTCGTACTGAGGCAAATGCCTGAACAATTCCACCCTATTCCTAACTTCAGTTTGTTTCACAACAGCACGCTTTTTCGCTTTCTCAACTCGGCTTGTATCATCATATTGCATTCGTGGATGAGGGGCATCTTTCTTCCTATCTTTCTCAGGTGCACGTTCACCTATCTTCTTCTCAGAAGCTGCAACTTGAGAACCATCATTCTTTTGTGAAGACATTTTTGCGGCTTTACTTGGTTTTGTATTTGCTGAGGTCACGACCTTAGATGTAGCAGTTGATGCCTTAGTCCTTTCAGCTAATAATACATTGTGATAAACAGAAACAACGTTATTAGGGATTTTTTAAAAGGTAAAATACACAAGATAAAACAAATATCTATAGCTCAACCATCAACTCATGTAGGTTTGGAATCCTGTTTTGGGAATACAGGAGTATTAGATTTACACGGAAAAAGCCATGCAATGGAAATGCAAGCATGGCTCACAAGAAAGAAGTGATTTAAACAAAGCTAATCACTGTTGCTTTGACTCCCCGTTTTTCTTGAAGCACCCTTTCCAACACTTGTGTCTGAAAATTTTTCAAACATGGGTACTAACCTACTAGGACAGGGTCCTCCAAAGGCCCTCCAAATATAAGAAAAAACTTGAAAAAAAATGAATATACATGTTTGAGGAACAAACCCACATTCAACATTTACAGTGAAGAGCAAGGAACATAAGCATAAAAAGGAATATTCCATAGCAATATGTACCTTTTGCAACGGCCTTGGCAGCTCGTTGAGCCTCCTGCAGGGCACGTCTTTCAGCTTTAGAAGTTTTCTCTTTCAATGTCTTTGAACTAACAGGTCGATCATTCTGTATTTCAACTGATGCTCCACCAGCCTTTTCTGCGGTCAAATTTTCCCTTTCAGTTGAAATCACTTCAATTTCACAATTCTTAGAATGACAAAAGCAAGACTCTGTTACATGAAACAATACAGGGAAGATTCAGGGTGGGGCTGTAGAAACAGCTGCTCCCACTAGAATTTTGAAAATTTAAGACACTATCTTAGAAAGAAGCTATTTTCCCCTAAAATATGCAACCGAGCAAAACTCGGCACTGTAAGAACAAAATCCATGCATTGCAATGCATATGAATTGGTTGAGACTCAATATGATCATATACTTTAAAAGTATAAAACCATAAATTGTAAATATACAAATATTGATAGCAATTTCAACTTCATTACGAAATAAACATCCAACAACTCCATGAATCTGAGAAAAATAATGAAATGTAATATCTGTAAGTGAATTTTAAATCCAAACCCATTTCCCAAATTAATCCAATGGAGTTTATCAAACAAATTACACTATTTTCTAAACCCAAACCCATTTCCCAAATTAATCCAACGGAGTATAACAATCATTTCTTTTTTTTTTCTCCACAAAAGGGAAAAAAACATAACAAGAATAACGGTTTACCACTCACCGGAAATTCCCGGAGGCAAATTAACCACCGATACAGTAGTAAGCTCACTCGCGGGCACACTACTCGCCTTGACGCCCGGATAGGAGGATGGCGATTTCACGGTAACAACCTTACGACCAGGCGAGAACGACGAGGGCACGCCGTCGTTTTTATTTGGAATCGTTACCGTTCTGGAGGAATACAAGACCGCCGTCTTGGGGGAGGTCACCTGTAGAGCCGTACGAGGTACGGTGTCTGAATGGTGATGTGGCGGAGGGATCATAATGGGGGAGAATGAATCGCCGGAAGTAGAGTGATCGTTAACCTGAGTGGAAGACGGAGATTGAGGTTGGATCGGATCTTGATGACGTGGATGATCCGAAGAGGAACGCACGGGTGGCGCCGCCGAGGTAAAGAACCCAACTTGACGGACCTTCGGATCGCTGACTGTTAGAGCGGTACGGCTAGGGTCCATTCGTCGGAAAATTTTTCAGATTTTATGGTTTTAATGGAAGTGTAAAATGTAATACATTTTTGTTTTATTTAATAAACATTTGTTTATTTTTCCTCTCATTTTGTCCATTTGCTTTGCTCTTATCTCTCCACCTTATTTTTCCCTTTTTTTTATGATCTCTCACTTTCGGATTAAATGCCAAATTGGTCCCTCTACTTCTACTATAAAACCAAGTGAACCCTTACTTTCAATCATGATCAAATGAATATTTATAATCAAATAAATTTTTATTTGAAAACTATGGATCAAATAAGTTTCTATTTTTAAAAAATTAGATTAACTGGTAAAATTTATTTAAATGAGATTTTATTAATTAATTTTTTAAAAATAAGATTAGATGTGCTCGAAGATTTATTGAATAACCAATTAGTTTTTGTTTGTAATGAAATTGAATGAATGCATATCTCATACTTTGATAATTAAAAGAATGAAATATTAAAGGTTGAAATAACTAAAAAATGAAATAATTAAAATTAGGATAAACTACGTCAAATATCATCAAACTTTAAGCGCTGACTCGTTTATACGATCAAACTTTCAATTTCATCAATTTTAGCTCTAATGTTTACTTTTAAGTGTGATTACATCATTCTTGCCGTTAATGACTTAACGGGACGATGACATAACAGTTGTATACAGTGACGTTGCTGACGTGATTGTCTCACCAAAATGACATTATTTTGACGCGACTATTTAAACGCGACATCATTTTGTTAGATTCACTTGATGAAAAAAATGCTTTACATGTGATTTAAACAAGAGTTTTTCATGAGATATTATTGAAGACCCAACAGCAAACTAACTTAATAAATTATTATTTTCTTAACAAAACTAATATATATAAATATATATATATATATATATATGTTAAATAGTAGTTTGGATTAATATCATTTATTAATATTATTTTATAAATTATTTTTAAACAATAAATATTATTTATAATATAAGCATATAAAAATTAATATTTTTTTATAAATATGAAAAGAAGAAGAAGAAGAAGCAATCCCAACAAATTTAGAAACCAGACTATCCAATATACATTTTTACTTTTCTCCAAAAGTCGCTTCTTCTCTTTTGACTCTTCTGCATGGTGCTCAACCGCAACTTTATCAGTCGGTACAGCAGCAGACGTTGTTGTTGGCTGTAGTGGCGGTGGAACATCTTCATCTTTCTTATGCTGTCTTGGGAGTTTCTCTTCGATCTTATTGATGAAACCCTTCTTCTCCGGTGTCTCTGGGTGCTCTTCGAACTTTTCCACCGGGATTGTTTTTCCATCTTTCTTTTCTCCACCGATTTTCTCCTTAATCTTCTCCTTCAATCCTTTCTCGTCCTTCTTCTTCTTCTTCTTCTTCTCTCCGCCTTCACCTTATTCCTCGTCGCTAGACTGCAAATTCACACAACACATCGCGTGTTATAGTATTTGCAAATATCGGAAACTTTTTGAACATGAACATAAACATAAAAGAATTTGAAAAATACATACAGAGCTGGAACTGCTACTGGATCGGTGAAGCTTCTTGAGGAGACTGGACTTCTTCTCCTCACCTTCTTTATGTTCCTCCGTCGCCAGTGATTCTTCAATCTTAACTTTCTCGAACTCAGTGGCCAAGGCTTCTTCTTGAGGTTTGGGCTTCTTGACTAATATTTTTTTATAAATATGTTTTCAGTGTGAGGATAACTAGAGAAATAATATGATTATAAAAATAATATTAAATAAAGGGGTAAACTATATTAAATGGTCATCAAACTTTTAGGGTATTTGTATTTTAGTCACCCAACTTTTAATACTTACAAATCAACCACTGAACCTTTAGTTCGTTTTCAATAAGATTCCTGACGTTACCTACAGTTAGTTTTATCTGATGTGCCACGTTACCTTCTGTTAACCTTTCTTCTTATTCTTCTTCTTCCTCCACATGTTGCTTGGTGACAAGAAATTTGTCTTGATAACACAGAGAGAATATGAAGAGGAGCTTCATAAAGCCATGAATGCTAAGGTAGAAATTTCCATGCTGTAGAAATGTGCAGAAGATCTGGACGAGAAGATCGTATCCCTTTCGTTCAAGTGTAAAAAACTCACTGCATCAAGATTTAATGCTCAAATCTGAGTTGTTTTCCGAGCTATATAATTGAAAATAATAGTAAACGAACTAAAAATTTAATGATTGTATTACAAGTTTTAAAAGTTGGGTGACCAAAATGGAAGAGTCCTAAAAGTTTGATGACCATTTATGTGGTTTACCCTTAGATAAATGATATTTATAATACCCAAAAATCGGGTTAGTAGTTTCAGGTATAACTTTGGGCATAGAGTGCTTAAATATGATTAATTTAATCATTTGGGCCAAAGAGAAAGAGAATTGGGCTTGAGGGAAAGCCCATAAGGTGTTAAAAATGGTATTTTTTGAATTAGATCCAAAGTAAGGAGGACCAAGGGAGAAATTTACCCATACTTTGAAACAAAAGTTGATCCCTTTAATTATGCATATGTCTCACCTTGGGAAGGGGCTTCCCATTATCTTCTTCTCCTTCATCTTTTCTTCATTCTCTTCTTCCTCTCCAAATCTCCTAAAGGTGAAAGCTTTATTGTTCTACAAAGCTAGTTCGGATTTGTGAATGTAAGAAAGTTAATCTCCTCCCCTAGAGCTTCAAATCTAGCACAAAATCTTAAGGTTTGGCCATGGTGACCGAGATGGAGGTTTTAGAGAGGTTTTAATTTTAGGGCTTGTGAGTGTTCTTAGGTTGTACATAAGTGTTTAGAATCATGTTTCTACTCACTTAGAGTCTTAAAACAAGATTATAATCCCCTTATTTGCTTGTGGTTAGTGAAAGAGTTGGGAGAGAGCTCAAAGGTCAGGATAAAGAAAAGTTGGTGCTTGGGTGATCTTAGGGGTCTTTTCCTCTAGTTGGTATTAAGGTAACACATAACTAACTCCCCTCTACCGCATGTAGGTCATTAAACTATGTTTACTTGCTTGTTGTGTTCATGGGTGCAAATATGGGTCTTTGTGGGTTTTGATGAAAACATACATTTTGATGTTTTTACAATGTTAAAATAACCTATAATGATGTGATAACCTCCCATAAAACTTAACAAACGTTTAGTATCCTTAGAAAGGCTTGTGAGGGGGTTTTAGAAACCATTTTCATGCCTAAATAAGGCAATTATGGTAGGGGTATCGATACTCGAAGAAAATATCGATATTGTCTTTCATATATGTTTGAGAAAAGAGGATTATAGACTAGCAATATTTAGGGTGGGTATCGATACTCGCAAAGGCAATATTGTACTGAGGGCACTTTGCAGATTCCAATAGCCATTTTTGGTATTGGTACTCATGTGAGTATCGATACTACTCTCAACGGAAGTATTGTACTAGGAATTATTTTGAAACATCGAAGTAGTTTTCGGTATCGATACTCGGGTAGTATCGATACCCCCAAGGGAGAGTATCAATACTCTCACATGAGTATTGATACTGAGGAATTTTCCAAAACATCGAAGCAAATTTTGGTATCGATACTTGGGGCAGTATCAATACTATGAGGCCAGTACCGATACTGTCATACCCAGTATCGGCACCCTCGCTCTGGTTTGAGTAGAAAACTCTATTAATTTTATGGGTTTGGAAAGGGGGTTATAAGGGCATAGAGACTTCTCTAACAAGACTACAAGTGAGAACATCATTCGAAAATTATTAAAAATAAGAACAATTATTAATGTGGCATAAGACTAGCTTTTGTTTTTCGCTTGAGAAACAACAAGGACACCCAAGTTACTTGAGCGTATGCATATGAGATTTGAGATAGAGAATAAAAATATCTGAATTTTCTCTCCCAGTACTAAGCCACTTTAGTATCAGTGCGTATGCACTTCTGTATCAGTGCTAAGGCACTTTAGTATTAGTGCTAAGGCACTTCCGTGATATAATAGTAAGACCACAAGATGCTTTTGTATGGTGTGTTGATGCACGATAGTTTACCATGATTTAAGCTTGATGCATTTCATTGCAACGTGATTTGACTTGCTAAGCATTCGTAGCTAATGAATGCATGTAGTATAGTGGAGTTGTTTATGTGGCATTGAGCTTGTAGCTCAACTTTTGAAATTGTTTTCGTTCGCAAGTTAGTAGGTGTTAGATTTGGGAGCTATCGCCAGATAGTTGGATTCCAGATATCAATAGTTGCAAAGTATGTATTGATTTCTTTAGTGGGTATGTATTTCATAGACCCTCGTATTAATAGAGTCATAACTCTGAACATTTATTGTATTTGAGATTATTTTGGGAGCCCACCGGTTTTGTAAACTTAACTATTTTGTTCTTACTTTATTTCATTTTATTTTTATGAGATGATTTATGTTAAGAAATTTAAAAGTTTCCAAGAAAATTTTTGGATTAGCCCTCCGGTGGTCCATGTAATATCCATACCTAATCAGGCTTCGGTCGGATCGGATTTGGGTGTTACAATATTAATCCAAACTACTACTTAAAATATATATTAATTTTGTTAAGAAAATAACAAGTTATTAAGTTAGTTTGATGGATGGGTGTTTAGCATTAGATCATGATGAACTATGGGTTAAATCTCATGGAAAACAATTTTTTCATCAAGTGAATCTAACAAAACTACGTCATTTTGGACTTTTTGAGCACCAAAATAATCACGTCAAAATGATATCCTTTTAGTGAGACAGTCACGTCAGCAATGTCACAACATTCAACTGTCATGTCATCACCTCGTTAAGTCATTAACGGCGGAGTGATATAATTGTATTTAAAAGTAAATGTTAGTGCTAAAGTTGGTAAGATTAAAAGTTTTATGGTATAAACGAGCGAACGCTTAAAATTCAAAGGTATTTAATGTAGTTTACCCTAAAATTTATGTATACATATCAAAGACAAACACGACAAAGCGGGCAAAACAAACTCCCCCGCACCATTTATCTATACAAAGTCGATGGTATAAATGTTTGCATATCGTGAGAAGTCTACGATAATCTTCGTCTTCAAACTCTTCCAAACATATAACACATTACAAAAGTGATGAATTTAGAAATATTTTTGAGAATGAATATAATATATATATATATATATATATATATATATTAACAATATAACATTTTTTTTAATGAAATAGACATAAATAAAATTTTAGGATAGATATCATCAATAAAATGAAACTAATCGAAGAAAATTCATGCACATAAAGTTTCAAGGTAGGGACCTTAAATAAAATAAATGACTAAACGAAGAAAATTCGAATTTCATGGTAAATTCGTGTCCACCCAGCCCTCGATGGATCCGCACACGGTCGGTATAATTATAAAACGAGAATTAAAAATAAGATTTGAGGGTAAATCCAACGTGATATAGCAAATTCTCTCCTAATCAGCGTAAGAGCACAAAACAGACCAAACCCAGATTACAAATTCCGTGGTTCCTATTTTACTCACCGTAATTTTCAATTTGGTCTCTCAACTTTATAGATTGAGGTTTTTTTTGTCATTACATCTCACGCCATTTGACATGGCTTACAGAAATGGTTTTTTAATCGTTTAAAAGCCACGGATGTTGTAAATAAAGCCTACTCGTCGGATTTGCAGTCAACTTTGCCCACATCTTCGGCCCCTGAAAAGCATCGCCCAATGGATTTGGTGGCGGAGCTGCCCTAGATCATGAAGTCGAAGCAGACGCTGATGCCGATTAAGATAATGCAAGCTGAGGTGAGCCGCGCTGACCCTGCTGCAACCCTTGGACCAATCGGTTGGCGTCGGATAATGCAACATCAACCACGTCGGAGCAAGTTTTATAGCTTTCGTGAAGTGTTTGATCGCGGCGTTGAAATGACGGAGGAAAAGGCGGTGTCACCTTTGGCTTCGTTGGCCATGGCAGAAGAATTTGTTAGCTTCGACTTTTTCTTTGGGGAAGATGATTGTGATTTTTGAGGTTTAGTGTTATTTAGTAAAACATGGAAATTTATCCTAAATTTTAATCAATTATTTTATTTTATTTTTTACTTATCATACTTTAGCTTTTAACAATTAAAAAACTATTTCTCTAAATCACATCATAACCGCATGAGAAGTTTAATGACATAGTGATAAAAAAAAATTCAATCTATAAATTAAGTGATTAAATTGAAATTTTTTTAAAGTGCGGAGAGTAAAATAGGATTCATATGAAAGTTATGTTGTCAAATTTGTAATTTATCCTTATAATAAAATCAAGGCTCTACTGGCTTAAAAAATGGTATTTGTTGGTTAATTTACATTTTATAAACTTTTTTTGATTAATTTATACTTAAAACTTATTTAAGTTTAAAGGTAGTATCTAAACTTACTTTTAAATTATTATATGATTAAATTAAATTTTAAAGAAGAGATAGACTCGAATTCAATTATTTAAGTATATATATATATAATATATTTACTCATAACATAAAAGTATTATGAATGAAAACCGTGATACAATAATAAAACAATTTTAATCGATAAAAAAAATTCTAATTGACATCTGATTTTTAATTTAATTTCGGGACAATTTATTCCCCTTTCTCTTGAAAAATTTCCAAACTACTAATAAAATCCATACACCCATTAATGATGATGATGGGTATTGGTGATCGTTCGATAGAGTCGAATCAAAAAATTTCAAGTTATTTGAGTTAACAAATCACATTTTACAACTCAGAGTTGACTTGAAATTTTTTCAACTCAATTCAAATTTTCGAGTTTTTGTTTAAATTTAATTGTAAATATTTATAATATTATAATATTTTTTATTCCAATTTAAATGTCTTTCTATAACCATATATACAATACAAATATATTTCTTCATATTTTTTTCATATGTGATATACATATATTATACAAAATTAAAGGACTCAACTCAAACCTAAAAATCAATCCACTAATTACTAAAAAATTTGAGTTATTCGAGTTGTGTTTTACAACTCGACTTGAACTTGAATTTTTTTCGAGTCGAGTTTAAGAAACTGCAACTCGAAGTTAATTCGAGTCGAAAAAAATTGATTTCTCGAACCGAGTTTTGTTCACCCTAATGATTGGTTTAAACTGATAATTAATTGGAGCAAGAAAATTTAATCTATATATAAAAAGGGTCCTCCACTAGCTTACAAATCTAATTAAATTTCTATTTTTCAGGCTGCATTAATGAAATATAACATCGAAAACTCAAGTGTAAACCATCAAATTCGAGACCCAACACAAGCGAAGCTCAATTTGTGACTGGATAAACAGGTTTAACCAAACCTAATAAGACAACTCAAATAGAAATCAAGTTTTAAAAGTTGAACTCAAACAAACTCGAGTTTAAATAAAAGGAAAAGTTAACAATTTCATGGAAGTGGTTAAATTTAGACAAAAAAGATACCAGACCACCATCAGCATATATGCAAGAACCCGAAAAAATACCTCACACATTATGAACAAATCGAATCGAGCATGTAATCGATGCATTCGGAACTTTGAATAAACAAATTATCATCACCTTCTAAATTTGGCCCCTCGTTGCGAAATCTGGAGAGCGAGAACGAAAAAAACTATGTGGTTGGTGTTTCACCAACGGGTCCGGGTCGGGCATTTAACAGGGGCTGAAGAGCTTTGACAACGATGCTCATATTCGGCCTGAAATCAGCTTCGTATTGCACACACAACGCAGCAACAGCAGCCATCTGCATCCGGAACGACAAAATGCTTTAGGCACGGAAATGTGACGGTGGCTAACAGAGGAAATGTACAAATAGAAACAGACATTATCAGTAGCAACCAAGCATATTAATACCTTGGCAACAGCCTTGGGAGGATAATCTCCTCCTAGTCTTTGATCAACACACTGCCTAACCTTGTCTTCACTAAGTCTTGGTGTAGCCTAAACAAAATTCGAGCCTCGAATTAATCATCCGTGTCTGAAAAGTTCAACAACGAAACGAGGCTGGATATACAACGAGTTGCAGAAAAGTACCCATGTCACAAGACTTTGCTGCCCGCGGGGTAAAGTATGATCAACGGGTTTTCTCCCCGTCAAAAGCTCCAGCAGCACAACACCGAAGCTGTATACATCACTCTTGGCGTTTAATTGCCCAGTCATTGCATATCTGCCAATGAACAGTCGATTTTCAAGGCATTCAATCAGGCTCTATAGGAGAAGAAATTTCGGATACAGCATGCTTGTACTCGGATATCAAATAAAAAACTACTCCATTTTAGTTTACAAATATCAATTCACCAAGCTTGTCCAAATTCACTTTCAACAATAATCAATGATATCTGCCGAAATAAAAATAACAGATAGTGGTATGAAAATACTCCACAGATAACTTACTCAGGAGCATGATAACCGAAGGTTCCAAGTACACGAGTGGAATGAAGACGGGCTGCCATATCAGGAGCCTGATTAGATAAATCAAAGTCTGCAATCTTTGCCACATCATCATCAAATATTAGCACATTGCTAGACTTTATGTCGCGATGAATGATGTAAGGATTAGCCTTCTCATGCAAGTACTCGAGCCCTTTCGCAGCTCCTACAGCAATTTTTACTCTTTGTGCCCATGTCAGAACAGGGCCTGGCTGAGCTCCTTTAACCCCTTTTCTCCCTGGCATTAAAGAAATAATAATCTCAATATTAACAGCAAAACATAAAAGTTACAAACCAAATATTTCATTTCCAATAGAAGAAGGAACTATATAATTAAATTTTATAATAGCATCACAAGGAAATTCTTCCTTCAAGCATCATCACATTCCCATATGTGGTTTTCAACTTTGTTTAGCTGGAGAGATGAACAGAGCATCTTCACACATACCATGAAGAATATCATGCAGTGAACCATTAGATGCAAACTCATAGGCAAGTATACGAGAGCTCCCATCAACACAGTAACCAAGCAATTGAACAAAGTTTTCATGCTTCAACCTTGATACCATGGAAACCTGATAATCCATTAACCAATGAATATAAGTACGAAACTCTAAAATTGTATCGGATGTGGTAAATGTGACGGATTTCAGATGTCAACTGAACCTGGGCTAAGAACTCGTCATCAGGCTGCTTGCTGGCATCTAACTTTTTTATTGCTGCAGCCTGCCCACTTCTAAGAACTCCATAATAAACACGACCATATGAACCTTCTCCAATCAACGCATTGGTGTCATAGCTATCTGTGATATCCCTTAACTCATCTGCTGGAATAGCAGGGACTTCAATAGGCTGAACCTTCACCGTTTGAGCACTCTTTGATGCAGTTTCAGATGGATGGTAACCTCCATCATTTCCTGAGGAAAAAGACAACCCATATAACATCAGTAGATTCAGTAAAAAGAACACAAAACACGGCCATCATAACATGCAGAAGATAGTCAAACATGTATCAAGTAGTAAACTAAATTAGATTTATTTAAAAAAAACATGTGTTTTTGTCTCTGTGTATAGCATTCTAGTAAAAATCAAACAGCATAAAATTAAAGCTAATAAACAAATTACAATTAAACTACAACTGACCGACATAAACACCAAAGAATCCCATGCCATTCTACTTATTATGCTTCATTCAACTAGTTCACAGAATTGAAGGTGTGAAATATACAAGTGATGTTCACCAAGAAGCTGATGCAAAATTCAACCACAAAAGATTACCTGCTGAATTTTTAACCACGTAGTGGCCTCCATTGTCTGTGGGTTTGTGGATATCATCTTCTTCACAACAGCCAAAGCAACTCATGGTTCAATCCCTTGACAATTATCTCTGATTTGTAAAATGCAAATCTAGAAAAGGAAGCATATGAGTTAGCGCAAATGTTTAAAAGATAATCCACTTTTCTTTGTTAAATAAAAAAAAAGCTTAACCACCACCACTTTTTATATGCATTGTAAGTATAGAAAATGCCGATGAATGCATCGAAATTCCAATTGATCTAGAAATCCCTTGTACGTGTTTTGTCTCGTTCTTTTCTCCATTTCAATTGTGTAAACATATATTACAGAATGTGTTAAAATCATAAACACGGATATGATAAATGAATTGTCTCTAAAAGTATAGTGTTTATTACACTGCTTTCATGGACGGATGTAGGAGAACGCAAAACTTTACTCGACTCGAAAAACAGATTTTTTTGACTCAACTCGATTCGAAAAAACTCGACTCGAATTGACTTTGAATTGTAATTTCATAAATTTGACTCGACTCGAAAAGATTTCAAGTTCAAGTCGAGTAGAATACAACTCGAATAACTCAAAATTTTTAGTAATTAGTGGATTGGTTTTCCAGTTTGAGTCGAGTATCTTGACTTTGTATGATATATGTATATCACATACCAAAAAAATATGAAGAAACATATATATGGTTAAAAAAAATATTTAAATTGGAATCAAATAATATCTTAATATTTTAAATAATTACAAATAAATTTAAACAGAAACTCGAAAACTCGACTCGGATTTATATTCTCGACTCAACTCGAAAAATTTTCAAATCAAGTTTGAGTTATAAAATAGAACTCATCAACTCGAATAACTCGAAATTTTTTTACTCGACTAGATCGAAACCCTCACCCTAGACAGATGGATGGATGACAAAGTACAAGAAGCAAAATGCATTTTTCCATTACGTGTGAGTTTGTGGTCTAGATATAAACCAAAAACATTTGAATTTTCTCTTGGCAAATGTCCATGTGAGGGATATCTTCTAAACCACAGAACCTATTTTCTTCATCTATTTTTTGCCTTTAAACAAATAGGTTGCTCAAAGGAGTCTCTCATATCTTTTGAAGACTTCCATTCAAGATATTAAATATGGCATGTTGAAAGAATCAATAAAAAAGGAGCGCGAATAATGATAAATTCTGTAAATACATGGAATTACAGCATTTCATTCTTATACATAACATCCCCTAAGAAACGATTGGTAAGGGGAATTAGGCGCCTTTCATTTGGTCATCCAAATGCAGCCTGGCATAGGCAAACATTCAATGAAATCACGGGAAACTCATACTCAGAACCAGCTTAAAATTGCACATGCATGAAAACATACCGGACATAAAGTTTGGCAAGGCTAATTAGCCGCTGCAACTGCTAGTAGAAAAAAAGCTCAAATCTACAATTTCACCATCTTTTTCACCTAAAAGTTCCCCAGCACAACAATTCAGTTCCAAAGTAGCTCAGATTCCAGAAATGATAACAAATCCTATTCAATAAGCTCTTCCCAGTACAAGAGGGAACACTCCAACTAAATCATCTGGTCAATATAAGTTCAAACACTCAAATCAAGCATGTCAACCACTCACCAAACAGAACTGTAACTCGCAAGGTCAGATTTGACAATCTAACTCAAAATCTTATTTTCTTTTATCATAATTCCGTAAAATTAATTAGCGTCACTGATCCGCATGCATGCTAATCGAAAACAACTAGAATCAAAGACGAACTAAAAATCAAACAAAAAATTATAAAAAAATACTATAAAATAAATAAATCACCTGAAATCAGCCGCCGATGAAGTGGAGCAATCACTTGGACTCGGATCAGTCCAGTACGAGAGTGAGCGTTATAGCGGGGCCGGAGATCTGAAATGGCGGGGCCGTCGACAGATGCGAAGATTAAGAGAACCTGAGGGCGCGTAGCGTATGATGAGAGGAAAAATCGGAGTCTTGACTTCGCTGGCAAATTCCTTCAATTTATTTTATATATTTTTTAATTTTACGTTATATATATATATACGGTGCTAGCCAGACTTGACAGTTGACCCCACCGACCGTCGGTTTGAACTTTTTGAACCGGTCTGGGATTACAGGAATTCAGACCCACCGTGTTTGATTTACTTACGTGGCTGATTTTAATTGGAGCAACTGAAATCAAAGTAAATTGATTTTTTTATTAAGGTTGTATATTTGGGGGAAAATTGAATTCTTTTATTTGAATCGATTTGTTGATTCGAAAAAATTAAAATAAAATTTGAGTTATAAAATAAGACTTAAATAATTTAAATAATTTAGAATATTTAATAATTAGTGGATTAGTTTTTAATTTCGAATCAAGTTTTTTAACTTTACATGATATATGTATTCGAATATGAAGATATATGAAACATATATACATATATATTATATATGATTGTAGAAAGTTGTTTAAATTGAAATCAATTATTACCATAATATTATAAATATGTAAAATTAAATCTAAACGGAAACTCTAACAACTCGACTCGAATTTCATAAATTACATTCGACTCGAATAAATTTAAAATAAAATTTGAATTATAGAATAAGACTTACCAACTATAATTTTTGGGTAAACTATGTATTTAGTACATAAACTATCAGTTTTGATCTATTTTAGCATATAAATTTTCAATTTTTTAAAATCATACCTAAAGATCATTTTTTGTTTCATTTTAGTACCCATGTTCAAAATTTAGCATGAAATTTTGAAGAAAAAAATGAACGTTTAAGTGCTAAAATAGACCAAAATTGATAGTTTAAGCACTAAACACGTTAAATTTTTAACAGTTGTGTATTAAAATGAAACAAAAACTGAACATTAAGTATGCTTTTAAAAAAATGAAAGTTTATATACTAAAATGGACAAAAACTATAATTTAAGTATTAAATACGTAATTTACTCCTAATTTTTTTCCTCGACTTGATTGAATACGAACTCTTGTATTACACACATTCACCATGAATCACCTGCATCACAAGTCTTAAGCAACGGTTCGTGTTAGTTCCAAGCCGTCGACTGAGCAACGACAAAGTGGACAATGCCCATCCTTAACCAGCCATTCATCTACGCAAGTTGATGGTACATATGCTTGCACTCCACAAGAAACCTACAACAATCTCCATCTTCGAACCCTTCCAAGCATATAACACAGTCTGTGTAACGAGATTCGGTTTCATCTTCTTTCTTGTATAGGACAATGACCTCGATCGTACTCGACCTCCGAGCTTCCACGGCTCGATCGGCTCGTATTGGATGGCTTGCCGGCCCGGTTTCGAGATCCGAGTTTAATCTGTTGCGCGATAAAATATTTCCATGAGTATCACAATCGGTAACAATGATGACATCTTACTGTGTTCTAAAAGTCTTAGCTGGCATGTATACGAGAATGAAATGTCTACAATTTCTTAAAATAGTTAGTATTAAATATAATTAATAGTATGAATAAATATTATGATTTTTCTTTATGAAACTTGAGTTGCTTGAATGAAACAAAATTTTACTCAGTTCAATTAAAGAAATGTTTTGAATTTCTGATTTGACATCTGTAATTCGTATTGGTTCGCGTATACGGGTTATGGGTGTTACAAATTGAGCTCATAAGAATGAATCCTAAAGATTTGCAATTAAACTCAAAACATTATGTATAAGATAAAATAGAAAATAAAGAGCGAAATGACTTTTCTCTTGATCTAGATTGCTTGGATAAGTGTTGTAACATTCTTCAAACATCACTGTGTTGTTTTTATAAGTTGAAATGTGTTTGTGGTCGTTTCTAACCGTTAGAGATATTTTAGAGCCGTTGGGGACTTTTTTTGCTGTAAAATAAAACCGCCTAGAATATGGAGTATCGGTACGGCCTTTTGGAGTACAAATACTTCTTTTAAAATAAACTAGTTGTTAATGACCATTGAGTTTGATCAATATTGATACTAGGGTTTGTGGTATCAATACGAATGTGTAAAATAATATCGATACTCCTAGAGAATCGATACCAATTTTACATTAAGAAGTTTGAACAACTTGAAAAATAAAGGGTAATATCGATACTACCATGAGAGTATTGACACTTCTCTTACCTTTGACATCAATACTGCAAAAATAATGTCGATATTACTTACCCAAAAAATAGTTTTGAGTCCAAATTTTTTTATCGACTTTGAATTATTTTTGAAATCTTTAAAAAAATAAATCAAATCTAAAAATATTTTACCCTAATTTGTTATATCAAAATATATGTTAAATAAATTGGATATAGCTCTATTTTTTCGAATTCCAAAACCTAAATAACTCATTTGTAAATAAGTAATTGAATGATCTGGTTAGAAATTTTAAAAGACAGCCACATATTTATAAATCCACTACTAATTGAGTGAGTTATGATATAATTTACTTAAAATAATTAGTTATAAATATTTTTAACAATGCCATTTTAAAATCCATTCCATATTTAACGAGATAATGATCTAATGACTACAATAGATTAATTGAATGATTTGTTATAATTTTTTGAAATATTAAATATTATGACTTATTAAAACTTATTAATAATAATTCAGTGATGTATGGTGTATTTAAAAAAAAGATTGGATAAATTATGTATTTAGTACCAAAACTATTAATTTTAATTTATTTTAGTACCTAAACTCTCATTTTTTTTTCAAAACCATACTTAAAATTTAATTTTTATTTTGTTTTAGTACCCATGTTCAAAATTTAACGTTAAATTTAAAAAAAATGAAAATTTAGGTATAAAAATGGATCAAAATTGATAGGTTAGTACTAAACGAGTTAAGTTTTTAACAGTGAGATACTAAACTGAAACAAAAACTAAACATTATGTATGATTTTGAAAAGATTTGAAAGTTTAAATACTAAACGGATCCAAACTAATAGTTTAGATATTAAATACGTAGTTTACCCAAAAATCTTTTGTCTTGGATAAGAACTGAGTCAACGAGTGAGTTAACATCCAAAGAAAAAATCTGGAAGTAGAAAGCGATAGGGTTTGGCTGCCGTTGCTAAAGTGGATAAGAGGCATTTAGAGCATACAAATCGAAGGAGAGAAGTTAAACTAATTGCAGATCCATGGAGTTTTTGGCGAAAGAATACGGGTACGTAGTGTTAACGGTGGTTGCTTACTGCATTCTCAGCATATGGATGGGAATCCAAGTGGGGATCGCACGCAAGAAGTATAAGGTCTATTACCCGGCTCTCTACGCTCTCGAGTCCGAGAACAAAGATGCGAAGCTCTTCAATTGTATTCAGGTTTCATTTTCTCATCTCGTTTTGATTCCGTTTTCTTAAAATTGTTGGAATTAAAGAATGTTAATCGATCGGATCGGATTCCGTTTGCAGAGAGGGCACCAGAACTCGCTGGAGATGATGCCAATGTTCTTCATACTGATGGTTTTGGGAGGGATGGCTCATCCTTGCATCTGCGCCGCGCTAGGAGGTTTGTACATCGTCTCCCGTTATTTCTACTTCACCGGATATTCCTCCGGTGACCCTCAGAAACGTCTCACCATCGGGTATTCTTCTATTTTTCTTCATTTTTGCTTTTTCGTTTTTCACAATGGTTAATTGCTGTAGATATTCTCAAATTAATGTGTCAATCTTTGGACTTTCATCAGTTTAATCATTGAAATAAAATACTAGATTCATATAAACAATGGAACTCTGCACAATTCGCCCTAGATTCATATAAACAATTTTGTGTTAAAAATAGTTCTCTTATATTTAGTGTAGCGGAATGAGTCCTTAGGTGTCTTAAGTAAGGTTAGAGCTCCGAATCTTATGGAGAAAACAATGAAATTCTAGCGTTTTAAACATAGAAAACTGGACGAAGAGGTTCGTTCATGTAACGGAACTCTGCAGTATTCGCTCTAGATTACACAGAAATAGGTTTTATCACATGAACAGTTGTGTTAAAAAATAGTTCTCTTATAATTAGTGTAGTGGAATGAGTCGTTAGGTGTCTTAAGCAAGGTTAGAGCTCCGAATCTTATGGAGAAATATCGAGATTCTAGCGTTTTAAACTTAGAAAACTGGATGAAGAGGTTCGTTCGTGTAATGGAACTCTGCAGAATTCGCTCTAGATTACTCATAAATAGGCTTTATAACATGAACAGTTTTTTGTAAAAGTTAGCTCTCTTGTAATCGGTGTAGCGGAATGAGTCGTTAGGTGTCTTAAGGGTTTCGAATCTTATGGAGAAAATGTTCGAATTCTAACAATTATAAATTGAGAAAACTCGATTGAGAGGTTCACTCATGTAATAGAACTCTACAGTATTTGCTCTAAATTACTTAGAAATGGGTTTTATCACATGGACAATTCTGTGTTTAAAATAGTTTTCTGGGTTTAAACTTCCAGTTTAGTGTATTGAGGTTTGCTTCAGTTTTAGCCCTGTTGGAACTCGACTTGTAAATGAACAATGATGTGCAGGAAATATGGGTTTTTGGCTTTGCTGGGCCTCAAGATTTGCACCATTTCATTCGGAATAAATCTACTTAGAGGTTGATTTTTCCTCATCTTTGGCTTTTACTCTCAACACCAAATAATTAGCCCCCGTCAATGCTAGGATGATACCGTATGTTTTAAAAGCTGAAGCAGTCTTCTTATGTATGTTTTTATGTGTTCTTTTCACAACTTGCTCCTAAGTTTGTTGTTTAGCTTCCTTAACCTCATCGTGTATTACTATGGTTCAAGCGAATCCATGAATAGTTTTTCTTTGATCTCTTTTGTACTTTTGTTGTAACCGTTGAAGGGTGGCGTTACGGGACGAGAAGCTCTCGTCCCGCAACTAATCGAAGGTGTGATTTGGTAGATCGTTAGTTGTCACTCGAGACACCGATGAATCCGTTTCTATCAGTTTAAGTTTTTTAAAAATTATTTTAAAATTCGTAAAATTCAATTTAAAACTCGCAAAATCCCAAATCTCAAAATCAAGTAATATCAATTCTTACACTCCCAACTTGGGTTATAAATAAGGTTTTGCAGAAAGCAAAATGAAACATTTACACTTTTGTTTATCGGTTTGAACATTGTTGGACAAAAACATTAAATTAGAATAAAACAATGGGTTCCATTTGGCCTCTTTTTTCTAGACAAATGGTCTTGACGCAGAAGCTTCGCAGCATCGCGCTATGATTTCTATCGGAACAAATTAATATTTGATTTCTAAACTTGATGACTTTTTTTTCAATTTAATTCTTATATTTTATTGTTCGAACTCAGAATTTAGTATTTTTAGGTTAAAGTAGTAATACTAGGGATGGGCATGGGTCAAGTTGGGTCGGGTTTTTGGTCCACCCGACTGGACTCGAGAACAAAGGAGCCTCCACCCGAGACTCGACCCGACCAAAACAAGAGTTCACCTGACCCGATATATAACTTAGAAACCCAACTCGACCCGAAATAATAATAAAAAATTATTTTTATTCAATAAAAACATTGACTTAATTGAAAAAAATTATATATAGAGGGGTATTATTGTAATTATTCTTAAATATATAAGGTAAAATTATATTTTTTTGACGTCGAATCTGGTATTCTTGACCCTAAACCTGAACTCCACCCGAACATCACACTTAAAAAACCGGACCCTACTCTAATTTTTTTTAAAGAAAACCCGATCCAATTGGGTCGGGTCGGAACCCGTCGAGTTCGGGTCCCATGCCCATCCCTAAGTAATACATTTATTTATATAAATTTTGATTAGGTTTACTCTTTTTTTTAATTAACCTAGAATAAATACAAGACGGTATCTATTCAAAGATAATTTTTAATCATTTAAAATTAAATATTCACACCATGATATTTTTTTTTGTACTCTTCAAAAATAATATATTTGTTAAGGATATTATGCCGAGTTTTACTTTTTTTATATCACTTCTCTTCAGATTTATATTGTTAAAAAACTCAAATAAACCTCTTAATTATATTGGATCAGATTCATGCGAAACTTTATTTTTAAAATCACAATTTTTTTAAAAAGAAAACCTTATTTGGAAAATTATGAAGAGATATTTCAGCTTATAAGAATTAGTGTCTGTTTCATCTTTACTTCTAATTAGAAACTCTATGATTCAAATTATTAATAATGTTCATGATTTTTTTTAGTATAGCTAGAGGAATATGTTTATATTTAGAGTCAACTAATAACATGTTGAAAATTATAATGGAATCTCATCTCAAAATATGTTAAATATTAGTTTTGTTAGCCTCCTACGGGAAGGAAAATTTCTCAAGAAACCTGAAGCTATCACCAACATTTGAGGATTTGGTACATGCATGCTGCCGGCAAAATGGGTCATAACCACCGGCTGATTTTGTAAAATTCAATGATGATGCAGGGAGACATACATGGTGAGATTCTAAAAGAACACCCTGATCGGTAAACTTAAGGGACAAGATCTTGTACATGAAAAAAACGGGAAAACCGACTAGTAGACATAACCGGTAAGTCTGCCTGCAAAAACTGAAAACAAGTTAACCAAACAACAAACTTAAAGTCGAAATTTGGATTCACTCTTGGAATATCAAAAGCTTGAAGCAATAACCCTAGATATCCTAACACTCTCTCTCATTTTGCTCAATGTATGAGAGAGTGAGAGCAAATACATCATCAATCAAAGAGAACGAGATTAAGAAAAGCCGTGAACCAGAATAGAGTTTATTAACACAAACAACATCTCAGCATCATTTAAAATTTGAGCAACATAGAGATAGGAAATTGGCTCAATGATTCTTTGATGCTAACTACATGTCATTACCTAAACCATCCTTTAAGGTAACTCTAATATGAAAAACTGTTTCCTAGATCGAAGACCAGGCTAAAGTCCACCAGTCAATTCATGTTCTCAATCAGAAAAGTAAACCTCCCCAATGACTCAACCTATAAGAGGGTGAGGTGATGAATCAATTCCAAGATACGACCAAATGATATTAAGCTCCCGTACTTTTTAATTGAATATACAACAGAACTTAAGGTTTGCCAAAATAATATTGGCAAGTAAGCTTTAGGCTATTATCTTTTAAAGATAAATGTTAATTAGTGCCTACCGAAACAGGTTAAGCTGAAATATAAATGAAAAAAAAGATTCATAAATCAAACCAGGGGAACCGCCAGGGACGGAAAAAAAATCCCAGTCCAATGGCTGTTTTGGTCCCGATTAATTGAATGCTTAATAGGTCTCTACGTTATTGAAGTTAAGCAACCTGCCTCTCCCCGTAATTGATCCTGACTCGTCCCTGTGCACCACCAAAATCTACCATACATATCAGCAGACAGCTTCTTATGTTTCACCTACCAGACATGGTATGCCAGGAAGTGTGGATGGTAGTCACCAATGAATCCGACAAATCATTGCCAGGAATCAAATGAAAGGAATACACGATTAACATACAAAAACTAACAGTTATACATTTCATAATCATAACACAATAGGTACAAAGGAAGGAGTGCAATCAAATAAAAACAAGGACAAGAAGAAGGTAATAATTATAACCTTAAAAGCTGAACTAGGGCTTCCAAAAGACTGCAATGCAAAACCATCAATCACAAGACAAACACATGATAACAATACAGATATTATTTCTAAGCAAACAGATACCCACGGACAAATGAACAATCGATGCATCAACTACCACATGTATCACCACTATTCAAAGGGTAATTCATCTATGGTTTCATTTTGTTTTGCATTAAAACAAGAAACAATTAAAATGAATCTATAGAAATGAAAAAAAACATTATAACAAAGCAAGCGTAATACAGCATCCGAAGGATTCATACAGTGATAGTATTTAGATTACATGTAATCCCAAAGGCTTAAAACAAATCTCATAGATATGAGTTTTACTCAAATACACAACAATTAACAAACGATTCTTATTCATATTAAAGATTTCAACATATAATTTGATCAAGGGGTTTCCTTAACGTTAACGGTGGGGATATTTACATACCCAATCTTCTTAGGGCTAAGTTCTCCATCGCTCTCATCTTCCTCCAAAAAAGCTTGATGATAATCAGACCGGGTCGAGAAGAGTGACCATACCAAGTAAAGGGTGGCCCCCGTGAGAGCGCCGCAGCCGACGCCGAAGAGAAGGGCGACGACCACGCTGAGGATGTCCCTACTTCGCTCGCGGAGCGAGGTGAAGACACCAGACGGCTTGGGATCGGACTGTTTGAGACTCAATTGGCTGATCTCGGTGACGACGGTGACGAATCCGGCGGAAGCGGAGGACGAGAAAGGATCGTTAGGGTTGCCAAAGGAGAAAGAATAGGAGGTGACGAAGAAGGTCTTGCAGGGTCTTGCGGTGGCTGAGACTGAAAGGAGGCCGACCGCCAGAATCGCCGCCGCAACCGCAAATTGACTCAACTTTCCCATTCTTCCTTTGCTGTAATTTCTTCGGATTTCACGATTTCTAATCTGCGAATCAAAATTCCGTTTCAAATTTATTTATACACACACATTGAATTTGTTTATTGACTTTTTGGATAATTGCACGTTTGTCCCTATACTGTATAAAATATACAAGAATGGTGGTGCATTTTTTTCAAGTTACAATTGTATCCACAAACAAATTAATACTGAGAATTCACACATTATATTTATTTATTGCTAAATTTAAATATAGATATTTAAAGGGAGAAGTATTAATATTATTAAAAGTAAATAGTTTTATTAAAAGAAAATCAAATATCCAAAATTACAATTTAAAGTTTATAATTATAATTGTAAACAAATATGTAACTAAGATATTTTCTTATAACAATTAACACAAGAAATTAGTCATTAAATATCACATAATGATCCTACAAAAAATGTTAAAAAATAATAATAAAAAATCGAAGTTCACAATATGTATATAATAAATACAAAATTTTATTTTATTTATCGAAGTTCACAATATGGTAGAACATTTGAGTAATATTCGGCTAATAATTCAAGTGAATTAATTATTTGGCTCAATGGGACAACCTAAATATTATTTTGAGAAATATGAATTTTGTTACAATGCATGGCGAACTCGTCAGGCTCATATGACGAGTTTGTCCAGATGTTATATTTTAATGGACTCAGGTCTGTGGACCATGTGAAGCCTAATCGTTTAATATATTTCTTGGAACTCGTTATGTCCACATGACGAATTTTAATAATATATATAAATATTATAATTAAAAAATATTTTTATGTTATATCATTTTAAAAAAAATTAAATTATTTTAAATTTTATATCAACTTACCTCAATAATTAAAGGAATCGTTGTTGTTCCTAGATGTCACGGAGAGCCAAAAAACACGATGAGAGACCCAGGTGCATTTAACCATTTTCATTGTGCACCAATCAGAGAGTGACATGTGTCACTCTCTGATTGGTTCGAATTAATAATATAAAAATATAAATAATAATTTTTAAAAATGATGTGGCAGTGCCACATCAGCGATCTCGATGATATGGACTTCCACGTCGACTTTCCCCTCCATGCGTGCGCGTTTAGTCAGCACCCCGCGTTGACCGTCAGTTGACTAACTGTTTTTATCCAGTGCGGGTTATTTTTGACCCAAAAATAAACGTTAAATGCACAAATGTTAAAAAAAATAATATGGATAAATTTGATACTACTGTTAAACGTTAGGGTTATTTTGTTGCATTATGCCTTTTTATCATGATACACTTTTGAAGAAAAACCCTTTTTTAGCAACTGTAAAATCTTATGGATTTTTATCTTCAGGATATTCGCCTTGTTAGAGACAAGTTCACCCATGTTTCGAGGGGATTTGCATTTGTTCATTTCCATTCGGTACGAAGAAATAATATCTGCAGAGACTAATATAAAGTAAAAGAATAGTGCTATTGTTCTTAATGTTACTTTAAAAATCTTCTAATGTCACGTACGAAGGAACCAAAATTCTGTTCTCTTGCACAAATGAACAGAACATCATGTATGTATGCGAAGAAGAATAAATATGCATCCGTAAATTGCTTCTATTGATTTTTTTCTCCATTAGCACAACTTTTGACACAGTAGGATAACTTGTCAGTTGGCACATTACTATCCTACCTTCTGGTGCTGCTCTCAATCTAGAATTCTGTTCCCCCTTGTGGGCTTAAAACCATGTTGTATTTAAACCTTTCTGCTTTTGATTTTGGTTGGGAAACTTATTTGTAAGATGATCCGTACCTCTGAATGTTGGATGTCATGTAGGTTGGTGATGCCACAAAAGCTCTTGAAGCTACAAATGGAACAACTCTTGAGAAGAATGGGCAGACCTTAAGAGTGGCATATGCGAAGAGCATTCTGGGGCCAAGATCAGGGACACTGAGAGCTTCACAGTCAAGTAGCCTCGCAGCTGCTACGATTGAGGCAGCAGCTTTTTCTCAACAGGTATTTGAAGATATCTTTGGTTTCAATGATGTCAGCGAATACTTTTTTTTTGGCCCGAGTGCAAAAATGTTTTTAGTAGCGAAAGGATGATAGTTTCTGCTATTAAATACATTTCTGTTTTTATTGCCAAGCGTTTAGGCTGGACAACCTTGTCAGCTTAGGTAAGATTAAACCCAATAAAGAATAAATATGGTCTAATTTGCCTGATTAACTGTGAGAGACCGGAGTATAAAAACCAAGAACAAAGTCATTAGCACCAGGTCTGTTCTTCAGTGTACTTCCAGATCACCTCTATCCCACAAAATCATTAGGATCGATGATCATGATGTTTGCATTTCAATGAAGTAGCTTGGTGCCTAGAACTGACTGAAAGAAGATTTTGGAGCAGTTACTAACAGGAAAGTTGCTGATAAGAATCCAAAAAGATGGGAAGACATAAGAAGCTTTAAATGTTTATGTGGAATTGAAAGAAGGCTCCATATTTGATAAGCTTCTTAACCGAAGTGATAAGAATAAAGTAACTATGAGAAATACAAAGCTATAATTAGTTGTAAAAATGTTGATAATCATGCCACTATAAGGTGTTACTGAAAAGTCAATTGTGTTCCAATATCTTTTAAACTCATGACCTTTTTTTTTTGTATTTTTGAAGAAATAATTGATAGTGTTAGGTTTACTCTTGGTTCTTGGCTTTGCTTGGTCAGCCTCCTTGCTGTGTGTCATTTCTAGCATATGGTGTGGTCTAGAAGCTTAAAAGAATCAATCATAATGGAGTTCCATGGACTAAGAACCCTTACTGTATTGAGAGTATAATGGTTCATCTAGTATTCCATAATCTCTATCTCACTAATACCATGAACTGATCAAATTTTGCATTACCTCCTTTCATAAATTTGTTGTCCTTGTCCACTGTTTAGTGGTACTGAATGAAATAAAAGAGAGAGAATTTATAAGAACCATATATAGACTATGACCTTGTTTTTTATATAGTCCATTTATTTTGATGCAATTTATGGTGCAAAATTTTGGCATGTACACTTGCAAGACTTTCTAGCTGAATACTTTTGGGACATAAGCTGGTAGCCATGGGTTTTGTTCTATTGCAGTCTTAATTATTCTCTTCATAGTTTAATGTTGATGTTCGTAGTCATTATCTTAGATGGTGCTTTTATTTTTAGTTTTTTTTTCCCTTGATCAATATCTAGAACCCTTTAGTTATAGCTTATGAATGTTAATAACTAGAGTATGCTATACAATAAACCCTTAGAGCCTGAAAGCAAAGCTACATGACCTTTTACTGATTAGTTCAGTCATCTACGTATTCTTACTTCTTTCATTTCCCCCCTAAATTTATAATTTAAAATGCCCCTACTGTTGATTTCATGCAGGTCCTCTGCTATTGTTTTTCTTAGGCATTTGTGTCTAATTTCATGGGATGCAAGTTGTTTATTTTCTTCATCCTAGTTTCCACTTTATGCTTCTTGGTCTGATGGTATTGTCATGTATCCTTTCAGTACGATGCGGTTGGATGGACACCAAAGGAATATAATCCGGATGACAAACAGTCTACTAGCTGGCAGGAGCAAGGTGTTGGTTCAGTTCAACAAGATCATTCAGCTTGGCATTCTGGATTTGGGTGGGATGAAGCCTCTGGTTATTATTTTGATGCTGCCTCTGGGTTTTACTATGATGGAAATATAGGTTTGCTTTCTTTTTCTTGAAGTCCATGACATTGCTTTTTTACTCTTTTGCACATTACAAGTAAAACTATTAGATTCTTTATTATGATGGTAACAGTGGGACTTGGTATTCATACCATCACCAATCTCAGCAGTACATCCCTTGCAGTGATAAAAATGACAGCATAATACCTATAAAACAAGCTGAGCCTTCCAAATGAGGTGATGGTTCCAGTAACACAAAAGTAATAATATCCGCACCAGCTGCTACTGTCACATCGGTTGAGAAGGCTGCCTCACTACCAGATGCAGTTCAAGCTGCAGCAGCAGCAGCACTAGCTGCAGAGAAGAAAAAAAAGGAGAAAGCAAAAGAGATAAAACTTGCTTCAAAGAGTAGTATACTAGCTAATAAGAAGAAGATTAATAATGTGTCGACAATGTGGAAACAGAGGAGTCATGAAGGGCAGACATCCCGATTGGGTCTTGGTGACAATCACTTGTCAGCTTCATCTGTAGATAGGCTTCTTTCAGCTGAACAATATGCAAAGAACAAGGACCGATTTGATATGATGGACTTGCAGGAGGGTAATACAACATGTTCAGGTGTCAATACAACTGTCCAGGCTGCATCAACATGGGGTCTAGGGTCTCCAACCAAGCCAAGGCCTGTTAGTAATAGCTCAGGGGGGACTTTAATGGGAGTAATAAGAGGCTCTGCAAGGGGCCTGGTGAAATCCGATACTCCATCTTCTGTATCTAGTGGGGTTTCCACCTCTTTGGCTGGTGGAGTTGCGGAGAGCTTCAGATCCGGCAACTATTACACCCTTCAGGACGGATGCATCTGCATTGGGTTCTTCTACTACAACTGGGAGTGGTAAAAGAAGGTTTTCTGAAGCACCAGTGCCTTCTACTACCAACAAGGAACAGTCTCAAACCACTTATCGGGACCGTGCAGCTGAGAGGAGGAACTTGTATGGTTAATCATCTTCCAATGCAGATTATCTGCCTGATGATGAGTTCCGGAGTTCAAGTAAGCTTGTTTAACAGTATCCAATCTTTGTTCACATTTTGCCGGTCATTGTTTAAAGACCTTGGTTTTGCAACTTGATGGGTCCATTTATCTTTAAAACTTCTGTATTAATCTTGTGAGAAATTCTGTGTTTGTGTACTTTGAAGATCGAGATTTAGCATTCAAAAAATTATCCTCAGATCCAATGCCTTTCCCACCTGGTGTTGGTGGTGGACGTGCGGCTGTATCAGATGATGTACAAAGTTTTGAGGTCATCACTGCAAAGAAAGCAATTGACGAGAACAATGTGGGTAACCGAATGCTCTGCAGTATGGGTTGGCATGAAGGATCGGTACGGTCTCTCTTGCACCTTTTGATTACCTTTTCAATTGTTATTGAATTTCATGTCTATTGATTTTTTTTTGGATAGAAATAGGGCCTCATTAAAACCCCTTCATAACCATTAAGCTCCTAAAAACTCAATGATCATAGAAAGGAGGAAAAAAGTGCCCAAAGATTTATTACTAGAGTAAGAGATACAACTAGTTCGGAACATAAAATACAACAGAAAACCCCTTTAAACCAACCCAAAGACATGCAATGCTATGCCTGATTTAGCTAAACGATCAGCTTCCACATTTATACATCTGTTACATTGAACTCACTAACTTGGCTATAACTCTGACCGCATGAACATAAAGATCTGGACATGTCTCCGGATTGGAAATTCACTTTAGCTCATTGTAGGAATCACTCTCTAGAATTAGACTTCCTTTATCCCTCCAAACCGATTTAAAAAACAAATCTAACCCAGCATGAATTGCTTTTAACTCAGCAATGATCGGGGGGCCTGGTCCAGTCGAACTTGAGAAAAACTCCAACCTTTTACTATCAACATCTCTTATCCAAACCACCAATACCACTGCATCTCCAGTCAAAATTAACTGTCCCATCAACATTAAATTTTAAGAAACCCGAGGGGACACCACTTAGACTCGGACAAAACAGACCTCGAAAGAATACAATGCTGATAAGCCAAAGTTAAGTCTCCTATTAAGTAGTCCAGAGGGATAGAAATATTAGAATACTTAGCCAAGAACCAGAAGCCACCCTATACCTGACCAGAAAAACTATATTAACTTTATCCAAACTACCCTTCTCGAACATAATGTTATTTCTGCATTTCCACATAGTCCACAAAACAACACCCAGCAAAAATTTCCAAATTTCCGAATGAGGAACTAAATCCAACCAGAACAACAGAAAACTTCTGGGAGTATTAGGTAAAACAAAATATAAATTCCACATTTAAAGAAACCTCACCCAAATCCCCCATACAACATTACATTCAAAGAACAAATGGCTCACCGACTCAGTATCCTCACCACAAACCGAACAGGAAGAATCATCAATACCTCTAACACCCCGCCTCAATAAACCAGTTTTAACTGCCAATTTCTGGTGGAGAACCTGCCAAATAAACACCTCTATTTTTGGAGGTATTAAACCAGTTCAAATTAACTTAGACCAACACAACTCCGGAGTAGACAAGGTGGAGATTAAATTAGTACAAGATTTAACCGAATAAATTTCTATTCCAACTTTCGCATGCCCCCATTATGTCCGACTCGTAGTTATTCCTAATTACCGATTTCCAAGACACATTAGATACATATCAATGGCTTTCTGATCCTCCAAATATATAAAATCCTATCAGATACGTCCCTCCAAATATGTAGATATCAATGGATTTTGGTAGAAGATGATATGCATACAGAGAATACGTATATAAGAATCAATAGTTCATAATTTTAGATGTGAAGGGGGTTTTTGTCTTTTCATGCTGTTGTGCATTTGATGTGTGAAAAATAGGGACTGGGGAAGGATGGAAGTGGAATGACAGAACCAGTGGAAGCACAGGCTATGGATGGAAGAGCAGGGCTTGGAAGTCGGGTGAAGTTGGACCCGAGCCTCGAGGTGCAAGCCGGCGATAGTTACAAAACTGTGATTCATAAGAAAGCAGTTGCTAGGTTCCGCCAAATGCCCTAGGTATGTTCTGAGAGACTAGGCTCAAAAGATGTTTGTCAACATGTTTTTGATAATTAATGAGAATCCTTAGGTGGTTTGAGTTTTTAGATCCGATATCTCCTTTAGTTGTTCCAAATCTCAATGAATGGAGCTGTTTGCAATGCATTTATACCTTATCAAGGCCTCCACAAAACAAGTACACTGCATGCATGCATATATATATATATATAGAGAGAGAGAACCTTAGGCACAAAATATTTAAGAAGGCTTGGTGTAGTGATAATATACACTATACTTTGAGAGAATTTGAGTTCAAATCTCGCATGAATCAAATGATCTCAATGGTTAAAGGATTTGTTGTTATCCTTTAAGATATCGGATTCGAGCATCACGTAGGTTTGGGCACTCATTGTCAAATGGTTGAGAGTATTTGAACATATATCATTTTGCTTTTTAAATCTTGATTAGTAACGAAGTGTTCTTTCAAATGTATTTTTTAAAATAAATAATATAAAATATCTTTGTTTGTACTTTTCACCCAGATATTTTTAATTTTGATAACGAAATGAATAATAATCTATTATAATAATTTAATTTTGATTAAATATTAAAGATTTTGAAAAGTTGTTTCCTTATAAAGTAAATCTAAATTGATCCTTTTAGTTTTATTAATTTTGTTTTTAACAGACATCGATTGTTACAAATGTATCAGGTGTTTCGATCAACTTTTGACGTTCACCGTAATATCGACATTAGACCAGAAAATATTCCCCTTTTCTTACCGATTTTTGACTTGTTACGGTATTAATGTGATACTTAACGTTATTGATGTGACACTGACAGTTCACTATATTACTATGATAGTTCATGATATTAATATGATAATTCATGTGTGAATAATAACATAGTGGAAGTTAAATTAATTTTCATAATTAATTTATTTTTTTAACAAATTTGAGAACAGTTGATTTTAATTAAAAATTTAAAAATATTAGAAAATATAAAAAGTAAATAAAAAAAGTTATTAACAATTAATTGGTTTAGTGAGATGATACATTAGATTCCTTAAGCAATATCAAAGTTTGAATCTTGTCGTTTGTTAATAGAGCAAATTGGGTTGGGATGGTCGCCCTCGCCTATGTATACTCGATCTGGATTAGTCGGTCAATAGATCAGACAACATAGATTAATTAAAAATAAATAAATTTAAAAATTTAAAATACTAAAAATTATAAAAAGATAAATTAGGTTATAGTTCTTCATTCTGAGTGCATTTTGGCACCATTTTGTGATGTTAAAAGGATATTAATTGTGTACGAATCAAACAATTTTAATGATTAAAAAATATATTATTATCTTTCAGGATTCTGAGTTTGAAATTCACCTATACAAGAATACGAGCGTTCATACATATACACTTATTGTTGACCTCATTAGTGTTATTATTCAGGATTAATTTTATGTTAACGAACCAATTTATAAAATTTTAAAAACAATAAAAGTATATTATTAATAAAATTTAAAACATTTATAATTCAAAATAGAATTTTAATAAGTTTTATCTAATATTTTATATATTTTTATAAAGTGTATTGTTTTCTAAAAAAAATATTTTTAATCTTTTTCGTGAGAGTTATCACTTTGTGTTTTTGAAATTGAGACACCTAAAAGTTGCTTATCCTACTTTGTCTATCTGTTTATTGACAAGCAGCCTGCAGGTCGAAAATCACAGAAAGAAGAATTAAAATTCAAAGGAGTGGGCCTCTCTATAGTACTAGGCGTTTTTATATAAAAAAAATCTTAAAAAATCATTTATTTTTATTTTTTTTTTGATTAATATGATATAAGTACATGATAGTATTTGTTTAAATATAACTTTTAACATTTTAACATTGATTATTTACATCCCTGACATCTATGGTGTTTAAATATGGGTACTCAAAGGGTACGATGAATATATGGAATTTGCTTTTCATAGAATTTGAGATTATTAAATGCATTTTGTAGAACGTGAGATTGTTCTACGTGTGTAATTTAAAAGATATTTTTTAATTAATACAATTTATTTTTTAATAAAATGATTAAATATAAAATAAGTGTCTAAATTATACATGTTTTCATTAATAGGTGTCTAAAGTATTTTTTTTGTCCATCCAGGTGCCTAACATTATCAACGTTATCACTTTAGGTGCCCAGGTCGTAACGGCTGTTAAATGAAAATTGTTATCCATTTATTTGCTGACACGTGACCATGATTTGAATTTGGCTTAAGTATAAAATAAGTATCCAAATTATATTTTTTTTTTCCAAATAGTGAATATAGTATATTTCAACCCATCCAGGTAGGTGTGTGCTAAAATACCCGACCCGGTTGACTCGAACCTAAAAAATCGGGCAATTTTCTAAAAATAATTACATGGCTGGGTTGGGCTCGGGTCATAAAATTGAATTTTTCCGAGTACCTAGTTACCCGAGTACCCGATTATGGTTTTTTAGGGTAAACTACCTATTTGGTCACTTATATATTATCTAATTTATGTTTTGGTCACTCGATTATTATTTAGGGTAAACTACCTATTTGGTCACTTATATATTATCTAATATAATTCATATGTATTTTTATTTAGGGTAAACTACCTATTTGGTCACTTATGTATTATCTAATTTTATATTTTGGTCACTTGATTATTTTTTTTTCAAAATTATACATAATGTTACGTTCTGATTCTGTTTTGGTCACCCATATTTAAAAATGAACAATGATGCTAACATGACATTTTTTTAATTATGTTTGGATGTTGGACTATGTAATTTGAAGTTTCAAACATTTAAATTTATATGTGTTTTTTAATTAATAATTTAAAAAAATTCGGGTATCCAAGTACCTTATTACCGAGTATCCGCAACATCCGAGTCGGGACACGGGCCGAGAAATCAATTACCCGAAGACCCAGGTATCCAACACTTCGGGTACCCGGATTTGCACACCCCTACATCTAGGTGCCTAAGTTATAAATGTTACCACTTTAAGTGTCTGGCATTACAAACATTACCACTTAGGTGCATCGGTGTTAAAAACTCTGTTAAATGACACGTGCCACAATATGGTAATTTTAAATTTTTATTTAAATTTTTTTAAATATTTTATTTGCAAAAAACCCATTTTTTAAATACCAAAAAAACCTAAACTCTTAAAATCTCTTATTTTAGTCTCATTTATTCTAACCGCCGGTCATCTCCTGCCCCACATTCGTCGACGACAGACCACCCATACGTCGTCGTCCACCCACTAACCGATTACAACTCTTAATATCATCTCAAAACCTAAAATTTTCAAATCCCTAAAAACCCAAATACCTAATCCCTTCAATTCATTTGATCGATCATGGTAATCAGTTGTTTAATTGACTGTGGAAACCAACCCCTTAGCCATTTTATCGATCAACCATTTGAATTTTGGTCGTTTAGCCATGAAAAATTAAAATGACGAAAGGAGAGGGGATGTAGGGCAGGGAAGGGGAGGAAGAGCAGGGGAGGGGAAGCACACGTTTTTTTAATAATATTTTTATTTTTTTTAAAAAATAAATATTTCAAATTTTTAGGTTTTGTGACTCGTTTCACTCAACAGGATTTTTTTAACGTCCGTTAACACCAAGACACCTATAGTGGTAACGTTTGTAATGTCGGGCACCTAAATTAGTAATGTTTATAACTTAGTCACTTGGATGGACCGAAAAATACTATCGGCACCTATTCGGAAAAAACGGTATAGTTTGGACATTTATTTTATACTTAAGCCAAATTCAAATCATGGTCACGTTTCAGTAAATGGATGGATAATTGTTTTCATTTAACGACTTTCACGGCCTGGGCACTAAAGTGGCAACATTGGTAACGTTAGGAATCCTTTTGGGCCAAAAAAATACTTTAGATGTCTATTTAGAAAAAATGATATAATTCGAGCACTTATTTTATACTCAAGCCTTAATAAAATAATAAAAAAAAGATTTTTCATTTAATTACTAGCACCTAATAATTTATTCCGAAACGGCATGAAGTGCAAGTAAAATAGTAATTTTGAGTTTCAAAGGCGTGACAATGCCATAATCTGTTCATCTGCAATTTCCTTATTGACCTGCGTCGTCGTCTTCTCTGTAACTTGGAAACTTTTGGCCAATGCCCTCAGATGAACTTTCTGTATTTTCCCGGTCGAAGTCCTGGGCAATTGAGACAGAAACTTCACCTTCTTCGGCACCATGAAATGCGGCAAGTTTTCCCGGCAGTAATTTATGATGTCCATTTCCTTAACGTCCTCCGTTTGTCCGCTCGAGTTCTGCCGGACGGAGACGAAGGCGCAGGGGCTCTCCCCCCACCGTGGGTGCGGCATTGCCACGACGGCGGCCTCCAGGACTCTTGGGTGTTTGTAGAGAACAGATTCGAGTTCGACGCTGCTGATGTTTTCGCCGCCGGAGATGATGATGTCCTTCGATCGGTCCTTTATTTCGAGGTATCCGTCGGGGTGTATAACTCCCACATCGCCGGTGAAGAACCAGCCGTCTTTGAAGGCTTTGAAGGTCGCCTCTTCGTCTTTGAGATAGCCTTTCATTATGCTGCTGCCACGCAGAACGATTTCTCCGATGGTTTTTCCGTCGTGCGGGACGCTGGCCATGGTTTCCATGTTCTTCACGTCGACGTCTTCCAGTGTCAGTACGCTGATCCCCTGCCGTGCTTTGAGTTTGGCTTTGCGCTCGTTTGACAGGTGGTTCCATTTGGCTTGCCACTCGCAGACTAACGCCGGCCCGGTGGCTTCCGTCATGCCGTAAGTGTGTGTTATGTGGAATCCGAGGTGTTCCATCTTCTCGAGCAATGACGCCGGTGGTGGCGCTCCGCCGGTTAGGACTTGAACGGTGGAGGAAATCTCACGACGCTCGTCGGGTTTCGCCTCAAGGAGGATGTTGAACACGATTGGCGCGCAACACATGTGGGTCACGTTGTGAGCCGCTATGGCTCGGTAAATGTCGTACGCGGAGGTATTGCGTATGCATACGTTAGTTCCACCTCGGGCAGCGATGCCCCAGGTGAAGGTCCAACCGTTACAATGGAACATGGGGAGCGACCAAAGATACACCGGCTCGTTCCCCATTTCCCATCCTAAAATCGAGCTTAAAGTACTCAAATATGCCCCTCGGTGACTAAAAACAACCCCTTTCGGTTCCGATGTAGTTCCCGACGTGTAATTCAGCGCGATCGGATCCCACTCGTCACCGACTTCAACCGGGACGAATCTCGGATTCCCATTGTGAATCAACTCCTCATACTCCAACTCCCCTAGCCGAACACCGGTAGGAGAGTCCACATCATCTATGACAATCACTAGTGGCATGCTCCATGACCGGCCTTCCTGTGTCGAGTCCACCATCAACATCCGAAGCGCCTCACTAGCCAATTGTAGATACCGATAGTCGACGAAGAAGGCCCTCGCCTCGGAATGACGAAGAATCGTGGCGATGTTCTTAGCATCGAGCCTGGTATTGATCGTGTTGAGAACCGCACCTGCCATGGGGACAGCAAAATGCATCTCGTACATGGCTGGAACATTAGGAGCCAACACGGACACCTACAAAAACATAAAAAAAAACATAAACGAAACGAAAACACCTACCCACGTATACACATAGTACAAATACATGATCTAGTGAAACTTACAACTTGGTTTTTGAGTATGTTAAGAGACCGTAGAGACGAAGCGAGACGACAACAACGCTCGTAGGTTTGACGCCACGTGAACCAAGTGTTCTCGTAGATGACCGAGGCACGATTAGCATAAGATCTACTAGCCCGTTTGAGGAACGTCAAAGGGGTAAGTGGTACATAATTTGAGTTGCATTTCGAGAGTCGGTCCATCGAAATTTCAACAAAAAAAAATGAAAGTTTTTCTTAACGACAAGAAAGCACAAAGAGATCGAATGAAAGAAGAGGAGGATTGAAGTGCTGGGTGCTTAGGGTGAATGGAGAAACGAATATATAGGGGGTGAAGTGGGGGCAAGAGACGCATTGTTTATGGTGTAAGAAAAAACAATTAAAAAGTAATTAAAATAAATAATAATAATAATAATAATAAAAGGGTGTAAATTGCTGGGAAATTGCAAAGAAATATGTGAAAAGTGAATAATGGGAAATTCTTACGTGCGGCATCTTTAATATACGATTAAGAAAATGTGTTATCGGTTTTGTTATTATTTTTAACAAAATCAGTAAAAAATTACATGAAACATTATTATTTTTACCGGTTTTGTTATTATTGGGCGTTTTACCGAGTTTGGTAAAGCGCTACTTAAAATATTATTTTTTCTACCGGTTTTGTTATTATTTACCGGAAATGTTAAAAACATTAATGTTTTAGGCAGAAATAATAATGTTTCCGGTATTTTTTTTACCGAAAATGTTAAAAAATAATAACAAAACCGGTAACCCCTTTCCTTAACCGTATATTAAGACCGCCGCACGGTAGAATTTTCCATGAATAATTCAGCAGAAAAAAAAAGGATTGTTCAGTTGATTAGAACTACCTTTGGATGGTAGTTATGTTGTACGATAGCCTTAATATACGATTAACGAAATGTCTTACCATAAATATTAATAATATTTTTAATATTTTCTTTAAAAGTTTTGAATTTAAGTAGTTACATTTGTATGATATGCGTTGTCGATGACTACGAGATATTATGAACATATATTATCTTGTAATTACCTTAAATTATTTAAAATACAAAAGGTTGTAGACAACTAGGGATGAGCCCACGCCACCCCGACCCGAAAATATATACCTAAAACCCGACTACGTCCCGTCCCAAAAAATCTTAGGTTTTTTCTGTCCTAGACTCATCTCCAATTTGGTCCGAATGTATCTGTTCATGAAAGTCGCATCGAGTTACTTGAATCTTATGTATAGAATCGATTCTAAATCGAAGTTTTATATGTATAAACGATTAAGTCAAAATTCAGTTAACATTATTATATTATTACAATATAACGAGTTTGATTGACATATGTAATCGATTTTATAGGATAAATTATAAATTTCATCACTGAATTTTATTCTCTTTTCTATTTTGCTCACTGAATTTTAAAAGTTTTCAATTTTATTATTGAACTTAATACATTAGATTTTTTTGTCACTGAATTGTACTCTCTCCTATTTTAGTCACTTCGACGTTAAATAGTTAACGACATTAAAAATAGTATCATTAAAAAAAATTCACTAGAACGATGTCGTTTTGCATCTATATAACAACTCATTTTAACGTCAGTTAACTATTTAACAATTGAGTGATAAAAAATCTAATGTATCAAGTTTAGTGAGAAAATTGAAATAATTTAAAGAAACACAAGGTTTAATACAAACCTTGATTTTATATTCTATCCTAATTTTGATTGACAAGTTGAAAAAAATAAAAATTGTAATAAATGGACAAAATACCCCAACCAACCATGTTTTGTCATGTCCTGGTATACTGTATACGACTTTCTTGGAATCAAACGCACTGATATAAAATAATTCAAAAGTGTCGTACGTGAAAATAAATTAAATACTTTGTTATAAAATTTGGTTTACTAGAATTAACATAAATTAATTTAAATGGTAAGCAATTTGATATCGTTTAAGCAAAGTCTCGAGTTTTGTTATAAAATTTGGTTTACTAGAATTAACATAAATTGATTTAAGTGGTGATTTAAGTGATAAGCAATTTGATATCGTTTAAGCAAAGTCTCGAGTTTGAGTCATTATGTATGTAAAAAACCCCTATTAGGAGACTCACCCATCAAAGTAAGATATGCTACGCGGGTAGATCTGGATTAGTCAAGACAAAGTCTTGAAACTGAGAAGGCAACAAAAAAAAATTTGGTTTATTGGAGCGAAATATATATTTATTGACAACGAGAAAGAAGAGAAGGTATTCAAGTTTGAAACGATAAAAAAGACAGATAAAAAATCAAAAATGAAAAAGATATAAAGCCATAAGTGACAAATCTAAAAATTTAAAAATGAAAGGTCTAAAAATTTTAGTACTTCTTTTTCAATAAATGGCTATGCAATTATTCATTTATTTTTCAACCATTAATAAATTGAACCATATTTTATAATTTATCCAAAATAATAGATATGCACTTGGCCCTAAGTTCATGAAAGTCACATCAACCACAATAATAGGTTTGATTAGGAGTAAATATTTGGTGGATTCGGGTGAAAAATTGAGTTATTCAAATTTATAAGTATCATTTCATTGTTCAAATTTTATTTAATTTTTTCGAGTCGAATATATATAAGATTTGTAATTTTATTTAGCAAATTAAATACCCTCTAAAATTAAATAATATATTTGTAATTTTATTTTCTAAGGAGAATTTTGAGAGCAAAATATTGATGGAAAGAAAGAACATGCAAATTGGGGCAATTAGAGGATTAAATTGAATAAAATATGAAATTGACAGGCTAAATCAAAAGAGATGAAAATTATTATCATAAGAAAAAATTAAAGTTAAGGTATTCTACTATAGGTGTTAGGAGCTTGTGATTCAAATTTGGTCTGAAATAAACTTAGAATGAAAAAGGAAATAAAGAAACAATGAAATCAGAGATCAAATCACAAAACAAATAAAACGCTTAGTTAAAGAGCAAATTGGGTTGGGTGGATCGTCTTAGCCTCTGGAGTATTTGATCTGAATTAATCGGTAAATAGATCGGATACTAGTGATTAATTAAAAATATCACATTTTAATTTTTAAGTTGTTTAAACTTTATAAATTCAAACTCAGGATTTAAATCAATTTCGAATTGACTAAAAATAATTTTTTGAATCAAATCAAATTTTAACATTATCTTTATTAATAGGGGTTGGTTTAAGAGGTAAGCAGCTTCATATCGCTTAAGCAAAGTCTCAAGTTCGAGTCCTTGCGTACGTAGAAAATCTATGCTGGGAGACTCACCCATCAAAATTAGATGTGCGATACGGGTCGGTCTGAATTAATCAAGACAAAGCCATGGAACCGGGAGGTTAACATTATCTTTAAACTTGGGAGAAAACTTCAAAAAGTCGTTGTGAACAACCATGAAGGTAGATTAGGTTATGGATACTAAACCCTTGAAAGATAGATAGAATAGATTCTAAATAAAAGTGAAAGTCAAAGAAATTAATGGAAGATATTATTATCTCATTGATTGAATGCCTACTTCATAGTTTCTTGGAAAATCCAATCACTTATTCAAGGATTCGGTACTCAATTATTATTAAAAATTATAAAATGGTCCTCTAATTATAGGACATTATTTTGTTGAGTCTCACAACTATTAGAAGTTACAAAATGGTCTCCGACTATAGGATGTTGTTTTGTCGAGTCCCTCGACTATTAAAAGTTGCAAGATGATCGTTTGGTTATTCATATGTTCCAAACTCGTCATTTTCCATTAAAAATTTGACGGACGTTTGAGCTGAACGTTAACACATTGATTGTGATATGATAAAATCATACTTTAATGATGTCTACTGGAGTCGTCTTTGCTTTCAATCACTGGCTCTATGATACAATATAACCAGAGAGTCGATCCATAAAATATGACTCAAATGATTTTGGGATTAGATTTTATCATATCTCAATCAATAGGTTAACATCCAGCTCAGGTGATCGTCAATTTTTTTAACAAAAAATGATGAGTTTAGAATAAATGAATAATTGAGTAACTGTTTAATAGTCGGGGATTGAATAAACTAACACCCTATAATCGAGTGATATTTTGTAACTTTTAATAGTAGAGAGACTCGATATAATAGTACCCCTATAATTAGGGAACTATTTGTGTATTTTACCCTAAGATTTTAGGTTTAACTTTTATCATGCGTGGATTATATATTAGCTTAATAGTAGGGACGAGTCTCAAGAATTTTAAGATTTTAGGTTCAAATTTGTTATACGATAATTTTTTTAATAAGCTAAGGTGATTACAAAGTAGTATATATTCTAAATTCTCTCAATCATTTGACAATGAACGCTCAATCATCTTGCTGCAACCGTTGGTGCTCGAACCCGTGACCTATAGGAACATCAACAATTCCTTTAACCACTGAAGTAAGTTGGTTCGAAATTTAGTTCATATTTATTCTAATAAGTTATCTAGACGTAATATAACGTAGATTCTATTTTGGTTTCTATACTTTTATTTTAGGGTAAATTATATATTTAGTACCTAAACTATTAGTTTTGGTTTATTTTAGTAGCTAAACGATCAACTTTTTCAAAACCATACTTACAGTTAAGTTTTTTTTTTTTTTTTTTAGTATCCCGTCGTTAAAAACTTCAGTTTTTGTTTCATTTTAGTACTCCCGTTCAAAATTTAACGTTAAGTTTTGAACAAAATGAAACTTTAGGTACTGAAACAGACCATAACCGATAGTTTAGGTACTAAACATGTTAAGTTTTTAATGGCAATGTACTAAAATGAAATGAAAGCTAAACATTATGCATGATTTTGAAAAAAAATATAAAAATTTACGTACTAAAATGAACCAAAATTGATAATTTAAATATTAAAAGCGTAGTTTACCCTTTATTTTATTCATTAGTCACAAATATATTAAAAATAATATTTCTTTTTACCTTAATGAGACCTGACATGCAAAGAATGAGACTTTAAAGGGACTAGTCAGTGCCATGTCCACTCCGAATAATATATTAAAAACTGAAAGATTTGAAGTTAAAACAATTGTAAAATTGTTCCTTGGCTCATCAAAAAATATATATAATTCATCGTTGGCTCCTCATATATTTTGATATTTTAAATGGTTCACACTAAATATTGTGAGTTTCGCCTAGGGATGGGCATACGTTAGGTCGGGTCGGGTTTTCGATCAACCCGACCCAAAAATATAAACTCTCCAATCGGAACTCAACCTGACCCGATTTTAGGGGTGACTTCACCTAACTCAAATCCGACATGATTTTTTGAGATAAAACCGGAACCTGACCCAAAATAAATATATTTATAAAAATATTATTTGTATTCAATAAAAATAAGGATCTAATTGGAAAAAATAATATATATATATAGAGAGAGAGAGGATTATTATTATAGTTATCTCTAAATATATAAGGTAATTTTTGGGTCGGATCGGGTATTCTTCACCATAAACCTGAACCCGACCTAAACATATTTTCTAAAAAACCCGACCCGATTTGACACGAACCAATTTTTTTTAAAAAAAATCTGATTTGATTGGGTCATGTTGGGTCAGAACCCGTTGGTTTCGGGTCCCAAGCCCGGTAAAATTCGCACAATTTAGAAAGTAGGTTTTTTATTTAGCTCAATACAACACCACAAAAATTATTTTAGGAACTACGATATTTGCTACAATGACTTGGAACTCGTCACGTGGCATGACGAGTTCCAATAAAATATATTTTTTTATTGAAACTTGTCACTCCACCGTTACAAAATCAAATAATAAATTATATTTTTTTAAAATCATCACGTCGACATGACGAGTTTGAATAAAAATATTATTTTAACAAACTAGTCATGTGGGAGTGACGATTTTCTCTTACACTGTAGCATTAGTCGTAGATCTCAAATTAATTTTAGAGATGTCCTAATGAGCTATTTTTTTTTACCCGTGTGACTTATTATGTAAATTTTCCCCTGCGCCCATCCCTAGTTTCGTCGTTATACAAACATGGGATTAATGACACCGAACGTCCCTAAATTAAAACCCTAATTCTAAACTAATATTCAATCAATATTTGTACAATATTTTGAATTCTTTTATTATAGTATTTGAATTTATAAAACAATTTATACATATTTTACACATAGACCCTTATTTGAAATAATTCAAAAAATATACTCCTTATTTGACCATTTTGAAATATTAACTCATTTGTGAGCCACCTCTAAAAGATTAGCCTCCTATTTAAGCTTCTAGTAATTATAATATAAGAACTTGTATTAATTTTTCAAGTCTATAACTTTCAATTAAGCTAACAATCATAATCTATACACACTAAAATCAATCATTACAAGCATTAATTGAAAAATTAGCACCTTGCTATATCCATAATAAATATATAGAGGTAAAATTCTATGTCTAGACTTATAGCTCTAAGAATAAAAAAGCAATTTTTTGTCCTTCCATTAATCCCCCCCCTTAGTCTCTAAGACCCTCCCCTTACTATATCATGAACATTTATTTGCTCTCAAAATTTTCATTATGCTCTAAGCCTTTACATCATTGTAATTAGTGTCCTTCTATTTAAAGGGTAAACTACACAAAATGGTCCTCGACTATTGGGTATTATTTTATTAAGTCTCTCGATTATTAAAAGTTATAAAATAGTCTCCCGATTATAGAACGTTGTTTTGTTGAGGCCATCGACTATTAAAAGTTACAAAAATTTCATCTCTTTGTCTTTTTTTCAATAAATATCTTTTCAATTCTACTATTAATCTCAATCATCTATTTTACTCATCCAATGATTCAAAAAATGTAAAACTAAAAGTTTTGCACCATGTATATATCTTCAGAACTCATAAAGCGGCCTCAGTGGTTGAAGGAAGTGTTGTTCTCCTTGGAAGTTTAGGGTTCGAACAACTACGTCTGCAAGCAGAGATAGACTAAAGAAGGGTCGGTGGGACAGTCGTCCCCTGAAATTTTTAAATCGTCATATATTTTAGATTTTTTCTTTGTATTTTCTATTGATAATATATTTTTGCCCCTACAATACTAGAAGTTCACCCCTAACATAAATTCTTGTGTCCGTCCCTTTCAGGGGTGTGCGTATTATCAATGGCTAAAAGTTTTACACTAGGTGGAAGTGGATCCTAACTCTCTATATATATAAGGATGTTCATTTAGTTAATTCGGTCACCGACTGAACAAATTTCTATTAACTGAATTATCAAACTTTTTTCTTTAATCATTAATCGTACTGAACTTTTTTTTAAAATATTAACATAATCGAATTAACCATTTTTTAAATAATTTTTTAGTTATAATTTTTTATTAATCTAGGATAAGTACAATGCAATATTTGTTCAAAGATAACTCTCAATCATTTGACATTGAATGCTCACACTCCTGACATTCATGGTGCTCGAACCTGGGACTTCAAGGAATAACAACAATTCCTTTACCACCGATTAATAGAGATTTTTTTATTTGGATTAAAATTTAATTAGGTCTTTATAATTTAATGGGTCTAGTGTGGTTAAAAAATAATTGGATTTTAATTTTTAATGAATGAGTTTAAAATATGGATTATTGAATACATATTAAATATTTTCGATTAATTCAGTTAATTTAAATTGAATTAACCGTTGATCGATTATTGAAAAAAATTAATCGTTCCTCGATCGAACTAATTCGGTGGCCAATCATTTTAACTAAACTAATTCGACTCAGTCGATTAATTCAATTTATCATTATTAAATTAAGGCTTAAAGGTCACCTTTGCCCCTATAGTAGATCCAATTTATCATTTTCGTCTCTATTGTATTTTCACATCAATTAACCCTCAAAATTATTTAATTGCATCATTCTATAACATTCCTCTAACTTAAAATCCTAAATTATATACCTTAAGTTAGTGTTTAGGGCTTATGGTTTAGAGGTAATAACATTATGGTTGAGGGTTTAAAGTTTATAATTTAAAATTTTAAGTTACGAGTAGGGTATATAATGATGCAATTGAGTAATTTCAACAGCTAAATTGATATGAAAATACGATATAGGCGAAAGTGATAAACTAACTCTACTAACGGGAAAAATACCCTTTTACCTTAAATTAACACAATTGTTCTCAATTTAATGAAAGTCAGATTTAATTATTAAAAAAATAAATCAAAGCACTAACAGCAAGCACGCTAGATGATCGAGACAAAATCTTTCATACTTCATAATTATCTGTTTCAACTTAAACATATAATTTTTTTGTGTATAATTGAATTAAAATTAAAGTTTCATGTTCATAATTATATGTAATAGAATTCGTGTACAATTTGATATTTATCTCGTTATTAAAACCACACATTTAATACGTCAACTATCATTTTTATTCTGTTTGGTCACTAGGGTTGTTGCTAAACAGTCGGTTAATCATTATAACAGTTATGAAATTTTTCTAACTGTAACCTAACCATTAAGAAATGATTAACCGTTAATGGTTAACAGTTATTAACTATTCAGTTACAGGTTAACCTACTGTAAACCTATTACAATTATTTGTCAATTTTTTTCATAATTCATACTAAAAAGATATAACACTTAACACATACTTACAACAGTGTAAGTAAATAAAATAAAAAGTGTAGCACTTAACACATGCTTACACCGATGTAAGTATATACATCTCTCAATATCTTAATACCTAACAATAACATATAATTATATTGGTGTAAATATGTTTCTATATTTTCCAAGAAATAAAAAATTAAAAAAATATATTAAGTTATTTGTATACAAATTTTATTAATATATACATATAAATCATAAATAATAGAAATTTTATATTAAGTTATTTATGTAAAAATATAATAAATTAGAAATTTAATTTATTAACGGTTAACCGTTTATCAAAATTCGTAACCTTAACCTTAACCTTCACTGTTAACCATCATTTTAGTTGTTAATCGAAACCGTTTAGTATCAAGGGTTCAGTTAATTAACTTGTTAAATATAACGGTTATACTAGTTAACTGTTACGGTTAACGGTTTCGAGTTTTTTGAACATCCTTATTGGTCACCCATATGTTCTTTTTTCAAAATCATATGTAATGTTTAGTTTTTTTCATTTTGGTCATCATTCGTAAAAAGTTAACAATGGTGCTAATGTGTCATCATAAGATAATGTCACGTAAATAGTTCTGTTAATTTTTTAACGGCATATGTACAAAACGAAACCAAAATGTAACGTTAGGTATGATTTAAAAAATATTGAATGATCAAAATACAATAAAAATAATAGTTGAGATACTAAACATATAGCTTACTCGGAATATTTATTTATTGAAACTGGCAAATCCACCTTAGTAGGAAAGTTTTCTTTGTTCCGTTCAAACCTCAAAGCTTGAAAATCGTTGTCTAAGACTAACTAGAAGCTGGTCCTTTGCCTAAAGAATTTTTTATTAAAAATAATGTTTAATATTTTTTTCGTTATACTTTTGGGTGCATACTGTTAAGTGATACATATCCTGTTTATATTTTTTATTTTTTAAAAATAAAATATTTTTTTGAAATTTTTTAAATTTGAATGTGACACGTGTTAATTAACGGTTTTTTAACGGTATACGCCTAAAAATGTAATGGAGAAGAAATTAGACACCTATTTTAAACGAAAAATTCTATAAGTACCAAAAATTAATTATGAGTATAGTTTACGCACTTATTTTTGTATTAAGCATATTAATAAAATAGTTTATCTAAAATTAATTCCTTACTTTCATATATTCCTATCTTATGGTCTGATTATTTCGTTGTAATTTTTTTTTAAATATTTTAATCATTTTCAATATTTAGTTGGTGAAAATTTTATTCATAAATATAATTTATTTTCATGATAAACAGAGTTTTTCTATAACTTTTTGAAAATAACTAACCGTCTAATTTTTGGTTAAGTTATTTTTTGATTTTTTTTACTTCTAAATAATATTATTTTTATATATTTAATGTAATAATATAATTTTTTAGTATCATTTTAATAAAATATTAATTTTTAAATATATTTTTAATAATTTTAATATAATATTATATTTATTATTATAATAATATACTAAATTATGCTATATATATATATATATATATTATCTCTTATTTTAATATTGTATAGTAAAATATTAAAAAATATTATTTATTAGAAAATAATATTATTGAATTAATAAATATTTAAAATATTTATTAATAATTTTTAAAATATAATGTTTTTATTTTAATATTATAATTTTTAGGGTAAAGTACACAAATTATCTCTCGACTATAAGACATTGCTTTATTGAGTCCCCAACTATTAAAAGTTATAAAATGGTCATCCGACTATAAGTCGTTACTTTCTTGAGTCCCTCAACTATTAAAAGTTACAAAACAATCACTTGACTATTCATATGTTCTAAACTCGTAATTATTTTTAATAGTCATTTTTTGTTTAAAAAATGACAGTTATCTGAACTGGATATTAACATGTTGATTGAGATATGATAGTGTTTGAGATTTGGGGATTAACTTTTATCATATCATAGTCAACATGTTAATGTCAAACTTAAACTGTCGTCAACTTTTTAACAGAAAATGACGAGTTTAGAACATATGAATAGTTAGGTGACTATTTTATAACTTTTAATAGTCGAGAGACTCAACAAATCAATATCTTATAGTCAGGAGACAACTTTGTAAGATTCATCAAAGCAACACCCTTTAGCCAGGATCATTTGTGTATTTTATCCTAATTTTTAATATAATAATGATGATGATGATGATATTCTTATTTTAATAAGTAATTAATATAAGTAGTAATATTTATTATTTTAATATTAAAATATAATTTTTTATTTTAATAAATAATTAATATGATTTGTAATATTTTTTTATAAAATATACTAGTCTTCATATTTTTATTTATAAAATTATAGGAATAATATTCTAATACTAATATTGATATTAATATATTAAATAAATTATTTTAATATTTTAAAATAATTATATTATATTTTTATAATAAATAATATTATTCATTATATACTATATTTATAAAAATAATTTATAAAAATTAACCAACAAGTAAAAATAGTTTACACATCATCATCTTAACACCGTAAAATGATTTCTAAAAACTATTTTCTATAAAGTGTAATTAATTCCACAAATTTTTTTAAAATGAAGATTTTTCTTAAAATAGAGTTTCCTTATGTTCAGTTTAGGGGTGAGAAAAAATCGGCTGAATTCAAAAATTGAAAATTTTGACTTGACTCGATGCTAAAAAGCTTTACACGACTTGATTTTTTATAAATCATGTTTGAGTTATAAAATAGAATTTGAATAACTTAAAATTTATAATAATCAATAGATTAATTTTTTAAGTCTGTGTTGACTGTTGAATTTCTCAACTATAAGTATATGAAAGTTTAAGTTATGAATTAGAACTCGAATAATCAAAATATAGGTTCTTGTACATTACTTAAAGTGAAACTTAGGGTGTATATGAAAGTTTGGAGTTAATTGCATCATATGTCCCCAAACTGTAATTCTCATTTTAAATTAATCCTTAAATTTTTTTAATATTCTAATTTCATCTCCAAATTATGACTTTCATTTTATATTAGTCTTTAATCTTTTGAACATTCTAATTTCATCCTTAAAACTATGACCTCTTTCTAAATTAGTCCTCCAAACTTTTGAATATTCCAATTTTATCCCCAAAGTCATACAAATATGTAATTAGTTTCGATCATAGTTTAACCTAATTTGTTTTTTCAAACATATAATATAATTTAGTCTAAAGATTTTATTAACAATAGATGTGATTAGTATATGTATAGTTTGGGATAAAATTAAAATGTTCAAAAAAGTTTGAGGACCAATTTAGAATGATTTTCATAGTTTGGGGGTGAAATTGAAATATTCAAAAGCTTAAGAACTAGTTTAGAATGATAGTTGTAGTTTAGGGATGAAATTGAAATATCTAAAAGTTTAGGGACAAATTAAAATAAAAGTTATACTTTGAGGACATATGAATTAATTCGAAAGTTTATAATATGTTTAGAATCTAAGTTATAGTTAAGTCATAGTTAAAATTAAGGGTGTGCAAAAATACCCAACCCATTTGACCCGATCCGTCGACCTGCCAACCCGAACCTAAAAAATGGATAATTTTATAAAAAAAAATTCTCGGGTCAGACATGAGTCACAAAAATGAATTTTTTCAGGTACCTGGTGTAGATGCTCGGTTTTGTCCGGGGCTAGGCTTAAAGAAGAACCCAAAGCAGTGGGAGCCCAAATTAAGTCCAATGACCCAGCAGAAATAGATTCCAGTCCGCGTGAATCCTGAAAAACAAAGTGGTTAGAAGTTAACAAAGGGGAGAAAGAAGTTAACAAGAATCAGGAGCCATTATCGGTAGTGGAGATGAGCACGCTACTTGAACAACTAAAAAACTGTAAAGAGTCAGTTTTTGGAGGGATGTCAACTACTGGAAACTAAAAACGAAGGGGGACAAAGAATTTTGAGACAGACAAGAAAAAAGAAGAGGGGAGCGTATTGTAAACTCTCTCCAGAACATTCAAAAAAATTGGTATCTTCATCAATTCGAAAAAAAACGAAAGAGGATTGAAAACTTGTTAAGAAGCAGCAAACTAGAAAAATGAGGGCCATCTAAATCAACGAGGTTTCAAGCAGCAAAACAAAAATACAAGAACAAATCATCAATCATCATCCAAAGTGCATAGCAATACAACAACAGGAAAGAGAAGTTTTCAAAGGTATCAATTTTAATCTTTCGTTTTCAGTATTTTTTATATGTTAGAATCAAAACAGTAGAGAGAAAGAGAGAGGGAAGATCTTTTACCTTTGTGTTGAACACTCATCGGTGTTAGTGCTTAGGAGGAATCGACCGAGAGAACTAGGCTTGGTGTCGGGTGAAAAACAAAGTGAAGAGAAAGTGAGGCTAGAGTTGTAAGGGATTCGGGTTAGTCGGTTGGGTCATCGGACTGTCGGTTGTAGTGGTCGTGATTAAGGGGTCGAGGGCTACGATCGGTTTGGAGTAAAGAGATGGAGAGGGTTGGTGAGAACTTAGCCGTGAGAGGTGGTCATTGGAGTGATTGAAGGTCAATTTGCGATCAAGGGTTGGTGGTCGGTGAGGAACCTTGTTTTTTTGGTGTTGCGACGCGAGGAAGAAAAGAGGCAGGGAGAGATTGTAGAGAGTGAGAGAGCTTCAAAGTTTTCAATTGGAGAAGAAGATAAGAGAGTGGTTTGAGAATGAGAGGTGAAACGGCGTTGGGGGGTTGAGTCAAATAGAAAGAAGGCTTAGTTTTTAGGATTAAATCTTAGGTTTTAATTAACATGGATAAAGCGACGTCGTTTAGGTGTTTAGAGTACCCATTTCTCGTGTGGGTTATCCACAGCGTGAGCCATTCAACTTTCAAGGTTATACATTCTGGTCCTAAAGCCGAATCTTTTATGTTTTAATTTTGTCTTCTTATTTCATGAACATTTGAATTTAGTCATGGATGCTAGTATATTTATTTTCCGTTTACTTATACATTTGGCTCGTAATTCTTTTCATGTTATATCTTAGTGATTGAATATAATATTTTCTGCTTTTTTTAATTTAATTATCCATTGTTTCGTTCATTTAATTTTAGTCACTAAATCGGAATTTCCATGTTTTTAATTTGATTTTCATATTTGTAAGTGTTTCTTTTTTAGTCATCAGTTTATGTTATTTTTTTCTTTTTTTTTTGTTTGTCTTCGCATTTAGCATGTAATTTCGGTTAATTGGCGTTTAGTCTTTATGTCTAATATGTTATTTTTTTTAATTTGATCTTTGTATTTCATGCTTATTTAATTTTAGTCATAATATTTTAATATGCATAATTTATGATTGTTAATTAAAACATATGTATATAATTTTTTGCATGTCACGTTGTATGTTATTTTTTAATTTTGTATAATTAATTTTTGGTGACATACTTTTTTCACAATTTGCATGATAGCCTCATTCGCATAACTCGACATAATACATAATTGAATTAAGGGTAATACACTTTTAATTTAAAATTATTTTAAGTGGGCACTCATAACTTATTTGAGGTCCGCTTTTAATGATTTTAAAATAAAAGTGTATCCCGAAAGTGAAACCAAAAATTGATTCGTCATCTAAAATTTGGGAACGAGAAAAAGAAATGTTCGTTTATTTAAATATATCGAGAAAAGGTTGTTATATCTTTAAGATATGGTCTCGATATTTGTAAATAATCGAACATTCTTTATCTTTCTAAAACGACTTGGTAATTTTAATTTAATTTGTTTGAGTGTTTTTGAATGTTTTTAAATTTACGTCATTGTTTTATGGGATCAAAAATCAAATAAAGTTTGAATTTGTAAAATTCAATGCAAAGACGTTAATTAATCGATTAGGTACCGATTTAGGGCGTTGTGGGGGTGCTAATCCTTCCCCACACGTAACCGACTCCCGATCTCGGATTTTGGTAACGCATACCTCAATTTGTTGTTTTAATTAAAATTAATTTTTATTTAAAATGACAAAGCATTTTTGGGTGCCCAATCACACCCTAATCAAAGATTGGTGGCGACTCTTCGAACCGTATTTTTCGATCGTAAAGGAAATTCAAAATTTTTCGAAACGAGAGGTCTTTTAAATCGCATGTATTTTTAAAATAAAAAGAGACAATTAAGAATTAATGTGGTTTTCAAAATCTCACATTTTTTCACCTTTTAAGGGAAAAATCGTTTCGACACCTGGTTAGGAATTTTTTTATATAAAATATTATTATATTATTATAATAACATATATATAATATTATTTATTAATTATTAATATATTTATATTATATATTTATTTTTTAATATTATATTATATATTTAATTATTAATAATATTATATATACATTTAAATTTGTGTATGTTTTTTAATTAATAATTTGAAGAAAAAAATGGATATTTCGGATTGTCGCAAAATCCGATTACCCGATTACCAAGTACCCACAACATCCAAGCCGAGAAACGAGTCAAAAATTTAATTATCCGAAGATCCGAATACCAGACAATTCGGGTACCTGAATTTGCACACCCTAATTAAAATTGATAATTTGAAGATTGTGCGACTACTTTTTTTTTGGGTAATACAGTTGAGCAACAAAAGCTAACTATTGAAAGCTTGGTCCTGTGTAATCAATTCAGCGACCCCTGGCGGGGGAGTTCGGTGTATCACCACTCCGATTGGCTGCTCCCTGACTAGACTCGACAGTTTATCGGCCACCTTGTTTCCGTCTCGTCTAATATGGCTAATTTTCGTTTCCCACTCCTTATTTAAAAGCCTTAGAATTAATTCAACCATCGTGCATCCACAGCCACTGCTTGAACAATTATTGATTGCATCCACTGCCATAATAGAATCAGATTCAACTTCTACCTTCTTGAGACCGAGATTCTATGCAGAGGAAAGGATATCGTGAATTGCCCACAGTTCAGCCATCAAAATAGAGCATTTGCCGAGACTTCGTCTGAACCCAAAAATCCAGTTTCTGCAAAGCATCTCGCAGAATGCCACCGGCCGCAGCGAAGTACCCTGCACCCATAAATCAATTCTATTCATCACTGTTAAGTGTTAACCATGTCAGTCAATGAAGAATGTGTACTCGTTGTTGCATAAGAAACACCACCATTCTTGCATCTCCTTTCTTACCTCCCAAAGCGGCGAACTCTTCATTTTATTTTTCATCTTCTCGACCTTTGATAGCTGTGTTGATCATCAACTATTTGTTGTTTAACAAATGTCTTGGCTCCTTGGGCATTTGGCATGTTGTTTTCACTTTCTTATCCACTCTCAAGATGCTAAACCAATATCATCGTATTGGTTACTATTTCACTTTTGCATGCTTTCTATGTTCATAGAGAACATATTCGTTCACTTTCACTGATGTTCTTTAATATAAATCTTTCTTCTCACTTACGTTCGTGTTCTGTTATAGGTGCTACATACAAAAAGGTTAATGTTTGCACCACCAAAAGGATCAGCAGCAGCAGAAACAAACCCGAATAATGTTGACTACTGCCGTCGAGCTGCCTTCTTTGAAGAAACTGGTGAGACTTACAAAAGAGTTGCAGCTGTGTGTTTGAGGCCTTTGGAGTAGCTTGCATCAAAGTTGGTCCAAGGTCCTGATGGTTCTCCGGATGATAAAACGTACTTGATATCTGACCAGTTGCAGTCATCAGCTAACCAACGAAATTCAAGATGCTCCGAACTAATGAACGACTTCCAGGTATGACAACATTTTCTAGAGGTCTGCATGCATCCATTCCGCATGTTCTTCATGTAGAACCAGTACACCACAATGATTGAGTGCACATTAACTGCAAGAATCTTTTAGCATTATAGCTCCGATTATTGAATCGGGGAAGAACACTGTTGTCTATAACATGTTCATTAAATCGTTCACCTTATGTGCAAGTGCAGCATGGTTTGGTGGGAAGGCTCTGTTTCCCAAACACTTCATCGTCCTTAAAGCACTCGTGTTTGATACATATTTGGATATGATACAAGGCATGATCTTTCAAATTATATGGAAAACTTGAAAATGTTTTCGCATGTTCATGTTGGACAAATATTCGTATCCAACACTCAATTCCATATCCGGGTCACGTATTTTCCTCATTAGGGACGGGGCAGTCTTACATCCCTAGGTGGCACAGGTAGTTGGTTACATACACACTTTTCTTTGAAGGCTTAATTTGCTTTCAGTAATTGCTTTCGTTGCGCGTTAGCTCGGTTCTCTTTGTTTCTTCGTGGTTGCTTCTTGCTTGCTTAGTGTCTATCTAAAAATTGTGTATCAAGACATGTTGAGCGGGCCGGCCATAGTTTTTTAGGCTAATTCTGGTCATCCAAGGTGTGACTGTACCCTTTCTGGTTATATTATGTTTATCTGTTGCAGGAAAACCCGTCAGCATTGATGAGCGACTTGTATTGTACCGAACAAACCAAATTTATTTATCTTTTGTTGTCGCCTTTTTACAGGTATACACATGGTCTTCTCGAGCAATTGCTTCCTTGACTGCGCGCTCACTTAAAGAAGACAGATTCGGAGTTGCTCAACTCTCCGGTAGCAATGCTGCTGTCATCTCAACTCGCATAGCTTCTTCGCTTGCCGCCGAAACGTTGATGGGGAAAAAATAAGCTAGCAACCATCTCATAATTTGATGGGGGCATTTGGCGTTAATCAGTTACGTTCAGTGCCGGAAGAATGTTAGAGCAGGAAGAAGGAGAGACGACCCAGTATACGCAAAAGCATACGCCATGGCTGATGTTTTAAGGACTTCGATTTACTGCATCGTGTCTGCTTTCCACCATGAGATGCTGGCTAGTGCAAAAGCAGGCCTTCTCGAGAAGGATTGGATTGCTGGCGGCAAACCTCCGTTCGGAACTCGCGAGTTGTTGCAGAAATTGCATCTTTGCCTCGACTTCCAAGCGAGTTAAACTAATATAAAAAGAGAAAGTGAGAAAAGAAGCAGAAAATGTTTAAAGTTTCAGAGGATTGACTTATGGCACCTCTCCGATTCCACCTGAAGATACTAATTTTATACCCATATTGATTTATTTTTTATTATTATAATTATAATTATTATTATTATTATTATAATTACTATAAATATTATTATTATTATTATTATAATTATTATTATTATTATTATTATTATTATTATTAAATATATATATATATACATAAATAATATTAAAAAATTACAAGCCCAGTTAACCGGCCCAAACCAAACCGAAACCTTAAACATTTAGGGTTTTAGTTAGGGTTTCCTAACCCTAATCCCATGCTCAGCCGCCTCTGACTCCAGCCGCCTCAGCCAACGGTCCAGCTTCCAGCCACCTCTGCTACCAGTGCCACGTCTCACCGAAGGCACCAGAAGGTCGGCCGTAGCCGCACACGTATTTCCCAAATGGTGAGTCACCACTGGAAGTCCGGTGACTCACCGAACTCTATCCTTCGGACCGGTCCGAGATGAGCACCGGTGATGGCTATAAAGCCATCACCCATCTGCGAGAAAAAAGAACACAGAGACAGAAACGGACAGAGACCAAGAGAAGACAAAGAGAGACAGAAAATACACAGAGAGAAGAGAAATACAGAGAAACAAAATACTAAAAAAAGGCTACCAACGATCTCAACAACAACGCAGCAGAAAAGAAAGAAAAGAAAAAGAAAGAAGAGAAACTTACCGAGGAAGCCCTGACCACCGGACGTCACCAAAACCTTCGGAAACCGAAGGTAATTATTTAGATTCGCTCCGATTAGGAGCCATTTAGAAGAAAAGAACACCGGAACCGCCCTTAGGACGGTCCGATCTATTTAATGGTGGAAAAATAAAATTTTCCGACCACCAGATGCGGTGGCCGGCGGTGACGGTCACGGCGGCAGACGGTTGCCGTCCGGTGATCGGCTTCCCTCCGGTGAGGGAAGCTAGAGAGAAGGCAGAGAGAAATTTTGTTCTCTCTCTGTTAGAGAGAGAACAGAAATGAAATAATGAGAAGCTGGCCCGTAGGGCCAGCCGATTAGGGGTATTAATACCCTCTCCCAAACGACGTCGTTTTGGGGAGGGTATTTCTGTAATTTCACAAAGGGTAAAACCCTTTTCACAGCCATCCTAACTTGTAATCTTTACATTTTAGTCACTAAATCAATTTATAATCCTTTTAATTTGGTTCTTTAATTTTACTTTTATTTATTTTAGTCCTTTCTATTAAATAATATATTTAGGATAAATACGTATTTAGTCCTTTAGTTTTAATAAATCATATTTTAATCCTGAGTTTATATTTTTAATCTGATATTCGATTTTTTATAATTTTATTTTAGTCACTAAATTAATAAATAATGAAAATAGCATGTTTAATCCCTATAATTTTAAATAATTAATATTGAATTAGGTTTTTAATTTTATTTTTATTATAATTTAGTCATTTATTTTAAATATTTTCATTTATTTTACTGCTTTTAGATATATAGTTCTAATTGTATTTTTATTGTTTTAATTTTACTTGTTTATATATTTAAATATTATATTTATTATTATATAGTCATATAAATATATATATAATAAATAATAATTTAAATATTTTACATAAATTATTTTTATCATATTTTAATATTTATTTTTCAATATCAAAGAAAATGGCAGTCTTAATACAACTGGATGTCCTATTCTGGTATTTTAAAATTAAATATTATAAAAAATTTATAATTTATTTTTAAAATTATTATAATATTTATTAATATCAAAGAAAAGAGCTGTCTTAAGGTACCTAGAAGTCCTTTTCTGATATTTCTAAATAAATAAATATTTTATTTATAAATATATAAATTAATATATATTTTTTCATAATTTTAATCTTGAAATAATAGGATTATAAATTAAATATATTTTGAATTTTTTTAAATTTCTAAATAATAGAGACAATTTATAATTAAAAAGTACCAATTTTGGGCGTTGTAGGGGTGCTAATCCTTCCCTAAACGTAACCGACCACGAATCCCTTTTTATTATTAAAAAGAATGAATTTTTGGTTAAAACGCAGATCAGTTTATCTTTTAACTGATGTTTTCTTAAAACTCTTTTAAAAGATAATTTTTTAGGTATTCGACCTACCTGACCCAAAAGGCCGATGGCGACTCCCAAATTATTTTCAAAACCATTTATTCACATAAATTTTCCCGCCAAATAAAAAAATTTCGTGCCCGGACGAAAACCGGTTACGACAGCTTGGCGACTCTGCTGGGGATTGTCAAACTTTAAAATCAATTGTAAATTGTCTCTATCAGTTGGAAATTAAAATTATATATTTAATTCTTTTCTTTCAAATTTTTTTATTACTTATTATTTTTATATTATTTTATTTATTTATTTTATTCATGTATTAATTATTTTATTTGTCTGTTAGAGGTTTGAACATTTCTCCTCACACACAACACTTGCATTGCATAAACATAATCTCTATAATTGAGATTTATCCCTTTTAAGTGGGAGTGAAAGCGACGTCTTCGTGAGAATTTATTCTCCGTGTCAGACCTAGCAAGTAACTTTCGGGGTTCATATGCTCTATGTCTTCGTGAGAATTTATTCTCCGTGTTAGTCATAGAGAAATGTATCCCCTCGAATTGAACTCGGCCTGTTTAAGTCTGTAATGGACTAGGATTGAGGGTTTGATAGCCCAAGGGGCATCAACAAGGACAGTTTGAGTACCTTTACTCCTAGAACTGAAAACCTGCATATAATAAACCCTAGAAACTCTCCCGATCTGAAACCATGCCGAAATTTTGTCAGTAGGTATACACAAAGGAGAAATAAGCTCTAGCTTTTAATTTATTTTATTTCCTTTTCTTTTTCCTGAATAAATGCATGCGAACTAGAAATCGTGCGGTTAAGTTAAATTTTCCAAACAAAGCATGGAACTAGAAAACATGAGGTTAAGATTTATACATTGATAAATAGATTTTTTAGTTGGTACTAACTATTCTATTTTTTTCATGCATATTACATTCCTCTAATATGTTCATATTGATTTCTTTTGTTTGCATTACATGATCATGGCATAACCAAAAGGTGTTGGCTTGAAAGACTGTTCATCATATTGGAAAGAAATCGTAAATGGACAAAAAGTTTTATGATCAAACAAAATATGATACGACCAAGGAAAGACATCCTGAAGAAACTACGAGGATCGAGAGAAGTTCTGCACACAGAGAACCGGTTATATTAATACCAAAAGTACTCCACAAAGATTCTGCCAGATTGATACCAAAAGCAGTCTATGGTAAGAGTATCAGTCGGGACATTCATAGTAGTGGAGATTTTTATGAAGCTCAAGCATGTTATTTAAAGGACTTGAACGACCAAAATAAGAAATTGAACACAGAAATGAAAACTATGCATGAAGATTTTCAGAAAATCAGTCAAGCCTTTCAAAATACTGGCTTAGGAAGTACCCCAGAAGAGTGGATCACAGGGGTCACCAAGCTGAAAAAGAACTACAACATATATGAAGATCTTGTTCAAGAACTTCTTAGACAGAAAGGATCTCTTACAAGGGAAAATGAGCAACTTCGAGAAGTGACACAGAAGATGAAAGAGAATGTCATAGAAGAAGTTGCAGTCCAGACAAGCAATATGGTTCTTAAATGATAGATTTAGCTGATTTTACAAGGAGATGAAGCAGACTGAAGACTCAACTTTTTGAGCATGAATGGAAACTAATTAGGCTTTGGAAAAGTTAGGAGTAAAATATATCCCTATATGTAAAGTTTTGTTTGATGTACCGAAACTTTTGCGTTCAATAAAATCTGTTCTAAGATGATCACTCTTGAGTAACACCTTTTCATACATGCATTTGTATTTTGCATTTGTACATTTTTACGTTTGTATTTACATTTACATTTTTAAATTTACATCATGCATTAAAACATATTTAATTAAATAATAATGTTTATTTATTTTCAATATCAAAGAAAAGGGCAATCTTAATATAACTGGATGTCCTATTCTGGTATTTTAAATAATTTACATTTACATTTTTACAATTGCATATTTACATTTGGCATCTTTGCATTTGTATTTTTATGTTTGCTTTTGTATTGCACAATTTGTATTCTTATTATTACATTCACATATTTACATTTGCATTTGGCAACTTTGCATTTTTTATGTCATAATACATTAAAACATTCATTCATTAAAATAAGGATTTCAAACGAAGTGATCTTGGTTTTTCCTTGAAGCAAGAACGCTCAACACGACACAAGAAAAATATCTAAAGAAACTGAAGATAGGCTAGCCAAATTTGAGATAAAGCAGAAAGAAATACAAGAGGAATTGAGGAGCAAGTTGGCACAAATCGAAGCTAATTCTCAGATCGATCTACTGAACAATATGAAAGAAATGATTGATAAGCATTTGACTGCTGGAAAGAGTCTTGTTGAAAACCCCACAAATTCTTTGGGTGTTACACCTGTTCATATTCCTGAGTTCACCTCTGTACCCCAGGAAATTCAATCACCGATTTACTTCGCTGTTAAGAACTCACCATATCAAGCTGGAGCATCGTTCCCCACTGATTGTCCTACTACTTCTGAGTTGAAGCCTGATGAATTTTGTATTAGTAATAAGGTCCTTGACCTAAACAAATCAGTTGAGAAGGAAAAATTCACTCAACAACTGGAAAATATAGAAGAGGTGATAAAATCTATAGAGACAGTTGAGTCATTTTATGGGTTTGATGCCAAAGAACTAAGTTTGGTCCCTGGCCTGGTTATTCCACCAAAGTTCAAGGTTCCAGATTTTGAGAAGTATAATGGGACCACATGCCCTTCATATCATATCATTATGTATTGTCGTCGTATGGCTGGCTATGTAGAGAATGAAAAGTTGTTGATCCACTGTTTCCAAGACAGTTTATCTGGGTCTGCATCCAGATGGTATAATCAGCTAAAACGTACTCAAATACGTTCTTGGAGGGATTTAGCTCAAGCTTTTTTGGGTCAATACAAGCACATGACTGATATGGCCCCTGATCGAACAATGTTGCAAAGCATGAATATGAAGTGCAATGAAAACTTTCGACAATATTTACAAAGATGGAAAGACGTTGCTTCTCAAGTACATCCACCATTGACTGAAAAAGAGTTCACTACTTTGTTCATCAGCACATTAAAAATTCCTTATGTTAATCACATGATAGGGGTTGTCCCTAATAATTTCTCTGACATCATCATAAGTGGAGAAATCATCGAAATGGCTATCAATAATGGCAAGATAAGAGGCTCTGACAATACTAAAGTCAAGAAAGAAGCTGGGGTTAATACAATGAGGTCTTATTCAGTTAAACATGGTGCCAAACCTTATAGAGTGATCAAGAAGAAAAAGAATGTGCAGGGATTTCAATTTCCTCCCTTCCACTGTTCGAGTGAAAAATTGCATCCAAAAATGCTCTCAGCCATATCAATTACTCCACAACTTGATCAATCACAATGGCCTCCAAATGAGAATTGGACCTATAAGGAAGTCATTGGATAAATCAGACTAGAATTCCAAATTGTTCAGCTAAGGTTCCTGGTAACCTTAAGGGAAATTTCCAAGACCCTTTAGAGCAAGCAATTCAAAAATGCAAGATAAAAGAAGGGGTTAAGGTTCAATGTTCAGAAACCATTGTTGCAACAGAAACTAATGTAACCAAATCCTACGAAGAATATCAGGCACAAGAAAATGGGAAAAGAAATCAAAAGGCTCCCATGGATGTAATTCGAGATTGGCCTATAGGTCTAAGAAAGAATGAGGCAGATATAACCCAGAAGACACCTCAGATACCTATATCAGATTTTCCAAAAACCAGTAAGGCAAGGGGAAACTTAAGGAGTCTGGTTAATACTACCCCAGTTATAGCTGAAATGAGCATTCAGAACCCCCTCAATAACATGAGAGCATTCATTCGTTCAGAACGATCAAAGAAAGTGATAGCCTCGCGAGCAAGAAAAACTCTAAAGGTGTTTCAAGAATCTATCTCAGACCTGTACCCTCATTTGGTTAAAGGTCAATACATTACACCAAGATTGGTGAAGGTGTCACCAAGGCCTTATGCTCATTGCTATGATCAAAATAGCTTCTGTAATTTTCACTTGGGAGTATCTGGACATTCAACAGGGAATTGTTGGTCACTGTTAAAGGAAATAGAGACGTTCGTCGATAAGGGAGTCTTGACACAAGAAATGATCAAGAAATGGGGAGCAAATAAGGATAAAAATCCTGGGCCAAGTACATACCCAACAATAGAGGAGTGATGAGTCATGATAAATAAATAAGTGGAAGTGTTATCTACCACTATAGTACTTTTCTATTTTCAGCATCTTGTTTGAACTTGTTTTTTTTTCTTTCTCCGCCTTTTGTGAAAAAAATAAATTGTGTTGCTTTTATGGTTATGAGCAAAGAATCAAGTTTTAATCTTGAGATTATTGAGTATCGAGTATATTAAATATTCTTTTAAATTTGCAAGAGTTATATATCTATTGGCAAGTGATAAAATTATATCTTCCATATCCCATCCAACACCAATTACTCGACCTTTACCAAAACCAAATCCTGACACTACATTTATCTGAGACTCTGAAGAAATGTCTCTACCTGTTTTTGAGACACAAACTCTAGATGTTTACCTTCTCGGGTAGAGTCGATTGATTGATGATACTACCTTCCACCATATACATGACTTTATAAGTCATACATTTGTCCTTCCAAATACAAAACCATCCAAGCAAAAAAACCTCAAAAGAACCAAACTTTCAATTATCTGTGAATCTTACTGCAAGAAGAGACTAGATGAAGCATCATGGACCAACTTATTGAAGATGATTTCGAGTGATTGGGGCATACTTAAAGAAGAAGGGAAGAGTGATTGATTGAAATAAATATATCATGCATTAATTACATTTTTCATGTAAGTAAAGTTAATCTTGAATATTCATCCCCCTGGAGATACCTCTTTTTACAAGGACTTCTATGTATGAGATGACTAAACTTCGCGCACAGATCAAGCATGCCAACTCAGTGACATATCGCCCAAAGATGAATGGGGCATTTGCAGGAGCAAATAAGAACCTTAAGAGTATCATTAAAAAGACCACTAAAGCTTACAAGGTTTGGCACGAGAAGCCACCTTTTGCCTTATATACATATTGAATTACTGTGCGAACATTTATTGGGGCAACACCTTATTGTTTAGTCTATGGGATGGTAGCAGTATTACTAATTGAAGTTGAGATCCCATTATTTTGTATCCTCAAGGAGGAAAAATTGGAGAAGACTGAATGTATCCAATTTCGATTTGATCAATTAAACCTTATTGATAAGAACCAATTGAAAGTTATCTGCCATGGGCAGATGTATCAGAAATAGACGATGAAAGGTCACGAACAGAAATCCGAGAGAGTTCCAAAAAGGTGATCTAATGCTGAAAATGATCTTGTGTATACATAAAGATTTCCATGGGAAATGAATGCCTAATTGGGAAGGGACCTATCCAGTAAAAAAAAACAAAAGATCTTTTCCGGAGAAGTGTTGATATTGGCAAAAATGGATGGGAAAGTTATGAAAACCCAAATAAACTCAGATTCTGTCAAGAGATATTATGCTTAAGAGAAAAATGACAAAAGGAAAAGGAGACATCCAAAGCAATTGAAGTATTAGACTCATCCAGAAAAAAAAAAAGAAAAAAAAACCTGAATTTTTTTTTTGAATCAAGATGGGTGACTCATGAAGCCTCAAGTTACAAGATGGATCAAAGATCCATATTCAACAAGAAGAGCAAGAAATGCTGGAAAATGGAAATGAATCCAAAATTTGGTAGTCTAGAGGGATCCAGATGATGGAAAAATTCCCAACAAAGCAGATCCAAGTTAAGCAAGGCAAGGTGAAGGCATCAGAATGAATTGATCCTTGGTTTGATTACCTTTAAACACTTATTTGGGCCTTTTTATCCATTTCTTTTGTAACCATAAGCCAAGGCCTACGTTACGTACCTGAAAAGTCCATTTTAATCATACATGGATTTATAAGTAAAAGAGAATATCTTCAGAATTCATTCCGCCTCTCAAGATTGATTTTTATTTGCAAAAATTGGTTTTTAAAATCTTTAATGCATGATATGAAAAATGATAAAGGGGGGTCAAGATGTAAATTTGTAAATAAACATCTTAGAACCAAAGGAGGATTCGAGTTGAAAACCTAAAAAGGCGGCTCGAATAATGAATGGTGCAACAATGACATAAGAGACGATCTTAAACTCTTAATAAAGCACCGCACATCCCAAAGATGTTCCTTGAGAGTATGGAAACAAGAAGCATTTCTACAAAAATGAGCATAACAACCATTTCTTCAAGTTAGTGAAAGCCTAAAGCAACATACTGAATCCAACTTGAAAGAACCTACTTTACCAAAATCAACCTACACCTCAAATCAGTCAATAATTTTGACACTTGCCATAGGACTATGATTTTTGAATGATTTAAAAGTATAGTTGATTTATTTGATATTCATTAAACTCATTGTTTATGATTTGATTATATTGTGAACCTGAAAGTGGTAATATTTTGCAAAATTCTTTCATTCTTCATTAAAGAAATGAGAAAAAACATTTTCAAACAGGACAGCCTCAAATGAGGAAAATCCTTGAAGCAACTGTTGCTTATTCTACCTCTGTTGTAGAAAAAGAATGAACGAGGCCAGAATAATGAAGCACTTCACATTTTTAAAAGGCAAGTGGTCCAAGAAGCCAGAAAGTCTGGAGAATTGAACTTGTGACACTCTCCTATGACATTATTAGCAGCTCATCAAGAAAAATTATCGTTTATCTCATGCTGAGGGCGATAAGCATCACCAGACAGATTATATTCCCCAACCATCAATTTATGTTCTCTAGAAGATTACATCATAGAGCCATGAACAAGTCACTACATGCACTCTGGTTATACCGTGATGCTGGCTCAAGTCTTGATACATCATTGCTACTTCTTCTATGCCGATCGATTTCTTTGTCAAGATAATATCCATTATGTCCTTCAGAAGATTGTTGAATTTGAACTTGAGGACTTATGGCACAGAATAAGACATTGGAACAAAATCTACCCTTATAGGCCTTTTATATAGGGTAACATTGGTTATAGGATTCCAAAAAGTTGAAGATGACCAGTTTTACTATCAACTAAACGTTTCATGATTCAAAAAGAGTGGAATATATTGGAGCAGCAGAAGATACAGCTGTCGTAGCAGTCATTGCAAGAAAATGCACTAAAAAAATCTTCTATTTCATCCTGATGATGTTTATTTCTTCCAGTAAGGTTGTTACGTTGGATGCCATCGACAACAAGGTCGAATCCACCAAATCTACTCATCAATTGCTCCAATCGATCATCATTCAGTTCTTGCACATCTGTTTTCAAAGGTATGCCAAGACAGTAGAAGGCGACATCTGCATCACTGATCCCAGAAAAAAGAGACAGGACATTGATATCACCAGAGAACATGTCTCTAGCAGCTCCTTATGTATGGTTTTTAGGGAAACCTAGAAGCATTTCTACCTCATCAGGTTCAAGTGGAACAACTTTATTTCTTCCAACCCATACCATATTCCATTTTCGGCACTCATCAAGAACATACTTCTGGACACTCGAAGGTAGCTCATCGTCATAAGCTTCAAGAGCCTTACAGATCCTTTCTGTCAATCTGGAATTTCTTGTACATGTTTGTAAGCAGTTCAACTTTGTTCTTGGATCCCAGGAAGGCCATCATTTCTTTGTCAATGGAAAAATATCATGTATAGTGCATGGAGAAAAAAGATAAGAGGAAATCTGTTCTCAATTGGCAGATTATGAATATAGCCTATTTTCAGTATAACAGCATGAAAATGCTTCGAATCTACAAATTCTGGCTATACATCGAATAAGTACTGTGATATTCCAGTCCAAACATTAACTGGAGCAAGTGCCACATTCTCATAGTAGAAATAAGGAGATCCAATAGCATCTTCTCGAAGTGTTCTTTGAGTTATCTGATCTGGTTCGGTAGGAACCCCATAACCAATCATTGGAATTGAAAGATGAACTACATGATCGTCTTCATTAAGAAGCTTCTTTTCAAGCTTCCTCTGCTTCTTCCTTTTCAAAAAAATCATAGCCCAAGTTTCGCCTTTGCTTGTAATTGGGATCATTTCATAATGGCTTCCTATCTTATACTGAAAGAAGTGCGTCAGTAGCCTTAGCCATTTGAGCAGCACATATAAAATCTGTCAACTTTGCAATTGATGAATCTGGACCACATCTCTCCATGGCTATTGAAGCCTCAGCCTCTGAGAATCCCATTTTTGTCAAGAATAACAGTTTATTCTCCTCATCAGAATCAGAATTCAGGATTTCCTCGATATCAGAAGAACTATCAATATCTGTGAAATCATCCTAAAAGATCGCTTCATAATCAGATGAGTTATTATCAGAATCAACATGTTGCATGAGTGTGGATTTTTCAAGAGCCTGTACCACTGTATATGTAGTCTTGCTATTGCATCAGATTACTGTTTGCATAAATTGGTTTCTCTCCCACAGAAAAGTATATTTCAGAGATGGCCTTCACTGAAAGATGATAAGCCACTGTGTCAGCCTGGAACGGATTACCAAGCTATTTTTACTGCTCTATCTGACTAAATCCCTCCAGATACAGAAAATGGTCACCTCATTCAGAAGACACATATCTCAGACGTTTCTGTTAGAATGATTGAGTACTTCTTAAGTATGTGACAACATGAAGAGAATTCCAGTTACTTGACAATACTACTGTTTAGTGACACCATAATGAGAGCATTCAAGATAAACAGATTTGGGGCACGAATAAATCCACATGTACCCATAACAATGCATTGTCAAAATTGGACCTCGTGGGATCATGACATTTCAGTTAAGCAGATATTGAGAGTGAATCAGAAGCAGAATATTGAGGCATCTTGAAAGCCCATTTCAAACAGAAATAGAATATTGGGGCATTTTGAAGGCTCACGTCAGTATGAATATTTGGGCATTTTTGAAGGCTCATCTCAACAAAAAGTAATGTTGAGCACACTTTTAACATCTGTATCAACAAATGTTGGGGCATTTTAAAGGTTCTTTCAGACAGATCCATGTGGGGCATTTTGAAGGCTCAAATTAACAAGAAGCGAAGGTTGTGACATGATGAAAACCCCTTTTAATCAGAATCAGGACTGTTGATGCATTTTGAACACTTGTATTAGCTAATGTTGGGGGATGCTGAAGGCCCACATCATCATGTGTTAAAAATCATTGACTTGAGCAGATATTTCCAATAAGACATAAAAATATGAAGAATGAAAATGGTGAAACAATAACAGTCAATCTGACTACACATAATTGTTTCGTTCATCAAGCAGTTACATTAGGGTCCTGTTGTTGAACAAATATTTATTCAGCAAGTATGGTTTCAAATACCCAATCTTCTTAAACCATGTGTCACATGATAGTGTGTTCTTTGTTAAGCTACATCATGGTTGCATGAATAAAGATGGTCCCTTTGTAAACCATTCGATCCAATGACCAGTTCCTCGAGACCTCAAAATCTGAATTTGGCCTTTTATGTGTCGGTGATAATTGAAAATATTTCTTTGAGATTTCTGTCAGTTAGTTTCAACCATACTGTTGAGGTTACAAAGTTGTTTTTCACATCAGTTTTGTTTACTTGATGACATTGAAGAAAGAAGCTCATGTATATTGCTCTTTCCCGATGTTACTGGGGTTATCATTGCCAGCTAGACTGAACCGAGTTTTCATCTATTTGATTTATCATGTGTGTTTCATCCCCAGCAGCAAGAATTTCATGAACCTTTTTCTGTACATGGATCCTACAGTTGATGTGTTTCTACTTCCTACAATTCTCATTATGAAAGAAAGCATGATCAGTATCACATTTGTCTTTGCCCGAGATGATATCAAGATCAGTTAGTGTCTCCTATTCAATTCAACGCTAGCATATCTTGTGAATTTGACCAACTTTTTGGTCATATCAGCATCTCATTTGTATTCCTATTAAGTTTTGTTCTCAAGTGGTCTTGTGACGTCATTCAAAAGCTTTGAACACTAGGCAAAGAGCTTCAATGATTGAGAACATCTGAGCAGAAATCACAGGAAAGGATGAATGTGTTGTCAAATGCTTTACGAACATCTGAGCAGAAGCCACAGAAAAGGATGAAGGTGTTGTCAAGTGTTTTACATCTCGACAGAAACCACAGGAAAAGATGAATGTATTGTCAAAAATTTTACGAACCAGTGATTATGGTGTTAAACCAATGTTGTTATCATATGGTTTTCCTTTATTGATACAAGATGAAGATTTCTTTCCACAGAAGGAGAATTGAAATTTTAAACAAGAAACTAGTAGTACCAACTAAGGTTAAACGACATGTTGTTGTTAAGCATCTCGATATGATATGGTCCAAGTTGCCTTATTCGAGATCTGATTATATATCGAAACATGAAAGGAATTGGAATAAATCTTCCTTGTGATGTGTTTCAAGAGTTAAAACAGAACAAACTCTACTCTCCCAATTAATTTTTGCTGAGTCAGGCATATCTACATATGCACTCTTCAAAGATGATAGATTCTCTTTTCAAAGATGAAAGCTTTATGGGATTTATACACAAGTCCAAGCAAAGAAAGTTGGTTTTATCCAAGACAAAATGGGGCATCAAGGTCATAGTTCTGACTACGACAAGAGTTCCACAAATGAAACAATTCTTCTGAGACTTTCATGAAGCAAAGAAGACATAAAGATACAAATTGATCAGATGGTTCTTCGGAAATGCAAGCTTGATAGCATAAGTTGCTACACTGATATCCAGAGGTGACCCTGGCAATAAATGATGAAGTGGAGGAAAACCGAGTTCACCATTTTGAAGTCAAATGAAGATTGCATTAACATTCATGCATCATATTTAGACATTTGCAAAATAGGAGCATTTTCATTCATTTTATCCATGTTGAATATTTGACAGGAATTTCAAAGATTTTAGCAAAGTTCAAATCCATCATTCAATGGATCAACATTTTTAGAAGAGTTCATAATGAGAAGAACTCATCTGAAGAAGGAAGAATAAGTTCATAATGAGAAGAACTTGTTTAACTTTTCGCTTGAATTTTTCATTCGATGGATCAGCATTGCCAGGTCGAGTTCATAATGAGAAGAACTCATCTGAAGAAGGAAGAATAAGTTCATAATGAGAAGAACTGTTCAACTTTTCGCTTGAATTCATCATCTGATGGATCAGCATTTCCAGAAAAAGTTCATAATGAGAAGAACTCATCTGAAGAAGGAAGAAGAAATTCATAATGAGAAGAATTTGTTCAACCTTTTGCTCAAATCCATCATCTGATGGATCAGCATTTCCAGAAATAGTTCATAATGAGAAGAACTCATCTGAAGAAGGAAGAAGAAGTTCATAATGAGAAGAACTTGTTCAACTTTTCGATTGAATTCATCATTCGATGGATCAGCATTGCCAGGGCGAGTTCATAATAAGAAGAACTCATCTGAAGAAGGAAGAAGAAGTTCATAATGAGAAGAACTTGTTTAACTTTTTGCTTGAATTCATCACTTGATGGATCAACATTTCCAGAGAAAGTTCATAATGAGAAGAACTCATCTGAAAAAGGAAGAAGAAGTTCATAATGAGAAGAACTTGTTCGACTTTAGTTTGATCGACGGATCAACATTTCCAGAAAGTTCATAATGAGAAGAACTTATCTGAAGAAGGAAGAAGAAGTTCATAATAAGAAGAACTTGTTCAACTTTTTGAATAATTATATCACAGAAGGAGATAGATTAGCATCAGCCTTTCTAGAGAAAGTTCATAATGAGAAGAACTCATCAAGAGCTTATTCAACCTTTTGAATGACTATCACAGAAAGAAAGAGGTCAACATCATCCCCAGCGGAAAGTTCATAATGAGAAGAACTCATTTGAAAGAAAGAGAAGAATTTATTCAACATCTCCATTATGATCAAGTGAAGCCAAATGGATAAAAAATTTATTATCTTTTCATCTTTGCCCTATTCCTGTTAACACAAGAATGAGCAAAGAGAGGCAGCTGAAGATACTAATTTTTTACCCATATTGATTTATTTTTTATTAATATAATTATAATAATAATTATTATTATTATAATTACTATAAATATTATTATTATTATTATTATTATTATAAATATTATTATTATTATTATTATTAAATATATATATATATATATATACATAAATAATATTAAAAATTACAAGCCCAGTTAACCGGCCCAAACCAAACTGAAACCCTAAACATTTAGGGTTTCAGTTAGGGTTTCCTAACCCTAATCCCATGCTCAGCCGCCTCTGACTCCAGCCGCCTCAGCCAACGGTCCAGCTTCCAGCCACCTCTGCTACCAGTGCCACGTCTCACCAAAGGCACCAGAAGGTCGGCCGTAGCCGCACACGTATTTCCCAAATGGTGAGTCACCACTGGAAGTCCGGTGACTCACCGAACTCTATCTTTCGGACCGGTCCGAGATGAGCACCGGTGATGGCTATAAAGCCATCACCCATCTGCAAGCAAAAAGAGCACAGAGACAGAAACGGACAGAGACCAAGAGAAGACAAAGAGAGACAGAAAATACACAGAGAGAAGAGAAATACAGAGAAACAAAATACTAAAAAAAGGCTACCAACGATCTCAACAACAACGCAGCAGAAAAGAAAGAAAAGAAAAAGAAAGAAGAGAAACTTACCGAGGAAGCCCTGACCACCGGACGTAACCAAAACCTTCGGAAACCGAAGGTAATTCTTTAGATTCGCTCCGATTAGGAGCCATTTAGAAGAAAAGAACACCGGAACCGCCCTTAGGACGGTCCGATCTATTTAATGGTGGAAAAATAAAATTTTCCGGCCACCAGATGCGGTGGCCGGCGGTGACGGTCACGGCGGCAGACGGTTGCCGTCCGGTGATCGGCTTCCCTCCGGTGAGGGAAGCTAGAGAGAAGGCAGAGAGAAATTTTATTCTCTCTCTGTTAGAGAGAGAACATAAATGAAATAATGAGAAGCTGGCCCGTAGGGCCAGCCGATTAGGGGTATTAATACCCTCTCCCAAACGACGTCCTTTTTGGGAGGGTATTTCTGTAATTTCACAAAGGGTAAAACCCTTTTCGCAGCCATCCTAACTTGTAATCTTTACATTTTAGTCACTAAATCAATTTATAATCCTTTTAATTTGGTTCTTTAATTTTACTTTTATTTATTTTAGTCCTTTCTATTAAATAATATATTTAGGATAAATACGTATTTAGTCCTTTAGTTTTAATAAATCATATTTTAATCCCGAGTTTATATTTTTAATCTGATATTCGATTTTTTATTATTTTATTTTAGTCACTAAATTAATAAATAATGAAAATAGCATGTTTAATCCCTATAATTTTAAATAATTAATATTGAATTAGGTTTTTAATTTTAATTTTATTATAATTTAGTCATTTATTTTAAATATTTTCATTTATTTTACTGCTTTTAGATATATAGTTCTAATTGTATTTTTATTGTTTTAATTTTACTTGTTTATATATTTAAATATTATATTTATTATTATATAGTCATATAAATATATATATAATAAATAATAATTTAAATATTTTAAATAAATTATTTTTATCATATTTTAATATTTATTTATTTTTCAATATCAAAGAAAAGGGCAGTCTTAATACAACTGGATGTCCTATTCTAGTATTTTAAAATTAAATATTATAAAAAATTTATAATTTATTTTTAAAATTATTATAATATTTATTAATATCAAAGAAAAGAGCTGTCTTAAGGTACCTAGAAGTCCTTTTCTGATATTTCTAAATAAATAAATATTTTATTTATAAATATATAAATTAATATATTTTTTTTCATAATTTTAATCTTGAAATAATAGGATTATAAATTAAATATATTTTGAATTTTTTTAAATTTCTAAATAATAGAGACAATTTATAATTAAAAAGTACCAATTTTGGGCGTTGTAAGGGTGCTAATCCTTCCCTAAACGTAACCGACCACGAATCCCTTTTTATTATTAAAAAGAATGAATTTTTGGTTAAAACGCAGATCAGTTTATCTTTTAACTGATGTTTTCTTAAAACTCTTTTAAAAGATAATTTTTTAGGTATTCAACCTACCTGACCCAAAAGGTCGATGGCGACTCCCAAATTATTTTCAAAACCATTTATTCACATAAATTTTCCCGCCAAATAAAAAAATTTCGTGCCCGGACGAAAACCGGTTACGACACCACCGTCACCTCGTCCGAAGCAAATCGGCCGCTGTGGAAATTAACCGAATGCGAGGACAATAGTGTTGAAAGTATTGTTAAAAATAAAGTTCAAAGTTTGGCAATTAACCTTGAAAAAATGATTTTCAAAGTTTGGTAGATGTTTTTTTAAAAATGGTTTTCAAAGTTTGATAAATGTTTCTTTGAAAAATAGTTTTTCAAAGTTTGATAGATGTTTGTTGAAAAATGATAATAGGATAATCAAAATTAATCTCTAGACTTTAGGGTATTTACAAGATTAAATCCTTAAGTTTCAACTATAAATACCCTAGCTCATTTAGCTTCAAAATCATCCCAAATCATTTTCTTTCTCCCAATACTAGAGAGTTTTCTTGTGAGTAGTGAGTGTTTTGTAAACACCTGTAAACTTTCTCTTTTAGTAAAAGATCTGCAGCAGTCCGGAGACGTAAGTAAAATTGGCTGAACTCCGTTATCAATTTGGGGTATATTTTTCCGCTTTTATTTCGCATTCTCACAAATCTGGTTATAGGGAAATTATTTGTTACTCGTTTTATTTCCCAACAACTGATAATCAAAGTTTTTGGTGGTGAATTTTATCAATTTTTTGCGAGATTACTATTCATTACTATTAACGTGAATAGTGAATTTCGTGAATAGTAAAAATTTTATCGGCGATACGAATTTTTCGACGGAGGTGTTCTAATACACGGTGATTCGCAAGAATTGTCAGAAACGATCAAAACGAAGCCAGATTCGAGTGGGAGCGATGGCTGCAGACGAAGGGAATGTGAAAATTGAAAAGTTTGATGGTGCGGACTTTGACTTTTGGAAGATGCAGATCGAAAAAATTTTTGTACCAGAAAAATCTATATCAACCCCTCTCAGGAAAGCAACCAGAGGGCATGAAGAATGAAGACTGGGATCTTCTCGACAGACAAGCCCTCGGAGTTATCCGGCTGACGTTATCCCGCAATGTTGCTTTCAACATAGCAAAGGAAAAGACCACGACGGGTCTTATGGCGGCTCTCTCCAGTATGTATGAGAAGCCATCGGCCTCAAACAAAGTTCATTTGATGAGGCGATTATTCAATTTGCGGATAACGGAAGGGGCATCGATGGCACAATACCTAAATAAGCTCAACACAGTCACAACCCAGTTGAGTTCAGTGGAAATTAAATTCGATGATGAAGTTCGAGCTTTAATTCTCTTATCATCTCTACAAGACAGTTGGAATGCTACTGTTACAGCACTCAGCAGCTTGTTGAGAAACAGCAAATTAAAATTCGACGATGTTCGGGATCTGATATTGAGTGAAGAAATTCGACGAAGAGAATCGGGTGAAGCATCAACCTCCTCAGCCTTGCACACGGAGTCTAGAGGGAGAACTTCAGAGAGAAATTCAAATCGTGGCAGATCCAAATCCAAAAGGGGAAAATCAAGAACGGAAAAGAAAGATTATATCTGTTATAATTGTGGCAAGAAATGTCACTTTAAAAGGGATTACCGAGCACCGAAGAAAGATACTGGCGCACAGAAATCTGCCAACATAACAGAGGAGACAGGTGATGGCATGATTCTAAGCATCAATAGTCTGATTGAATCATGGATCTTGGATTCAGGGGCATCTTTCCACTTCACCCCATGCCGAGAAATCATGGAGAACTATGTCAATGGTGATTTTGAGAAGGTTCATCTAGCTGATGATGAAACCTTGAAGATCGTCGGAAAAGGAGACATCCAATTAAAGTTGCCAAACCAGACTACCAGGATGCTGAAAGGAGTAAGACATATTCATGGCCTCAAAAGAAATTTGATTTCTGTAGGACAGCTTGATAGAGAAGGATATAGCACAACCTTTTCAGGATGTGAATGGAAGATTACCAAAGGAGCACTCGTCATTGCTCGTGGTAAGAAGACTGGTACTCTCTATGTAACCTCAAATTTAGATAATATCATTGCAGTAGCAGATGCTGATGGAAAATCAAACCTATGACACCAAAGGCTTGGTCATATGAGCGAGAAAGGGATGAAGATACTTTTGTCAAAAGGGAAGCTGTCGGATCTAAAGAGTGTAGATGTCGGACTATGCGAGGATTACATCTTTGGCAAACAAAAGAAAGTCAGTTTTGCAAAGATTGGCAAGACACCCAAGGCAGAAAAGTTATAGTTGGTTCATACTGACGTATGGGGACCATCTCCAGTTCCATCTCTTGCAGACTCATTATATTATGTCACCTTCATCAATGACTCTACAAGGAATGTGTGGGTTTATTTTCTGAAGAAGAAATCAGAAGTCTTTGATACCTTCAGAAAATGGAAGGCCATGGTAGAAAATGAGACTGGTTTGAAAGTCAAGCGGTTGAGGTCTGAAAATAGAGGAGAGTACAAAAATAGAAGATTCAGAGATTTATGCGCAAATAATGGGATCAAGATGGAGACAACAGTTCCCATGACACCGCACCATAATGACGTAGCAGAGCGCATGAACAGAACTCGGAATGAACGTGCCAGAAGCATGAGGATACATGTCGGATTGCCCAAATTTCTATGGGCTGGAGCTATAAACACTGCAACTTACCTAATCAACCGTGGGCCCTCAGTTCCCTTGGATGGTGGAATACCGGATGAAGTTTGGAGCAAGAAAGAAATAAACCTTTCACACTTAATAGTGTTTGGTTGTATTTCTTATGCACATATAGACTCTGCTGAAAGAAGTAAACTTGATGCTAAGTCCAACAAATGTGCCTTTGATGGTTACGGTGGTGATGAGTTCGGTTATCAATTTTGGGACTACGAAAATCGGAAGATCACCAGAAGCAGAGATGTCATTTTCAATGAGAATGTAATGTACAAAGACATGTCAACCTTAGAATCAAGTAGCTCAAATATCGAAGTTGAAACAAAGGAATTTGCTGAGTTCGAGGAGATTTCTGGAAATCATGTTCAGATCAGTTCTGAAGCAGTTCAAGAAGAACCAGGCACACCAGAACTAAGACGCTCCTCTAGAATTCCTAAACTAACCCAGCGTTATTCGCCTTCTTTGCACTACTTGTTGCTGACTGACAATGGTGAACCAGAGTGCTATGATGAAGCAATGCAGGTGGAGGATTCAGTCAAGTGGGAGTCTTCCATGAAAGATGAGATGGACTCGCTTATGTCAAATCAGACGTGGGAATTAGTTGAATTACCACCAGGCAAGAAAGTGCTCCATAACAAGTGGATTTACAGGATCAAAGAAGAGCACGATGGGAGCAAACGCTACAAAGCAAGATTGGTTGTCAAAGGTTTTCAGCAAAAAGAATGTATTGACTACAATGAAATTTTCTCTCCAGTCGTAAAACTGTCTACAATCTGGCTGGTATTGAAAATTGTAGCTGCAGAAAATCTACATCTTGAGCAGTTAGATGTAAAGACAGCTTTCCTTCACGGTGATTTGGAGGAAGAAATCTATATGAGGAAGCCAAAAGGCTTCATAGAGGTAGGCAAGAAAAACCTAGTATGCAGGTTAAAGAAGAGCTTGTATGGTTTAAAACAAGCTCATAGACAGTGGTACAAGAAGTTCGATAACTTCATGAGTAGCAGTGGTTTTACCAGATGCCAAGCAGATCATTTTTGCTACATCAAGAGGTTTGACAACAACTTCATTATTTTATTGTTGTATGTTGATGACATGCTCGTTGCAGGCTCAGACATGCAAGAGATTATAAACTTGAAGCAAAAATTGTCGAAGCAGTTTTCTATGAAAGATCTGGGCGCTGCAAAGCATATTCTTGAGATGAGGATCAAGAGAGACACAAAGTCGGGGACTTTGATGTTATCACAGGCTGAGTACATCAAAAAAGTACTCTCCAGGTTCAACATGCAAGATGCTAAACCAGTAAGTACACCTTTAGGTGTTCATTTTAGACTCTCCAAAGAACAATCACCAAAGACGGAGGAAGAACGTACACACATGGTGAAGGTGTCGTATGCCTCAGCAATTAGAAGTTTGATGTATGCCATGGTTTGTACCATACCAGATATTGCTCATGCAGTAGGAGCTGTTAGCAGGTACATGAATAATCCGAGCAAGGTACACTGGGAAGCAGTCAAATGGATCCTCAGATATCTACGGGGTACTACAAACAAAGCACTTTGTTTCAAAGGTAGAGATACGATACTGACAGGCTATGTAGATATTGACTTAGCTGGAAATGTTGACATCAGAATGAGCACTACAGGGTATGTCTATACTCTAGGAGGTACTGCAGTGAGTTGGGTTTCTCAACTACAGAAGATAGTTCCTCTCTCCACAACTGAAGTAGAATATGTCATTGTTACGGAAGCCAGCAAGGAGATGGTTTGGCTCCAAAGTTTCTTGGAAGAGTTAGGCAAGAAACAAGAAAACAATATCTTGTATTGCGACATTCAAAGTGTTATTCATCTAGCAAAGAATTCGTCTTTTCATTCCAGGACAAAGCACATACAATTGAGATATCATTTTATCCGGACTCTTCTGGAAGATGGGATTTTGAAGCTTAAAAGGATTAGTGGAGCTCAAAATCTGGCAGACATGTTGACAAAGACAGTGACCACTGACAAACTGAAGTTGTGTTCAGCTTCAGTTGGCATGCTAGAATAACAGGACCAGAAATGCTGTTGCATTGATCGATGTGTGAAGACAGATTAAAATTAGTCTTCAAGTGGAAGATTGTTGAAAGTATTGTTAAAAGTTAAGTTCAAAGTTTGGCAACCAACTTTGAAAAAAAGATTTTCAAAGTTTGGTAAATGTTTTTTGAAAATGGTTTTTAAAGTTTGGTAAATGTTTCTTTGAAAAATAGTTTTTTAAATTTTGGTAGATGTTTGTTGAAAAATGATAATGGGATAATCACAATTAATCCCTGGACTTTAGGGTATTTACAAGATTAAGTCCTTAAGCTTCAACTATAAATACCCTAGCTCATTTAGCTTCAAAACCATCCCAATTCATTTTTTTTCTCCCAATACTAGAGAGTTTTCTTGTGAGTAGTGAGTGTTTTGTAAACACCTGTAAATTTTCTCTCTTAGTAAAAGATCTGCAGCAGTCCGGGGACGTAAGCAAAATTGGTTGAATTCTGTTATCAATTTCGGGTATTATTTTTCCGTTTTTATTTCGTATTCTCACAAATCTGGTTATAGGAAAATTACTTGTTACTCGTTTTATTTCCCAACAAATAGGTGCTTTCCATTTATACTTTCTCTTGTAAGTTTTTTCATCTGCAACATTATACTATGATCAAGTCTTACAAGATATGATACTTTATTGCAAAGTTATGATACTTTATTGCAAAGTTATGGATTCAATCTTTGAGAACAGTTTGAGTCTAGATACGGTTGATTTACTCCCCCATTGGACGAGCATTCTTAATGAGGTCTCATGATAGTATTTAGGGTAAACTTCACATGTGCGTCAGTTGTCACTTTTATTCTATTTTAGTAATTTAACTATTATTATTTTTAAACTCTTACCTAACTTTATATTTTAGTTTCATTTTGGTTACCACAATGATAACGCGGTTTTATTTTATTGTGACATGTCAGCGTCACTTTTTTTTATGGTGGGTGATTAAGATCATTTCATCAATTATAATTATACACATGCATTAATTATGTTTTTTTAATCATAATTATATTATTATTTATAAAAACAAAATCTAATTTTGTACTAATATTAATCCCACATAGAGATGGGTATGGGTCGGGTTAGGTCGGATTTTTTGTCCACCCGACCCGACCCGAGAACAATGACTCTTCTACCAGAAATCTGACTCGACCCGCATAATATTTACCCTCCACCCGACCTGAACCTAACTTTTTGAAATAAAATCCGAACCCGACCCGAAATAATAATAAAAATATTATTTTTATTCAATAAAAATAATAATTTAATTAAAAAATAATATATTGAATGATATTATTGTAATTATTCCAAAATATATAAGGTAAAATTATTTTTTCATCGGGCCGAGTTATGTATTTTTCACTCTAAACCCAAATCCGACCCGACCCGAATACCACCTTTAAAAAAACTTGATCCACCCCGATTTGATCCCGAATTTTTTTAAAAAAATCTGACCCGATCGGGTTATAATCCTCGGTTCGGTTACTATGCCCATCCATAATCCCACACGCTTCATACTATTTACGAATATTCTATTAAAAAATCCCATAAACACAAAAACCCTACAAACCGCAGTCATATAAAATAATAATTAAAAACAAAAGTAAAGAATAAGCTGCGCCACAATGACGTCATCGATTGAGAGACATACTCCGGTTCAACCTCACACGATTCATCCAGTTCGACACGGGTAACCGTCATCGTCTTAAGCCAGGGATGTTTTCTCCGAACCGGAAACCGAGTCGTACCGGGTCGAGAAAGCTCGAAACCCACCTTACTCGTTATCGACGTCTTCTGGATCACCGATCAGTCCCGATGATATGTCAAAATTACATAATGTTCTCTAATCTTGAGGTCTCCATTAATACAAAATTATATTAAAAGGTAACTCATGTAATGAATATTTATGAAATTTGATTTAAATTAATCGATTAATAAATAAAAATCAACAATATCTTTAAAAAATATTTATTTAATTCTCAAAGTCTTTAATTTTGGTTTTGTTTAATTGGTACCAAGAACATATTAATTGCATGTTTTCTTTTTATAGTATTACTAAGCACATATTAACATTTCAACTATATAAAAATATATATTATATAGATCCCCTTTCTTATTCGTGTCATTTTTTATTATTATATTCCTTTGTTCGGCCTTATTATTAAAAAAACTTCTAAAAATTCATTTACTAGAAAAGTAATTCTCAGACAATATTCATTAAAAATTACTCTTAAACTGTTGTGAAAATTGAAGTTAGGTCACGAGTTTTACGAAAAGTGATTTTCATGCATTTATCGTTGTCTTTATTAAAAAATAAACGAGTTTATCTTAAAAATCTTACGTAAACAATTTAAAAGTATTTTTTTAATTAATGTTGTTTGCGAGTTACTTTTCCAACAAATAAAATTTTTGGGTTATTAAAATAATAACGCCCCTTTTTCTATATAACATTATTAAAATGGTACAAAGTTGGTCCAACAAAGATCATGAGTACTTGTTTATTAGAAAACTATATTATATGATCAAAACATCCAAAGCCACTAATTAGCTCATAAGTGACCAAGAGGATAAGCATAAAGCAAAGGCACATTGTGATGATTAGCAAGTATTATTGGTCCAACAATGACCAAAGCTCCCTTTGATTTTGCATAATGGTGCATTAGATAAACCCCAAGCTCTTCTAGGTTTCTTCTACCTTTGGCAATTATGTATTGTATCCTAATTATGCTTTCTCTTACCTACAACTTATTCTAATGGCCTCTTTTTACAAAGAAATACTTATTTAATTTCTCAAGGCTTGATAATTGCATTGATGCAACTTCAATTGATTTTTTACTTTTTGGGTTGGTTTTTTTATTTTAAAATTCTAATGATACGTTAGCTTAATGAAAAATTAAGATCCCGTTAATTTTAAGATGCAGAGTATGAATCTCACCACATATAAATATTTAAATATGTACAAGCTCGAGTTTAATTTTATACTGGTTTAAGTTTCATCATATGTAGATTTGATGTGGACTTCTTATGGTCCAAGTTAATGTTAATTTGATTGTTTTGTCATGTGTAAATACTTGTTTGTATAAGTTCAAGTTTAACTTATGATTCAAGTTCATGTGTAAGCACCTCCATGCAAAAGATGGTTTGTTTCTAAGCTTGGCTTCTAGGACATTCCCCCTTGGAAAGTATTTGGCAACAAAGACCTTACACATCAAGTAGGGATGGATGTGCGACGAAATCGAGAAAATTAAAAAATCGATTTGTATGCAGTTTGGTTTAATTTGGGTTTTTTAATTTGCTATTCGGTTTTAAAAAAATAGATAACAATTTGGTTTAGTTTTAGTTTTTACATATGAAACAATTTAAAATGAATCAAACTGAATAAAAAATTAAAAAAAAATCCAAAAATTCATTTTAAATTTATTATAAGATAAATTTAAATAAATAAAATCTTAAAACTAATAATATTTTTTATAAATTCAAATTTATATATTTGCACTCGATTCAAGCTTTAAATTTGGTTTTTTAGAGGTTGAGTTTGAAAAACAATGAACAATCAAAAACTGCAAAATCGAACCAAATTGAAACCCACAGTTTTTATGTCATTCAGTTTCGGTTTCAATTTTTGAAAACCCGCAAAGTGCAGTTCGATTCATATTTTAGTGAAAAATTGAACTGAACTGAATGTACCCCTAACACCGGAGACTTAGTCTATCGAATCATACACCATATTTATTTTCTAGCTTAAGGGTCACTTTTGCCCCTATGGTAGACTCATTTTATCACTTTCACCCCTATTGTATTTTCGCATCAATTTAGTCCTTAGAGTTGTTTAATTACATCATTCTATACCATACCCTTAACTTAAATCCTAAATTATAAATATTAAGTTAGGGTTTAGAGTTTATGAGGTTATGATTTGGGTTTAAAGTTTATAATTTAAGGTTTTAAGTTAGGTGTAGGGTATAAAAAGATCAAGTAAGGAATTTCGATGGTTAGATTAATACAAAAATACGAATTGTAGATGCTCGATTTGTTTGGGACGTTATTTAAATTTAATTGGGTTTTATTATTATCGTTATTTTGGTTATTAGCATAAGTTCGGTATTGGTTAGTTATTAACATATAAATATATGAAATAAAAAATGAAATGAAAAATAACAACAATTTGTAACATGGACTAAATATAATTATTTTTATTGTTACAGGCCCGAAACAAAACAGACTAGACCAGATCGGCCCAAATGGAATCAAAATAGAAAAAGGCCCGGCTTGGATGCTGAAGCCCATTGTGGCAACCTAATTTGGAAACCCTAAACCCATTAGGGTTTCCTACCCCCAGCTCTCTAACGTCGCAACATGAAGGCCATTGGATCTGCTGTGATCCAACGGCGAGCCAGCAGAATACCCATACCACGAGCGCCCATACTTCAAGCAGACCTACGCCACCCGAGCAGCTCACGTGAAATCCATCGGGGCTATCGACAACACCCGTGCAGCACGATTTCAGGCATCACCACTTCCAGCAATCCATGTGCAGCACAACTCCTCACTACTGCCGCCCGTGACTTGCTCTCTCCAGAGCCCTGCAAACACACCAAACGAGAGCAGAAACAGAAAAGAACAAAACTGGAAAGAAATCTATCAACTAGAAATAACGAAAGAAAAGGAGAGTAGGGGAGGATCGAGTGGTGAACAAAAAACAGAAAGCAAGGAAAAAAGAGGATCAACCACATCGAGAGAACCCTAGAGAACTACCAGCCATCAACAACAACAAGAAAAACAGGAATCCAACCATCAAGATAACGACGAAACCAGAGACATCCACAACCAGAGAAATCCACAACCAGAGTCTAAAATCCCATTAGAAAATCAAAGAATGAAACAACCATAGACGGAAGAGAAAACCCTTACCTTCCTGGAGCCATCACCATCGTTTGAAAAGCCAAACCCCGTTGAGTCATTAAGGGTAAGTCATCGTTTCCTCTTCTGATTAGTCGTTTGGTTTCATCTGGGCGTGAGATTTGGTTTTGGGGGTATGTTGAGCATGGGGCTTCGAGTTTCTGGGTAGGTTTGTCGTAGGGTTTTGTCTTCCCATCGGAGCCCTTGAGGGTTGAAATCCACAGCGGTTGTGTGGTTTAACGGTGAGAGAGAGAGGGCTGTTTTGAGAGGTGTAGGGTTGAGGTTTGGTGAAAGGTTGAGGTTTGTGTCTGTATAGCTCTTCATCGGAGCTCTAGGCGGTGGCCGTGGAGGCCACGGTGGTAGGGGTCTCGTAGGATTACCGGAGAGTGAACCGAGTGGGGTTTCGGGGATTTTGGTCTAGGTCTCAGCCTTGGTGGCCGTCGGGAGTGATGGCTAGCGGATATGCGAGCTTCATCGAGCCATGATGGCCGTTGATTTTGTTGAGATTGAGAGAGAAGGACGACGGGGCTGTGAGGGTTTGGGCTTCGTCTGGTCAAGCTGAAATAAAGAAAGAATAGAGAGAGGCGAGTGAAGCGGCGACCTTCTGTCTCGTTTAGGGTTGAGAGACAGGAGGGCAGAGAGGAGATGGGAAAGGCAGAGAATGGCGAGGGGATTTATTTTCTGGTTGGAGAGGGAAATGAGTTTAGGTTAGGAAATTTACCCTAATTTCCACTATATTAATACGTCAAAACGACGTAGTTTTGGGTAGTGTTGAAACGACGGTGTTTTGTTATCGTGGGAAAATATCCCGTGTTTTGAGGGAGGGGTTAATCTCGTTCAGGGCCCATAGATTTTAAGTCCATTTCGCTTTGGTCCCAAAGTAGACTTTGCTGTTTTCTGATTTTTGCCTTAAATTTCTAGCGGTTTACACTTTAGTCCTGAATCCTGCTAGGCCGATTTTATTGTTGTTTTTACATTGGATGCATAGTTTTAGAAACTTGCATTTTGATCCTATGTAATATTTTGGTTATATCATGTTTGGACTGCCCAGAAATGAAAATGTTATGAAAAGATCATGTGATTTAGTTTCTTTGTATTTTAGTCCTATGTTTTGTTGTATTTAAATCTTTGTTGTCTTAAACATTTGACATCCACATTTTTGTATGTTGCATTTTAGTCCTGAGTGTGTTTTGTTTTATTTTTTTTTAATCCCTTGTAACGAGAATAGTTTCATTTCAGTTCTTAGTATTCAGTATGGTATAATGCTAGCATTTCTACCTTAATTTGTATTTTATTCATAATTAGGATATTAAAGTTTAATTTAAATATAATTATTTTCTGAAATTTTATAATTTGTTATGCTATGTTTTCGTTGGTTGTGTTTAGGTCACCTTTGTTCATTAAGTATAGCTATGTATAGAGTATATATATATATATTTTTTATAAAATATGTATGTGATTTTTATTGAAATATCACATTCCGAGCATGTTGTTATTGTTTGTATATTTAGGTGTAGTTTTTTATGCATGTTTAGCCTCATGTGCATGACTCAGCCTGATCACATAATTGGATTAAGGGTAATACCCTTTTAATTTAAAATCGTCAGAATGGCTTTTCTTAACTTACAGAAAAGTCATTTTTGACGATTTTAAATTACAAGCGTATCCTGTCATTGTCACCAAAAAAGGTAGATTTCTCACTTTAAAATTTTGGGAACGAAAGAAAAGGAAATATTCGGTTATTTAAAATTTTCGAGAAAAGGTCGTTAGAACTGAACTAAAGATTTGGTCTCGATATTTTTAAATAATCGAATATTCTTTATCTTTCTAATGACTTGGTAATTTTAAATTAAATCATATTTTGTTGCTTTTCAATGTTACAAATTTTCATTTTTGTTGTTTAAAGGGATCATTAATCAAATTAAATTTGAACTTGTGAAATTCGTTGCAAAGACATTAATTAATCGACTAGGTACCGATTTAGGGCGTTGTGGGGGTGCTAATCCTTCCCCACACGTAACCGACTTCCGAACTCAGATTTTGGTAACGTAGACCGTAAATTTGTCGTTTTAATTAAAATTAATTTTTATTTAAAATGACAACGTTTTTGGGTGTCCAATCACACCCTAATCAAAGATTGGTGGCGACTCCTCGAACCTTATATTTTTATCGTAAAGGAATTTCCAAATATTCGAAATGAGAGGTTTTCTAAAATTGCATCGTTTTTAATTAAAATTCAATTGAAAAGAGAATAATTAAAAATGACGCGGTTTTCCAAATCGCCCTCCACACAGTTTAAAAATCGTTTCGACAGCTTGGCGACTCCACTGGGGACTTTTTAGAGAGTCAGGCCGATAGTCGATTAATTAATTGTCTTTGCAAACGAAAGTTGTAAGTTCACTTAAAGTTGGTTTTTGATCCCTGGTTTTTTTTAAATTGTTGTTTGCATTTTAATTTGCGCTTTGATTAACAATTAATAGTTGTACTAACGTGTGATTTACATGTTTCAGTGTTCTGACCTTTACTTTGGTTTGTGGTGTTTCTTGGATCGGGGCAAAGGATTATGAGTTTCCCCTCACTGTCACTATAACCTTTTGATATTTAGAGCCTTCTAACTGTGCTCTGTCCCGTTAGGTAGGGGTGAACGCTACGCTTACGTGAGAAAAATTATTTTTCTCCGCATGGGCTTTAGCAAGTAACCTCTGGGGTACATTCCTTATGTCTACGAGTGAAACATTGAGTTTCCTCGCATGGACATAGGGAAATGTATCCTCTCGAATTGAACTTGATCCGTTTTAAGCCTATAATGGGTGAGGATCGAGGGTCTGGCAAGCTCAAGGGGGCACCAGCAAAGGACAATTCGAGGACCCTTTTAGAAATACTGAAACTCTGCCCATCTTATGTTGAATCTCTGTCCACAGACACAAAGGGGAAACTCATTCTAACCTTTTCCTCGAATTTATTTTTGCAAAATGTATGCGAACTAGAGATCATGTGGTTAGGTTTATTTTTTAAACAAGCATGTGAATTAGATACCACGCGGTTAGGATTTTTTGTGAATGACAAAACATGTGGGTAGATATCATGTTGGGTAGGATCCACTAAAGCATGATTGGGTAGTTAGCATGTGAGGGTAGGTTTTATTTGATGTATACGGTATATACCATCTTGTTGTTTATCTTATATGTACTAACTCGCTTTTGTTATATGTCTATTTTATTATGATTTTATTGCATTTGCATCCTCATGTCATCGAGGGGTGTTAATTGGCAAGTGATTGACTAACAAGAAGGCTGACCATATTGAGGCAAGAAATTCTCCACCATGTAGTCAAAACCAGGAGATCCAGAGATGTTCAAACGATCCATGAAGAAGGACACCCGATGAATGAAGAGATCTGAAGCTGATTGAAGAAACTGCAAAGGCCAAGATGTTGAGTCAGGGGATAGATACAATCGTACCAAGGACGAGAAGGCCATTCATCAAGACGAGAAGGCCATTCATCAAGACGAGAAGGCCATTCATCAAGACGAGAAGACCTTTCATAAAGACGAGAAGACCTTTCATAAAGACGAGAAGACCTTCGTAAAGACGAGAAGACCACTTCGCATGGAAGATAAGAATGAAGATTCAAGATTTAAGACAGACATCCGACGTCATTTCGACTCAAGGAAATGAAGAGATGAAGACTCACAGTTGTATTTTGACTACATGGTGTACTTACTGAATTCTTGTTGTCTAAGTGAACGGTTGTTCTATAGGTGGTCACTTTTGTGATTAAACCTTGTGCATTTGCTTTTGCATTTGCATTTTGCATTGCATGCATTAATTTAAGCATTTTTACATGCATCAATCATGGAAATGTGAGAGTAACTCGTGAAGGATGATGTGACAGAAACTCTGAAAGCAAATTGAAGTTACCCGAGACGTGTTTCTGGAAAGATAGACAACAATGAATGAAATTTTAGCACGAGTTAGTAAGATTGAGAGAATTCATGAACAACTCTTAAAAACCCAACAAGAAAGGATTGAGGAAGCTAGGAAGTTCCAAGATGAATCAAGAGAACAGATGACCAAATTAATGAAGATGGTGAATGTCAGTGATGGAGTCGAAATGACAACAACAGATGATCAAGAACCTGTTAAAGAGCAAGATATCTCAAGCCAACTCCAAAAATCTGATGTGGTCATAGAGGGACCAACGATGAATGAAGAAGATAAGCTTTACTCAAAGAGGAGGGGCATAAAAAAGGACCGAGTGTTGGTCAAGAAAGCTAAGAATGATCAATCTCTCATGTCATCGCTAAGTAGTCTCTACTCGTGGGGAGTATATAAGGAGAAAAAGAAAGTACAGGGTTTTCAGTTCCCTCCATTTTTATTTTTCATGTGAAAAATTACGTTCACAAATGTTCACATCCGGGTTGATTACGCCGCGATATGTCCCGCCACAGTGGCCCCCTAATGAGAAATGGACCTATAAGGAGGTTCCCTGGATAAAACATATTGGAGCCCCATATTGTGTAGCTAATGTTACTAGCAACCGTGAGGGAAAGTTTCAGGATCCTTTGGAGCAAGAAATTCAAATGTGCAAGATAGAAAGAAAAGGGGTTAAGGTTCAATGCTCGAAAACTGTCGCCCCAACTGAGATTAATGTAGCCAAATCTGGTGGAGGACACATAATGCGAGAAGATGGGAAAGGAAGTCAAAGCAAAGGAGCTTCAATGGATGTAATCCGTGATTGGCCCACGGGTTTAAGGACAATTTGGGCAGATGCAACCGTAGAAACTCCTTAAACCCCTATATCAGATTTCCTGATGACAAGTGGGGCTCTTGACAGTTTAGAGAGTTTGAAGAGTACTCCACCAATCACAGCTGCAATGAATGCTCAGAATCAGGCCAAAACTATCGTCACTGAGGATAATCGCTTTGGATTTGGACCTAATTTCCAGCCATGAAAGAAAAAGCTGAAGGGGAATGAAGGAGAGAGATGTGACAACCTGAAGGGAGATGGTAGTCTTTCAGAGAATATGAAGAATACTATCCAGTTTGGGAATGTTAATGTTGAACCACAGTTGTTGGATGTAACTGAGGGAGAAGACCCAATTGAGGATCCAGAGCAGGATGCTTGAAGACGATGAGAATAAATTTTTGTGATTGGTATCTGGCCCTGTTTTCCCTCAAACAATTGGATTACGAAGGATTTTCTTGTAGTTTTTGAGTGAAGTTTAGAGTAATATTCGGAATTAACCCTTATGCTTTTGCCCGCAAGCATTAAGGAATTTTTTGTGAGGGATGCTATGTTAATTGTGCTTTTCGACAATTAAATATGTTTTCATTCATTTTTCAAGGGGCAATCATTTTATACATTCTTTACATTCGTTATCATTTTGACACTTATATTATTATTAGTATTCTTTTGTACATCCCAGACAAACATTTTTTATTGTTTTCAAAGGTATACATATGTTCTAAATTTTCTTGGCAGGTGTCTCAATCGTTAATAACATGAATGTTTCTGGATTCTAATCAGGAGATAAATTTTGAGCGGTTTGTGTTTAGTAGAAACCTATGAGTACTAAAATAAGGCAGAATACGAGGTTCCTAATGAGTTATTGAGGCTGATGGAAAGGCAAAGTAATCAGGTCTTATTTAGCGGACAAGAAGTCGAGATCTCGGGTCTGAGAACAAAGGGGAAAAGAGATGGTTAAAGATTTTTCAATACTTCATTAGGATCATCTTTTCCCAGTTTTATCGTATGTGAACCTGCAAAGCATTAAAGGAAAGTACCAAAGCAGATTTTATGTCTAGTAGTGCGTCGGATGATTTTGAGTCCCTGAGTTCCTACTGTGCATATCCGCTACGAAAATTGAATCAAATGACGAACCCTGAGAGTTTTATCCTGATGAGGCATCCAATGCTTCTTTAGCACTGGTGGAATTTAAGGTTTGCACTATAGGGATAAGAGTGATCATATAAAGAAGATGGTTGAAGCTAAGTGAGGAAGATAGTGAAATGTCATAAGAAATCTTCTTTCGTCATGAAGACACGCAAAACGTCAGTATGTGCTCGAACAAAGGACTATGATGCTTCTATTTAGTCCTACTTACTATGATTAAGATTCCTTCACTTTAAGTTTTAACAAAGATGAAGACAGGGACTGAACTGAATGAGCCCGAGCTTGATGCAATCATTGGAGAAAAGAGGTCAGAAGCTATCTGCCGGAGACAGATGTGTCAGAAGCAAACGAAGTGAGCATTAAAGTTTTGAGAGGGTGATCTGGTGATTGAAAAGATCTTTCCAATCCATAAAGATTATTGTGAGAAATAGGTGCCTAAGGGAGCAAGGACCACATGTTGTCAACAAGGCCTTTTTCTAGAGAAACGCTATTTTTGATAGAAATCGATGAAGATAAATTGAGTAGCCCAACAAGTTTGATTAGAAGAACTACACTCGAAAAACGAAAAAAAAGAAAAAAAAAAGAAGAAATGAATAAAGAAAAGAAGAAAATGAGAAAAAGAAATGAAAAATAATAATAAGGAAGATTGAATAGGGGCTCAAGACGAGAATCCACCAAGATCGTTGAAGGAATTGAGGTGAAAGGTTGAAATGGTAGGTCGAATACATTTTGATAGGCACCAGGCAAGTAAAACACCCACAAGAGTCTGATGTTTTGAAAGGAGCTATTTTTGGCAACATTGTGTTCTTCTAGATAGAAGCTTACCTCAGTGCTCCAAATTGTATCTTGGTTCAGGAACATTCATGTTGGTGATGCTTGAGGCATTTGACTTTATTTTTTGATTTTTATTATGATTGCCATGATTTTGTAAAATTCCAATTTCATTTTTTTTAAACCCTAACTGTGTGCATCTTATAAGTATATTAACATAGTTCAAAAGAAAACAAAAGATTTCTTGGTATTACTTTAAACTGATCTCTTAAAATGCACGAAATCCTAAATAGCCCAAAACCTTGACACTCGTGTTCATTTGTTAAAGAGTGCATGCCAAGGAATGATCTGGGATGATCTGTGAACTAAATTTATAGCTATTTAATCCCTATCAAAGACGTTTCTCTGAGATATTGGGATTGGGGCAATCTTGGTCTTACCAAAGGAAGATCATTATTCTTTTACCTGTCAAGTCAATTTTAATTGTACAAATAATATGGCTGAGTATGAGGCATGTTTTTTTTGGGTCTTAGAGCTGCTATTAAACTCATAGTAAAAATGCTTAAAGTATACAGGGATTCAACTTCGGTAGTTTACCGACTCAAAGGAGGATGAGAAACAAAAGATCCCAAACTCGTGGAATACCGTAAATTAGTCCTGGAGCTTATTGAAGAATTTGAAGAAGTGACTTTCAATTACCTCCCCAGGGAAGAAAATCAAATGGTAGACACCTTGGCTACTTTGGCAGCAGCTTTTAAGATGAACGAGCATTCAAATATGATGTCTATTGAGATGAAGGCTTATGAGTATCCAGTCCACTGCTTTAACATTGAAGAAGAAGAAGATGGCAGACCTTGGCTATGATATCTTGCAATATATAAGGTTTCAAAGTTTTCCCGAACAGGCGACCGAGAATGACAAAAGGACTATTAGGAGAATGGCAGTAGGGTATGTGCCCAATGGTGAGACCCTGTATAAGAAAAGCATGGATCAAGTGTTATTAAGGTGCGTGGACACTAAAGAAGCCAAAATGATCCTTGAAGAAGTACATGAAGGGATATGTGGCACCCATGCTAATGGGCATATAATGGCCAGACAGATTATGAGATTTGGGTATTATTGGTCAACTATGGAAACTGATTGCATCAATTATGCCTGAATGTGTCAAGTGTCAAATTTATGGGATAGAATGCACACCCTCCTCATCCATTGCATGTGATGACAGATCCGTGACCGTTTTTATATGGGGCATGGATGTTATTGGGTAAATTTCGCCGAAGGCATCAAATGGACATCGCGTCATTCTGGTAGCGATAGACTACTTCACCAAGTGGGTAGAAGCAACTTATATGCCGATGTTACCCAGTCAACGGTATGTAAGTTCTTGAAGAAGGAAATCGTCTGTATGCATGGCTTACCGGAGAGGACTATATCTAACAATGCATTGAACTTAAACAACAAGATGATGAACTCTGTCCGTGAGCAATTCAGGATAAAGCATCATAATTCCACGATTTATCGCCCAAAGGTGAATGGGGGCAATAGAGGCTGCCAATAAGAACATTAAAAGGCTTATAGATAAAATGACAGAGACTTATAAAGATTGGCATGAGAAGTTTCTATTTGCTCTATTTGCCTATCAGACTTCTGTACGGAGTCATTGGGGTAACTCCATTTTCACTAGTTTATGGCATGGAAGCCGTCCTCCCTCTTGAAGTGGAAATTCCCTCACTTCGTGTTTTGTCAGAGGTGAAGCTGAATGAGGCAGAATGGATACAGGCCATATATGACCAATTGAATTTAATTGAAGAAAAGAGACTAAAAGCCATTTGTCACGGTCAAATGTACCAGAAGCGGATGATACGAGCACACGACAAGAAAGTTCGCCCTCGAGAAATTCACGAAGGAGATCTGGTGCTCATGAGGATATTGCCCTTTCAAAAAGATTTTCGGGGGAAATGGATGCCAAAATGGGAGGGACCCTATGTTGTCAAGAAAGCCTTTCTAGGGGAGCTCTAGTCTTAACTGAGATGGATGGTTCAGAATTACCCTATCCAGTGAATTCTGACGCAGTTAAGAGGTATTTTTCTTGAAGATGAACAAAAAAAATAAAATAAAAGAAAAATAAAAAATAAAAAAAAGAGAACAAAAAAAGAACAAAAAAGAACAAAAAAAGAAAAGAAAGAAAAAGGAGGGTTCAAGATGAAAACTCGAGAAGGGCGTCTTGAAACCAATGGAGACCTCAAGTTGAAAACCCGCAAAGGGCGGCTTGAGTTTTAAATTCAGAATTCGTGCATGGCAGAGGTTTTGAATTGTTTTTGAAAGTGGAAAGAGCTCCTGACATGGGTGACAACAATTGACGATCAGGGTTGAGACAAAAGATTAATGAGTCTCGGTGAAAATGACCCATGGAGAATTTGAATACATGAGATTCAACACTGATGGGGCATGATTGCACCCACATCATGTTGAGATGACAAGATTCAGACCAAGGAAGCATAAAGTGTGAGCCTTACAATTTGAGGTGATGGGCATTTTGAAGGCCTGTACCAGAATGAGAACATCCCAGTTCGAAATATTTTAGGCATGAAGAAATCCATGAATACATTGGGGCAGAACTGAACCTACATCATGTTGAGATGGCAGTATGGCAAGATTCATACCAAGAAGGCATTGAGAGTAAGCCTTACAATCTGAGGAGATGGGGCATTTTGAAGGCCAGTACCAGTGTAAGATAATATTGCGACACTAGGGAGGGCATGTTTTCAACTAGAGGTATTAATGTGGGCATATTTGGAAGCCTATGAAGACTTGTGGAATGATCACTGAAATGGACAAATAGTTCCAATGAGATAGAAATGTATGAAGAGTGAAAATGATGAAACAGTGACAGTGGAGTTTACTGTACATGATCATTTGGTTCATCATCAGTTGCTTTACTCTTGTGATTTTATTTGTATTAATGTGGGCGATCCGGTATCCCACTTTGATCTCCACTGAGTTTTGGTATCGTTGTAATACCATGTGAAAACTCTGAGTGCTACGCAAAGAGCTTCTCCAGTTGAAAGATATGGGCAGAATCCACAGGAAAGATGAATATGGTCAAATGTTTTACGAACCAGTGAATATGGTGATGAATCAGTGTTGCGATTATGGGTTGTTTCCATTACCCAAGATGAAGTTTGCCTTCTACAACCCCAAGGTTAAAAATGAGAAATGATGAAGATTTCTTTCCATGGAAAAGGCGATGGAATTTTAAACAGCAAGAAGCTAGTGAAACCAAATAAGATTGAATGATGGGATGTTGTTAAACCTCTCGACCTGATAGGGCATAAATGAGCCTTGTTTGATATTTGATTAGATGGGGTGATATGAAAAATTGGGATAGATCCTCCTTGTGATGTGTTTCAAGAGTCAAATCAGAATAGATGCAAATCTCCCTTTGATCTTTACGAAGTTTGGTATAGTCATATGCACAGCCTCCGAAAATGGGGCGACACAGTCATATTTCTGACCATAGCAAGAAGTTGAGAGAGAAAATCAATTTCTCCGGAATGAAGGCAGAAAACAAAGATGACAAGAACATAGAAGAAGATCAGAGGGCTCTTCAAGAATGCTAGTTGGAAATTATGATTTGTTGCATGGGTGTCTAAAGCAAACCCTGGAAAAGAATGATCAAATGGAAGAAGACCGAGCTAACCACTCTGGAGCCAAATGAATATTGATTCAACATTTACGCATTCATGAAAACATCATTTGCATAAAAGAAAATGCATTACACTGATACATTTAATTGCATTCATGTTTCATGCATAAATACATGATTTTGACAGATTTTCCATTGAAAAGAGAAGATGCAGGATGTTAGAATCCCAATGATCGAAAGAAAGATTTCAAACATCAAACGTAAGGAATTGCGTTTAGAGTTCCATACTCCTTAAAGAAAGAAGGAGCGAACCCGTAATAAGAAGATGTTCGAGTTCCATACTCCCTAAAGAAAGAGGGAGCGAACCCGTTCGCAGAAGATTTTCGAGTTCCATACTCCTTAAAGAAAGAAGAAGCGAACCCGTTTGAAGAGATGTTCGAGTTTCATACTCCTTAAAGAAAGAATGAGCGAACCCGTAAGAAGAAGATTTTCGAGTTCCATACTCCCTAGATAAAGAGGGAGCGAACCCGTTTGAAAAGATGTCCGAGTTCCATACTAACTAAAGAAAGAGGGAGCGAACCCGTTCGCAGAAGATTTTCGAGTTCCATACTCCTTAAAGAAAGAAGGAGAGAACCCGTTTGAAGAGATGTTCGAGTTCCATACTCCTTAAAGAAATAAGGAGCGAACCCGTTGGAAGAAGATTTTCGAGTTCTATACTCCCTAGAGAAAGAGGGAGCGAACCCTTTTAAAGATTGTTCGAGTTCCATACTCCTTAAAGAAAGAGGGAGCGAACCCGTTTGAAGAAGATGTCCGAGTTCCATACTCCTTAAAGAAAGAAGGAGCGAACCCGTTTGAAGAAGATATCCGAGTTCCATACTCCTTAAAGAAAGAAGAAGCAAACCCGTAAGAAGATGTTCGAGTTCTATACTCCCTAGCGAAAGAGGGAGCGAACCCATTTGAAGAAGATATTCGAGTTTCATACTCCTTAAAGAAAGAAGGAGCGAACCCGTTTAAAGTTGTTCGAGTTCTATACTTCCTGAAAAAAGAGGGAGCGAACCCGTTTGAAGATTTTTGAGTTCCATACTCCCTGAAAAAGAGGGAGCGAACCTGTAAGAAGAATATGTCCGAGTCTTATACTCTCTGAACGAATAGAGAGCAGACAAGATTTTTGAAGATTGTTCGTGTCTCATACTCTCTGAACGAATAGAGAGCAGACAAGATTATTGAAGATTGTTCGTGTCTCATACTCTCTGAATAAATAGAGAGCAGACACGATTCTTAGAGATTATTCGAGTTCCATATTCCCTGAAAGCAATAGGGAGCGAACCTGATTTTTAGAAGATTCTTTTCAAGTCTCACTTACCCTGAAATAGCAGTGAAGCGTATTAACCTTTTGAATTTTTCACGATTGGACAAATTCGATCATCTCTTGATCTTTGCTCTATTCTCGTTGTACGACAATGAACAAAGAGGGGCAGCTGTAGATGCTCGATTTGTCCGGGACGTTATTTAAATTCAATTGGGTTTTATTATTATCGTTATTTTGGTTATTAGCATAAGTTCGGTATTGGTTAGTTATTAACATATAAATATATGAAATAAAAAATGAAATGAAAAATAACAACAATTTGTAACATGGACTAAATATAATTATTTTTATTGTTACAGGCCCGAAACAAAACAACTGGACCAGATCGGCCCAAATGGAATCAAAATAGAAAAAGGCCCGGCTTGGATGCTGAAGCCCATTGTGGCAACCTAATTCTGGAAACCCTAAACCCATTAGGGTTTCCTACCCCCAGCTCTCTAACACCGCAACATGAAGGCCATTGGATCTGCTGTGATCCAACGGCGAGCCAGCAGAATACCCATACCACGAGCGTCCATACTTCCAGCAGACCTACGCCACTCGAGCAGCTCACGTGAAATCCATCGGGGCTATCGACAACACCCGTGCAGCACGATTTCCAGGCATCACCACTTCCAGCAATCCATGTGCAGCACAACTCCCCACTACTGCCGCCCGTGACTTGCTCGCTCCAGAGCCCTACAAACACACCAAACGAGAGCAGAAACAGAAAAGAACAAAACTGGAAAGAAATCTATCAACTAGAAATAACGAAAGAAAAGGAGAGTAGGGGAGGATCGAGTGGTGAACAAAAAACAGAAAGCAAGGAAAAAAAAGGATCAACCACATCGAGAGAACCCTAGAGAACTACCAGCCATCAACAACAACAAGAAAAACAGGAATCCAACCATCAAGATAACGACGAAACCAGAGACATCCACAACCAGAGAAATCCACAACCAGAGTCTAAAATCCCATTAGCAAATCAAAGAATGAAACAACCATAGACGGAAGAGAAAACCCTTACCTTCCTGGAGCCATCACCATCGTTTGAAAAGCAAAACCCCGTTGAGTCATTAAGGGTAAGTCATTGTTTCCTCTTCTGATTAGTCGTTTGGTTTCATCTGGGCGTGAGATTTGGTTTTGGGGGTATGTTGAGCATGGGGCTTCGGGTTTCTGGGTAGGTTTGTCGTAGGGTTTTGTCTTCCCATCGGAGCCCTTGAGGGTTGAAATCCACAGCGGTTGTGTGGTTCAACGGTGAGAGAGAGAGGGCTGTTTTGAGAGGTGTAGGGTTGAGGTTTGGTGAAAGGTTGAGGTTTGTGTCTGTATAGCTCTTCATCGGAGCTCTAGGCGGTGGCCGTGGAGGCCACGGTGGTAGGGGTCTCGTAGGATTACCGGAGAGTGAACCGAGTGGGGTTTCGGGGATTTTGGTCTAGGTCTCAGCCTTGGTGGCCGTCGGGAGTGATGGCTAGCGGATATGCGAGCTTCATCGAGCCATGATGGCCGTTGATTTTGTTGAGATTGAGAGAGAAGGACGATGGGGCTGTGAGGGTTTGGGCTTCGTCTGGTCAAGCTGAAATAAAGAAAGAATAGAGAGAGGCGAGTGAAGCGGCGGCCTTCTGTCTCGTTTAGGGTTGAGAGACGGGAGGGCAGAGAGGAGATGGGAAAGGCAGAGAACGGCGAGGGGATTTATTTTCTGGCTGGAGAGGGAAATGAGTTTAGGTTAGGAAATTTACCCTAATTTCCACTATATTAATACGTCAAAACGACGTAGTTTTGGGTAGTGTTGAAACGACGGCGTTTTGTTATCGTGGGAAAATATCCCGTGTTTTGAGGGAGGGGTTAATCTCGTTCAGGGCCCATAGATTTTAAGTCCATTTTGCTTTGGTCCCAAAGTAGACTTTGCTGTTTTCTGATTTTTGCCTTAAATTTCTAGCGGTTTACACTTTAGTCCTGAATCCTGCTAGGCCGATTTTATTGTTGTTTTTACATTGGATGCATAGTTTTAGAAACTTGCATTTTGATCCTATGTAATATTTTGGTTATATCATGTTTGGACTGCCTAGAAATGAAAATGTTATGAAAAGATCATGTGATTTAGTTTCTTTGTATTTTAGTCCTATGTTTTGTTGTATTTAAATCTTTGTTGTCTTAAACATTTGACATCCACATTTTTGTATGTTGCATTTTAGTCCTGAGTGTGTTTTGTTTTATTTTGTTTTTAATCCCTTGTAACGAGAATAGTTTCATTTCAGTTCTTAGTATTCAGTATGGTATAATGCTAGCATTTCTACCTTAATTTGTATTTTATTCATAATTAGGATATTAAAGTTTAATTTAAATATAATTATTTTCTGAAATTTTATAATTTGTTATGCTATGTTTTCGTTGGTTGTGTTTAGGTCACCTTTGTTCATTAAGTATAGCTATGTATAGAGTATATATATATATATTTTTATAAAATATGTATGTGATTTTTATTGAAATATCACATTCCGAGCATGTTGTTAGTGTTTGTATATTTAGGTGTAGTTTTTTATGCATGTTTAGCCTCATGTGCATGACTCAGCCTGATCACATAATTGGATTAAGGGTAATACTCTTTTAATTTAAAATCGTCAGAATGGCTTTTCTTAACTTACAGAAAAGTCATTTTTGACGATTTTAAATTACAAGCGTATCCTGTCATTGTCACCAAAAAAGGTTGATTTCTCACTTTAAAATTTTGGGAACGAAAGAAAATGAAATATTCGGTTATTTAAAATTTTCGAGAAAAGGTCGTTAGAACTGAACTAAAGATTTGGTCTCGATATTTTTAAATAATCGAATATTCTTTATCTTTCTAATGACTTGGTAATTTTAAATTAAATCATATTTTGTTGCTTTTCAATGTTACAAATTTGCATTTTTGTTGTTTAAAGGGATCATTAATCAAATTAAATTTGAACTTGTGAAATTCGTTGCAAAGACATTAATTAATCGACTAGGTACCGATTTAGGGCGTTGTGGGGGTGCTAATCCTTCTCCACACGTAACCGACTTCCGAACTCGGATTTTGGTAACGTAGACCGTAAATTTGTCGTTTTAATTAAAATTAATTTTTATTTAAAATGACAACGTTTTTGGGTGTCCAATCACACCATAATCAAAGATTGGTGGCGACTCCTCGAACCTTATATTTTTATCGTAAAGGAATTTCCAAATATTCGAAACGAGAGGTTTTCTAAAATTGCATCGTTTTTAATTAAAATTCAATTGAAAAGAGAATAATTTAAAATGACGCGGTTTTCCAAATCGCCCTCCACACAGTTTAAAAATTTACAAATTTGCATTTTTGTTGTTTAAAGGGATCATTAATCAAATTAAATTTGAACTTGTGAAATTCGTTGCAAAGACATTAATTAATCGACTAGGTACCGATTTAGGGCGTTGTGGGGGTGCTAATCCTTCCCCACACATTTTAAAAATCGTTTCGACACGAATATCGTTTCCCCAATTTTTCGAGTTTTACGATTTTTTTCCCATGTAACTAGGGCTTGTCCTCTATTGTGAATTCTCCCGGACCACCAGAAGTCTCGCATGGTATCATCGAGCAAATTGTCAAACATCAAATAACGTGACATGGCATATGTCGGCAAGGCATAAGCCACTGATTTGAGAAACAATAACCAATTGATATAACACATTACATGATGATATCTATTCGAATTTCATCTTTAAAATGATAAAATTAAAGAAATTTTACTCGAATATCATAATTTTTTTATATGAAATAAATTGGATTAAAATGATTACCCGAAATGAATTTTTATGATGCTCGATTCGAATCAAGGGAACAAATTATAGGTTTTGTATTTATATGGCTGAATTTCAACAATGACGGTGAGTCCATTTTCACCAGAATCAATCATTTTTTACCCCAAGATTTTCATTTTAAAAAGCTCAAAAGGAAAAATGGTGGGTGGCTTGAGTTGGCATTGAAAGTGGGCGTGCGTGTTAGTTTCTCGAGAAAATTAGAAAGAAAGCGATGGGTTGCATTACCCTTTCTCACTTTGACAGCTGTGTGCCCTTCTTTCTTAGCTTCTTCTTCTTCATGCCTCGCTGTCCCAAGGACCACCCCCTTTCTTTTTCCGACCACCTTCCCCCCCCCCAATGTAATTAAAATCCATTTAATCTAAATCTTAAATACTTTTATTATAAATCATAAATATATTTAAGGGTAAAATGCATAAATGATATCTCATTATAAAACGTTAGTCCAGTTTTAGACTCATCGGATGGTTATTGATGGAGATTAGAGGATGAAGAAGTCGAAGAATCTATCATTGATTTGAGAAGACTAATGCATTTTTCGATGAAATGGAGGCTGAAATCACATTCAGGGATCGAAAAGATACGGGATGGAAAGTTTGTGCTTCATCAATCGACGAATGCGATAACCATATGCAATAGACGCGAAGGCCGACGAGCTTGTTCGTTAAGTTTTTAACGACGAGATACTGAAATGAAAGAAAAAATTAAAAGTTCAGGTATTAAAATGGATTAAAATTAAAAGTTTATGTACTAAACACGTAGTTTACCCTATATTTAATTATGCGTTTTCAACCGAAAACTCAAAGTAGTTTTATATTTTAAAGAAATATTAATATATTTTACCGTCAAAAATTGATGTGGTTAGCATTAATTAATGATGTGAGTGTCGGGAATAAGAGAGTAAAAATGGCGGAGTGGGCGAAAGAGTTGAAACGAGTTGTCGTCCACTTGGCATGCATCCAACCAAATCCGACCACACCTCTTATCCTCATAAAATCCAGGGTCGTTGGCTATATTTATTACCCTTTTTTTATTTTTACTTTCTTTAATATTACAACACTTGTCATCTTTTATATTTAAATATAAGAAAATAATTTCAGTGACTAAAAATATTTTATAATATACGATTTTAATCATTTTTTTTTTGGATTTGCCAAAATGACTAACTAAATCGTAATGCGATCGATAATTCGCAATGCGATCGATAATTCGCAACGCGATCTCCAATATCGCAAATCAGTTTCCAGATTCGCAACGCGAACTTCGACTATTGCATTGCGATTTACATATTCGCATTGCGTTAGTCCAAGTTCGCGTTGCGATTTATTCCAAATTCGTTGCGATAGTCCAAGTTCGCGTTGCGATTTATTCCAAGTTCGTTGCGATAGTCCAAAATCGCAACGACGGTATTGCATTTGTTTCTTAAGAATTTTCTCTAAAAAGATAGTATTCGCGCGGACGTGTCGAAGACATGTATTACCACGACCACGACCACGACCATTATAAGGCATTTTTGATCAATGAAGTTATTTTCTCTTTAAATATTGGCTTAATTGGAAATTAAGTGTATAAATTATATCATTATTCTCCAAATAGGTATTTAAACTTTTTTTCAAATCATCCAGGAGTCTAACGTTACAAATTTTTTTTATTTTAGGTGTCTGGAATGTAACGACCATTAAGAAATTTCGTTAAGTGACACATGTCATCCTCTGGTAATTTTAAATTTAAATAATTTTAAAAAATATATTATATTCATAAAAAAACCTTGTTTTTTTTAATTACAAAAACTTCCCAAATCCTTAAAAAACCCAAATCATTAACCCTAATATTAACCCTAACCTCCCTTACGAGCCACGACCGATGTCGATGACACTGTCATTGCCATCGTCTTGGTCGGTCGTCGTCTCCCTTGTCGTCGTGTGCATCGTTGGATCGTCTGGGTGTCGGGAATTTGGGGGTTTAAGCTCATCGAAGACACGGTTTTGGATTGCAATTTTGTCGTTTCCTTCATCGAAGATGCGACGTTTATGGTCGGGTTTGGCTTGTCGTAGGTGGAAGTCCTATCGACGTTAAACAGTGATTGTCGACGTGGGTTTAGGGATTAAAATTGGAAGTTTCAAAGTTTTGAGTTTTTTTCAAAGTTTTTCAACAATTTTGGATTTATATATATAATTTTTTTTATTTTAAATAAAAAATTTAAAATTACCAGAACATGACATGTGTCACTTAACGATGGAATTTAACGGTCGTTACGGTCCGGACACCTAAAGTGGTAACATTAGGCACCTAGATGATTCAAAAAAAGGCTTGGACAAATGTTTGAGAAAAGTGGTATAGTTTGGGCATTTATTTTATAATCAATCCTTAAATATTATTTTAAATAGCACGAATCAAATTGCCTCAGTGGTTAAAACAATGGTTTTTATTCCTAAAGGCCCCTAGTTTGAGCACGAGTGACTGCAACATAGGTGATTAAGCGTTTATTGTCAAATAATTGAAATTATTTAGAACAGATACTACTTTATAGCTTAATAAAAAAAACATTCTTTTAAATATCATGAGTCTCTTATGTTTGTTTTAAAAGTGAGTATTTAATTAAGTTAAAAAGAAAAAAATTTAAGTTAGTGGAATGAATGAATCTTATTTTATGATAAGCTAGTTGAATTAATTAATCTTATTTTATGATTTAAATTTTATTTTAGAATTTTTTGAGTCCATTTGTTTCAGTTTTTATTTCCCCTTCAAATTTAATTGTAATTGTTTACAATATTATAATACAAACTTATTCTAATTTAAATGAATTTCTATAATCATATAAGATACATATATTATCATGCTGTCGTAACCGTCTTTCGGTTGGGCCCTTGAATTGGGCTTCGACGTGTATTAAATGAATTGGAGTCGCCACCGACCATGTTAAAACGAATTTAGGTGGGTCGGACACCATCTTACCTGATCTGCGCTTTTCCAGAAATTTGTCGGGTTCGGGAGTCGGTTACGGTCAAGGAAGGATTAGCACCCTTGAACCGCCCTTTCGGTACCAATTAATTTTTAGGTTGTTGTTAAATGCGAAAATTAGAAAATTTAAATTGAAATTAAAAAACTCGATTCGAATTGCTCACCTTTGATCGATTGAGATTATTACTGAAAAAGACAAAAGAATATTAGATAGAGAAACAAATAAATAAAAATAAAAAAAATGAAGAAAAATTAAATAAATAAAAAAAATTTAAAGGTAATAAAATGGAAACGATACGAAGTGAAAATAGATAATGATAATTAAAACATGATGGTAATAAAATAAAATATGAATTCAGGGGTCAAATTGCAAAAAAAAATGTAACATATAAATGGGACCGAATTGAGTCAATTGAAAAATCAGTGGCCAATTGCATACGGTGACTGAAACGAATTGCGCTTCAAACCTTGGGGGACGGCGGAAAGAATTAAAGAATCTTATATTTGCATAATGGTCCCTGCTATATATATATACAAACCAGCTGATTTTCGTTTCATAATCTTCATTTACTCTCAAATTCTTTCTCCCTCAGCCGAGAGAAAGCTCTCAACTCTCCCAGAACTCTCCCTAGGCGATTTCCGGTCGCCGCCTTGTGTCTCCTCCGCCACTCAGGCCACCGCGCCGGCCGCCACTGCCGGCGGCCTATGAAAACCCGAACCCCACCAAAAGAAACCTCACGTCCCCGTGAACCCGAAATCAACACTCAAATACCCAAACAACCCCCTTGTCGGAATAGATCTAAAGAAAACCCTTTCGGGTTTTACCTTTCCGGTGACTTCTTGCTTTTCCGATGGCCTCTTTGATACGTGCTTCGATGTTTTTTCTTTTGCTCTGCTTTTGGTTTTGGCTTGTTGTGTTCAATGATTTACTGTTTATTGATTTTCTTTGGGTTCTCTGTTCGGTTGTTGGTGTGTTTGGCTATCTTGTTTGTGGTGTTTGGCTTACTATTTGTTTTCTCTGTTGACGGCTTTGTGATGGCTTGGTTTGTTCGACCGTGGTGGTCTATTTCACTGTGTTCTCAGTTTTTGGTTGTGATGCCTCGTGGGTTCTCCCTCGGTTCTGGGTTCTCTGATCCTCCCCCCGTAACCGTGGCTTTGCAAAGCATTTATAAGCCTTCATCGGCCGTTGTAATCCCGAGAATAACGGGACGTGGTGGACTGTTCCGAGATCTTCGTGCATGTATGACCGGTCATCCCGGGATGGGTCAGTCCCGGGATGCCGGCCGGCCGTTTCGGCATGTGTGACCGTCCATTGCTCTATGTGGCGCTGACTATGCAATTCCCCTAAGCAAGAAACCCTAATATGCTATTGGGCTAGTTCAAACCCGGTTCTTTGATTGCTTGGGCCCTATCCTGGACCTGAAACAAATAATAAATAAATAAATGAAAAAAATAAATAAATAAATAAATGGATAAATTAATAAATTAATTAAAAACATTTTTAAAACTATACAATATATACTTTTAAAAAAAAATAATTTTCAAAACTATATAATATATTTTTAAAAACTAATTTTCAAAACTATATAATATATTTTTAAAAACTAATTTTCAAAACTATATAATATATATTTTAAAAACTAATTTTCAAAATTATATAATATATATTTAGAAACTAATTTTCAAAATTATATATACGTTTTTCAAAATGTTTTTAAAAGCTATATATTATATATACTTAAAAAAAGTTTTCAAAACAATATAATATGTATTTTCAAAATTGTCATCTCTAAGCTCTAAACCCGAGCTCCGAACCCTTTTAAGTGGGGGTGAAAGCGACGCATTCGTGTGAATTTATTCACCGCATATGCCTAGCAAGTAGCCTTCGGGATTCATATACCTTATGTCTTCGTGTGAATTTATTCACCGTATGGGCATAAGGGAATGTGTCCTCTCGAGTTTAACTTAGTCCACACAAGCTTGTAATGAGCTTAGGACTAAGGGTCTGGCAAGCCCAAGGGGGCACCGGCAAGGAGAACTCGAGTACCTTTTTAGAACCTAAACCGGGAGAGTACAGGGAATTAGAGCCCACCCCGAAACCTCATTCCAAACCCTAGGATGTTTTACTTCCTACTTTATTTTCGGCTCAAAAGCATGCGAACTAGACAAATACGTTTTTCAAAATGTTTTTAAAAGCTATATATTATATATACTTAAAAAAAGTTTTCAAAACAATATAATATGTATTTTCAAAAATGTTTTCAAAAATTATATATTATATATTTTCGAAATATTTAAAAAAAACCATATATTATTAATTTTCAAATGATTTCAAATTATATATAAAAAAAATGGACGAAAATTGGTGTCTACAGCTGCCCCTCTTTGTCCTTTTTCGTGGAACGAAAAATAGGGCAAAGACAAAAGGGACACAAATTTTCATTCGATAGATTTGAGAATTGATTTGAATTAGGAATAACTCCCTGCCGAATTTGAGCTGCGGATGGCTCCTCCGTCGCGAAGTCAAGTCCATCGTGAAATGATTTGGAATTGAAATCGTAGTCTGGAATTTGAATTGGAACGTGGCTTCTCGTTGCCCAATTGTAGTCAACCTCGGTCTTCTTCTCGGTTTAAAGACCTTGGTTAAAAAAAAATTCGACTGTAAAGTAGTTCATTGACTCTACCATATGGTTGATAGGTCCTTGAGTTGAACGGAATCGAACTCAGAAATGTCTTCGTTGACAAATAGCTTTTCTCGACTTAAGCTATGTTGCTGAAAAACGATTCTTTTATCATAGAGGCACGGTTAACCCAGGTCTTCTTCTGGACTCGAAAACCTCGATTACAGCCGGACAGTAGTGTGATTGAGGTGTCATCGAGCTGATTGGAATCGAACTCGACAGTTTTATTGACAAATAGCCCTTCTTGCCTTGGGCTATTCTGTAAGCTTGATTTGCCTCTAAGTTGAATATAATCGAACTCGAAGGTCTTTAGCAGATAGCCCTTCTCGACTTAAGCTATGCTGCAAATGATGTGCCCTCGAAGCTGAGTGTAATCAAACTTGGGGGTCTTTGGTAGATAGCTCTTCTCGACTTAAGCTATACTGCAAATGATGTGCCTTGGAGCTGAGTGTAGTCGAACTCGAAGGTCTTGGTGGGCAGATAGCCCTTCTGGCCTTGAGCTATGCTATAAATAATATGCCCTTGAAGCTGAGTGTAATCGAACTTAAGGGTCTTTAGTTGGCAGATAACCCTTCTTGACTTAAGTTATACTGCAAATGATGTGCCTTCGAAGCTGAACGTAGTCGAACTCGAGGGTCTTTGGCAGATAGCCCTTCTCGACTTAAGCTATTCTGCAAATGATGTGCCTTGGAGCTGAGCGTAGTCGAACTCAAAGGTCTTGGGTGACAGATAACCCTTCTAGCCTTGAGTTATGCTGTAAATGATATGCCCTTGAAGCTGAGTGTAATCGAACTTAAGGGTCTTTAGTTGGCAGATAACCCTTCTTGACTTAAGTTATACTGCAAATGATGTGCCTTCGAAGCTGAACGTAGTCGAACTCAAAGGTCTTTGGTGACAGATAACCCTTCTAGCCTTGAGTTATGCTGTAAATGATATGCCCTTGAAGCTGAGTGTAATCGAACTTAAGGGTCTTTAGTTGGCAGATAACCCTTCTTGACTTAAGTTATACTGCAAATGATGTGCCTTCGAAGCTGAACGTAGTCGAACTCGAGGGTCTTTGGCAGATAGCCCTTCTCGACTTAAGCTATTCTGCAAATGATATGCCTTTGAGCGTAGTTGAACTCAAAGGTCTTGGTGACAGATAACCCTTCTAGCCTTGAGTTATGCTGTAAATGATTTGTTTAAAAATGGCTTCCCTTTACGGGTCGAAAACGATCATGATTCTTCAGGTGGTTCCCCTAAGCTGGTCTGGGAAAACCTACTGATAAATTCTGACAGCCGGATATCTTCCGTCGTGGAATTGAAATCTGGCTTGAAAGAGTTAACTGAAAACATGTTGCTCATTGTTGAGTTGAGCTGAACTGAATTTGATCTGAATTGGTTCTCGAACCCATCTGAAATTGGTTCTGAGATCCGTATATATGTAAAGTCGATTGAGGTGTAGCTTCTTGCTGCTGAGTTACACCATTGTTCTTTAAAGGTTCCTGCAAGTCGAGTTGCCTTCATCCTGAAGTTGAAGCTTGACTCTGAAAGCTGCAAAATTATGCATGCTAAAATGATGGATGTGATGCACCTAGGTATGTCTAAGATGCATGCAATCATGAATGAATTATGGTTTATTTCTTGGATGGAGTCTCGTGCTTTGTCTGCCAATCTGGTCCTTGGAATCGATCGTGCCCCATTTGCTTCTTGAGCTTGGGTCTGTTTGAAAACGTTTTTTCATTTTTCTTGTTTTCGGAGAGAGAAATGATAAAAATGTGGGAAAGTATTGTTCGCAATTGAATCAAATTGTAAATGTGAGTTCAAAAAATATCAAAGGAATCAATAGCTCTTTTAATGCTTTCAGAGTTACAAATCTTTGACAAATGTTCAAAGGGACGAGTCGGTTTTAGGTTGGCCTCCTTTCTAATGTCATTTTTTTTTGAAATATCGCAACATGCTTTGGCACTTTAATTGGGTGCGGACAAAATGACGCAACTAGCATGATCAATTACTAGACCTTTTATCTCGGTCCTCTGAAATCTTTCATTTGTTCAAGCTTTGTAGGCTCTTCCAACAAAGGCAGTGCAAAAAATATCGGTCTAAAAATGAAATTCTTGAGTGCTCGTGTGTAGTTGACTATAACAGGTGTTCCTTAACTCCCTTAGTCCATTTTACCGAAAATTTCTTAGATAAATTTAATTTAATTTGTTATTATCTGGCTAGCTGAATCCATAAAGCCGGGGCATTTAACCAATTGCCTTAGAGGGACAACTTAACATTATAATCACTCTTATTAAGTCAACTGAAGGGTTCATCTCATCACAGAGTCTTCAACCTGACAAGAGCAGTGGAGCAAACACCGAATTGCCAAGTGTCCGAGCAATGTCATGGTTTGAACGTAATCTACTCATAAGGCCAGGGCTTTCAAGTTTCCTCTATAACCAATTGCCTTAGCGGAATAGCTCAGTTTTTACGGATTTAATTTCCTAAGATTGTCAAGAAGAACCTGTTATAGCCTAGGTGTTTGTTGAAGGTCAAAAATTTCACTTTTAGAGTTCAATTTTCAAGCAACTGGCCTAAACTAGATTCACTTACTCGACTATTCCATCTGTGAAGATCATTATCATCACTTAACGTCTTAAATAAAAAGTATAGTAATCGTCATATGCAAACGATGCCCCATGTTGTTCGCACCTTATGAAAGGAAAAGGTTATATTGGTTAATTGCAAGAGTAGGGTACGGTGTTTGAGGGTATATTCTGGGTAAGGTCAAAGTTTTTGTTACTTCGTCAAAGATCTGTAACTTTGAACCATTTACAGAGTTTCTTAATTCAGATGATATTCAAAGAATTGCAAATTTGCAAATATGATCTATTGCTTAACATCTTTTAAAGTAACATAAATTTGATTAAAATGTTTTTACAAAAACTTGAGAAAAAATGGAAGAAAAACAAAGTCAAACAGAATGCCTCAAATGATGAAATGATATTCCTCACTTGGATGCCCCCAAGTTGTTGAAGTCGATCCACTTCTGGTTACGCATCTTTTGTACAACCCTCTTGAATGCGTAACAGTTCTCAATTGTGTGCCCTGGGACTCTGCCGTGATATTCACAATATGCATTCTCATCATACCACTTGGGGTATGGGGGTTTCATGGGTTCTACTGGATATGGTGACACCACATGGGTGTCAAGAAGTTGCTGGTAAAGCTCTTTGTAGGTCATGGGAATAGGGTCGAAATGTTCCCTTTCCCTCCTGGAATCTTGTTTAGAAGTACCTAACGGTACAGCCGCAGTTGATTTTGGGCTGGAGATTGTAACACCTTTGCTGGAGTGTTTGATGTTGTTAACCTCTCCATCCCTCTCCCTCATAGGAGGCTTCTTACTGGCTTCCCCATCCTTAATCTTGCCTTGCTTTATGGCCGACTCAATCATTTCTCCGGCCATAACCAAGTCTGAAAAGCTTCCTGATGTGATCGCCACCAGGTGCCCGAAGTATGGAGCCTTCAGAGTCTGTACGAAAAGTTTCCGGGTTTCCTTTTCATCTAACGGTGGATGAACTTGCACAGCCAAGTCCCTCCATTTTTGTGCGTACTGCCTGAAACTCTCGTTATGCTTCTTTTCCATGTTTTGTAGCATAACTCGATCTGGCCTTATATCATTGTTATGCTTGTATTGTTCCAGAAATGACTTGGCCAGGTCCTTCCAGGTCTTGATATTTGATCGGCTGAGCTGGTTATACCACCGAATGGCTGAGCCCGACAGACTATCCTGAAAGCAGTGGATCAGAAGTTGGTCGTTTCCTCCATATCCTGTCATCTTTCGGCAGAACATGGTGATGTGAGTGGATGGGCAACTATTCCCGTCAAACTTCTCGAACTCCGGGGACTTAAATTTCGGGAGAAGAACCAAGTCCGGGACTAGACTAAGTTCCGCTGCATCGATTTCATGGTAGTCACGGTCTCCTTTGACTATATTCATTTGGTCCTCCAATTGTTTGATTTTTTCCTCCATCTTCCTCGCTTTTTCCTCTTCGTCCAAATCCGGTACATGGTAATAACCCGGATTGTTCTTAGGGTTGAATACAGAGGACAAGGGCTTTGATTTTGCAGCAGATGAGTCCCCTCGAAGTTCTGGTAAGATTTCAGGTGAGATAACCACTTGTGGGGTAGGTTGTATAGTTACCCCTTCCGATGAACCTGCCCCAGGCGCACTGGTCTGTTGTAGGCCAATTAACTTGGCAACGATCTGATCAACCAAGGACTCTTGGTTCTTTGTGATTGTTTCCAGAGTATTTCGACTGTTCTGGTTTATTTTGTCTTCTAGTTCCTTTTGTAGTTTTAACATATTCTCCTCGATTTGTGTAATTCTGGCTTCCATCCTCTTCTTCTTCAAACGAGTGTTATGTGGATGGGGTGTGTCCAGTACTTGAGGCGGTGTATCCAGTATTTACTCCTTTTGATGAGACATGCATATATTAGTTAATGTGAATGCAAACAAAATGCACAAAAAATAAGAAATGCAAAATGTCTAAATAAAATGTTTGAGGCATTGATCCAAAAAATGTGCCTGTTATTCTGAATAACCCCTATTGGTGACAAAAGTATTACGTCTGAAGAGACAAAAAACTCTTTTTGATGGTACGAATCCTGTACAGCTTCTGACAGGTTGATTCGTCTTTTTCACTAGTTGAATATACTGCCGAACCATCCCGGCTCCTTTGGCTAAAATGTGCAAATAATGAGATGCTTGCCCCCAAAAGGTCTCGAAGGACTGCATCTCCGGCTCTCACTATCTGCCGAGCTTGTTTCTAAAAATGCCATTGGAGCGAGAGAAACTATCCAAAGCTTGCTTCTTGAATTCATCAGCAATGGCATCCCGCTCAGTTAGGGTTTCACCATCTTGTTCTTGTAGTTTTTTTAAAAGGAGCGACCGGGTCAGTGACCTTTTCCTCGTATTGCCCCTGCAACTTTGCCTTTGAGTATTCTCTGACCACGGCTGGACTTCTGAGCTTTTTATCTCTTTGTATTGTAACCCCTTTGTCCATTAATGTTGATTATTCATGTTTAACAAACACATTTTTGGTGGATCAACACCTCGTTTTAAATGATGCGAATGATGAAAATAAAATAAAAGAAAACAAAAATAAAAAAGAGTTAGTGAGGTAAATCAAAACAAAAATGAAAAAATCCTACCCCACATGATATCTATCCCGCATGCTAATTTCAAACAAATCCTAACCGCATATTTGTCTAGTTCGCATGCTTTTGAGCCGAAAATAAAGTAGGAAGTAAAACATCCTAGGGTTTGGAATGAGGTTTCGGGGTGGGCTCTAATTCCCTGTACTCTCCCGGTTTAGGTTCTAAAAAGGTACTCGAGTTCTCCTTGCCGGTGCCCCCTTGGGCTTGCCAGACCCTTAGTCCTAAGCTCATTACAAGCTTGTGTGGACTAAGTTAAACTCGAGAGGACACATTCCCTTATGCCCATACGGTGAATAAATTCACACGAAGACATAAGGTATATGAATCCCGAAGGCTACTTGCTAGGCATATGCGGTGAATAAATTCACACGAATGCGTCGCTTTCACCCCCACTTAAAAGGGTTCGGAGCTCGGGTTTAGAGCTTAGAGATGACAATTTTGAAAAAAATCTGAAATCATTAAAAAATATCAGTACAACTATTTATTTGAAACAAAATAATCAAAGGTAAATAATTGGAATCGAATAGATAAATTAAAATTTAAATTTACAATTTTCGCATAAAAAGACAACGGAAAATTAATTCTGGCCTGACTCACTTACCTGTCCCCAGCGGAGTCGCCAAGCTGTCGTAACCGTCTTTCGGTTGGGCCCTTGAATTGGGCTTCGACGTGTATTAAATGAATTGGAGTCGCCACCGACCATGTTAAAACGAATTTAGGTGGGTCAGACACCATCTTACCTGATCTGCGCTTTTCCAGAAATTTGTCGGGTTCGGGAGTCGGTTACGGTCAAGGAAGGATTAGCACCCTTGAACCGCCCTTTCGGTACCAATTAATTTTTAGGTTGTTGTTAAATGCGAAAATTAGAAAATTTAAATTGAAATTAAAAAACTCGATTCGAATTGCTCACCTTTGATCGATTGAGATTATTACTGAAAAAGACAAAAGAATATTAGATAGAGAAACAAATAAATAAAAATAAAAAAAATGAAGAAAAATTAAATAAATAAAAAAAAATTTAAAGGTAATAAAATGGAAACGATACGAAGTGAAAATAGATAATGATAATTAAAAAACATGATGGTAATAAAATAAAATATGAATTCAGGGGTCAAATTGCAAAAAAAAATGTAACATATAAATGGGGACCGAATTGAGTCAATTGAAAAATCAGTGGCCAAATTGCATACGGTGACTGAAACGAATTGCGCTTCAAACCTTGGGGGACGGCGGAAAGAATTAAAGAATCTTATATTTGCATAATGGTCCCTGCTATATATATATACAAACCAGCTGATTTTCGTTTCATAATCTTCATTTACTCTCAAATTCTTTCTCCCTCAGCCGAGAGAAAGCTCTCAACTCTCCCAGAACTCTCCCTAGGCGATTTCCGGTCGCCGCCTTGTGTCTCCTCCGCCACTCAGGCCACCGCGCCGGCCGCCACTGCCGGCGGCCTATGAAAACCCGAACCCCACCAAAAGAAACCTCACGTCCCCGTGAACCCGAAATCAACACTCAAATACCCAAACAACCCCCTTGTCGGAATAGATCTAAAGAAAACCCTTTCGGGTTTTACCTTTCCGGTGACTTCTTGCTTTTCCGATGGCCTCTTTGATACGTGCTTCGATGTTTTTTCTTTTGCTCTGCTTTTGGTTTTGGCTTGTTGTGTTCAATGATTTACTGTTTATTGATTTTCTTTGGGTTCTCTGTTCGGTTGTTGGTGTGTTTGGCTATCTTGTTTGTGGTGTTTGGCTTACTATTTGTTTTCTCTGTTGACGGCTTTGTGATGGCTTGGTTTGTTCGACCGTGGTGGTCTATTTCACTGTGTTCTCAGTTTTTGGTTGTGATGCCTCGTGGGTTCTCCCTCGGTTCTGGGTTCTCTGATCCTCCCCCCGTAACCGTGGCTTTGCAAAGCATTTATAAGCCTTCATCGGCCGTTGTAATCCCGAGAATAACGGGACGTGGTGGACTGTTCCGAGATCTTCGTGCATGTATGACCGGTCATCCCGGGATGGGTCAGTCCCGGGATGCCGGCCGGCCGTTTCGGCATGTGTGACCGTCCATTGCTCTATGTGGCGCTGACTATGCAATTCCCCTAAGCAAGAAACCCTAATATGCTATTGGGCTAGTTCAAACCCGGTTCTTTGATTGCTTGGGCCCTATCCTGGACCTGAAACAAATAATAAATAAATAAATGAAAAAAATAAATAAATAAATAAATGGATAAATTAATAAATTAATTAAAAACATTTTTAAAACTATACAATATATACTTTTAAAAAAAAATAATTTTCAAAACTATATAATATATTTTTAAAAACTAATTTTCAAAACTATATAATATATTTTTAAAAACTAATTTTCAAAACTATATAATATATATTTTAAAAACTAATTTTCAAAATTATAAATATATTAGAAACTAATTTTCAAAATTATATACGTTTTTCAAAATGTTTTTAAAAGCTATATTATATATACTTAAAAAAAGTTTTCAAAACAATATAATATGTATTTTCAAAAATGTTTTCAAAAATTATATATTATATATTTTCGAAATATTTAAAAAAAAACCATATATTATATAATTTTCAAAATGATTTCAAATTATATATAAAAAAAATGGACGAAAATTGGTGTCTACACATGCCTTAGAGAGATAAAACATATTAATCCTATATCAAAAATGAAAATATAGGTCATGTAGTTTATAAGTGTTGACGTTTCACATCCTATTGGATATGTTTTTTTAAGAAGATAATAATGATCTCGTGATAAATGATATTAGAACATCTTTCACATCGAAAGCCTATGTGTCATTATATTTTTAAATCTTTATTAAACTAAAAATAATATCAGTAAAAAAATTTATTTCCTTATAATTTCATGCCAATAAAATATTGATTTAAGGATAAGATGGGAGTGAGCTAAAAATTAGTTAGTTAATAGTAAAGTAGCAAAATTTACCAATTATAAGATAGAATGGGTAGACAGGGCATCTTTTGTGAGAAGTTCTCCCGTATGGCAGCCTTAATATACGGTTAAAGAAATGCGTTACTAGTTTTGTTATTATTTTTTTAATATTTTCAATAAAAAATTACCTAAAACATTATTATTTTTATCTAAAACATTAATGTCTTTTAACATTTTTGGTAAAGTACCTAATAATAATAAAACTGGTAGAAAAAATAATGTTTTAAGTAGCATTTTACCGGATATATTAACAAAACCGGTAAAATACCTAATAATAACAAAACCGGTAGAAATAATGACGTTTTAGGTAATTTTTTACCGAAAATATGAAAAAAATAATAATAAAACCGATAACATCTTTCCTTAATTATATATTAAGACTGTGCACGTTATAATTCCCCATCTGTTCTAATATTATCATAATATTTACAAATATGAATTCCACTGGTCGGAGCTGTCCATATCCATTCCCATAACGATAACGAAAGTAGTTGAATTTTGTGGTGACCACAATCAATCCTAACCAAACTAATCCCTTTGTTTTGTTATCTCATCTGTCCACCCTAATTTAATTTTATTGTCACCTTTTTTCATGTTGATGAAACTCGAATTTTGAAAGTGATATTTATGATTCGTTTATCGATAATGTCAATCATGAATTTAAAAATATTTTAAAGGATTAGTAAATATATGAATATCGATAATATCAGTGATGAGTTTAAAAATATTTTTGAGAGTAGGCACACATAGGTTAACAACACAAATTTTTTTTAATGAGGTGGGCACAAATAAAATTTCAGGATGGACATCATCAATAAAATAAGGAACTAATCGGAGAAAATTCAGATTTCAGGATGAGCACGAGCCCACTCTCATCTATATGTGGCTCCGTCGCTGAATTAGACGATATAGATCGTGAGCTAATAGATTTCAATTCAATCAAAACTCAATTAGTGCTCAAATCGAATGGACTCAACATGAACTCGAACTCGACTTGAGTTCTTAACGAGTCGAAACGAGCTACTTAATACCCGACTCGAAAAGCTCGCAAAACAATAAAAATATTAATAGATTAAATTTTAACTTTTAAAATTAAATTATTAATAATATTAACATGTATATATTATTTTTTAATACAATATAAGACTGATATATACTTAGGTTCAAGTTCGAAACCAAGTTGGAGTCTAAAAATATTTTGAGCTCGAATCGAGCTTCAAATTTTGATTTTTGAAAACTTGAAGCTCGTGAGCTTTTAATTCGAATCGAGCTTCATTTTTTATTTTAAATTCGAATTGAGATTGACAATTTTAAACTCGTACATTTTCAAGTCCAGTCGAGCGAAACAATAATTGAACTCGACTCAACTCGTTTATAGTCCTATGATACAAATTTGTTAGGATAAACATAGTCCGTGAAGAGAATAACAAATAGAACGATAATCAAATTTCAGGATGAACATCTTTGCAACGATCATTTTATCAAATGAAATTAATGAAAACCCGAGGTTTATAATATAATCTTATTATATTTTTATAATATATATTTATTTATTTTTACATCCTCGTATATACAAAAATCTAACTTAGTTCTCTCTCTCACACACACACAAACACACACAAAGGTGTGTCCCATTCCTTCCACTATGAATACCAGACAACACTGCAGCTGCAACCGGAAAGTGAAGTACATGCAACTGCCCTAAGGAGAAACAGCTGTTCCAATAATGTCCCTAGAAAAACCCATGTGAAGAACATGACACTTTCCCATTTACCATCGTTGCATCTCCACCGTCCGATTATATTTTTTTCACCCCCATGCACGTACGATTACAGATTACAGATCCAAAAAAAAAAATTCTATACTGATCTGCTGCAATCAGCCTTACCAAATCCCACTCTCCTGCCCGTGAGATCGAATTCCACCCATAGATTTTGTTGATGGAAGTTCCCGATTATGTTGCTCGCGATCCCCAGCATGTTGGACCGTCCGATCCCCATGCAGTGAACCCCACCGCCGACGTCGGCTAGGATCCGGTGTTTGTCCACCGTGATCTCCACCCCTTTCTCGAACTCGAACGTCATGTCGCCTATCGACCGTCCGATCTCGATTGGGTTGCCGTCGAAACACATGTCGGCAACTCCGCCGTACACGTAGCCCTTTTTGAGCCTTGGACCGATGAGTCTTACCACCTCTTCACGTACCTTGTTATACGCCTCGTCCACCAAGTAAGTGAACTCGGAACCGGAGTCGATCATGGTTTGACCCGATCCGGCGGCGTCGGGTCGGAATACTTGAACCGGGATTGGTAGCTTCTTGGCTCCGAGTCTTTTCCCAACCCGGGGCGACTGATGCAGGGGGATCTGAGACAGATGATGCTGAGCTGTCAGATTGCACGTTGATGGCGCTGAGATACCATGAGTTGGCAGATCAGCGCAAAGGCGGGAATTGATTGTGACATGTTCCTTATTGGGGTCGTTTTGAGTATGTTTCAGTCTTTTGGCCATAACTTTGGCTACAGGTGTCAGAATCGCGCATAAGACCCCAATCCGGAAAGCTCTTTTCGACGCGCACGCTCTCCACATTGAGCTACGCTCCATGTGGCCTTTTTTTCAACCTCAAATTCTGCCGTTTTCCCCTCCGAATCACTAGATTTAGTTATTTTTTACTATTTATGGTAATATTTCGATTGTTAATTAGGAAGTCAATTTAAATCCGATTTAGACCGGATTTTTGGGAGATTGCTTATTTTATTTCGAATTTCAATTTAGAGTGATTTTCGGGATTTTGCTATTTTTGGCAAAATTCAAATAAATACGATTTTTGCTATTTTTGGCAAAATTCGAATAAAGACGATTTTTTTAGCTATAACAGTCCGGCTTGTGGACTGCTTTTGACAGTTATTGATTTTATAATATTTTATTAAACCCTAGAGACTTTTTTTCTCTGGTTTTTGGGCGAATTTTCTCTTGTGAATCGTCTGTCGGAGCTAGCCTACAGGATAATCACTATTCTGTCTGGCGTCAGAGAGTGTACGCCAAAGGATCCATATTCGGCATGGACCGGCTTTGGGGGAAGACCAAGAGGTTTATGTATTTAAACCCGTGAGAATTCGGGTTTTCTCCGAGGTAAAACGATCCAGTCGGAGAAAAACCGGGTTGACTCCGACGAGTTGGGACACAGTAGGAGAACTTGGAGATTTTGGACTGTGAAGCGAAGGAGAACCGTCCCATGTTCATTCCCAAAATACCCTTGTCCTCGCTAGTATCGGTGGCGCAACCGAGGATCAAAGGTGGGGTACTCTGGGAACGGGAAAAGGTAAACTTTTCTCTGACCAAGTTGCCCTCGGCGAGTGTTCCGTCGGCGTAGAAGTAAGAATAGTGACACAAACGGTTCTGGTCGCACGACGTCGGTAGGGTAAAATCGGGAATCCGGGGCTTACAGAGAGGATGATTGCACGGCACCACGGAGAAAGACGACGAAAGAGAAGGATCAAACGTCGCCGTCGGCGGCGGTTTCCGGGGAGCCTTCTTATGACACTGAATCCAGGACAGTTGGCTCCCGGTGTCCAACACCATCTGCTGCGTCTGCGGCGGCGTCCCAATAGGCAAAGCCACGATCAACGCCATCCAATACTTGAACGTCGTCTTGTAATTATACGACGACGACCGTGCCCTGGGCTGACGCCTCGGCGAATGCTTACTCACCGCGACCAACGAAGGATTCAAAGTGTCCGGCAAGAAACGGAGGGAAGTGAGAGGAAAAGAGATGGAAACGGTATCGTTCTGTTTTGCTTGAGCAACTATGAAGGAAAGAGAGAAGAGGAGGAGAAAAGGGAGAAATTTGGCCATGGAAGCTTGTTCGAAAGAAGCAGGAAGAAGAAGGGTGGTGATGGGCTGTTGAAATGAAGGTGGAGGTGTATTTATAGGTGGAAAGTAATAGGGGATAGTGGGGATTCAAAAAACCATGGAAAAGGGATATATGTACAGTGAAAGAAGACGCGTTTTCTTAATTTCATAATTAAAATGGTGACCGCCATTTTTATGATCTTCAATAATGCTCACACCTATCTATTATGTGCATGCATGTATGTCACCCGACAATTAGTCAATTACCATCTTCATTTTGTTAAGATGAAGTATAAATATTTTGGGTAAAGTAAACACATATGGTGACCTGTCTATAGAGTATTGTTCTATTAAGTTTTTCGACTATTAAAAGTTAAAAAATGATCATCCGATTATAGAATATTACTTTATTAAGTACCTCAAATATTAAAAGTTACAAAATAATCATTTGACTATTCATTATGTTCCAAAGTCGTCTACAAAATGGCCATCTGACTATTCATTATGTTCCAAAGTCGTTTTTCATTAAAAAAATTGTTAGTTGTCTAAGCTAGACGTTAACATGATAACTTAGATATGATAATCTTTTGAGATTTTGAGATCATATTTTATCATATCACAATATGCGGGTTAACGTTCAGCTCATAAATAATCATTTAACTATTCATTATGTTCCAAAGTCGTCTACAAAATAGCCATCTGACTATTCATTATGTTCTAAAGTCGGTTTTCAATAAAAAATTGTTAGTTGTCTAAGCTAGACGTTAACATGATAACTTAGATATGATAATCTTTTGATATTTTGAGATCATATTTCATCATATCACAATCAGCGGGTTAACGTTCAACTCATAATACCGTCAATTTTTTAAATGAAAAATATGAGTTTGGAACATAATGAATAGTCGAATGACCATTTTATAACTTCTAATAGTCAAAAGGACTCAACAAATATAGTCGGATGACCATTATGTAACTTTTAATAGTTGAGAGACTTAATAAAGTTGTATCATATAGTCGATGAACCATTTGTGTACTTTATCCAAATATTTTTAATGGGATTAGTTTCTGTTTAGAACATTAAATAGTCGCACGACCCAAATTACATAAATAGTTAAATGAATGGTTGTTATTTCTAAATGTTCCATGTTCGAGCATCAATGACTACAATGAAAAAGCACAAAATCTATTTTCTACCGCACTTATAAATTTGTATACAAAATATATCTTTTAAATTTATTTCTAGAGGTAAAATGATTCCACCCAAATTTATTAGTCATTTTACTAGTGCACTTATAAATTTATAATATTTTTTGAATAAATTTAAAAGATATATTTTGTATATAAAATATTTCCATCCACTCATATGGGGTAGCACAAAATCTTACCCTTTTTTTCATTTTTGTTTAAAATTAAAAAAATGAAATTTTAGTATTTTTTTTAGTTTTTTAATTTGTCCACATTTAAAGTGTACCTCCATAAGAATATATATGGGTCTAATTACACTCTTAGTTCTTATACTCTTTGCATATTTAAAATCTAGTCCCTCTACATTTAATTTTAGTGTTTTACTCACTTTATTATTTTGATTTAATAATTGAAATTCAATTTGTAGCATTGTAAATTGATTTTTGCTTAATTGGAGCATGTGACATGTTTAAATCACATTGTTAATATTGTACGTGTGTGTGGCCAAATAAACAAATATGAATATGGAATATAATTTAAAAGTTTTTCGATTTTGAATCAAAATTGAAAGACGATATTTTTTCATTAAAAAAATCTTTATGTGAGTTTTTTTAGAAAGATTAACATCCAATTTGAAAGTATTGTCACTCGAATTTAAATTATTAAAACGAATTATTAGAGAAATTAAATTTACGGAATCAAAGTGGAGAGACTAAAGTTTAAAATATAAAAAATACAATGGCCAAAGCGTAATTAGACCATATATGAAATATCTTTGAGCCTTGGGCTAAATAATTAATTCTGCATTCCAGACATATGTGGGGTTTGCAAAGGTTTCATCCGTCTTAAATTCACATTTATTTCATTCTTAATTATGAAGGGAATGCTTTTATTCTATTATATATGAAATTTTATATTGTTTTCCTTGGTATTAATATTAAATTATTTTCCATTTGAAATTTGCAAAGATAAAAAAATATGAGAAAAATATAAACTTTGGACATTTTCTTTGGATTAAGGGTCGTGTAGTAGATTTAATTTATCATTTTCGTTCATATCTTATTTTAACATCAAATTAGTCCTCAAAGTTGTTTAATTGCATCATTCTATACCCTTCTCCTAGCTTAAAATCTTAAATTATAAATTATAAGTTAGGGTTTAGGGTTTAGAGTTTAAGTTTTATGATTTATAGGTAACGGGGTTATGGTTAGGTTTTAGGGTTTATAATTTGGGGTTTTAAGTTAGGGGTAGGGTATAGAATGATGTAATAGAGCAACTTCGAGTGTTTAATTGATGCGAAAATACGATAAAGGTGAAAATAATAAATTGACTCTACTACAAGGATAAACGTGACCCTTTTGCCAAATTTTTTTAGGCCATGAAAATATCGATCTTCTATATTTGATTTATCGTCAAACCTGAATATCATGTGTAAGGCTGAAACTAGATCTTTTTGGGGTTAAAACTAAAAAAAATATTTTTATAAAGGCTCAAATGTAATTTTAACATTGTATTGACTTATTATTTCACAATTTTGTAAGGATTAAATCACAATTTTTATCATCTTAGGGGTCAAAAGAAAAGTTTATCATGTATTAACAATAAATTTATATTTTTTAAGATTTATATACCTCTAGCTTAACTCAGGTCATAGGTTAGCCTTAATTAAAAAAATTGGTTTAATTTTAAATATATTTTATTTATCAATTCAATCAAATATTATAATATACTTTAGCTATCAATCCAATCACACATCAAAAGTGTAATTTGGAACTTAAACATTTTTTGACTAATTAGATACACGAACTTAACTTTAAGGTTCAAATTAGTACCTAATTTTTTTTTTGGACCAATTAGGTATCTTAACTTGGCTTACTGGTTTAAATATGTACCTAAACTTTATTTTTTTTGTTAAAATTAATATTTACAATAAATAATATCTATTTGAACCGTTTTGAATCTGAAAATGAAATTCATGTACAATGGGAGCAAAATCAAAATAAATCAAAACTTAAAGGTCTAAATTGATAATTATCTCTATTTTTTAATGGTAAAAATTTTTTATGGGGGGCAATGCCCCGGGACTAGGGGTGTAAACGAGCCGAGTCGAGCTCGAGTATTGCTGAGCTCGACTCGACTCGAAAACTCTGAAATAGAGCTCGACTCGACTCGAAAACTCGCGAGCTTAAAACTTTCAAGCTCGACTCGAACTCGAAATCCTGAACTGAAGCTCGTGATAAGCTCGAAAAGGCTCGAAATGAAGAAAAAAATTCTTAAACTTAACTCGATTGAAGCTTCAAACTCAAACTCGAACATGAACCTTAAATAGATAAAAATCTTACTTAATTTTAAAAATAAATCAATACATAAATTTTAATATTATTAATAATTTATTTTCTAAAAAAAATAAAATCTTAATATATTATATTTTCGAGCTGCTCACGAGCTTTTCGAGTCGAATATCGAGTAGCTCGTTTCGGCTCGTTAAGAACTCGAGTCGAGCTCGAGTCGAATCCATTCGATCCGAGTATTTATCGAGCCTTAATCGAGTCGATCTCGAGTAACTCGCGATCTGTCTCGTCTCACTTACAGCCCTACCCGGGACCTACATGGCTCCGTCACTGCTCAAATGGCCAACCATGTTCGTGCGGTAATAACACTAATGTTTAAAAAATTACAATGTCGTCAATAATATTTTCAATTTATTAAACCATAATCATTAAGCAATTAACTTTTATTAAGGGAAAAATAAAATGATAACACGACAACTAATTAAATGAGGAAATGAAAATACAAGTTTTCTTAAATAATTTTATTTTATCAATATTTTAACGATAATTAATGATTCAATAACATTAATATAACGAATTGATAACGTCATTGATCATATTTGTATTTTTTAAAAATATTACTCAAAATGTGCAGTTAATCAAACATGAGTGACCATTAATCAGGGTAAGTTCAAGTGATAATCAACTTTGATATCGTTTAAGTAATATTTTAGGTTCGAGTATTTATGTATGCAGATAATCCCCATTGGAAGACTCGCCCACTAAACCAGGTTTGCGACCTTGATTGATCCAAATTAATCAGGACAAAACTTTAAAACAGTATATAAAAAAAATAATTCATTTTTCCCAAATAGATCTTAAACGTTGTATTAATTGGGGTCCATTAAACGAAAGTTGTTGGCTCATTAGCTGGCTGCCTACTTTTTCTTTCAACGCTTGTCCATTTTAGGGTTGTTTTCATGCAAGCAATGGCAACAAGTCTCGTCATGGTTGACCATATAAGTAAATAAGATCAAGCAAGCATATTCAAATTAAAGACTAGGGTAAAGTACGCAAATGGTCCCCGACCATAATATATTATTTTTTTGAGTCACTCAATTATTAAAAGTTATAAAATAGTTACTTGATTATTCATATATTATAAACTCATCCTTTTTTTGTTAAAAAATTGATGGTCTTCTGAGTTTGACGTTAATATATTGACAGAGATATGATGAAATCATATTTTAATGATGTGTACAGGCACCGTCATTACTTTGAAGCACTAGCGTGATGATATAATTTTCAAGCACTGACTCAATGGTATAATATAAATGGAGACTCGATTCACAAAATACAACTCAAACAATTATGGGGTAAGATTTTATCATGTCACAATAAGTAGATTAATATCTAGTTCAGACGATTGCCAATTTTTTAAAGAAAAAAAAGACGAGATTGTAACATACGAATAGTCTGATGACCATTTTGTAGCTTTAATGAAAATTTTAAGTTAAATTTTTTTTAAATCCACTATAATTTCTTTTAATTATTTCAATTAACAAAAGTACGTAAGACAAAAACACTAAAACCAAGTTTCTTAATGAAATAAGACAAATATTGTTTCAATCAAGTGGTATAACCAATCGACACACCTCACTATTGCTAGATTTAATTAAAAGGCGTGCATGCATCAATCGGCACAATACGACACAGTTTTTATTTATTTGTTTAAGCTTGGGGGGGGGGGGAATATTTGCCACTAAATTCTTATCTTATATAACCTTTGACAAATTTGGTTCTCTTAGGTCACTTGTGACTTTCACAAGACTAATTTATGTTAATTGATGAATCTTGTTTTGGGAATTAAGAAAATCCAGTCTCTAATTATATAACTCATGAATAGGGTTTGCCTATTTTGTCTTCTTTTCCTTCGTCGTCATTAGTCTTTTTTTCTCTCTTTATCTTTGCGATCGATGATGGCATCAACCTTGATGTTAATAACCGACCTATGATATTCATTGTTTTTCATTTGTTTTATTATAACAATTTTTTTTGTTATTTATTTTTAAGAATTATGTTTTTATGGCACGTCTTCTTTTGCCTTTATGATACGTTTTTGGTCGATTGACCCTTATTTTCGATTTTTTTCAAGGTTGGATTTGACATCGTCACAACTGATCAGAATGACGCTTTATTTTTTTATCATGTTGATCTTCGTTGCTTTGGACTCATTGATTGGATTTGGATACGCGATTTGTGCTCGTGGATTATGTTTTCACTCGGCTCAATTCTGATTTGCGATTTTTCAGTGGCCTTTCAGTAGTTTCATCCCCTTTTGTGGTTCGTTTGCCGATGCGATCAAATATATTCGTATCTACCTTTTATTAGAGTTTATTTGGTTAGATTTTTTAACTTTTTTCTTTTATGGTTCTTGTGATCTTAAGTGAATAATTTTCTTGTGTTTAATTTGCGATTTTGGTTGTAAACCTTTATTATAATTTAGATATTTTTATTTTTAATAAAATTTGCAACTTCTATAAAAAAAAATCACGTTAGGAACCCGTTTAGTTAATAGATAAATTGAAAGAAAAAATAGGGATATAATTATATGATTTTATTCAATTAGAATTAATGTGTCAGCGCGAGCGTGTGTATATATATATAACTAAAATTTTAGGGTTTGATTCACTCGTATATAATTATCTTATAACTTTTAGTCATTGTACTCAATGATGAACCGAGAGGAGATGGGTGAGGACGATTACTTCCTAAAAGTTTTAAATTCTTATATATTTTAGATACTTTCTTTATATATTGAAAATTTGTTTTCGTTCTTTCTAAAATTTTATAAATTCATTTTTCTTAAAATTTTATTTTTTAATATAAAATTATGTGCATATCCCTTCCCGTAATAATTTTTTTCTTATATCTATAGTCTTTTATTTAGGATTTTGTTCATGTAAATTTCTGTATTTTAAAATTTTTTATTTGTGATTAGGTATTTGTCATTATCCACAAAAAGATAATTAGATTAGGTTTTTGGGATAAATAAAAATGAGTGAAAAAGGTAACTGAGGCCTCCATTTTTTTTTACTCAATGTGACCCTCCAATTTAGAAAAAAAATTACTCAATGTGGTTCTTTGACCAACGTTTTCTGTCGTTGACCGACGGGGTCGTTGCTTTGTGATGACGAGGCCTTTTTTTCTCTCAATCTAGCCCTCCAACTCAAGAAAATAACTCAATCCGACCTTTTCTCTCTCTTCTATTTTGTTCACTAAATTTAAAAAAAATTCAATTTAATCACTCAACTTTTGAATTACTACTATTTTAATAATCATGATTTATTTTATTAATATTTATGTATGATGTGGCATCTTTTCTTTTCAACCAAAGATTTTTTTTTCCTTTCATTATCATATTCAGTGAACTCAAATTGAACTTGTAAAAAAATTGAAAAACTAGGGACGAGCTACTTGACCAGGTAATGAAAGGAGGGGAAAAAATAAATCTTTGATTGAAAAGGAAGAAAAATGAAATGAGAGGATAAAGGAAGAGAGTAGAGATTTAGAAATATATAAAGGGAATATTTTTTAATTTAATTATAATTAAAATTAAAAAAATGGAATATTAGTATTTTTTTAGTTTTGTAATTTGTCCACATTTAAAGTGTACCTCCATAAGAATATATATATGGGTCTAATTACACTCTTAGTTCTTATACTCTTTGCATATTTAAAATCTAGTCCCTCTACATTTAATTTTAGTGTTTTACTCACTTTATTATTTTGATTTAATAATTGAAATTCAATTGATAGCATTGTAAATTGATTTTTGCTTAATTGGAGCATGTGACATGTTTAAATCACATTGTTAATATTGTACGTGTGTGTGGCCAAATAAACAAATATGAATATGGAATATAATTTAAAAGTTTTTCGATTTTGAATCAAAATTGAAAGACGATATTTTTTCATTAAAAAAATCTCTATGTGAGTTTTTTTAGAAAGATTAACATCCAATTTGAAAGTATTGTCACTCGAATTTAAATTATTAAAACGAATTATTAGAGAAATTAAATTTACGGAATCAAAGTGGAGAGACTAAATTTTAAAATATAAAAAATACAATGGCCAAAGCGTAATTAGACCATATATGAAATATCTTTGAGCCTTGGGCTAAATAATTGATTCTGCATTCCAGACATATGTGGGGTTTCTCATTACTTGCAAAGGTTTCATCCGTCTTAAATTCACATTTATTTCATTCTTAATTATGAAGGGAATGCTTTTATTCTATTATATATGAAATTTTATATTGTTTTCCTTGGTATTAATATTAAATTATTTTCCATTTGAAATTTGCAAAGATAAAAAAATATGAGAAAAATATAAACTTTGGACGATTTTTTTTGGGATTAACGGCCTCTGTAGTAGACTTAATTTATTATTTTCGTCCATATCGTATTTTCACATCAATTTAGCCCTCAAAGCTATTTAATTGCATCATTCTATATCATTCCCCTAGCTTAAAACCCTAAATTATAAATCATAAGTTAGAGTTTAAGGTTTAAGTTTTATGGTTATAGGTAAAGGGGTTGTGTTTTAGGGTTTATAGTTTATAATTTAGGATTTTAAGTTAGAGATAGAGTATAGAATGATGCAATTGAACAACTTCGAATACTAAATTGATGCGAAAATACGATAAGGATGAAAATAATAAATTGGGTCTACTACAGGGGCAAAGGTGACCCTTTTGCCAAAAATTTTTGAGGCTATGAAAATATCGATCTTCTATACTTAATTTATCATCAAACGTAAATATCATGTGTAAGGCCGAAACTAGATCTATTTGGGGTTAAAACTAAAAAAAAAAAATTTAAAGCCTAAAATGTAATTTTAACATTGTATTGACTTATTATTTCACAATTTTGTAAGGATTAAATCACAACTTTTATCATCTTAGGGGTCAAAAGAAAATTTTATCATGTATTAACAATATATTTATATTTTTTTATGATTTATATACCTATAGCTTAAGTCACGTCATAGGTTAGCCTTATTAAAAAAATTGGTTTAATTTTAAATATATTTTATTTATCAATTCAATCAAATATTATAATATACTTTAATCACACATTATAGTATAAACATGTGTTGAATGAGTACAGCTAAAGTTATAGAATTAAAAGCATGTTATGATATACAAATATTGCTTTTAAATATGAACATGTGTTGGGTTGTTTCTTAGATATGCAACTAAGTATCATTAATAAAAACAGTGGAAAAATCAAAATTATAACGCATTTAAAGAGAAAATCGAGGATAATATTAACTAAAAAAACTCGACATAAAACAAAAGTATTAAACTAAAATATACGAAGAAAAACAAAATCTTTCATTGAGAATGACATCCAACATCAAAAGAATCCAATCACCTTCATAAAATTTATTGTCTTTGTTGAACGAGACGATTTAAAAAGTCATAAAGGAGTAGTGAGCGAACCAAATAATTTAGCAGACTGTTTCACTATACAATTCTGATTATATCGACAAACAATATTTTTACCAAAGATGGATTTGACAATACATGACCACCAACAAACCAATCAGAAAATAAATGTCATGAGGATCTTTATGAGAGTACCAACACGACTGTAGAGGTATGTAAAAAACGTACTAAAATCCATAAGGAATGTGACACAAGAGTAGGAAAAAAACATACCATAAGAGCAGAGAAAAACGTGTCACAAAATATTCTTATTTAAAATTAAAAAAAACCCTAGAAAAAATAAAAACAAATGACATAATATGAAAAAAATAAGAAAAATAATAATCACCGGTAATCGGCAACCAATATTAAGATTGGTGTCATCGAAGACTAAACAAAAATCAAAGGAAAATATGTCATGATATTATATCAAAGAATAATATTAAACTCATCAAGTGATTATAATGATAAAAGAAAATGTTATTATCCTTAGAGGTTATGAGTTCGAGCAACTATGTTTGTAGGGTGTATGCATATTGTCAATTTGGTTAAGAAATAATAATATTTTAAAATATACTATACAAAACATTTATATATATATTTTTTAAAAGAACTTTCATGTACTTAAAGTTCAAGTTTGAAATCGAGTTCGAGCTTGAATCGAGCTCGAGTTTGAGCTTCAATCGAGTTAAGTCTGAGAATATTTCGAGTTCAATTTTTTTAGCTCAGTTTGAGCTTCAATTTTCAATTTCGTGTTCGAGTCGACCTTAATAATTTTAAACTCGCGAGCTTTTCGAGTCAAGCTGAATTCAACTTTAAACTTTTTGAGTCGTGTCGAGCTCAACACTACTCGAACTAGAGTCAACTCGTTTACAACCTTAATTACACAAATGCAGGGACAGAGCCAGGATTTTAGTTTGGGGATAAAGTATAATTAATAATAAATAATGGAGGGAAAATCAAAATAAATCAAAATTTAAAGGTCTAAATTGATAATTATCTCTATTTTTTAATGGTAATTTGTTTTTGGAGGGAGCAGTACCCGGGACCGACATGGCTCCGTCACTGCACAAATGGCCAACCATGTTTGTGCAGTAATAATCACTAATGTTTAAAAAATTACAATGTGATCAATAATATTTTCAATTTATTAAACCATAATAATTAAGCCATTAATTTTTATTAAGGGAAAAATAAAATGATAACACGACAACTAATTAAATGAGGAAATGAAAATACAAGTTTTCTTAAATAATTTTATTTTATCAATATTTTAACGAGAATTAATGATTCGATAACAGTAATATAATGAATTGATAACGTCATTGATTAATTTGTATTTTTTAAAAATATTATTCAAAACGTGCATTTAATCAAACATGAGTGGCCACTGCTAATCGGGATTGATTCAAGTGATAAATAATTTTGATATCGTTTAAGCAAAGTTTCAGGTTCGAATATTTATGTATGCAAAAAATTTCTATTGAAAAACTCACCTACTAAACCAGATGTGCGACATGAGTTAATCCAAATTGATCGAGACGAAAATCCACCAAAAAAATAATGCATTTTCCCAAATAGATCAATTGGGGTCCATTAAACGAAAGTTGTTGGCTCATTAGCTGGCTGCCTACTTTTTCTTTCAACGCTTGTCTATTTTAGGGTTGTTTTCATGCAAGCAATGGTCAACAAGTCTCATCATGGTTGACCACTCAACTAAATAAGATCAAGCAAGCATATTCAAATTAAAGACTAGGGTAAAGTACACAAATGATCCCCAACCATAATATATTATTTTGTTGAGTCCATTGATTATTAAAAGTTATAAAATGGTTACTTGATTATTCATATCTTATAAACTCATCCTTTTTTTGTTAAAAATTTGATGGTCGTCTGAGTTGGACGTTAATATATTGACTGAGATATGATGAAATCGTATTTTAATGATGTGTATAGGCACCGTCATTACTTTGAAGCACTAGCGTGATGATATAATTTTCAAGCACTGGCTCAATGGTATAATATAAATGGAGACTCGATTCACAAAATACAACTCAAACAATTATGGGATAAGATTTTATCATGTCACAAATAAGTATATTAATATCTAATTCAGACGATTGTCAATTTTTTAAAGAAAAAAAGATGAGATTGTAACATACGAATAGTATGATGACCATTTTATAGCTTTAATGAAAATTTTAAGTTCTAAAAATTTTAAATCCACTATAATTTCTTTTAACTATTTCAATTAACAAAAGTATGTAAGACAAAAACACAAAAACCAAGTTACTTAGTGAAATAAGACAAATGTTGTTTCAAGCAAGTGGTATAACCAACGGACACAACTCACTATTGCTAGGTTTAATTAAAAGGCGTGCATGCATCAATCGGCACAATACGACACAGTTTTTATTTATTTGTTTAAGCTTTGGGGGGAATATTTACCACTAAATTCTTATCTTGTATAATCTTTGACAAATTTGGTTCTTTTAGGTCACTTGTGACTTTCACATAACTAATTTATATTAATTGAGGAATCTTGTTTTGGGAATTAAGAAAATCAAGTCCCTAATCATATACAACTCATGAATAGGATTTGCCCTATTTTTGTCTTCTTTTCTTTCGTCGTCATTAGTCTAATTTTTCCTTTATCATTATGATCGGTGGTGGCATCAACCTTGATGCTGATCGGTGGTGGCATCAACCTTGATGCTGATCGGTGGTGGCATCAACCTTGATGCTGATCGTCGACATGTGATATTCATTGTTTTTCATTTGCTTTATTATAGTACTTTTTTTGTTATTTATTTTTAATAATCATGTCTTTATGACACGTCTTCTTCTGCCTTTATGACACGTTTTTGGTTAATTGACCCTTATTTTCGGTTATCCTTTTTCAGGATTTGATTTGACATCGCCACAACTGATCAGAATGACGCTTTATTTTTTTATCATGTTGATCTTCCCTGCTTTAGACCCATTGATTGGATTTGGAGATGCGATTTGTGTTCGTGGATTATATTTTCACGTCGCTCAATCCTGATTTACGATTTTTCGGTGGCATTTCAATAGTTCCATCATCTTTTGTGGTTCGTTTGCCGATGCGGTCAAATATGTTCGTATCTACATTTTATTTGAGTTTATTTGATTAGATTTTTTAATATTTTTCTTATATGGTTCTTGTGATCTTAAGTAAATAGTTTTCTCGTGTTTAGGAAAATTTCTTTATTATATATTTAATTTATGATTGTGGTTGTAAACCTTTATTATAATTTGGATATTTTTATTTTTAATAAAATGTGTGACTTCTATAAAAACAAATTAACGTTAGGAACCCGTTTAGTTAATAGATAAATTGAAATAAAAAATAGGGATATAATGATATGATTTTTTTCAATTAAAATTAATATGTATGTGTGTGTATATATATAACTAAAATTTTAGGGTTTGATTCGCTCTTATATAATTCTCTTATAACTTGTAGTCATTGTACTCAAGGATGAATCGAGAGGAGATGGGTGAGGACGATCACTTCCTAAAAGTTTTAAATTATTATATATTTTAGATATTTTCTTTGTATATTGAAAATTTATTTTCGTTCTCTCTAAAATTTTATAAGTTTATTTTTTCTTAAAATTTTATAAATTTATTTTCTAATATAAAATTATGCATATGTCCATGCATATGATAATTTTTCTCTTTTATATATAATTTTTTATTTAGGATGTTGTTCATGTAAATTTCTGTATTTAAATTTTTTTATTTGTGACTGGGTATTTGTCATTATCCACAACAAGATAATTAGATTAAGTTTTTGGGATAAATAAAAATAAGGGAAAAGGGTACCTGAGGCCCTCCACTTTTTTTTCACTCAATGTGACCATCCAACTTAGAAAAAAAAAATACTCAATGTGGTCATTTGACCAATGTTTTCTATCGTTGACCGAAGGGGTCGTTACTAAACTTTAAAAGTTTTCAATTTAATCTCTCAACTTTTGAATTGCTCATATTTTTAATCATCATGATTTTTTATTAATATTTATGTATGATGTGGCATTTTTTCTTTTCGACCAAATATTTCTTTTTTTTCTTTCATTACCAGATTCATTGAACCTAAATTGAACTTGTAAAAAAATTGAAAAACTAGGGACGAGCTACTTGACCGAGTAATGAAAGGGGAAAAAAACAAATCTTTGGTTGAAAAGGAAGAAAAATGAAATGAGAGGATAGAGGAAGAGAGGGGAGATTTGGAAATATATAAATCAGAGGGAATATTTTTTAATTTAATCTCCCACGGAAGCTGCTCTCAACCTGGCGTTGGGGGCAGCCTACTATCATACCTCCCCCTTATCCCATTACATATGGGAAAAAGGGTAAGCTAATTTTTATAATTTTGGGAATATTTTTTTTGTTTTAATATATTTTCAAAATTTTAATTTAATTAATATTATTTTAATCATATATTAATAAAATAATAATAATAATAAATGTCACATCATACATAAATATTAATAAAATAAATCATGATGATCAAAACAGACGTAATTCAAAAGTTGAGTGATTAAGTTGAAAACTTTAAAATTTTAGTAACTAAAATAGAAGAGAGAGGATAGTTGACTGATGAATGATATAATTTTCTCATTTATAACAACATTAAACAAAAATAGGAGGGCCAGATTGAGTTATATTCTTGAGTTGTAGGACTATATTGATAGGGAAAAAAGGCCCTGTCAGCACAATGTAACAGCCCCGTTGGTCATCGACAGAAAACATTGGTCAAAGGATCACATTGAATCTTTTTTCTAAATTGGAGGGCCACATTGTTTTTTTTTTTGGAAAAGTGGAGGGCCTTAGGTACCCTTATGCCTAAAAATAATAATATTTTTTGTCATAATAATTGAAGGACAAAATATTTCCTATTGTCATGACAGTCAAGTAGTTTTAATTAGGGTAAACTACACATTTAGTATCTAATATATCAATTTTGATTTACTTTCGAATCTAAACTTTCAATTTTTTCAACATCATACCTAATGTTATTTTTTTATTTCATTTTAGTACCATGCTGTTAAAAATTTAACGAATTTAGTACCTAAACTATTAGTTTTGGTTTGTTTTATTACCTAAGCTTTCTATTTTTCAAAACTTAACATTAAATTTTGAATGTGAATACTAAAATGAAATAAAAACTAAAGTTTTTAACATCATGGTACTAAAATGAAACAAAAACTAAACTTTTAGGTCTAAACTTTATGTATGGTTTTAAAAAACTAAAAGTTTAGGTACTAAAACATACAAAAACTGATAGTTTATGTACTAAACATGTATTTTACCATTTTAATTAACATATGATAAATTACACGTTTAGTACCTAAACTATCAGTTTTGGTCCATTTTAGTACCTAAACTTTCAATATTTTCAAAACTATACCTAAAGTTTGTTTTATTTCATTTTAGTACTTTGTCCAAAATTTAACGTTAAGTTTTGGAAAAAAAGTGAAAATTTAGGTACTAAGATGGACCAAAATTGATTGGTACTAAACACATTAAGTTTTTAACGGCAGAGTACTTAAATGAAACAAAAACTAAACATTAGGTATGGTTTTGAAAAAAATGAAAGTTTAGATACTAAAACGAACAAAAACTGATAATTTATGTACTACACGCGTAGTTTACCCTATATTTAAAATGATGAACCGAGGAAAATGCCAATTGCTGGTCACTTCCATTGCAATCAGCTAATGAAACTCAAACAAGAAATAGAATGATGAGACATGGTCAAAGATCCACCAGTTTTATGGACCAAGTTTAGAATATTTTAGGGGCTAAAAATAAATTATAAAAATTTAAAAAGTTAAGGATATAATTTTTATTAGTATTTTAGTTTATAACTTTATATTTTTAAAAGAATTAAACCAATATCTTATCATATATGAGTAAAAATATCAATTGGATAACAAGAAGTTTTTTAACCACTCAGGTCGTTTGATTCGTGCTCATATGATATATAAAATACACGTCTTTTGGTATCCCATCGCATATGTGATAAATTAGAAAAATTTTGTATATGACTTATTATCAAAGATTGAAGGCTGGAAGGGTAAAGTGGTCTTTTTCATGAAATGAATTAAAAATTCATTTTAAAGGCTATTTAAGCATGTGGGAAATGAGGAAAAAGGAAAGTAGAATTCTGGATACTTTTCATCTTCTTCTCTTCTTCCTTCCACTGTATACACCATGGTTAACGTAAGTAAATTGAAGTTGGTTAATTCTTTCATTTTTTTGATTGGTTTTGGTTCTTTGGATGATATAGAAGCTTAATAAAGCTTAATTATGAATATAAACTAAGAGATTAAGGATTTGATGGTGATTTAGTAAAATGAGTTTTTAAGGGAATTATTGAAAATGATTAATATTTGGATTCTAAAGGAATATTTGACTTGTTAAGGGTTCAAATAAGATGTTAGAAGTGTTAGAAAGGTTTGAGAATATGTTTGAAGATTGCTATGATTTTTAGTTTCAAGAGTTCTAGGGAAGATTTTAAATGAAAAAGGGGTTTTATTGGATATAAGTTAGTGAAAATAAGTGTAAATGAATTTGAAGGCATGAATAGAGTTAAGGGTAAGAGATTTAAGTGAAATTTGGGTTAAGTTCAAAGTGAAATGGGTAAATTCTAAGCAAGGGTATCGGTACTAGAAGAAAATACCGATACTATAAGGTTAAATTGAAGGAAAATTGTATAAATCCGATTAACAATATCGATATTGATTGGATTAGTATCGATATTGATGTGGAGGTATCGATACTGTAATTGAAAAGGAATTCTAGAATGCCAAAATGGTATCAGTACTTAAGTAAGTATTGGTACCATAGAAGAAAAGTATCGGTACTATGGGTAGGGTACCGATATTATATAATATGAAATGCTAAATTAGGTGTTTCATTTCGTTTAAGTAAAGGTTAATTGGTTAGATCTTAATTAAGCTTCGATATTCATATGGATCATGTTAATGTGTAGATTCAATCGAAAGCTAGTGCTGAACGAAGTGACGTATAAAGATATAGTGAAAAAGAGAATGAGTTATTTAAGGCTTAAGTGATGCAAAGGTGAGAGCTTCTTACTTATTTTATCTATGATTGGAGGACAGTTTGTGATGAGCCAACCTCAAATATTTTGAATAAAATGAAATGCTATGAGTATATATGAATATGTTCTATATAAATGTTATCTATGTGAATATGCTCTATATGAGTAAATTGATAAGTTGAATAATGATATGTAACATGAAATAATTATTTGAAGCACTATGCATATATGTGCTATATGAAAATGTGCTAAGTAAAAATGTTATACATGAAAACACCCTATGTGAATGTGCTCTACGTGGATAAAACACAATTGGAATAATAAAATATTAAATAATTATATGGTTAAAGCCTGTTGAAAATATTTTGATGTTTCGATATAACAAATTAAGTATAAATGAATTTTAAGATTTTACAAAAAAATTTCTAAGTATATTCGATTTAATTACTCGAATATCCAAATATTACTCAAAGTCTTTCAAGATCAATTTTAATCCTTACTAAATGTGTAAAATTGTATTTTATACTTAAACTATTTTTGAGACAATTTTCACAAAGTATTTTTGAGCCAAAAACGAGCCTAAAATCAATTTTTCAAAGGTATGCACTAATGCACTAATCCATGCATCGATGCACCAACGAATAAATTGAACATCGAATGCAGTTTATGCATTGATGATCTCTCCATGCATTGATGCACTCGGGTTTTAATGAAAACATCGAATGCATTTGATGCATCGATGCAAATACCATGCATCGATGCACTCAGGCTTTTTCAAAACATCGAATGCATTTGATGCATCGATGCATACTTAGTGCACCGATGCACTAAGTGTTCCAACGGTCAAAATATTTGAATTTTACACTTGATGCACCGATGCACCCTGTGTATGCATCGATGCATGCACGCTCCCAACCAATTTTATTAATTGTTTTCACACACTAATGGCTCTATTACCTCCATTAATGATCCCCAACGTTCAGAAGTGATCCAAGGAGTATTTAAACAAGCTTAGAAGCCATTGATCAAAACCAAGAATCAACAAGAAATAAGAATTGAGAGAGAATCAAAGAGAAAATATCAAACCTCAAGTTTGAGCATTTCAAGCCTATTTTTCATTCAATATTCATCTTGCTTTCAAGAACACTACTTGTACTCAATTGTATTCATTCTTGAGTGTTCTTTTATTTGTTCTAGAATTGTGCAAACACGTTTTCCTTATGAGGTTTTTCTTGTAAGTTTGCAAATTTGTAATCTTTTCTTTGAGAAAGAGTGTTCTCAAGAATTTGGGTATATTCTTGAAGGTGTTGGAAGATTATCTCTCTGGCCTCAAAAGAAATAACAAATTAGTAAATTTGTTGGAAAATCATTAGTGTGGATAGCTAAGGTAGTGGACATAGACTTTGTTTGAGAAAGTCGAACACTGTAAATCACTGTGTAATTACTTTCAATTTTCTGCAAAAGCTTCCACCAAAATTTTATTTGCCAATTCACCCCCCTCTTGGCTATATTTGTCGATCGATTAACTCAACAATTGGTATCAGAGCCTCACTCATTTGAAGGTTTAATCACCTCTTGAGTCGATTCAGGAAGAGTTACATCGATATTCAAGTCATCAATGGTCGACGCTTTAAACTCCGACTTTGTTCTCGATTCAATGCCCATCAACATGCCACCTTTCTTCAATGGAGCTAACTACGCTTATTGGAAGAATAGAATGATGTATTTCATTCAAGAAAGTGACACGAGAGCATGGTACGTCATAGAAGATGGATACATCAAACCTCTTACTCATCCAAGAATGTGGAGTGAAAGAGAGACAAGAATGTTCCAACTCAACTCCAAAGCCATCCATATCATATTTTATGCACTTGGACCAGATAAATATGGAAGAGTTTCATCATGTACAACCGCCAAGGAGATATGGGATAAACTACAAGTCACTCATAAAGGCACGGACGAGGTAAAAGAATCTAAAATTAGTCTTCTAACATATAACTATGAAAATTTCAGGATGAAACCAAATGAAGATATCAAAGCTATGACGGATAGATTTTCAACGATTGTCAATGGTCTCAAATCTTATGGAGAGATCATTCCAAATGAAAAGCTTGTAAGGAAGTTAGTTTACTCCCTTCCAAAATCATGGCAATCAAAGAAGACGGCAATCATCGAGGCTAAGAACCTAAAGTCCTTAACCCTTGAAGAACTAATCGATTCACTCCTCACTCATGAAATGATGCTTGAAGATGAGGTGGACCTCGATAAGATTGACAAAACACCAAAGGAAAATGAGAAGAAAAAGAACATTGGAGTTGCTCTCAAATCTACAAAAGATGAGAGTGATTCGGATGAAGATGACGATGACGAGGAAATGACATTATTTTCCAAATGATTCAGAAAATTGATGAGGCCCAATCGAGGAAAAAAATTCAAACGGAATAAAAGCTTCAAAACTGAATCGAAGGAGAAAGACCTGATTATTTACTATGAATGCAAAAAGCCGGGGCATGTCAAATACGATTGCCCTCAATTAAAGAAGAATGGCCAATCCAAGAATAAACACAAGGCTTATGTAGCTACATGGAGAGATGAAGAAGGTTCCGATGAAGATGAACAAGAAGTAGCCAACTTGTGTTTGATGGCTATCGGGGAAAACTCTCAGGTAACCTCTAACTCATTTGATTCAGATGAATTATCTTATGATGAGTTATTAAAGGATTATAATGGGTTGGCTTCGGATTATAAGACTCTATTTTCAAAATATAAAAATGATGTTTCAAAATTGAAAAACGAAAATAGTCTTTTGTCCAAAACCAACAATGAGCTTGAAAGTAAGATTAAAAATTTGCAAATCAAAATTAATGATTTTGAAAAGAAAAATACTGATTTGCATAACTTACTTTCAAAAGTTCATGATGATCATAAAAAAGAAATTGATGATCTTAAAACTTCTTTTGATAAAATTTGAACAAAAAGATTTAAAAAAGGTAAAAATTCAAAATCCAACTTTATTAGAAAAAGTTTTAGAAACTACAATCATAGAGGTCCTCAAAGAACCTTCAATGGTAAAATCGTTAGAAGTATGTGGGTTCCTAAAGAACTCATTACTACTAAAGATAAGGTTATCCTACACAAATAGATACCTAAGGGGACTATAATTTTAGAAACTAATGAATACAGACCCAAAAGAATTTGGGTACCAAAAATTAGAAATTAATCTATGTTTGTAGGAGCATTGCTACAAGGCATGGGAAACAAATCCAAACTCATGGTACCTTGATAGTGGATGCTCAAGACACATGACCGGAGACAAAAGTTGGTTCATAGAGCTTAACGCCAAAAATGGAGGAGAAATGACGTTTGGTGATAATTCAAAAGGTCACATTGAAGGTATAGGTACAGTAGGTAATACCTCTTCCATACAAATTAAAAATGTTTTATATGTAAATGGATTAAAGCATAATCTTTTTAGTATTAGTCAATTATGTGATAAGGGATTCAATGTCATGTTTGAAATTAATGGTTGTAAAGTTATTGACATTGCATCTAATCGGATTATGCTTATTGGTCATAGAATAGGAAATATTTACATGGTACATTTAGATCCTATAGATATGACTAATTTGTGCCTAGTTTATAAGGATGAGCATGATAGTTGGTTATGGCATAGGAGACTAGGACATGCTAGTATGAGTGTTTTGCAACGCTAATTCAAGGAGATTTAGTTCGAGGGTTGCCTAAACTAAAATTTGATAATGATAAAATCTGTGATGCTTGTGCTAAAGAAAAACAAAAGCGAGTTTCTTTTAAATCCATTAATGACGTATCAACTAGCAGAGTATTACAATTGATCCATATAGATCTTTTTGGGCCAACTAAGACTACTAGCTTGGGTGGAAAACAATATGCAATTGTCTTGGTAGATGAGTATTCTAGATATACTTGGGTTCTATTCTTAAGTACTAAAGATGAAGCATTAGAAAATTTCATCACATTTTCAAAAATAATCCAAAACAAAAAGGTTACTCTATAACTAGTGTTAGGAGTGATCATGGCACTGAATTTGAAAATCTTGGATTTACTGAGTTTTGTAATTCTAATGGTATAAGCCATAATTTTTCAACACCTAGAACTCCTCAACAAAATGGAGTTGTTGAGAGGAAAAATCGAACTTTAGAAGAAATGGCTAGAACCATGCTTTGTGAAAATAATTTGCCAAAACATTTTTGGGCGGAAGCCATAAATACCACTTGTTATATTATTAATCGAGTAATGATTAGACCTATTTTGAAGAAAACTCCATATGAACTTTTTAAAAATAAAAAACCTAACATTAGTTATTTTCATCCTTTTGGATGTAAATGTTTTGTTTTAAACAACTGTAAATTTGATGCTAAAAGTGATGAAGGAATTTTTCTGGGTTATTCCTTAAATTCTAGAGCTTATCGAGTATTTAATAAAAGAACTTTAGTTGTAGAAGAGTGTATACATGTTGTTTTCGATGATAATCTCCTTCCGAGGAAGGATTAATGTGTGAATGATGATGTAGGCATTATAAATATAAATGACTTTGGACATGACGTTGGAGAACCATCATCAAAGGAAGAAACGAAAGATGAGGAAACTCAAGATCCTCTCGAGAATCCAACCATTGAAGAAATGGAAATATCTTATCCAAGAGAGTACAACTATGTCAAGGATGGTGAGATTATAGGTGATCCATCCAAAGGGGTAGCAACTCGATCTTCTCTTAGAAATATTTGTAATTATGTTGTATTTATCTCATGCATAGAGCCTAAGAATATCAAAGAAGCATTAAAAGATGAACATTGGATTATGGCTATGCAAGATGAGTTAAATCAATTTCAGAGAAGTAAAGTTTGGACATTAGTTGAAAGGCCTAGTAATAAATCTACTGTAGGTACTAGATGGGTATTTAGGAATAAGCTTGATGAAAGTGGTAATATAGTGAGAAACAATGCTAGACTTGTTGCTCAAGGCTGTACTCAAGAAAATGCATAGACTATGATTAAACATACGCTCCCGTAGCTAGGATGGAAGCAACTAGAATGTTATTAGCATTTGCATGTTTTCATGAATTTAAATTATATTAAATGGATGTTAAAAGTGAAATTTTAAATGGTTTTATAAAAGCAGAAGTGTATGTGAAACAACCTCCAGGTTTGAAAAATTCAAAATTTCCAGATCATGTTCTTAAATTGACAAAAGCGCTTTATGGTTTAAAACAAACTCCTAGAGCTTGGTATGAAAGATTGTCAAACTTTTTAATTGAAAAAGGCTTTTCAAAAGGGAAGGTGACACTACATTATTTTTTAAAGCATAAAGGTAAAGATTTATTAGTAGTTCAAATTTATGTTGATGATATAATATTTGGTTCTACTAATGATGTTCTTTGTCAAGAATTTTCTAAGCTAATGCAAAGTGAATTCGAGATGAGCATGATGGGAGAGCTCTCATTTTTATTGGGACTCCAAATCAAGCAAAGAAAAGATGACATCTTCATCAATCAAGCTAAGTACGTCAAGGATATGCTCAAGAAATTTGGATTGGAAAATAGGAAACCTTACGCCACTCCAATGAGTTCTTCTACAAAGTTTGACTTGGATGAAAAAGGTAAATGTGTGGATGTTAAATTATATAGGTCAATGATTGCCTCTTTGCTTTATCTAGTTGTAAGTAGACCAGACATTATGTTTAGTGTTTGCTTATGTGCTAGATTTTAATCATGCCCTAAGGAATCACATTTACTAGTTGTTAAGAGAATCTTTAGATACCTTAAGGACACTCCTAGTTTTAGACTATGGTATCCTAGAGACTCTAGCTTTAGCTTGCATGCCTTCTCTCTGATACGGATTATGGAGGATGCAAATTAGATAGGAAAATCACCTCCGATATTTTCCAATTCCTTGGAAATATGCTGATTTCTTGGTTTTCAAAGAAACAAACTTATGTTGCATTATCTACCACTGAAGCAGAATACATTTCTATTAAGTGTGACAATGCTAGTGCTATTTGTCTCACTAAAAATCCCATTCAACACTCTAGAACTAAGCACATTGAAATTAAACATCTTTTCATTAAAGACCATGTCGCTAAGGAAGATGTAGTTCTAGAATTTATTGATACTTTGCACCAATTAGCGGATATCTTTACAAAACCTTTAGATATAGAAAGATTTTGGAAACTTAAGAGAGAATTAGGTTTAACTGACCTATCTTCACTTAGTGTTTAAAATGTTTTTAACACTTTTAATTAATATTGAAAAATGTTTATAAAAATGACATTTTTGATTGCATTCTTGCTATTAGTTAGGGGGAGTTTATGATTCTTAGTGAAAATTAATTTTTTGTTCAAATAATGTTTAAAGATAAATTTGATTGATTGAACATAATTAATTTTCAATATATGAGTTATCAATATCACTAGAGCTAATTAATTTAGCATTTTGAGTGATTAACACATATTTTTGACATTTTTGTGCTTAATGCATCGATACACTTGACAGTGCATCGATGCATCCCCTTTGAATGTGTATCGATTCATCATGACGATGCACGCCTTGAATGTGCATCGATGCACAAGGCCATGCATCGATGCATCCGTCGGGTTTTTGGTTAAAAACCCGATTTTCTCTTTATTTTCTCATACTCTCTTAAACTCTCTCAAACTGTCGCCGCTCCTCTTCCTCTCCTCTCTCTCAAAATTGCTCCATAACCTTTGTTTTTTATCAGAATTCATTCATATTTCAACTCCATATCATGCTTTTATTATCAAATAGTGTAAAACATCACTACATTCCTCTCAGTCTGATTTTTTCAAGGTATTTTTCTAAAAATCTATCTTTTATTGATTTTTGATCTTAGGACTAGTTTTAATTAGTTCTAGGATGAACATTATATCGAACTTTGATTATATTATGATTCTAAACTATATTTTATAATCAATTTTGTCAAAGGTGGAATGAAGAAGTCCAAACTAAGGTGAAGACAAAACAAACTTGCTTCAAGAAGTTTGTACAATGCAATGATGACGAAGAAAGATCGAGAGCTAAACATAGATACAAGGAGGCAAAGCGGAAAGCCAAGAAAATAGTGGCTAAAGCAAAGGATAAGGCATACGAGGAAATGTACAAGAGATTTGACACCAAGGAAGGACAAAACAACATCTTCAGGCTTGTAAAATCCAGGGAGAATAGGAAAAAGGATCTAGGTAGCATTAGGTTTATTAAGGACAAAAATGGTGTTCTTTCAGTGAAAGATCATGATATTAAGAGGGTTTGGGGTAGTTACTTCTTCGGATTATTTAATGACGATGCCTCTCCCTGTATAGATAGTACCGTTGATGGATCAGCCGACCATCATACTACGGCCAATGACTTCCCTACAAGTAGGATTGGGATTGAGGAAGTTAAATTGGCTCTTAGAAAGATGGGGAGGGACAAAGTTGTCGGTCCAGATCAAATTCTTATCACTGTGTGGTTGGCCCTAGGAGAAGATGGAGTTATGTGGTTGACCAACATCTTTAATATTATTTTAGAGACCGTCAAGATGCCAGAGGAGTGGAGAGAGTCTACGGTGATACCAATCTATAAGAATAAAGTAGATCCCTAACGTTGTGGTAACTACAGAGGTATTAAACTACTTAGTCATACCATTAAGCTATGGGAAAGGGTGATAGAGACTAGGTTGAGACTGATTACTAGGGTTTCAGAAAACCAATTTGGCTTTATGCAGGTAGGTCTACTACGGAGGCAATTCATCTACTTCGACGGCTTATGGAGAAATAAAGGGAAAAAATAGAGATCTTCACATGGCGTTCATTGATATTGAGAAGGCGTATGATATCGTTCCCAGCGATACGATCTGGAAGACCTTGGAAACAAGACGGATCCCAACTGCTTATATCCGGGTGATTCGTGATATGTATTGTAGATCTTCTACATACGTCAGGACTATAGTTGGCGATACCGAGACTTTCCCGGTGAAAATCGGACTCCACCAAGGGTCGGCTCTTAGCCCTTACATCTTCGCCTTGATTATGGATGACGTCTATTATGCGATTCCGTACGATGTTCCATGGTGTATGCTAATCGCTGATGACATTGTCCTAGTTGCTGAAACAAAAACTGAGCTTAATGGTAGACTGGCTACCTGGAAGACTGCCTTGGAAGTAAAAGGTCTAAGGATCAATATTGAAAAGACAGAGTATTTATGTTCAAACTTCAGTGGGAACCAAAACGATGAAGATGTAGAAGTATGCATCGAAGGACACGTTCTCCCCTCAAAGGATTATTTCAAGTATCTAGGGTCTATGATACATAAAGATGGGGGTGTAGATGATGACGTTACACACCGTATAAAGGCGGGATGGCTAAAGTGGAAGGCTACAACTGGAGTTTTATGTGACAATAAGATGCCTTTAAAACTTAAGGGAAAATTTTATAGAATGGCAATAAGACCAGCGCTGCTGTATGGATCAGAATGTTGGGCAATCAAGAAGGATCACTTAAGGAGGATGGAGGCCGTAGAAATGAGAATGCTTCGATGGGTATGTGGTAGGACTCTGTGGGAAATGACACCAAACTCTGCAATTAGGATGTCTTTAAGGGTGGTGCCTGTATCCGAAAAATTGAGGGAGGGAAGACTACGGTGGTTTAGGCATGTTCTTAGGCGACAACCGTCGGATGCGGTCAGGAGGGTAGAGTCGATAACAGTCGACGGTGCCGGAAGGAGAGAACAACCAAGGAGGAAGTGGGTAGACTGCTTGAGATCTGATTTGAAGGATTTAGCCCTTACCGAGGACATGTCCTCCGATAGGAAAGTATGGAAACTTAAGACCAGGGTAGCTGAGTAGTGTAGGCATCTCAGTCTTCTTTTTTAATGCTTTTGTAGTAATTTCCATGAATTCTACTTTTTATATATTTTTGTCTTTGGAATTTATGTAGGCTTAGAATTAGGGTGGCGGAGTAGTGTTACCTTAGTTTAGGTTTTAACCATTTTAACTTTATTCCTTATCGCAGCTTGCTATCTCTGACTTCTGTTTATCATTCTCTTCATGTTTCCTCTTTTAAATTTAGTCGAGACTTACGTTTCTGTCTATAAGCAGAGATTTTCACGCAGTGATTTATTTGCAGGGATTACTTCAAATTACAGATGCGCATATGAAGACAGCGTATGAAAATTGTTCAACTATTTCAACTATGTATTTATTGACTTATTTATCCATGCATTGTATTTTATCTTTATTTTTAATTTTCTTACTGCCGAAGGTCTTCCACGAAAGCTGCTCTCAACCTGGCATTGGGGCCAGCCTACTACCCCACCTCCCCCTTACCCCATTGTATATGGGAATAGGGTTTTGTTGTTATTGTTGTTGTTGTTGTATTGATGTTTTTGACTTAATTGTATTGTTTGCATGAAAACTATACATATATTACAATATTTTCAATAGTTTTCAAAATCATGCCCATTAGGATTCGGTTTAGAGAACCTTGAATTATTGCGGACTCAATTGAGTTTTTGGGATTGATTATTGCATACATGTAACATCTCAAAATACGGGTTAGTGACTAAATTGTAAAACTTCAGAATTTGGTGATTAAAGTAGGATGATTGAATAGTTTAATGATTTATCTGGAAGGATTGTTAGTAATTATTAAGTGAATTGAATGGAAAAATGGTCATTTGACCATTAAATAAATTAAAAAGGTGATAAGGATGAGATATATACACGTGAGAAATGAGGGGGGAGAGGAAACAAAGTTTCCAGAGTTCTCTTCATCATTCTCTTTTCTCTCCATCGTGAACCAGGCTAGAGCAAAGGTGAGTTTTCTAATTAGTTGGTTATTTGATAAATTAAAGGTTAGGTTTTGATCATTAGATGATAACTAAGCTTAAGGAAAGCTTAAGTTGTCTTATAATCAAAAGATGAAGAAGTTATAATAGATTAAAGAAAATGGGGTTTTAAATGAATTTATGGAAAAGAGTTGATAAGTTGAATTTGAAGTTAAATTTGACTTGTCATCATGCTAATTAAGGAATATGAAGTGTTAGAATTGTATTTATAACATATTGGAATTGGAGTATGATTGTTGAATTACATATGAGGGATAGGATTTTGAGGCTAAAGATGATTTTCATGAATATAAGTTGATTTAAGTAATGATGATTGGGTTTAATGACATGATAGGGGTTTAAAAGAGAAGAATTGAGTGAAGAATTGATGATTTTCGGGCTTAAAATACAATTTCTGGGTTATGTGCATCGATGCACATTCAATGTGTATCGATGCATCAAGGATAAATCCCAGAAATTGTTCAAGGTGTATCGATGCACATGAAGTGCATCGATGCACTCCTTTAAAATAAAAACATCGAATACCATTAATATATCGATGCACAAGTAGTGCATCGATGCACCCCCTTAAATGCAAACATCGAATATGATTTATGTATCGATGCATAGATAGTGCATCGATGCACCCCGTCAAGGGATGCATCGATACATGGTGTAGTGCATCGATGCATACCTTCATTAAAAGATAAAAATAACTTTCTTTTTTAGCCTAAGGAGTGATAGTTTAGAATATATCAATTAGTATACTGATATGTATCAATGTATTACTATGTAGATTTAGAACGTAATCTCGTTCCGGATATTAGAAGTATGGTACAATGGAATAAGACTTGTGATAAGTCTAATTCCTATGTTGATTTTCATAGCACAATAGTTATGAACATGCATACATGATAATTATTATGATACATGCATAAAGTATATATATTCATATGATTTGATAAATGGTATATATGAATAGATTCAAATGTAAATGTGACATGGTAAATGATATGAGTTTTGTGATCACAAGAGAAATGACATGAATACATGAACATATGAAACATAAGAATAATGCCCATGGTATACGATATGAGAGCTATAGGTATAGTTGGCATGCCAAGAGTCGAGGGTTCTACGTGGTCCTTCGGGACATATATGTATCATTTGGAACATTTACAGGGTCTTTTGAGACAGATTTGATCCACTGGAATATGTATATAGTTCTTAAGGACTGGTCCTTCGGGATAAATACAGTACATAGGTCCTTCGAGACAAATTTCATAGCCCCTAGTGGGACCCATACGAGCTGTGGTGACAGCATAGTGCACAACCTCAATGTACTCGAATACCTTGAGTTCTAAAAAATGTACATGGGTCTATAAAAGGTTATCAAAGGTAATTGCATTGTTATAGTTATATGTTACCATATTATTATTGTTTATATTGAATTGTATACGACATGATTGAATGTATAGATTGCATATTCATATTCATACGGAATGCATTATTATTATATTTATATGTGTCCGCTATTTGTGAGTACTAAAATATGATGCGGATATGTGTGCAAGTATACACAATCGAGCAAGTAATAAAGTGATAAGTAGAGTATCGTCTCCACAGGGAATTGGGGAAATCAAATAGGTTTGTCAAGGCACTTTACTTTGTCACCTAAGTAAAGTTAGTTATGGTATATATAGATGAGAATGCAGTGGCAAAATGGAATGGACGTAGTGGAAATGGAATGGTGATAGTGTGGTAGCAGATGGATATGTCGTGGCAAATTAAATTGTGATACGTGAAAACAAATGGAAATGTCAAGGCAAAATAAAATGCAAATACTAGATTTAATATATGTAGGACTTTAACTTTCTCACAAGACAAGCAGCAATGGAAATGAGTGATGGGAGACACAAGGAAAACTTAAGTTTATTTCTCTGAATGGTGCTTCTTCTATTCTTACCCTGCCCGACAGAGTCTACTGATGTGCCCTATGCTATCTCTAGTAAGGGACTCACCAGACTAAAGATGCCCTGGCAAAACCGATTGGCGTAAGCCCAAGCAGTGATCCTATCGACTCAGCTAATAGAATATGTCTTGGCAATACCTTTTTGTGGCAGCATTAACATCTAACCTATCATTTATACACAACTCCTTTTAGTCGAATGAAATCCTATTCTTATCTCTAAGGTGGATTATGCCTAGTTACTATCTAGAACTCGTTGTTTATGTAGTTCCTCCCTAGCTTCTCTCGAAGACTAAAGATAAATTGCCAAGGCATTCTCTCGAACCTCATGAACCCTCCTAAGGAAAGGCTACTCTCGTAGCTCCTACAACCTCAAGGCTTTAAGCATCATAAACAAAACAGAATAGAGCATAAAACAACAACCATTCATTAAAATAACAACTTAAATAACCAAGCGAACTCCACCAAATAGGATTAGTTCATGGTGGGGTTCGAAATCAACAAGCACAAAGCAAATATCATTTGTTCCTTACAACCCAACAACAAAATATAAAAGCAAGGACTAAGGGGATGAGAGAAAGCCTTCGACGTGCACTGCCAAATGCCTTCCTCGGCCACCAAGGACTGCTCCCAGCGGACTAGCTCCTCTCGGATGCTCAGAACGCCACTCCCTTTTGCTAGTCAAGGAGAAATGCCACGACAAGTGGGATTGACGGAGAAAGATGAGACTTTCTCTCTCTAACTTTTTAAGATCAAATGTGGCTGGAACTAAAGTCTTCATCAATATGGCTTCCTCCTCTATTTATAGGGGAAAAGAAATCCTAAGGTTTGGTGTTAACCATCCTAGGAAACCCCAAAACCATAGTTGAGTTGCTTGGGAGTCGAGCAGACTAGGCAATGATGCAGCCTAGGTAGCTGGCTAGTGACCGACATAATCCCGCTACAGGCACCCTAGGACCGACAGGATCTGCAGGGTCAGACTAGGCAACATCATCAACAGAACCGGTGGTTGAAGCGCCATGCTGCGGTGGGTATCTCGGGCAGAGCATGCGTAAAATCCGGGACAGCTGGCTAGAAAATATCTTCTCTCTCCTTGTACGCTCCTAAAATGCCATTTGAACTTGGCATTTTTATTTAGCTCAGCAATATCCTTATGTCACAGAATTTTAAATCCTCTTTTCCTTGCTTTCAACACCTGCACATCATCAGACAAGTACCTTTCCCATAAAGCAGCACCGCTATAAAAAATAAAATGCCGCGGCAAACTGAAATCCACCACATGCAACTATATGCTCCTAAATGCATCTAAATGGTTCTAAATGGGCTCTTAGACATTCAATAACTTAAGTGAAAAGGTCCCAAAATATGACCTTTTCAAGGAGTTATCACACCCCCAAACTTAAGCTATTGCTTGTCCTCAAGCAATGGATAGTGATAAGCAAAAGAAAAATACCATGACCAGTTCAGAAGCAGAATAATTATATGGGATAAAATTTCAGCCCTCGGCATTTGGCTTCAACATGTTAGACTAGTTTGAGAAATCAAGTACCGTCCCCTAAGGCAAGATTCTTTATGTGGGTGTGTGCGTGTTTGTATCCAATCCATGCTTAACAAACCTAAAAATTTTCTACTCAAGCTTTCTCAATTTACCATGACATTTTCAAATTACTACTCCCCTTTGTTTTCTTTTATTACTTCTGCTATGAGGAGAGTCAGCCCATCACTCTACCATCTCACACTCTAGATGAAAGGGAGCATACATTTCATCCCCGAGCTAGTCAGGTAGAGTCATCCTGTGACTACTTTCATTCACTCATATGCCAAGACATAGCGGAGTGTTCCTCTACAGATATGCCAAGGCATTTATTTATAACTTCTATTTCTTTTTTTTTCTTTTTTTTTATGTGGGGTTTTCATCATTCACAGTTTTATGCCACGACATTTAAGAAATCTCTTATAAAAAATTTCTAATTTTCTCAAGCATAGAAAACATACACTCGTGTTCAAGGGTTTCAAAGAAGCAAGTCCTAGAGTTGGTTCTATCATCCTCAACCAGTCATGTACATTCTATCCTAGCCATCAAGAATTCTTCATCATCGGGCATCCTCAATTAATTCCAGAAAATTAATTCTATATTTACTAATGTCATGTCATATTCATTTTACTAATACTATCATACAATGATGCGAGAACCCTACTTCCCCCAAACTTGAGAGAAGCATTGTCCCCAATGCTTACTAAATCTAAGAAAAATGAAAACTACATGCTATGAATACAATGCAATGCAAGGTACCTTGGCTTCATGGTGGTGGTGCAGCAGTTGCACGGCGAGTGCGCTTGCGGAGCTTAGCGGGGCTGGAATGCTCGGAGTCAGAAGCTGGTGCAGCTGGAGGAGTGTTAGGGCCTTCTTGAACAGTTGGGAGCGGGGGCTCCTGATGTTGAGATGCCTTTCGTAGGTGACGTCTGCTCCTACGCAAAGGAGCTTGCCGTGGCATCTCCGATTATGACTCCTCGGCTGACTCAGTAGGTTGTGATACTTTGGGGTTGTCTGTTTCCATTGGTACAGCAGGTGGTGGCATTACTGGATGTTCTTCTGCGAATGGTTCAACAAATTGGGCAGGCTCCGGGAAATTAGCAAGTTGGAGGTTGGCTTCTCTGTCTTCATCAGGCGAAACATCGTGGATAGATCAGGGTCCACTGGCTCCTCTGCTTCAGCTCACTGAGGACTGTCTTTACTTGATGAATGTTGAGCAGCAGCTGGGGCGGGTGGAGGTACTTCTGTAGATGCCTCGGCATCTCCATGCGATTGGACGAGCTCATCAGGAAAAGGGGGAATGGTAAAGTTAGTGTGCGGGAGGAATTCCATCAGTGCGCTGATGAGAAAGGCATCACGTTGTTTGGCATAAGCAAAATAGACCATTAGTTTGTCGGACAGCTGCCCAACATGCTGGTGAGTGCGCTGGACGGCTTGCTCTAGGGCGTTTGAGGATGCCCTGACATGTGGTGATGATGCGCCGCGAGATGTGGTTGCCTCGTGTTCCTTTCCTTTGGCTTCCTTGTAGCCCAGCAACATAGGTATTTTCGCTTTTTTGAGTCCAGCAATGCCCGGCAAAATCTCATCAAACATTTCTTCTCGAACTTTCTTTTTTCGGCATAAAGCAGTGATGAGATTTGGGAATACCAAAGCACTTGCCTGTCGCTTTAGGCATAGATGAGCCTACTCCACGATAATCTTCCCTATATCGATGGTTCGTCCGGTGATGATAGAGTGCAGCAGAAGCATCCGCTGGCATGATACAGTTGTATTGTGGGAGGTTGGCATAAGCTTGTGCTTCATGAAATGGTTCCACAGTTTGACATGGGGGAGCAGTCGATCCCTATCCACGGTCTTTCATTTCAGTTGCTGACCGTTCCACTGAGTACCGGGAAGAAACAAGTCTTCCAGGATGCCTTGGTAAGTTTCATGGTCGGCCTCTTGGGCAAAGCTCGTATGATGGTCATCAGTAACCTGCAGTTTAAAATAACGGTTAATAGCGGTAGGAGTAAAACGAATAGAAATGCCGCGAACCATCACGGCATGCTGATTTGGCTCGGTAATGTTAGAATAAAACTCCTTCACTATTGTGGCGTTGACAAGGGCAGGATGTTTGGCAAACTTATGCCACTTATGCTTAGTGACCATGTCCAGCACTTCGCTGCCCAAATCGGCGTTCTCCTCCTCGGAGAAGACAAAGCCCAACTCGAAAAATACTCGCCGGTTCTTTATGGTTTGATAGCGTTCCTTGGCAGCCTCGTCGACAAAGCGTGGTGGTGAGGGTGGTGGGGCTGGTCGTAAGCGAACCATTATGATAATAAAAGCACACGGCCGAAGCTTGCAGCTATGGTGGTAATGGTGGTTTTGTCAAAGTGGTGGGAGAAAAAGATGAAAAGAGGTTAAAGTGAAAGTGAAAGTGAAAAATGGAAAGAGAATAAAAACAAAATGAGGAGTTTGAGTGGGTAAAAGTTATAAATAGGTGGGGTCAAGGCGGGAAAGAAACAAAAGGGAAGTGAAAAAAAAAATTATCTTCTAAGTTAAAAGTCAAAAGGTAAAAATTTTCCCTCCTTTTTCATTTCCGTTTGCCGCCCAAACTTTGCACAATCATCTTCCATACTCCTCACGTGTTCTGTGCTTGGAAAATTACTGGTCACACGAAAATAAAAATTAATTAATTAAAGATAGATATTAAGATAGAGGCAAAATAATAAAAATTTTATATACAAAAGGAAAATTAAATTGCCACGACATCTTTAAGATGCCGAACCGGTGTCGACGTCATGCAAGAGCAACGCCGACTTGTCACGCGTAGGTGGGATTCCTTGATAAACCTTCAGGCGCTGGCCATTGACTTTAAAGATGGATCCGTCGTCCATGTTCTAAATATCAACAGCGCCATAAGGGTAAACATGATAGACTTCGAATGGTCCCGACCAGCGTGACTTTAATTTTCCTGGGAAGAGTTTGAGCCTAGAATTGAACAATAATACTTTCTGACCCACATGAAAATGCCGTGGCAAAAGCCTTCTGTCGTGCCACTTTTTGGTTTTTTCCTTGTAGAGCTTGGCATTTTCATATGCTTGCACTCGAAACTCTTCCATCTCATTTAAATCAAGCAATCGTTTCTCCCCAGCTAGCTGCTCGTCGAAGTTTAGCTTTTTGATTGCCCAGTATGCCTTGTGCTCTAGTTCAACAGGGAGGTGGCAGGCTTTTCCATATACCATCTTAAAGGGCGACATTCCTAAAGGTGTTTTGAATGCTGTCCTATATGCCCATAATGCTTCGTCAAGCTTTGGGGACCATTCTTTCCTTCGGGGGTTAACCACCTTCTCCAGGATTTGCTTAACTTCTCGATTGGAGATTTCAGCCTGTCCATTCGTCTGCGGATGATATGCCGTGGCAATCTTATGTCGCACTCCATATTTCTGTAATGTCTTGGCAATCAACCTGTTGTCAAAGTGAGTGCCCTCATCGCTCATAATAGCTCTTGGGACTCCAAAATGAGTGAAGATGTTCTTATGAAGGAACTTGAGCACAGTCTTTGAGTCATTTCTCGGCGTAGCAATTGCTTCAACCCACTTTGAAACATAATCCACCGCTAGCAAGATGTATAAATCTTCAAAGGAAGATGGAAATGGTCCCATGAAATCAATGCCCCAAACATCGAAGAGCTCAATCTCCAGAATATTTTGCAGCGGCATTTCGTGTCGCCTGGAAATATTTCCAGTACGCTGGCATCTGTCGCACGCCTTGCAAAATGCGTGGGCATCTTTAAATAATGATGGCCAATAAAAGCCTGACTGGAGGACCTTTGCAGTAGTCCTCGAACCTCCAAAATGTCCTCCACAAGTTGATGTGTGGCAATGGTGTAAGATATCGCTTTGTTCTTCTTCGGGGACACACCGTCGAATCATTTGATCAGCACATTACTTGAATAAGTACGGCTCGTCCCAAAAGTAGAACTTGGCATCATGAAGAAACCTCTTTTTGCCCTGGCTGTTCAGTTCATAAGGAAAAACACCACTAACAAGAAAGTTAACCAGGTCAGCATACCACGGAATTGCCGTGGCATATAAAATTTTCTCGTCAGGGAATTCTTCTTTAATATCAAAAATGTCATGGCATTCTGAAATATTTTCTAGCCTAGATAAGTGGTCTGCAACCTGATTCTCAATACCTTTCCTATCAATTACCTCTAAGTCGAATTCTTGCAGAAGTAATATCCACCTGATCAGTCTAGGCTTGGCATCTTTCTTGTTCACTAAGTATTTTATAGCTGAATGATCAGTGTGAACTATAACCTTGGTGCCTATCAAGTATGGCCTAAATTTGTCAAATGCAAATACCACGGCAAGTAGTTCTTTCTCAGTGGTTGTGTAATTTAATTGTGCATCATTTAAGGTACGGCTAGCATAATATATGACATGAAAGATTTTACCTTTACGCTGCCCAAGCACAGCTCCCACTGCAAAATCACTTGCATCACACATTAATTCAAATGGGGCCGTCCAATCTGGGGGAACTACAATTGGTGCAGAGATGAGTTTATGCTTCAGCTCTTTGAATGCGTCATGACATTTCTGATCGAACATAAAGGGTTGGTTCTGTTGCAGCAAGGTGCACAAAGGCTTGGATAGTGTGGAAAAATCCTTGATGAATCGTCTGTAAAAACCAGCGTGACCAAGGAAACTCCGAATGCCCTTGACAGAATTTGGTGGGGGAAGCTTCTCGATCACCTCGATCTTAGCCTTGTCGACCTCAATGCCCTTTGCAGAAATTTTATGTCCTAGAACAATGCCTTCAGTCACCATGAAGTGTCATTTTTCCCAGTTTAATACGAGATCAGCCTCCTCGCATCGCTTCAGTACCTTTGCCAAATTGCCGAGGCATTTTTGAAAATCGTCTCCGGAAACAGAAAAATCGTCCATAAAAATTTCCAAAAAATCCTCCACCATATCAGAAAAGATGGCTTGCATACAACGCTGAAAAGTTGTCGGGGCATTACAGAGTCCAAAAGGCATTCTTCGAAAAGCGTATGTGCCATACGGGCATGTGAATGTCGTCTTTTCTTGGTCCTCTGGTGCTATGGCAATCTGATTATACCCTGAATAACCATCCAAGAAACAATAGTATGTCTTGCCCGCAAGTCGATCCAGCATTTGATCGATGAATGGCAAAGGAAAATGATCCTTCTTGGTGGCCTTGTTAAGCCTGCGGTAGTCCATGCAGATGCGCCATCCAGTGACAGTGCGAGTAGGTATTAAGTCATTTCCTTCACTCGTTACCACGGTAATGCCTCCCTTTTTAGGCATGCATTGGATGAGACTGACCCACGAACTATCCGAAATAGGGTATATCACTCCAATATCGAGCCATTTGAGAACCTCTTTCATCACAACATGCTTCATGATTGGATTTAATCTTCGCTGTGGCTCTATGGATTTGCCGTGGCATTCTTCCAGAAAAATTTTATGCATGCAGATTGTTGGATTTATTCCCTTAAGATCTGCCATCGTCCACCCTAACGCTTTCTTATGCTGTGACAAAACACTTAGCAAACTAGATTCTTGGTTAGGAGTAAGGGAAGAGGAAATAATCACAGGCAAAGTGTCATTACTACCCAGATAAGCATATTTAAGATGTTGTGGTAAATTTTTAAGTTCAAGGGTAGGTGCATGCTGTAATGAGGGCTTAGGAGGAACAAACTCTTCGAAATTCGAAGGTTCAAAGCGTGTACCTGGGCTAGCTTTAAGGAAGCTAGCCTGCTGTTCCTCGGATGAAAAGTCATTCGGCTCTTCAAGGAGCCTCTCATCAATATCTAGCTGAATGAAATTGTCGTGGCAAAATTGATCTGCCTCTTTTGTAATTTCAGTGTCTACCTCAAAAATGCTCTGACATTCTTCATAATCATCCATGTGTTTGAGAGATCGGAAAACATTAACAATGATCTGTTGATCGGCCACTCGCATGGTTAGCTCGCCCTTCTCGCAATCGATGATAATACGACCAGTGGCTAGGAAAGGTCTCCCCAATATAATGGGCGTTGTGGCGTCGACCTCATAGTCCAGAATCAGAAAATCGACAGGGAAAACGAACTTGTCAACCCTCACGATGACATCTTCAATTCGCCCTTCTGGACGCACATGTGATCGATCGGCAAGTTGCAAGATGACTGAAGTAGGTCTCGTATTTCCTATCCCCAGTTTTACGAAAATTGACTTAGGCATCAAGTTTACACTTGAGCCAAGGTCACACAGTGCTTTTCCAACAAATTTGTTTCCAATCGAACATGGAATGATAAAACTGCCCGAATCACATCTTTTTGGTGGTAGCTTGCTTAAGGAAGAGCAAAATTCTTTTGCCGTGGCAATTGTTTCGTACTGCTCAACCTTTCTCTACTTGGTGATGATTTCTTTTAGAAATTTAGCATATGTGGGCATTTGTTCCATTGCTTCAAGAAAAGGAACATTGATCTGCAGTTGACCCAGAATGTCAACAAATTTTTTAAACTGAATGTCCTCGTTATGTTTCTTCAGTCTTTGCGGAAAAGGAGGCGGGGGTCTGGCTTCATGTAATGATGGGGTGCGAACAGAAGTTACCGTGGCATTTCTATTTGCCCCCTCAGCTTTGTTACTTGATAAACCCTCAGATTTATCTTCTTCCTTTGGTACTTCCTCCTGCAGTTCTTTATCAGCTTTACTGGTTGTGGGGGTGAATCGTCCTTCGGTTTTCCCCCAGATTTATCTTCTATATTAATTTGTGTACCGCTTCGGAGAGTTAGCACATTGCATTGTTCTTTGCTATGAGGTTTGGTGACTTCAGTGTCACTTGGCAAATGTCCGGGTTTGCGTTCTTGTAATGCCGCGGTAATCTGACCTACTTGACTCTCTAGTGCCCTTAACGATGAACTATGGCTCTGGAGTAGAGCTCCTTGATTTTTTATAGAGATCGAGTGGTCTTGCAGCATTGTTTTTGTTGTTGCAATGAATTCTTGCATTGTGGCCTCCAAAGAACTAGTATTTGATAAAGATGGCCCTCCCTTGTTGTGATTATGCCATGGCATATTCGATTGATAGCCCTGGGAATCATTAAAATTCTGTTGACGAGCTGGCTGTTGAGCAGTGCTGTTTCCTTGATTTCCCCAAGAAAAATTTGGATGCTGACGCCATCCAGGATTATAGGTGTTTGAATAGGGGTTGTTATTGCCTCGATTAAAATTGCCAACAAAGTTGATGGATTCTTGATTGGTTGGGCAATTACTCTCATTGTGATTGCCTTGGCATAATAAACAAACTGAACAGGCTGCCTTCGCTTCCCTTACCTCACTTGGCCTTTGTAAATTCTTTAGCATGTTGGTAATGGCAGTAAGTTGGGCTGACACGGCATCATTAGAATCTAGCTCGAGAGCTCCATGTGTCTTACGCCCAAACCCATGCTTAGTTGAGGGAAACTGATAATCATTGGTAGCAATCCTATCCAAGATGTCAAATGCCTCTGCTGGTGATTTATCCAGTAACGTCCCATTTGCCGAGGCATCTAGCATCATCCTCGTGGGTGCGTTTACTCCATTATAGAACATCACTACTTGTGTCCAATCTTAAAAACCATGGTTTGAACACTTGCGAAGCAATGCTCTGTATCTATCCCAACACTCATGCATTGACTCGTCATCAGCTTGACGGAATGAAGCAATGTCGTTCCTAAGTTGGGTGTTCATGTTTGGAGGATTATACCGTAGCAAAAAATATTTGCACAGATCTGTCCACGACTCCATAGAACCCGTTGGAACTCCACTCAACCATGCCCTTGCTCTGTCTCATAGGGAATATAGGAATAGCTTTAATTTCAGAACATCTTCGTGCACCCCTTGTTGGCGGAAAGAATCGCACACTTCCAAGAAGTTACGAATATGCTGCATGGCATCTTCATTTGGCATGTCCCCAAACTGCCCTATAGAGTTTAACATATTGAACATGACAGGTTTCAGCTCGAAATGGGCTGCCTGAATATCGGGTGCCACAATTCCAGGGTTAAGATCCTCTAAGATTGGATTTAAATGATCACGAATAGCCCGAGGCCTAGCTGCATTCCCAGCATTAGGATTTGCCTCGGCATGTTGATAATCCTCATGGCCAATGCCCTGATTTCTGAGTTGGTACATATTGACACGTTGTGCTCGTCTTCTTTGTCTAAAGAGCCTTTCAATTTCAGGATCAATAGGTTCCAATGGCTCTTCAGGGTTGCTTCTGGTCATAAACTCGAAAAAATCTGAAAAATTAAAGAAAATCTAAAGTAAAGATAACTAAAAGAGAAAAAATTACACAAGTAATATAAAAATGCTATGACAAATCAATTTAACTTCCAATTGCAAAATTCCCCGGCAACGGCGCCAAAAACTTGTCCGCTATTTGTGAGTACTAAAATATGATGCGGATATGTGTGCAAGTATACACAATCGAACAAGTAATAAAGTGATAAGTAGAGTATCGTCTCCACAGGGAATTGGGGAAATCAAATAGGTTTGTCAAGGCACTTTACTTTGTCACCTAAGTAAAGTTAGTTATGGTATATACATATGAGAATGCAGTGGCAAAATGGAATGGACGTAGTGGAAATGGAATGGTGATAGTGTGGTAGCAGATGGATATGTCGTGGCAAATTAAATTGTGATACGTGAAAACAAATGGAAATGTCAAGGCAAAATAAAATGCAAATACTAGATTTAATATATGTAGGACTTTAGCTTTCTCACAAGACAAGCAGCAATGGAAATGAGTGATGGGAGACACAAGGAAAACTTAAGTTTATTTCTCTGAATGGTGCTTCTTCTATGCTTACCCTGCCCGACAGAGTCTACTGATGTGCCCTATGCTATCTCTAGTAAGGGACTCGACAGACTAAAGATGCCCTGGCAAAACCGATTGGCGTAAGCCCAAGCAGTGATCCTATTGACTCAGCTAATAGAATATGTCTCGGCAATACCTTTTTGCGACAGCATTAACATCTAACCTATCGTTTATACACAACTCCTTTTAGTCGAATGAAATCCTATTCTTATCTCTAAGGTGGATTAGGCCTAGTTACTATCTAGAACCCATTGTTTATGTAGTTCCTCCCTAGCTTCTCTCGAAGACTAAAGATAAATTGCCAAGGCATTCTCTCGAACCTCATGAACCCTCCTAAGGAAAGGCTACTCTCGTAGCTCCTACAACCTCAAGGCTTTAAGCATCATAAACAAAACAGAATAGAGCATAAAACAACAACCATTCATTAAAATAACAACTTAAATAACCAAGCGAACTCCCACCAAATAGGATTAGTTCATGGTGGGGTTCGAAATCAACAAGCACAAAGCAAATATCATTTGTTCCTTACAACCCAACAACAAAATATAAAAGCAAGGACTAAGGGGAGGAGAGAAAACCTTCGACGTGCACTGCCAAATGCCTTCCTCGGCCACCAAGGACTGCTCCCAGCGGACTAGCTCCCAGCGGACTAGCTCCTCTTGTATGCTCAGAACGCCACTCCCTTCTGCTAGTCAAGGAGAAATGCCACGGCAAGTGGGATTGACGGAGAAAGATGAGACTTTCTCTCTCTAACTTTTTAAGATCAAATGTGGCTGGAACTAAAGTCTTCATCAATATGGCTTCCTCCTCTATTTATAGGGGAAAAAAATCCTAAGGTTTGGTGTTAACCATCCTAGGAAACCCCAAAACCATGGTTGAGTTACTTGGGAGTCGAGCAAACTAGGCAATGATGCAGCCTAGGTAGATGGCTAGTGACCGGCATAATCCCGCTACAGGCGCCCTAGGACCGACAGGATCTGAAGGGTCAGACTAGGCAACGTCATCAACAGAACCGGTGGTTGAAGCGCCATGCTGCGGTGGGTATCTCGGGCAGAGCATGCGTAAAATCCGGGACAGCTGGCTAGGAAATATCTTTTCTCTCCTTGTACGCTCCTGAAATGCCATTTGAACTTGGCATTTTTATTTAGCTCAGCAATATCCTTATGTCACGGCATTTTAAATTCTCTTTTCCTTGCTTTCAACACCTGCACATCATCAGACGAGTACCTTTCCCATAAAGCAGCACCGCTGTAAAAAATAAAATGCCGCGGTAAACTGAAATCCACCACATGCAACTATATGCTCCTAAATGCATCTAAATGGTCCTAAATGGGCTCTTAGATATTCAATAACTTAAGTGAAAAGGTCCCAAAATATGACCTTTTCAAGGAGTTATCAATATGTCTCACTAAGTCTATGACTTAGCGTGTAAGTGATTTACACGTAGGTACCAAGAATCAGGAAGAGAGGAAATAGGGCGGCAAGAACAACAGCACTGCTAGAAGATCAGATCAGAAGTAATTGATAAAGTATGTATTTTGTCGTGTATAGTGTTGGCATGTAAAAAAAGTGTCTGTTACAAATGCTCTGATCATTTTTGTCTTGTTTTGGTTAACTTGTGTAAAGTAACAATGTTATTTTAATGAAAGTTTTAAATTTCCTTGATTTTTCGTCAAGAGTCAAAGTTTGAAAAGTCAATGTGACACCTAGGACTCGTATCCGGGTCGGGTACGGGTTGAGGGTGTTACATTTAATGGTATCAGAGCAACGGTTTAGTTGATTATCGGCATAAACCGGAGTCTAGAGTATCCTATAAAGTATTCATGCCAATAAAATAGTGAAAACTTCTGATCTGATATAATAGTAAGTATGTTGATTTGCTAATAAAATGATATGTTTATGTTCTTATAGATGTCCGGACATGGTAGCTCTAGAAGTGAAGCGGGAGATAATAAGCCCGCTGAAAGTAGTATTTCACCTGTCCTGGCCAGGCAAGGTGAAGAACATGCACCTTATGAAGTGCCTATAACTGATCAAGATGTGTTCTTTAGAATATTAGATGCGGTATTGACGCGTTTCCAACCTTCTGATACTTCAACTCCGAGAATGAATGTTGCAAAGGAGTTGAAGGGTTTAGGAGCTCCAGAGTTTAAAGGTAAAGCCGAAGAAGGTCCTGTTGTTGCGGACCTTTGCTTAATGATGTAAAAATTATGTTAGATGGTCTCCACTATTCTAATGTAGAGAAGTTAGATGTAGTAGTCTCATTGCTTCATGGGCAAGCGAGAATCTGGTGGACAAACGTCACTCTGAGAATGACAAGTGACGAAGTGACCTGGTCCTTGTTCTTAAAAGAGTTCAAACACAAATATATAGTAGACCAGTTTATCAGGCAAATAAAGCAAGAATTATTGAACCTGAATCAATTGGACCGCACTGTATATGAGTATTAGTGCGAATTTAATAAATTAAGTCACTTTGCAGCAGAGTTAGTGCCTACAGAGAAAGATGCTTGCTAGTGGTTTGTTGAGGGCTTATGCCCAAGTTTAAAAGAGATGCTAATAGTGTTGAACTTATCTTCATTTCAAGAGGTAGTAAATCGTGCTAAAGCCTTAGAGAGAGCTCAAAATGAAAGGTTTGGGAATCAAAGAACCTAACCATCTAAAAGAACCGGGGCTTCATCAAGTTTTGCACCACCTAAGAGAAGTAGAGATTTTGGTTTCTGATCTCCAGCACAATCAGAGTCGATGGCATCCGTGGCAAGAGAATCAAATCAAATGAGAGCTAGACAGACTCAATCTGTAGGGTCTGGTGATGGACGAGCACAACAGAGTCAAATTAGACAATGTGAAATTTATGGAAGAAGCCATAGCAGAACGTGTAGGGTAGTTACTGGAGCTTGTTTCCGATGTGGTGAAGTGGGACATTTCATGAGAGATTTTCCATTGGGGACAAGAGAACCAGTACAGTCGAAGCGATCTGTTTCGATGTCTCAAAGAGGAAAAAGTTGAGGAAGAGGTAGAAGTAAACCTGAATCCTCTATTCAACAGGAAATACGCTCCACTGCTCGAGTGTATAATATTAATTCCAATGAAGATTTTGATGATCCAGAGATGATAACAAGTACCTTTTTATTATGTAATAGATACATTATGATATTGATTGATCTGGACTTACATATTCATATATTAGTAGTAAATTGATGTGAGTATTGAGAATTCAATTAGAAGTTATTTATAGTGATGTGGAAGTGACAAATTTATTAGGGTACAGTGTTTGGATAAATAAGATATGTTGAGAATGTTCCATTAGAATTTAGAGAATTGAATTCCCTGTTAATTTGATGGAATTAATATTTAAATTATTTGAAGTAAGATTGGAAACTATAGAGTTAGAGGATCTCTATCGTTCTGAAATAAAGTAGCTTCTTTACTTCAGTGATAAGATAAGGTAGAAGGAATAGGTGTTATTAGGGGAATATTAAAAGAACAAGTGATGGATACTATCATTTTGGAGGAATTGGAAAATATGTACATCAGTAATCAGTTTATAAGACAACGGTAAATGGAATGTTTGAATGCGAACGAAGGAAATTGTATTATGGATAAGTGAGAATGAGGGTTTGATAAGTTAAGGAAATGGAGGACAAACTATTTTTTGATTGGGAAGAATGTATAGTATATGAATGGTTTGATGGTGGGGTATGTTTTTATTTGAAGAAATGAGTTGAATAATAAAGTAGTATGATAGTGAGAGTAATAAAGATAAAGAATTTGTATGTTTGGCAAAAGTAAGAATTGACAGAAAAGTTAAAATGATAAGGAGGGATAAGTATAAGAGATATGAAAGGAATGTGAGAGCATCAAGGAAAAAAGTAATGGAAGAATTAAAGTAATGAAGTAAAGTTTATGATAGAACAAAAGATTTATTGAAGAGGTGATATGTGAAAATGAATAGTAGATGTGTAGACAGTATTTTATCTTCTTGTGCAATGAAAATTCGAGGATGAATTTTCTAAAAAGGGGGAGAGATTTGTAACATCCCAAAAATACGAGTTAGTGACTAAATTGTAAAACTTCAGAATTTGGTGATTAAAGTAGGATGATTGAATAGTTTAATGATTTATCTGAAAGGATTGTTAGTAATTATTAAGTGAATTGAAGGGCAAAATGGTCATTTGACCATTAAATAAATTAAAAAGGTGATAAGGATGAGATATATACACGTGAGAAATGAGGGGTAGGGGAAACAAAGTTTCCAGAGTTCTCTTCATCATTCTCTTTTCTCTCCATCGTGAACCAAGCTAGAGCAAATGTGAGTTTTCTGATTAGTTGGTTATTTGATAAATTAAAGGTTAGGTTTTGATCATTAGATGATAACTAAGCTTAAGGAAAGCTTAAGTTGTCTTATAATCAAAAGATGAAGAAGTTATAATGTATTAAATAAAATGGGTTTTTAAATGAATTTATAGAAAAGAGTTGATAAGTTGAATTTGAAGTTAAATTTGACTTGTGATCATGCTAATTAAGGAATATGAAGTGTTAGAATTGTATTTATAACATATTGGAATTGGAGTATGATTGTTGAATTACTACGCGGTCCTTCGAGGTAAATTTCTACGTGGTCCTTCGGGATAAATTTTACGTGGTCCTTCGGGACAATTCTACGTGTCATTTCGGTGCATATTCTACGTGGCACTTCAGTGCAAATTATATGAGAAGTTGTGACTGCATTTAGTGCACAACCTCAATGTACTCACATACATTGAGTTCTCAGTAATATACGTTAGGCTAATAAAACAAATTAATATAATTTGAACAATGTGTAACGATATATGATGTTTGTATGAAGTGTCTATTGATTTATATACGAAATGTTTTATGGAAATGTATAAGCAAGTGTCAAATGAATATAAATTTATCAATGATTAATAGTATATGTTATAAGTTAGGAAGAGTATGGTGTATTTGTACTTAATGTTTCTTTTAAAAAAATTACATAAATGTTTTATTTTTTTGTATACTCATTATGCCTTACTAAGTCATAGACTTAGCGTATGGTTGTTTTCACACGTAGGTTCGAACAGATTCGAAGAGTAAGTCAAAAACGAAAGTGCATGACAACATACCTGTGAAGATTATCAAATCAGGGAAATTTTAACTGTATATGTTTTTGTTAATTTAAATATTATTGGCATGTATTAATAATGTTTTAAATTGTAGATGTTATGATATATTATTAAGTATTTGTTTTTCTTTGTCAAGTAAAAGTAAAAAGTCAATGGGACATCTCATATTCGTATCTGGGTCGGGTACGGGTCGAGGGTGTTACATTTATTGGTATCAGAGCTTAGGTTGAGTCAAGTTTTTGAAATAGACCGGCTGGTCGACTGTAAAAAATGTCTGGTTTACACATGCCAACAAAATAACAAAAATTTCTGATATGATAGTATAATGAGTATGTTGTCTTTGCTAAATTAGTTAAGTGATAATATATTAGTAGATGTTAGACTACGAGGACTCCCGAAGTTAAGCGACCCAAACTTAAAAAATTGAGTAGTTCTCTAAAAAGTTACGCGACCGGGTCGGGTATTCAACCCTAATTTTTTCGGGTACTTGAGTCGGGTCTGAACCAAAAATATTTTATAACCAAGTATCTGATCCAATCTGATAGTGTATATATAGTTTTAAATTATACTTTTATTTTAGGTTACTTGATATTTTACGTTGAATTTAAATATAAATCCCTAAATTCTTTATAGGTTTCTATAATGTACTTTTAAATTTTAAGGTTTTTAAAAAAGTTTTTATTAATTTATCAATATGAAATTGAAAGGTAAAAATCACTATTGATATTAATATCTTTAATTTTTCTTTTGAAAATAAACTTTATTATATATAGTTAAGATCCGCTTACATTGTGTAAAACTAAAAAAGTTTTACACCTATTTAAAATTGTTGTATTGAAGAAAATCAAAGATTGAGATTAACTCGTTTTTCTTAGTGAAATAAAACTAACTTTAAATCACTTATTTTGTTTATGAGTTATGTATTATGAAATTTTAAATTTTATGTGTTTCATATGTGATTTAAAAAATATATATCGGATTTTATGATTATCCGGACTTAACGAACTGAGACGCAAGCTAACAAATATACTACCCGAAGAATTATATACCCAATACTTAGGATAGCCGAAAAAGAATATCCGAAAATGTGAGTACCCGATTTTAAAAACCGTAGTTCGGACTGGTGATGAATATTTTAAAATAAACCGGCTCATGTTTAGTGCCAAGACGCGGTAGCTTGGCCTTGTGTTCATTGACGATTATCCAGTCGCTTATTTTCTTGCTTAACGGCCAAAATTACTTTCACCACGCGTCTGGATAGTTTGAATACAAATTCATTTAAATGTTAGATTAGGTTATAATTATGATGTATAAAACAATATTAGGTAAATTATTACGGTTGTCCCTATTATTTTGTCTTTCATTTAATTTAGTTATCGAATTTAAAAATATATGTTTCGATAATTTATATTATTGAATTTAATTATTGGATCTTGATTTTATATTAGATTAACGTGAAGGGTAAAATAAACAAATAGTCATCTGACTATAAGATAATGTTTTGTTGAATTCTTAGTTTGACAATAATTTATTGACTGTGATATGTTAAAATATTGTTTCAAAATTTCAAACGATTATCATATCTCAGTCGACATATTAACGTCCACCTTAGACTGTCATTAATTTTTTAACGAAAAATGACGAATTTGGAATAGATGTATAGTTGAGTGATTATTTTATAACTTCTAATAGTCGATGGCTTAATAAACTAACACCTTATAATTAAAAATCATTTTATAATTTTTAATAGTCGATAAATTTAATAAAAAAATATCCTATAATTAGAACTCATTTGTGTAATTTACCCTAACATGAAACGTTAACAGAAAATTATTAATTTTTGAGTCGGAATTTTCATAGTAATTGCGGGAATAATTGAACCAAGTACGTTTCGGTTTGAGGTTGACATTTTGTTGAATTTTATATTATGATAAATTATGTATTTAACACCTAAATTATCAGTTCTGATTTATTTTAATATTTAAATTTTTAATTTTTTCAAAATCATAATTAATGTTTAATTTTTGTTTTATTTTAGTACCGTATTATTAAAAATTTAATGCGTTTAATACTTAAATTATTAGTTTTAGTACCTAAACTTTAAAAAAAAAATTAACGTTAAATTTTGGAAAATGTACTAAAATGAAATAAAAATTAAATTTTAGGTATAATTTTAAAAAAATTAAAAACTTGTATACTAAAACAGATCAAAATTAATAATTTAGATATTAAACATATAATTTATCCCTTATATTAATAACTTGTATAGTTGGCTAATTCTCTGATCTTAAAACCTTGACTCTTCGGCGTCTACATGTCTCATCACTTGACATGATTGCTAAAGATCAGCACCAATTGCAATTTCTTTATCTTGGGAATCACACTAGCATGGCCTTCAACACAATGAAGGATTGAATCATAATTAAATATAAAATAAACGTTTTAATATCTCTAAACCGAGACGATGAACTATTCGATTTCTTTATCTTTTGAGTTTCATGATATATCGTTTGATGAGCTTAAAATTAGATTATATTGGTCGCCTTGTCATTTTCTCGTGGTAGACCGTTGAGATTGATCGTCTGTCCACCGGAACTATGACACGTTAGCCCGTCTGTTAAGTTTTTAATAGATATGTACTAAAATGAAATAAAAACTAAACATTATGTATAATTATTTTTCAAAAAATAAAAGTTTAAATACTAAAACGGACAAAAATTGAAAGTTTAAATACTAAACATGTATTTTACCCTTTCAAATATTATAAATTTATCTTTTAACATAAAATCATAAATTTATTCCGAACCGAGATAAAATTGGGAAATATACTTGTTTAAGGTATGCACTAATTTTTAAGGTGTTACACAAAATATATTTGTTTTGGAACAATTTAGAAGGTAGAGAGTGTATGGTATTTCCATTGATGCTTAGATTAGTTGTTTATTTTATCAAATTCGATTAATGAACCATCGTTTGAATTACATACCACAACTGTTAGAACTTAAAACCTTTAAGGAGAATAATATCTCTCTTAACTACCGAAACCATTTGATTGATCTAATGAACTGAAGATTAAGGGTCCGTTTGTTTCACGTAAAACATTTTCCTCACTTTTTAGTGTTTGGATGGAGGAAAACAGATTGGTCAATGTAAAATATTTTTCTGATCAACAGAATTTCCTTTGTATTTTCTGAAAAATGACTTACGGTTTAATTTTCCGTAAGTCATTTTCTAAACTTTTCACTTCAAGCATAAATACTTAAAATAATAATATTTTATAAATTTAATATGATATTTTAGTATCATCTTAATAAAAATATTAATTATTAACATATTTAAAATATATTTATTAATATTTTTAATAATATAATATTATAATAATAGCATTACAATAGTATACTCAATTATATTATAATAATATTGTCGCAACCGTCTTTCGGTTGGGCCCCGAAATTGGATTTCGGCTTAGGTAAATGGATTGGAGTCGCCACTGATCATTTATTTAAAACAAATGGGTTGATCGGATACCTTATTTCTTACCTAATCTGCGTCTTACCAGAAATATGTCGGGCTCGGGAGTCGGTTACGGTCAAGGAAGGATTAGCACCCTTAAACCGTCCTTTCGGTACTACGTAATTTTTAGTTGTCTTAATTAAGAAACTTGTAATTTTAAATTAAAAGGTAAAAATAACGATCCAAAACTTACCTATGTTCGATTGAAAATGTACCCTTAAAGAGTTGAGAAACATGTTAGATATAAAAAAATAAAATTAAATAAATAAAATAAATAAATAAATTCAACCAAAATAAAAAGAAATAAAATAAAATAATAAATAAATAAATAAAGCATAGAAAAATGATAGTAAATAATAGTATAAATATAAAATAAAAAGGTAATATATAAATAAATAAAATACACATAAAGAAAATGAAGCAATAAATATAATATATATAATAATGATAAAAGGTAATATACGTAAATAGATGTTAGAATGAAACACTAAAATACATATATGTAGTTATATGTACATAATATATATATATGAATAAAAAAGAAGAGGAGGAAACAAATAATAATATATAAAAATATATAGATATAATTGTTAGTGAAAATAATAACAAATAAAATATAGTATAATAGGTAAAAAATGCGAAATCAAGAAAATGAATTAAAACATGAAGGGATTAAATTGGAACAAAAAAAAATCAGGGGTCAAATTTCGAAGTAACTGGGGGAATATTAAATACTTAAAAAAAATGAATATGCCTCGGGAGTAGATCTAGGTTCGAAACCCCACCCCTTTTTGGTCATCGGCGCAACCCACGTTTTAGGTTATTCGAACCAAATCTCAAGAAAAATAACGTGCACATGCAAAAAAAAAAGATAAAAAAGATAAAAAAAAAGATGCTACCTTTTATTTCCTTTTCAAATCGTTTACAATAGCTTTGCCTTTGTATTTTCCGTGCTTTCCTCTGTGTTTTGTGTGTAAATCCTCTGTTACAATGATGAGTTACAATGGCTATTTATAGTGCTTGTGGATCCTATCTTTAGGAATTTAAATAATAGTAGAACTCTATCCTATTTTTAGGGTTTGAATCCTAACAAAATTTCATCATATTTTTAGGAGTTTGAATCCTGAAATTCTATCATATTTTTAGGAGTTCGAATCCTAGTAGGACGAAAAATGTGTGTTGACAGCTGCCCCTCTTTGCCTATAGTCGTGTAACAGGGATAGGGCAAATATTAAAAGACACACTTTTCGTTCAGTGGAGTTGAAAATTAACTTTGATGTTTCAATAACTCCCTGTCGAATTGAGTTACGGATGATTCCTCCATCGTGAAGTCGAGTTCATCTTGAAATGATATGAAATTAAAGTCGTAGTTCAGAATTTGAATCAGCACGTGGCTTCCCATTACCCTTCGGTCTTCTTCTCGGTTTAAAGACCTTGGATCGGAATCGAACTCAGAAATCTTCATTGACAGATAGCTTTTTCTTGACTTAAGCTATGCTGTTTGAAAATGGTTGCTTGTCACTAAGGCACGGCTAACCCATGTCCTCTTCTCGACTTGAAAACCTCGACTGCAACCGGAAAGTAGTGCGATTGATGTGTCATCGAGCTGAATGGAGTTGAACTCGAAAATTTTGATGGCAGATAATCCTTCTTTGAGTTGGATATCCTTCGTCGTGAAGTTGAAATCCAAGTAGGTAGCATTGTTCCAAGTCCAATATCCTCCGTCGTGAAGTTGAAATTGGCTCTGGAACCGGGAAATTGTTTGTTGACAACCAGCCGTCCCTTCGTTGTGAAGTTGAACTTGTGTTGTCTCGAGTCCAATATCCTTCGTTGTGAAGTTGAAATTGAATCTGAATGAAATTTTGTTGACAAGCAACGGTCCCTTCGTTGTGAAATTGAACTTGCGTTGTATGGAGTCCAATATCCTTCGTTGTGAAGTTGAAATTGGCTCTGAGATTGGGAAATTGTTGTTGACAAGCAGCGGTCCCTTCGTCGTGAAGTTGAACTTGCATTGTCTGGAGTCCAATATCCTTCGTTGTGAAGTTGAAATTGGCTCTGAGATTGGGAATTTGTTGTTGACAAGCAGCGGTCCCTTCGTCGTGAAGTTGAACTTGCGTTGTCTGAAGTCCAATATCCTTCATTGTGAAGTTGAAATTGGCTCTGAAATTGAGAAGTTGTTGTTGACAATCAGCGGTCCCTTCGTCGTGAAGTTGAACTTGCGTTGTCTGGAGTCCAATATCCTTCGTTGTGAAGTTGAAATTGGCTCTGAAATTGAGAAGTTGTTTGTTGACAACCAGCCGTCCCTTCGTTGTGAAGTTGAACTTGTGTTGTCTCGAGTGCCACGATATCCTTCGTCGTGGAGTTGAAATCGCGGATGGCCCCTTCGTTGTGAAGTTGAGCCTTGACTTGAATATCCTTCGTCGTGAAGTTGAAATCCAAGTATTGTATGTTGCGGGTGGACACAATTCCCTTCGCCGTGAAGTTGAAACCGTGGAGACCCCTTTATTGTGAAGTTTGGCTTCGAGCTAGATATCCTTCGTCGTGAAGTTGAAATCCACTCTCGAGCAAATCGTGCCGCTTTGAGTTCAATATCCTTCGCCGCGAAGTTGAAATTGACTCTAGCTAAAACCTGAAAAAGTTATGCATATATGTGATGCTATGGATGCAATGCTCTTAGGTGTGCCTAAAATGCATATGCAACATATGTTATCTTGGGGCTCTAGAGAGAAATATCGATCTCCAATTGCCTGTCTGGAATCTTGATTCTTGAATCTTCAAATTTTGATCCCTGATCTTGAATTCTTCAAATGTTCAAATCTGATGTGCACATTCTATTTTTGATTTGAGAAATGCTTCTCGACCATCTCAAGTATGTGCCTGAGCTGAGTGTAACGGTTCAGATGATGCTTCAAAAGAAGTTGTCTTGAAAGAGATAGAATTCGTTTCAAGGGAAACGATCTCAAAGATATCTGTTGTTTCATGAGAAACGGTCTCAAGGGAAACAAAATTGTGTTTTAAGGGAAATAAATTTGAAGATTTTGTGTTTCAAGAGTAACTGTCTCAAGGGAGACAAAATTTGTTTTAGGGGAAATAAATTCAAAGATTTTGTTTCAAGGGAAACTGTCTCAAGATAGACGAAAATTGTTTCAAGAGAAACTATCTCAAGAGAGACAAAACTTAGTTCCAAAAGAAACTGTCTCAAGGGAGACGAAATTTGTTTCAAAGAAAACATATTCAAATATTTTGTTTCAAGGGAAACTGTCTCAAGAGAGACAAAATTTATTTCAAGGGAAACTGTCTCAAGATAGACGAAATTTGTTTCAAGAGAAACTGTCTCAAGAGAGACAAAATTTGTTTCAAGGGAAACTGTCTCAAGAGAGACAAAACTCTTCTAGTGAAAACGGTCTCAAGCTAGACAAATCTTGTTTTAAGAAAAACAATCATGAGTGAAATAAATCTTCTTTCGAGTAAAACAGTCCCAAGTGAGACAAAGTCTGTTTTAAAAAAGCAATCTCAAGTGAGATAATCATCTGCATTAAATGAGACTGTCTCAAGCGAGACAGAATTTATATTGGAAATGTCGAATCTGAAAATGAATGTCGATCTTTCTATCTGTCGATTTGGTTGAAGTGTAGCTTCTTGCTGCTGAGCTAAGCAACCGACATCAATCTGTAAAGGTGCTTTTGAATCGAGTATCCTTCGTCTTGACTCTAAAGCTGTAAAAATTATGTACGTGGAAAGAAAATGATAGATATGACGCTATAAAATGCATGCATAAGATGCATGTAACATGAATTGGTTATATTTTATCTCCTGAAAAAGGCCTGATACTTCGCATTAGGATGCTGAATCCCCAAAGATGCCTCAATATCCAAAAATACCCCAATATTTGATGTTGAATCTTCAAAGATGCCCCAAATGTTCCTCATTTCATACTTCAGCATTGATTCTGAGCATGAGTTTTGTGTCTAAGAGTCACATGTCATTTACCAAGATCTACTCTAGAGAGACTGCCTTGTTTGAAAAAAAATGTTTTTCTTTCTCTTCTATTTTCAATGTTATGAAAATATCAATTAAAAGAGTTTTGAAAATATTGTCACTTTCACGGTTTTACAATTGAGACGAATCATAAAACTAGAGTTCAACGGATATCAAAGAATTAATTACAATGTTAATCCTTCAATAAATTATAGCTATTTGACAAGTGTCAAGATCAAAGCTATCTTTGGGAAATGGTTAAGTAAGGAAAAGATAAAAAGTCTCATGTTATTGTGTTTGGTCAAGGGTTTGGCATTTGATGCTCAAAGGTTTGGTATTTGATGCTCAAAGGATTGATGGGGTAGCTTGCATGCTCCTCTGCTGGAAGTGTTCTCTGACTCCCAACCTTCGTTGTCACACACAGATTGTGCGATGCCTTATCAAGGAATTTGTGTGATCGCCTCAGTTGCACAATTTTTATATTCGAGCCGCCTTTTCAGGTTTTCAACTCGAACCCTCCTTTGGTTTCAAGACGTTATTCAGGATTTACGTCTTGAACCCCCCTTTGTTATTTTTTCTACCATGCATTAATTACATTGTTTTTTTGCAAACAAAGATTAATCCTGATGGGCGGGATGAAATCTGAAGATAGTCTCTTCTGTTTAGAAAATCCATGTATGATTAGAAGGGACTTTTAAGGCACGTAATGTAGGCCATGGCTCATGGTTATGAAAGAAAAGGATAAATAGGCCCAAACAAGTGTTTCAGGGTGTTGAACCAATGATCAATTCATTCTGATGCCTTCAATCATGTCTTGCTCAATTTGGATCTGCTCATATGTGTTTCTCTGGATTTTCTCTGGATGTTCCATGATCTTTGAGTGAAGTGATTCAGAGATTCGGGAATGATTGTGCTTGATCAATCTCATAGTTTGAAGCTTGATGTGCCATTTGTCTTTAGGGAATCTTTGCATGTGCTTTTTGTCCTTTTTTCTTTTTGATTTTTGCTCTTTTTTCCTTTTGTTCTTGTTTCTCTTTTTCTTTGTTTTTTTTTTTTTGCTTTTTTGCTTCTTTTCTTTTTTGTTCTTGATTGGATCTTCGCACTTGCCATTTGGTCCACCTTTTGGTGTCTCCTTTTGATTGATGTCTTCACTCATGTGAGCAGATTTCTTCCACCTTGCCCCCCAATGTGGAGGGTGATCCTTGGTTAGGGTTGAATTAGAAGAAAAATACTACAGGCTCAAAAGGGGACACAAGGGATATATATTTTCTCCTGTTGTAAAGGGATAAAGAAAGCCGTTCATCATTTCATACATGGAAGTCCTCACAGAAAAGGTATCCCCAGGGGGATAGATTTTCAGGATTAATTTTCATTCACATGAAAACAGTGTAGTTAATGCGTGATAGAATTATTTAGAATGAATTGTTTTTTTGCTCCTTGCTCCCAACATATCTCAATGTTCAGGCTCCCGGCGAGATGCCCCAAATTGTGTCTTAGAAGAATGCTCATGTTCAAATGAACAACTCAATGCCTTGGGTATTAAAATGTCAATTTTGAGTCTAAAAAGACAATGGTGTGACTTTATTTGACTATTTCAAAGGGAAGTTATGTCAAAATTTGGTCTTTTTGATAATGATCAAGGTATTTCATTTTGGGGTTTGAGACATGATAAGAAAGGTCTAATCTTGTCATATGTCAAAAATCTATAATTCTTGAAGAGTTAAAAGAATCCTTAATTCATTTAATATTCGAAGAACTAAAGATTAAAATTTGTTCAATTGCTCCACCTTAGAAAGTAGCATAAATTCAATCGTTTAAAAGATTAAGCAAACATGAAATATCAGTGACGTGTTCAAACAAAACAATCCTCTAAGTGCAAATGGTATATGCCATGCCCCCTTCTTCAGCTGTCAATGCCCCTGAATCCATCAGGTTTTGGATCTTACGCTTCAGCGCCTTATAGTTCTCAGAGGAATGTTTGGAGCATCCTATGTGGCAACTACAAATAGCTTCAACATTGTAGCCCTTAGGATATGTGGACTTTTTTCTCAGATCATCTTGGCAGGTTTAGTCGTACAACCAGCTGATTGGGCTCATTCGTTGTGATAGTTTTTTTATGATGTTACAATCTTGCTTCCATGTGGTGTCATGTGGTTAAAACCACTTCATCGAATTCTCCATGAAGAGATTTCATGTTTATGAAAATACTTAAAAAATGAAATGTATATGCAAAATGCAAAAATGCATGAAATGTTCGAGGCATTGATCCAAAAACATGTATGTTATTGTAAATAACCTTTATTGGGACAAAAGTGTTTTATCTTTTAAGAGACAATAAACATATTTAAAGGTACATCCGGACTAAATCCTCTAGGCCCGGAACCGGTTGACTAGTCATTTGCCTTCGTCTTTCACCGGTTGAATAACCTGTCAAACCGCTCCGACCTCTCTGGATGAACCGTGAAAATGTTGAGTTTTTTTTGTATTGGTTCCCAAAAAGTGTCGAATGACTTCATCTCTGGCTTTCATCCTTTGCTGAATCGGAAATTCCATTGAAATCCTCCATCAAAGGGATTATTCGAAGTTCATTTGCTTGTTTCTTGAATTTGTCGACAGTGACTTGCCATCTTGTTCTTGTTGTCTTTGAATGGACTCTCGAGGTCAGTAACCTTTTTCTCGTATTGCCCCTGCCACCTTTGTCAACCCATTTTTGAAAAGTTAACTTTTGAAGTACTTGATTGTGGGCACCATGAATGTGACACATAATTGTCTTGCAAATTGTCCTCATTTTCTTTCTGAGCCCTTTTCGGACCATAGCCGGACCCCTGCGTTCTTATCTCTTGTATTACAACCCCTTTGTCCATTAATGCAGATTATTCATGTTTTAACAAACAAGTTTTTGGTGGATCAACACCTCTTTTAAATGATGCAAATAATGAAAACAAAATAAAAGAGAACAAAAGTAAAATAGAGTTAGTGAGATAAATCAAAACAATAATAAAAATGAAAAATCCTACCCCACATGATATCTACCCCGTATGCTTTAATTCCTACCCGGACATGATCTCTATCCCGCATGCTAATTTCACACAAATCCTAACCGCATATTTGTCTAGTTCGCATGCTTTGAACAGAAAGTAAAGCAGGAAATAATTTCGGCATCCTAGGGTTTGAAATGAGGTTTTGGGGTGGGCTCTAATTCTCCATCATCTTCTGGTTTAGGTTCTAAAAAAACGGTACCCGAGTTCTCCTTGTTGGTGCCCCCTTGGGCTTACCAGACCCTTAGTCCTAAACCCATCACAGGCTTGTATGGACTAAGTTAAACTCGAGAGGAAACATTCCCTTATGCCCACACGGAGAATAAATTCACACGAAGTCATAAGATATATGTATCCCGAAGGCTACTTGCTAGGCTCACACGGTGAATAAATTCACACGAAGGCGTCGCTTTCACCCCCACTTAAAAGGGTTCGGAGCTCGGGTATAGAGCCTTTGGATGAAAAAGTTTGGAAAGCTGAAATCATTAGAAAACGGTCAGTCCAACTATTTACTCAAAAAAAAATATAACCAAAAGTAAGTAATAAGGATCGAAATGTTGCCTTAAAATTTAAACTTACCCTTTTCGTTAAAAAGACAACTGGAAATTACCTTAGCCTGACTCGCTTACCTGCTTCCCCAGCGGAGTCGCCAAGCTGTCGCAACCGTCTTTCGGTTGGACCCGAAATTGGGTTTCGACTTGAAATAATTGGATTGGAGTCGCCACTGATCATTTATTTAAAACAAATGGGTTGATCGGATACCCCTATTTCTTACCTGATCTGCGTCTTACCAGAAATATGTCGGGCTCGGGAGTCGGTTACGGTCAAGGAAGGATTAGCACCCTTGAACCGTCCTTTCGGTACTACGTAATTTTCAGTTGTCTTAATTAAGAAACTTGTAATTTTAAATTAAAAGGTAAAAATAACGATCCAAAACTTATCTATGTTTAATTGAAAATGTACCCTTAAAGAGTTGAGAAACATGTTAGATATAAAAAAATAAAATTAAATAAATAAAATAAATACATAAATTCAACCAAAATAAAAAGAAATAAAATAAAATAATAAATAAATAAATAAAGCATAGAAAAATGATAGTAAATAATAGTATAAATATAAAATAAAAAGGTAATATATATAAATAAATAAAATACACATAAAGAAAATGAAGCAATAAATATAATATATATAATAATGATAAAAGGTAATATACGTAAATAGATGTTAGAATGAAACACTAAAATACATATATGTAGTTATATGTACATAATATATATATATATATGAATAAAAAAGAAGAGGAGAAAACAAATAATAATATATAAAAAATATATAGATATAATTGTTAGTGAAAATAATAACAAATAAAATATAGTATAATAGGTAAAAAATGCGAAATCAAGAAAAGGAATTAAAACATGAAGGGATTAAATTGGAACAAAAAAAAATCAGGGGTTAAATTTCGAAGTAATTGGGGGAATATTAAATACTTAAAAAAAATGAATATGCCTCTGGAGTAGATCTAGGTTCGAAACCCCACCCCTTTTTGGTCATCGGATCAACCCACGTTTTAGGTTATTCGAACCAAATCTCAAGAAAAATAACGTGCACATGCAAAAAAAAGAAAAAAAAAGATAAAAAAAAAGATGCTACCTTTTATTTCCTTTTCGAATCGTTTACAATAGCTTTGCCTTTGTATTTTCCGTGTTTTTCTCTGTGTTTTGTGTGTAAATCCTCTGTTACAATGGTGAGTTACAATGGCTATTTATAGTGCTTGTGGATCCTATCTTTAGGAATTTAAATAATAGTAGAACTCTATCCTATTTTTAGGAGTTTGAATCCTAACAAAATTTCATCCTATTTTTAGGAGTTTGAATCCTGAAATTCTATCCTATTTTTAGGAGTTCGAATCCTAGTAGGACGAAAAATGTGTGTTGACAAATATATGATACTATTATATTCTTATTTTAATAATATATAATAAATTATTAATACAATTTATATTATTTATTAATTTATTAAAAATAATATTATTGAATTATTAATAGTGAATACTTTTATTTATGTATTTAATATTAATATAATAGTCTAATAATATTATAAAAATTCCTTAAAATATATTTATTAATAATATTAAAATATAATATAATAATTTTATTTTTATAAAATTATATTTTTATTTATAAAATTATATAAATAATATTTTAATAATAATATTGGCATAAATAATATTAAATAAATTATTCTAATATTTTTAAATAATAATATTAAGTTTTTATAATAAATAATATTATTTATTATGTTTTATATTTACAATAAATAATTTCTAAATAATTTATCAACTAGTGAAAAATGGTTTACACAACATCTTCCAAACACCATAAAATATTTTCCTAAAAATATTTTTCAGAAGATGTGATTACTTTTACGAAAAACATTTTCTGAAAAATATTTTCAGTGAAACAAACGAATCATAAGTGTTGGTTTTTAAAAGAATACTTATATTAGTGTTTTAAAAATGGTGATTATATAAGAATTCTTTTTTTATTCTAGATTTTCTCTTAATATTTTGTGTCTCATTTATCTTTTTCTTTGATTTTTGTTTAGTCGACGACGATATTAATATTAACACTAGTTGTCAACTGTCCAGTTATTATTAGTTTTCTTTTTTCTTCATATTACGTCTTTTTTCCCTCTTTTTTTTTTAAATTTTGAATAAGAATCTTTGTCATTATGACACGTTTTTCTCTACTGTTATGACACATGTTTTTCTCTGTCCTTTGTTGTGACATTATTTCTATGGTTTTCGGTACACTTTTCGTATATCTTTGTGATTGTTTTGATGCTCGAACAAAGATTATTACAATATTTATTATTTAATTGATTTATAGGTGGTTATGTTAAGTACAACCTGCATATCAAACACCGTCATAACGGCGTCAAAATGGGAGCAAGCTAACTAAGAAACTATCAGCCAAAGCGGCAAAATTCCCCCAAAACCAAAGAACAAATTGACGACGTTCCGTCAAGCTAAGATCCTGTTTGGATATATAAATACCCCAATATCGAAATCGTATAACTCCTTTTATTAGATCTTCGTTCGAGTTCAACCACGCGTATTAGCCGCTGCGGATTTTTCTCAGGCAAGTTTACTCAGCCAAAAATGATTTAATTTCTCAATTAATTCTGCTCTAATTTTCTTTTAATCAGCTCTTTTCTTTGAATTTTTGACTTCAATTTTGATTCGAAAGTGTGTTCAAATCATTTGAATCTTCAAATCTGTTGCGTAGCTCCGTCTGATCTGAGTATAGGAAGCGTCGTAAGTTCATTAAATTTCTTCGATCTGCTTTTCTTTTCGAATTGATTTCATGTCGAAGTAGATCAGATTTAAACATGTATGTGTTGATTTCGTCCAATCCAGGCCTGTTTGATTTGCAATTGTTCCTTGAACGATCTTATGTTGGTCCTCGATTTTGGCCGTCGGATCTGCTCTGATCTTGAATGCTAACTATCTTTGGAAATTGATATGTGGATTTTGGTGTTTTTGTGGCAGACGTTGAAAAATATGGGGCTGTCTTTCACAAAGCTATTCAGCCGGCTTTTTGCCAAAAAGGAAATGCGTATACTGATGGTTGGTCTTGATGCTGCTGGTAAAACCACCATTCTTTACAAGCTGAAGTTGGGAGAAATTGTCACTACCATTCCCACCATCGGTAGGTCGTTTCTTAGACTTCTAAATTTTATTTTTTATTTTTAATCTAGCCAATGTTGTTTCGGAGAAGGATACGGCTAACTATTATATATTATAATTGTGTAGGTTTCAATGTTGAGACCGTTGAATACAAGAACATCAGCTTCACCGTTTGGGATGTTGGTGGCCAAGACAAGGTAACAAGGTTTTGTTTCTATTCAAACATGTTAATATTAACTGCTAAGTTCGCATCAAAGAAAAGGATTTATTGTGTTTCTGGATACGTTTTGTTTATGATAGGGAATGAGTATGTGTGGGATTGTGATTGTCTCGTATATTCAATAACCAATAAATTATCTCGATAACATGAATGCGAGTGCAGTTCTGTGAAAGAAGAGAATACATGCTCAATGTCTATTTATTGTATGAAATACGGATAATTAGCGGTCATAATTTAACCTTATGTTTTTAGTGAAACTTAAATCTTGTTAGATCTGTTAAAAGAGTGAAAAATTGTGGTTTTTTTGTTTGTCTTCATTATTTAACTGATATTATTTGTTTTAATTTCCTACATAGATCCGACCTTTGTGGAGGCATTATTTCCAAAATACGCAAGGACTCATCTTTGTGGTGGATAGCAATGATCGTGACCGTGTGGTTGAAGCTAGAGATGAGTTGCACAGGATGTTGAATGAGGTACTTGAGTTGAAAATTCTTTTTGCTGGCTTTATGATTCCAATGATTGCGAAACTAATTTATTATTTGGCAGGATGAGTTGAGGGATGCTGTGCTGTTAGTATTTGCTAACAAACAAGATCTTCCAAATGCTATGAATGCTGCTGAGATCACCGACAAGCTTGGACTTCATTCTCTCCGCCAGCGCCATTGGTGAGATGAACAATTCTCTCCACTCTCTCTCTCTCTCGCTGTGTATACGGGTTTCTCGTGTTCATCTATCTGACCCCTTCTTTCGTGGATCTTTATGTTCCTTGTATGATATATTTTGCAGGTATATCCAGAGTACATGTGCCACATCTGGTGAAGGACTGTACGAAGGATTGGACTGGCTTTCAAACAACATTGCAAACAAGGTAAGCTCATGCAGATGACTCTGATTGTAGCCTTTTGAGCTTCTGCTGCTCGTTGTAATTTCTATTCACTTGTGCTGATATTTATATGCAAATTGCAGGCATAGATGACTTGCCTATCTCACTAATGCCCGCCCCTTTCGGAATTATCGATGTTTCTACCTCCGTTAAAATGTTCCGTTTTTTTTCGTGTTCCTTGTTTCTTGCAAACGTAGGTTAAGAATAATTGATACTTTTTTTTTTGGTTTTCTTGTGTTTATTATCTTGGTAGTTGGAATGTACATTTGTTTTAAGGTTGAGATAAACTTTCATCCGAACCATGTTTTAACTGTGTTTATGCCGAACCGAAGCCACCCTCATTTATGCATAATTTATAGTATTACTGAGAAAAGTTATACCACTACTATAAGTTGAATATGTATTATATAGCATGCATTATAAAAAAGGTAACGTACATGAATGGTATTATGACCATAGTATATTACTTTGTCGAGTCATTCGATTCTTGTAAGTTACAAAATAGTCCCTCGGAGTTGTTTTGTTGAATCATCAACTATTAAAAGTTATAAAATTGTCATCTGACTATTCATATGTTTTAAGCTCATCTTTTTCTGTTAAAAATTGATGATGGATTGAGTTAGACGTTAATCTATTGATTGAGATATGACAAATTATGATTTCAGAATCTCAAACGAGTATACAATGAAAAAAATTATGGGATTAGATTTTATTATATTTCAGTCGAACGGAGTGATCATCTTGTAAATTTTAGTAGTTGAGTGACTCAACAAAATAATATCTTATAATTAAGAGATTATTTATAATTTTTAATAGACGATTACTCAACAAAATAGTAATCTATAATCAGGGGATTATTTGTGTATTTTACCCTAAAAATTTAGACTCTCAAGAGACGTGTATTCGAGCCTCGGAGATGATATTCTATAGGAAGAGACAGATACAAACTCCGAGCCTTGGAAGTAACATTGTTAGAAGGGATAAACACAAATTCCGTATTTTAGAGATAACATTTTTTGAGGTACAATTTATTTATTTATTAATTCAGTTGGTCTAGTGGGATGATGTACTAGGTCCCTTAAGTAAAGTCAGGAGTTTGATAAGACAATACCCGATCTGAATTAGTCGGTCAATAGATCAAATATCAGTGATTAATTAAAAAAATAATAGTAGTAATATTTTTTGTTAATGAATTAAATCATGTAAAGAATGTATTGCCTTCCATTTTTTTTGGGTAATTCAGAACAGCAAGTTGAAACTAATTTATGGCACTGATATCTGGCTCAATAAGGCCAGCAATCTCACTCGGTGTTTCTTGAAAGACAGTCGTCCCTACCTCCTTTGCTCTTACCAATCCAGCAAGCCGATCGGCAACCAGGTTAGCTTCACGATGGACATGTGAGATTCTCGTAGACCACTCCCTGATCAACAACTTACGAATCATTTTCACAATAGCACACTCCTCATCAGATTGGATTGTGCCATTGAGGATCTCCACTGCCTTTAAGCAGTCGGTCTCGAGACCAACTCTCCGATATCCAAGATTCCAAGCATGAAGCAACGCATCATAGATAGCCCATAACTCCGCCATAAGAACCGAGTATATGCCCAGACCCCGAGCGAAGCCAATGATCCAGCACCCATTTTCATCACACAACACCCCCCGACAGCAGCCATCCTAGCCAGACCACCAACAGCACCATCCGTATTAATCTTTATCCAGTTCACAGGGGGTCGACGCCTGCCAACTGCAGTACGTTTGACCACGATAACATCCTGAATTAACCATTACATTAGAAAGGATCCAAATATTCCAACAAATAATGGCGAAGAGAATATCCCAATACTTCTTGCCATTGAGCATCTTCGAAAAACGTGACTTATATCCTCTTCCTCGGCATGGCATAAAGGGCAACGAGCAGATCCACCAACATGCCTTCTATGCCTTTCATGGTTCTTCAGAAGCTTTCCATGGATTGCCAACCATAGAAAAGTCCGAATTCTTTGCGGGACATTAAGCTTCCAAACATGCTTCCATAAGCTCGTTCATGTGCAGCAAGCAAATTGTAAGCCGACTTTACAGTACATTTATGGGAGGAATCCCATCTCCAACCAGGAAAGTCCATCCGAGCGTGGGATTTGGAGGGCAAATTGCCAATATGCGATGCCATACATGTTCCGGAACACGTTCTTTCAACTTCGGTACATTCCACGCCCCCGATTCAGTTACCATCTTCTAAACAAGAAGCGGTTGGGGGATCCCATCCATCCTTTCCTCCCAGTTTTCCTTTTCATGGAGTGGATCACTTCCTGCTCGACGATGATATTGTCATTTATGTTCCTGCCTGGAACAAAACTGACTTGATTCCGAGACACCCAATCTGGGAGAAGTGGCTTAAGACGGTTGACCAATGCTTTGTAATAATTTGTAGGGGACCCTGCACAAGATAATGGGCCTAAACTGAGAGAAGACCTGGGGACCTTGACCTTTGGGATCAGAACCAGAAGAGTTCTATTAGCAACGTCAGGTGACAAACCGGAATTAAAGAACTCCTGAACAAATTGAACTACATTTGCACCTAGGATATTCCAATTCCTCCGAAAAAAAACCCGTCTGAAAGCCATCTGCTCCCGGTGCTTTAGAAGGATCCATAGAGAAAAGAGTTTCAAGCAACATTTTCCGTATACAACTGAGTTCACATGGCGTTCTTGCTATGTAACACCGTCAACCCGTATCCGACCCGGATTCGAGTCCTAAGTGTCACATTGACTTTTCAAAACATTTTCCTTTACATGTGTATAAAAAAAATCCAACTCACTATTCGATAAAATGAATATTTTTCATTAATTGACATAAATGAGTTTTACAAAACATATCAGAGTTTATACTATTCAAATCTTTAGATTACATGTCAACTACATTCTATAAAACAAAATACATATATTTAATGTTTCCGATCCGATATTCGTAAGGAAGATGCTGACATGTTTTGCTCCTCTTAGCTTCTCTTCTCGCTTCTGCAACCTACGTGTGAAATAATCACACGCTAAGTCTATGACTTAGTGAGGCTTATAAAACATATAATATAAAATAAAACTTCTAACATTGCATATAAATAATTAATGCTATTATAACATACATCTTCATGTACACTTCATAAAATGAATACATATATACACAAACCTTATAATATCACATATGAGTTTTACTATTTCATATTCTTATAATCATTTAATTTACACTACTTAGCTTATATCATATTCTACTATCTTCATTTAAGTCGTTTGCTTACCTTATTCTTTATCCTGTAATTTTGATCACAATCCTACATATCTTATCTCTTATTTCTATATGTTTCTATTTAACATTTCACCCATAAATTCTCGTTACATATTCTATTATCCTAATTTCTTATAATTTCTTATATTCTCTTAATTCATTCCTCACCTAATCTTCATTTAATAAACATACTTTGCATAACTTATTGTTATTTGATTCCCCTGATATTCTCATATGATTTCTTAAATTCTTATATTAAATTTCATATCCCTTACTAATTTAGCAAGGTTAGTTCACAGTTCTATCGTAAACGTATATACCTTCCTACACAACTTATCTAATATCCTTTTTTACTTATTTATATACCTTTTCCATAGTTAATATACTATCTTCTTTGTCTCAATTCTCATTAATCATATAATTCACCACTTCATTATCTATGTATATATATATATATACATAGCGTTCACTAGATTTCTCGTGAAATTACTTCTAACATATCATATAATTATATTATACTCACTTACATTTCATATATCATATCAACATATTTCACATAGAACCTATTATATATGTAATAAATGAAACTCATATATTCAATTCCAAATGTTCAATCACATATAACAATCATATTAAGTTTCTGTATATTATTTCTTTATTGGCCCATGTACATCTTGGAGAACTAAAGATATGTGAGTTCATTGAGGTTGTGCACTGATGCTGTCACCACAGCTCAAATAAATTCCCATTAGGGGCACTGTATATTTGTCCCGAAGGACCACTATGTCTCGAAGGACTACTATGTCCCGAAGGACCACTCCTTAAGAACCATATACATAATACAATGGACCAAATAAGTGTACCGAAGTACCACATATACATTCCACATAATTACATATATGTCCCGAAGGACCACGTAGAACCCTCGACTCTTGGCATGCCAACTATACCTCTAGCTCTCATGACACGTAACATAGGCATCATTATTATGTTTACCATATATTCACACAGCCATATCACATAAACATAGGTTCTTATCATATCACTCATATCATATGGCTTATCTCTTTAAATATTGCAATCATATCACTTATACTCTCATAAATCATATCGACATGGCTTATCTTATATACATATGTTCACATACTTTAGCTTACTTCACCTTCCATATATCCATACAATTCATTATCACGTAATTGATATCTTAATCACATAACAATAACATACATTCACACAGATCATACCACATATACAATAATATATCACAATTATGCTCATATCAATAGCATGCTTATATGTATGCTAATATAGGAAATAGACTTGTTGCAAGTCTTATTTCCATTCATCATAATATATCAACTATACGCACTCACCTTAGTCTTGCTTGCTTTGACTCGATCCTAATCTTTTGATTGTTCCGGAATAAGATTACGTTCTATATCTACATAGTAATACATTGATACATATCAATATACTAATTAATATATTCTAATATATCACTCCTTAGACTAAAAGAAATGTTACTTTCATCTCTTAAATAATGTAGGTATCGATGCACTCTACAGTGTATCGATGCATCCTATAACGAGTGCATCGATGCACTACTTATGCATCGGTACACAAATTGCATTCAATGTTTTCATCTTAAGGGGGTGCATTGATGCACTCCCTATGCATCGATGCACTAATTGCATTTGATGTTCATTTATTTGAGAGTGCATCGATACACATTGAAGATGCATCGATGCACACAAACCAGAAATTCCATTTTAAGCACGAAATTCACTCTCTTTTCATCTCAACTCTTCATCTTTCACCTCCTTTAATATTCCTAACTTTCATACACACACTTAAACTCATTTCTACTCAATAATCACTTCTTTAAACTCAACATCCTATCCTTTATATGTCATTCAAGAATTACACTCAATTTCCAACATGTTCTAAATCTAATTCTAACGTTTCATATTCTTTAATCAAGTTGGTGACAAGTCAAATTCAACTTCCAATTTTATTTAAACCCTCTTATTCAAATTTTTACTTGATCACCCTTATATTAAATCTTCCATAACTTCTTTATCTTTAGTTTGTATCTCCTTTTAAGTTCTCTTAATCTTTCCTAATGCTCTATCAATTAAAACCATTCTTTTAATTACAAGAAAATCAATTGAAAATCAAACTCACTTTAGCCATGAAGAGCTCACGTTGAGAGGAAGAAGAAACTAAAGAAGACTCTGGAGAAATTATCTCATTCCCACGTGCTTATTATCCTTTATTAAGAGAAATAAAAATCTTCCCTATCAAATGACCATAATACCCTTATTACTTTCAAACTTTGTTATTAAATCCATCATCAAAACTTTTCTTTTAAGTCCCTAAACTTTCCATCTTTTCTAAAATTGGTCACTAAATTTACCAAAATTCTATTCTGGTCATTGATCCGACTTTTGGGATGTTACATGCTACACAAGGCGGATGTTTCCTTTATCTCGCTTTGATTTGTTTTCTGATTTGTGTGTCTGTCGTTATCGCTGCTTGTTATATTCAATAATGCAATAGGGTGTATGGTCCCGAGTGAATACTTTGAATTGTGTATTTTCTGGATTCCAGGTGGATGTTGTGGTGTACCTGGTAGATGCCTATGATAAAGAGATGTTTGCAGAATCAAAGAAGGAACTCGACGCACTTCTTTCGGATGACTCCCTCGCCAATGTCTTGTTTCTCATTCTAGGAAACAAGATTGATATACCTAGGGATGGTAAACGGGCGGGTTGGGTGCGAATAACCCCATCCCCATCCCCATCCCAACCTAATATTTTCAAATCCACCACCCGCCCACCACCCATGATGGGTAAAATTTTTCAAATCCACACCTGACCATGCAGTTACATTCTCAAATCCATCCCCATCCCCACACCCACTACCCAATTGGAGACGTACCCGGCTAGACCCACCTGACAACAACCTTAAGTTATACATAAGTAACAAACATAAAACAAACACGCCCATTAAGAAACATAATAAAATAAACCAATGCTTATCTGAGTTAAGTATTAACATAGATCTTAAAGTACATAAAACACCATAATAAAAGACATAATTAAAGCCTAGAAACATAAATGACAAACACATAATATTTTTTCTTTGGCACACATAAATGATAAACCCTAAAATTATACCTAAATTCATAATGTTCCAAAATTTAACGGGTATTTAGTGGGTGGGTGGATGCGGGGCGGGCGGATGCGGGGCGGGTAAGGTCTCAAACCCATCACCCGTCTACTACCCGCGACGGGTACCACTTTCTAAATCCACACCTGCCTACTACCCACTAAAGTTATACCCATCCCCGACCCAATTGGAGCGGGTACGGTACAGAATCCACGAAATTATACCCGTTTATCATCCCTAGATATATTGTATCCTGCCTCGGAGGATGAGTTACGTTACCATCTCGGGCTCACAAACTTTACCACCGGAAAAGGCAAAGTAAACCTAGAGGACTCGAATGTCTGTCCATGAGAGGTATTCATGTGCATCATCGTTCGCAAAATGGGGTATGACGATGGCTTCAAATGGATGTCTCAGTATATTAAGTACGGTAACAGATTGGAGAAACACGTTAGGATGAGCCTACAAACTCCCAAACTCCGATTCCACACTGTCGTGCCCGACTTAAGGGAAGGGAAAGAAATGTATTCGTCGAACTGTTCGAACCAGACCCTTGGTGTTTTAGGTTTGATGTATTTTGTTGTCATAACCAATAGGCAATAGATTGCTTTAGGAGTGTAAATGAAACTAGACGAGCTCGAGCCGAGCTCAACAATAAATCAAAATAACATGCATTAACATACATATATAATCCCCGAGTTCCACCTAAACCCGACCTGACCCAATCTATAAACGAATAAATTTGCTTTCATTTAATGTCGAAATAATATCCACATATAACGTGACATGTGATAAATACTATACGAATAAATTTTATTCAATGTCCAAATAATATTTACACATAATAATGTAACACGTGATAAATACTATATGCATGAATAAACAGACACGTGGTGGATTTTGTTTTCACTTAATATAAAAATAATTGTCTAAACATGAATAATAATGTAAAACATAGTAGAGTAACACATGGTGTCTAAAGAATTTTTGTTAAAAAATTAGGTGTCTAACGTTTTTTCGTTACATTTTTAGGTGTCCATCGTTAAGAGACATGTGTCACGTTCAATATTTAAAAAAATATTTTTAAATAATTTTTATTTTAAAAAAATAAAAATATAAACGTGACATGTGTCACTTAAAGGTTTTTTAATTGTATGCACCTAAAAGTGTAACCGAAAAAACGTTAGGCATCTATTTTTAACAAAAAATTCTTTAAACACCAAAAATCAATTTTTGATATAGTTTACGCAACTTATTTTTGTACTAAGCATTTTCAATATTACTAGTTTATCGAGACAAAATGAAAGTATCAAATTAGATAAAATAATAGGGTAAACTACCTATTTAGTACTCTAACTATTTATGAATTTTGTTCTATTTTGGTCACCAACTATTTTTTTCTTCAAAATCATACCTAATGTTATGTTTATTTTCATTTTGGTCATCTATTGTTAAAAAAAATAACGGTGATGCTAACTTGTCACCATAAGATAATGCCACGTTATCATTGAAAAATTTAAAAAGAATGTCACATCTGTAACTCGGTTAATTTTTCAATGGCGGGTGACTAAAATAAAATAAAAAAGTAACATTAGATATAATTTCGAAAAAAAATTGAGTAATAAAAATGAAACAAAAGTGATAGTTGAGGTACTAAACACATAGTTTAGCCAAAAAAAAAGTTAGATTTGACAATAAAAGAAGGATTAATGCCATAAATGCCCAAACTATACATTTTGTGCCAAATAAATGCCTACATGTTTTGTACATCCAGATGCCTAACATTACAAATGTTAACACTTTAGGTTCTCGAGCCATCAATGGCGTTAGTTTTCTCGTTAAGTGACACGTGTTATAATCTGATAGTTTTAAATTTTTTATATAAAATTAAATTATATATATTTTTAAAAAGAAAACATATAAATTTTGAAATAATCCGTAAACTTTGAAAACCTTTATTTCAACCCCTAAACCTACGTCGACCGATGCCCTTTGCCGTCGAAGAAGCTCCACCTGACCTCCTTTCCCCATGGCAACCAAAACCCCTATGAAATTGTAACCGATTGACGATCAATCGATGACAAATCGACGTTTTAAATCCCGCAAACCTTAGAATGAAAATTACGATCCCACGCGATTCCGATAGTGAATTGGCAACAACTACGGTGACATATAACTAGGATGATTGCAAGGACTACATCAGCGGCAGTGGTTGTGGCCGGAGAAGGCGCACGATAGTGGATTAAGGTTAGGATTTGGGATTTTGGGGTTGTTTTATAGTATAAGAAAAGTTAGGGGTTTTTCTATAAATATAATAATATTTTTAATATTTAAAAAAATAAATTTCAAAATTACCTGTTATGACAGGTGTCACTTAAGGGGGAAAACTAACGCCGTTGACGGCCCGGGTTCCTAAAGTGCTAACATTTGTAACGTTAGACACCCGGACGGACAAAAAATGTAGACACTTATTTGACACAAAAAGTATAGTTTGAGCACTTATTTGGGTATTAAGCCATAAAAGCATGTGAAGTTAAGTGGTTAAATCATAAATAAAACCTTTATTTAAATGAGTATAAGAAATCCCTTAAAAAATCCACGGGTTATAAATAGTAGTAATCCTCGTTTGGCAAGCCATGGACTAGGAATAAATATCGAAGAGGAAGCATCATAGAGAGGAGGAAAAATGGAGAAATCTCAGTTATCGTTAGCCTTTGGAGCCTTGTTGTTCCTGTTATCGGCATCAACAACGGCGGCCGGCGTCGTCGTACTAACCGGAGAAAACTTCAACGAGCAAGTTGGTCAAGACAGAGGAGCTCTCGTCGAGTTCTATGCTCCTTGGTATTGATCTCGTTGTTTTTTCCGCTAGATCCCTCATTAATAGATCCTTAGATCTTATTTCCCAGTAATTGAAATGAAAATGTGTTTTATTTTCTGAATTTGAATCTTCCGTAAGTCATTTTTAGAAAGACGTTAAATGTATGTGATCTCACTTCAGGCTATATGGATTTTGAAAGATGTAATCGGTTTTTATTTTCCTCCGAATCACAGGTGTGGACACTGTCAGAAGCTAGCTCCCGAGTATGAGAAGCTTGCAGAGAGTTTCTCGAAGGCTAAATCCGTCTTGATCGGAAAGGTTAACGATATATAATTATACGACTTTGGTTGTTATTACTTATTAGTGTATGGATTCTGAGAATTTTACTATGATGAGGTTTTTCTTGTTTGCATATGAATTATTATTGATCAGTGTACTTCGTTTTGAATATGAAATGTGAAAATTACACTGTTTTGAAAGATGTCTTGATATTTCTATTGGTCTTATTGATGTATAATTATACGAATTTAGCTGTTATTAGTATACGGTTCTATATGAATTCTGAGAATTCTACTATGATGAAGTTTTTGTTGCTATTTTTATTGACTGCAAAGGTTAGCAATTGTCAATTAATAATTAAACAGATTTTCTTGTTTGCGTATGAACTTCTATTGATCGGTGTATTTCCTTTCGAATATGAACTGTGAAAATTACACTGTTTTGAAAGATTGCCTTGGTATTTCTTTTGGTCTTCATTGAATTTTTTCCCCTTTTTGTTTGATGTGGTATAGGTGGACTGTGATGAGCATAAGAGTCTTTGCAGCAAATATGGTGTTCAAGGCTACCCAACTATTCAATGGTTTCCCAAAGGCTCTTTGAAACCTAAAAAGTGAGTCGAGTTTAACTCGTGGAAACAGAAACTGTGAAGTTTAGATCTTGTTTTGTGTTCTGTAATTGTTGTCAACATTTTGTTTAAAACATTGCTCTTACTACATCTAAAATTATTTTCTCTAGGTATGAAGGACAACGCACTGCTGAGGCCCTTACTGAGTTTGTGAATACTGAAGGAGGTATAACAAAATTGTTATGTGGTTGCTTACTCTATGGAATTCTGTCTTGATTTCTTCTTGTGTGTGTTTCTGAGGTGACTAGCTGTATGTACATTAATGCACAAAGGCAAAAACCCAGTAGGATTCTGCTAAGCTCGTGTATCGTTTTACAGGGACCAATGTGAAAATAACCGCCGCTCCATCCAGTGTTGTAGTGCTAAATGCTGATAATTTTGATGAGGTTGTCCTTGATGAGGCCAAAGACGTGTTGGTTGAGTTTTATGCTCCTTGGTAAACATTTGGTTTATTTTCTGTTGGTAATAGCTGCATCTTACATGTTTAGGGACCTCATGCATGCAACAATTTTTTCTGTTGATGTTCTTTTGCTTCAATTCTGTCCACTTAAATGTGTTTTGGCAATTTCTGATAGGTGTGGCCATTGCAAAAAACTTGCTCCTGTAAGCCTCTATATCTTTGCTTAATAAAGTAGGCGCGATTATTCCGGTACAAGTAGCGATCTCTGTTCTAACCCTCTGCTTTCTTTTGTCTACGTAGACCTATGAAAAGGTAGCAACGGCATTTAAAATGGAAGAAGATGTAATAATAGCTAATCTTGATGCTGATAAATATGGAGATTTATCCGAAAAGTAAGTGTAACTTTAGCCGATAAGTTCGGGTATTCTGTTGATGCATGTTAAGGCCTATGCCTTACGAGTGCAGGTATGGTGTAAGCGGATTTCCAACACTGAAATTCTTTCCAAAGAGCAACAAAACCGGTGAAGATTACACTGGTGACAGAGATTTGGATGCTTTCGTTACCTTCATAAACGAAAAATGTGGCACCAATCGTGATGCAAAAGGGCAGCCAACTTCAAAGGTTCGTAGCTCGTAGTATTCGTCGTTACATCATGTTTGTCATCACCAATTCTTCTGTATGATCTTTGCACAGGCCGGTATTTTTTCAAGTTTGGATCCATTGGTCAAGGAGTTCGTGGCTGCTGGCGGCGATGAGAAGAAAGCAGTCTTTTTGAAGATTAAAGGGGAAGTCGAGAAGCTTAAGGGCTCCGCGTCGATGTATTCAATCGGTTCCTCAATATTCAGCTCCATAGGAAAACTTGTTGCCAATTCTTACTAATCTATCTTGCTGATTGTCAGGTATGGAAAGATATACCTGAACGCTGCTAAAAACTGTATGGAAAAAGGTGCTGATTATCCAAAGAAGGAAAATGAACGGCTGCAACGCATGCTTAACAAGGTACGCTTGAAATCCGAATAAATTTTAGTTTTGGTGATTTGGCTGTCACAACTTGGCATCATACACTTCCATGGCTACGGTGTTTTACGTAACGTTGTTCTGAATCTTCATTTTTCTCGAAGTATCCGTGTCGGAAACCCGTGGTCTGTTCACATATTCGATCTAACCTTGTGTTTTCGTCCTTTGGTGGCAGTCGATAAGCGCAGCAAAAGCTGATGAATTCACTCTCAAGAGGAACATCCTATCGACATTTGCATGAACGGATTCGATGAGTTCTCGACCGCGTTTTTGAGGATCGGTTTTCCGACGATCGCCGTGATTTTTCCGGGCAGCAAATGGTATAGGCCTTTGATTACATGCGTGCAGTTCTTGTAAAGAACTTTCATGTGAGAACTATGACTAGTTAGGACAGTGATTTGATTCGGCATTTTTTTCGGAGTTTTCCCTTTTTGAGTTTTTTTTCTTAGTTCGGACATACGTAAGATTTTATATTTTGCGTAATTTTGTGTTTTTAGCTCGAGTCTTAAACAATGAAGCCAATAGTAAACATTAAGTAAAGGCAAAAGGATAGCTTTTGCATATGTCGTAGACCAATTTATTACTTTTGCTCATATCATATTTTCACGTCAATTTAGCTTTCGAAGTTGTTCAATTGTATCATTTTATACCCTACCCCTAACTTTAAACCCTAAACCATAAGCTAATTACCTCTAAACCATATACCTTAAACTCTAAACACTAACTTATGATTTATAATTTAGGATTTTAAGTAGGGAAAAAGTATAGAATAATGCAATTAAACAAATTTAAAAGCTAAATTAATATAAAATTACGATGGAGACAAAAAATGATAAATTAGCATACCAAATTCAACAAATTGTTATATATTGTCAAATTTTATAGGACTAATTTCATTTTTGACCCTCTAACTTTCTTAAAATGTCATTTCAATCCTGAATACTTTTTCATCTCATTTTGCCTTTAAATTTCTATTCTTTTTTCAAATTGAACCAATGACAGAAAGTATAATAATTTTTTTAGTAATTTTCAAACGTTTTTTTTTTACAAAATTTCATATTTTTTTCTTCTGATTTTTATAATTTTATAATGATATTTTTTAAAAAAAATGTTCCTCAATTATAAAAAAATCCTCCAAAAATTTTTAATATTTACTTTGATGGTTAATATTTAAAAAAAAAAACTATGTATGTAGAAATATATACTAAATAAAATAAACTTTGTAAATTATAATAAAAATTTAAGGAACAAATATCAAAATTGCACATAAACTTTGGTCTAATATATAATGTGATACATAAACTTTGATGTGATGTAATTATATAAAAAATATATTTTTGGTCCAATTGACCACAATTTAAAACATATATATATATATATATATATATATATATATATATATATATATATATATATATAAATATAATTGTTTTCCCGTACAATACATAAACTTTAAATGTTATATTGGTAATGGTATTAGTAATTTATGAAAAATGAATCAAATCAAAGTTTTATGTATAGAATTGTATAAAGTCAAAGTTGATATGTGACATTGAACCTAAAGTTTGTTCGAATAATCAATGAGTCCCACAAAAGGAGCACATTTCGTTAAGTGGCTGTGGGCAAAGCTCTCATGGACCATCTAAACAAGGCGATGAATAAAAGAATATAGAAAATTATATTTTTTAAAAAAATAAAGGAAATATAAAATAACTTTTAGCATGTAAAGATAACTTTCAACCCTTTGACATTGAACATATATATCCCTGATATTCCTGGTGCTCGAACTTGAAAACTCAAGGAATAATAATAATAATTACTTTAATACTGAGGTCACTCGGTTTATGCAATATGTTTTCATTTTCAAAGAAAAGATTAGACCCATTCTCTCTTTTTTCTTTTAATTTTTTATTAATAATATGTTGGTCTAATGAGAAAAGACACTAGAATTTTTAAGTAAGGTCAAAAGTTTGAATTTCAGTGTTTACGAATAGAACAAACTGGGTTGAGAATACCGCTCTATAATGAGATTCTACAAAACTCTATTTGAAATAGTTGATTAATAGATCGATAATTAAAAAGAATTGATTTTTGAAAAAAACAGGGTGAATTCTATATCTAAGGTGGAGACTAAAACTTTATAAGATGAATCACTTTGTATGGTTTTTATATTGCTTATGTTTCTTGTCGTATTTTAACTTTATTCTTCACACTCCTTACATCATCTTCCTTGTGTTAATATTAGTGGAAATTTAAAAACTTTTTAAGGTTTTTTTTTTGGGATAATTTAGCGTAATTTTTGAAAGTGACTTTTAAAAGTACTGTAAAAATGAATTTTTAAAAGTGTTATACAAAGTACAATTTAAAATTTAAGTTTTTGGGTTGTTATTAAAAATAAGTTTAAAAGAAAAAAATGTTCGTTATAGATATTATGTTGTAAATTGAAAATATAACATTTAAATTATATTTTCATCTATTAACATTATGATGTATAAAATATATCAACTTAAATTATAATAAAAATATAAATATTTTAAGATAACACATTAATAAAATTTTTATATATGAAATATTTTATTAATAACAAATTTATTATCAATACTTTTTAACGGGTGGACATAAAATTATTATTCATAATAATTTTAAATAATTGTTTTGACAAAAAGAATATTTAAAAAATAGTAATTAAAATAAATTATTAAGTAATAATTTTTTAAGGATGTTAGTATTAAATTATTAAAATAAAATATAATACATAATTGATTGGAGCCCATGCATTACTAAGGGTAAAATTATAATTTGCTTCCAAACGTAAATCTTTTTTAAAAAAATACATAATTTTTTTTTTTAAAAAAATTATAATTTGACTTTGGTTCCTTGGATAATAAAATCAATTTATCCAATTTTTTTTAAAGTTAAAAATCCTAACTTTTGCTGTTGATTTGAAACAACCGTTTCAATCATAATTTTTTTTCATTTTTACTATTTTGGCATTGATTTTATCGTCGAAACGGGTTTTTTTACCTACTAGTGCTTTTAGAAAGCCACACCAAAACGGCATTAATAGTTTTTATATTTTATTTTTAAATATTTTGTATTTATGTTGAATTCTTTAAAAATATTTATAATAAAATTACAATACAAGTCACTCCATTACTAATAAGATTATAAATAAGTCATCAAATTCTAAAAAATCATAAACAATCACTCAATTAATTGATTATCATAAATATGTTATTGGACCGTTAAAAAATGGAATGAACATTAGAAGGAGATGTTAGAAAACATTTTCTATTAATTTTTTTATTGGATAAGTTACACCATATGTCATCCAATTATTAGTAAGATTACAAATATGTTATTCAATCTTAAAAAGTCGCTCAATTAATAAAAAAGAAAAATTATTTTAGGTTTTGAGATTCTCGAAAATCGGGGCTCCATTCGACGATCACAGATGAAAAGACTACTATTGATAAGAGGGAAAAAAATCCCAAGACGAAGTTCATTAGACGATGGACAACATAGATATAGGTTCAAGAAGTTCATAAATTTTGAGGTGATTTCATGACTTTTGAGAGAGTTTTTGTGAGTATTTAACTCGATAATCGGAGGACATTGAGATGAACCTTATAATAAATTTATGGGTTCATCGACCATCGTATATGATGGCCAACGACAGTTGACGCGATGTTATGTAAACTAGTTACACCGATCAAATTAATTACATGACTTAATTGCTGATATCAATTAGTTGAGTTACTTGATTGTAACTTTTTAAAATTTAATATTTTTAATGAATAAAATATTCCAATCAGAAAGCCTTTTAACATTTAACGTTCAATGATGTATTAATGATAATCAATTAATTGAGTGACTCGTTTATAATTTTTTAAAGTTGGATGAACCATTAATAATCTTACTAATAAATTGAATGACTTATGATGTAATTAACCCAATATTTAGGCTTGATGGGTAATTTTGCTCTGACTTTTTAACTGCATCAATTTTATCCTTCAACTCATTTAATTACATTACCATTTGACCGTGGTTAATCGTTACAGTGGTAATATGATAAATTAGTTATCGTTAATGGTTTAATGATCTATCGACCGAAATGAACGTTTTTCTTAACGATAGTGACTCTAATGAAAGTTTTTCAATCTTGATGACTAAAATGTCAATCTCTTAAAAATTCAATGACTATTAGTGAACTTTAACCTAAAAATTATCATTTAAGATTAGAACTCACAATCCCTTTAAGAAATGAACTAAGAGAAGAGAAAGTTTACACGTGTGTGCAAATTCTGGTGTTTGTTTTCCAGGAAAAAAATGAAAAAAGATTGGATTTTTACAAACTTGAAACTTTGTACCCTTAAAAAGGTTTCGGTTATTAATGCTTTCAAAAGACCGACTTGTTTGTTTAAAAGAACTGATAAACGTGGAAAGCGACTTCCAGTAAACCTCATTTTCGCTTTTTTCTTCAAATAATCAAACACCTTGCCTGCAACAAAATCACCATCACTTTAATCCACCGTTTTCTTTCTTTTTCTTTTTTGTTCTTCAAAGATATCGTAAATGAAGTACGTTTTGATTACTGGAGGAGTCGTTAGTGGACTTGGCAAAGGCGTCACAGCCAGCAGCATAGGCGTCGTCCTTCAAGCTTGTGGCCTTCGTGTCACCTCCATTAAAATTGGTTTCTTTTTTCTTCTTCTTCTTCTCTTTTTCTTTAATTTTTTCTCTTTTATTTTGGGTTTGGGTTCAGGCTTCTGGGTTTCGTTCTTTTCGACCAACAGTGATGCATTTTGGGTGCATTTGTTTGGCGGAAGCGCTGTTTAATCTGCTGACCCTTTTAAGTGTTTATTGTTGTTATTGCTTGCTCTTTGGTTCCTTTGCTTCTTAACTTTTCTGGGTTTATTTTAGATTTTTCATATTTGCAGATCCTTACCTGAACACGGATGCTGGAACCATGTCGCCTTTTGAACATGGGGAGGTTTTTGTTCTTGATGATGGAGGAGAGGTTTTACTATCCCCTTTCTTTTGTCTCTAGCGTTTATTATTTTGTTCTCACAGTAATTTCCAAAAAAAAGAAGAAAAAATGGACGTTTTTGCAATAGAATATTTAATTAATTTGGTTTTTTGTTGATGTTTGGTCTTTAAAAGGTTGATTTGGATTTGGGTAATTATGAGCGTTTCCTTGATGTTACTCTTACTAAAGACAACAACATTACTACTGGCAAGATATATCAGGTATTCCAGTTTTTTTCAGGGTAGATGCTAATGTGTTTGTTCAGTGTTCACATGAGTTAAATTAGTGGATGAAAATTTGTGATCGTGTCGTATTTTTGTACCAGTCCGTCCTCGATAAGGAACGGAAAGGTGATTATCTTGGAAAGACTGTTCAGGTGACTTTTCTTATTACCGACAACGTAGCTACTTTTGTATTCTTAAAGAAAGGATAAGGATAAATTCATGTTCTTGCCGCTTTTTTGTGGATCCCAGGTTGTTCCACACATCACAGATGCTATTAAGGATTGGATCGAGTCGGTTGCTCTCATTCCTGTAGATGGAAAAGAGGGTCCTGCAGATGTGTGTGATAGAGTTGGGAGGCACTGTTGGTATGTTCCATTGTTTAAAGACATTATACGTGTCAAGAATTCACTCTATTCCTTTCTTTTTGTGGAGGGTTGAAAAATGATTGATCCTTTTTATTGGGGTGGGGGTGTTTCTTTAGGTGACATCGAATCAATGCCATTCATTGAGGCTTTGCGGCAGTTGTCCTTTTCAGTTGGTAAGCTAGTGTTTTCTGTTTAACCAGAAAGGTTAATAATACACTGTAGCTTTATCTGTATGTCGATTTGTCTGTGAATCGTTAACTTGGTTATTTGCCTTGTCATGTGGTGCCCAGTGCTTATTTAGGTCAACACAGACGTGATGACCTTTCGGATCCACATGTAGTCACAGGCCAGAAAGTTGTGCCTATAGGAGAATCTGGATTAATAAGGAATGTATCGGCCTAGATTATTATTTTTTCCTTTGGTAATACAATTTAAGTAAGCAGTGCTGCCAACTGTGCAACTTATGCATTATATAAGTGTACAAAGCTATGCTGATCAGTAGGTTAAATATTTTGGACATGTATTCGCAGTGTGGTCACGTACAAACAGATATAGGTTGATAAATGAGAAGTATTGACTGATCAGGTTTCTGAACAATTGGTAGCCATTCCCATCCTGTTAAACTCTCAATCTAAAACATTTGATTATGCATCTATTGTGTGGCACAAAGAGACTTTATATCAGTCTATTGAGTATCTTTGGATATGAATCTTCATGTGTTGTAATACATTTCATTTTCTTCCTCAGGCCCGGATAATTTCTGCCTCATTCATGTCAGCCTAATACCTGTGCTGAGTGTAGTTGGAGAGCAAGTAATACACCATAACTTTCCTTATACATAATACATGAATTGCTAGTTCTTTTAGATCATTGTTTGGATTTTATTTTTTAACTGACGTCAGTTAAGTTCCTTATTAGACATTGCCACCAATTGTGGTGAAAATAATTCTCCCTCCCTCTCTCTATGATGCAGAAAACTAAGCCTACACAACACAGTGTTCGAGAACTTAGGGCATTAGGTTTGACTCCTCATCTGCTTGCATGTCGCTCAGCTCAGGTACACTACCTTGCATGTACTTTCATGTTGTAGAGGATTTTGTGATTAGAATCTTTTTGAAGAGTTGCATCATTGCATTTTCCTCTTTCTGCAGTATTACTGCCTTGGCTCATTGTAGCAGTTTTAGGCATTTTTATTAGTTTTTAAATGGGTTGGCATGAACCTAGCAATCATCCTTTTTGAGTGTGGCATTGTGTTGGCACTATACTGATGCTAGTTTGCTGAGAATATATTGTTGAACTTGTCATATATAACTTGGCATTCATATCATATGAATATTTTTATTTAAAATTGCATTTTTTCTGCTTTCTCTCTTGGGTTTACTTTTGTTTTCTCTTCTTATCTTGCTGGATATCCTTTTGATTGCTTTGTTTTTGACTTTTCTTGATTTGTCCTTGTCCCAAACTGATGGTAATTATATCCTTTTGGTTGGTGACTTACAGCCTTTATTGGATAATACAAAGGTGAAACTTTCACAATTTTGTCACGTGGAGGTAAATTTGTTTGCCAAATTCGGTTTTTATTCTTTTGATTTAGATTTGTCATCTCAACTATCAATTGTGTTTTTTTTTCCTTATGGTTCTCCACAGGCTGCCAACATCCTAAATATTCATGATGTTCCCAACATTTGGCATATTCCTCTCTTACTTAGAGTATGTTCCATTGCAGCTTCCATTTCTATGGAACTTAAAGATTCATAGTCTCTCATTTATATTTTTTAATGATGTTTCATATTGACTATTGCTTCAGAACCAAAATGCCCATCATTCAATTCTGAAACAGCTGAATTTGCTCAGGTTAGTTTTTGGTGAACATTTCCATCATCTCCCTCCTTTTAATTTAATTTTATTTTTATCGTTGGAAAACTAAGTTTATTTGTTACGACTTAAACTCTCTGCTGCACAATGGGTATGGCCTAGGCAATCAATATTTTGTATGGAACATCACTAGTTGATTTTTTTTTTTCTTTTTCAATTTTGATCTCAGTGTTTTTAGCTCTAGGCAAAAGGTTATATTTGTTACTGGTTGGCATATCAGACTAGTTGCAGGAATTTTTTACCAGTTATACTAAGTAGTTTTAAAGTGTTTCAGCATTGCCGCACGTCCAGATTTAGAAGCTTGGAACAGGAGGGCAGAAACTTTTGATAATCTCACTGATTCAGTTAGTACTCTTAATTTAGCTCTAATTGTGTCCAGTTTGAAATAGAAAAAATTATGTCATTTGTGATACAAAAATGTATCATGTGTGCAGGTGAGGATTGCAATGGTGGGGAAGTATGTTGGTCTGACAGACTCGTATCTATCTGTCATGAAGGTGTAATACTAGTTTAATTTTATGCCTTTTAGACATCCTTAATTTTATCTTTATTACATCGTTTTGGAAAAATCCTGTTCTTCAATGGACACATTATGTTGTACGAAAAGGCCTTCTGGTATACTATTATTGCTGTTATTTTATCCATCTTTTCATGCTTTTAGACTATGGTGCTAGGTAACTGGTAAGGTTTTCATAAACAAGTATCCAAAATTTTCATTTGCTGGAGAGGCTAGCATCAGGATCACTTCATAACTTTGTTTTGCATCATATTCTACATCTTCATATTGTATAAGCTAAGATCATTTGTTAAAAGCCAAATTGTAAAAATTAGGTATTTTTTTATTGTGCCTGGTGTATGGTCATATGCCTCCTAAAGAGTTGCATGTTTTCTGGATACAGAAGTTTAGTGGCTTCTTGATTTAAATCCGGTGATAATCACTGTTATTTTCTTCTACCCCTCTATAAATGTTTTCCTTTGCACATAGGCACTTTTACATGCTTCTATTGCATGCTCCTTGAAGCCATCTATCGACTGGATTGCTGCTTCAGATCTTGAAGATGATACTGCTCGATCGGTACTGATCTAGTAGCACTTTTTCTATTACATTCTTTTATTTCTTCGAAAATGATGGTCAAAACATTTTTCTATCTCATCCAGGCACCAGAAGCTCATGCTGCTGCATGGAAGAGTTTAAGAGTAAGCCTTTTTATAGTTGTACTTATACCCATTGTTTTAAATGCTCGACTTCCTCCACAGCCAGATTCATACTTTACAACCTATCTTGGTTTAGCACTTTTATGATCTAGTTTCTTGCAAGTTAGGTTAAAAATATATTATTTATGTAGCCCTTAAAACTTAAGTTTCTGTGCTAAATTGGGTCATGCATTACCGGTTCAATAGTTACCCTTTCTATTTAGGTCACTGGACTGTTTTGAGTCAGCATAGCGTACTCTAAAGAGAATTGGAGATGAGCTGGTGTTGCAGAAAATGATTTTTTTCCTTCAAATTATTATTTGCAGAATGCTGAATGTGTCCTAGTTCCTGGTGGATTTGGAGATCGTGGTGTGTGTGGAATGATATTGGCAGCAAAATATGCTAGAGAGAATAATGTTCCTTATCTTGGTATTTGCTTGGGCATGCAGATATCTGTCATCGAGTATGCCAGATCTGTAAGTGACTTTTTCTTTCAAATACATGTTTTTTACTTCCCAAACCACACATTAAAGCTTTTCGAATCATTTGATCCAGGTTCTTGGTCTAGAAAAGGCAAACAGCCACGAGTTTGACGAGGATACACCTGATCCTGTCGTCATTTTTATGCCTGAAGTATATAATATTGCTCATTGTACTTTTTCATACATCTTCCATGTATATAGTGAGATTATTTTCTATTTTATGTGTCAGGGCTCCAGGACGCATATGGGAAGCACAATGAGACTGGGATCTAGAAGAACACTATTTCAGAACCCTGATTGTGTTACTTCCAAATTGTATGTTATTATCCATTGATTTGTTTAATTTAGAAAATTCTTCAAACATTATGTCTGAAAAAGAAAAAAAAAATTAATTCATTTGTCTCCCATTTGTGCAATGTGGGTGCTTTTGCCTTCTGACCTCTGGATAACAAAGTTCATTTAACACCAAGTACTTTACTAGGGTACAGTGCTGTCTATTTAGGTGGCATTGCTTGCTTCCCATGAAATCGTTACTTCATCCGAATTATTTGTCAAGATGTTGCTCTGTAAAATAAGCCCTTTTTATGCACCAAAACGAAAGCCTGTTTTTTATTTGTCCTGTGGTTGCCCCTGCTTCTAATCGTTTGTTTTGATTGCCATGCATGATAAATTATTTTTTATACCACTGGCTAGGTACTGCAATCCACATTATGTAGATGAACGACACCGGCATAGATATGAGGTTAGTCAAGTTGATTTAACTGGAAAGAAGAGAACTTGGATTTACTGGAATAAGTTCATCTTTTACAATATGATTTCTTGCCCTTTATATGACACTGCTGCAGGTAAACCCAGATTTCATCGGTACTCTTGAAGAAGCTGGGCTGAACTTTGTCGGGAAGGATGAAACTGGGAAAAGGATGGAGGTGGGTTTACATGTGCATTTTTCCCTCCTTTCGATGCTCTTTTGTTGTGTGTGTAGCCATCTTTTGTATTCAATGTGATTTTGAAATATTCCTTATAGCCAAGAAAAGAATAAGTTCATTTCTTCTTTTTCGTGTTTTGCAGGTTCTGGAGCTTCCAGGTCATCCATTTTATGTTGGTGTGCAGTTCCATCCCGAATTTAAATCACGTCCAGGAAAGCCCTCGGCTCTATTTTTAGGTACTTAATTCTTCACATGCAAATCCAGAGCTCGTGCATGGTTTTTTTTTCTTCCCCGACCGCCTTTGTGCATGTTTGAGTGCATAATTTGTCATTGATACCTTTATAAAATGAAAATTATGTGAAAATGACCCAATGCAGAATGTCATGGTCTCATATGGGACAGTTGAATATTCATCGCATTTAACATTATGAAATAGAATAACTGTCATTTGTCTGGATTTCGATCGAACCATGTAAATTCGTTTCGTCCTTCCAGATGGAGCTTCCCCGTGCTATACTGTTATGAATATGGATGAATATAAAAAAGTCCACATACTTGGTCATAAAGTTTCCATGTTTTCTCATGAATTTGGCATGTGAAATGATAATAACATTGGTGCCTGTGCGATTTTAGGTCTTATATTATCCGCAAGAGGGAAATTGGAAACATACCTTACAAGGCATCAAAATGGCAGTTGATTTACAATTTAATTTCAATACATCCGCATCAGTTTTACGAGGTAAACATCCCTCTGAAAGTTCTATCTGTCGAAACTTTCCATAGGCAGGCTTAGTAACCTGCTTGGTTTAGAGGACATGATTTGACCTTGATAGCATCTGCTCTAGGGACTCGATTCCACGCCAGCATCCATGGCTGGTTTGTTCAGCTGCATTTTCGGCTATTGTTTGCTCATGTTTCTTGAATTCTACTTAATTACATTATTTCGTCTAGTGATCCAACCGGTACTAGTGACGGTATTTTCCTATACATACGGAAGTTGACATGGTCTAGCATCAGATAGCTCAAATAAATACAACTTTGATGTATTTTGCTTCATTTTAACTGATACCAAGATCATTGAATGTAGGACGAAATGATAGATTCGACGTCTTATGGTATTGATATACGCAAAGAGGTTCTTCTCTCGAGTCTTTATTGCAATAGAACTAAGGTCCGAGCTCTCTTACTCGATGTGTTGTTCTTAGATGCCCCCATGATGTAGGGATATAACCTGTGATACGAGGCCAAATTTTCAAGGGCTTGTACTTGAAATTTGTAGCTTTACGATTGAAAGTTGCAACATTCTTGATTGATTTTCGTTTCTATTCTGCAATTTTTTTTGTTGGATGGAACTCGTGGGATTAGGAGTGAGGAAAGACATTTGGCCGTAATTTCCGACGAAATGCATGTCTTACACTATCACCACACGAATCATTATCGGTCGTGACTCTCTATCCAAATAAAAAAAAATGAACCGTCGTCTAATACCGAATTCGATGTTTTGATTAATTTGATCAAATACACGTGATCTTTTTTATGGTGGGGGAGGGAGAGGTGGTGTTTTGAGATTGGTAAGGACATGAGGCATGAGGTATTAATGTTAGCAAGCGAGGTAGATATGAAGAGGAAACAAATGATTCGTCGTACTTGGCAAAGCGAACCATGATTCTCGTACTCGGACGCGTTTCTAAACTCAGTTACCCTACGCATGCACATGCTCTTCCATCCATCTATACCATAGTGTTCGGTGAATTATTTGTACTCTATACTCTTTTTGGAGTATTTTAGGCTTTTAGTCCCCAACATTTCATTTTGGAGCAAAATGTCTCCTGTTTGGATGAAAATTGGTAATTGACTAGTTGCCATTGTTTCATATGAAAATTGGTAATTGACGAGTTGTCATTGTTTCATATGGACATGGCAAGTCCATGTGTAATGCAACTTCATAAATTCTTTTTAGAGTAAACTATAATTATAATTAATTACATATATACTTGTAAATAGTTTAAACATATTTTTTTTGATGATGTGGTATCACACGTGGATATGTTACATCAATAGGAAGCGTTGACTGTTAGTCACTTGGAGATTTTCATCCACCCAAGGGATATTTTGCTCCAAAATATAATATTGCATGTTAAAGTGCTCCGAAAAAAGATAAAGGCAAAGTGACCATTTTTGCAAACTTTGAAGCACCTCTAGAGTAGAAAGTATGACAATATAAACTCCTAACGAAAAGAAATGCAGCGAGAAGAACATACTTTTCTCCTTCATTTAGGTTTACAGCGATCATTTTTGCAAACTTTGAAGGGGTAATTTTATTATTCTTTTTCTTCGATGAATAATAAAATATGAAAAAGAAAGCAACTTTTAATATTATATATATCAAAATTTTAGTTTAAAATGGGAAAAACGAATGGATGACACACTCAAACCCTAATTCATGGTGGATTTGTGCTTTAACTAACTTCATTTCTTTAACAATCTTGTATAGAATATGGAGAAGAAAGAGACTTGTTGATGGAATAAATAAGTACTCTCTTTGGTCGTTAACGGTTCATTCATTCTAATTTAAGTGTAAATCTATGATTGATGAGAGAGCGATTATCGATCACTAATTAATATGTATAAGTTTTTTGATATAGAATAGGGAGAAGAAAGAGACTCGTTGATGGACTAAATAAGTCTCTTTGGTAGTTGGTGGTTCATCCATTCTAATTTAAGTGTAGATCTACGATTGATGAGAGAACGATTACCGATAATTGTTTCTATGTGAGAGAAAAGAAGAGAAAGGTTATGTGGGAGAGAAGATGATAGTTGTAGATAAGGGAGCTAAGAGAGAGAAACCCCTTCTCAATCTTTCCTCTATGTATAAATATCACGAATATAGAATGATTGGTGTCAGGTCTAAGGTCATTATGTAGACCTATTGATAGACTAGCAGACTTACAGATATAACGATTAACTATTAAATTTGACTATATCAAAGCTCATGTAAAAAGTCGAGAAAATGGACTTCAAAGAAAGATCATGACAAAGGATAGTTTCAGAGATGGTGTGATATCTTTGAGGATCTTTGTTTACGAAGATTTAAGGTAGTTTTTGAAGAATATCTTCGGGTATAACAATTCAAACCCTAATTCATGGTTGATTAGTGGTTTCACTAATTTCATTTTTAACAAACTTGTAACAATAGTAATAGTAATAGTAATAATAATAATAAATAATGATATCATGTATTATAAGATACGTGCCATCAATCTCCCAACCACCTATCTTTGTTTCTTTCTCTTGAAAAGAAGTAGCTGCAGAAACAAAGAAACCAAAAGCAGTAATGGAAGGTGTTTCTGTAACTGTGTGCAATACTTTGAGAGGCTACTGGAACTGGAGAGGCTACGTCAAGCTCAACGGTTCTACCGGTGCACGGCGGAGCAAGGTGGTGAGACTTGGTTCTTGCACCCGGAGGCGGCGGTGGCGGAGGAGGAGGTTATGGAGGATGAGGGTCAAGGCGAAGCTGAGAATAATACCTTCGCCCAAGAAGTTGTTTGTTTGGTTACGAGACGCCTACGTGAAAACCATGCAGGGATTAGCCAATTCCGGGGTTGTGGTTAACACCGCCTATGGGGGAGCCATCGGTGGTGGTGGTGGTCGGAGCGCTGCTGCCTTCGGGAAGCGTCCGGTGAAAGAATACGACGACAAAATGATTGTAGATGTCTATAAATCAATGGCGATGGTTCAAGGTCAGCTGCTGCCTCGTGAGGCAAGGAAGCTTAGCTCTGCAATTATTTGTCAACCGTGAAACAATGTTGAGGGTAACTAATTTAGACTCTTGTTTTCTTTTTCTTAGATTATGCGAATTATATAAAAAAAATTACATTTTGATACGTAAATTATCATTTTCGTCTTATTTTATTAGAAGATTACGAATATTCAATAAAAATATGGCACAAACACATTGTTATTAACAAGTCCGTGTTAAATTAAGACGAAAATGATAATTTAGATGTAAAGCTGAAAAAAGTACTAAAATGAAAAAGAATGAAATTCAAGTGTCAAATTGTAAATCAAGCCTTCCTATTATATTGTGATAAAAACTGCCAATAAAATTGTTGGATGTGGCAAATGAGATGTTAAATTTGCTTACCTAAATAATTTGGGGCCTCAAAAGGACTTAATTAATTAATAGTGGGATGAGGCATTAGGTCTCCTAAGTAAGATTATGTGTTCGAATCCCAACGTTTGCGAATGGAGCAAACTGGGTTGAGAGGGTAACCCTCGCCTCTGCAGTACCTGATCTGGATTAGTCGGTCAATAGATCGGATATCATTGATTAATTAAAAAAATTGATTGGTATAATTAAGCATAAATTATGTTTTAAGCGTGTTAGATCGTGCTTGGATTAAATTAAAATATGAATAATAAAATAATGATCAGTCTAGCTGAAAATCTCTTTTCAATTTGAAATATATTAAATATATATATTAATATTTTATAAAATTTCAGAAACAGTTTATTATTATTATTTTTTAAAAAATGAGTGACAGTTTTTAAATAGTAATAAATTCGAGTTGGTGGGTAGCTGGACATTTTGAATATCAAATGAATAACCTATTGAAAAGGATCAACAGCGATCCTTCGAATAACCAACAATCAATTGATCTAATAAAACGAGATATTGAATCTGTAAGATCAATAGTTAAAATTATAACGTCTACGAATGTAATAAATTGGACTTAGAGAGTTTTCCTCATAATAGGCCTTTGCAAAGCCCCATGTAGATTACCATCTCATACCTCCGAGTTGTAGAAAGACCGGCATGAACCGCCATTGAAGTCTCGGATGAAACCGTCATTGACCGAGGTGATCAGGCGCCTGCTGCCTTCATCGGAGGTGATGCAGAGAATGTCTTTGATTTGGTATAAGAGACTTTTGTCCCACAAAAAAGTGTCAAAAAATATAAACTTGTTTCTATGTATATACAGACGTATCCGTAGCAAATTTTCAGAATTTCTCTACCATTTTCATAAGATTCTGTGTGTAACTCTGTGCCTAATCTCTGCTAAAGAATAAAAGTAAACTCGACTAGACTCGATTTAACTCACTGCGGAGGACGGAGCTTCCTCTACAGCCACTTCTCCGCAGTTTGACATCCAGTGCCATAAAAGTTTTTGCTTTTATTTCATCTCCCAGGAAGTCGCATTCATCCAATATGAACTCTTCATCCATGTCCGGCAACGCCTGTACTGCTGTAACTACAATCTCTATTGAAATGGGGTTCGAGTTCCCGCCATCCTTCTTCTCCGTTAAAGACGAAACAGCACCGGCCATACTGTCATTCTAGTTTCGTGATTTCTTCGAATGTACGGAACTCGACATGTTTTCTAGTTGACCTTTGTAGTTACGGTTAGACCCTGTGTTTGAATCCAGGCATGCTGGCTCCAGCAAGTAACCGATTTCACCTTCTCGATCGAAACAGATGCTACAGGAGATTGAGAACTCTTAGCTGCCTGCACCGGCTTCACTTCTCGAACCACGTTTTCTGATTCGGAACATTGGAGGGTGTCGTAACCGTCTTTCGGTTGGGCCCCGGAATTGGGCTTCGACTTGAAAAATGTGATTGGAGTCGCCACCGATTATTTATTTAAAAAATAAATAGGTTAATCGGATACATTATATCTTACCTGATCTGCGTCTTACCAAAGATATGTCGGATTCGGGAGTCGATTACGGTCAAGGAAGGATTAGCACCCTTGAACCGCCCTTTCGGTACTACGTAATTTGCCGGTTGTCTTAAATTAAGAAAATTGTAATTTAAAATTAAAAGGTAAAAATACGATTACAATTACTTACCTTAGATAGTTTTAAAGGTGTGGCCTTAAGAAGGTCAAAAAACCATGTTAGATAAAAAGATAATAGATAAAAAGGTAAGAAATAAATAAATTAATTAAATTAAAATAAAGAGAAAACAAATTAAATAAAAGATAAGATAAAGAAAACAAAGATAAAATAATAAGTAAAATAAATATAGAAAAAAAAGAAAAAAATATAGAAATAAAACAAATAAATAAAATAATAATAAAAAAGTAAAAATAATATATATAAAATAAAAAAATAAAAAAAGTAATATATATATATATATATATATAAATTAATAAAACTGATAATAAAAAATAATATATTTATATATATAATCTAAAAAAATAAAAATATATACTAAAGTAAAAAAGAAAATACATAAAATGTAAAAAAAATATTACATGAAAAAAAAAGAAAAGAAAAATAACAAAACAATTAAATAAAATGAGTAACAAGGGAAATGTGCTTATAAATAAAGTTAAATAAATAAAATAATAATAATTAAAACGTAAATGTAAGAGACCAAATCAAAAGTAAAAAAGATACTACCTTTTATTTATTTTTCGAATCGTTTACAATAGCTTTGCCTTTGTATCTTCTCGTGCTTTTCTCTATGTTTTGTGTGTAAATCCTCTTCCAATGGTGATTACAATGGCTATTTATAGTGCTTGTGGATCCTATCTTTAGGAATTTATATAATAGTATAACTCTATCCTATTTTTAGGAGTTTGAATCCTAGCAAAATTTTATCCTATTTTTAGGAGTTTGAATCCTAAAATTCTATCCTATTTTTAGGAGTTTGAATCCTAGTAGGACGAAAAATGTGTGTTGACAGCTGCCCCTCTTTGCCCATAGTCGTGTAACAGGGATAGGGCAAAGATTAAAAGACACACTTTTCGTTCAGTGGAGTTGAAAATTAACTCTGATGTTTCAATAACTCCCTGTCGAATTGAGTTACGGATGACTCCTCCATCGTGAAGTCGAGTTCATCTTGAAATGATATGAAATTAAAGCCGTAGTTTGGAATTTGAATCAGCACGTGGCTTCCTGTTACCCTTCAGTCTTCTTCTCGGTTTAAAGACCTTGGATCAGAATCGAACTCAGAAATCTTCATTGACAGATAGCTTTTTCTTGACTTAAGCTATGCTGTTTGAAAATTGTTGCTTGTCACTAAGGCACGACTAACCCATGTCCTCTTCTCGACTTGAAAACCTCGACTGCAACCGGAAAGTAGTGCGATTGATGTGTCATCGAGCTGAATGGAGTTGAACTCGACAATTTTGATGGCAGATAATCCTTATTTGAGTTGGATATCCTTCGTCGTGAAGTTGAAATCCAAGTAAGTAGCATTGTTCAAAGTCCAATATCCTCCGTCGTGAAGTTGAAATTGGCTCTGGAATCGGGAAATTGTTTGTTGACAACCAGCCGTCCCTTCGTTGTGAAGTTGAACTTGTGTTGTCTCGAGTCCAATATCCTTCGTTGTGAAGTTGAAATTGAATCTGAATGAAATTTTGTTGACAAGAAGCGGTCCCTTCGTCGTGAAGTTGAACTTGCGTTGTCTGGAGTCCAATATCCTTCGTTGTGAAGTTGAAATTGGCTATGAGATTGGGAAGTTGTTGTTGACAAGCAGCGGTCCCTTCGTCGTGAAGTTGAACTTGCATTGTCTGGAGTCCAATATCCTTCGTTGTGAAGTTGAAATTGGCTCTGAGATTGGGAAGTTGTTGTTGACAAGCAGCGGTCCCTTCGTCGTGAAGTTGAACTTGCGTTGTCTGAAGTCCAATATCCTTTGTTGTGAAGTTGAAATTGGCTCTGAAATTGAGAAGTTGTTGTTGACAAACATCGGTCCCTTCGTCATGAAGTTGAACTTGCGTTGTCTGGAGTCCAATATCCTTCGTTGTGAAGTTGAAATTGGCTCTGAAATTGAGAAGTTGTTTGTTGACAACCAGCCGTCCCTTCGTTGTGAAGTTGAACTTGTGTTGTCTCGAGTACCACGATATCCTCCGTCGTGGAGTTGAAATCGCGGATGGCCCCTTCGTTGTGAAGTTGAACCTTGACTTGAATATCCTTCGTCGTGAAGTTGAAATCCAAGTATTGTATGTTGCGGGTGGACACAATTCCCTTCGCCGTGAAGTTGAAACCGTGGAGACCCCTTTATTGTGAAGTTTGGCTTCGAGCTAGATATCCTTCGTCGTGAAGTTGAAATCCACTCTCGAGCAAATTGTGTCGCTTTGAGTTCAATATCCTTCGCCGCGAAGTTGAAATTGACTCTAGCTAAAACCTGAAAAAGTTATGCATATATGTGATGCTATGGATGCAATGCTCTTATGTGTGCCTAAAATGTATATGCAACATATGTTATCTTGGGGCTCTGGAGAGAAATCTCGATCTCCAGTTGCCTGTCTGGAATCTTGATTCTTGAATCTTCAAATTTTGATCCCTGATCTTGAATTCTTCAAATGTTCAAATTTGATGTGCACATTCTATTTTTGATTTGAGAAATGCTTCTTGACCATCTCAAGTATGTGCCTGAGCTGAGTGTAACGGTTCAGATGATGCTTCAAAAGAAGTTGTCTTGAAAGAGATAGAATTCGTTTCAAGGGAAACGATCTCAAAGATATCTGTTGTTTCATGAGAAACGGTCTCAAGGGAAACAAAATTATGTTTTAAGGGAAATAAATTTGAAGATTTTGTGTTTCAAGAGTAATTGTCTCAAGGGAGACAAAATTTGTTTTAGGGGAAATAAATTCAAAGATTTTGTTTCAAGGGAAACTGTCTCAAGATAGACGAAAATTGTTTCAAGAGAAACTGTCTCAAGAGAGACAAAACTTAGTTCCAAAAGAAACTGTCTCAAGGGAGACGAAATTTGTTTCAAAGAAAACATATTCAAATATTTTGTTTCAAGGGAAACTGTCTCAAGAGAGACAAAATTTATTTCAAGGGAAACTGTCTCAAGATAGACGAAATTTGTTTCAAGAGAAACTGTCTCAAGAGAGACAAAATTTGTTTCAAGGGAAACTGTCTCAAGAGAGACAAAACTCTTCTAGTGAAAACGGTCTCAAGCGAGACAAATCTTGTTTTAAGAAAAACAATCATGAGTGAAATAAATCTTCTTTCGAGTAAAACAGTCCCAAGTGAGACAAAGTCTGTTTTAAAAAAGCAATCTCAAGTGAGATAATCATCTGCATTAAATGAGACTGTCTCAAGCGAGACAGAATTTATATTGGAAATGTCGAATCTGAAAATGAATGTCGATCTTTCTATCTGTCGAGTTGGTTGAAGTGTAGCTTCTTGCTGCTGAGCTAAGCAACCGACATCAATCTGTAAAGGTGCTTTTGAATCGAGTATCCTTCGTCTTGAAGTCGAACTTGACTCTAAAGCTGTAAAAATTATGTACGTGGAAAGAAAATGATAGATATGACGCTGTAAAATGTATGCATAAGATGCATGTAACATGAATTGGTTATATTTTATCTCCTGAAAAAGGTCTGATAATTCGCATTAGGATGTTGAATCCCCAAAGATGCCTCAATATCCAAAAATGCCCCAATATTTGATGTTGAATCTTCAAAGATACCCCAAATGTTCCTCATTTCTTGCTTCATCATTGATTCTAAGCATGAGCTTTGTGTTTGAGAGTCACATGTCATTTACCAAGATCCACTCTAGAGAGACTGTCTTGTTTGAAAAAAAAATGTTTTTCTTTCTCTTTTATTTTCAAAGTCATGAAAATATCAATTAAAAGAGTTTCAAAAAATGTTTAATCTCAAGTTTTAAAAATATTGCCCCTATCACGGTTTTACAATTGAGACGAATCATAAAACTAGAGTTCATCGGATATCAAAGAATTAATTATAATGTTAATCCTTCAATAAATTATAGTTATTTGACAACTGCCAAGATCCAAGCTATCTTTGGGAGATAGTCAAGTAAGGAAAGGATAAAAAGTCTCAGGTTATTGTGTTTGGTCAAAGGTTTGGCATTTGATGCTCAAAGGTTTGGCATTTGATGCTCAAAGGTTTGATGTGATAGCCTGCATGCTCCTCTACTGGAAGTGTTCTTCGACTCCCAGTATTCGTGGTCACACTCGGATTGTGCGATGCCTTATCAAGGAATTTGTGTGATCGCCTCAGTTGCACAATTTTTATATTCGAGCCGCCTTTTCAGGTTTTCAACTCGAACCCTCATTTGGTTTCAAGACGCTATTAAGGATGTACGTCTTGAACCCCCCTTTGTTATTTTTCTTTACCATGCATTAATTACATTGTTTTTTGCAAACAAAGATTAATCCTGATGGGTGGGATGAAATCTGAAGATAGTCTCTTCTGTTTAAAAATCCATGTATGATTAGAAGGGACTTTTAAGGCACGTAATGTAGGCCAAAGTTCATGGTTATGAAAGAAAAGGATAAATAGGCCCAAACAAGTGTTTCAGGGTGTTGAACCAATGATCAATTCATTCTGATGCCTTCAATCCTGTCTTGCTCAATTTGGATCTGCTCATATGTGTTTCTCTGGATTTTCTCTGGATGTTCCATGATCTTCGAGTGAAGTGATTCAGAGATTCAAGAATGATTGTGCTTGATCAATCTCATAGTTTGAAGATTGATGTGCCATTTGTCTTTAGGGAATATTTGCATGTGCTTTTTGTTCCTCTTTCTTTTTGATTCTTGTTTTTTTTCTTTTTTTCCTTTTGTTCGTGTTTCTCTTTTTTCTTTGTTTTTCTTTGTTTTTTTTGCTTCTTTTCTTTTTTCTTCTTGATTGGATCTTTGCACTTGTCATTTGGTCCACCTCGTGGTATCTCCTTTTGATTGATGTCTTCACTCATGTGAGCAGATTTCTTCCACCTTACCCCCTAATGTGGAGGGTGATCCTTGGTTAGGGTTGAATCAGAAGAAAAATACTACAGGCTCAAAAGGGGACACAAGGGATATATATTTTCTCCTGTTGTAAAGGGATAAAGAAAGAAAGCCGTTCATCATTTCATACATGGAAGTCCTCACAGAAGAGGTATCCCCAGGGGGATAGATTTTCAGGATTAATTTCATTCACATGAAAACAGTGTAGTTAATGCGTGATAGAATTATTTCGAATGAATTGTTTTTTTGCTCCTTGCTCCCAACATATCTCAATGTTCAGGCTCCCGGCGAGATGCCCTAAATTGTGTCTTAGAAGAATGCTCATGTTCAAATGAACAACTCAATGCCTTTGGTTTTAATGGTAAAAAAAAGGTTAACTTTGAGTCTAAAAAGACAGTGGTGTGATCTTATTGACTCAAAGAAAGGTATGGGTGTATCATAAAGGTAAAGGCAATGTTCAAGAATTTCAAAGGGAGGTAATGTCAAAATTTGGTCTTTTTGATCAAGGTATTTTATTTTGGGGGTTTGAGACAGGATAAGAAAGGTCTAATCTTGTCATATGTCAAAAATCTATAATTCTTGAAGAATTAAAAGAATCCTCAATTCATTTAATATTCAAAGAACTAAAGATTAAAATTTGTTCAATTGCTCCACCTTAGAAAGTAACATGAATTCAATCGTTTAAAAGGTGTGTTCAAACAAAATAATCCTCTAAGTGCAAATGGTATATGCCATGCCCCCTTCTTCGGCAAGCGCCTTACAGTTTTCAGAAGAATGTTTGGGAATCCTTATGTGGCAACAACTTCAACATCGTAGCCCTTAGGAGATGGGTACTCTTTTCTCAGATCATCCTGGCAGGCTTAGTCCTACAATCAGCTGATCCAGCTCCCCCTGTACTGATTTCAGTTTTTCTTTAATTGTTAAAATCTGGCTTCCATGTGGTGTAATGTGGTTAAGACCACTTCATCGAATCCTCCGTGATTTAATTTCATGTTTATGAAAATGCTTAAAAATGTAGATGAAGATGCAAAAATGCAAGAATGCATGAAATGTTCGAGGCATTGATCCAAGAAATGTGACTGTTATTATGAATAATCCTTATTGGGGACAAAAATGTTTTATCTTTTAAGAGAAAAAAATATCCTGACAGCTTCTGACATGTTGACTAGTCTTCTGCTTTCGTCTTTCACCGGTTGAATAACCTGTCGAACCGCTCCGGCCTCTCTGGATGAACCGTGAAAATGTTGAGTTGTTTTTTGTACTGGTCCAAGAAGTCTCGAATGATCGCATCTCGAGCATTTACTTTTGTTGAGCCTGTTCCCAACGAATTCGTCATTGGAGCCCTTAATTGATAGGAACTATGTGAAGTTCATTAATCTGTTTCTTGAATTCGCCGGCAATGGTCTCCAATTTCAGCTATCATTTTACCATAGTTGTGTTCAAAGGGACTTCCGAGATACATAACCTTCATCTTGCCCCTGCAACCTCTGCCAGTCAGTTCTTCAAAGATAAGCTTTCATTGTGCTTGATGTAGACCCGGTTCATTTTGGGTCTTTTATAATGCAGCAGAGTGATATACTCTTCAATTGTGGGCACCACGTCTTCTGGATTGAATGTGACACATAGTCGCCTTGTAGACTATCCTCTGTATTTTCATCTCTTGTATTACAACACCTTTGTCCATGGATTCAGATTATTCGAGTTTTAACAAACATATTTTAGTGGATCAATAACCTCTTTTTAATGATGCAAGTGATGAAAATAAAATAAAATAAAGATGAAAAGAGTTAGTGAGGTGAAAAATAATCAAAAACGATCATAAAAATGAAAGTCCTACCCCATATGATATCTACCCCACATGCTTATTATTCCTACCTGGACATGATCTCTATCCCGCATGCTAATTTCAAACAAATCCTAACCGCATATTTGTCTAGTTCGCATGCTTTGAACATAAAGTAAAGCATGAAATAAAACAGCCTAGGGTTTGAAGTGAGGTTTTGGGGTGGGCTCTAATTCTCCGTAGTCTCCCGGTTTAGGTTCTAAAAAAACGGTACCCGAGTTCTCCTTGCTGGTGCCCCTTTGGGCTTGCCAGACCTTTAGTCCTAAACCCATCACAGGTTTGTGTGGACTAAGTTAAACTCGAGAGGACACATTCCCTTATGTCTATGCGGAGAATAAATTCACACGAAGACATAAGGTATATGAATCTCGAAGGCTACTTGCTAGGCATATGCGGTGAATAAATTCACACGAATGCGTCGCTTTCACCCCCACTTAAAACGGGTTCGGAGCTCGGGTTTAGAGCCTTAGATGAAAAAAAGACTTTAAGGGCTGAAATCATTGAGAAAACGGTTAGTACAACTAATTACTCGAAAATATAATCAAAAGTAAGTAATAAGGATCGAAATGTTACCTTAAAATTTAAACTTACCATTTCCATTAAAAAGACAACTGGAAATTACCTTAGCTTGACTCACTTACCTGTGTCCCCAGTGGAGTCGCCAAGCTGTCGTAACCGTCTTTCGGTTGGGCCCCGGAATTGGGCTTCGACTTGAAAAATGTGATTGGAGTCGCCACCGATTATTTATTTAAAAAATAAATAGGTTAATCGGATACCTTATATCTTACCTGATCTGCGTCTTACCAAAGATATGTCGGATTCGGGAGTCGATTACGGTCAAGGAAGGATTAGCACCCTTGAACCGCCCTTTCGGTACTACGTAATTTGCCGGTTGTCTTAAATTAAGAAAATTGTAATTTAAAATTAAAAGGTAAAAATACGATCACAATTACTTACCTTAGATAGTTTTAAAGGTGTGGCCTTAAGAAGGTCAAAAAACCATGTTAGATAAAAATGTAATAGATAAAAAGGTAAGAAATAAATTAATTAATTAAATTAAAATAAAGAGAAAACAAATTAAATAAAAGATAAGATAAAGAAAACAAAGATAAAATAGTAAGTAAAATAAATATAAAAATAAAGAAAAAGAAGAAAAAGAAGAAAAAATATAGAAATAAAACAAATAAATAAAATAATAATAAAAAAGTAAAAATAATATATATAAAATAAAAAAAATAAAAAAAGTAAATATATATATATATAAATTAATAAAACTGATAATAAAAAATAATATATTTATATATATAATCTAAAAAAAATAAAAATATATATACTAAAGTAAAAAAGAAAATACATAAAATGTAAAAAAAATATTACATGAAAAAAAAAATAACAAAACAATTAAATAAAATGAGTAACAAGGGAAATGTGCTTATAAATAAAGTTAAATAAATAAAATAATAATAATTAAAACGTAAATGTAAGAGACCAAATCAAAAGTAAAAAAGATACTACCTTTTATTTATTTTTCGAATCGTTTACAATAGCTTTGCCTTTGTATCTTCTCGTGCTTTCCTCTATGTTTTGTGTGTAAATCCTCTTCCAATGGTGAGTTACAATGGCTATTTATAGTGCTTGTGGATCCTATCTTTATGAATTTATATAATAGTATAACTCTATCCTATTTTTAGGAGTTTGAATCCTAGCAAAATTTTATCCTATTTTTAGGAGTTTGAATCCTAAAATTCTATCCTATTTTTAGGAGTTTGAATCCTACCAGATCTAAGACATGGTTCTTCCTCCATTGATAGAGAGCTCATTCTATACCTCTCCTCTGCAGCATTGGTTAATTCATAATAGCCGAATCTGTAGACCGTTGCATGATGATGGGCCAACTTGGTCGTCTCTGTTCTTATCGATCTTATGGCAGCTTTGGAAAGTCAGGAATGAGATGGTGTTTGATAATGCTAGCAATGTCTCCCCTACAAAACAAAATTGGAATAAGCCTCCCCCAAGATGGTATTGTTTAAATTCAAACGGTGCTGTCTGCTCTATATCGTGAAGAAGCTCGATAGGTGGTGTCATACGTGATCCAAACGGAGACTGGTCTGCTGGTTTCACTAAAAGAATTGGTGCAAGCTCGCCTCTCCAAGCTGAATTTTGGGGGGTCTACCTGGGCCTTCTCCTTGCTCGTAATCTTGGAGTCTCAAAGCTCGTTGTGCAATCGGATAACTCTCAAGCGATTCAACTGTTGAATCAGGTTGATGCCGCTCACAATCCGATTCCCCTTGTTCGCGTGATAGTTGGCATGCGTTCTCTATCATGGGAGCTGTGTGACTTAAGCTGATGTCTTAGCTTTCTTTTCAATTCAAAAAAATAAAAAAAATAAAAAATAAAAATAAAAGAGATGACACTTAGGTCGTCGCCTCATACGACAACATTACGAATTAATTTTTTTTATAAATTCTAAATTTAATCTTAATCTTACCCGAAGAGAAAAGGAACTGGGACTCTATGAAAAGGAAAGAGTACAACGAATAAAGAAAAAGAAAAAGTAAACATGTCTCACCTATCGAACACGAATGAGTACAACGAATGGTGCAAATGAATTGAGTTTAAACAAATAAGAATGCATCCGTGTTCATTTGTTTATTTTGGAAGCTTTTTACGTTCTGTTAGTATTCCTTTAAATTTTTAATATCATGATCAAACTTGGTTCGTTTATTATTAGGTGTGTTCGGGCTCTATTCGTTTAACGTTTGCAAATATATTCATTAATATGTTAGAGAAGAATTCATTTATATGTTCACAAATGTTAACTAAACATACACAAATAAAAAAATAAAACTAACTAAACAAAAATTACATCTGAACATAGAAATGGTTGATTTCTAAAGTTACATAAAACAAATTTAACTAAACAAATTTTACACGGTATAAGTATATGTTCACTTTTAGGTATCAGGTGGGAGATATATATTTATATCGATGTAAATTTGGTACCTAAAAATAAACACATGCACATGTTTAAGTATGTTCATCTCCTATAAAATAAACACATACTTATACTGATAATGAGAGATGCGTATACTTATATCGGTGTAAATTTCGTATCTAAAAAACACATATTCATATCGGTGTAAGTATATACATTTTTTCAAAGAAATAAACACATTCTTATATAAGTTTAAGTATGTACATCAATCATAGATATAAAGTAACTCATTCTTTTTTATATTTTTAAAAAAGAAAATAAAATAAAAAAATTCAATCCACATATTTAGTATGTCAAATTCGTGGCACCTAATTAGTACATGTGAAGAAATTATTAAATATGTCCCATTGTACATGTATAAGTAAACTACACATGAAGCTGCACTAAAGTCTCAACAAAGCATTTCACCTATGGCGTCCACCTGCGATGGTTCTTTTAGGGAAGAACGAGACACTTTCGGCCCCATTGACGTGCCTTCCGATAAGTTCGTCTTCTCCCTCTCGTCCGATCTTCTTCTTCTTCTTCTTCTTTGACGATTGATATCGTTACTTGTTGTTGTTATAGATTGTGGGGAGCACAGACTCAGAGATCGTTACAGAATTTCAATATCGGAGGTCCATGAGAACGGATGCCCGAACCTATCATCCGTGCCTTTGGCATCCTCAAGAAATGTGCAGCCAAGGTGAATATGGAGTACGGTCTTGATCCGTCTATCGGGAAAGCCATAATGGACGCATCGCAAGAAGTAGCCGAAGGGAAACTCAACGACCACTTCCCTCTTGTTGTCTGGCAAACGGGTAGTGGTACTCAGAGTAACATGAACGCCAACGAGGTAAACACGGATCATGTTTAATACTTTACACCAAAATTTTATGGTAAAAACCCTAATTATTGTCTTGGAACTTTGAAAATTTCCTAGGTTATTGCTAACAGAGCAGCTGAGCTTCTGGGACACAAACGTGGTGAAAAGTTTGTACATCCTAATGATCATGTCAACAAATCTCAATCTTCTAATGATACATTTCCAACCGTAAGTAAAACTTAACTGATATATCTTGTCGGTTTCTTGCCTTCCATAATTAATTAAAAAAAAAAACCAAAAATCTCTTTTTTATGATCCAAAATCTAAAATCAGCCAAAAAAACCCATTTCTTACCCCTACATTATTGACCATATTAATGTTTTTTTGAACCAACTAAGCCTACCACTTTTCATGGTGAAGTGAAGAAAATTTAATGTAAAAGCGTGGAAAGAGTGGAGATGATGAGCCATGATGTGAACCGACATCCGTAATTGAATGTGTTTCAATATTCATAAAGCCAATAGGGTGGTGGATGGAGACTTGTATCTAGGGGTGTAAACGAATCGAGTGAGTTCGAGTATTGCTGAGCTCGATTCGACTAAAAATCTCGAGAACTTAAAATTTTCAAGCTCGACTCGAACTCGAAATCTTGAACTGAAGTCGTGAGCAGCTCGAAAAGGGTCGAATGAAAAAAAATAATCTTAAACTTAAACTCGATTGAAGCCTCAAACTCAAACTCAAACATTAAATACATGAAACTCTTACTGTATTTTTAAAAAAAAATCAATACATAAATGTTAATATTATTAGTAATTTATTTTTTTAAAATATAATATTAATATATTATATTTTCGAGCTGCTCACGAACTTTTCGAGTCAAATATCAAGTAGATCGTTTCGACTCGTTAAGAACTCGAGTCAAGTCCATTCGATCAGAGTATTTATCGAGCCTTGATCGAATCGATCTCGAATAGCTCACAATCATTATCCTCTCATTTACATCATTAGTGGTGTCTTTTTCATTTCATATTCTTTGAACTTTAAAAAAGGGCAAAAATGAACCAGTGGTTTAGATTTAACAAGTCAAGCCGACACGGGTTTCAATTGAAAGTCAATTTTTGATTTTCATGAATAATGTGGGAAAGTTAATAGTAAAAAGTTGATGTGGTCGCCCTAACATGGTAAAATTAGTTAATGTTTTCAGAAAAAAAAGATATTTTTTTATAATTTTAGGGTAAATATAAAATAATATATGTTTAAAGAATTTCAATTATTTAACAATGAACGTTTATACCATTAACATATGTGGTACTTGAACTCAAGACTTCAATGAATAATTATTTTTAGGGTAAATATAAAATAATAACAATCAATGTCATAAGGCGTATAGAATAATTATTTTTTTAGGGTGAATCCTACATTGTTCCATGGAAGACGTCCAAATAGGAATGATAATGGGTTGAGTTAGGGTCGGGGTTTTAACCAACTTGACCCCACCTAAAAATATGTATCCTCCATCCGAATTGGATTTGACTTAAAAATTATATATCCTCCATCAGACTCGAATTTTTAGAGTATAGATTCAACCTGATCTAATCCGATCCGATTCAGTATAAAATAAAGACTTAATTAAAAAAATAATATTTTTTAAAGAAATTACATTATTATCCTCAGGTTGGGTTGGGTCGGGTCTAAAGGTTTTTCAACCTCCACCAAACCCAACCTCACCCCTTAGAAAACCCGACTCGGACCTAAATTTTTTTTTATAAAAATTCGACCCTGTCAGATCGAGTCGGGTCGAGTCAAAACCCGTTGGTTTCGGGTTAAACTATCATCCCTACGTCCAAAAGACTCGATGACTTTCAAAAGATGCCTAAAAGATACGATGACTTTCGGAAGACGTCCAGAAGACACAACGTCTTCTCCAAGCTCTATGCATGCATGAGAAACTACATCTTCTAAAACTTATCGTGTTTTCTAAACATCTTCTATGAAACACTGTAACATTCACCTTAACGAGAAGATTAATACCTGAGTTAAAGAATTTGCATTCTACTCTTCAATCTAAGATTTTGCACATGCCTTCTACCCTTACTATATGGAAATAAATTACGTCATTTGTCCCTCAACTATCTTTAAAGTTTAAATTTTTTTAATCTAACTACCCAACTTTTAAATTGTTCTTATTTCAATCACTCTAATTTATTTTATTAATAAATTTTATGATATGAAATTTTTATTATCATTTTATTAATATATAATTAAAAATAAAAATAAATAAATTTGAAAGTTAGAGTGATTAAATTAGGTAATTTGAAAGTTAAGTGATTGAATTAAAAAAATTAAACTTTAGTGACAAAAATAGGAGTGAGAAGATAATTGTGTGATGAATGATGTAATTTACCCATAACAAAGGTATCACCTGCAGATCACCCGTTAAGTTTTTAACGGTGATGTACTAAAACGAAATAAAAACTAAACGTTAGGTATGATTTTGAAAAGTTTAGGCATTAAAATAGATTGAAACTGATAGTTTAAGGATTAAAATTTGTAATTTTCCCAATTGTTTAATATCTTTACCCATATTGTGTTGTTATATATTTATTTTTCGACAGTCCAATGAATTCAAAGACATTGTTAAAATTGGTCGCACTCACACTCAAGATGCCACGCCTTTGACACTTGGACAAGAGTTAAGTGGCTATGTTACACAAGTAAGTTCCTTTATCTACCTACCACTCGTTTTACTTTGGGTTTTATTTTAGGGCAAACTACGATTTAGTATTTAAATGATCAGTTTGATCCACTTTAGTACCTATACTTTCAGTTTTTTCAAAACCATTTTTAACATTAAGTTTTTGTTTCATTTTAGTACTCAACAGTTAAAAACTTAACATGTTTAGCACCTTAATTATCAATTTTAGTCTGTTTTAATATCTAAACTTTTATATATATTTTTTTCAAAATCTAACGTTAAATTTTGAATAAGGTACCAAAATGAAACAAAACTAAAGGTTTTATCGGCGAGGTACTAAAATGAAACAAAAATTAAACTTTATGTATGATTTTGATTTTTTAAGAAAATTTAGGTACTAAAATAGACCAAAACTGATAGTTTATGTACTAAACACATAATTTACCCTTTATTTTATTCTGAATTTAACTTATATATATTTATAATATTAATGCACCTAATTTATATTCAATTTAATCTAACACATACAAATATATTAATATTTGTTTTGGGGTTGGATTATAGGTGAAATATGGAATTGATAGAGTTTCCGGTACCTTACCACGATTATATCAGGTTTGTCATTTTTAAATGTGCATAAAATATTTTTCTTTCATCTAATAAAAAATACAGGATAAAGTACTCAAATGGTCCTTGAGGGCGTTATTTTGTTGAATCTATTAACTATTAAAAGTTATAAAATGACCCCTGACGTGCATTACTTTGTTAAGTTCATTGACTATTTAAAGTTACAAAATAATCATCGACTATTCCTATGCTCTAAACTCAACCTTTTTCATTAAAAATTTGACGATCGTTTGAGTTGGATGTTAACATGTTGACTGAGATATGATAAAATTTGATCATCCAACTATTAAAAGTTACAGAACGACAGTGCCATTAGACATCATTAAAATATGATTTTATCATATCCTAGTCAACAAATTATCGTCCAACTCAGATAATCATCAAATTTTTAAAGAAAGAGGATGACTTTGGAACCTATGAATAGTCATGTGATCATTTTGTAATTTTTAATAATCGGGGGACTCAATAAAATAACATCCTATAGTCAGAAGATCATTTTATAACTTTTAATAGTCGAGTGACTCAACAAAAATAATATCCTATAGTTGGTGAATCATTTATATACTTTACCCAAAAATCTAATACATATAGTTGGTAGAGCACAATGCTCTTAACCTTGTGGTCGTGGGATCGAGTCCTACGGAGGACATTTCATAATTCGGAGGTCTCCACGTAAACTGTTCTCAACCTGGCATTAAGGGCAGCCTACTATCATACCTCCCCCTTACCCCATTACATATGAAAAAAAAAAGGGTCCGCTAATTTAATTTTTATATGACAGCTTGCACAAGGTGGTACAGCCGTAGGGACATGATTGAATACAAAGAAAGGGTATGTGTTTTATTATGTTTTAAAATTCGGTCGGGCACAACTACGTTAATTTAACATTTGTGTATCATATTTTATATTTGAATAAAATTTATATATAATTTTAAAAGGGTAAACTATATGTTTAGTGCATAAACTATTAGTTTTGATCTGTTTTAGTATTTTAATTTTTAATTTTTTTTAAATTCATACACAACGTTTAGTTTTTATTTCATTTTAGTACCTCGCTTTTTATGGGTAAATTACATCATTCATCACTCAACTATCTTCTCACTCCTATTTTGGTACTAAAGTTTTAAAATTTTTAATTTATCTACTTTCAAATTGCTCATATTTTAATCATTCTAATTTATTTTATTAATAATATTTGTGGCATGACATTGATTATTATTATTTTATGAATACATAATTAAAATAAAAAAAAATTTAAAGTTATAGTGATTAAATTAGGAGTAATTTGAAAGCTAAATAATTAAATTAAAAAACATTAAACTTTAGTGACCAAAATAGGAGTGATAAGATAGTTGAACGAAGAATGATGAAATTTACCTATAAAAAAGATTCCATGTGCAAATTACCCATTAATTTTTTAACAACGAGGTACTACAACGAAACAAAAACGAAACAATAGGTATGGTTTTGAAAAAATTGAAAATTTAGGTACTAAAACGGATCAAAACTAATAGTTTAGGTACTAAATGTGTAATTTACCCATTTTAAAAACATCATAAAGCAAGAGTTTGTAACGTTATAAAAACAACCTCAGGTTTGATGTAAAAATAGCTGCTGCAATAGCTGAGGAAACAAGGTTGCCATTCGTTACTGCAGAAAATAAGTTCGAAGCTTTGGTTAAATCTCTCAACTTCTATTTTTTTTTTGAAGAAAAAATTCGTATCGAACGTATTTTAATATTCGACATTTACATTCGAATTCGAATAACATCGATTTCATAACCAGGCTGCACATGATGCCATTGTTGAAGCTGGCGGAGCTTTGAATACTTTAGCTGCATCATTCATGAAGATTGCAAATGACATTCGCTTCCTGGGGAGGTTAATTTTTTGGATAAATTACATGTTTAGTATTTAAACTATACTTTCATTCTGTTTTAGTACCTAAACGTTGTTTTCTTCTGAAACCACACCTAACGTTTAGTTTAAGTTTCGATTTAACACCCGTCGTTAAAAAAAATTAACGACGTCGATGACATGGAATTTACATTACAAGACGCGTGGAATATCGTAAAAGAGAATAATTCTATGTCATTGATGCCGCTAAGTTTCTAGCAGAGGAATACCAAATTAAAATCTAAACTAAACGTTAGACATGGTTTTGAAAAAAATAAAGTTTAGTACTAAAACCTAATAAAAGTGATAGTTAAGTACTAAACATGTAATTTACCCATTTTTTCTCTTCCTCATTTTTCATATTTTTCATAGTTTTTTTTTGGAGTAAAATAACATTTAACCCTATTTTTAAAAATATTTTTTATGTTTGCTGTTTAGTAAAATTATCATGATGGTTTCAACAATCTTAATCTTCCTTATCTAGTGGTCCTCGATGTGGTCTTGGTGAGCTTATTCTTCCTGAAAATGAGCCTGGCAGCAGTATTATGCCTGTATAATTCTCATCTTATACATCGATTTATTAATACGAATACGGATATAATACGATACGAATAAAATAATTCATGATTTTTTTTCAGGGAAAGGTGAATCCTACCCAATGTGAGGCCCTTACCATGGTCTGTGCCCAGGTCATGGGCAACCATGTTGCCATCACAGTGGGTGGATCAAAATGGTCACTTTGAGCTCAATGTGTTCAAGCCATTGATGGCTAATGCACTCCTACACGTACGTTGTCGTTGTTGTTTTTTCCTCGTAATAATCCATTCGTGTTTTCGCATATCCGACATGCATTCTGTTATATCAGAACCATGTCGGATACTCCGAAACTTGGATATAACTGCGAAAGAACCCTGCGATTTAACCGCTTTATTCTTCGGTATCAGTCGATAAGGTTGCTGGGTGATGCAGCTGCTTCCTTTGAGAAGAACTCTGTGAGGGGAATTCAAGCCAACAAGGAAAGAATTTCGAAACTACTGCACGAGGTCTGTAAAATCTCTTCATGCTAAACTTCGATTCGAATATTACGATGCGGATTCTGATTTTGTTTATGTTCGATGATTATGATGCAGTCTCTGATGCTCGTGACATCCTTGAATCCCGTAAGGTTTTAGTATTTGTGATGTTCGTATTAAATAAGACTCTTTGTAACTCGAATCGAATCTCTAATTAGTCGTTCGAATCTTTGTGTTTTCAGAAAATTGGGTACGACAATGCTGCAAAAGTTGCCAAGACGGCACACAAAGAAGGCTGCTCCTTGAAGGAGGCGGCCACAACGAAGCTCGGTGTGCTGACACAAGAAGAATTTGAGAGTCTTGTTGTGCCTGAAAAAATGATCGGTCCATCTGCTTGAACACTTGGATTATAATTCGAACTCGTTTTTATCAATCGGTCACGTTCTGATTTTGAAATTAAATCGAGTTGTTCTAGTTTTTCATTGTTATCGTAATCTTTTTAAAGTATTTTACGTACTAAAAGAACAATCTTTCGATCGATGAATAACAAGAAATCTATATTAGAAATCAATTCACGGTATAGTTCATTGAGTGATCTCGGTAGTAAAAGATAATGTTATTCTTATTTTAGTGTAACTTTAAGGTCGATAAATTCATTGAATGATCTCAGTAGTAAAAGAGAATGTTGTTTTTCTTAAAAGAATCGAGTTCGAACAAATGTATTTTTGCAGTGCATATTTTATCATAAATTAGGAAAATTCTTAACGAATATTATCTTTTTCCTCGATAAAAAACCCTAGCATTTTTCTTCTTATCATAAGCATGTTAATTTATGTTCGTCAACCTATTTTTTTAATGTTTTCAAATATATTCATTTATATGGTCGAAGTCCCCTTGACAACCAACACTTCTCTTTATCCTTTTGTTTGAAAGGATTAAAACAAAAATAAGTGCCTAAACTTTACTTCGAAAAACGCCCAAAGATTTTTTTTTTGTTAAAAATAAGTAGTTAACGTTTTCTCAGTTATACTTTTAGGTGTCTACCGCTTAAATTTTAATTTTTAATAATTAAAAATATTATTTTTAATAATAAAAATATTATTTTTAATTTAAAAAAAATTATTTATTTACAAAAAACCCAACTTTTCACTAAAAATATAAAATAACCCCTAATATGGTCGCCGGCCATCTCTGGCCACCATCGTCGTCGTTGAATGGTTGGGTTTTGATCGGAATTGCAAGATGGTTCGAATGGTGGCAGCAGTGTGGCTTATGGACATCGAAATCGGTCGGAATCGACAAAGAATGACGACGATGGTTTAAAAACCAACGAACCTTTGAATGTTTCTCTATAGCAAATAGTGACATGTTACGATGAAAGGTCAATGGATATTTAATTGGAGATCGACACCGGTACCGATGATGGTGGCGGTGATAGTCATCGTCGGCCGATCGTCCGGCATAGAAGGGGAAAGTGGGGGAGAGGAGAAGGCACAGGGGTTGGGGTTGATGGGTGGTTTTTTTTTTACAAAAATATATTTTTATTTTTAAATAAATTCTCAAAATCACCGTTATAGTTAACGGTGATTTTTAACGACGAATACCTAAAAGTATAACGTTAGAAACATTAGGAACCTGTTTTTAATAAAAATTTCTTTAGGCACTAAAACATTTTTCGAGACAAAGTTTGAGCACTTATTTTTATATTAAGCTTATTTGGAAGTCAAAGATAAAAGGTGAAATTACACTGGTACTAATCCTTAAGCTCCTTAGGCTTCATAATTTGAATTCTAAAGTTCATATTGTGTTCAATTTAATACTTACCTTCAACAATATTTAAAATGTAAAAAATAAAAAAAGATAACTGAGTAAATGAGGTTATACACGAGGATTTTCGTGAAGATAAATGAATTGAACACACATATATTTTTGTATAAGTATATATTTATACTTAGGGATGTAAATGAATCGAGTTTAAATGAACAAAACAATATTCGTGTTCGTCTGTTTATTTTTGAAGATATTCATGTCCAATTTGTGTTAATTTAAATTTTTAATGTCGTGTTCGTGTTAATTTATTTATTTTTGAAGGTCTTCGTGTTCATTTATTTGGTATTCATAAGCATGTCCGTTTAACATCACGAAAATATTCGTTTTACGTTTGTGTAATGTACGTCAGCCAAACCTATCCCCTTAACCCTTTTATTTGCCAGCCAAAGAAAAATGGTGAAATTATATCAGTAGTCCTTAAGTTCCTTAAGTTTCACAGTTTGAACTCCAAACTTCACCTTATATTCAATTTAGTAGTTACCTTCACCAATATTTGAATTGTAAGAAAAATAAAAGGAAAAGAGTAACCGAGCAAACAAGCTTATAAACGAGCCAATAAATGAGTCTATTTATGAACATAAATGAACCAAACACATATATGTTCATGCTCGTTCGTTTATTAAATAAACATAAAATTTTTGTTTATACTCGTGTATTGAACTTAATAAACGAATAATTCACGAACAATTGATTGAATATTCAATTCATTTCCACCACACAAAAGCATAACATAATCTAAATACACATCAACACCAAGCCAAATCAAAAGCAAACGAACGAGGACAAGCCAAACCGATCAACAAAGAAACCAGAAGAAAAAAAACAATGAAACAAAAAGAAATACCAAATTAAAATAGCAATTCAAGATAATAAAATATCCCTTCCTTCCTTATTACATGTAATGCAGTACGTTGATGAGTACATATATAGTTTTTATTTTCTGTTACAACACAAATTAAAGTTGATTTGGAAGGATTTTATGCACATGAAGGTTTCTAGTACGGTTTTCGACCGATAATATTGCCGGCGGGAGCATAGTTGCAACCGATGAAAGTTCCACCGTTGTTGCACCTCACCTTGGCACAACCGAGCCGAACCGAGTCGCGCCAAACCACTTGGGTGTAATGTCCGCAGACCTTGCCCCGTGCACAGGTGTTGGAGTTGTAATTGTAGTCGGCCCTCTCGTTAACCCACATCCGTACGGCGGCGGTGCCCGAGAGGTCGGCACTACTCCAAGCTAGGTTTTCACCGTATCGTCCACCTCCGCCGGAGTGCACGAGTCTGCAATCGGCTTTGCGTTGATTAGCATAGTTCCGTGCAAAGGCAGCTACGTTTTCATCCCAAGTCATAGGGCGAACGCCGACGGCAGCTCGAGCAGCGTTGTGAGCATTCAGGTAGTCTTGTGGTGAGTTTTGGGCATGGGAGGGAAGGATCAAAATGGCTAAGGCCATGAGGCAAGTGAGAGCTAAGGAAGAAAACTCCATGTGAGGTGTGATTGGTATGGGATGATTTTTATGTGTCTATGAGGGATGTATTTATAGACAATTTATTAGTTTGGCAGCTGAATGTTCAAACCATATTACTTTTCAAGATTTTTTTGGTCAATTTTCCATATAACAGAACCTATGAATTTTAGAGTTGTAGCTTCGAAGTAATCCATAATTTACCAAAATAATAATAAGGGTAAACTACACAAGTGGTCCCTGACTAGAAAATGTTGCTTTGTTGAGTCATCGACTATTAAAAGTCACAAAATGGTTCCTCGAATATATGGTATTGATTTGTTGAGTCTCTGCCCCGATTATTAAAAGTTATAAAATTGTCACCCGACTATTCATATGTCCTAAACTCGTCCTTTACATTTAAAAAAATTGACGGCAGTCTTGAGTTAGACGTTAACTCGCTAACTAAGATATAATAAAATATGATCACAGAATCTCAAACTACTATCATATCTCAATCAGTATGTTAACGTCTAGGTCAAATGACTGTCAATTTTTTTGACAAAAAATAATGAGTTTAGAACATATAAATAGCCGGATGATCATTTTGTAATTTTTAATAGTCGAGAGACTCAACAAAATAATACCTTATAATCGAAAAATTATTTTGTAATTTTTAATAATCGGAGACTCAATAAAGTAACACATTATAACCGAGATACCATTTATATACTTTAGCCTACTAATAATAAAACACATATTTGCAAAACATATATATGAAAAGAGTCGAGATTGACCCTCAAGACTCCATCGTCGACAATCGACAAAATTTATTACCTTTAACTAATAAAATAAGTTTAAAATTAAGCCAATCTAATATGAGTTTATCTTTTAAGAATTCAAAAATACTTTTAAGTGTACACATATATATTAATAAAATAATTTTTTATATTAAATAGATACAAATAAAATTTTAGGGTGTGCACAACCAATAAAATATATAAAATTAATATAGATAATTTTGGGTTTCAGGTAGGTACATATCTGCTTTGGCAGGGATGAACGAAGAATTTTATGCTAAAAGTGAACTTTTACAATTTTAGGATGGACGAAAATAGATTATTAATAAAAAATATAAATAAAATTTAAAATATATGATAATTTAAAATTTTTAATAGGAGTGACTGCTCATATCCGATCATCTACCCATCCCAACACTCGAACAACACTTGCATCCGTCACTACTTACTAAATTAGTGTAATTAACATTGTAGTTAATATCTAAAAGCTGTAACATTAATTTTATTGATTAATATTATAATATTGATGATTTGTATCAACCCAATAATAACCTATTGAGATTTCGATTAAGCTCAATTGATCAATCGAATATTGCCAAGAGGAGGTGAATTAGCTTTTAGAGTTTAGGGAGTAAGGAGTAAAAAGAGATAGACAATTTGCACAAGGATTTATAGTGGCTCGACTTTTCAACCAAGTCTACATCCACTACCTAAGCTCATCACTTAGGATTTTCTAACAAATTCACTAGTTTTTTCTTTCTTTTTTTTTCAGGATAAAGAGATAACATTTACAACTTCCTAGCTTTTCAAAAGCTAAGCTATAACTGTAACCCCCCAGACCGATGCGGGTAGCCCGATCCGATTCGGGAAGTCACATTAGGGTCACCGGAGCGACCCACCGTAAAAATAGCGGAAATTTTAAAACTTTTTATCAGAACATGTAAACTTATAAAATCATTTATCACTATTTAAAAAATAAAACAGATTTCCAAACTCGTATATAAATCAAAATACAATTACATGCCCCCTAATCACAAATACCATACTCTGCAACCACGCCGGAAGAACTCCCTTACTGAAGTCGATAGATGCACTGGTACAATTGTTTTAACCTGAAAAGGTGAGTAATAGAGTGAGCTTTGGAAAGCTCAGTAATACAGAACTACCAGATGATGCTACATGACATGTAGATAAATGGAAAGCCATATAATTTCCTTATTGAATCATATGTATACCAGCTTGCAGAATAATTTGGGGTTCCCTTAGAAGTTCATCGAGTAGAAGCCATGAATCTCAGTTCATAAGAAATCTTTCATACTATCACGTTTTCATGAGGTCGAACAGGATATCTAGTGTGTTCTATCAGTACGATAAAATCATAATAGGTACACTAATCAAATGATAGTTCAGTAAAATCCCATAAAGCATATTGTAGTGGAGCTTTTTAAACTCGTATTTTAAAACCATCTTACAAAGAGTTAACCTAAGGGAACATCTTAGGGCCTGAGAGCCTACCCAAGAAAGTTCGGGGCCACGGGGCCTACCTAAGAACACATCTTAGGGCCACGGGCCTACCCGAGAATGATCTCAGGGCCGCAGAGCCTACCTAAGAGTCACATTAGGTCCATAAAAATTTTCCAGCTTGATCAGAGCTGTACTTTACAAAACTGTATATCCAAGATACAACTTATACCGTGATACAAATCCATAAGCCATCACCATTAAGTCGGCGCATCCATAAAACAGTAACCATAAATTTCAGTGTACCACATGTTAAAACAATTTATTAAAATATAAGGAACACACTAGAGAAATCCCAATATTTATCAGAGGCATTTTGTAGTCATCAGTATGGATAACATGAACTTGTGCAATTTGATCGGATTCCAGGAATAAGATCTTATTGAAGAGAATCAATTTCTAACCGATCTAATCAGACATTTCAAATTGATACTTTAGAATTCCACTAAGTTTCCACGTGCATCAGAAAAACGTTCAGGAACCTTTATACATAATAATTCTAAATTCAGATTTACTGCGAGTGATTCCATTACCCAAACAATCAGGGTATTCAGGAATATACTTTGAATTCATAGGATTTCAACCCAATTGTACCAAATGAGGTATTCAGAATCTTTTCCTTCTGCATTACTTGCGTTTTCAAACATGACCGAATTGATTTTAGATCAAAATATGTAATCGAAGATTCAAGTCATTTACGATCTATGACTATCGATAGTATTATCAAACAACTAAAGTTACACAACTCACAGACTGATGCATGTCAACAAATCAATTCATTATCCTTCCAATGCATTCACTCTTTAATACCAAAATGCATATCAATAGATCATCCCCATAATTATCGCTGAATAGATCTTCCAACGGTCTTTATTACATTTCCATGTTTCAACGATATCAGAAAATTTGGACGTACTTGATTCATGTTCATAACCCATAAGGACAATTCATACAGTGTTTCCAAACTCATCCAATCACCTATTTAATCCTCGGTCATTGAGGTTACTTAGTTCGTTTAGTAAGCAAGTTTATCCCGGTTACTTTAAAGTTTTCCAGAATAGTTCAGACATTTCTGAATCTCAAATACATGTTGCACTTCCTTTCAATTCAATTTAGTCATATAATAAAGTCATTCTGGTATTCGTGGTTGATTTATCTCACGAACACCCACTTATTAGTACTGTATGCATTCTAAAGTTGAGCTGAACCAAGTACTTCCAGAATTATCATCGATCCAAATTTGAGAAGACGAACAAACATTCAAGTGGTAATTATATCATTCAGGTAATGATATAGCACTAGCGTTGGTTGATCACTTAAGTTGCGTTCCATAACTTTTACTGGTAGCACAACATCCATGTTTATTTGGATTTCTTAATTAATCCAATACATTTACTTATTCTAGGTCATAAGGGCATTTTGGTTCTCAACGTTTTTCTATTCATTACAAAGCTTTGAGTATATCCATTCATTCATGAGCTTGGTGACATTCTTGAGTCATTTCCATTCCAAGGGTATTTTGGTCATTTTACAATTCTAGAATATTTCAATCATTTCCTTCCATCCGGTCTTATTATTTAATTCAATCTTATCATTTACTTCAGTCCTTTCGAACAATTCTATCAGCAGAATACCTCCAATAAATTACTCTTCAAGTATTTACTCCTTACTCGAATATTTTCGGGTCAAGTGTCTTCTCAGATTTTACAAACGAAATATTATAAATTTTTCTGTACAAAGACATGATCTTAACGATTAAATTCGTACTTAATCGAGTTAAGTACAAATCCTCAAAGTACTCTCTCATTCAGGGTCAATTCAGACTATTTTATCTCTCAAGGCATTTTCGTAATTTCTTAACCAAATAATTTCAATATTAGCACTTAACGAAAATAATTATAATTTAGAGATCCTATGATCAATTGCTTTCCCGAACATTCTTTGATTTTGAAATGATTCCTTCACAAACTCTCATAGGATTAAAACCGATTATCCATAATTTCCAAATAAAACTAACATTTCTTATGCACATCAGTAGTTATATCGGATCAATATGTATTTTCAGAGTTATTAACCAACTTCCAGGGGCAATTCTTATCATTTTCCAACATAAGGGTAATTTCGTAATTTTACCATATCGGAGTATTCTCATAATTTTTCATCCAAGTATCTTTAACATTTAACCCTTGATGATATAAAATATAAGTTACAAATCTAGAGCTGATTTCTTTATCACCAATCACAAACTTGTAATTTAATTCTAACAATTATCAATCTCTTATCTTAGTCATTCGATCCGTATTCAGTTACAGAATTTCTACCACATTCATATCGAGTGAATAAATTATTCAACTCCACAAAAGTGACCAACATTATCTTATTCATGCATTTACCAATATCAACATGTTCCATAAAGCATAAATAGGTAGTAAAGTATTACCTCGATTTCCGTGCAATACCGATCGACCATAAAAATTTCATTCGAACGCCTTTGATCTTCAATTCAACTTCCAATAATTCCTCAGATACATATCAACATAAATTATATCAGAAACGGAGCTTAATTGCGATAAACGGATCGAATCGGGTGATAAATCAGTGAAAGATGGCTTACCGGGTTCGAATTTGGCGAAACGGACTTCGGATTCGGATTCAGGACGTCGAAAGCATAAAATATGACTTTTCGGAAATTTGGAATTTTCGGTCAAAATCAAAGTCAACGGGTTTGACCGACAATTTCGAGGCCTTCGGGTTCGAATTTCGAAAAAGGGACAGCGGAATCGGATTTGGGACGTCGAAAAATGTTAGGATAGGTATACTCGGTCGAAGTCAAAGGTCGTTTAATGCCCGATCAAAGCCGGTCAAAGTTTGGTCAACAATGGTCAACGCCGGTCAACGGTCAACAGGTCAACGGTCAACGGGTCAATGGGTCGGGTCAACGGGTCGGGTCGGGTCAACTGGTCGGATAAACGGGTCGGGTAAACGGGTCGGGTTATGACCGGTCAAACCGGTCAACTATCCACCAAAACCGGTCAAACCGGTTACTTTTGTCTTCCCCACGCGCAGTGGCGGCGCGTGGGGGCGCGTGAACAGTGGTAAAATCCCGGAAAAATTTCTAAAAATTATTTTGAGCGATTTCGAGATACTTACAAAGCTCGGTTCACAATTTTGAACGGCGGAGAGCTCGATTTCAACAAATCGGAAAGTTTGACCGGTTCACCTCCCAACGCGCCGCCGCCGCCGGAGAAAAAAGAGAACACCGGTGGACTCGGAACGGCACAAGGAACACGATGGTGCGGGAGGTGTCGTAAACGGATGACCCGATCGTCTTGAATCGATGAAAAACCAACTAAAACCGAGTTATTACCGACGATACTTCCGACTGAAATTCACGACGAACGGCGATGATTCACGATGAAAGGTTTGAGGGGTTTTGTTCCTCGGTTGACAACGAACACGATGGTGGTTTCGGCTCGTCGTTTGGAGGTCGGACGACGAGTAGATCGGAGTTGGAAGCTGGGTTGTTGGAGAGGGAAAAACTGAAAAATATGCATCTGCGCACGGGGAGAAGAGATTTATAATTCAACATATATCAACAATGGGTAAACCAAGAGTTTAGCCACTGAACTTTATGCACTTCATAAAACGGTCTGCCAACTTTGAAATCTTATAATTTAATACCCGATTCCTTCCAAAAATACCAATTAAATTCATCACTTTATAATTTCTTAAATTTAGCCCCTAAATTGGGGTGTTACAATTCTTCCCTCCTTAAAAGAATTTCGTCCTCGAAATTCACTCATGTCACATAATTGCAGAAATAAACTTCCATCAGTTCTTTCATATCTTTTATGTAACTCTTATAGAAATACAGATCCTCCACTAATCCTTAACCAGTTGAGTATACATTCCTATTAGAACTCTCCCTCATTTCTATAAAATAATCTGAACGAAAATTTCCTTGAGAAATCATTTCAGCCTTGTTTACGTGAATAGGCTCACATAGCAACAACATATCCCAATTTCATTTCCGGAGTCGAGTCAGAATTTCTCAGATGAATAATTCACACACGGCTCGTGAGGTACTTTACAGCGATTAAACAGATGTTACTGGAATTCCTTTTTGTACAAATATAACCTTAACAGATAGAAACTTCGGTTTGTTCGTTACAGATAGGGACTCAGCCCTGGAGTTCCAGCTCAGAGAGGTACGATTGCAGTCTAGGGGCATGTATTGATCAGACATATTTTGACATTCGACCGGCCGGTCTAACTTGAAAATTTTGACTCAAACCATAGCTCTGATACCACTAAATGTAACCCCCCAGACCGATGCGGGTAGCCCGATCCGATTCGGGAAGTCACATTAGGGTCACCGGAGCGACCCACCGTAAAAATAGCGGAAATTTTAAAACTTTTTATCAGAACATGTAAACTTATAAAATCATTTATCACTATTTAAAAATAAAACAGATTTCCAAACTCGTATATAAATCAAAATACAATTACATGCCCCCTAATCACAAATACCATACTCTGCAACCACGCCGGAAGAACTCCCTTACTGAAGTCGATAGATGCACTGGTACAATTGTTTTAACCTGAAAAGGTGAGTAATAGAGTGAGCTTTGGAAAGCTCAGTAATACAGAACTACCAGATGATGCTACATGACATGTAGATAAATGGAAAGCCATATAATTTCCTTATTGAATCATATGTATACCAGCTTGCAGAATAATTTGGGGTTCCCTTAGAAGTTCATCGAGTAGAAGCCATGAATCTCAGTTCATAAGAAATCTTTCATACTATCACGTTTTCATGAGGTCGAACAGGATATCTAGTGTGTTCTATCAGTACGATAAAATCATAATAGGTACACTAATCAAATGATAGTTCAGTAAAATCCCATAAAGCATATTGTAGTGGAGCTTTTTAAACTCGTATTTTAAAACCATCTTACAAAGAGTTAACCTAAGGGAACATCTTAGGGCCTGAGAGCCTACCCAAGAAAGTTCGGGGCCACGGGGCCTACCTAAGAACACATCTTAGGGCCACGGGCCTACCCGAGAATGATCTCAGGGCCGCAGAGCCTACCTAAGAGTCACATTAGGTCCATAAAAATTTTCCAGCTTGATCAGAGCTGTACTTTACAAAACTGTATATCCAAGATACAACTTATACCGTGATACAAATCCATAAGCCATCACCATTAAGTCGGCGCATCCATAAAACAGTAACCATAAATTTCAGTGTACCACATGTTAAAACAATTTATTAAAATATAAGGAACACACTAGAGAAATCCCAATATTTATCAGAGGCATTTTGTAGTCATCAGTATGGATAACATGAACTTGTGCAATTTGATCGGATTCCAGGAATAAGATCTTATTGAAGAGAATCAATTTCTAACCGATCTAATCAGACATTTCAAATTGATACTTTAGAATTCCACTAAGTTTCCACGTGCATCAGAAAAACGTTCAGGAACCTTTATACATAATAATTCTAAATTCAGATTTACTGCGAGTGATTCCATTACCCAAACAATCAGGGGTATTCAGGAATATACTTTGAATTCATAGGATTTCAACCCAATTGTACCAAATGAGGTATTCAGAATCTTTTCCTTCTGCATTACTTGCGTTTTCAAACATGACCGAATTGATTTTAGATCAAAATATGTAATCGAAGATTCAAGTCATTTACGATCTATGACTATCGATAGTATTATCAAACAACTAAAGTTACACAACTCACAGACTGATGCATGTCAACAAATCAATTCATTATCCTTCCAATGCATTCACTCTTTAATACCAAAATGCATATCAATAGATCATCCCCATAATTATCGCTGAATAGATCTTCCAACGGTCTTTATTACATTTCCATGTTTCAACGATATCAGAAAATTTGGACGTACTTGATTCATGTTCATAACCCATAAGGACAATTCATACAGTGTTTCCAAACTCATCCAATCACCTATTTAATCCTCGGTCATTGAGGTTACTTAGTTCGTTTAGTAAGCAAGTTTATCCCGGTTACTTTAAAGTTTTCCAGAATAGTTCAGACATTTCTGAATCTCAAATACATGTTGCACTTCCTTTCAATTCAATTTAGTCATATAATAAAGTCATTCTGGTATTCGTGGTTGATTTATCTCACGAACACCCACTTATTAGTACTGTATGCATTCTAAAGTTGAGCTGAACCAAGTACTTCCAGAATTATCATCGATCCAAATTTGAGAAGACGAACAAACATTCAAATGGTAATTATATCATTCAGGTAATGATATAGCACTAGCGTTGGTTGATCACTTAAGTTGCGTTCCATAACTTTTACTGGTAGCACAACATCCATGTTTATTTGGATTTCTTAATTAATCCAATACATTTACTTATTCTAGGTCATAAGGGCATTTTGGTTCTCAACGTTTTTCTATTCATTACAAAGCTTTGAGTATATCCATTCATTCATGAGCTTGGTGACATTCTTGAGTCATTTCCATTCCAAGGGTATTTTGGTCATTTTACAATTCTAGAATATTTCAATCATTTCCTTCCATCCGGTCTTATTATTTAATTCAATCTTATCATTTACTTCAGTCCTTTCGAACAATTCTATCAGCAGAATACCTCCAATAAATTACTCTTCAAGTATTTACTCCTTACTCGAATATTTTCGGGTCAAGTGTCTTCTCAGATTTTACAAACGAAATATTATAAATTTTTCTGTACAAAGACATGATCTTAACGATTAAATTCGTACTTAATCGAGTTAAGTACAAATCCTCAAAGTACTCTCTCATTCAGGGTCAATTCAGACTATTTTATCTCTCAAGGCATTTTCGTAATTTCTTAACCAAATAATTTCAATATTAGCACTTAACGAAAATAATTATAATTTAGAGATCCTATGATCAATTGCTTTCCCGAACATTCTTTGATTTTGAAATGATTCCTTCACAAACTCTCATAGGATTAAAACCGATTATCCATAATTTCCAAATAAAACTAACATTTCTTATGCACATCAGTAGTTATATCGGATCAATATGTATTTTCAGAGTTATTAACCAACTTCCAGGGGCAATTCTTATCATTTTCCAACATAAGGGTAATTTCGTAATTTTACCATATCGGAGTATTCTCATAATTTTTCATCCAAGTATCTTTAACATTTAACCCTTGATGATATAAAATATAAGTTACAAATCTAGAGCTGATTTCTTTATCACCAATCACAAACTTGTAATTTAATTCTAACAATTATCAATCTCTTATCTTAGTCATTCGATCCGTATTCAGTTACAGAATTTCTACCACATTCATATCGAGTGAATAAATTATTCAACTCCACAAAAGTGACCAACATTATCTTATTCATGCATTTACCAATATCAACATGTTCCATAAAGCATAAATAGGTAGTAAAGTATTACCTCGATTTCCGTGCAATACCGATCGACCATAAAAATTTCATTCGAACGCCTTTGATCTTCAATTCAACTTCCAATAATTCCTCAGATACATATCAACATAAATTATATCAGAAACGGAGCTTAATTGCGATAAACGGATCGAATCGGGTGATAAATCAGTGAAAGATGGCTTACCGGGTTCGAATTTGGCGAAACGGACTTCGGATTCGGATTCAGGACGTCGAAAGCATAAAATATGACTTTTCGGAAATTTGGAATTTTCGGTCAAAATCAAAGTCAACGGGTTTGACCGACAATTTCGAGGCCTTCGGGTTCGAATTTCGAAAAAGGGACAGCGGAATCGGATTTGGGACGTCGAAAAATGTTAGGATAGGTATACTCGGTCGAAGTCAAAGGTCGTTTAATGCCCGATCAAAGCCGGTCAAAGTTTTGGTCAACAATGGTCAACGCCGGTCAACGGTCAACAGGTCAACGGTCAACGGGTCAATGGGTCGGGTCAACGGGTCGGGTCGGGTCAACTGGTCGGATAAACGGGTCGGGTAAACGGGTCGAGTTATGACCGGTCAAACCGGTCAACTATCCACCAAAACCGGTCAAACCGGTTACTTTTGTCTTCCCCACGCGCAGTGGCGGCGCGTGGGGGCGCGTGAACAGTGGTAAAATCCCGGAAAAATTTCTAAAAATTATTTTGAGCGATTTCGAGATACTTACAAAGCTCGGTTCACAATTTTGAACGGCGGAGAGCTCGATTTCAACAAATCGGAAAGTTTGACCGGTTCACCTCCCAACGCGCCGCCGCCGCCGGAGAAAAAAGAGAACACCGGTGGACTCGGAACGGCACAAGGAACACGATGGTGCGGGAGGTGTCGTAAACGGATGACCCGATCGTCTTGAATCGATGAAAAACCAACTAAAACCGAGTTATTACCGACGATACTTCCGACTGAAATTCACGACGAACGGCGATGATTCACGATGAAAGGTTTGAGGGGTTTTGTTCCTCGGTTGACAACGAACACGATGGTGGTTTCGGCTCGTCGTTTGGAGGTCGGACGACGAGTAGATCGGAGTTGGAAGCTGGGTTGTTGGAGAGGGAAAAACTGAAAAATATGCATCTGCGCACGGGGAGAAGAGATTTATAATTCAACATATATCAACAATGGGTAAACCAAGAGTTTAGCCACTGAACTTTATGCACTTCATAAAACGGTCTGCCAACTTTGAAATCTTATAATTTAATACCCGATTCCTTCCAAAAATACCAATTAAATTCATCACTTTATAATTTCTTAAATTTAGCCCCTAAATTGGGGTGTTACAATAACCAATCCCTTTTACAAAAGGAATAAGATGTAAACAAGAAAACCTCTCAAAAGGAATGGTGTTTACAAGATTTAACCTCACAAAAACAAAACCTAAGGATATACAATTAAACTCAAAAGACAAATATTTATAAGAGAAAGAAAATAAAAATTGAAAAACTTTTCTCTTATGTATGAATGCTTGGATAGGTGTTGGTAACCTTCTTCAAGTGTCCTCAACTTGTTTTTATATGTTGAAATGAGTTTGTGGTCATTTCTAACCGTTAGGGATTAATTTTATGTAAAATTAAACTATCCAGGACAGGGAGTATCGGTACTCATTTAATGAGTATCGATACTACCTTTGTAATTTTTAAATAAACTAGCCGTTAAAGACCGATGGGCTTGACCATCATCAATACTATGCTTCATGGTATCGATACAACTGTGTAAAGTAGCATCGGTACCTCCTTGGGTATCACTACCTATTTTGCATTCTAGAATTTGAGCAATTTGAAAAACATCTGACAGTATCTATACTTCTCTTACCTTTGGTATTGGTACCACATGAACAATATCGCTATTGTTCATATAATATCAATATTGTAAGAATATTATCAATACTACGTAACCAGAAAAATAGTTTTGTGCTCAAATTCTGTTTAATGAACTTTGAATTATTTTTGACAACTTTGAACAAATTCAATCAAGCCCAAAAATATTTTTGACTTAATTTGTTATATCAAAATATTATAAAACATAGTTCAACTTCCTAAAATTATTTTTCATTGGGTAATAAAAATGGTACAATTCGGGTTCAAGTCCCTAAATTTTTTGCAACTTCCTAAAATGGCTTACCAGATTCAAGATTTTACAATTTAGTCCCCAAATTTCAACCAAATTAATTCTAAATTTTAACATTTTATTTTATTATAATTTTCCTTAAATTGGGTTATGACATCAACAATCTCCCCCTTTTTTATATAACAAACATTTGAAAAAAAATGTTTTTGTAAAACTCTCCCTTAATAAAATATTTAATGAAAAATAGCAATATTTGGAAAATATTAAAGTTCCCCCTTTTTCATTCTTGAAATTAAAATTTTCTAACCCATACTCCTCCTCCTTTTTGTTATATAAAAAATAATTCAATTTTAAAGTTAAAAAATAACAATGGAGAGTAGGTGGCAAATTTTAGCGTAAAATCGTTTGAAAAATCAACCCCCCTCCCCGCAATAAAAGCATTCCGAACAAAAATTTGACTTTAAAAGGTTGACACTTAAAAGACATTGAATTTCAACAAAGACGAACAAACATGTTAGTAACACATGAAATTCAATATATCCAAGTCTAATATACTTTATGCAATACCAATTTTTGTATTTAAGTGCATGTGCATAAAGCTATCCAAAAAATGTTATGCATTTGAAAAATTGATATCAATTGTTAGAGAGATATCATTTGCAACAAATTACTTGCATAAACATTTAAATTAAGGTCAAAAATTAAACTTTGTAAAAAACAAAACGTTAAAACCAATTTTGACTAAAATTCATTATGATGAACAAACATTTATGAAAAATCATTAAAACTTTAAAATGTTCATCACAATTCTTTTTAACATACATGAGATAGAAAACGTAAATCGTGTAAAATCAAAACTCATGCATGCTTAAACTAAATGAGAAACTAATATTATGCTAGATAATCAAAATAAGCTTAGAGGTTACCCATTCCATATCAAGTGTGGTTAGAGCATTTGAGTATCTTCAGTTTCATCACCATTGCTCCCACACACCTACAAGAGACATGCATTTGGATTTTGGTATTCAAATTGCTTTGGTTCCTTGAACGTTAGTTTCAATGCCCTTTGTTCCCTTTAGAACCCATACTTGTTTAATTTTAAAATGTTTTCCTTTCTTTAAAGGCCAAGTATGTTCTAAATGACAATGTGAGTATTTTGTCATTATGAAATTAGATGAATTATTTAAAATGATTTCCTTTTCTTTTGTTAAGCATTCAAGCTTAACTTTTAAATTGAAACATTCTTTTTCAAAATTTTCAATTTTTACTTTTGAAAGCTCTAAATCATTTTTTTCAAAATTTCATTTTGTTTTTCAAACTCCAATTTTGCTTTCAAAAGAAAATCGTTTTCAACTTTAAATTTTGAAATCATTTTCTTGTATTTGGAGTTCATTGTCTCAAACTCCAAAAATAATCCATCATATGCATCTTGTAACTCGTCAAAAGAATATGAATCGAATTCATTAGAGTTAAAAGATACCTTGGGCTCTTCAAGAGCCATTAAGCACGCCCCCTTTGTTGGTTCTTCTTTCTTGTTTCCATGGACCTCTTCTAGCTTATTCCAAAGCTCCTTGGCATTTGAACAAGAAGAAACTCCTTCATATACATCGGGACCAAATGAACAAAACAACATGTGCATGGCCTTAGCATTTTGTTGAGATTTCTTCCATTCTTGGGCACTCCGCTCCTTCGTCTTCTTCTTTGGAGAAGAGTAGATGTTCTGATCATCTCCCGTGCATCAAGATCATTGGATTGGATGAATAGCTTCATTAAGTTCTTCCAATGAAGGTAGTTGGCTCCTTTGAAGTATGGAGGCTTGTCGATCGGTTGAGAGTCTTCCATGTAGAACGAGCCAGATGTGGAAGTCATCTTCTCGGTTGCTTCAAAAATGGATAGAGCTTCTTCAAGGATTCAAGGTTGTTAGACTTTCTAATTAGTCAATCTCTGATACCAATTGTTGGGATTTCGATAAAGCTCAATTGATCAACCGAATATAGCCAAGAGGGGGTGAATTAGCTTTTTGAGTTTAAGGAGTAAGGAGTAAAAAGAGATAGACAATTTGAACAAGGATTTATAGTGGTCCGAATTCTCAACCAAGTCTACATCCACTTCCTAAGCTCCTCACTTAGGATTTTCTAACAAAATCACTAATTTGTTCTTTCTTTTTCCAGGATAAAGAGATAATATTTACAACTCCCTAGCTTTTCAAAGGCTAAGCTAGAAATCCCCTTTACAAAAGGAATAAAAGATGTAAACAAGAATACCTCTCAAAAGGATGGGTGTTTACAAGATTTAAGCTCCCAAAAACAAAAACTAAGGATATACAATTAAACTTAAAACACACAAATTTACAAGAGAAAAAAATAAAGATTGAAAAACTTTTCTCTTGTGTATGAATGCTTGGATAGGTGTTGGTAACCTTCTTCAAGTTTCCTCAACTTGTTTTTATATGTTGGAATGAGTTTGTGGCCGTTTCTAGCCGTTGGGGATGTTTTGGGGCCGTTGGGGATTAATTTTCTGCAAAATAAAATTGCCTATGACAAGGAGTATTGATGCTCTTTTAATGAGTATCAGTACTACCTTTGTAATTTTTAAATAAACTAGCTGTTAAAGACCGTTGGGCTTGACTAGTATCGATACTATGCTTCATGGTATCAATACCACTGTGTAAAGTAGTATCGATACCTCCTTGGGTATTGATACCTATTTTGCATTATGGAATTTGAGCAATTTGAAAAATATCTAGTAATTTCGATACTACATAGAGAGTATCGATACTTATCTTACCTTTGGTACCGGTACCACATGAACAATATCGCTATTGTTCATATAGTATCGCTATTGTAAGAACAATATCGATACTACGTAACCAGAAAAATAACTTTGTGTTCAAATTCTAGTTTAATGGACTTTGAATTATTTTTTGAAAACATTAAACAAATTCAATCAAGTCCAAAAACATTTTGTCTTAATTTGTTATATCAAAATATTATAAATCATAGTTCAACAATCTCTTCCTTTTTGATATAACAAAACATTTGAAAATTTGTTTTGTGCAAAACTCCCCCTTAATAAAATATTTAATGAAAAAGAGCAAAATTTGGAAAATATTAAAGCTCCACATTTTTCATTCTTGAAATTGAATTTTTCAAACCCATACCGAACCTGTTTTATTAAAAGATTTTTTTTGGAGTGAATATTGTTTTGATTTTATTTAACTAAATTATTTTTGTATTGTCTATTCCAAGAGGAAGAAGAAGGGGAAAAAACAAAGACATTTGCTTTGCACCAAAAAAAACCGTAATCGAAGTTAGGTTTGGTTTGAACAATTGTCATTTGTCTATGTAAAACACACACACACATCTGTATCTAATTGTCCTAAAAAAAGTTTAAACATCTAATTACAGTAAAAAGTGAACTATTTAATTGTATAATTAAATAATTTATTATACTATAAAATATCAAATATCACATTGCATATTTTTTCCTTTTGAAAATATCAAATTTAAATTAAGTATAAAAGTGAACTATTATTTGACAACGGGTACTTAAACGTCTCTGCAGGGGGCGTGCTTGAGCCTAAAATCTCTAAAGATAATAATCATCCCTTTAATCACAAAGATCATTTGGGTCGTGATGAAATTATTTTAAATGTTAGTACTATTTTTAGTAGCTTCTTTATTAATAATAAAAATATTTTATGTGAGGAAAAAAATTTAGTTTGGCGTGATTTTATGTGTCTTTAAGAGATGTATTTATAGACAATTATCAGTTTGGTAGTTGACTGTTCAAACCATGTGATTGCTTGTCAAGAATTATTTTATGATTTTTCTATAGGCAATAATATAGTTTTTTTTACAATAATCAAAATTATTATCAAATTATATAACATTTTTATTATATATATATAATAATATTTTAAATTATTATCAAATTATTTATTTGATTAATTGATTGTTTTTATATTATAAATAATTAACAAAGTATCATTTTAATAAGTACAAAAACTTTAGTAACTAAAATAATAATAAGGATAAAGTTCATAAATGGTCACTAAAATATGCAAAAACGATCTTTATCGTTACTGAGCTTTCAAAAGTTATAAAATATGAATTAAGTTTTAAATTTTGTTATGAAATGACTTTAGTATCGTTAGTTGTTAAAAAATATAATGTTCACTTTAAATTAATGGATAATAGCTTGTAACTAAAATTTGAGGGTAAACTATACTGGTGACTACCAAACTACGATCATCAACCATTTTAACCACCAACGTTTAAAAAAGATCAAACAGATCACTGGCCGTTAATTTTTAAAAGAAGTGATGAAGTGGCCGTTAATAAAATTGGCATAATTATATATTTGGTCCTTAATATTTATACATTGTATCGATACATGTGTAAAGGGAAAACATATAGGAATAGAAATGGCATTTGGTGGGATTTGAACCGGACTTGGGCAATCTTTTGCCCATGGCCGAAGCCATGTATTTGGTTCTAAAGTGCACAAAATTTTATATATTGTGTTTGATATTATTTCGCGCGCACACACACAAATATATATACATATATTAAAAAAATCTAATAAATAAATTATATTTCACACATATATTAAATTATAGTTAATGTAACACTTAAAAATAAAAATGAGTTTTATATTTTTATTTTTAAGTTAAATTATTTTTATTTTGTGATTTGGATTCTCTAAATAATTTTAATATAATTTTATTTTTAATATATTTTATATATTATTATTATTTAAAAATAATTTAAATAAAACTATTAAACTTATTTTTATTTTGTGATTTGGATTCTCTAAATAATTTTAATAAAATTTTATTTTTAATATAATTTATATATTATTATTTAAAAATAATTGTAAAAAATTATTAAACTCATTTTTTAAGTCTTACATTGAATATAATTTAATATATATGTGAAATATAATTTATTTATTAGATTTTTTAATAATTTATATATATATATATATATATATATATGTTTGTATGATATAATCTCAAACACAATATATAAAAGATTGTGCACTTTAGAATTAAATACATGGCTTTGGCCCAGTGGCAAAAGCTTGAGGTCCCTAGTTTGAATCCACCCAAATGTACTTTTATTCCAATATGTTTCCCTTTGCACAAGTGGTGGTGAGAATTTTTTTTTAATTAATATATTAAATTAATTAAATTCATCCTCCAATTATATAGTGACACCTCCGGATTGAATGACTAAATTTAATTAATTGAATTAAAATAGAAATCGATACAATGTGTAAATATTAAGGACCAAATATATAATTATGTTAATTTTATTAATGGCCATGTCATCACGTCAGTTAAAAATTAACGGCCAATGGTTTGTTTGATCGCTTTTAAACGTTGATAGTCAAAATGGTTGATGACCATAGTTCGATGGTCTCCCTCGTAGTTTACCCAAAATTTTATTTTGATACTTTTATATAATACTTTAGCAATAATTTTAAAAAAACATAATTTTTTAAAAGCTACATTAAATTTCATAATTTAATTTTAATATTATAAAAATTAAAATTTTGATAATTTTTTTTTTACAAATCATTAAAATTAAACAATAATAAAAGCTAGAATTCCAGTCATGTGTTTTACCAACTTTGTGTTTCGTGTGTCAAAAGTTTCCAGTCTTCCACATGTTCGCCAATTACGGGAAATATTCCAGCAATTGATGTGAAACTATGATAACTAGGGATATAAGTAGTCCGCTATTGGAATAGCGGACTTTTATATAGCGATAAAGGTATCATTCGAAACCGTTATTTCACAATCGTGATATTTGCAATAATCGTAATAACGTCCACGATTGCTATAACCACAATTTAAATTCCTGATGATAATTAATCAAAATCTATTTGTTCCTTGTGGCTCTTCCTTACTAGTTCATATAGTAGAAGATTCAAGTATAAAATAAAAAAATATCTCTAACGATTGATTAAATAGTTATTTTGATTTTTATTCTTTTTCTCTAAAGTTTTTTAATCCTTAACGTTTTTTTGAGATAAAAAGATTCTTTCGTAGATGAATTTCGTTAGTTGATTAATAATCAACGTTTTTTTATCATCATTTTTTTCGCTTAGCAAAAATTTATAATGAAGATAAAAAGGCAAAGATAAAAGCACACCAATTCAAAGAAACATGACAAAAATTAGGGTAAATTGTAAATTTCATCATTGAACTTTACTATCTCTTCTATTTTGCTCAGTAAACTTTAATAATTTTCAATTTCCTCACTCAACTTAATACATTGGATTTTTTGGTCATTAAACTTTACTCTCTCTTATTTTGGTCACTCCGTCGTTAAATAGTTAACGACATTAAAAACAACACAAATTTTACACTAAAACGACGTCGTTTTGCATCTATATAACAGTCTATTTTAACAACGTTAACTATTTAATATCCGAGTGACCAAAAAACTTAATGTATTACATTAAGTGAGTAAATTGAAAAGATTTAATGTAGAACGAGCAAAATAAGAGAGATAGTAAAGTTCAGTTGTCAAATTTGTAATTTACCCAAAAATTAACAAAAAAAACCTACATGCCCCCAAGTAATACCAACCCTCGTCGTATTTTAAATCTTATATTAACGGTAAAACAGTTTGAACTCTCGTTACAAACAATATAGTTTAACAGTTTATCTTATATTTAAATCTTTGTTTGCAACTTTATATCCAGTGAGACAGTGACAAAGTCATAGCAGAAATATATCGATTATGGTTTCAAATCGCGGTCGTGTTTTTGGTCATTTCGAATTTACCGTGATTTAAAACCCTGATCTCGACTCTCTTTAATCAACTGACGAGAGATAACAAGGAAGTCCCTTTAGTTAGAGTAGAGCAGAGATGACTCGTACTCTTGGTCAAAGAGGAAACATCTCGACATCTTTAAAGAGACACTGCAGAACGAGCGGAGATATCTCCACGCTCTCTGAAAAACCACTGTAAAATGGTCAGATACATCTTTGCCCTAGTAGAAGCAATAAGGGGACGAACTTGAACGAGTGGAGATATCTCCACGCTCTTGGCTAGAGAGGAAGCAATTCGACACCCTTACTCTAAGCATTGTAGAATGAGTGGAGGCATCTCTACGCTCAGAGACGGACGCAAGATTTTAAGTTAGGGGACAAACATGAACTTACAAAATTTTAGGGGAAAATACATAGAAAAAATCTAAAATATATGATAATTTTATATTTTTAGGGGAGGCAACTGCCCCCACCCACACCCCTAGATCTATCCCTCTCCACGCTCCTAAAGAAATCCAACAAAATAGGCAAATACATCTTTTTCTTCAAGTCAGTACTTGAATAACTCGACTCGACTCGAAAACCGAATTTATAATTCGAGTTGACTCGGATAACTCGAAATTGAAAAAAAATCGATTTTTTGAGTCGAGTCGAGTTTTGCTCACCCTAGATATAAATATCAAAATAAAGAATAAAAGTTTATATTTATCCTAAAAAAAAAACTGGCGGCTTTAAGAATGGAAAATAAGCAACATTGTGGAAAAACTAGATGCCCACACCAAAGAGGCAAAGACCAAGATCCTCACTTCTCCATTGGTTTTTGTAGTACACAAAAGCTTAAAATGGATTGACATGAGATTATTTCACTTTAATTATGATTTTGAGCATGATATTTTAAAAATACAAATATTAAGATGAAAAAATTGTATTTTCTTTGCGATTTTTTCGGATATAATTTCTATTTAAATCATTAAACATATAGATAAAATACATTCGTAATTATTTAAAAAAAAAGACTTATTTTCCTTTTTTCTGGTCATGTCTTTTGGCAACTTTGTGTTTCATGTAGGGATGGATCGGGACTCGAATCCGACGAGTTTTGACCTGATCTGACTCAATTGGATCAGATTTAAAAATAAATAAATTTTGGTTGGGGTCAGATTTTTAGAGCAGAAGTTCGGGTCAAGTTAGGTTCTGGTTTAGGGTAAAAAATATCTGACCCGAAAAATAATATAATTTTATCTTATATATTTAGGGAAACTTACAAGAATACCCCTCTTCATATTTTTTTCAATTAGATTCTTATTTTGTTGAATAAAATTAATAATTTTTATAAATATAATTATTTTGGGTTGAGTTGATTCGGATTTCATTTAAAAAACTCGGGTCGGCTTTCAAGTCGGATAGAGTTATCCTAAACTCAGGTCGGGTCAAATTCTGTGGAGAAAGTCTATTTCTAGAATCGGGTTAACCAAAAATCCAATCCGTGCCATCCCTAATATCATGTGTTATTTTTCATGTATCAATCTAGAAGGCATTTAAGATGTGATGACCGACCGAAATTTGCGGAAAAGAAGCAACATTTGTGGAAATTGACTCTAAAGCTTATTTTCTATTGTTGTATGTATCTTGGATTCAAGGTCAATGTAACGATGCATATTGTGAGCCGAATATAAGATAAATTTATTTAAACGATTTTTAATTATTTGTAAATTAGTACTTAAAAGTAGGGGTGTTCGAAAAAATTTGGAACCGTTAACCAATATAATTGTTACATTTAATAGATTAATTAGCCGAACAGTTAATATTAAACGATTTCGGTTAACCGAACCGTTATTATGGTTAACGGTTAAGGTTAAGGTTACGATTACAATTACATGTATAAATATATATATACATGCATCATACATACATGCATATATATATATATATATGTATTATACATGTATCATACATACATCATACATGCATCATTGATCATACATAATTACATATATAATTATATATATATATATACACACACATAAGTATATACATGCATCATACATATGACCATACATGCACAATATTAATATATATATATATATAGTTGTTTTAATTTGATCCTTGCATGTTGTTTAATTTATTTAAATTATATATTATAATTCCTTGTTTAATCAATTTAGTCCTTAAAACTATACTACAATATTCAAACCCTATAAACTTGTGTTCACCAACTTTTTAAATGAATTCAATTTAGTCTATTTTTATATTAATTTCAAATTAAAATTTTATAATTATTTCGATTTGATCCCTCATCCATGTGTGTTGTTTAATTTATTTAAATTTCAATTTTTAATTTCATGTTTTTTTAATTTAGTCCTTCAAATAAAATTTTATTAAAATTGACCCATAATTATTTTATTTTTTATAATTTACTCCAAATTATATAGAATTACATATTATAATTTTTCGTTCAAGAAAGACGAAAAATAATTAACTCAAAAATGACCCGACCCAAACTCAATTCGTACATGGTATGATCCGACCTGAATTTTATTTGTCAATGATGTGACCCGATCTGAATAAGATCCGACTAGAGTCCATTTGAACATGAATTAGCCTAGAATTTAACTGATTCAGACCTGAACAGTTTTGACCTGAACTGACATCGATTTAAACTGAAATTAACCCGATACGAACTCGAACTGTATCTGATGTCAAATCTACCTGAAAATGATCCGAACCCGACCTGATCCTAATCGAACCATAAAATTGACTTGATACAACCTATATTCGATTTGACATGACCTAACAATATCTAACTAAAACCTGAACGATTACCTGATTTCACATCCCTATGGACAATTAAGGAAATGCAGTCTAATTTAAGGTTAAAAAAAGGTGTGACCGGAAATGTTATCGAAAACATATCATTTTTGGTTGGACGCAACCTAAAATGTTAACTTTTCCTTAACATTTTTCGGTTGCAACCCTACTTTATAAGATTTTCAGTTACCAACCGAAAATGTTACATTTTTCATAACATTTTTCAGGTCAACTGAAAATGTTAAAAAGTTAACATTTTAAACTGCGTTCAACCGAAAATGTTATGATTTTCTAACATTTTCGATTGCATCTATTCCAAATAATTTCTTAGCCTTAAATTATGTTGTACGAGATAATTAACTGATTAGAATTGGGGTCTCATTACCTTGTGTGGAGGTTCCAAAAAGTTGGAATTAATGGCCTAGGAATCGGTGCCGTTTGATGGCAGCTAGGAATAAGCTTGTGGTGAGTGTCATAGTATTTGAAAAATGAGGCAAATTTACTTATGGTATTGAAAAAATGAATTTGTCTACAAGGGCGATGTAGATTTTATTTTATTTTTCAAACGTATGAATGTTGCAGTGTTTTAGGAAGATCTTAGGATCATCCGACGTCTTCGGTAAAAGACGCATGAAAGACTTGACATATGCTCCAAATAAGCAGGTAGAAAGACACTGAGTGATCGAGCAAGAAATCGAAACTTAAGATTTGATTTTTGGCAAAAATAAGAGAATTTGTGGAATTGATTAAAGGTTTTTAGCAAAATGATAAAGGTGGCCTTTGAACTTTCTTCATCATATGAGGAATGGTAAGAAAGATTGGGGTTTTTGCTTTCTTTCTTCTAATTTAGTATAATTGTAAGATATTATCTATTTATATTCTTTTTTTAATTATTGACATACGTATACATTTTACAGACTATAGTCTGATATAATAATAAGTTAATATATATTTATAATTTTTTAACTATTGACATCGCGCACACACTATTTGTGTCGTTAAATAAATTATTTTGGAGAAATGAAAAGTGCAACTCAATTAAAGGTTGAATCTGTTGCAACTCAATTCCTTTTATTACTTTTTTTGGATAAACTATACGGATGGTCACTAAATTTTGAGTAATTTATTTATTTTTTCTATTGAAGTTTCAAAAAATAACAAATTGATCACTAATATTATCAATTTGTTACAAAATGGTCACTCCACCGTCATTCTTGTTTAATTGATAACGTGACAACATTAACAAAAAGGTAAATATTTAGTTTTATTCCTAAGCTACTTCTAAAACATCAAATACTAAAACCTTTCTAATTTTTTTTTTTTAAAAAAACTTATAATTATAATTATACTTTTGATAACATTAGTGACCATGTTTTTACAAATCGATAACATTAGTGACCAATTTGTTACTTTTGAAATTTTCGTGGGAAAAAAACTTACTCAAATATTAGTGATCATTTGTGTTGTTTATCCTATTTTTCAGCACTAACACGGACAGGAAAACCATACATTTAGTCCTTGAACTAATTGAAATTGCTGAAGATTCCTCCAACTTCAAATTTCTTCTGGTTGAATCCAAATTTCAAAATTAAATTTTGCGAAGATCTGATTACTTTTAGATGAAACTTCTAAGTCGAATTTCGGGGCTTACACATTTTACCCTTGAAATCCAATGTTTCTAATTATGTCATTTGTCAATTTCTTCATCCAAAAGCTAAAATTAAACCATTGAGTTAGTGATTTACAACCTTGTTCTTATAAAAATCGTGGCTTAATAAAAAGAAAAGTAAGTGCACAAACTATATGGTTTATTTACTTAAGGTGCCTAAAGAATTTTTCTTTCAAAGTAGGTGTCTAATGTTTTCGACATTACTCTTTTATGTACCTACATCGTAACGGTCATTAAAAACATATTATCTAACAAATGCTGCATTTATATTTTTTAAAATTTTATTTAAAAAACTGAAAAGTATTGGTTAAACTATAAGGATGATCCTAACAAATATTCTAAAAATAAATGGAAAGTTAAAATTTCCCAATTAAAAACAAAAGCATTAGACGCTCTTTCTTCTTCCTCATCTTGTCACCTACTTCCTTGATGCTAAGAGATCCACAGCTCTTGAAGATTTCTTCTTCTTCTTTTGATTAACTCTTATCTTGTTGATTTTGTTGTTAGCATTTTAGTTGAACCACCTGGGGAGGTTTGAAACTGTGCATGTAAACTCCGCAACTGATTCTTCAAGTTGTGATAAGCTGGGATTCAAATCGCAGTCGCGTTTTCGGTCATGTCGCGTTTACCGCGATTGCGGGTATATCGGAAGGCAACACTACCAGTATTCGCAGGCGCTATCGCGAGCGCGAACTGCTATTTAGAACCCTGGACTGATAAGCATGGTAATATGTCCGATCATACACGGTTTTTTGTTGTTGACACGAAGAAAATGGGAGGTATTCTATATTCACCGTATCAATTGTTGGTGGGTTAAATGAGACAACTGTAGCAATTCACCTCTTTTAGCTTAAGCGGAGAGTCATATATGGTGGTTGTTGGAAGAGATGGGATAAGGAAGGTGATAGAGGAAGAGTCTAAGAAATAGTCCCTTTTCTTCCAGCCATGCATGGTGATCTGTATACAAACTCGTAATGTTGATGACGGATCAAGAGTGATAATGACTACCTATACGTCGACATGGCAAATAAATTGAATGTTAATAGTAAATTTAATTATGATAAGTCAATTTGTCTGTTAGAAATCATGTCAAGTGACCGTAACTAATAAGAATATATAAAATTCTGAAACTTCCGAGCAATTATCAGTCCAGTTAAGGATACATCAAAAGCTCAGCCCAATAAAGCTCTGGGATTTTGGTTTCAATAAGTTGTGTGAGATCAAAGGAAATCAAGGAGAACGACGCCTGTCATGAGAATTCTACTCCTTCCTAATCTCTCTTCTTGCATTTCTTTTCTTGAATCTCTGTAATTCCTTTGGATCTTGTTGATTTTCAAAAAAAGAAGACCAAGATCTCCATTGAAGCCTTCAGGGTCTTTTCAAATGGATGTCATCTTCGAAACCCAAAGAGGCAAAGCATTTTGCATTGAAGTTGGTTTCTTCGACACAGTTCTTGAAATCAAAGAGAAAGTGCAGAAATACAAGGGAATACCTGTACACACTCAAACCCTAATCTTCAATGGCCATGTCCTTCAAGACGAACGTGACGTCGAGTACTGTGAAATCCTACAATTCTCGCGTATTAAACTACTCGTGGCTCCGGATCTGGCTCCGGATATTGAAAACAATCGACGACCAAGTTTGTCTCCGTTGAAGGAAGTGCAACTCAACGTCGATACCCTGTCGTCGGAAACCTCAGGCTTCCCCGCAATCGATGACTACGACATAGAGCCTTCACTTCAATCGATGGATGCCCACTTGCAAGGTGATATGTCATCCGGGGACGGCATGCCGACGGGGCATAACAATGTCGATGGGAACATCAAGAAGTCAATTGAAACCTCGGTTCCTCCCGAAATCAACGACTACGACGGCGACGCTTTTATTCAATCGTTTGATGCCGAGTTGCAAGGTGATATGTCATCCGGGGACTGCATGCGCACGGAGAATAACAATGTCGATGTGAACATCAAGAAGTCCTTGGAAACCTCGGTCCCTCCCCAAAACAACGAGGACGTCGAGGCTTTTCTTCAATCACTCGATGCCGAGTTGCAAGGTGATATGTCATCCGGGGACTGCATGCCGACGGGGCATAGCAATGTCGATGTGAGCATCAAGAAGTCGTCGGAAACCTCGGTCCCTCCCGAAACCGAAAAGTACGACAACGCTTTACTTCAACCGAGCGGTGCCGAGTTGCATGGTAATATGTCACCAGGGGACTCCATGCTGGCAGAGAATAACAATGTCAATGTCAATGTGAACATCAAGAAGCCCCCACTGCCTCCGCGTTCGGGGAAGGGGAAGGCGAAAGCGGCTGCAGCTGCCGTGACAGGAGCGGAAATGGCCACTAGAGGTTTGAAGAAGATGAAGCTGTGGGTGTTGCCGATGAACGACACGAAGAAGATACCAGTGGCGATGAATCCGAACGACAACGTCGGGGAGCTAAGGAAAGAGCTACAAAAGTTGCAGGAAACGCTGCATTTTGATTTATCAGAAGAAGGGTACTTTTTCATTCACAAAGGTAATGTGATGGACGATCATCGGTCGTTTATGTTTCATCATGTTGTCGAAGGCGATACTATTGAGATCTTTAATGGTAAAGTTACTGCTCGACCCATGTGATTAGGGGTTATGATGACAATGCTTTATCATGTAAGGGAATGATATTGAAATACTTTTACACACAAATTTACCCAATAAGTCTCAATTGATCATGTGTAGCTATTTGTTATCCTAACGAGCACAATTTATCAAATTTGTCAATCTAGTAAGGTTAAATATATGAAGCGGCGTCGGGTACGATTGATGCCAAGTTGACGTTTAGGAAGTGCAACTTGACGTTGGTACCCGTGGTCGGAAACCTCAGTCCTTCTCGAAATTCTTGACTACTACGTCGAGGCTTTACTTCAATCGATTGATGCTAAGTTGCAAGGTGATATGTCACCATGGGACCGCATGCTGATGGGGCATAACAATGTCGGTGTGACCGTCAAGAAGTCGTCGGAAACCTCAGTCCCTCTCGAAACCGACAAGTACAACGACATTTTACTTCAATCGAGGGAACCAAGTTGCATGGTAATATGTCACCAAGGGACTGCAAGCTGACCTGGTATAACAATATCAATGTGACTATCAAGAAGCCACCGTGCCTCCGGAGTCCGGATAGGGCGAAAGTGGCTACTATTTTCGCGATGGGAGCGGCAATGGCTACTAGAGGTTCGAAGAAGATGAAGCTATGGGTGTTGCCGTTGTACTTGACGAAGAAGATTCTGGTGGCGATGAATGCGAATTATAACGTCGGGCAATACCAACGAGATGTTTGACATTAGTGACCAACAGCACTAACATCGAGCAATACGAAAGTGATGTTTGACAAAGCATAAGCCACATGTAAATAATCAAGGGTAAACTACATAAATGACCACATAACTATGGGTCAGGTTCAAATTTGTGACAAATATACCACTGAATTATTTAAATAGATTCAAAATAACCACACGGCATTAACATATAACGGAGGTGTTTATGTGGCAGTTAAAAGAATTGGTATAATTAGGGTGTGAGTCCCTGTAGAGTTATGTATTCGCGATGTTGGCTCCCTTCTTTGTTTTCTTCTATTTTGGTCACTACTTGTATATGATTTGTTTCCTTGGCTTTTCATTTAATCCAATTTGATATTTATTTTGTTTTTAATTTGTCTAATGCCTTAATTTGAGCATTAACTTTAAAATCTTTTATTCTAGTCATGTGTTAAATTTGTAGATTAAATCCCTTAGATTTTAGAATTAATCAATTTGATCACCAAGATTGACTTTAATTATTAATTTTTAATTAGGTCCTGAATTCAATTTAATATAACAAAATGTTGTTTAACTGGGTACCCGCATACCAGCTACCCGGTTTATTTTCTATATATATTATTTTTATTTTATATTAAATCTTTATTTATTATTCTCAAATTATTTCACTCTAACATTCTAAATTCCTAATTTCTTAAATTTTACCACCATAACAATATAAATTCTTAATTTCTTAATTTATTTCACATTAGCATTGTAAATTATTTTTTAAATATTTATTTTAACTTCGAAACATTTGAAATTTAATTATAATTTTTAATAATTTTCAATTATGTATTTTATTTTATTTTTTGAACTTTATGTGTAAATTATATATTATAGACATTTAAATTTTAGAATTTTTCTATATATTTTTTTAAAAATAATATAATTCTAAAAAATAAAAATTTATAAACGGGTACCTGTGACCTGAAAATATGGGTACCTGAGTTTTATGAGTACCCAAATGTAATGGGTCGGGACAAAATCCAAAATTTTGATACCCGAAAAATACAGGTACCCGGTATTTCAGATACCCGAAAACACGGGTACCATGTTTTGAACACCCCTAGTGGTAGGACTGTGAAGGAGTAAAGAGGGGACTAAATTGTAAAACGTACAAAATATAAGGACCTAGATGTGAGAAAATGTCATTTGTCAAGCGAATAAAATATGAATTCAAACATACTTCCACGGCTTATGTTGGGGAGTGCTCGTGGTGAAGTCAGATAATTTTTATTAATTATGAAATTATTGTGATGCCAAGGAGATATAATTGACATAATATAGTTAATAAATAATATGATATAATTAATATTTCATATTATTAAGTTAATTAAGAATATGACAACACTTAAATCACTAAAATAAATCTAATAGTTTATTTATAATTTAATAATTAAATTATAATATATATTATATTATAATTAATGATAATATATATATATATATAAATATATTATAGTTAATATTCAAATTATAATCATAAGATTGTGACATGTGTCACAATTTGATTGGAGAAGTAAATTTATTAAATTAAATTAAAATCAAGACCTAATTAAAATTTAATAATTAAAGTTAATATTGGTGATCAAATTGATTAATTATAAAATCTAGGGAATTTAATCTACAAATTTAATACATGACTAGAATACAAGATTTTAAAGCTAATGCTCAAATTAAGGCATTAGACAAATTAAAAACAAAATAAGGATCAAATTGGATTAAATGAAAATCCAAGGAAACAAATCATATACAAGTAATGACCAAAATGGAAGAAAACAAAGTAAGGTGCCAACGCCGCTAATACGTAACTTTACAAGAACCTACACTCTAATTATAATAACTTTTTAACTGCCATGTGAACACCTCCATTAAATATTAACATTGTGTGGCCATTTTGGATCTATTTAAATAGTTCAGTGGTCTATTTGTCACAATTTTAAAAATAGTGATCATTTCGTGACCTGGCTCATAGTTACGTGGTCATTTATGTAGTTTACCCAATAATCAAAAAATAGAGATGTCGAGCAATACTTTTAGGGTGCGTTTGGTTCACGGAATGTAAGATTACCAGTGAGAATAAAAGATTATCAGGGAATAGGATTAATGGGAATGTTGTATTTTGTGTTTGGTTGATTTAGGAGGAATGTAAGATTACCGTGTTTGGTTAAAGGAATAAAAGATTATTGGAATGTATATTTGACCAAATTGTCCTTATTATATATTTGTATAATATTACAAATTATAAAATATTTATATATATTTTCTTTAAAAAATTAAATTCATAATATTTATATAATTTTTTTTACAAAATTAAAAATATAAAAAAGGTTTAATGAAAGGGTAAATTTTTTTTAACCCCTGAACTTCATATAAAATTTTAATTATAGACTTTTTTTTGTAAATCTAAAATAATTTAAGGATAAATTTGTAATTTAACCTTCGTAGAATTTTTATTATTCAATGATAGAAGAATGATATTTTTGAAAAAAAAATAAAAATTTAAGGGCATTTTAGTCCAAAACACCGGTAATGTTACAATATCTAAGGGAAGGGAGGTAATGACATTCCCGGTAATATACCCCAAAAAATCTACTATTGGTAATAAAACATTACCGAAAATGAGATTCTCGGCCAACCAAACATGAGAATAACCAAACACCCCTTTAGACGTAAAGTTTGAAATTAGTGACCATTTGTGTTGTTTACCTTATTTTTTAGCACTAACTTTGAGATAGGAAAATTATACATTTAGTCCTTGAACTAATTGAAATTGATGAAGATTCCTCCAAACTTTAAATTTCTTCTAATAGAATCCAAATTTCAAAATTAAAATTTACAAATATGTGATTACTTTTAGACGAAACTTCTAAGTCTAATTTCGGGGCATTACACGTTTTACCCTTGAAATGAAATGTTTCTGATTATGTCATTTGTCAATTTCTTCGTCCAAATGCTAAAATTAAACTATTGAGTTAGAACTTTGTCCATAAAAATCTTGGCTAAATGAAAAAAAAATAAGTATTCAAACTATATCGTTTATTAACTTAGGGTGCCTAAAGAATTTTCCGCTCAAAGTAGGTGCCTAATGTTTTCATCATTACTCCTTTAAGTACATACGTCATAACGATTGTTAAAAAATTGTTATCCAAACTCTTACCGTTGTTAATTTTGTTGTTGTCGTTACGATTAGGCCGCCTAGAAGGCTTCAAACTGTGCATGTAGACTTCGCAGCTAGTTCTTGAAGTTGTGATAAGCATAGTAGTATGTCGGGTCGTACACGGTTTGTTGCTGTTGGTTGGAAAAATCGAGCACGTCGATAGGATTTTGGGAAGAAGATTAGAGGTAGGATTGGTTATTTTGCTCTCGGTGTTAATCTTGACTGATTCTTTTTGGTCAAGAGATACTACACACTCATCCTACCAATTGTTCGGGTTAATAGGGTTACGATAGCCTTTGACAATTCACCTCTTTCGGTTTAAGTGAAGAGACACAAATGGTGGATGGTGAAAGAGATGAGCTAAAGAAGGTGATAGAGGGAGAGTCCGAGAGAGAGTCCCATTCTTCTAGTCATACATGGTGATTTATATACAAACTTTTAATATTGTTGACCGACTTAAAGTGGTGATGACTATTTATAGATTGCTTGGCAAATAAATCTAAGTATTAGATAGTAGATTTAGCTTTGGTAAGTCACGTGAATCTGTTAATGATCATGTCAAAAGATTATAATATATAAGGGGGAACACGTATTTTATTAGAACTCTACTCCTCCCTAATTTCTCTTCTTGCATATTTATTTTCTTGAATTTCTGTAATCCCTTTGGATCTTGTTGATTTTTGGGAGAAAAAAACTCCATTGAAGCCTTCACGATCTTTTCAAATGGATGTCATCTTCGAAACCCAAAGAGGCAAAGCATTTTACATTGAAGTTGGTTTCTTCGATACAGTTCTTGAAATCAAAGAGAAAGTGCAGAAATACAAGGGAATACCTGTACATACTCAAACCCTAATCTTCAATGGCCATGTCCTTCAAGAAGAACGTGACGTCGAGTACTGTGAAATCCTACAAAACTCACGTATTCAACTACTCGTGGCTCCGGCACTGGAGATTGAAAATAATCGGCGACCAAGTTTGTCGCCGTTGAAGGAAGTGCAACTCAACGTCAATACGCCATCATCGGAAACCTCGTTCCCTCTCGAAGTCGACGAGTACGACATCAAGCCTTTCCTTCTACTGATGCCGAGTTGCATGGTGGTATGTCACCGGGGGACTGCATGCTAACGGGGCACAACAATGTGGATGTGAACATCAAGAAACCGCCGTTGCCTCAGCATTCTGGGAAGGGGTCACCGACTGCGGCTGCCGTGACTGGAGCGGCAACGGATACAAGAGGCTCGCAGAAGATGAAGCTGTGGGTGTTGCTGATGTACGGGACAAAGAAGATACCGGTGGCGATGAATGCAAATGATAACGTCGGGGAACTAAGAAAAGAGCTGCAAAAGTTGCGGAAAACGCTTCCTTTTGATTTATCACGACAAGGGTACTTTTTAGTTCATAAACAAAACTTGATGGAGGAGGATCGGTCGTTTAAGTGGCATCAAGTTTTGCAAGGTGATACCATTGAGATCTTTACTGATGGACCATGTGATTAGGGTTTTGATGAGAATGCTTTATGAATGAAAAAAATAGCCTTTCTCTGATATGTTTACCTAATAAGTATCAATCGATCATGTGTGGTCATTTTTTTTGAATAAGAATGATTTTTTCTACTTTTGCGGTACAATCCTTATGAATTTTGATATATTTTGCGCATAACTTTGACATCGTTTTGGTGCTCCTGCAAATATTATCACGACATTTATTTTCTGATTGATTTGTCGATGATCACGTATAATTAGATTTCCTCTTTGATAAAAGGTTATTTGCCGATATAATCAGAATTGTGTAACGAAGTAGCTTGCCAAATAGTTTAGTACGCTCACCACTCTTTTATCACTTTGTAAACCGTCTCGTTCGATAGATACAATAAGTTTTTATGAAGGTTACTAAGTTCTTTTAAGGTTGATCATCATTCTCAAGGGAAAGTTTTATTTTTCTTCGTGTCTTTGCATTTAATTGTTTTGTATGAGTTTTGTGTTGAATTTGTAATTTTGATTTCTTTCATTATTTTTATTAATGAAATTTAATTATCATCGTTAAAGAAAATTAGACAATGTTACTTGTCAAGCCCAATTTGTCAAATTTGTCAATCTAATAAAATAAGGTTATATGTAGTGATGGATTGAGAGATACTGGTGTGCGATCGCACTCCTATAAATTTTAAATTCTCTTATTATTAAAGTGTTTTATTTTTATTTTTATTAATAATCTAATTTCACATCCTTTAAATTTTGTAATTTTACACCCTTAAAATTTTAATATAATTTCGTAAATTTTCATCAAATCCCATAAAATTTTATTTATATTCAAGTCTTTATGTAGTGACGGATGTAAGAGTTATTTAAGATGAGCAAGAGCCATAAAACCAAATAAAAAGATTTATATTCAGTTTTGCGTTGTGTTATATGATTTCATAATTTCCAAGGAAATGGGGACAGCTAGGGATGTAAAAAGTTGACTTGATCTGTAAAACTGACTGAAATTGACTTGAGTTAAAATTGTTTGAGATTTAAGTGATGGTGATCCGAAACTGATTCAAGTCCGAACTAGTGTTGACCTGAACCCGAGTTGGACCTAGAAATTATGTATATGAACTCGACCTGCACCCGATCTGAGAATGACCTGAACCCGAATTGAACCGATAATATGATAATCGAACCCGACCCGCATTCGACTTATATGAACCTGAACCCGAGATTAACCTGGTAAATAACTTGTATTACCCGACCTGTTATGAATCTGACATGTAATTGACTCAACCTGTAAATAATCTCACTTGTTATTGACGTGATCTGATATTCACCCGATTTATAAGTTACAATCGATGAAGTTGTGAAATTTTGAATCTATAATGAACTATGATAATTAATATGACTCCCTTTTAAAAATTAAAATAAATTGTTAGTTATAATAATTAAATTAATAAATTTACTTTCTATATTAATTATAATCATTATATTATAAATTTAAATTATAATCATTAAATTAATCTCATTAAATAATTTTTTTATTTAACATGATTTTATTAGATTATATAAAATTAATTTAAATATTTATAAGTCTTTGTTGGTGGGATCAAAGTGTGCTGTTTTTATGAACTGATTGAGCTGAAAATTCGCATTAATTAAAGTTTGACCGACAATCATAAATTTAGCGTTCATTGATCATGCATCTACAGGACGTGTTGAAAGAAAGGGCCTAAAGTTATATAAAATTGCAAATTTAGCCCTCCACTCAATCAAAGAGAAGACCCTAGTTAAATGGTAAACCACATTATAAATATTAATGAGTTAATTTTTTATTATCAATGGGTGATTATTTCGAGTTCAAACCTGAATCGGTTGAGCGAAATTCGACTTGAAATTTTGATCTTTATAATTCGACTTGATTTGAAAAAAAAAAACTTACTTTTAGTAATTTATGGGTTAATTTATAAATTTGAGTTGAATCTTTCAATTATGTATGGTATGTATATATTACATATGAAAAATATAAAGAAATGTGTATGGTATATATGATTATAAAATTTCATTTAAATGGAAATCGAATAGTTTCATAATATTATAAATATTTATAATTAAATTCAAATAAAAATTAAAATAATTTGGTTGGAATTTTATTTGTAAAATTCAGAAATTTTATTTAGAAAATTGAATTGTAAAATAAAATTTAATTTAAATAATTCATAAATTTTAAACTTAACTTGATTGAATATTTACCGACTTCATTAAATGTTCACCTCTAACAAAATAAGTATTTAATGTCACTGATCAAATAAATCCAAAAAATACTAGAAATCAAATTCATGAATCATCTCGGGATACACATGAGTTAGATTGGGTCAGATTGGGTCAGCGTTTTTGTCAATCCGAATTAATATGAAAATATATAGTTTTCATCCGGAATTGGATCATGCTCTAGTTTAGGGGTGGTTTCTCTCAATTAGAGGTGCACAAAAAATCCGAATATCCGATTTTACGTAAAAAATATCTTAAATCGGATTTGGGAAAACCGGATCGGATATTTTAAAACCGGATAGTATAACCAGTTTGGGAAAAAATTGGATGACCGGATTTTTTATCAGATTAAAAACTGGTTTGAAAAAAACCGGATAAAAAATTTTTTATCCGGAAAAAAATCCGATCTGGGGTTTAAAAAATTGGATGACCGGATTTTTTACCGGATTAAAAACCGGTTTTTTCAAACCGAAACCGGTTACATCATCCGACCCTCCAAACCGGTTATGATCCGAACCGATTTTTTTATAAACCGGTTTTTTGACTTGGTGAAAAAACCAAATCGATTTTTATCCGATCCGGATCGGATTTAAATCCGGCTATGTGCATCTCTACTCTCAATCCAAATCTAAGCCAACCTTTCGAGATAAAACCTAAATATGATCTGATTCGACTCGAAACAGATATATTAATAAAAAAAATATTATTTTTTCAACAAAAAAATGGATCTAATTGAAAAAATATATAAAGAGTTATTATTGCAATTATCCCTAAATATATAAAATAAATTTAATTTTTTTCGGATTAGATTGAATATTTTTCACCTTAAACTCAAACTAGATCAGATCCGAACACATTCTCTAAAAAATCGACCCGGCTCGACCCAAACTCAATTTTTAATAAAAAAAAATCTAATCCGAATTATCCTTTGCATCATGCATAATGATCGTCCAAATACACGGAAATATATTTTTTGAAAATTAAATATATTCGTATCCGATACACATCCTTACCCAACACGTAAACCCGAATCCATATAACACAACAAATAATAAAACAAGTGCAGCATGAGCATCAAGGAATGATTTCACCACACCTTGGATGTAAATATTCGAACATTGACACAAGAATCAGGATGGGACCAAAGTGATTTCAGACCACAACTTCTTAATGGAGATGGTCCAAAGAAGATCAGAATCCGATAGCACCGTGACTTTCTCTCCTTCGACTATATTCGACGTGCTTACTAAACCACCAAATTTCATCTCCGTGTTATCTGGAACGAGATAATAACAGTAAATCATATCGGTAACGTCGTAGCCGGCTCTCGGGTGAAAATATGAGAAAAGTAGAAGTAATGATCCCATATGCTAGCAATAGCATGTTATATATGTGAATACGGAAAAAAAAAACAGCAGACTGAAGTTCAAATTTATTATTATGGACGGCAATTTAGAGTCATTAACACACTAGTACGTTGGTTTCAAATGTTTCAATCCACATTGTGTGGGTTCATCATGGTGATGGCACCGTCACAGTGTGCGTGAAAAGATTAGAGAAAAGGAAACAACACAAAGGATAATAGGAACGACGCTCTTGTAAGTGACATTAAATATCCATCACCCTCCAAAAACAAGCCAATTTCCCCTTGGTAGTTTGTATTATTATGTAATTAGGGGCGGAGTCATGATCGAACATGAAGAGGGGCCAAATTACTGAACTTTAAAAATACAAGGGCTTATTAAGTATTTAAACCTAAAATTTGGAGGGGCAAGACCTAACTTGTCTAAGATTTGAACTTATAGGGACCTAAATTGTCATTAGAGCAATAAATTTAGGGATAAATGAGTCTAAACAGGTATAAGACCTACCGATATTTATTAGTAAATGTAAGGGATACATAATAAAGTATATAGAATTAAATTAGTTTCTTTGACCACATAGACATGCTCAAGTGAAATGAAAAGCAAAGCAACATAACAAGGCATGCAGAACTAATAACATAAGTAAAGCAACATAATAAAGTGTATGGCATGCAGGTTAATGTAATCATATACTTACTCAGATTCCATCTAAGCCCAGTTGTAGTACTACTACTTGATGGCATCCCGAGGGGGATGAGTCCACAGTGTGGTCCCTCAACAGAAGCTTGAATATGTATCTCGTGACGGTGAGTCCTAGGAAGAAGGTAGACGAGACTGTCATTGGATAAAAGGACTATTCGTAGGGATGCGAAACAACACAGAACATTCAGGTTTCCAATCTCATGGTCAAATCGTCCACCAAGTGCTCCAGCAACAAGAATGCAAAGCTGCTATTAAATCCGGAAAAAGAAATGATAAACAACCATCAAAACACAAACTATAGATAAAAATGTATAGTACAGGATGAGATCATGTCCTAGCTGTAATAAATACCAGCTGCCAAAGCCAATATTGAAGTACTCATGATAATAAACATAAAATAAAAGCAAAATGAATGTTCCTAAACAGTCAAATCCACCCCCCCCCCCAAAAAATACCAAGAAAGAAAAAATCTAGATCATTTAAATTTAACATACATTAGACTTGTTCACATCTGAAGAGGAGTCCCGAATGTATGTTACACATTTATGTAGATCTGTGGTGTCTTGATCATGAGATTTATCGATAATCTTTGTTCCCTGCACCAAAGAAGCAAGTGAAAATGTCTGAGCAACCGAATATAAACGAGCGAGATGTAACAAGTTAAGGACAAGGAAAAAGGCACTGGTGTTTTCAATTGACAAAAGAATGAAAGACTAATGCTTATAAAAACTAGTGAATGTAGCATGTTATCCCCAAGGAAAGAGATGCTAATGCTCACAGAAAAACGAGACCGGCAAGGAATAAGCGAGAGCAACCGTAAGCATGGAAGGAAAACACCATCAACATGATCTACAAAGAGAAATTTGAAAACTTACAATGCTCTTATAAAAATCAAGTACATCCTTTCGTATCGAATCCATATCACCTTTAATTGCATCCGGTTTGTATCTGCTACGAAGCAAAGCGCCTATGTTATCACATCATTTAACATTAACAACAACCAAAGCATTTTGCCAGAATCAGCTAAAATCAAATATAAGGTCCCTTTTAGCTTTTCCGTTAGCATAATTTTCTAGGTCGAAAACTGCATTTCATTATCATTTGCGAATAAGATCATGATTTCGTAATCCAGACAGGGGGGGAATTGAGTTTTTTTCCATCTGAATCTTTAACTGTTTAAGATAAAATATTATTCTCATAGTTCTAAAGAACTTTCTCACGTCAATCTTCCAAACACTTGAAATACATACACCACAATTATTTCACCATAATTTTTGCACCGCAAGCTTTTTCCAACGATTTTATGAATCAAATCGTGATGAAACTCAAAAACTTCTAAACTAATGTAAGAATTCAAATCGCAGGATGCAGACAGAGGCGATTTAATGGAATACAACTGAATCACACAAGAAAAACACAAAAGCAGCAAAGAGATACAAAAAAAAAACCTGCGTCGAACGTCGGAGGCATTCTCCTTAGGGAAGAACAGAGGCATTTCATCGAACAGACGGTTGGCGCCACCGTCAGCACAGAGGTGAAGCCCAGCTGCACTAAACAAAAAGGAAAAAGGGCAAGATATTAATAATAAAAAATAACAAAAACAAATAAATAAATAAAAAGAGGAAAAAGGAGGGTGCATGATAAATACCGTGCTCCCAAAGCAGAGGAGTGAATCTGGGGAGGCTTTGGTTAAGAAGAACAAGGGCGTAGGTCAGAGGAGGGCGGTGGCCGTCGACGGGACTGGAGGGGAGGAGGAAGGTGGAGGAATGGTGCATAAGGTCCATGGCTAACGTGCGCGGGGAGAAGAGGAGAAGAAGAAGAGGGGTGAGAGAAGTTTGAATAATTGTGCATAATTCATGAGATCAAAATCAACGGAGATTTTCAAAAATAAATGAGGAGAAGAAAAATAATTGACTTTTGCTCAAGTAATGAATTGCGGGATTGTTTATAGGTAAACTATTCTATCACTTGATTTTTTATTGGGTAAATTACATTATAGTCCCCTTACTATAGGATATTATTTTATTAAGTCCCCGATCTATTAAAAATTACAAAATAGTCATCCAACTATTCATTATGTTCTAAACTCATCATTTTTCGTTAAAATTTTGACGATCGACCGAGTTATACATTAAACTATGACTGAGATATGATAAAATATGATCTCATAATCCTAAACGACTATCATATCTCAATCAGTTTATTAATGTCAAACGAAGATTACCATTAATTTTTTTAACGGAAAATGATTAGTTTGGAACGTGATGAATAGTCGAGTGATTATTTTGTAACTTTTTATAGTCAATGGACTCAACAAAGTAACCATCTATAGTCGATAGACCATTTTATAATTTCTAATGGACTCGATAAAATAGTATTTTATAATTGGGGGATCATTTGTGTACTTTACCCTTTTTATTCTTATTTTGATTATTAAAATTAAATAGTTTTTAATTTAACCATTTAAATTTAGAAATTTATTCATTATGATCATTCAATTGTCATCTTTCTAATTATGTATTGATTTAATTTTTTATTACTTTTTGAGTAATATATCAACTCATATTCTAACTATTACTCATTGTAATTGATTACTGTGTAAACCCTCATCATTAATAAATATTAATTCAAAAATTTTAAATTATTTTTATTAAGCAAAATGCTAAAATTAGTCCTCAACATTTATAAAAAATGAGCATTTTGCCCCCATGTTCTATTTTTTTGGAGTATTTTAACCATTAATATTTCATTTTAGGGCAAAAAGGTCCCTAACATTTGAAAAAATAATTACTTTGTCCATTATTCTTTTTTCTAAGGCATTTTAGCCCACAACGTTTCATTTTAGGTTAAAAAATTCTTATTTTAGAGCGTTAGCCGTGAGTTAACTAATGGTTGTCATCTATAGAGGGAGCTTTTTGTCTCAAAGTAAAACATTGGGATTAAAATGCACCAAAAAATAATATAAATCAAAATGGCTATTTTGTTAAACGTTTGCGCTAATTTTAGTATTATACCATTTTATTATGATCCTTTGAATTTAGGTATTAACGTCCTTCACCTAAATTTCAAGGCCACAAGTACAAGACCTTTTTATGCTTGGTTGGATTGGACAAATGGCTTTAAGGGCTGACCCCAACTATTGAGGATACTTTTTGGCAAAAGTGTAAGTTCTTGATTTTGGGTCTCGTTTTGTTTCTTTATGCATGTAAACACTAAAAAAATGTTTTCAGAATTTATCGAGTGACTTTAATAGTTAAAATCGTTTTGTTATCTCTTGAAGTCCTGAGTCCGAGATCTATATCTATAACATGTGTATGCATTGTTCTCTCTTGAAGTCTTGAACCGAGGATCTGTATTGTAACATGTGTATGCATTGTTAATAGTTTAAAAAATATTATAAACAAATATTATCTTATATTCATCTTAGAATATTAAAAAGTATTAAATTGTGAATTAAAAAATAGTGTGTGTGGATTGGTGTTTAGGGACTTAAAAATTGACGGAGAGACTTATGTTGGATGATGATCAAAGTCGACTATTAGGGGTGTACTTTGAGCGACGTTTAGGGTTTTATTTATTTTAATAAAATCTATAATTTTTATTATATTTTTTATTTTTTATAATTGAGTCTCTTAATCTTCTTTAATTTTAGTTTTATTTTGTAAATGAGGCTATTAATTTTTATAACCCTACTTATTATATTTATAATCGAGACATATAATTTTTCAATCTCATTTTCTTACATTTATAATTGATGACTCTAATTTCTTCAATCTCACTTTTTACTTTAACTGAGCTTCTAATTTTTTGAATCTCACTTTCTATATTTATATTTGAGACCCCTAATTTTTAATCTCACTTTTTACCTTTATAATTGAGACCCTGATTTTTTTCCAATTCCAGTTTTTGCTTATATAATATAGGCCATATTTTTTCAATCTCACTTTTTACCTTTAAAATTGAGGTGCCTATTTTTTAATATCACTTTTTACCTTTTATAGTTGAGACCCTAATTTTTTCAATCTTACTTTTACTTTTATAATTTAAGATCCTAATTTAATCATTTTCTACGATTTATTAATATAATATTAATTATTGTTTAAAATAATAGAATATACATTTCATTTATAAGGCCTATTTTTTAGTTTCGCTTAAGACCTAAAAATGTTCGGGACGACTCTAATTATTATAATTTATTTTTATCTAAAACAAATGATAAAGACTAAAAAATAACTGAAATATTCAATGTTAGATTTATGAATATTAGTGTGTGTAATTTTGACTAAATAGTCATCGGATTCACATTCAAAATGGTAAATTGAGTTATGTAAAGTTGATCGTAGCGACAATCATAATTTAAATTAGTTCAGACGAAGATAAAGAAAATAAGAAAAATTTAAAAAAAAATAAAGCAAAGAATTTATTTAGATTCAAAACAACGTCGTTTTAATGTCTTTCCTAAGAACTCGAAACGATATTATTGGGATATATCATCAAATTGTATACATTTCATCATATATTTATTATTTAACAGTTGAATGATTAAAAATATCAAAGTTGGATGATAAAAAAATTGTTTTAGTGACGGAAAAGAAAAACAAAGAAAAATTAATGATTAAAGTTGTAATTTACAATTGTTTATAAGGAAGGTTCATGACGAGGGCTTCACCGTCACCCGGCCCCACCAATTTGGTACACCCATCCCGAACATCTCTGTTCATGAGCTGGGACGGATAGACGTGGTTCCATTCCTAGTCCAAGTTGGATAAAGTTTGAACGGCTCCGATTTAATGTGAATTAAAAATTTAATGTTAAGAAAGATATTATTTTACTTTACATAAGGTATTACAGAGGCGAGGGCGACCCTCCCAACCTAATTTACTCCGTTCGCAAACGTCAAGATTCGAACACATGACTTTCGTTAGAGATCTAATATCTCGTCCTACTCACTCCTATTTAACATTTCCACTCACTCTGTTATGGGTAAATTATAAATTTAGTAATTGAACTTTACTTTCTCTTCTATTTCACTCACTATATTTTTAATCTTTTCAATTTTCTTACTAAATTTAATACATTGAGGGGGTGTTTGGTTCAAGATTGTGGGATTCCCATGGGATGAATCCCACATTCTCATGTTTGGTTGGCCGGGAATCTCATTCCCGGTAATATTTTATTACCAATAGTAGATTTTTGGGGTATATTACCGGGAATGTCATTACCTCCCTTCCCTTAGGTATTGTAACATTACCGGTATTTTGGACTAAAACGCCCTTAAATTTTTTTTTTTTCAAAAATATCCTTCTTCTGTCATTGAATAATAAAAATTCTACGAATGTTAAATTACAATTTTTTCCTTAAATTATTTTAGATTTACAAAAAAAAATCTATAATTAAAATTTTATATGAAGTTCAGGGGTTAAAAATTTTTACCCTTTCATTAAACCTTTTTTATATTTTTAATTTTGTAAAAAAAATTATATAAATATTATGAATTTAATTTTTAAAGAAAAATATAAATTTTACAATTTGTAATATTATACAAATATATAATAAGAACAATTTGGTCAAATATACATTCCAAAAATATTTTATTTCTTTAACCAAACATGGTAATCTTACATTCCTGCTAAACCAACCAAACACAAAATACAACATTCCCAGTAATCCTATTCCCTGGTAATCTTTTATCTCCACTGGTAATCTTACATTCCGTGAACCAAACGCACCCTGAGTTTTTTGGCTACTCAGTTGTTTCATCACTAATTGATTATAACGTGGCTTTTCTTTAACTAAAAAATCAAATGTATAAAATTCAATGATCAAATTGAAAAAATATAAAAGTATAATAGGTGAAATAAGAAAGAAAGTAAAAATTAATTATTAAATTTATAATTTACTCATAAAAAATGAAAAAGTCGCATCATAACACTGTGGGAAACAACTAAGTGACTAAAACCCTAATGTATTAAATTCAATAAAAAAATTTAAAAAATTTAAAATATAGTGAATAAAAGAAAAAAAAAAAAAAAATTCTATCATTAAATTTATAGTTTATTTTATTTATTAATTACTTGTTCTTTTAATATGATTATATGACTTTTCCGACTCATTAATAAAAATGTTTTTTAAAGTTTGGAGTTCAAGTAATTATTAAGAAAAAATAAAATAAATAATATATTTTATATATCTCGTACTATTAAAAGTTACTTTATTAGCCATGGACCCCATAACCCAACAATCACCCCCAACGACACCTGGGGGATTCAAACCTACAACCTACTCTGATACCAGTTGTTAGGATCGAGTCATTCATTTCTGAACAACTTCTCAGTGGGTTATCCATCATTGGATTTCCCTAGTCTAAGCACGCTTAACCACAGATTTGTGAAGCGAATGGTCACCATTCCTTCTTAAAACCAATTGGTGATAAGTAGGTGGGCTATTTTAACCTCATATCTTTGTAGTGGGTGATCACTGGGTTCCCCCAATCCAAGGTGGATTCTTGGGGTACCCCCCACAGTTCACCACTGCATTGTAGAGCCACGCATCTATAGCGTGTTGCGGGCGGGCCTAGGGACTTCGCAAGGCACACGTGGGCCTCGGCAGGTTAGGCAGTCACGCATCGATATCACGCCCATACACGATAGAATCCTAAGGGTGATCGTTGGACCCCATAACCCAACACTATATATCTTAATTTTAAATTGTTCGAATGATGGATATTATAAATCAAAGTGATTTGAGATTAACTTTCATAAGTCTTAAAGTGACTTTGAAAAAAGAAGCTAAATTATAGAATAATATGGGTCGATGAGATGAGTTCATCAGACGTCAGCGTCTTAAGTGGTTGGAGGATACGTTAAAGAATGTCGATTTAAATACTAATATGATAAATGATACATAATGTGATATATGTCATATCATCAAATAAACACACGTGAAAATGTATGATGTGTTGACTGTTAATCAATCAAAAATTTACATCTGATAAGAGTTATTATGAAAAATCAAAATATTGAGACTAAATTGCTTTAAAAAGAGATAAAGTGATTATATGTACAAATATCGATGGTTAGTTTTATCATTATGCTAACTAAAATTAGGGACTAAAAGGGTACATTAACTCAACTTTAAAGGAGGTTTGGATAAGAAAGTATAGATTCTATGTATCAAGAGTCAAAGTGTCTACATCAAATGTTTAAATATTGAGTCATTTAACTATTAAAAGTTACAAAATGATTGTATGACTACTCATTGTGCTCTAAACTCATAATTTTTCGTTAAAAATTGATGATATTTTAAGTTGGACATTAACCTGCTGACTAAGATATGATATAATATGATCCTAAAATCTCAGACGATTATCATATCCTAATTAGCAGTTGACACCACCTCAAACTATTATCATATTTTAACGAGAAATGACACATTTTGAAACACAATAAATAACAATGTGATCATTTTATAATTTTTAATAGTTAAAGGACTTAAAAAGATAACATCTTATAATTAGAGAACTATTTATATTTTTTAATAATTAAATGACTCAATAAAAAATAATTTATAATCTAGAGATCATTTGTGTTAGTTGCCCTAATTTTTAATTAGTTATAAAAATGTTTAGTTACATTAAACAAATTTTAAAACGATAATTACCTGTTAAAAAAACAAAAAAAGAGGGGCTGTAAAATATTTTAAACAACAAAAGAAGCCATCCCCGACACATCGCGCCGCGTCGGGTCCCGACAGCTGTCTTAAAAATTTCCTGTCTGAAAAATGATTAAAAAACGCCATTTGCATTCCCCAAAAATGCCAAAAAATATTCTGAAAATCTCTAAAAAATCTTCCAAATTCCAATTCCTAGGGTTCTTCCTCGCTTCTCTCCTCTCCAATTCGGCCATTGTTAGGCACTGAAGTTAAGACCGGGTCGGGTCTAGGAACCGGAAGATGATAGACAATTGTTTGGGAGCTCAAAGATCTAGGAAGATCCGTAGAGCTTTGCGTCACTGCAAGGTCACGCTCTTCTGCCTCGTTCTCACCGTGGTCGTCCTGCGTGGCACTATCGGAGCCGGAAAATTCGGTACTCCGGGGCAAGACTTCGCCGATATCCGCGACCACCTCTATTCCCGGAAACGCGCCGAGCCGCATCGCGTCCTAGAAGAAGTCCAAACGACGTCGTCGGATGAAAACGCCGGCGCCGACACGAACGCCGGGACCAACAACTACAACGAGTTCGACATTAACAAGATTTTACTCGACGACGAGTCCGACGAGTCGAAACGCGATTCTAACGTCCCCTATTCTCTCGGGCCCAAAATCTCCGATTGGGACGAACAACGATCTAGATGGCTGAAAGAAAACCCTAATTATCCAAATTTCATCGGTCCGAACAAGCCGAGGGTTCTATTAGTCACTGGGTCGTCTCCCAAACCTTGTGAGAACCCTGTCGGTGATCATTATTTATTGAAATCGATCAAGAACAAGATCGATTACTGTAGATTGCACGGGATCGAGATATTTTACAACATGGCGCTTCTGGATGCTGAAATGTCAGGGTTTTGGGCGAAATTACCATTGATTCGAAAGCTTTTGCTCTCGCATCCGGAGGTGGAATTCTTGTGGTGGATGGACAGTGACGCCATGTTTACTGATATGGCGTTTGAGGTTCCTTGGGAACGGTATAAAGACTCCAACTTTGTTATGCACGGCTGGAATGAGATGGTTTATGATCAAAAGAATTGGATTGGGCTAAATACTGGGAGCTTTTTGTTGAGGAATGGACAATGGGCGCTTGATATTCTCGATGCTTGGGCTCCGATGGGTCCTAAAGGCAAGGTTAGGGAAGAGGCAGGAAAGGTTTTGACCCGTGAACTTAAGAATCGCCCTGTTTTCGAAGCTGATGATCAGTCTGCAATGGTTTATTTGTTGGCTACTCAAAGAGAGATGTGGGGTGATAAGGTTTACTTAGAGAATGCTTATTATTTGCACGGTTATTGGGGGATCTTGGTTGATAGATATGAGGAAATGATCGAGAATTATCATCCAGGTTTGGGCGATCATCGATGGCCGTTGGTGACTCACTTTGTGGGGTGTAAACCTTGCGGGAAGTTCGGGGATTACTCGGTCGAGAGGTGCTTGAAGCAGATGGATAGAGCATTCAACTTCGGGGATAATCAGATTCTTCAGATGTATGGATTTACTCACAAGACTTTGGGTAGTAGAAGGGTTAAGAGAGTTCGGAACGAGACCAACAATCCGCTCGAGGTGAAAGATGAGCTTGGACTACTTCATCCGGCTTTTAAAGCGGTTAAGGTATCCTCCTCTTGATGATATAGGCTTTATATGATATCTTATCATGCTAAGTGATAGGTTACAATGTTGAAATGTCGTGTATGCAGTGAGAATCTTATGTTTTAGGTCTCGATAAATAGTTGTTGTTGGTCTGCCGTATGGAGCATTGTCTCCTTTTATTCGAATTTTCCATGACCTGATTATGGTTAGAGAAAAAAAATGGTCTGGAGAAATAATATTCTTTTGTTCCTTATCTATCTTTAAGTTATGAGTTCGTTGATCAATGCTTTCCAAAGGAAAAATTAGCCCACACTTTTGTACGCAGCTATTCGTATTTGTAACATATAAGCAAACTCGGTTTTGTCAATATTTGAACATGGTGATACATTGTTGTTCGAATAGATAGTTGTGATTCTCCGATTTTAGAAACACGTAGTTGAATGAGGCGTTTTAACGATGATCTTAGGTCTCGTTCTTTATCACTTGTTCCTTCGGTTAGGGCTATATTAGATCGAGTAGGAAACTGACGTTAAGAATGAGGAATAGGAGATGAGCCTTGCAAGGAATAAGATGATAGCGTAACCTGCAGATTCTCACTTTTTATCATTTTAATAGCTGATGAGCCTTGCAAGGAACGAGGAATAGGAGATGAGCCTTGCAAGGAATAGGAGATGAGTTCGTTAATCAGTGCTTTCCAAAGGAAAACTTAGCCCACACTTTTGTACGCAGCTATTCGTATTTGTAGCATGTCAGCAAACTCGGTTCTGTCAATATTTTAACACGGTGATACATTGTCGCCCGAACATGGCGCTAGGGCAAGTTAAGTGAAAATAGATTGCCGCGATGCTCCGATTTTAGAAACACGTAGTTGAATGAGGCGTTTAACGATGATCATTAGTCTCGTTCCTTATCACTTGTTCCTTTGGTTAGGACTATTTTAGATCATGAAGGAAGCTGAGGTTAAGAACAAGGAATAGGAGATGAGTCGCAAGGAATAAGATGCAAGCATAACCTGCAGATTCTCACTTTTTATCATTTTAATGGCTGGTGTCGATGTTCCTCAACTCTCTTTTTTCTTCGTATACTTGTCGAATATTCATGTTCGATCGGATATTTGTAGGTATGATCTTCGAAACACATGGAAGAATTAATAGACTCGTGTCGAATATATTCCCTTACCATATACCAGGGTAGTTCACAGACATAAATAGCAGTAAACAGGGGCGGAAGCAGGATCTTATGTTAGTGGGGTGAACTTCTAAAGTTTTAGAAGGAACAAACTTATAAAATTCAGGAGACGGAAATAGATTCTTAATTGAACATACAAATAAAATATCTAAAATATATACGGATTTGAATTTTTTAAGAATGTCTTTAACCGTCACTTTCGGTCCATCCCTGGTAGTAAAAGTATTTTTTTTCTGTTCATCATGGACTTCCAATCCATTTTCATTTTCGTTGAAGCTTTCTTAAATTTGAGGGTCACTCATTGAATATAATCTTCAAATGACCTTCCATATACATGGTATAGTAAAATAGCTCAAGAAAGCCTAGAATGGGTTATGAATGGGTGAGCATTCGATTGAGTCGAGTCAAAAACTTTTTAAGTTATTCGAGTTGACGAGTTCTATTTTACAATTAGGAGTTGACTTGAATTTTTTTTCAATTCGAGTCAACTCGAGTTGATTTTTCGAGTTTTTCTTTAAATTTAATTGTGAATATTTATAATATTATAATATTATTTAGTTCCAATTTAAGTGATTTTCTATATCCATATAAACAATACAAATATGTTTCTTCATATTTTTTTCATATGTTTAAACTCACATTGATTTTTTTTCCATATTTTTCGACTCAAACTTAAATATCAATCTATTAATTACTAAAAATTTTGAGTTATTCGAGTTGTATTTCACAACTCGATTTAAACTTGAATTTTTTTCGAGTCTAGCTTTTTCGAGTCGAATCGAGTCAAAAAAGTCAGTTTCTCGAGTCGAGTTTTGTTCACCCGAATGTATTGTGTGGGTCATTGTTTAAGCTCACGGTTTTTTTGGCCCATTACAGTGGGCTCTAAAATTATATAGGGAAAAAGAGGTGTCAACACATTATTTTGAGATATACAATATTTTTTACAAAAGTAACTCATCACCTCGAGTTTCTGAGGATATTATTTATATATTTGAGGTTTATTATTTTATTATTTCTTGTGAAACTCGATGTCGAGTTTTATTAAAAATTTATTTTTTTATTTTTAATATGAATATAATTTTTTTAATCGAAACTCGTCACCTCAAGGTGACGAGTTCCATTGGTATAAAAGAATAAGATTTTTGTTATAGAATTGAAACCTCCAAACCCATATCAAGATATAAACTATTAGTTTTATTTTCTTTTGATACCTACATTTCTTTTTTTGTCAAAATTGTACCTAATGTTTACTTTTTATTTCATTCTGGTAATTCGCTGTTAAAATTAAATTTAAAAGTTAGAGTGATTAAATTAGGAGCAATTTGAAAGTTATTAAATTTAACTTTTTATTTTAATTGTATATTAATAAATTAATAATAAAAATATGATGTCACAAAATTAGAAAAATTAAACTCCAGTGATCAAAATAAGAGTGAGAAGATAGTTGAGTGATAAATGATATAATTCACTAATAAAGATGTCATGCTTGTTCAGCTAAATTTTTAATAATAGGTACCAAAATGAAATAAAAAGTAAATGATAGTATAATTTTGAAACAAATAAAAATTTAAGTACCAAAAGAAAATAAAACTAATAATTTATATATTAAACATCTAGTTTACCCAATATAAAAGGTAATAAGTTTGGACGTTTCAAATCTAAAACAAAAATCTTATTTTTACACTAATGAAACTCGACTATTAAAATTTTTAAAAATAATAATAATTTTTTAATGAAACTCGTCACTTCGACAAGGTTTCACAAAAAATATTAAAATAATAGACATTGAATATAAAAATAATATCTCATGAAACTTGTTATCTCGAGGTGACCCTTTGTACTGTAGAAAATGTCGTAGATCCCAAAATAATATATTGACACTTCTTTTTTTCCTAAATAATTTTGGGGCCTACGGTAATGGGGTAAAAATATCGTACTTCCCTAAATAATTTGTTTGGTGGATACTTAAGAATGATTTAAAATTAAGCTTAATTGAATAATAAAATCTAAATTTGGTCTCTTATTTACTTTATGTATGTATAATTTTTTGTCAAAGTAGATGTCTAACATTTTTCATGTTACCATTTAAAATATTAAAATTCATATTAAAAATCTAAAAATTAATAATAATTTTTTAATGAAACTCGTCACTTCGACAAGGTTTCACAAAAAATATTAAAATAATAGACATTGAATATAAAAATAATATCTCATGAAACTTGTTATATCGAGGTGACCCTTTGTACTGTAGAAAATGTCGTAGATCCCAAAATAATTTGTTGACACCCCTTTTTTTCCTAAATAATTTTGAGGCCTACGGTAATGGGGTAAAAATATCGTAGATAATAATTTATATATTAAACATCTAGTTTACCCAATATAAAAAGTAATAAGTTTGGACGTTTCAAATCTAAAACAAAAATCTTATTTTTACACTAATGAAACTCGACACCTCGAGGTTACGAATTCCATTTAAAAAAAACTAAATTCATATTAAAAATCTAAAAAATAATAATAATATTTTAATGAAACTCATCACTTCGGAAAGGTTTCACAAAAAATATTAAAATAATAGACATTGAATATAAAAATATCTCATGAAACTTGTTACCTCGAGGTGACCCTTTGTACTGTAGAAATTGTCGTAGATCCTAAAATAATTTGTTGACACCCCTTTTTTTCTTAAATAATTTTGGGGCCTACGGTAATGGGGTAAAAATATCGTAGATCCCTAAATAATTTGTTTGGTGGATACTTAAGAATGATTTAAAATTAAGCTTAATTGAATAATAAAATCTAAATTTGGTCTCTTATTTACTTTATGTATGTATAATTTTTTGTCAAAGTAGATGTCTAACGTTTTTCATGTTACCATTTAAAATACCTAATGTTTCATTTTGTTATTATTTTGAGGTTATTCCGTCAATAGCTATTAAAAATATCTATCAACTAATGGTTACTTGACACATAATATTGGTTATGGTTAATATTGAAATTTATTTTTTTTTAAATATTTTTTAATTTCTTAATTCCTTCAAATCCTTAATCCCTAAATCTCTTTGAAGATCAAAGATCATGCAATAAGCCCGTGAATAGAGGTTCAGGAAGTAGTGTAGCCTCTAGGGGTGTGCAAATCCGGGTACCCGAATTTTCGGGTACCCAGAACTTTCGGGTCGACGATTTTTAAAACTAACCGGGTACCCGGAAAAACTAGATTTTGTGACCCGGGCCCGACCCGAGAAATGTCGGGCCGGGTACCCAACCCGGTCGGGTAATTTTTTTTAGAGAATTACCCAGTTTTTTTAGATCCGGGTCGGAGGGTCGGCGGGTCGGGTAATTTTGCACACCCCTAGTAGCCTCATCGATGGCGAAAATCGACGACTAGTGAAAAAATTAAAATCATGCCACGTGTTAAGCATTGATTGGATAATATTTTTTTTTGACAACATATACTTTAAATGATAACTTTGAAAATGTTAGATATTTATTTTAATAAAAAATCTAGACACATGAAATAGATAAGAACTATACTTTGAGTGCTTATTATATAATGTAAATGTTGTAATTTTTAATCTCAAAAAATAATTTAGTATAAAAAATATATTTTTAGTTAAATGTAATTATAAAATTATTTAATTATTAAAATGAGGGTAATATTTCTTCTTCTTCTTATGAGTCTTACCATTTTCAGGTCTGGTTCCTCCCACAATCAATATTCTATGATACTTTAAGAAAAAAAACTCAAACAGATAATATATTTTTTTTGTTTCCTATTTCGGTTTTATGTCCCGAATAATTTAGATTGATTTTGGTCTCGCGGTCTCGCGTATAATTTTGGTGGGTAAATTTCTTAACATAGATTTTTGACATACACGAAGATTCGAATTCAATACATACTTAAGTATAATAAGATGTTTATCACTTGAATCAAACTCCGTTTATTAAAATATAAATACACTAAAATGTTATAAAAATTATTTTTTAAAAAGTTAAGATGAGATAAAATATTAAATTCTTAGTCATATTTCTTCAATTTATTTTTATGTTGGTATTTTATCATCTAAACATAGATGGGTCGAAGGGTGATGAGGGCACTTGTCCCGCTAAAATTATAAATTCAAGTTCTATTCCCTAACATAAGATCATACGTCCGTCCATACATCTAAATACCTTTTGAAACGTGGAAGAAGGTAAGTAAATGTAAAGATGCAAATTAAACAACAGATAAACGATGGCATATCTGGGAATTTCTTCAACAACTTATGTAATATATATATATATATATATATATACACACATATATGCATGCATAGTGCATAAATATGTATATACTATATATATCTTCATCACACCAGAAGGGGAAGCTTCGTACTATTACTGGCTAAGATTATCCGTTTATTGCTACAGTTATTTCCATTTTACAAACACAGAAACAGGGGGCGGGGGCGGACAACCTTTAACCCCGGCAGCGAGCGATGGCGCTGCAGCCTCGGTTGTAAGGGTTGGCTTGCGCTCCCGGCTGGCAGTTATAATACGACGCGCCCCTCACGGAGCACGGCACTGTGTCCCTCTGAAGAGCCCCGTAGCTTATGTACTGTGTGTTCGACGAGACGTTTTTACGCGCCTGTTGAACTCAAGCCCATCACCATCCAGTTGTTCGCCATGCACTCCGCCGTTGAGCCCCGACAGCTGCTGCCGGACTCGTTCGTCGTCGTCGTCGGACCCAGATCAAGCCTGCACGGCGCTCTCAGAGGCGGCCGAAGCGGCGGTAGTTTTCCATTTTACAAACACAGAAACAGGGCGGGGCGGACAACCTTTAACCCCGGCAGCGAGCGATGGCGCTGCAGCCTCGGTCGTAAGGGTTGGCTTGCGCTCCCGGCTGGCAGTTATAATACGACGCGCCCCTCACGGAGCACGGCACGGTGTCCCTCTGAAGAGCCCCGTAGCTTATGTACTGTGTGTTCGACGAAGACGTTTGCAATACGCGCCTGTTGAACTCAAGCCCATCACCATCCATGTTGTTCGCCATGCACTCCGCCGTTGAGCCCCGACAGCTGCTGCCGGACTCGTTCGTCGTCGTCGTCGGAACCCAGATCAAGCCTTTCACGGCGCTCTCAGAGGCGGCCGAAGCGGCGGTGGTGCCGAGAAGGAGTAAGGAAATGGCCAGGAGAAAACCAGAGGGATTAGCCATTTGTTTTGCTTTTCTTGTATGTTGCAGTTTGTTCAAGTGGAAGGGAGAATGGCCTGCAACTTGTTTTTAAAGGATGTCTAACTCGTTATTTACTAAAATGCCACTTGACCCCACCAACTGACCTGGCATAATAAATTTAAGATTTGGCACATTAAATATTTTCATTTCACACCCTTATTTGCAATCACGCGTATGATTTTATGTTAAAAGCGAACTTAAATTTATAAAATTTTAAGGTGTAAAATAATTTTTTAATAGAAAATATATAAAAATCTAAAATATATAATAATTTTAAATTTTCAACGGGCGACTGTCCTCACATGCTTCTTAGTCCATCCCTGATAATTTGTAAAGGTGAATATTCAATTAAATCGAGTCAAATTAATTTTTTTTTGAAATAATTTAGTTTATAAGTATTATTTTATAATTTATTTTTTCAAAATTTAGAGTCGAATTTATGAAATTTTTAATTTTAAACTCCCTAACTTTGTTACTGCTTTTAAATAATATTATATTTTATTAATCAAATAATTTAATCTTATATTATGGTGAAATAAATCGAATAAAATGATTCAATACATATGAAAGTCCATTTTGTAATTTTGGATTCCCCTAATCCCATTATGAAACCTAATAATATATTCTTTAAACCTAACTAACCTCAAAAGTATAAGATTTTACTTTGGTAGTATTGTAAATATTAGGTCGAAGAAAACTCGAATCGACTCAAAAATTAAATTTTTGACATGAATTGATACTAGAAAAATTCAAATTTGAAACGAGTTACGAAATATATTCGAAAACTTTTAATATTTAGTGGATTGATTTTTAAGTTTAAGTCGAGTATCTCAACTATGTACGATATATATATATCACATATAGAAAAGTTATATATTGTATATGATTATAGAAAACCGTTTAATACCAACAACCAATTGGTCTAGTGGGATGAGGCACTAGGTCCCTTAAGCAAGGTCAGGGGTTCGAATCATGGCGTTTACGAATGGAGCAAACTGGGTTGGGAGGGTCGCCCTCGCCTCTGCAGTATCCGATCTGGATTAGTCGGTCAATAGATCGGATATCAGTGGTTAATTCAAAAAGAAAGATAGATAAAATGATGGTTTATCGTTCAAAGGAAACGAATACAAGGTGGTTTCAAGAATCCTAGTTCGACCCAACAACCTTAAATAGTTTGCCTGTCCAAATCCCTTGACCATAGCGAGGAAGCTTAACCTAACCCACCAATGGAAGAAGAAGAAGACAAATGTTTATTAGGGCTATGATTTACTTCTCTTCTTCATTCTTCAATAAACCTCATTAGTTCAATTGACTCATTTACACGTTCAACAAACGCCTAGATAACTATTCTGAAAGTTTTTGGGGGACTTCTTTTTATATTTTGATTAGCCTTTCCTAAACCTAATTCAAGAAAATGACCCAATCAATGGTGATGTTTTTGAAAACCCTTGTTCAAGAGGTTTGGACAAAAGATAACGTTCAATCTCGGGTTCAAACAAACACAAATAAAATTTCAGGATGAGCATATTTTGAAAACATATATATAGTTTTTTAAAACGATTTTTGAAAACATTATAATATATATAGTTTTTGAAAACATATTATTTTTGAAAATATAATATATGTTATATAGTTTTTATTATATATTATTTATATTATTATTTATAATTTTATATTTATTTATATTATTTATTTATTTATTTTAATTTTTTGTTAACAGGTCCAAATCCAAATTCGGGTCCAATTTAGTCTAAAGTGCAGCCTAACTGAGCCAGCAGGCCTGACCCAGCAAGCCAGCCCGGTTAGGAGCCTGACCCAGCCCAAAATAATTAGGGTTTTGTCATAAGCTAGGGGCGCCGCATGGTTCACAACCGTTAGATCGAGAATAGATCAACGACCCAAATTGAAGATAGCTAGGGTTTCAACCCTAGCACCAGCAACACACAGGGATTTGGTCAAAATGATCCAACGACAAATCGAGAAAACCGAAAGGTACCCACCAGCCAAACAACGACCACGCACCAACGAAACAACCAAAGTCGAGAAAAATGCCAAAAAAATGGCAATGCAAAGGAACCCCGACAAAATCAAGACTGCACCATCCCGTTTAGCCGGTCAACAACAACCCCCTCAAGCTCGGATAAAACGAGGACGAGAGAACAACCCCTGAAATAACCGAAAAAGAGTCTCGATCGGGGGCTATATAAATACGAGCAACCATAGAGGTACGATCATCAAGAAAAATACCAAGACAACCAACAAAAGAACACATAAACCATCACCAAAAAGAGCTTCAAAACAACAAAAAATCACCAAGCACTATACAATAATCGAAAGAAACAACCGAGTGAAAATACACGAAAATAGCGTGGAAAAGCTACAACAAAAAACAAAGCAGCGGAATAGGCTCTAAGGAGGAACAGTCGCCGAGAAAACAAAGAGACCTCATCGGAAAAAGGTAAAAAAATCGAGACTTCGCGTTTATATCTACATCGGAGGGGGTGTTTTTAGGGTGGTTGGGCCTCGGTTTTAGGTTCACGAGGTTGAGGGGAAATTTTGTGTAAGCTTTTAGGTTTTCGTTGGCCGGAGAGGTGGTCAGAACGGTGGTCAGCGGCAGGGCTTTGCCGGAGTGATGGTCGACCATAGGCCGGTTTAGAGAGTTTAGAGAAAAGGGAGAGGGTTTGATTTTGGGAGAAATGAGTGAAATGCTATTTTTTTTTTGTGATTTGGGGGAATTTATAGGGAGGACCTTTGTGTAAATATGAAAATTTTAAATTATTTCCGCAGTCCCTACAATTTTGATGCGTAATTCATTTTGGTCACCTGTTGTAAATTTGTCGTTGAATTTTGAATTTTTTCAATTTAATCCCTATTTATATTTTTATATTTATGCAATTTGACCCCCTAACTTCTTATTTTCTTCTTGCAGTCTTATAATTATTCCAATTTGATCATTGATTTTTTATTCTTTTCGATTTGGTCCTTTTAATTCAAATTTCCTTTTAATTTTTTTATTTAACATTAATTTGATTTATGTTTTTTAGGCCAATTTTAAATCTTCCAATAGTCAGTAATTCGGATCAAACTTTTTATTTTAATTTAATCTTTAATTTTCGCAATTAAGACAACCGATAAATTAATTTAGTACCTACCAATGGCTAATTTGGTTTGTACACCGTCCAAGTGAGTTTGAATTTCTAATGATGAAGAAAAAAGGGTGAAGAGGACTGTTGAATAATCGGGTAAAGAAAACGGAAAGAACACAAGAATTTTAACGAGGTTCAGTAATGTGCTTACGTCATCGGTGCCCTAGGCGGCGCTAGAATTTTTCATTCTATATCTCACAGGTTTTGGTTACCTCTCATTTTATAATAAATAAACCATGATACATATTTACAAAAATAACCCTGTACCGTATTAGCGACCTGCCGGACTCGATTATTTGTCACATACTTTCATTTCTCCCTACCAAAATGTCTGTTGGCACCAGCATTTTGTCAAAGAGATGGATAAATTTATGGACTGATGTTCCCGTTCTCTCATTCTGTTCCACTGAATTCATGGGCAGCTTCGTGGATTCTGTGGAGAAGGTGTTAACCATGTGTCAAGCTCGAACTATTTACCATGTGTTAACCCCACTTGGGTCGTGAGTGTTATAAGTCGTTGCAGTAGAGCTTGAAGACACTTAAATTGACTGGACTCTGTGATCGGGAATGTAACTGGAAATTCATAGAACATATTCTGAAGAACGCGGAGTTCTTAAAGCAAGTGAAGATCGAGACTTCTTCACGGTTGAAGAAACGACGCCACCATCCGAAAAACATGTTGAAGTACCCTAGGGCCTCAATGGAATGCGAAATTGGCTTTTCCATGGACTCATCAGGCCAAGAATTTCGCTTGTGATTGAACTTGTCGGCACTCTTAAAACTAGGGGGTGCAAATCCGGGTCGGTGATTTCTCGGCCCGTGTCCCGACATGGATGTTGCAGGTATCCGTTTTTTTTCATTTTCAAATTATTAATTTAAAAAAATATACACAAATTTAAATGTTTGAAACTTCAAATTACATACTCCAACATCCGAACAAAAAATTTAAAAGTTCGAAATACAAAATCTAATAATTCATAATATAAATAATTCATTATATTATATATATATATATATATATATATATAATATATATATATATATATATATATATTATATATATATAATATATAATAATAACTAACGAGGTACTCGGGTAACCAAGTACCCGAAAAATACAATTTTGTGACCCGGGCCCAACCCAGTAAATGTCGGGACGGGTACCCAACCCGGTCGGGTAATTTTTTTAGAAAATTACCCGATTTTTTAATGTTCGGGTCAGCGGGTCAGGATTCGAGTCAACCAGGTTGGGTATTTTTGCACACCCCTACTTAAAACATCTGGTTTTGTAAATAAGTATTTTTATTTCTTTAGAAAAATAACTTTAAATCAAAAAACCAAAATTGAGTCTCTAACAATAAAGTATTTAAAATTTTAAAATTAAATATTTTTAGATAATATTATACTCACATGAATAATGTGGGTGTAAAAGACCTAGGATGATATTTCCTTAATAAGAACATAATAATAGGGTTTGTATCAATATATTTTATCGACACTTTACCACTTTAAACTTTAGATGATAGAAAGGACGGACGCATGATTTTATGTTAGGGGATTAACTTGAACTTATAAATTTTGGAGGGCCTTGTAAAGTTGTGGGGGCGAAAACAAACTTTCAATAGAAAATACATAGAAAAAAAATCTAAACTATATGATAATTTTAGATTTTTAAAGGGGCAACCGTCTCCACCCGCCCCCGTCTAGGTCTATCCCTGAATGATAGTCTCTTTATTATTTTAGGTGTCTAAACTTTTTTTTGTTGTTGTTGAAGTAATTACATAATTTTTTTCTCTCAACTAAACTTTGGACTAATTTTTGAACTTTGGACATACATTGATGCTCAACTAAACTTTTCCCACTTTTTCATATTCTTCTGATTTCATAATTTATTCTTGGGTAAATTACATAAATGATCACTGATATGTTATTTTGCAATTAAAGTAAAAACGATTTGTTGTTTGAGCATTGATTTTGCAATTATAATCTTTCATTTGGAGTTAAAGTAATTTTACTATACAATTCATGTTTCGGCCAGCCAGCAGCTTGGACTTCCTTCCTCTTCCTCCGACAATAAACCCTTCTTCGTGGCGGATCTTTTGGTTTATTTCAGATTGATTTTACTGTGACAATCTTGGCATTTTCTTGTTCTTCCAATGTTCATAGCTTAAGTAGACAGTAGCTTGTCTTCAATTTGAATTATTATATCTAAATTGTTGCTTAGGAGGAAGAGTAGACCGTGTTAGAGGAGCATGAAATCACACACACAGTGTACTTGCATGTTGATATTGATGGCCAGAGTACAGCTACAATAATCTTATGATAAGGGATCAGGCTCGACTCTTTTTAGCCTACATTGCTATAATTTGTGTTCTGCAGGTAGAATTGCCATAAATCGCTTTTCATTTTCGCTTCTCCAGGTGTTTGAGAAATTGTTTTGTCCTACAAAAGAATCTTTGAAGTGTTCATTCATGACTGATTCGGTTCATACACCGTCCAAGCGAGTTTGTGTTTCTAATGACAAAAAAGAGAAGGTCAAGAAGACATTGATCGCATTAGCGACCTACTAGACTCGATTCTGTGTCATAACCTTTCATTTCTCGCCATCAAAATGTCTGTTGGCACCAGCATTTTGTCAAAGAGATGGATAAATTTATGGACCGCTGTTCCCCGTTCTCTCTTTCAATTCCACTGAATTCATGGGCAACTTTGTGGGTTCTGTAGATAAGGTGTCAACCATGTGTCAAGCCCAAACTATTTACCAGTTTAGCTTGGATTTCAAACCTGTTTGATGAAGAGCATTTAGATACATGGATTAGTGTTGCAACCAAACCTGTCCTGACAATTGATGAAGAGCATTTAGATACATGGATTAGTGCTGCAATTAGACGTAATGTTCAAGAGTTGAAACTAAAATTCTGTTCTTTACATGTACCACCCTTTAGACTGCCTGGTCATGTTTTTGCTTGCAAAACACTCGTTTGCCTAAAGTTGTTTGAGAACATTCTCGTGTATGTCCCTGCAAATGCGTGTTTTCAAGGTCTCAGGATTCTTCAGATAGAGTGAGTATTCTATGAAAATGATGGATCTTTGAAAAGGCTGCTTTCGAGTTGTCCAATTCTCGAGGATTTGATTGTCGAGAGGACTTGGAATGACGGTGCTTTTGATCTGGGCATTAATGTTCCTTCATTGAAGAGAATGAATGTGAAGAGACCTAGTTCTAGAACTTAATGCTTACGACTTACTGATTAACGCCCCACTGCTCGAAAGGATAGAATTGTCGGATACAATGGTTTGGGATTTTCGGGTAGAAGGTTTACCCAACTTGGTGGAAGCGATCATGCATGATGGTGGACCACGTATGCGCATTAAAGGGTTGGATAACGTTCAGTTTCTGTCTTTATCAAACTCTGTCATCATGTCATTGTCTTCTGATTTAGGGTTTCCCGTGTTTTGTAATATGGTCTGTTTGGAAATCACAATCACATGTGAATATTGGCTTAAGCTGGTAGACATGCTTAAATGCTCAGACAATCTCAGGACTTCAGTGTTTCACATTAAAATATCATCATACCACTTGGGTCGTAGATGTAGTGAGTATTGGCTAATGACCGTTCCAAAGTGTGCGTGTCGGTGAACTTGAAGACATTTAAATTAACTGGTTTCTGTGATCAGAAATGTCACTGGAAATTCGTAGAATATATTCCGAAGAATGCCAAATTCTTGAAGCAAATGAAAATCGGGACTTCCTTGCGCTTGAAGAAACAATGTCACCGTCTGAAAAACATGTTGAAGTGCCCTAGGGCCTCAATGGGATGCGAAATTGGCTTTTTCAAGGACTCATTTCACTTGTGATTGAACTTACGGTATATACAATCGTCAACTAAAACTTATATCGAAACCAATGAGATAATCACTTACTGACATTTATAATACCATTAACGAGATGCTTACTTGAACTCATAGATGGATTTTCCTAATGCACATACAATCAACTTTGTATTTGCCGTTAAGAAATATAGTCGTAACATCCATATGATGCTAAATCGACAGGGTAATCTGTAAAATCAAACACTAAAAGGAGTGGACAAGAATTAAGACTTACAAGGAACTGAATATCCTCTTCAATTATTCATTGCAAATGAACAAAGTATATAAAACATTAACTTGAAAGTACAGTCAGAGAGGCTAACCTGATATTTTGGCTCTCTGTTTCAATTATTTGGAGGAGACGGGTAGTAGTTCGTACACAGTTCGCTACGAAAGCTTATTCAAGACGACATTGACCGTAAATAAAGACGAGCTAGGCGTAAAATATGATCAGGCCTTTTGCGTGGCAGGCAGATTTGTTGATAACCCTTGCTGCTGAGAAATATAACTTTGCGTGACTGACTATATAATATGCGGCGGTCTATTAACAGAAAATATATCGAGGATGGTGAAACCACGTCGGCAAGATGATGAAGAATGGCTATTTTACATCAATTCGATCAACCACCTGCACAATCCTGTCCTGTGCTTCTGATACTGCTTAAAGAAACAGACTCTGCTTGAAAGGTGAAAAGGGGAACAGGAACTGTCCGCAAAAGAAAATCAAACCAACTGGAACTATTAGATGCGCTTGCAGAAGAAGGAATTCTACTCAAATAAGTATCCTCCTTAGACCTTAAAATCAACCCATGTGCAAATAGAAGAGGAAGGGTTCAATGTAGCCGGTAAAGACCCAACTGGACAGGAAACTGATGTGGCATATCAATGAGAGACGGCACTATGGACTGTATCTCATTGTTCCAACCGGATGATCAAATTTGCATGTGGACCCAAACTTGCAGTGCCCATTGTGCAAGTAGAAAGCACAAGGCTGCACCCCCTGTTTACAGGAATGAGAATCTAATTAGAACTTTTTCTGAAAAAATGAGAAAGCTGCAATGGACAAATACATGAACGCAGTTTATATAAAATCTACAAGAAATGAAGAAATGTGATCACTCAGATTTTGGTTGATCTGAAATTAAAGGTTTGCAATAACTATAATGAGAATTTGCAAATGCTGATTCCGAGTAGTAATCTTAGAGCATAATATCCATTAAAACACTACCACTTGAAGAGTCTTTTCTTCGATAAGTATATAAGAAGAGCTACAATAATTTTGCAGCAAACTTAAAGCCTTTTTCAACTTACAAGACAACAAACATTACCTGCAAAAGTGAAAGACCAAAGTATATGTTGCTAAAATATAAATTACAAGCTGATGAATTACTGTCATCCCATTCTAGAAATGATTGATCAGTCCTAGCTCATCAAGATTCACAATACAAGCAATGTAAAGGAAACAGATAAATATCATTCACATCCATACATACGTGCATGTTTGTGACTCAATCAGGCTAAGTTGATGAGAGTGGATGAGAGGAAGGCCAATCAAAGGCAGCATTGACTGTGTTATTTAAAGCATAGGGAACTTCGCTAGAGTTATGTTACCATTTTAATAAATCTTCATTTGAAACAAAATATGCTACCCTTAAATTGGTGGAATCTTCCTGATCATCTCTTCTGGCAATAAGAATATTACAAAGTCTGAGACTAAGTTACTCGGACTCTGGGATGAGTGTCAAATACAGCCATGCATCTGAAATGGGTATGCTCAGATTTTTCTTAGTTTCCGTATCCCTATACCATATACAACAATGTGGGCATGAGAATCAGACTGGGTACTTCGAGGAAAATAAAGAGCCTTGAGAAGCCCCAACTAGTGATCCATCATACATAGGGCTGTAAATGAGACGAGACAGATCGCAAGCTACTCGAGATCAACTCGGTCAAGGCTAGATAGATACTCGACTCGAGTTCTTAACGAGCCGAAACGAGTTACTTGATATTTGACTCGAAAAGCTCGTGAACAACTTGAAAATATAATATATTAAGATTTTATTTTTTTAAAATAAATTATCAATAATATTAACATTTATGTGTTGATTTTTTTTAAAAAATACAGTATAAGGTTTCATGTATTTAAGGTTCATGTTTGAATTTGAGTTGAGGTTTCAATCAAGTTAAGGAGTTTTTTTTTTTTCATTTCAAGCCTTTTCGAGCTTTTACGATCTTCAGTTAATGATTTTGAGTTCGAGTCGAGCTTGAAAATTTTAGGCTCGCGAGTTTTCGATTCGAGTCAAGCTCCAATTTAGAGTTTTCGAGTCGAGTCAAGCTCTGCAATACTCGAGCTCGACTCGGCTCGTTTATAGCCCTAATCATACACCTTCACCAGAGACCAAATGTAATATCACCAATCAACTTACTAACATCAAATTGTCAATAATAATCGCACCATCTCTGTACCCAATATTCATTAATTATGAAGCTTTGACTAACCTAAACAATCTAGAAGGAAATAATTTGACTCCTGAGTTCTGAGGCCAGTATAACCATTCAGCAACAAATTAATGATGCCTCTCAACCACACACTTGAGCATTGAACTCTAACAAAACAATGCAAGCCTAATCGATATTCCAGAAAAAAAAAATACTACTTAAGAAAGGTTCCTCTAAAAGAAAAAGGGAAAATTGATTAGGATTAAATAGGGAAGAAAGGCCGTCTCTTTTTTCCCCTCCAAGGAACAAAAGCTTCTAACCGAATGGCAGATAATACAGAATTTCGGATTGACAGGACAATCTAAGAAAATTTAGGTACTTGAAACATATTAGCCTAAACAAACCTAATCCATGATGCAAGATCTTGAAGTCATGAATTGATCCCTTAATCGCTCACTCTAAATGAGAGTATTTATAATAACAGTGTGTCACCTTAAACATAAGAAAACGAGAGGATATGAAGTAATGAGAATATTCATACTGGACGTAAAGGAAGTCCCATTGGGCTGAGGATGCAATTTGTCTGTGGCACAACCCTGTCTCTAGGATGATGATACCTGCAAGATGATCCAAATTTACAGTCCCCGGTCTTCAAATAGTATTGGCATTCAGGTTCACCAGGTCTCTGTGGAAATTTATGCTCCTGGTTACTGCTTGAAAAGCTGGTAGAAGAGGGTAATGAGGGATAAGGACCTGCAAACGAAGGTGTTGAAGAAGATAGTTGCGTTAGTCCATAGAGAGAAGTTGCTCCAACAACAGGTTGTGCACCGGGAGAGAGCGCTGGGCTTACAGGTGCCTGCACCAAGTAAGCCAAAAATAAATTCAGGAATGTCATATAGTGTCGACATTATCTTTAAATGCAACTGTGCTGATCATCCTACCGAGTAATGACTCCAACCCTGAATAGGAACCACCCCTGGTGAAAACAGTACAGGACCATAAGCTCCTTGAGAATATGATCCAGCTAAAGGCAGCGGCCTTGCCACTCTCACATTGGTGGATGCCCCCCCATACTGTTCAGGTATCGGGACTGAAGAAGACTGCACCGGCTGATAAAACTGAGGTGCAGACGATGGCATTGATGTGCCAGCAGGTTGAGGATGATGGAATTTACAAGTAATACCAAATTTGCACTGCCCCGTTTTCAAATAATAGGAGCATTCTTTCTCACCCTGTAAATGGATGCACATCAAATTGATGTCTAGATGTTTTAAGAGTCCTCAAAAGAGAAAAACAAAAATTGTGGGAAAAACAATAAAAGAGATCATCCAAACCAGTCGTAATGGGTATCCATATATATTTAGTGAAATGTGGCTTAGGGATCCACCTCCATGTTTTGGGTGGTGGAACTTGCAGGATGCACCAAATTTACAGGTTCCGGTTTTTAAATAAAACTACATAGAGGCAAAAGAAAACGGAACATGTTAAAAAAACAGAAAGAAAAGGTATTTGCAGCATTAATTAGCAAAGGAGTTGACTCACGAAAAAACAACTTTGTATTTTTCAATAAATTAATACCTGACATACGGGTTCCCCTGGTCGTTCAGGGTACTCTCCTGTGGCCCTTATAGCAGCCTCAACCTAAACAGCATCAGAACCAAATTAAAATAAGAGACTCAACTCCTGCAAAAGACTTGAAGCTGAAAACCAGAAAAATCCTGCCTCAGTTTAATACCACAGGCTAATGTGACGACCAAAGTAAATACTCTTATACGATTCAATTCGATCAAGAGCAATCCTCCATTCATTTATAAATGAAGCAGGCAAATAACTTATTTAAATCACGTTATTCTATTTCCTGAGCAATAAATAAATATGAATTGAGGTTCAGTTTTTAAGTTGAGCTAGGTCCAAAGGTAGCAAAACCTCTTTGCTTGCTTCACTTACTACAGACTAAAGAAAATCTTGTGGTCCAAATATACGGAATTAATATCTACCAACTTGCACAGGCATCTGATAGTTTGGTATTAAATGGAGTGTAAGACAAGGGCTGACAGAATGACAGGTGTTAGGGAAGTCAGTAAAGAAATACAGAGATTTGATTTGCAGGTCTCTAGAACCGTTTAAACCCATAACAGGGATGCCAATCATAACTTATAAATCGTAGCATCCAGTTTCTACCTAGAAGTAAACACTGCAACAAATATATACTATATGAATGAAAAGATCAGAAATATATAATCACTAATGATGATTGTTATACCCTATAAGAGTTTTCTTTCAATATTGTGGAATAATAGACTATAGCAGGGACAGATTTCTCCAGTTATGCACTACTATTATCAAAATGTACCCGTTCAGTTTGGTGTTCCAACGGCATTTTTCACTTCCACTGTTCTAAAATATTAAGTTTACTTAGCTACACCCCATTCCTTACCGGAGACGATAAATTTTATACACATTAATCAATAACATTTCAACTCTGCTGAGCCAAACCCCACAGACATAATCAAAATGATAGAGAAAGTTACCGCGGCTCGGTTGCTAGGATGATTGTAACGACAACCATTACCGTATCCACAATACCCCGTTCGCATGTAGTAGACACAGTCAGATACCCCCGGTCGTTCCGGGTACGATTCGATGCCCCTCACCGACAATTGCCGCATCGATTCTGTATTAAATTAAACAAAAAAAAACGAATAAAACCCTAATTCACTCTCCGCTTATTAAAAAAACCCTAGAATGAGTTTAACAAAAGAAACATTGTCAAAAAGTTAGTAGAAAAACCGGAAAACATTTTCACATTGAAATGAATGAGAAATACCTTCCAAGCCAGTTTCGGGTCCAGCGGGGCTCCATTCGGGTTGGTATCCGGATTGAGACACATTACGAGTCGGGTTGCGACCGTACAACTCCATCGGAACAGGGGTTTGTAGTACAGTAATACCTGACCGAGTTTACCTAAAAAATGAGGAAGGTTCCACTAGAGATGCTAGGAATTTTCTAGAAAGATCGGGAAGAGCTCAATCGAGAGAGGAAATTTGATAAGATGAAGAAGAAGAAGAAGTGATTCCTTCACTGTAAGCTTTTGTTTCTTTCGCTCTCTACCGCACTGTTTTGTTTCGAGGGGACTTTTCCTTATACAGCTTTCTTTGGGGTAAAATCTGCATTTAATACATAAACTATCAGTTTTAATTTGTTTAGTATCTAAACCTTTAATGTTTTGAAATTATGCCTAATGTTTAGATTTCATTTCATTTTAGTACCCATCGTAAAAACTTAACGCATTTAGTACCCGATTTTGGTCCGTTTTAGTAAAGTGTAACGTTAAATTTTGAATGGGGTATTAAAATGAAAAAAAACTAAACTTTTGAGTATAGTTTTGAAATAATTAAAAGTTTAAGTACTAAAACAGACTAAAACTAATAATTTTATGTACTAAACATGTATTTTACCCCTGTCTTTGATTCTGGTAGAGCTAATTATACTTTAAGTCCTTAAACTATGTTTTATATTTTATCTTAGTCTTTTAAACTTTAAAAACTTAAAGTATATAATCGTACCATTTAGATTTGTCAACATGGTCATAATTAGGGATAGCCATGGGACAAATTGGTTCAAGTTTTTAAGTGACTAGTGCCCAACTCGAGTATTATATCCCCACCCAAAACTCGACTCTATTTGGATTTATGAAAGCTTCTATTGACTCAAATTTTAAGATGAAAAATTTTGATCCAACTTAAATTTTAGGATAAAAAATCAAATTGTATCCGATCCAACACTAATATAATTTTTTTATTTGATAAAAATAATAATCTAATTAAAAATAGTTAAAAAGAATATTATAACATTTATCCTTAAATGAACATCTCTAGTCATCACCTAATGTGTTAAAACATGAAATATGTGTATGTATATTACATAAATAATTTAAATATAACATATTTTAAAATAATTATTTTAAATTTTATTGACACTATTACTTTTTGGAATATTAAATTTAAAATATCTTTATAATGATTAAATATTTATTTTCCGTTTGATACACATATTTAAAATACCCTTTAAGCCAAATTCATAATGACACTAATCATAAATTAAAAATATTAATTCTATTAAACTGAATTAAATATTTTAAATTTAAAAATAAATTCAAAACATGGACCATAACATTGGGACTAGTGAAGCAATAAGCTTATTATTTTATGGGTAAATTACAAATTTGGCAACTAAATTTTACTCTCTCCTATTTCATTCATTGTACTTTAAATCTTTTTAATTTCCTCATTGAACTTAATACATTAGACTTTTTTTTGTCACTCAGTCGTTAAATAGTTAACAACGTTAAAATGAGCAGTTATAGAGATGCAAAACGATGACATTTTGGTGAAATTTTTGTTTTTCTAAACAATGTTATTTTTAACACCATTAACTAATTGACAGTGGAGTAACTAAAGTAGCAGAGAGTAAAGTCCAATGACAAAAAAATCTATTATATTAAGTTCAGTGAAGAAATTGAATTTTTTAAAATTTAATGATCAAAATAAGAGATAAATTAAAGTATAGTGATGAAATTGTTAATTTACTCTTATTTGATTTCATTGGTACCGGCCAGATATAGCGCCTGCAAGATTGGTAAAAGGAAACAGGTAACCGACAATTGTAGTAACTAAAATTACTGTTATAACCCTGAGTCATTGTTCAAGTGATGTCTGTTTGGTGGTGACGTCAGTCATGCTTATTTAGATTTAAACATCTAGTACATCATTTACTAAAATTATTTTTTCTGGGTCTCCAACTGTTAAACGTTATAAAATAGTCTTTGCACTATAAAGTATTATTTTTGTTAAATCTCTCGGTTATTCAAAATTACAAAATTTTATTATTATTATTAATATGTTCTATACTAATCTTTTTTTTTTGTTAAAAATTAATTCATTTTAGTTGGACGTTAACATGTTGACTGAGATATGATAGTCTTATTAGATTCTGAGATTATATTTTATCATATCTCAGTTAACAAGTTAACTTCCAGCCCAGACTGAAGTCAATTTTTTAATGAAAAATGACGAGTTTAGAACATGTAATAGTTTAATGATATTTTGTAATTTTTAATAGTCGGGAGCTTAATAAAACAACACCCTATAATCAAGAGATCATTTGTGTACTTTACCCTTAGATCATTTCAAAAGAAAAATTAATTTTGAAAAATATTTTTAGCTTCACATGTAAAAGTTAAAATTTCATTTTCCAAAAAATAGTTTTGAATCAAAATCAAAATTTTTATTTGTTATATGTGTTTATTTTATAATTTAAATTTTATATTTTTCTATAAAAATAATTATATAATTGGATAAATTACTTGCGGGTTTAAAAAATTTATATCTTATTATGATAAATTTTTTGGAGACTAAAAAATATTTTAAATTTTATATATTTTCACGAACCATGAGCAACCATATAAATTTATATCTTATTATGATAAATTTATATCTTATTATGATCTCTCATTACACATAATTAACAAAATAACATTTTAATGGATGAGTCTACTGCGCACGTCACACACTAATTTGTATCCATATAAATTTATAAATAAGCATTAAACTATGATAAAATGATCTTTTTGGTCATTCAACTTTTAAAAACAATTATAAAACGAGTATTAAATTTTGGATTTCGTTAAAAGAAGTATTGATACTTAAATATCGTTAAGGGCTAATGTGGCATATTAAATTAATAAAAATATATCTCATTTGCTCAATCAATTGTGACTAGAAATTTATTTATGATATTTTTCAATAATTTTAAGTAATAATTCCAAAAAAATAGAAAAATAATTTTTAAATATATGGATTTTCAATTTTTTAAAAATTATAAATATATTTTTAAAATTATATTTAAAACTATTAAACAAAAGTTAAAGAATTGAATAACATTATTTTAATAAAAAAAGATTTCATTTTTATAATGAAATTGTTGGATCTCAAAAATTATAAATTATAAATTTTCAAATATAATCACAATTAAATAATTTTTTTGAATTAATAAATTATTATTTTTTACAAAATACTTATAATTTTATGAATTAAAAGATTTATTAAATTTATAATTTTTTTAAAAATACTTTTATAATTTTAAAATGAACCGTGAATTTTTATATATATAGAAATTTTATTTTTTACAATAATTGCTTTGAAATATTAAAAATATGAAAATGAAATTTAGTTTATAATTGAGGGTTCAAATTTAACATGTTATGTTATCCCTTTAACGATAATTAAAGATGTGATATTCATTTTGTAATACAATTGAGGGGTTGAAACTTGAATCAGTTATTATGCAACTTTTAAAAGTTCAATGTTCAAAAGAATTATTTTAGTATAGTTTAATGACCATTTAAAAATTTTACCCTACAAAAATAATGATACATTTCGGTCTGTGGCATGTATCGTAGAATTTTCCACATTTTAATTAGCTATAAGACTACCTCATTAGTTACCATAATACAACAACATTATCTTATTTTTTAAAAAAGAAATTTTTAGTAGTCAATAATCTTAGAGCAAGTTGTTAAAAAATTCTCAGTTGACACATCTATTTCTCGCTTAGGTTATGGGTTCAGTACTCATTTCGAGTAAATTTATCATTCTCCTCCCTTAGATAGAAACTGTTCAAAAAAAAACCTTTAATATGATGCATATTGTAAAAGAATGAAATGTGCACAAGAAAATGCTAGCAATAATGATTAATAATTCAATTAAAAATGATTAATAATGATAAACAAATAAAGGCAAAAGTTAAATAACAAATAAATAAACATGTATGACCAGATTTTAAAAGATAGAACTTAAATGGATAAAATAGAAATAATTTGCATAAAATGGGACTAAACCGAATGAAATTGGAAATTAAAGGGCTCTAACATAATTATAAATGTCGATAGATTAAATTAGAATAAATAATAAATTTGAAAGGGTTAAAGTGTCACTAGATCATATGAATTTGGTCTTAATAACACTAATTTAAAAGTGTGGAATCAAATATAACCCCTTAGACCTGACTTAAACATTATGGCCATATGTAACTTCTCAAATCTCGGGTTAATAGTTTCGAGCTAACCCGAGATTATTTATACAAGCCTACTAGATTTATAGAAAAGCTTGGATCAATTTAGGATGAGTTGGACTTGGGTTAGGCCTAAATAGTAGCAAAATGGGGGCATCTTATTATTGGAATATAGTGGAAGGATTAAAAGGGCAATTATACTCTCTTATAATCCAAAAGTTGATTTTATCTTAATGAGGATGATGTATTATGCTTACCCACTCCCTCTTTTTCCCCTCATTTTCATCCTTCATTGTCCCCTACATTCTTCCTCTCCATTTTCATAACTTTCCTTCTCCAAGCAAGTGTAAAAGTGAAAAGAATCACAACCTTCTCGCGTTTAGCTTTCATTTAAGCTCTCAATCTCAAAGCTTGGCTATAATGACCATAGGTGGGGTTTAAAAAATTAAGGATTTTTAGCTCGTTTTCGGTAATTTTAAGTTTAGGAAAGTGTTCTTAATTTATTTTTGGCCTCTTAATTGTGTTAGTAACTCATTTTCCCCATGATATTTTAGTGAGAGAGATGTGAGAAGGTTCCAAAACCAAGGGCAAAGAGAAATTAACTCTTGGTTGATTGAGGAAGTTTTGATAAACTCGAAAGCCGAGATAACACATTTCTAACCTTCCTATACCATTTGTGGGTCACTAAGTGCAGTTACTTAGCTTACATTAGTTTATGGAGCATGTGAGCATATTCATGGTGAATTCTAGTTTATGTTGTATAAAGCTTGAAAAATGACTATTTATGATTACATAAGACTTAAATATCATTGGATGGCCTTAAGGGGGTGAATGGGTAGTGTTGGGTTGCATTTTCCTGCTCAAAATAGGGCATTTATGGGCTTGGGTATCGGAACTGGATGACAAGCTCAAAATATTTACCAGTTATTAGCTTGGATTTCAAACCTATTCTTACAATTGATGAAAGAACATTTAGAGACATGGATTAGTTCTGCAATTAAACGTAATGCTCAAGAGTTGAAACTCAGCTTCTGTTCTTCACCTGGACCACTCGTTCGATTTCCTGATCATGTTTTCGTTTGCAGAACACTCGTGTGTCAAAAGTTGTTCGATGACGTTGTCGTGGATGTCCCTGCAAATGTGTGTTTCCAAAGTCTCAAGATTCTTCAACTAGATCGTGTACAGTATGCAAATGATGGATCATTGAAGAAGCTACTCTCTAGTTGTCCGATTCTCGAGGATTTGATCGTCGAGAGGACTTGGAATGATGGTATTCTTGTTCTGGACATCAATGTTACTTCATTGAAGAGGATCAATGTACAGAGACTGAGTTTTGGAACTGGTTGTCACAAGGTACTGATCAATGCCCCGCTGCTCGAAAGGATAGAATTGTTGGATACTACGATTTGGGATTTTCGTGTTGAAGATTTATCCAACGTCGTAGAAGCAATTATCGACGTTCGTGCGGTACCCGTGCTGATTAAAGAGATGTGTAATGTTAAGTTTCTGTCTGTATCAGAACCTGCATTCATGTCAATGTGTCAGCTGCGAATACTGGTTTCACCTGATAGCCTTGCTTAAATGTTCAAATAATCTCGAGACTTCAGTGTTTCATATCGATGCATCGTTAAATCACACGGGTCGAAAGTGCGATAAGTCGTTACCGGAGACCGTTCCGAGGTGCGTGTATGTGAGTTTGAAGACACTTAAATTGACTGGATTCTGTGATCAAGAATGTAACTGGAAATTCGTACGATATATTCTAAAGAATGCCGAGTTCTTAAGGCTAATGAAGATTGAAACTTCCTTGCGCTTGAAGAAACGATGCCACAAAAACTTGTTAAAGTATACTAGGGCTTCAAAGGCATGTGAAATTGGCTTTTTCACTGTCTCAACTAGGACTGTAAATGAGACGAGACGAGACGACCGCGAGCTACTCGAGATCGACTCGATCAAAGCTCGATAAATACTCGAATCGAATGGACTCGACTCGAGTTCTTAACGAGCCGAAACGAGCTACTTGATATTCGACTCGAAAAGCTCGTGAGCAGCTCGAAAATATAATATATTAAGATTTTATTTTTAAAAAAATAAATTATTAATAATATTAATATTTATGTATTGATTTTTTTAAAAATACAGAAAGATTTTCATGTATTTAAGGTTTAGGTTCGAGTTTGAGTTTGATGCTTCAATCGAGTTAAGTTTAAGATTTTTTTTTATTTCGAGCCTTTTCGAACTGCTCACGAGCTTCAGTTAAGGATTTCGAGTTTGAGTTGAACTTGAAGATTTTAAGCTCGCGAGTTTTCGAGTCGAGTTGAGCTCCATTTCAGAGTTTTCGAGTCGAGCTCAGCAATACTTGAGCTCGACTCGGCTCATTTACACCCCTTCACCCAACAAGCTAACAGAGTTGATATTATGAGTCAATTTGACGTTATTTCCATTATGAAATTATTAAAATTGCATTATTTGAAAAACAATAAATTAATATTATTATATTTTTTATGATATTTAAATAAAATAATCAAATATATTAATTAAGAATTAACACAAAAAAAAATCATACATAAATTTCTTTTTACCTCATTAATAACCATTTATTAATATAATTCTATAAATATATTTTTACATAAAATATTTGTATTTTTCAATATTATTGGTGTAATATTTGGGCAATTACTCTATCTTCTACTTGTGTTGCAAGTTAATCATAAAAAGTTGATGGAAATATAATGACAATATAAATGGTATTAAATTAAAAATATATCATTAATAAAAATATTTTTAATTCAATAAAAAATAATGTATTTGATTTTCATTTTTTTTATAAAATAACAATATTAAAAGTTTGGCTTTCTTCATGTCATCTGCAAATTCTTTTTAAAATAATTTCTTCAATTAATCATTTTCCTGTTTTCAAATCCCTTTTTATATTTCAATTTATCAACATTCATTTATGATAAAACTAAACCTAAAATTTGTAAAATTCGTTTAGCGTTCATGAACTTGTTCGTCAAAATGGTGAAATTATGCAACTAATCCTTAAGATTTTTAAGCTTCATAGTTTGAACTCCAAAATTCATCCTATGTTCAATTTAGTCCCTATCTTCACCAATATTTAAAATAAAAAAATAAAATAAAAAAAGGAGAACCGGGTAAACGAGTTTATAAATGAGCCCATAAATAAACTTTCAAACGAGCTTGTTCATGAACATAAATAAACTGAACACACCTCTGTTCATATTCGTTTGTTTATTAAATGAATATAAAAATTTTATTCATACTCATTTACTTAGTTTAATAAACGGGTATAAACAAGCATTATATTAATGATTTACTAATAAAAAAAGTATGGTTTTTTAAAATGGGTTCCATTTTTGAAAAAAAATGTAAAACTATAAGAAAATAGAAACCAACAGCCATGATATTGAATGTTCTTCACTTCAGCAAAATCAAAGGATCACTCATCCCTTTCTTTACTAATGCAAATTCATAATAGCAGTTTCTAACCCATAATCCAAATTACAATGAAGCACATCATTATTATTTAATATCTAATAGTTCAATCATAGGGCATAAATTTAAATTGTGGTTACGGTCGCATTTTCGAATGCGTTGCATTTAGCACCATTATGGACATAACTAGTACTATTCCATGTATCACAGTCATACAATAATCATTTCTAAAACAATATCGTTACTACTATATAACGGTCACTATTCTGATAACAGACTTAATAATTTATTTACATTGACGATTAGATTTACAATCGACAACTCTTTATTTAAAATCTTAGATGATAAAGATTAAATTTTTAATCACAACCAAAAAATATAATCTTATATAAGTACATTATTATTATTATTATTATTATTATTATTATTATTATTTATTTGTACTTTAGTGCATTCTATTGACCAAGAACAATAAAAAGAGTGATGCATACTATATATTAAATTTAGAAAACTTAAAAGAACAATAAAAATCTTTTTTAAGGCAATGACTAAGAATTATCATTTAAGCAAATAAAATGTGTTGAGAGTGAATATTTTTTCATAAATAACCTTCTTTTATTTAACTTTTTTTTAAAAAAAAAATCACTGTTATCCGATCTATTGACCGACTAATTCAGATCGGGTACTACAGAGACAAATCGATCCTCACAACCTAGTTTGCTCTATTCGCAAACCCCTGATTCGAACCCCTGACATTGCTTTACAAGGACTATACAATTTGTTTGAGATTATATAACATGAGAATACAACCCATTTAGTAACAAGTGCTTGCTTTGTGATCTACAGCAAGTATTACACATTAATAACTACCATTTCATGCTATAGCTCAACATCAACAACCATGAAACACATCATTTACCAAAATTCATAAACACACCAAGTGGGTTTATTAGGTTATTTCCGGAGACGAAGCCGATGAAACCTCGAAGTAAGTTGGCCTCGGGGTTGAGGGGCAACCTAAGGATCGAATTAGATCGGCCATGGCTAGCACATGGAACTTTGGGGGTGAATTCAGTGCGACGTTGTCGACTCGGTGCTCGTATATTTTACCTTTCTTGTCGAGTTTGTATTCGGAAGTGCCGTCAAATCGACCGCGGCTCTCCCATGGGACCCGTGGAATGCCGTGGACGGTCCAGCGGATCATTATGACGTTTTCCATCGGTTGCCATACGCTGATAATGTCAAGCCAGAGAGCCTTGAAAAATATCCTCCCCTGGAACCGCAGTGCCCAGAAGATTGACTTGTAATTGTCGATTCCGACGAAAGTATTGAGAGGATCGTTGAATACAATATCATCCCTAAACAGAAGATAAGTATGAACATGGAGATCGAAAACGGTCCAAGCACATACTTATATATAAGATTTAACCACGAGCAAGATGAACGAAATTAACAGAGATCGTTGAGACTTCATTGTTCTAAGCTAAGAGCCAATACTTTCTTCCTTGTACACAGTCAACATCCAAAACAAATGCTGCATTTATAGTACATCTAATTGCATCAAAAACACAAGCTTAGAATGAGTTTGTACCCGATATTCGAACAGATATCATCGCTCTTTTTTCATTTAGAAACTCGAATTCGAAACAAACAGTAATGAATCACTTTCATGGGTTAGGAAAACTAAAGGAAGCAAAGGATTATATCTTGGGACAAGTATAACTTTCAACATTTGAAGCCATGAATCAGGCCTGCTACCGGAAATCGCTATCTCGCCCGATTTCGAAACTGATTCGCAATATCCCAAATAGGGAACACTTAAACAAAGGGTTCAAAATGTTCAAAATTTGATCGATTGGAATTATATAAACAGAAGAACTGTCTATATATATATATATATATATATATATATATATACACATATACACTACCAGATAATACTGCCCCTGTTGAATTATGTTTCAAATTTGTAGCGATTTGAGTTCTAGTTTGGTTTACTCGGGACAATTTTGAAAATTCAAATTCTTCTACAGAATTCTCTATTATTTCCTACATTTCAAAGAAATCAAATGAAAAATTACGAAAAAAAATGATCCAAAAAGTACAAATGCGAAGAGAAAGTAACAAGAATTGAATCCAAACCTGTAAATATCAAAATTTAGCTCCCTGTAGAAGATGTCTGGAAACTCCTCTCTCAAGGTCCGAATTGCGTAACCCATATTCACGTAATAATCCTGCTTCTCCTCTTCCTCTTTGCTGGGCTTCGATCCTTGCTTCACCGGGGCAGAAAATTGTCTGTACAACCTCAAGCTTTGGCTCAAATCTGAAACCGTAACTCCAACATCTTTAACACCAAACCTAACGTTAGCCCTTGACCAAACTTTCTGTTCATTGTTCTTCCAAATCGCGAGGCTTTTGAGGAATTTAGGGCGACGGATAGGGTTAGAGAATTTTTTTGTGGATGCGATGGGAATTTCAGGTAAAGGTGAGAGAAATGCCATCTAGAAAGTATGGTTTCTCGAGAAAATTTCTGAGCAGAGAAGGTGGACTAAAAGAAAGAAAGGGAGTTAAATGGCATTTTTTTTTATAGAATGAAGTGGGAAAATTTTCCAGGATAGGTTGTTTGGATAGCCAGAAAATCTTAAAGAGAAAAGGATAAACGAGTTTTATATATTCGTCTTTATCATCATCGAGTTTTCCTTTTATTAAGGATAAACTACGTTTTATATCCTCAAATTTATTTATATTTCTGTTTTAATCACTTAAATTTAAACATTTCAATTTGATCACTGAACTTTTGAATTGTTTGTACAACTAACAAGTTGGTCCTTTAAAATGATTGAGTATTAGCCTATTAATTCAAACTTAAAAATTTATCCATATTTATTTAAGGATATTAAGATTAAATTTATAACTTTATAATAGATTAGTATATGAAATGTGCACATCTACGTTCAAGCACCAGCGATTGTAGCAAGGTGATCGAGCGTTTATTGTCAAATGATTGAGAGTATTGAGTCTGCACGCTACTTCAATACTATCGATGTTAAGCTCAAGCAGACGAGTATTACAGTTCCAAGCAAGCTCGAGGCCATCGAAGACCGCCCACAGCTCTGCTTGAATGATAGAGCATTGTCTAATTTTTCCGTTGAAGCCAGCTACCCACATGCCATTTTCACGGCGGAGGACTCCCCCACTGGCAGCTTCCATAGGCCTTGGATTCATCGCTCCATCCGTGTTCGGTTTGATGACCCCAAGAGGAGGGGTTTTCCAACTCGGCTTCCTTTTGCGGCGGTCAATGTGAATAGTCTTGGATTCTTGGCTCTGCAAGATCCACGAAGCCTAGACTTTGGCCGATAAGAGAATATCAGAAGAAGCACTAATCTGTTCGTTGAAAACGACATTATTATGATGCTGCCATGGCTTCCAAATAAGAGATCCAAAAAGATGGCTCCACTTGTAATCCATGGAATCAAGACCTGTATTATCAGACAAATTAAGTTTCAGCCAGTCGAATAAGGGTTGGGAGAAGAATAACGAATGAGAGTGATGGGGGGGTGATATGTGTCCAGATCAAACGAGCATGGTGACAATCTCTGAGCACATGGGAGACCGTTTCTACTTCGACACCGCACAACGGGCAACGATCATCAGTGCATAGTCCATGTCTTTTCCTCTCGGAGTTTGTCATAAGTCTACGACGAAGAATGAGCCATATAAATTGTCGGATTCTTTGAGGGCCATCGAACTTCCAAGCCAGGGACCATTTGTAATCCTGCGCATCCCATTTGTCTCTGTGAGAGGACTCGAAGGCCATCTTGGCAGATCAAACACCGGATTGGCTCCAGCGCCAGACGAGGAGGTCTTCCCCAATGTCACCGGAGGGAGGCGGCGTTGATACGCTGAATAAGGTCATTTGACAGAATCTGTCGCAAGTGATGGACATTCCAGGCTCCATCTTTTATAACAAAGTCACAGACCTTAGCGTGAGTAAGGGGAACTTGGTAAGTATTAAAGTTCTCCGCCAAAGGGTTCCAATCAGGTATCCATCTTGTCAAACATGCTCACAATAAAGGAATATAAATTTATGGGAAATGCTCACGGCACATTAATATATTGTTAAAATAAGACGCTATCGATTTTATTATTATTTTAAATAATAAAATCGATAAAAAATTGACACCGATATAGGTAAACACAGTAAAAAAATTGGTAAAAATAATAATATTTTTGGTCATTTTTTACCGATTTTATTATTTAAAATAATAACAAAACCGATAACACCTGTTTTTAGTCGTATATTAAACTGTCGCACCGCAGAATTTCACGTTCTACATTTTATGTTGTACAAAAATTGTGTGGTTCTTTTAAAATTTTATTAGTTGAGTTGTATGTTGTAATCTTTAACTTTATTATTTTTTTATTATTTGTAGTTATTTATTGTAAGTGCAATTGTGTTTTACTTGTAATACTTTCAAAATTTGAAAAAAAATGTGTTATCTCTATTTATTTATTTATTTATTTATTTATTTTTGGTTTGAAAGAAATATGTGTTTCTCCCTCCGTCGCAAGATTTTCGTCTCATGTTGACTAAACACAAAGTTTTAGTAGATAAGTTTGACCTTATGCTATATAAAATGAAGGAAATCAGAAAATTATCCTTAAAAGTGATTGATAAATTCAATAGATTTGTTTAGATAAGTGTACAAAGGTGAGACATAAAAGGATAAAAAAGTAAATATAAATATTGTTGTTTGTTGATTTTTCTAATAAGACGTTTTAAGTGAGATAATTTTTAAAATCAAAATGGACAAAAATCATGGGACAGAGAGAGTGTCACATTAATTCTTGATGTTAGAAATTTGTAAGCGAAAAACTAATCAAAGCAAAATTAATATAAAATAAGATATATGCAAGAAATAAGATTTATCGTGGTTCAATTTTATTTTCATGGATGAAAAAAATAAAAATCTACTATAATAATAATAAGCCTAATTTGACGATATAAAATTAATAGAAAATTAAGACAAATGGAAAGCATTTTTTTATTCAAAGTAGGAAGCCTATTATATTTTATGTTGATTAAAAGTAAAAAATAAAATAAAATCAGTTTAAGTAGATTTTTGCTAAATAATTTTTCTTTGTAATCAAAGTAATTATCTCTATAGAAATTAGTGAAAATCCTCCATTTCTGTCAGTGATTTTTCTTGGAAGAATTTTTCACACGAAATTTATGTATCTATTTTATTGTATGATCGCTACATTTGGTAAGCCTTTAACGTTGTCCAAAACCCAAGCATATGCTTATCGATTTGAAAATTTGAAGTCTCGTTATATTTTGACTCAAATTATAATTGCTAATTAAGTTGAATTTTATTGTAATTCTAGTGGTTAAACTTTACTAAGTAATTAGGTTTATTTAATAAAGTAAATATTTATTTTAGGCAAGAAAAAAAGAATTATTGGTGGCTGAGTATTTGGCTATGTAAATAGATATTATGTATTAACCATTAGGGTGGTGTGTGTTAAGAAGTTAAGTTTGTTATTTCAGTTTTGCAGTTATAACTAATTATTTGTTAGTTAGTTAGATTAGAAATGTATATATATTTGTAACATTTCTATTCAATAGACATGATGAGGTATTACACATTATACCATTTGGAAATTTAACATGGTATCAGTCTCCAGGCCGTCCTTTCTTGTTTGGCCCATCTCTCGCTGAATTTTCTGTGGCCCATTTATCGCTGAGTTTTCTGAGGCTTGTCTCTTGCAGCAGTTCCAGATTACATTCTTTCCCCAAATCGCCTTCTCTTAGGGCTACTGGCTCTCTCAATTGATTCGAACCATCCTCTCTTTCTGCATCCTTCGGATACGCCGGGGGTTCAGCTAGTCTCGCTACAACTCACTGGAGTCGAGAACTACAGCCTCCGGAGCAGGACAATGCGTATCGCGCTTCTGGCCAAGAACAAACTTGGTTTCGTAGATGAGAGCTGTTGAAGGGATGACTTTCCCGATGCCTTGCAGTCTCAATGGGAGCGCTGCAATGCTCTCGTTCTCTCATGGATTCTGAACTCGGTAAGTCCAGATCTCTCTGCTGGAATAGTCTTTGCTTCAAATGTCGAAGCCATTTGGAAAGACCTCAAGGAGCGATTTGATAAAATCAATGGCTCTAGGGTTTTTTTTCTACATCGCTCGATTACAACACTTGTTCAGGGCGAATCCTCTGTTTCTGTCTATTTCACTCGTCTCAAACTGTTGTGGGACGAATATATTGTGCTGGTTTCATTCTCTTTTTGTGACTGCGAAGCTGCCCAGCAGAACTCGGTTCATGTAGCTCAACAACGCTTATTCCAATTTCTGATGGGCCTTAACGAAATATATTCTGCACTCCGTAGTCAAATTCTCATCATGAAACCCCTCCCTACGATCAATCAAGCCTACTCTATGATCGTTCAGGAGGAGCTGCATCGTGCTCAACTTTCTGCCTCGCCCATTGAAACCTCTATGATGTTTATAACTGCTTCTAAAGGTAATAAAAGAAGACGCTTTAGTGGAACATGTGATTACTGTAACATCAAGGGCCACAGACGCGATCGTTGTTACGGACTCATTGGTTTTCCATCGGACTTTAAATTCAACAAGAAGAAGGTTCCTCCAGCTGCCACGATGGTTAATTCTGTGCACGCTGCTGATAATGACACTGTGAATGGCTTGGTGGTTTCCTCCACTGTTTCAGCAGTACCTTCTTTCACCTCTGAACAATACCATCAAATATTGAAGTTACTGAGCAAAAGTCCACCCTCAGATTCCAGTGTGAATCTTGTAGGTACCGTTGCTAGTAATTTACCTACTTCCAGCAATTCCTGTGTTCGTTGGATTATTGATACTGGTGCAACTGATCACATTTTATCTGTTTTCAAGGGCTTGCAATTTCATGTTTTATGTTCTGCTCATCGTTTTGTTCATCTTCCTAATGGTCATACTGAAATTGTAACTCATGTAGGGTCTCATAGGTTAAATTCTGAACTTGTTCTCTCCAACGTATTGTTTGTTCCAAGCTTTTCTCATAATTTGATCTCTGTTTCTCGGCTTGCTAAAGATCATGCCTGTATCATTTCCTTTTATCCTGACATTTGTATCTTGCCGGATCTTTGCAATGGCATGATCAAGGGGATTGGTAGAAGGTTTAATGGCCTTTACATTTTTGAGTCTAAATGAGCTACTGGTTTGATTTCTAATTCTTTAGCTAGTACTGGGGAAATTTCTTCTGCTCACTCTGTACATGATTTTTCTGTTAATAATAAAACAAGTCTTTGGCATGCTAGGTTTGGGCATGCTTTTGCTTCTGCTATGAAAAGGCTTTCTTCTTATATTTCTGATAAGTTTGATGAAAATTTTGTTCATTCTTGCAATGTTTGTCCTTTAGCAAAACAAACTAGGTTACCATTTCCTCTTAGTTCTACTAGATCCTCATTATCTTTTGAACTAATTCATATCGATTTATGGGGTCCTTATAGAATATCTACTCATAGTGGTCATAGGTATTTCTTGACTGTGGTTGATGATTACACAAGAATGACTTGGGTTTATCTCTTGAGGGCCAAAAATGATGCTATTTTGTTTCTTAATCAGTTTCTTTCATTTACCTCCACTCAGTTTTCTTCTGTCACTAAAATTATTAGAAGTGACAATGGTACAGAATTTTTTAATTCTCATTGCTCTCCATTTTTTTCTTCTCTTAGAATTTTGCACCAAAGTTCATGTGTTCAAACTCCACAACAAAATGGAGTTGCAGAAAGAAAACATAGACATCTCTTAGAAGTAGCTAGGGCTTTACGTTTTCAGTCAAAAGTACCTATTAAATTCTGGGGTGAATGTGTATTAACAGCCTGCTTCATCATAAACAGACTCCCTTCCTCTATTTTACAATAGAAGACCCCTTATGAACTTCTTTATCACAAAGTCCCTGACATGTCCATTCTAAAAGTGTTTGGTTGTTTATGCGATGCTACTGTTCCTAAACCAGTTGATAAATTTGCTCCTCGAGCCTTCCCTTCTGTTTTCATGGGTTATTCAAACACTCAAAAAGGTTATCTCTTATTTGATCTTACTTTTAAGAAGTTCTTTGTCAATAGAGATGTTATTTTTCATGAACAAGTGTTTCCTTTTCACTTTCCTGTCCAAACAAATTTTTTTCCTTCTACTCCTTTTATCCATGATTCTGAGTTTTTAGATATTTCTTTTGGTCAGCAACCTGTTACTACTACACCACCTGTTTCTACTTCCAGTACTAAAGTTGGGAAATCATCACAATAGTTAGAAAGTCCTGTGGTTCCAGTAGCTCCAGTCCCGGTTCGAAAATCTACTAGAATTCCTAAGAAAACTCATTTGTTATCTGATTTTATTTGCAATTCTGTTTCCACCTCTTCTTATCCCATTTCAGATTTTATTTCTTATAATCATCTTCCTTGTGGTACTCAATCCTTTGTTTCTTTTATTTCAAATTCCGTTGAACCTAAGTCTTATCATGAGGCCATTCAACACCCTGAATGGGCACAGGCCATGAAGGATGAAATTCTTGCTCTTGAAACAAATAAAACCTGGTCAGTTGTTTCCTTACCTTCTGGCAAAATTCCCATTGCTTGTAAATGGGTTTATCGGATTAAATACACTGCTGCTGGTACTATAGAAAGATATAAAGCTCGCTTGGTGGCCAAAGGATATAGTCAGAAAGAGGGTGTGGATTATATGGATACTTTCTCACCAGTGGTTAAATTGGTTACTGTTCGTCTTCTCCTTGCCATTGCTTCTGTTTTTGATTGGCCTCTGTTCCAGCTTGATGTGTATAATGCTTTTTTACAAGGTGATTTGTTTGAGGAGGTGTATATGGAACTCCCTCCTGGTTTTTGCAGTCAGGGGGAGAAAATGGTATGTAGACTGCAAAAATCTCTTTATGGCTTGAAACAAGCATCTAGACAATGGAATTTAAAGTTGACTGAGGCCCTTTTAGGGGCTGGTTATGAACAGAGTAAATTTGACTATTCTTTGTTCACGATGAGAAAAGATAAGAAGAATGTAGTATTGTTGATTTATGTTGATGACTTGTTGATCACTGCCAATGATGATTATTTGATTAATGACTTGAAGAGTTTTTTGAATAAAAAGTTTAAGATGAAAGATCTTGGTGAGTTGAAGTATTTTTTGGGGCTTGAAGTTATGAGGTCAAAAGAAGGAATCTTAGTCAACCAGCGCAAATATGCTCTTGAATTAATTGAGGAATCAGGAATGAGTGGTTCAAAACCTGCAAGAACTCCTCTTGAGCAAAATGTTAAGCTCACTACAACAGAGTATGATGAGCTGTGCATGAAAGGGAGTAATGAAAATGATGAGTTGTTAGTTGATAAAAGTGTCTTTCAAAGACTCATTGGAAGACTCATTTACCTCACACATACCAGGCCTGATATAACCTTTGTTGTACATTACTTGAGCCAGTTTATGCAACAGCCTAAGGAGTCTCATTTACGTTCTGTGTTGAGGATAGTGAGGTACATAAAAAAGAGTCCTGGTCAAGGGATTTTGATGGACTCAAACAGTAGTTATGAACTTAACGCATATTGTGACTCAGATTGGGCTGCATGTCCTATTTCAAGAAGGTCTATTTCTGTTTTCTGCATTAAGCTTGGAAATTCATTGGTTTCATGGAAATCTAAGAAGCAGAATATTATAGGCAGATCATCTGCTGAAGCAGAATACAGAAGCATGGCGACTACAACAGCAAAGTTGACATGGTTAAATGGTTTAGCCAATGAGCTTGGACTAGAAAGAAAATACCCAGTCAGGTTACACTGTGATAACAAGGCTGCCCTTCAAATTGCTGCAAATCCAGTTTATCATGAGAGCACGAAGCACATTGAGATTGATTGTCACTTTGTAAGGGAGAAAATACAAGAAGGGCTCATCAAGACAGATTTTGTGTCTTCTTCAGAACAATTAGCAGACATTTTTACTAAAGCTTTAGGAGTGCAACAACATGAATATCTTGTATCCAAGTTGGGGGTAAATGATGTTTTCTACCCACCAACTCGAGAGGGAGTGTTAAGAAGTTAAGTTTGTTATTTCAGTCTTGCAGTTATAACTAATTATTTGTTAGTTAGTTAGATTAGAAATGTATATATATTTGTAACATTTCTATTCAATAAACATGATGAGGTATTACACAGTATACCATTTGGAAATTTAACAGTGTGAGATAGAATTATTTTGGAGATATGTAATCATTTTTTGGTATCACTACTGTAACTTTTTGGACTTATGTTGCAGAGACAATTTTGCATGAATATTGAAAAAGTGTTTGGGGATATACCAGATTTTGATATCTACACCGAGTTTTAGGATACATATGATATCATGCATTTGTTGATGGAATCAAGTGATTATGATTTGGATTAGTTGTCTTATATATTTGGAGTTATCTCTATCAAATTTCACATTAACTCCAGTTTATTCATCGAACTTGGTTGCAAATGACTACCCCATTTCTATGTATGAAATTTAACCTATCGAACTGATTAAGGTTGAGAGTTATGAGGATTGTAGGTGGTTTATCTCTTTTTATAATTCGGTCGGAGAGCCGCAATCGATGATTTTTGAAAGAATGATGAGTTTAAGATGATAAATGATAAGTCAACTGTTTTATCTACAATAAGTTGATTGTATACGGCGGCACCGTATACGACGGCGACGTGAATGGACGTGAGCAGGTTTGCAGAGAGATGGATATTCTACGAAAGACTGATTCGCCTCACTTGTGGAGATGTGGAGATATTAATGGAGTACATGGATGCCGGATCTTTGGATTCTCTTGTTCTAGCAAGGGGAGTTTGTCGGAGCTGGAAGTCGCCGATATAACGAGGCAGATTGTAAAAGGATTGAGTTACTTGCATGGCCATAACATTACTCATCGAGACCTCAAGCCTTCCAATCTGTTGGTGAACAAGACGATGCAAGTCAAGATCGCCGATTTCGGAGTCAGCAAGATGCATGAATCTTGCAATTCCCACGTCGGAACCTGCGCTTACATGAGCCCGGAGCGGTTCGACCCCAACGCTAATAAAGGCGGCTACGTTGGGTTCCTCGGCGATATTTGGAGTTTAGGGCTTACTTTGATGGAGCTTTACGTGGGTCACTAGCCATATCAACCGGCGGGTCAAAGCCCCAACTGGACTACTTTGATGATCGCCATACGCTTAGGAGAACCGCCTGTTTACCGCCGTCAACTTCCGATGAGTTTCGGAACCTCATAAAATAATATATATTCTAAATATTCTCAATCATTTAACCGTAAATTTGATTTGAACTTAAAAATTAATCTATTAATTATTAAGAATTCAAATTTAATTTTATAATTGAAACTTTATTTCAAATTTTTTAAATCAAATTTATGATATTACAAATTAAATCGAACCAATAATATTATAATAACATCTGAACCGTTGATCGTCTAGACGATCCATCAGAGAATAAACGAACAAAGAACAATTTATACAGACAGGATACTCTACACGTTTCCGTCTGGTATTATAGCCTTTTCGGTACAGTACCTCTGGCAAGTTCACTTTGTTTCTGTTTCCCCAGCAAAACGAAGAATTCAGGTTTCCTCAGAGCTCGATTCGCCTCAAGAATCGATCTTTTAAGGTTAGCAAATTAATTTCCTCGGAACGATTTTACATTTTGTTTGGCTGCTGAGAAAGTAGAAGAAAAAAGAATTGATCGGAAACTTTTTGAGCGACTGTTTGACCTTCAAGCCTGTTATGCATCTGAGTTTGAATTACTTACCAGCTAAACCAATTTGCACCGGAGACCTTTTGATTTTACCTTTTCTTTTTATGTTTTTATCTGTTTTTCTTTCGCTTTCTTAACATCCAAACAGAGATTTAGGGCTAGTTCATGTTTCGCATTGCTTGCATTGGTTAAGCCGTGTCTAAATGTCATTCCGATGATCTAGTTTTTGTTACATATCGTCTCGTGGAATTTTCATTGACTTGTTTATATTTAGCTTTTTTTTACGAGTTAATATGTGTTGATTATTTGTTGAGAATTTCCGATTTGATAATTGAGAGTTGTTTCTGGTTTCAGTTGGCTACTCAGGATTCGGTAGGTTTTCACTTCTTGGAGTATGTGAGTACCGCTCATTTTCTTAGTTGCTATAATGGCTGGCATTAGGCTTTCAAGACTGAGGTCACTTTCTAATTCCTTGTACTCATCTTTAAAACCGCCATCGTCGCCACTATACAATTCGTACATGACGAATGAAAGAATTGCCGATCATCACTATTTCAGATCATCTTCTGCTTATGTGGATAATTATTATGACAAAAGAAAAACTCAATCTACTGCAAAGTTTAGGAATACCCATATTAAAGTTGCAGCTTCTTATCCTTTGGCTGGTACCTGTTTCCACAAAACGAATCCCATGTCTGCACTACCCTCGACCTCATCAACATTGGGTTTCCAGAGTGTTTTTCCTTTCGTTTCAGTAAGTCCAATGCTGAGACATCAGTCGGGTTTTCTGTCTTTCAGCAGCAAGGCAGATAAATCCACGGACCCTGCAGTTTCAGCAGCCTCTGGTGGAGAGGGAGTAGATGCAAGTAACAGTGGTTCTGTTGGCAGTGATTGGGTTGATAAAGTCAAAGATGCTTGGCAGAGTATTATGGATGTAGTAGGTTATAGTGGGGAAAAGGCTAAAGAAGCATCTAATGAACTGAAGCCTCATGTTGAACAGTTGCTTAATACCTATCCGTATCTTAAAGATGTGGTTGTTCCAGTTGGTTTTACTTTGACTGGCACTGTATTGGCTTGGGTAGTCCTGCCCAGGATTTTGAGAAGATTTCACAATTATGCAATTCAAACTTCAGTCCTACCATCAGGAAGCTTACTTGGGGATCAAGTTCCATATGAGAAAAGTTTTTGGGGAGCTTTGGAAGACCCAGCCAGATATCTAATTACCTTCATGGCATTCTCGCAAATGTTAGTGGCCCTGCATTTTAATATTGCACTCTTTATCACCCTTTTATTCACATGTTTCTGCAATGTTTTTGTCAATGCATGATAAATATGGTACCTTGACTTGTAGTGGCATGATGGTGGCACCAAGTACTATTGCATCAGAATTCCTTGCCCAGGCATGGAGGGGTGCTGCTATCCTTTCAGTTGTCTGGTTTTTACATCGTTGGAAAACGAATGTGCTTGCTCATGCACTGGCTACTCAAAGTTTAGCAGGGATTGATAGGGAAAAGTTGTTAACTCTGGACAAAGTTTCATCCGTTGGCCTTTTTGTTATTGGATTAATGGCTTTATCAGAGGCATGTGGGGTAGCTGTGCAATCTATTCTAACAGTTGGTGGCATAGGAGGTAGGTGTTTTCTGCTAAATGCATTATCTCATCTTTATCATTTCATTTATGACAATTAGATTTAGTGGTGCCAGAGAATTTCTTCAAATAAAATGTTGCCAATGTTGACATCTTTTTCAAATATATTTTGATGGTAATAGGTTTCTTGGCATGGACATGGTTGACTAGTTTTGAATTTAAAGCAACATTTCTGGTGTCATATACTTCTGACTTGCTATAGTCCCTCTTACATTTCTGTCTGTGTATGTTTGTCTGCATGTTTTAATGTTTTGCTTGTTCTGAGCTTATAGCAGAGGCTAGACTTAAGTATATTGTTAATGATGTGTATTCTGTTAAGTACAATTTAGATTAGAATATCTTTCTTTAACGTATTCTTTAACATTTCTGATCCTGCCATAAATGTGCTTTTACGTGCTTGTACCATGCTACGTTTATGTAGCAATGGATATTCTTTGATTTGTTTAAAAATTATATGGTATAAATCATAAGTGCTCTTATCTATTATATCTCAAATAGGATTTTTCTTGTGATATTTTTAATTATCAATCTTTATTCTTAGAATGATTTTGAAGAATACACAAGATTTACTGGTGCTAATTTTATGTGTTTTGATGCTACAATGGGATGATGCCTAGTTTCTTTTCTTGAAACTAAACTTCATATTTCTACGTACTATAAATTCAACTTGTTATTGACTTAGAAATAATCATATAACTGATTCAATCCTCTTATAGGTGTGGCTACTGCTTTTGCTGCCAAGGACATCCTTGGAAATCTGCTCAGTGGATTGTCGATGCAATTTTCAAAACCTTTTTCATTGGGTGATACAATAAAGGTAACAAAAATCACCTGAGATTTTTCTTTCAGTGTAGGAAAAGAAATTTTCCTGTTTCAACATATACTTATGGTTCTGATCAGTTTTTCATAATGGAAGTCCACTGGAATAGATGGATTTGTTTTCTTTAATTCGTAATCTTTAATCTGCTGAAGTTCATATTTCCCAACCTTTTTGGAGGTATCTGATTCCAACTTACTAGGAACTGTTCCCATATAATGTAATTGCCATGTATTTTTGTGGTATCGATAATTTGTGATTAGCACATACGATATTGATATGTTATGGTTAGTTCTGTTATTTCTTCATTTTTGGTGTGAATAAATTGTAAATTTTCTTGCTGCAGGCCGGATCTATAGAAGGTCAGGTGGTGGAAATGGGACTTACAAACACAACAATACTCAACTCCGAGAAATTTCCGGTTCTGGTTCCGAACTCACTCTTTTCCAGTCAGGTTGGTTTTTCTTTTGTTAGAAACAGAAGAATCATTTTTTCGCATCTTGTTGACTCTACTGACTACTGAAAGTGCTTATTTGCTTATTGACACATTATATTAGTCATATCCTAACCCATCTGTCTTGGTTGTTTACCTTGTAAATGTTTAGGTTATTGTGAACAAATCACGTGCCCAATGGCGTGCAGTGGTGACCAAAATTCCCTTGCAAATTGAAAGTCTGGACAAGGTTTCCCAGATATCGGATGACATTAAGAGCATGCTGCGGTCAAACTCGAAAGTTTTCTTGGGAAAGGAGGCCCCTTTCTGTTTCCTGTCTAATGTAGACAGTTATTATGCTGAGCTGACTGTTGGATGCAATCTCAGGCACATGGTAATCTCTCATACTCGGTTCCTTCTTTCAGATGTATTTCGTTTGAGTTAGATCCTGCATTTACCGATTTCCCAAATCTCTTCATGAGTTTCATATTAAGACTTAATCCCATTTAGAGACCCAAAAAACTCGACTTGTTACGCCCCATTTGCCTTTCAAAATTACTAATTAGCAAAAGATGGGGGTGAAGTAGCTATGGATGTAATCGACGCCCTTGGAGGCAAATGGTTTAAACATTTATGCTAAGAGCGGGGCGGTTATGGATAAGTAATCTTTGCCTTTGGCCATCTCCCTTCCTGTCCCTAATCACACTACAAAAAACAGATGTGAAAATGTACCTTGACTTGTTTTCCTCTTCGATTTTTGTTGGGAATGCCGGGTGCTCGGCAGCATCTTTTCTAAAATTCATCAGTTCAGGTCTCACTTGTGCTTTTACTCATATTTCTGATATCCCCATTGATGTTTGGCATGCAATTATAGAGCAAAGATGAATTGTACTCTGCACAACAAGATATTCTTCTGCAATCGGTCCAAATTATTCGGAAGCATGGTGCTCAATTGGGGAGTGCCTCATTCCAAGGTACACCCACTCAGTGACCAGTGTCCCAGCCGTAGGAACTACGAGATCACCCGACCAACGCCTGAGGTATCAAAGGTTTGTGGAATGTCCATTTCTTTTTCCCATTTTCATCTAGGAGACAAATCATGGAACACAATGGAAATAGGGAGCGGGAACATGTTGAGTTTAAAGTGAATTTTTCACATGGATTTTTGAAGAAATGGCTTTGGACTTGGTGAAATGCATTTGGTTCAATGAGTTGTTATCGATAAAACTTAAATCAAAGTTGTAATATTATCTTAGTTCGTCTTTTATCGTTCATCGTGAAATTGAGATATATTGTTTTTGTCCTCTTCAACCTCTCACTGTTTGAATTTAGAAGAAAATACTTAGACGTTAATAAATCGAGACTACAAAAATTTAATCACTAAGGGTTAACTGTTGTTAGACTTTTAGCGAGTTATTGACGGGGTCATTAAGGGGCAATTACTGTTAGACATATAGTATAATAAATTTATAAAATTAAAAGGGTGAGTTATACAAATTATCATTAATGTTTGTGTAAGTTTTCGTTTCCTACTAAAATTTCAAAAGTAATAAATTGATTACTAAAACATCAACTGGTTATTGTATAATAATTTTATATTTAATTTACCTCAAAAGCTTTCTAATTTTTCATTTTTTCCCAATTTATATATATACTTTTTTAAAGTTTTAACAATACAAAGTTTTTGGACATGAAACAATAAAATATTTCAAATGATAAAAAAATTAGATATAAAGTTATTATTTAAGTATCTATTTGATGTTTTAGTGGCCAATTTGTTATTTTTGAAACTTCAATGAAGAACATAAAAGCTTACTCAAACATTAATGACTATTTATGTAGTTTATCCTTTTTAATTCTAGAAATCTACTGTATCATCCTCGGTTAACTGCCATCAATTAAGTGATGATTATATCTTTATTAAATAAAAATAAAAATAATTAAATATTATATTTTTTAAATTTAATAAAAAATATAAAATTTAAACAAAAATGATCAAACATGTAATTTACCCAAATTTATTCTGATCTAAAATCTCTTAAATTCCGGACAAACGCCATGTAGACACAAATTGTCCGATCAAAGGAAACAAAAATTAAATAGAGAGAAGGCATGCGGTAACAAGAACTGCAATGACATTATTTGCTCCTCAATGAATATGATTGAAGTAAAAGCTTAAGAATCCTGGTCTTGTTTTAGTAGTTTCGGGACTCGCCGGCACCCGCTCGTTGATCCATGTTCGTCTCCTCAGGCTCAGCCGCTGCTTCGGTTGCCGCAGATGCTGCGCCGTCCAAACCCAACTTTTGCAACTCCTTCATGAAAGCCTCCGCGTCCTTGGGATTCATTTTGTATGGGGTGTGCGAAGGACCAGGGAATGAACCGTTCGCTACTTCTTCCTTGTATTCCAAGAGAGCTCTATTGATGACATCTCCGACTCGTGCATACTGCTTGCAGAACTTCGGAGTAACCTGCAGGATGTAGGGCAAACGTTTTAGAGAAAAATCTACTTTCATACGAAAGGAAAGAATCTGCGATCGGGAAATAGTTCGGCTCACCTTTGCGTGATGCGGGTGTTGCAGCATTCCGAGTAGATCATGGTAAACGAGAACCTGTATCAATGGTCCGATCAAAATTAATGGCAATTGTTATTCAAACACAGCTTCATGACATGAAAATAAAGCTTTTTAGTCTCTTCAAAACAAATGTATCATAACAGGTAATGAACAAGCATCACTGATATTCTACAACCGAGGAGTTTGTAAACTATGCTACTCGAACTTAGACTCGAATCTCGATTCTTCAAAAGTTTTTCAATGCTAGGGGGTTTATATCCACATACCTGTAGGATATGAGCGTCGGATAAGAAGAAGGAACAGTCGAAGCAACATATAAGGAACCTTTTCAAATTAATGTGGAGGAACTGATGTTGAGTTTCTGCAAACCCAAGCTTTTCTCTACTATATTTACGAGAGCATATCGTATTTGCAGAAATAACCTGATATTGCATAAACCTAAGCTTTTCTCTACGAAATTTACGAGAGCATATCGTATTTGCAGAAATAACCTGATCTTGCATAAACCTAAGCTTTTCTGCATGACAACAGAACCAGAACTCCATGCGTATGATTCTGTTTCCATGGTCTAATTTCAGCTATTGATTCATATATAGGAAAAAACTTGAGGTCCATAGCATGCTACTAAAGTGGGAATTCGAAGAGCCAAATTAACCTGTCCACTGCAAAAAGGACCAGCTCCAATGCCAATTGTGGGAATTCGAAGAGCCGATGTGGCTGCGGCAGCCACGGGAGCCGGAACACATTCCATAACAACCGAAAAACATCCGGCTTCCTGCAAAGCCATTGCAGTCTCTACAACCTGCATAAACCAAACTCAAGATAAGCATACACAAACAATCGAAATGGTAATCCAAATGAAAAGAGGCAATGGGAGATACCTTGACTGCACTAGCAACATTTTTGCCTTGAGGCCGGAATCCCCCGAGTACGCTAATTGCCTGTGGAGTAAGTCCAACGTGTCCGATAACCGCGATTCCGGCCTCGACGATGGCTTTCGCAGCGGTGATTCTCGAAGGGGACCCTCCTTCCAATTTGATAGCATCCATACTTCCTTCCTTTAAGACCCTAACAGCCGTATCAACTGCCTGCTCATAATCCAAATGGGAATTACATCAAACATCACAGTCTTAGTCTTACCGGGAATTTAAATAGTGGTCCGTTATCCCAATAGCATCCGTTGTATAGCAGTAGCGGTACTGTTTGAAACAGGTTCCAAATCACGGTCACTTTTTCGGTCATTTCGGGTTTACCCTGATTGTCGCCGTCGCGGACGCTATTGCGGATGTAGAGGGTAACTCGGACGGCGACGAAACTGCTATTTCACGAACTAAATCACGTTTTCGGACCGTGATTTCAAACCCTAATCTGAAACTGTTATTGCATGACCACAATACCCGCAACAACATGCATTATATTCCTAGCAACTGAAAACGCAACCCCAATTATAATTTAAATCCCTAATTCTTACCCATTTTCCAACACCTCCATCACATCACCACAACATAATACAAGTAGGGATGAACTGAAGGGGAGCGATCTGACCATCGCTCCTAAAAATTTCAAATTATGTATATTTTAGATTTTTTTTTTGATAATCTATTTTCGCTCCTGTTATAAGATCATTCTCTCTTCAAATTTTGAATATGTCAGTATCTGAATACAAGGATTCGGAGCTTGAAATGCACGAAAATTCATTCGAACAATGTTTAATCATCGATAACCAAGTAATATAATGTGAGGCACAAGGGAATTTTTTTTTTGGGTTCGTGGAGGTACATACCTGACTTGTGCTGGTCTCATAGGTCCCAAACGGCAAGTCACCGACGAGTAATGGCCGCGTGGCGCCGCGAGCGACGGCACGACAATGGACGAGCATTTCGTCGAGTGAGATAGGGAGAGTGGTGTCATGACCATGAACGACCATGGAAGCAGAGTCTCCGACCAGGCAGATATCGATGCCGGCGGTGTCGAGGTGGACCGCCGATGGATAGTCATAGGCTGTAACAACGGTGATCGGCTCACCTTTCTTGTATTTTTGCTTCAGCTGGTTAAGGGTCATTCTCTGGTTGGGCGTTTGAGGTTTTGGGCCACCGTATACGGTGTTTTCGGGTAAGTTGCTCAGGCGGCGAATAAGGCGGGCTCCGGCGACCGATGAAGCCTTGTACAACTTGTGTACAAACGACATTTTGTTGTAGGTATTTTGAGAGAGGAAAAAGAAACAAGCGATCAATGTGTTTAAATATTGGGAGGTGAAATTGTAATTTATTGATTTGGGTAGGGTGGTTTATTGGAAAACATTGGTAATTGTAAAGTCACGTTGCAAATAAGGTGGCCAATGATGGCGGCGCCACCTGCTCTCCACCAACTTGGCACCGCCATCTCGGACTTGTAAGATTACTTATAAAAAAATACAAAAGGATAAACTACACGTTTAATACTAAACTATTATTCTTGTTCCATTTTAGTATTCAAACTTTATTTTTCTCCCAAATCATGTTTAACGTTTAATTTAGGTTTTATTGTAGTACACGCCGTTAAAAAATTAACATAACTACTGATATGATTTTTTTCAATGATGACAATATATTATAGTATTATCATAGGGTGAAGGATCAACATCATTGTTAATTTTATAACGACAATATATCAAAATAAAACCTAAATTAAATGTTAGACATCGTTTAAAAAAAAGTAAAGTTTGGATACTAAAACAGAACAAAAAATATTAGCTTAGATACCGAATATGGTTTACCTAATATAAAAAGACATGATGACAAAATTAGTCTTTATCGTTTGATAAAATAGTCCTTTTGGATTCTATTTCTTTTTTGAAACACTTTGACCCCTAACGTTTTATTTTGGGATAAAATACTCCATGGCTAGATAAAAAATATTAATTGACTAACGATCAACGCTTCTTGCTGACTAGGTAGGTCCATATTGAAATTCCAGTCCATATAGACCTTTCTAATCAGTAGGAAGCGTTGATCATTAGTCAGTAAGGATCGAAATAATCATTTTGTCAAACATTAAAGACTAATTTTATCATTATGTCATATAAAAAATATTAAAGATTTAACTACAGAAATGATCACTTTTGTTTTAGTATTATTCACTTTTGATCATTAATTCTAAAATATTATATTTTGGCCACTTACATTGTAAGAAACTATAATTCCTAGACACATCTTAATTTATTGTATCATGTTTGATAGTAAAAATTGTAATCACATAATTACATAAGTTAAAATTCTAAAATAGTATTAATTATACAATTGAATAGTATAATCATCTAAATAATTACACAAACTCTCACCCTTATTCTTAGGAATTGAAAAGTGTAATTGAGAGCCTTAAATTTTATATAATTAAGGAAAATTCACAAATTATAATTATCGAGAAAACATGTCATATTTGTGTAATTATCCGTAATTATCCCAAAATCTAAATATTATGTGACTTTTCAAACGCACCTTTGATATTTTTAACACATGATGTTTTCTTTTCTCATTATGAGTGTCACACTCTAATTTCGGGGTTAAAATTTTCTTTATTTTATTTCAGGGATTAAATTGAAAATTCGGTTAAATTCAGAGACTAAAATGAATTTTTAATTAAATTCAAGTCCAAATCAAGAAGCAACCTAAGCTGGAGGACCTATGATATGATTTTGTCATTTTCCAATTTTGGAAGGTTAAAAGCTTCCCAAACCAGCAAGTTTCTATTTCTGGAAACCAAACACACTTTCTCTTCCAAACCTTCCTTTTATAGAAACTATCTTCGGAAAATTTTAAACGACGTTTCGCCTTCAATCGTAGCTCTCTTTTTGACGAGAGTGTAGAAGGGTGAGCAACATCAATTTTTCGACGAGTCGATGTTGAACTCTTCATCATTTACTGTTGTGAAACCGAGTTTGGTAAGTGTCTCAAAACCCCTTAGAATGTATTTTAGAATTTTTAGTAAATTTTTTAAGCCACCAGAACAGTTACACGCGCCCCCATGTGCCACTTCTGCACGTGGGGATCGTCCATCACCTTGTGGACCTTCTAGTGGCGGGTCAACCTGACTTGTTGACCCTATCCGATCCGACCCGTCCATCCCAAAATTCGAATTAGCCCAAATCCCAAAACGACCCACATACCAGTCTGACCGAACCGAACCACATATCCAATCGAACTGTTGACTATTGAACGACGTTGACTATTAGCCGTTGAACGGTGTTGATCGTTGACAATTGAATGTTGACGTCGTTAATCGTTAACAGTTGATCATTGATTAGCGTTGACTTTGACCGTTGTTGACTTTTATCGAAAACCTCACTCTTGACATTTTTTTACGTCCATGAAGTTCCGGAACTCATCGGAAGCAAACGACGACATGACATGCCTATTTATTTATGCCCTCGTTTATATTCAGCCCAATCTACAAATCCGCTTAAAATATTAAGACCTAATAACTTTTAGCCTTAAACCCAAATAAAAAAATACTTAAATCATTTAAGGAGAATACAAATCCTAAAATTATTCAGAAAGAAAAACACTTTTCTCAAAAAATAAATCCAATTAATTTTATGTTCATTTGTTTATATTAATTCATTTGTATTCCTTTATGTTTGTTCATTCGTGTTCATTACCATTTTAAAGAATGAACATAAACGAACACGAACAAGATACTTTTCTTTCATGTTTGTTCATTTGTTAAGCCACTATAACAGCTACACGCGCCCCCATGTGCCGCATCTACACGTGGGGATCGTCAATCGCCTTGTAGACCTTCTAGAGGCGGGTCAACCTGACTTATTGACCCTATCCGATCCGACCCGGCCCGTCCATCCCAAAATCCAAATTGGCCCAAATCCCAAAACGACCCACATACCAGTCTGACCGAACCGAACCACATGTCCAATCGAACTATTAACCATTGAACGACGTTGACTATTGGCCGTTGATCGTTGACAATTGAATGTTGACATCGTTAATCGTTAACAGTTGACCGTTGATTGGCGTTGACTTTGACCGTTGTTGACTTTTATCGAAAACCTCACTCTTGACATTTTTTTACGTCCATGAAGTTCCGGAACTCATCGGAAGCAGACGATGACATAACATGCCTATTTATTTATGCCCTCGTTTATATTCAGCCCAATCTAAAAATTCGCTTAAAATATTAAGACCTAATAACTTTTAGCCTTAAACCCAAATAAAAAATACTCAAATCATTTAAGGAGAATATAAATCCTAAAATTATTCGAAAAGAAAAACACTTTTCTCAAATATAAATCCAATTAATTTTATGTTCATTTGTTTATGTTAATTCATTTGTATTCCTTTACGTTCGTTCATTCGTGTTCGTTTACCATTTTAACGAATGAAAATAAACAAACACGAACAAGATATTTTCCTTTCATGTTTGTTCATTTGTTAAGCCACCAGAATAGCTACACGCGCCCCCATGTGCCACATCTGCACGTGGGGATCGTCTATCGCCACAATCTTAATCTCTTATAACTGCACCACGAACAATCCGTACAGACTACCAGTATAATTCTCAATCCAAATTATAAAGGATAAATGGTCGACACAATCACTTTTGTTTCACAAATGATAATGAAACATTACTTAATTTGTTGCTTTCTTTCGTTTTGTTTATAGAGAGAATATTGGGTGTACTATCGATAGTAAATCTCATACGTTTAGGGGGCGTTTGGTTCAGATAATCTTGGATTTTCGGGGGAATGAAATGTCATTCTCCCGTTGGGATTGCAAACATTTCCAACCCCAGGTAATCATTTATTCCCAACTGTGATATTTTGGGGGCTTATTACCGGGAATGTGATTCCCCCTTCCCTTAGGTATTATTACATTCCCGGCGTTTTGGACTAAAATGCTGTTAATTTTTTTTTCAAAATTATCATTCTTCTGTCGTTGAATAAAAAAAATTACGAATGTTAAATTGCAAATTTATCCTTAAACTATTTTAGATTTATAAAAAAGTTCATAATTAGAATTTTATATGAAGTTTAGATGTTAAAATAAAATTTTAAGAACACGTACGGGGCCATCCTTTTTTAGTTCAACCCATGCTTAGTTAAATATTAAATAAATTCTTATATTTTTAATTTGAATACTTATTTTTAAGTGAACGAAAATACTATTAGACTAAAATTTATTAGATATATAAAGTTTTAACGGATTATTTTTTTTGTACACAAAAAATTAGGTCAAAGGTAGCTCCCCCAATCTAGGGCAAGAGCATACCTAAGACCCAATTGGGATTTACATATGACTTTACAGATTACCCATCAAGAGTGACGATGATGAGATTCGAACTTGGACTTGCAAGCTCAAATTCCTGAATCCCAACCACTTGTGTCAACACTCGTTGGCTTTAAGGAGGTTTTTTTAATGAAGCTTTATGAGTGTTTTTGTTTCGTAGGTGTTGCAATTTAATAATACAGAACACATTTACAAAAGAAAAAGTATAACACAATTACAGTTATAAATAATTACAATAATTATTGAAACCCATAATCAAATCAATATATTTAAAATAGGTTTATAGGATAATATTTACATTGAATGGAACTTTAACATGAAATTGAGAATCCTTAATTCCAAACTTATTACTATGCCAGAATCCGATCGGTTTATTTTTCTGTATTCTCTTTTTTGTTGTCTATTCCGTTCTAGGATTTCGCCTCGATTAATCCGAATGGTTTCGGTAGGTGAGTCTCTCAGAGAGAATTTTCTACATACATTATAACTTTAACTCGAAATCTGTTTAAGCGATATTAAATTATTTACTACTGAATAATTTTTTATGTACTTTTTCATCTGTGAGCACGGGCTACAAGCTCCTTAAACCTATTTTCTGTTTCCTGTAGATCTCTTACGGTAAGTTCCAAACTCTTTTCTTGTTCCCTTTTCTTATGTTTTAATTCTTCGATCTTGTATAAGGCTTTGCTAATTTCCCAAGCACCGTCGTTGGCATTACCTGTGGGGGGGACAGCAACATGAAGACGATCATAATCACGGGGATCAACTTGTTGAATAGGTTCTCTCCTTGGAATCAACGGCAGCACCTGATCAATATCAACTGTTTCTGTACAGATTGTTTATACCAAGGAATGATTGAGACTAACAAAAAGACTTACTTCATCGATGACGCACTTAAGTTCTGCAATAAATTTACAGTCTGCACAGTAATAAACCGGATCCCTTTTGAATCTTTTCTCCTCGCAAACATCACAGTAGAATTCATCGTCGGAGTTATAAGCGTCTTCCTCCGAGTTCAACTCATATTCAAAAGGAGAGTTTGTATGGATCAAGGGATGGAGATGGGATTTATGGGTTACTGTTTTGGGTTTTGAGGGAAGACACTGCAGATGGATGTTGAAATTACACGGCACACATCGAAGGACGAAGGTGGTGCAGTTAACACCACAAAGATGACAAGTGAAACCGGGTGTTATGTCGAAGAGAGTTAGAGGGTGTCGATGGCCATCGCTTTCAAAAGTGGGAAAGAGCTTAGCACAATCCAAGTGAAGGCCAAACCCACAATGAACATCACGGCAGGTGTATGCAAAGAGGGATGAATCAATGCGCCAACAACATGCACCACAAGTAGGACCGTTGTATGGGAGGGAGGTAATGGTGAGTTGGTGTTTGGGGTGACAGGGATGGTAAGACAGGCGAGGTTGATGAGGGAAATTAACAGCGCATGATTTGTGTAAGAAGAAGCGGGTGCATGATGATTCAATACACCTTAAAGTTGGTGTCGGAGGTAAACAGGTTTCAGCACATGCTGCACAGCTAGGTTCTTTTCCATATTGTTGATGGTTTTGGATGAGTGAAAGTGGATGTGGGTGGCTGACATGTCGGATCTCTTTGGCTTCTTCAGATTCTGCAACAGAATCCATGGCACATTTGACATGCAGGTAGAAACCACATGGCTTGCAGAAAAATGTTTCGTTGGGCCAGTTTGAATGACATTTATCACACGAGAAATAATAAAAAATGCTGGTGCGTGCAAGAGTGCATGGATGGATGAGATGATTGGTCAAGCGTGGTGGAATGCTGGTGAGGCAAGTTTTATGAACGAAAAACTTACATTCCATGCACCCGTAGGTAGAAGAAGAAGAGCGTATCTCTTCACAAATGGAGCAGACAACTTCATCATCTTTCTGCTGCTCCAAATCAACAGGCTTCAAGGGATGAGGATGAGCGAAATGTTTAAAGCCGTGCTCATCAAGTTTGAGCTCATCGAGACAAGATTTGTGAAAAAACTTTCGACATTGTCGGCAACCAAAACCCGAGCCGGATAAGGACCTCCAACATGCAGAGCAATATCCCCATAATCCCTCTTGGAGCGACAAGGGGTGCTCATGGATTGCATGCTGAATCTCCATGAAACAAACAATGAATGCAAAAATAGCCCCAGTATTGGTTGTCAACCTCTTCTTGCAATATATAACCATCCACAACCCCTCTAACTTCTTGTTACTTTCTTCTCTTGCCTCTTCTTGATGCCCAATTCACCACTCATTCTATGTCTAACCTAACATTGCAAGCAAAGGAGACCCTAAAGTGATTCCATCCTCTACCATTATTTTGACCATTGATTCTATGCCTAACCCACCATTGATGCCTAATCCACCATTGATTCTATGCCTAACCTAACATTGCAAGCAAAGGAGACATAAAAGTGATTCCACCTTAAATTATCCATCACATTTACAAGAAACTAATCATAAAAATATAAAAGCTTCATAAATATACATAAAAACATGACATACCAATATTAAAAGATTATAAAATTTATTTTGAGAATTATAAAATTATTTGAAAGTATAAAAATTATGAAAAAAATTGAAAATTTATTAAAATAATTATAAAATATTGAAATATTTTATTAAAACTATAAACCAAATCATAATCAATTGAATTTATCAACAAAATATTCATAATCAACCAAGGCTTTGAATTCTCAAACCGATAAACATATGTTTAGGTTTTGAACAATGTTAAAGGCTTATTATAAGTTATTTATGTTGGTGTTAAAAGATGACGACACGTATAATGATCCTACAATAAAATAGACATGAAAAATTTATGTGAAAAACTCTTTCGAAAAATTTTATGGACACGATAAAAGAATTTTCACTAATTTCGAGAACAAAAAAATACAAGAATAATCCTTATTAAACAATTATCTTCAATTATCAGTGCCATTTCATTTTCATCATATCTTAATGTGTTGTTAACTTTACTAATTAAAAAGATTAATATGTACCAACAACCAATTGATCTAGTGGGATGAACCACTAGATCCCTTAAGTAAGGTCAAGGGTTTGAATCTTGACGATTGCGAATGGAGTAAACTGGGTCGTGAGGGTCGTCCTTACCTCTGCAATACTATATCCGAATTTTTACTTTTTACAAGTTTTAGCAACTTTTAAAAAATTATATTTCTATAATGTTTAATAATTTTCTTTAGAAGGAATAGGACCAAAATGTTAAAAAAAAAACGAATAAGGGTCAAAATGATTATTTAGTCAAACTTTAAGAGTATTTCTTGACATTACATATGGTTATGAATTACATATACAAGATGTGAACAAAATAGATTCAACGTTGCTGAGATTGTCTGCCACTCAATCAAATTGTGTTGAAAAAATAATAGTAGAAAGACAAAAGAAAAATAAAAGAGAGAAAATTGCGAGAACGATATCGTATCGGTGTCGTATAATTTCTTCTTTTATGACTCGTTTACTTCATTTTCTTAAGCCACCGGAGCATCTTCTGCTCCGTTTTCGGAGGGTTGGGACGATGCCTTCGAGTTGGTTTTTTTATTGGCGGCCTCGAGAACGTGGTTGTAGCTGCCTTTGACCATGAAGAGCTGAGCAAAATGGTGTTTACAGTAAAGGACTCCGTTTAAGGCAGCGTATGAAGAGTGTGTTAAGTGACAACCTCCATGAGCACATTTGAAGCACGAATTGTGGAAACATTCGCCTTCCATGGACACCTGATTAGCGACCAACGTAAAATTTTATATTAAAATGTTTAAATTTTAAGAAAGATTAACTTATAGAATTCTAATGGACAGAAATAAATTATTAATATAAAGTACAAAAAAATATTTAAAATATATAATAATCTAAAATTTTTATAAGGATGACTACCCCAGCCACCCCCTAGGTCTATACCTGCACCTACTAGGGCTGTAAACGAGCTAGGCCAAACTCGAATCGACTCAAGAAGTGTAAATCTGAGCTCAAACCGATTCGAAAACTCACGAGTTGAAAATTAAATTATATTTTTTCATGATATTATAATATTATAACAAGGCAAACTAATTAAGATGGTAAATTGTATTTACCTTCTCTAATGGGTATACTGTCTTCTGGCAAGCAGCACATTTATCTTGGGTACCAGAGAACATGGATGAAAACTTGTTGGGAGTCTTATTCTGTAAATATTTATTATTTTTACGGTCCGATAAACGTAACACGATCGAAAATATGTTTATTACTCGAAATTAAATGTTAGATATGAATATATATCCAATAAATATTTGGTACGTACCGAGTCATTTTGCTTCTCTTTTGCTGCAAAAGTGGTCACAAGAAGAAATTAAAAACGTGTCAACAAAATCATATCATCTCCAATCTTTATAATTAAGCTTAATTCATAAATTAGTCCTCCAAGTATACTTGCATTTCCCCTTTGCACCTTAATTTTTTTTTCTTCATTTTGATTCTTAAAGCATAATTTTTTTCTTCTTATTTTGCATCCTAGAACAATTTGGCCAATCAAGTCATGTCACGTGACGATTGAATTTTTGTTTTTATTTTTGTCATCCGACACGTGTCATGTTTATATTGATATAAATTGTGCTAGTGTGTAAAATAGAAAAATGGGTATGCTTTAGGAGCTAAATAGAGACCAAAAAAATTTAATTCACAAATTACTCCTCCAATTATATATATATTTCTACTTTGCTCCTTAAAAGTTTTTGTTCATTTTAACGTTAAAGTATATCTATTTTTCCATTTTACATTCGAGAAGAATCTGGCCAATCAGCTCATGCCACATCACATGTTTCAGGGTGTAAAATGAGACAAGAGTAATCTTTACGAATCAAAACGAAACAAAAATAATTTAAGGTGTAAAGTGAAAATTGAATATACGTAAAGGCTAAATTGTGAATTAAGTAAAAAAAAATGAACAAAATGCTTCAAACCTGATTGGAAATTCTTGTTGTAATTCCCAGATTCCTTGAAAAGTTGCTCAAAATGAGTTTTGCAATAAAGGACTCCATCCATGGAGGAATAATTACTCATCTGTAAAAAAAATATACAATTAATTAACATATTTAAATTTAGGTAATTGACCCCTTCAAGAATTTATAATTCAATTTCAACCCTTCAAAAAAAAAATTAGGCTAAACTACACGTTTAGTATCCCAACTATCACTTTTGTTCAGTTTTGGTCACCCAATTATTTTTTCAAAAACATGCCTAATTTTTTGTTTTTATTTTATTTTGGTCACCATTTGTTAAAAAATTAACGATAAAATTTAAGTTTCATCATAAGGTAACGTCACATCATCATTGAAAAAAAAATCACTTCAGGAATTATGTTAACTTTTTAACAGTGGGTGACCAAAATAAAACAAAAAAACGTAACGTTATGTATGATCTTGAAAATAGTAGTCAGGTGACTAAAACAGAATAAAATTGATAGTCGGAATATTAAATGTGTAGTTTGTTCTAAAATTTTATGTCTTCACCTCAGTCGTATCCGATGTTTCTCCAAGAATCCTAACTTAACTGAAAAGATTAAGAATTTCCGTATAGAACATGTATTCGTATCTAAAAACAAACTAAAAATTTAAAACTCGAAATAAAATTTCAGAGGCGAAAAGAAGAGAAAAGAATCATGAATTACCACAAGGTTACCCTTGCAATGGGTGCATTTGAAGCAAGTCTTATGGTATGGAACTCCTTCAAGAGTCAACAAATCCACCACATAAACAGTCTTATCACAAGCCTTGCATTTGTCTAATGTTCCTGAGAATGACATTTCTTTAAACCCAAAAAAAAAAACTCTTTTGAAAATGCTTTGTTTTAATTATCACTTAATTAATCACAACATATTTGCAAAATTGCTTTGTTTTAGCTCATACTGCAAAAGGGTTCCTCTTTTAATTATCCCTAAATGTGGATGAAATCATTTTGAATTTGAGAGAAATAAGGTTTGTGTTTCTTTGACCACTTCATGGCTAAATTTGGGATGAATAAGAATGAAAGAATAATGTTTGCTATTTAGAGTTGGTGGTAATAGTAGAAGATTAGATTTGTTCATGGATGGAGCCTGATCTTTCTCTCTCTTTTCATCTATGTTTATGATGTTTTGTTGGTCAATTGTATAAAAAAAAGGGTAAATTGCACGTTTAGTACCTAACATATCAATTTTAGTACCTAAACTTTCATTTTTTTCAAAACCATACCTAAAATTTAGTTTTTGTTTCATTTTAGTACCCGTTCAAAATTGAACATTAAGTTTTGAAGATTTTTTTTTGAAAGTTTGGGTACTAAAACAGACCAAAAGTGATAGTTTAGGTACTAAATGGGTTAGTTTTTAACGGAGGGGGTACTAAAATGAAACAAAAACTAAACATTATGTATTGTTTTAGAAAATTAAAAGTTTAGGTGCTAAAACGAACCAAAACTGATAGTTTAAGTATTAAATGCATAGTTTACCCAAAAAACTTGATTAGTCTAAGGTGATTATAATGTAAAATATGTTCAGACTTTTTTTAACCCATTGACAATGAATACACAAAATGTCATTCATTTATTAATAAGATTATGAACGTATCATTCAATTAATCGATTGTTATAAATAGTTCACTTTACAATTGAAAATAAAACGAACGTTCACTTTTCAGTTATAATCAAAGCCTTTTAAATTATAGATTGTAATAATCAGATCACTCAATTATAACTAAAAGATTAATGTCTATAATACATTTGACTATAAAATAATATGTTGATAATAATCGAATAATTCAGTGATTTGTTTATAACATTTAAGACTGTTAGGTATAACATCATTTGTCCTTACAAAGAAAGTCTCATAGTGGGGGTTACGATTATGTGTGTTGGGCCCGCAGTACGGTACTGGGTTATTTTTGTAAATATGTACCAGATTTTATTTATTATAAAGGAGATGTAACCAAAACCTATAACATATTGAATGAAAAATCTAGCGTCGCCCAGGGCACCGAGGACGTAAGCATATTGTTGAACCTCGTTAAAATTCTTGTGTTCTTTTCGTTTTCTTTACCCGATTATTCAACAAAGACAAGTGTTACTTACAAGTTTTGGTTGCCATTTGGATTCAAAGTTGAACAATCCCAACATGTATCCCTAATATAAGTAATTTGAGCCAAGTTGGTCCAAATTTACAAAGTTCTTGTCTAGGATACATGTTGGTGGGTTTGGATAAAAGTTTTATATTAAAAAATAAGATTATTATTCCTCCATTTTGAATATTGATATTATAAATAGAACAAAATAATTAGAATTTTTTTTTCTCATGACGGTTTATATGGTAAACAACACATTATATTGTAAATAATATATATAAATAAAATTCAAAAGAAAAATCCCAGTCCCCCATGGCTAGCAATCCTATATTCCATGATTCCATCCACCTAAAACCATCTCCGGCGTATCCATTTAACGACTGCTCGGATAGCCCTCCGAGAGTGGCGCTTTCGGGCCTCGTTGCTTGTAACTATTACATCAACGACCAAAGATTGTCATATTCACTTGTCTCCAAGCACTTAGCTTACATCATAACATAAAATGTTATTAAAACTCGAAGGGCGGGTTAATCATATGAAACTATAAGTCCGAACAATGCTTATACATATATATGCCCCACCCACAAAAATATTTCTGGATCCGCCATTTTTTCCGGCTCAAGCTATTTCAAGAGCAATGCTTATACATATATAATAGGAAGAACAGGAACTTATCCTTACACAAACATATGCTTAAAATTAGGATATTCTCAACCCACATTGATGGGTACAACCAATGTTGTAGAAAACATGTAACACATAATTCAGACACTAAACAAAAGCATCGAAGCAAAATGGAAACGATTTCAGCTAACAATGCCATTCCTCTTTTCCTCAAAAGGTGTCTCAACCAGGTATCGACAAGGTGCGGGTGGAGGCAGTCACCCCTAAAATTTTAAAATTATCTTATATTTTTAATTTTTTATGCATTTATTATTGAAAATCTGGTTTTGCCTAGGGGTGCTTATCAAACGAGTCGATCACCAGTTGGGTAGTGCTCGACTCGTGCTCGTTAAAAATTTTGTTGCTCGACTCGATTAGTTGGTCGTTAAGCTCGTTAAAATTTTACTCGACTAGTGCTCGTTAAAAAAACTTGTTGCTCGACTTGTGCTCGTTAAGCTCTTTGCTCGTTAAGTTCACTTAAATTTTTATCTTAATTTTTTAACTATAAGTAAAATATATTAATACTATGAATTAATATATTAGTCATTTACCACGTTTTTATTAACTTTAGTAAATTAATAATTTTTGAATGAAATAATTTTTAAGATAACTACTAAAAATTATAAAAAAAAATTAACAAGTTGCTCGCGAACTTACCAAGTCGAGTTGGACTTTGCTCGACTCAACTTGTTAAGTCTCGAGTTGGACTTTGCAAGTGAAAAGTGGAATGACACCTCTAATTTACATCTTAACTTTCATATAAAACATCAAACTGAGCGAATTCAGTAGTAAAAGAATTATTGTTATTTTTTGAAGTTCCGAGTTCAAGCATAGAAATACCAGGTGTGTGAGTGTTCAATCTTAAATCGTTGATAATTATATTTAAACAAATATTGTCTTGTACTTACTCCAGTTTAATAAAAAAATACTTTCATATAAAATACTAATGAAAGAGTAAATTGCAATAATCATCCACATATTATAACATATATTTTAAATTAATCTTTAGACTTTAAAAAAGTAATTTCATCGATCGTGATTCTAAATTGATCCTAATATTTTTATCATTATAATTTTATCTTTAAAATTTTCGTATCACACGCCAATTTAATAAAACTATTGTAAAATTTGTTAAGGCCAAAAAGGCATCAGAGGTCTTGTACTCTTAAAAAAATTAATGTGACACTAGTATTATTTTTCTCTTGATGTAGCCATTCAACTCAAAAAATAAATCTAATGTGGCCATTTGACTAACGTATTTTTATCGTTAACCGTTACGATACTGAAATTACAGTTCACAGTGCTGACGTGGTAGTCTACGACGACAACTTAACGTGGTGGATGACATGACAGACTAAATCGATAAATCAAACATGGCAAATGAACTGTCACGTCAACAATGTGAACTGCCATGCCAATATCGTAACTGTCAACGATGGAAAAACTTTGGTCAAAGGGTCACATTAGATTTATTTTTCTAAGTTTGAGGGTCACATTAAGAGAAAAATAATAGGATGACCATATCGTTTTTTTTTCCAAAAGTACATGAACCTCTGATGCCATTTGTTAATTTTTATATAATTACTTATAAAAATTATGCAATAATATAATGTGATATAAATGATAATTGATGTTGAATTTAAATAAAATAATGATTTAATTTTGAAATGTATAAAGAATTATAAATGAATTGAGAGAGAAATTAAAAACAAAAAAACCATTTAATTTCATTATAAATTAATAATTATTTTAAGCAACGTGATACAACATTAATTATCATTTATGACACGTCATATTATTATATAATACACATTAGTGTTTACATGGTAGTTAATAAGTTTTAGGTAAATTATGCACTTAGTATATAAATTATTAGTTTTAGTCCGTTTTAGTATCTAAACTTTAATTTTTTTTCAAAATCATACATAATTTTTAGGTTTCATTTCATTTTAGTATCCCGTCATTAAAAACTTAACGCGTTTAGTACCTAAACTGACAGTTTTGATCCATTTTAGTACATAAACTTTCATTTTTTTTTCAAAACTTAACGTTAAATTTTGAACAAGGATATTAAAATGAAAACAAAAACTTAAGTTTTTAACGGCTGATACTAAAATAAAATAAAAATAAACTTTAGGTATGATTTTAAAAAATTAAAAATTAAAGTACTAAAACAAACCAAAATTGATAATTTAAGTACTAAGCATGTAATGTACCCATAATTTTTTTGCTTGATTCGTGTTTTATTTTGATTATTTAAATTAATCATAGAATTATTTTTTGACCCTCAATAGATCAAATAATGATATTTCATTTTGATTTTTTATATGGGTAAACTACAGTTAAAAAAATTAACGATTATGTTAACGTGTTCAAAAGATAATGTCATGTCTTTATTAAAAAAAATTACGTCAATAATTTTATTAATTTTTAACGATAAATAACTAAATTAATATCAATACGTGAAGTTAAATATAATTTAAAAAATAATAAAATAACCAAACAAACAAAAATAACAGGCTTAATACAAAAATAAGTATCTAAACTATGTCTCGAAAAACGTTTTACTGCATAAAGAATTTTTTTGTTTAAAATAGGTGCCTAACGTTTCTCTGTTATATTTTTAAGTTTCTATTGTTATATATTTTTTAATTTTTTTATAAATAAAAATATTATTTTTAAAAGAAAATTAAAAAAACCTTAATTTATTTATAAAAAGAACCCAAAACTTTTTAAATTACAAAATAACTCCGATTTGTTTTTCATTGAAGCTTACTCCATGAAAAATGGCGGCGACGACGCTATTTGATGAGGGGATGGTTGGGTTTTTCATGGCATAAGACGACGTTCTCATCAGTGGAAACGATAATGGTCACGGTTGATCAGAGAAATGTTTGACGGTGAGGGACAACAGTCGATTTTTTATTGTTTTGTGGTGATCGACGGTCGATTTGGGTGATTGTTGGTTAGAGTTGAGGTCGCGAGGCATCGACAATGCTACTGGTAATGATGTTGGCGTCGAGGATGGGACAAGGGGGAGGGGTCAGGGGAGAGGGTGGGGGTAAGGTATTTTTTAAAAAAGTTTTTTTAAATATATTTTTATTTTCAATAAAAAATTATTTTTAGTTTAATTTTTTAAATAAATTCTCAAAATTATCAGAACTTGACATATATCGCTTAACAAAATTTTTTAAGTGCACTTAATGTCTGAACACCTAAAATATTTTTCAATACATAATTTAAAGAGTTAATTTTATATTAAGCCAAAATAATATTTGGGATACTGTTGAAAACATTTTGATATTTCGATATAACAAATTAAGATAAATAAATTTTAAGATTTTCCAATAAGGTTTTCTAAGTATATTCGATATAATTATTCGAATATCAAAATATTACTCCAAATCTTTTAAAAGTCATTTTTAATCCTTACTCAAGTGTAAAATTAAGTTTTAGTCTTAAAATAATTTCAAAACAATTTTACAAAATATTTCGAACCATTTCAAAGCCAAAAAATCCAGATTGCTCATAGGGAACCGATTCCCCCCATGGGGGTACCGATTCCCCCCTGAATGGTTTGGCTCCGAGAATTCAAGTATGCTCGGAGGGAACTGATTTCCCCCCACTGTTCAACAGTCGAATATTTGAATTTTACACTTAGGGAACCGATTCCCCATAAGGGGTACCGATTCCCCCCACGCTCTAAGCTGTTGTATTAATTGTTTTCACACTTAAACGGCTCCAATAACTTCATTAATGATCCTCAACGTTTAGAAGTGATTCAAGGTGTATTTAAACAAGTTCTGAAGCCTTTGATCAATAAGAAATTATAGAGAAACAAGAGAGAAAGCATCAAACACCAAGTTTGTGCAAATCAAGCCAATTTTCCTTTCAATATTCATTTTGCTTTCAAGAACACCATTTGTGCTCATTTGTAATTATTTTTGAGTGTTCCTTTCTTGTTCTAGAATTGTGCAAACATCTTACCTTGTGAGGTTTTCCTTGTAAGTTTGCAAATTTGTGTATTTCTCTTTGAAAAAGAGTGTGCTCAAGAATTAGGGGTATAATTCTTGAGAGAGTTGTAAGGTTATCTCTTTGGCCTCAAAAGAAAGAACAAATTAGTGAATTTGTTGGAAAATCCTTAGTGTGGATAGCTAAGGTAGTGGACGTAGACTTTGGTTGATAAAGTCAAACCACTCTAAATCGTTGTGCAATTACTTTCAATTTTCTGCAAAAGCTTCCATAAAATTTTAATTGCCAATTCACCCCCTCTTGGCCGATTTCGTCAATCGATTAACTCAACAATTGACATCAGAGCCTTACTCATTTAAAGGTTTAATTGCCTCTTGAGTCGATCCGGGAAGAGTTAAATCGATAAAGATGGCATCTACTTCTGGTTCATTCTCCATGGAAGAATCCAGACCTATTGGCGTGCCTCCACACTTCAATGGAACAAATTATCGTCATTGGAAGAGGTGTATGATGATATTCATCAAAGCATTTAATATGGAAGCTTGGATGATAATCAAGAAAGGATATTCCTCTCCTACTGAGAAGGCAAAGAAGTAGAGTGTTCAAGAACGGAAGGAAGCTCAACAAAACTCAAAGGCTATGCACATGTTGTGTTGTGCAATTGATCCTAATGTATATAAAGGAGTTTCTTCTTGTTCAAGTGCCAAGGAAATGTGGGATAAGCTTGAGGAGATCTATAGAGACAAGGAAGAAGAAGAACCAATAAAAGTGATGTCTCTATTAGCTCTCACAGAGCCAAAGGTATCTTCTAACTCAAATATATCAAATTCAAAATCTTTTAATGAGTTACAAGATGCTTATTATAAATTATTTTTGAAGTTTGAGACCATGAACTCTAAATACAATAAATTGATTTCTAAATTTATTGCTAAAAATAATCCTATTTTGAAAGCTAAAACAGACTTGGAAAATCAAAATGAAATGTTGAGAAAGGAGTTAGAGCTTTCAAAAATAAAATCTGAAAACTTTGAAAAAGAAATTTTCAAATTAAACATACTTCTTCTAGAAATGAAAATGGATTTTGAAAATCAAAATGAAATCTTGAAGAAGGATTTAGAACTCTCAAAAATGAAATTTGAAAGTATTGAAAAAGAAAATTTCAATTTAAAAGATAAGCTTGAATGTTTAACAACAAAAAAAGAGATCATTCTAAATAATTCATTTAGTTCAATAATGACAATATGTTCACATTGTCATTATCATGGTCATAAGGAACATACTTGTCCTTTAAAGAAAGGAAAACGATTTAAAATTAGACAAGTATGGGTTCCAAAAGGAACAAGAGGCATTGAAACTAATGTTCAAGGATCCAAAGCAATTTGGATACCAAAATCTACTTAAATGTCTCTTGTACGTGTGTGAGAGCGATGGTGATAAAGATGATGATATTCAAGATGCTCTAGCCACACATAAAAAAAGGAATGGGTAACCTCTAAACTTAATGTTTTTATTATTTGGTTACTCATTTAGTTTATGCATGCATGAGGTTTTAAAGTATTGGATTATGTTTTTATCTCATGTATGTTAAAAAAAATACTGTATGATGAACATGGTAATTTTTGGTAATGTTTTATAAACTCTAGTTCATCATATTATTTTTTTTGGTCAAAATTGTTTTTAAAATGTAATTAATATCTCTTTAACAATTGATATCGATTTTTCAAGAACTTTGGTTTTGCAAAATTTTTGACCTGAAATTTTTCTTAATGTTTATGCATAGATTTTTGTTTAAATATTATAAATTTTTAATGCATAACATTTTCAAAAACTTTATGCATGTGCTCTTAATCTCTATAATCAACATTGCATAATGTTTTATATGTGAATGGATTAAAAGCATAATCTTTTGAAAAATAAATTTGATAAAAGATACAATGTTTTATTTTAAATGATTGCAAAATTGATTGACATTGCATCTATTTTCGATTATGCTTGTTGGTCATAAAATAGGGATATATACATGATGCATTTAGATTTTATTGATATGACTATTTTGTGCCTAGTTGCTAGGGATGAGCATGATAATTTGTTATGGCATAGGAGACTAGGACATGCTAGTATGAGTGTTTTGCAACGGTTAGTTCAAGGAGAATTGGTTCGAGGGTTGCCTAAACTAAAATTTGATAATGATAAAATCTGTGATGCTTGTGCTAAGGAAAACAAAAGCGAGTTTCTTTTAAATCCATTAATGATGTGTCAACTAGTAGAGTATTACAATTGATCCACTTAGATCTTTTTGGGCCATCTAGAACTACTAGCTTGGGTGGAAAACAATATGCATTTGTCTTGGTAGATGACTATTCTAGATATACTTGGGTTCTATTCTTAAGTACTAAAAATGAAGCATTAGAAAAATTCATCACATTTTCAAAAATAATCCAAAACAAAAAAGGTTACTCTATAACTAGTGTTAGGAGTGATCATGGAACTGAATTTGAAAATCTTGGATTTACTGAGTTTTGTAATTCTAATGGTATTAGCCATAATTTTTCAGCGCATAGAATCCCTCAACAAAATGGAGTTGTTGAGAGGAAAAATCAAACTTTAGAAGAAATGGCTAGAACCATGCTTTGTGAAAACAATTTGACAAAGTATTTTTGGGCGGAAGCCACAAATACCGCTTGTTATGTTATTAATCGAGTAATGATTAGTCCTATTTTAAAGAAAACTCCATATGAACTTTTCAAAAATAAAAAGCCTAACATTAGTTATTTTCATCCTTTTGGGTGTAAGTGTTTTGTTTTAAACAACGGTAAAGATAATATTGGCAAATTTGATGTTAAAAGTGATGAAGGAATTTTTCTAGGTTATTCCTTAAATTCTAAAGCTTATCGAATATTTAATAAAAGAACTTTGGTTGTAGAAGAGTTTATACATGTTGTTTTCGATGATAATCTCATTCTGAGGAAGGATTCTTGTTTGAATGATGATGTAGGTATTATAAATACAAATGACGTTAGACATGACATTGGAGAATCATCATCAAAGAAAGAAATGAAAGATGAAGAAACTCATGATCCTCTTGAGAATCCAACCATTGAAGAAAGTGAAGTATCTTATCCAAGAGAGTACAACTATGTCAAGGTAGGTGAGATTATAGGTGATCCATCAAAAGGGGTAACAACTCAATCTTCTCTTATAAATATTTGTAATTATGTTGCATTTATTTCATGCATAGAGCCTAAGAATATTAAAGAAGCATTAAATGATGAACATTGGATTATGGCTATGCAAGAAGAATTAAATCAATTTGAGAGAAGTAAAGTATGGACATTAGTTGAAAGGCCTAGTAATAAATCTACTGTAGGTACTAGATGGGTATTTAGGAATAAGCTTGATGAGAGTGGTAATATAGTGAGAAACAAGGCTAGACTTGTTGCTCAAGGGTATACTCAAGAAGAGGGCATAGACTATGATGAAACATACGCTCCCGTAACTAGGATGGAAGCAATTAGAATGTTATTAGCATTTGCCTGTTTTCATGAATTTAAACTATATCAAATGGATGTTAAAAGTGCATTTTTAAATGGTTTTATAAAAGAAGAAATGTATGTGGAACAACCTCCAGGTTTTGAAGATTCAAAATTTCTGGATCATGTTCTTAAATTGACAAAAGCACTTTATGGTTTAAAACAAGCTCCTAGAGCTTGGTATGAAAGATTGTCAATTTTTTTAATTGAAAAAGGTTTTTCAAAAGGGAAGGTTGACACTACATTGTTTTTAAAGCATAAAGGTAAAGATTTATTAGTAGTTCAAATTTATGTTGATGATATAATATTTGGTTCTACTAATGATGTTCTTTGCCAAGAATTTTTTAAGCTAATGCAAAGCGAATTCGAAATGAGCATGATGGGGGAGCTCTCATTTTTCTTGGGACTCCAAATCAAGTAAAGAAAAGATGACATCTTCATCAATCAAGCTAAGTACGTCAAAGATATGCTCAAGAAGTTTGGACTGGAAAATGAGAAACCTCATGACACTCCAATGAGCTCTTCTACAAAGCTTGACTTGGATGAAGGAGGTAAATGTGTGGATGTTAAATTATATAGGTCAATGATTTGTTCTTTGCTCTATCTAACTGCAAGTATACCAAACATTATGTTTAGTGTTTGCTTATGTGCTAGATTTCAATCATGTCCTAAGGAATCACATTTACTAGCTGTTTAGAGAATCTTTAGATACCTTAAGGACACTCCTAGTTTAGGACTTTGGTATCCTTGAGACTCTAGCTTTAGCTTGCATGCCTTTTCTGATGCGGATTATGGAGGATGAAAATTAGATAGGAAAAGCACCTCTGGTACTTGCCAATTCCTTGGAAATATGCTGATTTCTTGGTTTTCAAAGAAACAAAATTGTGTTGCATTATCTACTACTCAAGCTGAATACATTTCAACCGATAGTTGTTGTGCACAAGTTTTATGGATGAAACAACAACTTTTTGATTATGGAATTGAAGTAGGTACTATTCCTATCAAGTGTGACAATACTAGTACTATTTGTCTCACTAAAAATCCCATCCAACACTCTAGAACTAAGCACATTGAAATAAGACATCACTTCATTAGAGACCATGTCACTAAGAAAGATGTAGTTCTAGAATTTGTTGATACTTTGCATCAATTAGCGGATATCTTTACAAAACCTTTAGACAAGGAACGTTTTTGGACACTTAGGAGAAAATTAGGTTTAACCAGCCTATCTTCACTTAGTGTTTAAAATAATTTTAGCACTTTTAAGACTAAATGAAAAATGCTTATAATAGTATATTTTTTAATTGCATTCATTGCTATTAGTTAGAGGGAGTTTATGATTCTTGATGACAAATTGAATTTATGTTCAAATGTAGTTTAAAGATTAATTTGATTGATTGAACATAATTAATTTTTGATATATGAGTTATCAATACCACTAGAGAAGATTAATTTAGCATTTTAAGTGTTTAAAATATAGATTTTTGAATTATAGGGCAGAGGGAATCGATACCCCCTTTAAGGGGAATCGATTCCCCCTTTGAAGGGGAACCAATTCCCCCTAGGGGAATCGATACCCCTATGGGGTTCTGGTTTTTACGGGCAGAACACCCTATTTTTCTCAAACCTCTCTTCTTTCTTAAACTTCGTTCATCCTCTCTTTCTCTCTAAATCTCCATTTTTGCCAAAATCATCAAATGCAAGTCGGAATTAGATCGTTCTTCAACTTCTAATCCTTGCAAACAACATCACATTCTCATAAAATCCAAATTTTAAGGGTAATATTTCAAAATCCTCTATTTCATTGATTTTTGAACTTAGGACTAGTTTTGATTAGTTCTAAGATGAACATTACATCGGGCATTGGTTATATGATGATTTTACAACCAATTTCATCAAAAACACTCAATTTTTCAAAACTATCTTTAAATTTCGAAATAAAAAAATTGAAAATTGTTGTTTTAATTGATTCAATTATGTTTTCATAAAAACTATACATATTATGATTTTCAAACATTATTTTCCAAATAGTTTTTCAAAACATTGCCCTTTAGGATTCGGTTTGGAGAACCTTGAAATATTGAGGACTCATTTGAGTTTTGGGTTTGATTATATTGCATACATGTGTTTAAATTTGCAGGTTACATATTCTATTTTGATTCTTAAACCATGTCAAATCCTAAACGACCTAGGACATTGTCTAGTAGCTCAAGTCAAAATCGACCTCTTATTCCTCCACCTAATCCAAATAACCCAAATATGACCATTATGAACTCTTGTTTCAATGTACCTGGTTGTGGACAAGATCTATACCATACTTGTTTTGAGTCATACAAAATCTGGGACGAGCGTATTCCTTCGATCCAAGCTATAAAAGATATGGACTTCCAATATCTTCATACTCTTAAATCCTAGAAGTTTGATAAACTCTTTAAACTCAAACCTTTGGTTTATCATCAATTAGTCCGCATTTTTCTATTCCAATGTGGTATGTGTCCAAAACGAGCGCCGATCTGAAACTATAGGAATTCGATCATATCTTTTAGGACAATTCATTTTTATTGACTCCGGCACAATCGCTACCCATTTTGAGCTAGATAACTCAGGTTTAATGAAAAAGAGACTGTGGATTCACCCTATAAGTATAAGGAAAGTGAGAGTACCCTAAGAACTCATCGTGATAGATTCCTTCATTATTTGATCTCTTGGTGGTTTAGACCATCCGGAGGTAGGTACTCCTCCCTTAGGAACATAGATATATGGTCGATATATTGTATCCAACATAAAAAGAAGATTAATCTGCCACAGATCATCTTTAGTGAGTTTCCATAAACATTGTTCCTTCCAAGAATATAGAAACCTTGGTTTATGGTTGTCTCCTTAGTAATTTGTTTATCAAACTCGGTCTTTGGGTCAATGGGTTTATCATCCCGAACTCAGAACTTTGAATTATGAAACATTTTGATGTTCATGGATTGTTTTATTTTGGATGTTTGAATTTGTTGGATAATTGGATATTTGAACTTACATGCTTATATATTTGGTTTGGTTTTAACTTTCATTTTGAGCTTAATGTTGATTTTTGCATCATTTACATATTAGTTGCATTATGACCAATTTTTGTCATTTCACATTATTTATGAATATTGAATTATGGAACTAATGGCTAACGTTTCTCTTGATTGTGATCTTAGCAGCTTAAGCTATATATATTTATAATCAATTAGCTAAATGATTTCAAAACCTTGTTTAAAATCTTTTAAAATGTCTTTTTGATTTAACAAAAAGGGGAGAAGTGTTAAAGTAAGGGGGGTAATTTTTCAAAAACGTCGTTTTTGATTTCAAAATCTTAAAATTACTAAAATGTTTTGTTATATCAAAAAGGGAGAGATTGTTAAAAACATTTTGATATTTTGATATAACAAATTAAGATAAATGAATTTTAAGATTTTCCAATAAGGTTTTCTAAGTATATTCGATATAATTATTTGAATATCAAAATATTACTCCAAATCTTTTAAAAGTCATTTGTAATCCTTACTCAAGTGTAAAATTAAGTTTTAGTCTTAAAATAATTTCAAAACAATTTTACAAAATATTTCGAACCATTTCAAAGCCAAAAATTCCAGATTGCTCATGGGGAATCGATTCCCCCATGAGGGTACGATTCCCCCTGAATGGTTTGGCTCCGAGAATTCCAGTATGCTCGGAGGGAACCGATTCCCCCCCAGGGGGTACCGATTCCCCCCACTTTTCAACGGTCGAATATTTGAATTTTACACTTAGGGAACCGATTCCCCATAAGGGGTACCGATTCCCCCCACGCTCCAAGCTGTTGTATTAACTGTTTTCACACTTAAACGGCTCCAATAACTTCATTAATGATCCCCAACGTTCAGAAGTGATTCAAGGTGTATTTAAACAAGTTATGAAGCCTTTGATCAACAAAAAATTATAGAGAAACAAGAGAGAAAGCATCAAACACCAAGTTTGTGCAAATCAAGCCAATTTTCCTTTCAATATTCATTTTGCTTTCAAGAACACCATTTGTGCACATTTGTAATTATTTTTAGTGTTATTTTCTTGTTCTAGAATTGTGCAAACATTTTACCTTGTGAGGTTTTCCTTGTAAGTTTGCAAATTTGTGTATTTCTCTTTGAAAAAGAGTGTTGTTGAAACATTTTAATATTTCGATATAACAAATTAAGTTAAATGGATTTTAAGATTTTCCAAATGATTTTCTAAGTATATTCGATATAACTATTCGAATATCAAAACATTACTCCAAATATTTCAAAAATCATTTTTGATCCTTACTTAAGTGTAAAATTATGTTTTAATCATAAAACAATTTCAAAATAATTTTACAAAGTATTTCGAACCAATTCAAAGCCAAAAATTCCAGATTGCTCAGAGGGAACCGATTCCCCCCCATAGGAGAAACCGATTCCCCCCTGAATGGTTTGGCTCCGAGATTTCCAGAATGCTCGGAGGGAACCGATTCCCCCCAAGGGGTACCGATTCCCCCCTGTTCAACGGTCGAAATATTTGAATTTTACACTTAGGGAACCGATTCCCTATGAGAGGGAACCGATTCCCCCACGCTCCAAGCTGTTTTATTAAATGTTTTCACACTAAAACGGCTATAATATCTTCTCTAATTATCCCCAACGTTCAGAAGTGATCCAAGGTGTATTTAAGCAAGCTTAGAAGCCATTGATCAACAACAAGAAACATCAAGCAACTAGAATCAAGAGAGAATCAAAGAGAAAGCATCAAACCTCAAGTTTGAGCATTTCAAGCCTATTTTCATTCAATATTCATTTTGCTTTCAAGAAAACTTTTTGTGCTCAATTGTATTCATCTTTGAGTGTTCTTTTCTTTGTTCTAGAATTGTGCAAACATCTTACCTTGTGAGGTTTTCTTGTAAGTTTGCAAATTTGTAATCTTCTCTTTGAGAAAAGAGTGTTCTCAAGAGTTGGGGTATACTCTTGAGGGAATTGTAAGGTTATCTCTTTGGCCTCAAAAGAAAGAACAAATTAGTGAATTTGTTGGAAAATCCTTAGTGTGGATAGCTAAGGTAGTGGACGTAGACTTTGTTTGAGAAAGTCGAACCATTGTAAATCGCTGTGCAATTACTTTCAATTTTCTGCAAAAGCTTCCACAAAATTTTTATTGCCAATTCACCCCCCTCTTGGCCAATTTCGTCATTCGATTAACTCAACAATTGGTATCAGAGCCTAACTCATTTGAAGGTTTTATCGCCTCTTGAGTCGATTCGGGAAGAGTTATATCGATTATTAAAGTCATCAATGGCCTCCGCTTCAAACTTCGACTCCGGTCTCGATTCGATGCCCGTCAACAAGCCTCCTTTCTTCAATGGAGCTAACTACACCTATTGGAAGAATAGAATGATGTACTTCATTCAAGCAAGTGACATGGGAGCATGGAATGCCGTAGAAGAAGGATACATTAAGCCTATCACTCATCCAAGGTTGTGGAGTGAAAGAGATACAAAAATGTTCCAGCTCAACTCCAAAGCCATCCATATTATCTTTTGTGCTCTTGGACCAGATGAATACGGAAGAGTTTCATCGTGTACAACTGCCAAAGAAATATGGGACAAGCTTCAAGTCACACATGAAGGTAGCGATGAGGTAAAGAAATCAAAAATTAGTATTCTAACGCATAGCTATGAAAATTTCAGGATGAAACCAAATGAAGACATCAAAGCTATGACGGATAGATTTTCAACGATTGTCAATGGTCTCAAATCATATGGAGAGATTATCTCAAATGAAAAGCTTGTGAGGAAGTTAGTCTACTCCCTCCCAAAATCATGGCAATCAAAGAAGACGACAATCATCGAGTCTAAGGACCTATCGTCTTTAACTCTTGAAGAACTTATCGGTTCACTCCTCACTCATGAGATGATGCTTGAAGATGAGGTGGACCTTGATAAAGTTGAAGAGACACCAAAGGAGAAGGAGAAGAAGAAAAACATTGGAGTTGCTCTCAAATCCACAAAAGATGAGAGTGATTCTAATGATGATGATGATGACGAGGAAATGGCATTGTTTGCCAAACGGTTCAGAAAAATGATGAGACTTTACCAAGGAAGAAAATTCAAACGAAACGAAGGCCTCAAAAATGAACCAAAAGAGAATGACCCAATCATTTGCTATGAATGCAAAAAGCCGGGGCATGTCAAATATGATTGCCCACAATTGAAGAAAAAGGGTCAATCAAAGAATAAGCACAAGGCTCATGTGGCTACATGGAGCGATGAAGAAGGTTCCGATGAAGAGGAACAAGAAGTAGCAAACTTGTGCTTGATGGCATTCGGGGAAGATTCTAAGGTAACCTCTAACTCATCCGATTTTGATGATTTATCTTATGATGAGTTATTTGAGGAGTACAATGGGTTGGCTTTGGATTATGAGAAATTGTTTTTAAAATATAAAAATGATGTTTCAAAATTGAAAAATGAAAACAAACTCATATCCAAAACCAACAACGATCTTGAAAGTAAAATCAAAAATTTGCAAATCAAACTAGAAGAGTTTGAAAAGAAAAATTTAGATTTGCAAAATTTACTTTCAAAGATCAATGATGATCATCAAAAGAAAATTGATGATCTTAAAACTTCTTTTGATAAAGTTGGAACAAAACATTTTGAAAAAGGTGGAAATTCAAAATCCAACTTTGTTAGAAAAAGTTTTAGAAACTACAATCATAGAGGTCCCCAAAGAACCTCTAATGGAAAAATCATTAGAAGCGTGTGGGTTCCTAAAGAACTCATTACTACTAAAGATAAAAATATCATACACAAATGGATACCTAAGGGGACTAGGATTTTGGAAACTAATGAATATGGACCCAAAAGAATTTGGGTACCAAAAATCAAAAATTAATCTATGTTTGTAGGGAAAAGAGCATTGCTACAAGGCACGGGAAATAAATTCAAACTCATGGTACCTTGATAGTGGATGCTCAAGACATATGACCGGAGACAAAAGCCGGTTCATTGAGCTTAACGCCAAAAATGGAGGAGAATTGACTTTTGGAGACAATTCAAAAGGTTACATTGAAGGTATTGGTACAATAGGTAATACCTCTTCCATACAAATTAAGAATGTTTTATATGTGAATGGATTAAAGCATAATCTATTGAGTATTAGTCAATTATGCGATAAAGGATTCAATGTCTTATTTGAAATTAATGGTTGTAAAGTCATTGACATTGCATCTAATCGGATTATGCTTGTTGGTCATAGAATAGGAAACATTTACATGGTGCATTTAGATTCTATTGATATGACTAATTTATGCCTAGTTGCTAAGGATGAGCATGATAGTTGGTTATGGCATAGGAGACTAGGTCATGCTAGTATGAGTGTTTTGCAACGGTTAATTCAAGGAGACTTAGTAAGAGGGTTGCCCAAGCTTAAATTTGATAATGATAAAATCTGTGATGCTTGTGCTAAAGGAAAACAAAAACGAGTTTCTTTTAAATCTATTAATGATGTATCAACTAGTAGAGTATTACAATTGATCCATTTAGATCTTTTTGGGCCAACTAGAACTACTAGCTTGGGAGGAAAACAATATGCATTTGTCTTGGTAGATGACTATTCTAGATACACTTGGGTTCTATTCTTAAGTACTAAAGATGAAGCATTAGAAAATTTCATCACATTTTCAAAAATAATCCAAAATGAAAAAGGTTACTCTATCACTAGTGTTAGAAGTGATCATGGAACTGAATTTGAAAATCTTGGATTTATTGAGTTTTGTAATTCTAATGGTATTAGCCACAATTTTTCAGCACCTAGAACCCCTCAACAAAATGGAGTTGTTGAGAAAAAAAATCGAACTTTAGAAGAAATGGCTAGAACCATGCTTTGTGAAAATAATTTGCCAAAATATTTTTGGGCGGAAGCCACAAATACCGCTTGTTATGTTGTAAATCGAGTAATGATTAGGCCAATTTTAAAGAAAACTCCATATGAAATTCTCAAAAATAAAAAGCCTAACATTAGCTATTTTCATCCTTTTGGATGTAAATGTTTTGTTTTAAACAACGGTAAAGAAAATCTTGGTAAATTTGATGCTAAAAGTGATGAAGGAATTTTTCTGGGCTATTCCTTAAATTCTAAAGCTTATCGTGTATTTAATAAAAGAACTTTAGTTATAGAAGAGTCTATACATGTTGTTTTCGATGATAATCCCCTTTCGAGGAAGGATTCTTCTGTTAATGATGATGTAGGTATTGTACAAGCAAATGGCGTTAGACATGACGTTGGAGAATCATCATCAAAGGAAGAAACAAAAGATGAGGAAACTCATGATCCCCTCGAGAATCCAACCATTGAAGAAAGGGAAGTATCTTTTCCAAGAGAGTACAACTATGTTAAGGATGGTGAAATTATAGGTGATCCATCAAAAGGGGTAACTACTCGATCTTCTCTTAGAAATATCTGTAATTATGTTGCATTTATTTCATGCATAGAGCCTAAGAACATCAAAGAAGCATTAAAAGATGAACATTGGATTATGGCTATGCAAGAAGAATTAAATCAATTTGAGAGAAGTAAAGTATGGACATTAGTTGAAAGGCCTAGTAATAAATCTACTGTAGGTACTAGATGGGTTTTTAGAAATAAACTTGATGAAAGTGGTAATATAGTGAGGAACAAGGCTAGACTTGTTGCTCAAGGCTATACTCAAGAAGAAGGCATAGACTATGATGAAACATACGCTCCCGTAGCTAGGATGGAAGCAATTAGAATGTTATTAGCATTTGCATGTTTCAATGAATTTAAATTATATCAAATGGATGTTAAAAGTGCATTTTTAAATGGTTTTATAAAAGAAGAAGTGTACGTGGAACAACCTCCAGGTTTTGAAGATTCAAATTTTCCGGATCATGTTTTAAAATTGACAAAAGCTCTTTATGGTTTAAAACAAGCTCCTAGAGCTTGGTATGAAAGATTGTCAAATTTTTTAATTGAAAAAGGTTTTTTAAAAGGAAAGGTTGACACTACATTGTTTTTAAAGAGAAAAGGTAAAGATTTATTAGTAGTTCAAATTTATGTTGATGATATAATATTTGGTTCTACTAATGATGTTCTTTGTCAAGAATTTTCTAAGCTAATGCAAAGTGAGTTTGAGATGAGCATGATGGGGGAGCTCTCATTTTTCTTGGGACTCCAAATCAAGCAAAGAAAAGATGGTATCTTCATTAATCAAGCTAAGTACGTCAAAGATATGCTCAAGAAGTTTGGACTGGAAAATGGGAAACCTCATAACATTCCAATGAGCTCTTCAACAAAGCTTGACTTAGATGAAGGAGGTAAATGTGTAGATGTTAAATTATATAGGTCAATGATTGGCTCTTTGCTTTATCTAACTGCAAGTAGACCGGACATTATGTTTAGTGTTTGCTTATGTGCTAGATTTCAATCATGTCCTAAGGAATCACATTTACTAGCTGTTAAGAGAATCTTTAGATACCTTAAGGACACTCCTAGTTTAGGACTTTGGTATCCTAGAGACTATAGCTTTAGCTTGCATGCTTTTTCTGATGCGGATTATGGAGGATGCAAATTAGATAGGAAAAGCACCTCCGGTACTTGCCAATTATTTGGAAATATGCTGATTTCTTGGTTTTCAAAGAAACAAAATTGTGTTGCATTATCTACCACTGAAGCCGAATACATTTCAGCTGGTAGTTGTTGTGCACAAGTTTTATGGATGAAACAACAACTTTTTGATTATGGAATTGAAGTAGGTACTATTCCTATCAAGTGTGACAATACTAGTGCTATTTGTCTCACTAAAAATCCCATCCAACACTCTAGAACTAAGCACATTGAAATAAGACATCACTTCATTAGAGACCATGTCACTAAGGAAGATGTAGTTCTAGAATTTGTTGATACTTTGCACCAATTAGCGGATATCTTTACAAAACCCTTAGACAAGGAAAGATTTTGGACACTTAGGAGAGAATTAGGTTTGACCAACCTATCTTCACTTAGTGTTTAAAATAATTTTAGCACTTTTAATAAATCTTGAAAAATGCTTATAATGATAATTTTTGATTGCATTCTTGCTATTAGTTAGGGGGAGTTTGTGATTCTTAGTGAAAATTAATTTTATGTTCAAAAATCGATTAAAGATTAATTTAATTGTTTGAACATAATTAATTTTTGATATATGAGTTGCCAATACCACTAGAAAAGATTAATTTAGCATTTTGTGCTTAAAAAATCGAATTTTAGCATTTTGGTGCAGAGGGGATCGATCCCCCCTGAGGGAACCGATTCCCCCTTTGAAGGGGAACCGATTCCCCCCACAGGGGAATCGATACCCCCTGGGGTTCTGTTAAAATCGACAGAACACCCCCAAAATCCCAAACCCTCATTTTCTTCTCTCTTCCGCCGTTTTTCACCTCCTACACCCTCAAATCTCCATTTTTGTCTCAAATCGACGATATTAATCGGAATTTACTTCAAATATCATCTTCTAAACCTGTTGAAATCATTAAAGTCGTGCAAACAACATCTAAATCCCCTCAATCTTCATCTTTCAAGGTAATTTTTCTAAACTCTCTATTTCATTATTTTGAACATAGGATTAGTTGTAATTAGTTCTAGGTTGAAATAGTGATCGGGCATTGCTTATTTAGGGATTAGAAACTAGATGTTACAACTAATTTCATCAAAAACACAAGAATTTTTCAAAATTTTTAAATTTTCGAAATAAAAAAAAAATGTTATTTTTCAAATTATTGTGTTTTGATTAAATTATGTTGTTGTTATGAAAAACTATACATATATTGTTTCTCAAAACCATATTTTTCAAAAGTTTTTCAAAAACTTTGCCCATTAGGATTGATTTAGAGAATCTTGAAATATTAAGGACTCATTTGAGTTTTGGGATTAATTGAATTGCATACATTTGTTTTAAAATTGCAGGTTATTCTATCTATTCCGATTTCCTTCACCATGTCAAATCCTAAACGTCCTAGGTCTTCATCTAGTCATTCTAGTCGTCAACCAAATCCACCTCCAAATCCTCCTTCTATTCCAATTTCTAATCCCAATCCCACTGATCCTAACTTGACTATTCAAAATTCGTGTTTTAATCATCCTGGGTCTAGAAATCACCGATTTTGGTATTATCAATATTTCGATTCTTACAAAATCCGGGAAGAACGTATTCCTTCTCGTCAAGCTATGTTAGCTATCGATTTTAAATATCTTCCCATTTTACAAGAATGGAAATTTGATAAACTATTTGATCTTGAACCCATCGTTTACCATCAACTTGTTCGTATATTCTACTCTAATGCCGTATGTGTTAAAAACCAAGCTGAAACCGAAACCATAGGAATTCGTTCCTACCTCCTAGGACAATTCTTATATATTGACCCGGCATATATAGCCAATACATTTGGATTAGATAATGATGGTATTTCGAATGAAAAACAAATTTTAGGTTCTCGTTATAAAAGAAGAGATAGTGCGAGTGTCTTAGACCTACATGAGCGTTTTCTTCATCTAATGATTTCTTGGTGGTTTCGACCATCCGGAGGTCGTTATTCTACTCTTAGAGCTTTGGATCTTTGGTGGTTACATTGTTTCGAAAACCGTATTAAAATTAACCTACCTCAGATTATTTTTGCTGAAATTGTTGAAACCGTAAATCTTGTTCCTAACAAGAAACACTGTTCATCTCTAGTTTACGGTTGCTTTTTAAGTAATCTGTTTTCCAAAGCTGGGCTTAGAGTCGGTCTAGATGCCGTTTTTCCTCTTAAGAAACAAATAAATCTTCTTTCCTTAACGAGAGCGGGATGGGTAAAGGACAAAGAAACCGGTGAATGGGTTCGATCTTCTACTCCGGGAGCTAGTTCTTCACAAGCTCCACCCGAAGCTGACGAAGATCCCGAGCTTGAGCAATTAATGCAAGATATCGATGAAACCGAAGATGAGCCTGATCAGCCCGAAGAGCAGCCCGAGGAGCAAGCACAACAAACGCATCAAATGCCTCCATATTTTCAATCCTTTATGGAGACATTCGATTTCCGATACGCTACCATGGACTCGCGCTTTTCCTCTATAGAGTCTCATTTATCCACAATGGGAGCTCAACAATTAGAGATTCTTCGGGAGATGCGTGCAAACAATGAATCAACCAACGCTCGTATCAATGAACTCACACACGAGATGGCCGCTATGCGAGCCCGTTTTCCTCCTACCGATCCGGATGCTTGATTTTATGTTTATCTTTAAAACTTTGAACAAAATGAATATTGTTTCAACATTTTGAATTATTTGATTTTGTGGATTGTTGGATTTTGGATTTATGAATGGTGTGAACTTATATGTTTGGTGTTTTATTCATTTTTGCATCATTTACATTATCATTAGCAATATGACCAATTTTGCCATATCACATTATTTATGAATATTGATTTATGAAACTAATGGCTAACCTCTCTTTTGATTGTGATCTTAGCAGCTTAAGCTTATAATTAATAAATCAATTGGCTAAATGATTTTCAAAACCTTGTTTTACAATGTCTTTTTGATTTAACAAAAAGGGGGAGAAGAATAAGTGTTAAATGTTTTACATGATAAATTGAAGAAGTGTTAAAGTAAGGGGGAGTAATTTCAAAACTTGATTTCAAAAATCTTAAAATTACTAAAATGTTTTGTTATATCAAAAGGGGGAGATTGTTGAAACATTTTAATATTTCGATATAACAAATTAAGTTAAATGGATTTTAAGATTTTCCAAATGATTTTCTAAGTATATTCGATATAACTATTCGAATATCAAAACATTACTCCAAATATTTCAAAAATCATTTTTGATCCTTACTTAAGTGTAAAATTATGTTTTAATCATAAAACAATTTCAAAATAATTTTACAAAGTATTTCGAACCAATTCAAAGCCAAAATTTCCAGATTGCTCAGAGGGAACCGATTCCCCCCCATAGGAGGAACCGATTCCCCCCTGAATGGTTTGGCTCCGAGATTTCCAGAATGCTCGGAGGGAACCGATTCCCCCCAAGGGGGTACCGATTCCCCCCTGTTCAACGGTCGAAATATTTGAATTTTACACTTAGGGAACCGATTCCCTATGAGAGGGAACCGATTCCCCCACGCTCCAAGCTGTTTTATTAAATGTTTTCACACTAAAACGGCTATAATATCTTCTCTAATTATCCCCAACGTTCAGAAGTGATCCAAGGTGTATTTAAGCAAGCTTAGAAGCCATTGATCAACAACAAGAAACATCAAGCAACTAGAATCAAGAGAGAATCAAAGAGAAAGCATCAAACCTCAAGTTTGAACATTTCAAGCCTATTTTCATTCAATATTCATTTTGCTTTCAAGAACACTTTTTGTGCTCAATTGTATTCATCTTTGAGTGTTCTTTTCTTTGTTCTAGAATTGTGCAAACATCTTACCTTGTGAGGTTTTCTTGTAAGTTTGCAAATTTGTAATCTTCTCTTTGAGAAAAGAGTGTTCTCAAGAGTTGGGGTATACTCTTGAGGGAATTGTAAGGTTATCTCTTTGGCCTCAAAAGAAAGAACAAATTAGTGAATTTGTTGGAAAATCCTTAGTGTGGATAGCTAAGGTAGTGGACGTAGACTTTGTTTGAGAAAGTCGAACCACTGTAAATCGCTGTGCAATTACTTTCAATTTTCTGCAAAAGCTTCCACAAATTTTTTATTGCCAATTCACCCCCCTCTTGGCCAATTTCGTCATTCGATTAACTCAACAAGTGTGCTCAAGAATTTGGGGTATAATTCTTGAGGGAGTTGTAAGGTTATCTCTTTGGCCTCAAAATAAAGAACAAATTAGTGAATTTGTTGGAAAATCCTTAATGTGGATAGCTAAGGTAGTGGACGTAGACTTTGGTTGATAAAGTCGAACCACTCTAAATCGCTGTACAATTACTTTCAATTTTCTGCAAAAGCTTCCACAAAATTTTAATTGCCAATTCACCCCCTCTTGGCCGATTCCGTCAATCGATTAACTCAACTGATACTAAATTGGCTTAATACCAAAATAAGTGCCTAAACTTTACCTCGAAAAATGATTTGGTGTCTAAAGAATTTTTTGCTAAAAATTGGTACCTAATGTTTTTCTTAGTTACACTTATAGGTACCTACAGTTATATTTTTAAAATTTTTAATAAAAAAATATTATTTTTAATAAAAAAAAGGAAAAAAATAAAAAATAATTTATTTTACAAAAAAAACCCCAAAATTTAATAAAATTATAAAAAAACTCTAAAAAACTAAATCTCCCATTTCAACATGTTACCAACTGTTACTGGTCATCTCCGGCTACCATCGTCATCGTCGAACGATCACCCACTTATCACCGGTCACCCATCGATCAATATTAACCCTTACTGTCACCCAAATCCCCTAAATATCTAAAATCCCCAACATACAAATCTCTAAAACTTAAATTCTTAATCTTCACGATGGAACATTGGAGGAGCACCGACGGAGTGACGACGAGGATGGGTTTTGAGCGGAATTACATGGTGGTTCGAGGCGTGGCTTATGGATGTATAAATCAGTCAGAATCGACGGAAAACAACGACGATGGCTTAAAATCTGACAAACCTTTGAATGCTTATCCACGGTAAACAGTGTCAACTTACGATGAAAGACCAACGAGAGTTTGATCGGGAATCGACGCCGATGCTAATGATGGTGGCGGTGACGGTCACGACTGGCCAACCATGGAAGGGGGAAAGGGAATAGGGAGAAGTGGGGTTGCTGCTGATTAGGGATGGGCATGGGACCCGAACCCGACGGGTTCCCACCCGATCCGACCCGATCGAGTCGGGTCTTTAAATTTGAGTTCAGGTCGGGTCGAATTTTTTTTTAATATGATGTTCGGGTCCGGTCCGATTCGGGTTTAGGGTGAAAAATATCCGACCTGACCCGACCTAAAAAAATTATAATTTTACCTCATATATTTATGAATAATTACAATAATGCTCCTATATATATATATATATATTTTCAATTAAGTCATTGTTTTATTGAATAAAAACAATATTTTTTATTATATCAAGTTTGGTCGGGTTTTTAAGTTATATATCAGGTCGGGTGAAAACTTGTTTTGGCCGGGTCGGGTCAGGTTTCAGGTGGAGGATTCTTTAATCTCGGGTTGGGTGGACCAAAAACTCGACCCAACCCGACTCATTCCCATCCCTCCTGCTGATGCACGGGGATGTTTGTTTTTTTAATAAAAATATTTTTATTTTATTAAGATTTTAAAATAAATTCTTAAAATTATCATGTTTGACAGATGTCAATTAATGGTCAAATTTAACATCTGTTACGGTCCATATACTTTAATATGTAGGCACATAATTTTAGCGAAAATTCTTTAATCACTAAAATATTTTTCAAGGCAAAGTTCAAACACTTATTTTTGTATTAAGCATACTAAATTTGTTGTTTACACATAAATTTAATTAGGCTTAATTGCCCCCCGAACTATACCATTTGTATCGAGTTGCCCCTAAAAGTATTTTTCGAGACGTATTGCCCCTTCAATTATAAATCGTTAACCCGTTTGCCCCATTCCGTCAACACCGTTAAAAAAATCTCACAAACCAATCAGAATACTACACGTCACCTTTAATATTTATTTTGTTAGCTGAATAAATAAAAAAACATTAAATAAAATAAAACTTAAACTATGCCAAAATGCCCCCACCACCTCCACCGTAACACCCCCCAAAAAAAACACACAAACACCTCCTTTTTTTTTATGAAAGAGAGAGGATAGGATTATATAATCCACAAATCAACCCAGGAAAACTAGAAACCATGGCAAATTCAAACGTACTTAAACACAGTAAGTTACTCAAATTATATAATCCACTTCAAATGGGCAACCGATCTTTATCACCATTTTCACCTTTGCACGTAACTCTTTGCAAACATGCTTCTCGCTTCATTCTTTGCAAAACCCTAAATCGAAAAATCATCTGCCAATATCCAAAAACCAAAATGAACACCATCTTCGCCCTCCCTTTCAACAACTCATAGCTCTTCTTCATAAACAACAACAAGGATAACAAGGTATTCCGGGTATCAACGGCAATGACAAACAAGACCAAGAAAGCAATCAACAGGGCATTGTAAACGGACATCAAGAGCGAAACCCATGTGAAGGTTAAAAAGAGGCGCTTAAAAACCTTGGGTATGGCCGCGATCGTGGAAGAGAAAGAGACCGGCTTCGATGTGTAGAGAGACGCACCCGTGAATACAACTGCAGCTGTTGATAAAAGAGACAAGGCAAAGAGGAAAATAAGGTAGCAGAACTGGAAGGGGGCCTGAGCTGGATCTGCTAACGGATGGGATTCGAGTTGATTTGAGATTGGGTGGGTGAAAAGCGAGTGAGCCAAAATGGCAAAGGAGGGGAAAGATGAGAGCTAATGTTATTAGATAGAAGGTTTTTGGGGATCTTTTAGGATCCTCTTAGGATATCTGGCATGGACAAGAACTGAAGCTCCTCCGGGCTAGATCTGTTGGGAAAATAGACCCCTTGTAATCCAACAATCCCTTTAGATCACAACATTAACAAAAATACTTGAAAAATAAAAGAGAAAAAACACAATAATTTAACGTGAAAAACTCCCAAATGGAAAAAAACCACAAGCGTTGTCAAAAGACAACCAAGAAAAAAAATATTTACTATGTGGAAAATTATTACAACCACACTACAAAATATTTAACTCTCATACATGCCCAAAAGCTAAAGTACACCCCAAGGGAATTTCCCTTTAAATTCTCTACTAGTATAGCTAATAGCTTTCTAGTACACCACTTGTATTTTGGTGATTGACATACATTTAACCAAAGGGAAATGTTCTATTTATAGGCTAAGAATTTTTCCATCCTTTGTTCATTTCCAATGTGGGATTTGGCCAATTTTTGCCAAAAACTAACAAATCTCCACCTTGGCAAAAATTCCATACAATTCTTCACCATAAAAACAACAGCTACCTCAATAACACCATCAGCTATGATAGTCACAATTCTAAAAACAAGAATTGTCATACTCCACCATAAGAGTATACACACTTGGAATTCACTAACTCCAAGAATTTTTACCTCAACCAGTTCATGTCGAAAAACTGCTAATAAGTTATGGTGCAACTTCCAATATTGACTTTCTAGGAAGTTCATTAGCCATCGACATCAATTCCACCACACACCTTGCATCAACTGTCAACCAATGCCCATGTGTAAATGTGGACATGCTACCTTTTCATACATCCTTTTCCATGGCAACTCAATTGGTAGCTATCATGCCATGAGGATATATATCTTACTTTAAAAAACAAATTCATCGTCTTCATTTTCAAAGACGACTACATTAGTAGCATCACTTTTGGAGCCATTAGTCGAATTAGCTCCACCGTTTTTGCAATCCTTCTTTAGATGTCCAGGTTGCCCACATCCCCAGCAGATAATTTTCTTTTTGGAGCCTTTATACTTCTTCCTATTTCCACAAACCGACAATGCTCCACTTTCAGAAGATTTGTTCTCTCCATTTTTCAGCCTTCTTTCTTCCGAAATCAGCTTACTTGTCACTTCTGAAAAATTCACATTCTCTTTCCCGTACATTAAAACGGTTTGCATGTGCTCATAGGAAGATGGAAGAGACCAAATAAGTCTCAATGCTTTATCTTCATCATCAATCTCCACTCCAATAGATTCCAGTTCAGAAACAATCCCATTGAGTGCACTAAGGTGGTCAGAAAATTTTGTACCTTCTTCCATTTACAATTTGTGAAATTTCTCCTTCAAATACAACCTATTTGAAAGACTTTTAGCTTGGTACATTTCCTCAAGCTTTTCCCAAAGCTCCTTTGTTGATGACCATCTAGCAACATTAGCAAGAACATTTTTTGCTAGACAGAGACGAATCTGACTTGCTGCTCTCATGTCTAACTCCTCCCATTCTTCTTCACTCATCTTGGATTTTCCCTTGTCTCCACTGCTGTCACTAGGTTTATCTGGTTCCTTTCCTTCGGACAAAGAAGATGGCTTTCCCTTTAAGGCCTTATACAATCCAGACTGGATTAGTATATCCTTGACTTGTACTTGCCACAACCCAAAATTAATTCTCCCATCAAATTTCTCAATATCAAATCTGAAACTCATTTTTGCTCAACAATGCTCCAGTGATCTCACACGTGAATAATGAGTGAACAATTGTGTCTACAAAATGCACTAAGAAAGTTTTCAGGAAAGATTGGGGGGACACAAATGGTACCGCTTAAGTCCCAACCTCCTTAGGCGATTATAGCCTTTGTGACAAAACTTTCTTGGGTGCACTTACTTACATAATATCACACTCAATAAACACAATAACGTATTTAAAGGACCTCCAGTTGGACCACAACAATTTCTAAAAAATTTTTTCTGATGTAGAAGATCGGACAAAGCCGCAACCACAGAGCATACTAAGAATTTTAAAGAAATTCTTACCCCGCCTTGAAATTTATCTTTTACCAAACCATTGACTCCGATACCAATTGTTGGGAAAATAGACCCCTTGTAATCCAACAATCCCTTTAGATCACAACATTAACAAAAATACTTGAAAAATAAAAGAGAGAACACACAATAATTTAACGTGGAAAACTCCAAAATGGAAAAAAACCACAAGCGTTGTCAAAAGACAACCAAGAAAAAAAATATTTACTATGTGGAAAATTATTACAACCACACTACAAAATATTTAACTCTCACACATGCCCAAAAGCTAAAGTACACCCAAGAGAATTTCCCTTTAAATTCTCTACTAGTATAGCTAATAGCTTTCTAGTACACCACTTGTATTTTGGTGATTGACATACATTTAACCAAAGGGAAATGTTCTATTTATAGGCTAAGAATCTTTCCATCCTTTGTTCATTTCCAATGTGAGATTTGGCCAATTTTTGCCAAAAACTAACAAGATCCATAATGTTGACAAAGGGAAATGCAATAATTCAGGGATTGGAAGATGTAGGCAGGGATTGAAGAAAATGGGTAAATCTTTGTAGGGAAGAAATGCCAGCAGGAAAGTCTGTTTACGGTAGGGTTGGGGGTGGGGACGGGGAAGAGAGCATTTTTGACATATTATAGGTTTTATTTTTTAAATTTATTTTTATTTAATCAGTTAAAGAAAATTAAAAAGTGATGTGGCGCGTTTTGATTGATTCATAATTTCTTATTGGAGTTGGTGAAATAAGATAAACGGGATAATGATTTATAATTGAGGGGATTGTACCAGGAAAAGTAGATTAATATACGGTTAATATACGGTGTTACTAAATATATGAAAAGATATTTGATAAATTTGGTTTAGCGCTATCGGAAATATCGAGTAATAATAATGTAATAGGTAGAAATCATGAAGAAATATTAAAAAATTTGGCAACCGGCAAACTTTGCTTGTCGGTTTGTGTCGATACTTTATAAAAATATATTGATTCATAACAATATAACAGGTAAAAAATGACAAAATCGGTTTATAAATGAAAAAACAGGTCAAACGCTATCGGATATATTGAAAGTGTCGATACTTTATAAAAATATATTGATCCATAACAATATAACAGGTAAAAAATGACAAAACCGATCTATAAATGACAAAACAGGTAAAGCGCTACCGGATATATTGAAAGTGTCGATACTTTATAAAAATGTATCGATCCATAACAATATAACAGGTAAAAAATGACAAAACCAATCTATAAATGAAAAAACATGTAAAGCGCTACCAGATATATTGAAAGTGTCGATACTTTATAAAAATGTATTGATCCATAACAATATATAAGGTAAAAAATGACAACACCGGACTATAAATGACAAAACAGATAAAGCGCTACCGGATATGTTGATAGTGTTGGTACTTTATTATAAGTATTGACACTTTTAGAATTTAAAAGAGAAGTTATAGCGCTAATAAAGTGTTGATACTTTATAAAAATGTATCGATACTTTATAAAAATGTATCGATACATAACAATATAACATGTAAAAATACTTTAAAGGTGCGTTTAGTTCACGGAATGTAAGATTACCAGTGGGAATAAAAGATTACCAGAGAATAGGATTACTAGGAATGTTGTATTTTGTGTTTGGTTGGTTTAGCAGGAATGTAAGATTACCGTGTTTGGTTAAAGGAATAAAAGATTATTGAAATATATATTTGACCAAATTGTTCTTATTATATATTTATATAATATTACAAATTGTAAAATATTTATATATTTTCTTTAAAAAATTAAATTCATAATATTTATATAATTTTTTTACAAAATTAAAAATAAAAAAAAAATTAATCCCTGAACTTCATATAAAATTTTAATTATAGATTTTTTTTTGTAAATCTAAAATAATTTAAGGATAAATTTATAATTTAACCTTCGTATAATTTTTATTATTCAATGACAGAAGAAAGATATTTTTGAAAAAAAATAAAATTTAAGGGCATTGTAGTCCAAAACGCCGGTAATGTTATAATACCGAAGGGAAGAGAGGTAATGACATTCCCGGTAATATACCCCAAAAATCTACTATTGGTAATAAAACATTACCGGGAATGAAATTCCCGGCCAACCAAACATGGGAACGTGAGATTCTCATCCCATGAGAATCACACAATCCTTGAACCAAACACCCTTTAAGAGCTAATTCGACAAACACCCTTTAAGAGCTAATTCGATATAAATGGTATAGTTGAGGGGGTCATGGGGGCATTTAAGTCATTTAATTATTAACCAAATGTTTACAATTACAAATCATCGATCCGCTAAACCAAAGCAAACCAAAGGAATCAACCAAAATACAGCCATGATGATTGAACCTCTTCCGTCCGCCGCCAACGCAACTCATCCCGAAAATCGACACCGTTCGGTATGCGACCTCCCCGTGAACTTCTTCGATTCGTGTCGTTTACTTTCTCCTTCTTTAACTTCACTCTTCCAGCCCCTCTCAACCTCTGAGAATTCTTCTTTAGAAAACCCTAATATTACCGAAGACATTGAAGAGAAGAGCACCAAAACCGGCTTCGCTTTGCCTAGATGGACGTGCAACACCTGCAAGGCTGAGTTTGATTCCCTCCAGGACCAGCGCTCCCACTTCAAATCCGACATTCATCGTTTAAATGTAATTTTTCTCATTTGTTTCTTTTCGATTGGCTTTATTTCACTTCTCTGAAAAATTTGCATATGAATAGAAGCCATGCTTTTTTTTATTAATTTCCCTGTTTTATTTAATTTTAGATAAAATTAAGCATTGCCGGTAAGGATGCTGTAAAGGAGGAAGATTTTGATGAGTCCATGGATTGTTACAAAGACTTCGAGGTTTCCAGTATTTCAGGGTCTGAGGATGAAGCTGACAAGGGAGCTTATCCTCGCAATGATGCACACAAGGGGTTGATTGAAAATATTAGGAAGAAGTTGTTTATTGTTCTTCAAACTGGAGAGAGAGTTTCAATTTGGAAATCCTTAATTTTGAACGAATCTGAAAGCGTTCTATATGAGAATAATAAAGAAGCGTGGAACGATAATCCTGGGTGCTTGAGAGAAAATGAGGTGATTGAGAGATTGAGAACTTTGATTCAAGAGCCTAAGGATAAAGCAAGTTTCAAGATTGTGCTGCTTTCGAGTGGTGGGCACTTCGCTGGATGTGTGTTTCATGGTAACACAGTGGTGGCTCACAAAACATTCCACAGGTCTGCATATATATATATATATATATATCTGCTAATGTTAGAATGATAGTCGTATTGGGCGATAGGCATAATCTCATTTGATGTTTTGTAGATATGTTGTGAGGGCCAAGGCTGGTAAGAAACAGTCATCCAAAGATGCAACCGGAAAGGCTGCGCATTCTGCTGGAGCTGCACTCCGGCGGCATAATGAACTTGCATTGAAGAAGGTATTGACTTATTTTCCCCCCTCTTAGGTTCGTAACGTTCTGCCACCATCTTGATCTGCAGTTAAACCGTGCAAAAGATCACCTAGCAGTGTTCTAGTAGTGCTTTGAATTCCATCATGATTTCAATTCAGTAACATTGTTTTATTTGTGTTACCCCTATGTTTTTTTGTTTGTGATCCAAATGTTGGCTGATTCGCGTGTTATTATAAACATTTAGGAAATTCAAGAGTTGCTTGCTTCTTGGAAGTCTTATTTTGAAGCTTCATCGTGTGTTTTTATCCATGCTCCTTCAATCAATCGTAATGTGTTCTTCAATGGGGATAAACCTTGTTTTAGTAATCAGTTCTGTGCTGTTCGGAACATTCCATTAACTATTCATAGGCCCACCTTAAAGGAGGCCAAGCGAATATACAGCCAACTTACACAAGTTTCGTATGAAGTGGAGAAGGAAATTCCACCAGGCATCAAAGAAGATATATTAAGTAGTAGCACCAATAATAACGGCAACCTAGACTCCTGCGAAGAGGAATTAGAGGACAACTTGAGTGGTAACGATGCTTCCAAAATTCCTTCAAACAATGTAAAAGCAGATACTATATCAAGCGAGAGTGATTGCGAAGTTATTTGTTCCTCAACACCTTTGCATGAAGCTGCACAATCTGGAGATGCTCAAAAGGTTATGGAACTCCTGGAGCAGGGTTTAGATCCCTGTATTAAAGACCAAAGAGGACGAACCCCATATATGCTAGCCAGTGAGAAGGAAGTTAGGAATACATTTAGACGGTTCATGGCGGCATACCTTGAGAAGTGGGATTGGAGTTCTGCTAAAGTACCTAGTGCCTTAACTAAAGAAATGGAGGAATCTCAAGCAGCCAAGCAGGTAATTTTTATTTTCCTTCTTGGTTGTGTATCAGACTGTTCACCAAGAATCTTATCGACAGCTGATTTGCTTAACCTCTGATTTATAGTTCAAATAATATAAGTAGTTATCGATTAAGCAGGCTGAGTATGTTCAATATTTTCTTTCTTCCAATAAATGTGAGTTTTTGCATAACTATCGATCATGAGATATTCTTTTTCCCAATAGAAAATATACACATCTTCGAAATAACTATGTTTCTTATGAAGCATTTGCATAGTTGTCAATCATGAAATTTTCAAAGTCGATAGAAGCACATTTTATGCGATTCCAATGTTTGATGCATGTCATATCTTGCTTGGTATTATCAAGGTATGCCCCTCTTTTCTCCCATTCACCCACGCGCATGAACTTCATCGAAGAAAGATTTTTTGGGAATTATTTTATCCAGCTTTCTTAGAATTTATTCTTTCAAAATTACTTTTCTTCTCTTTTGTGGGACGCACTATCATTTAAATATCTTTGGCTGTTGCAGTCCTTTGCTAACTTAGGTCCTTAATGTGTGAAAATTTTTATGTTCCCTGTTGAGTCAAGCTGATGACTTCATATATTTTTAGGCAGAGAAAGATTCCAAGAGAAAAGCAAGAGCAAAGGAACTAAAGAAATTGCGTCGAGCCAGGGAAAAGAAAGCTCAGGTAAATATTTTTTTCCTTTTAACCAATTCTGAATTCGAAGAAAATACGTATCAACATGCGGCCCTGAAATTTCAACTTCCACGTCTACCTTCCAAAAGCGTAAAGAATATACGATTGAATGTGTATCCAACGTGGTAAAACTAACATAAATCATGGGTTCATCAGAAATGCCGATTTAGTTGATCGGATAAGATTTTGAATTTGTTTCGTGTGTCCAAATGAGGTGCATTCTACGTGCCATCTGGGGGAATTTGTTGTAAGGCTCTAGTGAATTGAATTTCTTGATGTTATTAGGAAGATATGCAATGCTATACAGGAAGAAAGAAGTTTGTTTTTTTATCGCATTTAATGAGACTTTTTTTCTCACGTCAATGTTCAGGCTGAGGCTGCCCAATCTCAGAATACCGTAGCCGTTTCACAAAACCAGGCCGCCGTAGCTTCAGCTTCGAAGGGACGACAATCCCAACCAGTCGGTGCACAGCGAATCTCTGAGGTAAATATTCAACCACATTGGACCAGAACATGTATATGTAAAAATTTGCTATTCATACTTCTGCTTGATTATATTTCTCATTCTTCGGTTAGTTTTCTCTACAAATCACCTCAAATTAAGCATCGTTTCGACTATTCATCTTTTTACGCCGTCATACACAACAGGAAGAATTAAAGAGAGCACAGGCCATCGAGAGGGAAAAGAGGGCTGCCGCCGCGGAGAGGAGGATTGCCGAAGCAGCAGCTGCTGCAACCCGCGCTCACGATGCTCAAGGAAGTAGCTCAACCGTAGGATCGACTACTACTATACAACCGAAAAGTGGAGTATCGGGTCCAGGCGACATTATCTGCTCCTGTTGCAATACATCGTTGGCCGGAAAAGTTCCCTTCCACAGGTACAATTACAAGTATTGCAGCGCCTCTTGCATGCATGTCCACAGAGAGATTCTTGAAGATACATAACTTTTTTTTAATGATTATACAATTTATTTCAATTCATTTTTCTTTATAAAACATCCACATGACATTATAGTAATGTGACAAATTTGTTTTTTTTCCCCTTCAAAAATGGTAAATTATGTGTTTAGTACATAAACTATCAGTTTTTTTCATTTTAGTATTTACAATTTTAATTTTTTTAATCATATCTAATGTTTTGTTTTTGTTTCATATTAGTACATTGCAATTAAAAACATAATTGTACTGTATTTTTTATGGGTAAATTATATCATTCATCATTCAATTATCTTCTTACTCCTATTCCTATTCTGTTATTAAAGTTTTAAAAAAATTCTAATTTTATTGCTCAACTTTCAAATTGCTCTTATTTTAATAACTCTAATTTATTTTATTAATAATTTTTGTGAACATTATATTTATTTTATTAATATATTATTAAAAATAAAAAAATAAATCTGAAAGTTAGAGTGCTTAAATTAGGAGTAATTTGAAAGTTAGTGATTAAACTAAAAAAATTAAGAGAAAATCGCCTCAGTGACCAAAAATGCCTTATAATATACGATTTTAACCAACTTTTTTTGGATTTGCCAAAATGACCAACAAAATCGCAACGCGAAATAAAAATCGCAACGCGATCCCCAGAATCGCAAATCAGTTTCCAAAATCGCAACGCGATTCTTGAAAATCGCAATGCGATAGTACAAATTCGCATTGCGATTTTCCAGAATCGCAACGCGAATATGAAAATCGCAACGCGAACACATAAATCGCAACGCGTATCCGTAAATCGCAACGTGTATCCGTAAATCGCAATGCGTATCCGTAAATCGCAATGTGTATCCGTATATCGCAACGCGTATCCGTAAATCGCAACGATAATACATAAAATCGCAACGCGTATCCGTAAATCGCAACGCGATATTTAAAGCGCCATTATAATCGCTACGCGTATTTTATTTTCAAATTACAAAAACGAATATTAAGACAAAATCCCGTAATCGCAACTCATAACCTAAAACCTAAAATCACAACTCAGTCCCATCTCCATCTCTCACTCTCTACGGCGAAATCCGTCCCCATCTCCGAAGATTTCCGTCCCCATCTCCGGCGAAATCCCTCACAACCATTCACGGTCAGAAATCCCTCACAATATTCAGAAATGGAAAATCAACCTCCGAGGGTTAGTTTTTTTAATTATTTTTATTTTGAAATTTTTGCATTATTGTAAGTTTTTCATATTGAAACTGATGATAAGTTTACTGGTCATTTCAATAATAGATTAACCATTTCACTTAGATTTCATTTCGCGTTACGATTCTCTCGTTGCGATTTTCATTTCGCGTTGCTATTCTCTCGTTGCGATTTTCAAGTTAGTATTTGTCTTTGTCTTTGTTCTGTCTTTTGGTTGAAGTAATGCAATCCATTCAAGTTTCAATTTGCAGAAGAGTCGCAACGAGATAAATGAAAATCGCAACGAGAGAATGACTGTCGCAACGAGAGAAATGAAAATCGCAACGAGAGAATCGCAACGCGAAATGAAAATCGCAACGAGAGAATCGCAACGCGAAACCAAAATCGCATTGCGATTTTCATTTCGCGTTGCGATTCTCTTGTTGCGATTTTCATTTCGCGTTGCGATTCTCTCGTTGCGATTTTCATTTATCTCGTTGCGACAGTCATTCTCTCGTTGCGATTTTCATTTCAACCAAAAGACAAAACAGTGTTGCAAATTTTAGTTTCAAGAATAAACTACTACTTTTTATGTTTATTGTTTTTGGTATATCTTCACAGTGTAGTTTTTGGTATATCTAACTTGTTATGTTTATTGTTTTTGTAGAAATTTTTTTCGGCTTCATTGACATTAAGGAATAAAGTTAGCCTAGCCACTACAATTGCTTCGAAGCTTTCACCTGCTCAAAGACAATTGTTTGAGGAAACCTGCTTCGGGCCATGGCTGAGAGTACATCATCCGGGTGGAGATGTTAATTTGACCCATTTGTGGCTTCAGACCATGACATCAAATCTACCCGACAGTATACAACGTGGTGAGGAAGAGATATGGTTTCATTTTCCACCAGCGTATACTTGTTTTGGACGGAAGGAGTTCTGCTTAATCACTGGTCTACGATTCGGACACGATGATGTAGGCCGGTACACTCGTCATATCGCCCGCCCATCATGGTTATCCCGGGTTTTTCCGGATGAGTCAATGGAGAAGCCGAACCTACACGTCGACGACCTGAAGAAATTGTTTAATAAGAAAGCTGGTTTCACTCGGATGGATGACGTCGATGTTGTCCGAGTATGCCTTCTACTACTTGTGTATGCCGGCTTTTTAGGCAGAGAGGCCAGACAACCTATTCCTCGGGAGCTAATAATATTGGTAGAGGACCTGAATGCATGGAATCTGTTTCCGTGGGGTTCGTATATATGGAAAGCTACCTGGACTAAGTTGTCTACTGCCTTTGATGACCGCAAAAGTATGCGTGGCGATGGGTCGAAATACACTTTGTCAGGCTTTGTTTGGGCCTTTAAGGTAAGAATTTCTATATAATGTTTCTAAAATTATAATTAATTATTTAACAATTACTAATTTTGTTATTATATTGTTTGTAGATTTGGATATTCGAGGCTTTCCCCAACATGCGTACAAATGCAATAAAAACGTCAAATGATATTCCCAGGGCTATTTCCTGGAAGAGGAAAACTCTGTTGGATTGGGAAGACTTAATACCATATGCGACAATAAATAATGTAAGTTAACACAAATACTTTCATATAATATATAAACAAGTTATTAATAGTAGACGTTTAACTTTGTTTGAGTTTTTATATTTTAGGAGGCCAACATTCCATTACAAAGACTGACACCCACGGAGGAAGAGCTTGCCACTGATTGGTGGCAAGCTAGTCAGAGTTTTTTTGATGGCACGGATGATGAGCAGCATCCACTCCCTCCAATTCGAGAGCCATCACCTCACCTAGAGCCATCACCCGATCGACCCGACTATACACCTCTAGAACGAGAGCCATCACCTATCCCGTCACATCATCGAGCCTCTTCTCCACCATCACCTCATGATAGGCGACCGGCAAAGATGTCACGACTCCTATCTCCCTGTTCTCCACCTCCACCTCCACGGGATGAGTCAAGGGAGTTACGTGATGAGGTCAATGCCTTGCGTGAGGAGATCGGTACTCTACGCGATAACGATGGTGCATGGCGTGTGGATGTGTCAACTTTACGTGGTGAGGTTGCCGCTCTACGTGAGATGATAGTATCGTTGCAGAATGAGGTTCATACTCTACGCAACGAGGTAAGTTTAAGATTTTCAATATTTAACTTAATGATAAATTTACTCGTAATTTCACTTAGATTAGTCATTTTACTTAGATTGCTTAGTAAATTTATTCGGTTGCTGCCAATTCTGCTAAACTGTGTATTCTTTAACACTGTGAAATAGTATTTGTCTTTGTTTTGTCTTTTGGTTGAAAGTAAAAATGTTCGGTTGCTGCCAATTCTGCTAAACTGTGTATTCTTTAACACTGTGAAATAGTATTTGTATTTGTTTTGTCTTTTGGTTGAAAGTAAATTTGTTCGGTTGCTGCCAATTCTGCTAAACTGTGTATTCTTTAACACTGTGAAATAGTATTTGTCTTTGTTTTGTCTTTTGGTTGAAGTAATGCAATCCATTCAAGTTTCAATTTGCAGAAGAAATAGTTTACTTTCGCAACACGAAACTTAAAATCGCAACGCGAAACCAAAATCGCAACGCGAAATGAAAATCGCAACAAAAGAATCGCAACGCGAAACCAAAATTGCAACGACAAAATCGCAACGCGAAACCAAAATCGCATTGCGATTTTCATTTCGCGTTGCGATTCTTTCGTTGCGATTTTCATTTCGCATTGCGATTCTGTCGTTGCGATTTTCATTTCGCGTTGCGATTTTGGTTTCTCGTTGCGATTATCATTTCGCGTTGCGATTTTAAGTTTCGTGTTGCGAAAGTAAACTATTTCTTCTTCTGCAAATTGAAACTTGAATGGATTGCATTACTTCAACCAATAGACAAAACAAAGACAAATACTAACTTCAGGGTATTAGTTTGAAACATATTTTTCTTTGTTATCTGATGCATTTTGTGAACTATGATAGAATAATGACTTGGGTGAATACAATGCAAGTTTGAAACATATTTGTCTTTGTTTTCACTGTTTAAATATCATGTCTGTTTATTTACTGATTTTTGTATTTAATTATTTAGCGGCCCGATAGAGTGGATGCTTTACGTCGGGGGAGTTCACGCATCAGACAGCGTGCACGTGCTATTAAGTCTCCGTACACCCCAATAGTGCGAAGACACCGCAAGAAGAAGTCCGACTCGCCTGTCATCCCTCAAGAGTCCACTCCTATCGTTGAAGAGGCCCCCTATCATTCCTCGAGAGTCCCCTCCCACCGTTCAAGAGGCCACTGTCATCATTGAAGAGGTCTCTCCCACCATTCAAGAGCCCGATTCACATGGCGTCATATGTAGGCTTCTTGAGAAACCCTCTGACGTGTCGGACATGATGGATTCAAGTTGGCTCTCGTATGAGTTACAGGCCAGTACCATACCGGTATCTGAAGAGGAGAAGGAACAACTACCGGACACAATTCTGGATAACACCCTTTGGGCTAAGACCGCATTTGATTTTTATCTACATGAGCGGAGCCAGGTGTGTTTCACTGACATATGCAAGCTCACCGATGATATCTATTTGTTGCTTGATCGGTCTTGGTGGGGCGTATTATTAGAGGTCGAAGACAATGGCTATTTCGATGGGGGGTAAGTCTTATATTTTTCTTATATTTCAATTTGATTAATTTTTTTTTAAATTTATGTAAGTCACTAATATATGTCTTTTTTTGTAAAACAGCATATCGATGCGTGGGTGACACGTCTTCTAATAATAAGAAAACTTAAGAAAAATAAAAATATACGATATACAATTATGCCGACGTCTTTTAACGCCGTTCACTTGAAGAATGCACGAGATGAATCATTTGATTTGGGCAATGGACAAGCTAAACTTTATCCTGCATGGTGGGAGGTCGATAAGGTTAGTATTTATTTTAGATTGAGTTTAAAGGTTTTATGAAATAAGTGCGCAAATGAATGAATTATTACTTATGATTGCAGGTGTTTATCCCTGTTTTGGAACGTAAACATTGGATTCTTGTCGAGCTTCAGCTCCCATCCCTTAAGACAATAGTGTATGACAGCATGATAAATTACATATTATTGGCTGATTTAAGAGATGTTATTAAGGGATGGAGCTCTCATTTGGCTAAATTCTTGGATGCGATCAATTATTGGACTCGTTCTGGAAACAAGAAGCCAAAGAAGCTCAATATTACAGTTATTAGAGACGAGACCGCGCCACAACAAACGAGCGGAGCCAGAGGAGATTGTGGTCCTCTCGTATGCTTGGCGTTGGAGCGTTTGACGACGGGAAGCACCAAGTATCTACCTCCCACCGATAGAGATAGAGCTGCAGTAGGCTTGTGGTTTCGGCATTATATGGCTAAATCGATATATACGAGACGCTGCCTACTTACATCCGCGTTATAAAAATGTTCATAAACAATTGGTAAGTTTATAGACTTTTGGTTTGAAAATGTTTGGTTAAGTATCTAGAATTCAATAATTTGCTGATTGTAGGTTTTAGATGTGTAGAAAGTGTTGTTTGAGCAAATGTTTGGTTTCTGCAGGTTAATCTCAGAAGTGAACTGCGTGAAAATGATGTATGGCTGCAAAAGTTGATTCAATAGTTTAATTGATTGTTTTTTGATTGTTTAATTGATTTGTAAAAGTTGATTCAATAGTAGATGATCGGAAATAAGAATTATTGCTTACTTTTTGATTGTTTAATTGATTTGTAAAAGATGATTTGTAAAAGTTGATTTGTGTAATTGATGCGAACATAATTCTTATTTGTGCTTGTTTAATTGATTGAAATGTAATGGTTGATTTTGTTGATTTCAATCTGCATTATGTTGAAGGCAAAAATGACTATCGCAATGCGAAATGAAAATCGCAATGCGAAATGAAAATTGCAACGAGAGAATCGCAATGCGAAATGAAAATCGCAATGCGAAATGAAAATCGCAACGAGAGAATCGCAATGCGAAATTAAAATCGCATTGCGATTCTCTCGTTGCGATTTTCATTTCCGCATTGCGATTTTCATTTCGCATTGCGATTCTCTCGTTGCGATTTTCATTTCGCATTGCGATTTTCATTTCCGCATTGCGATTCTCTCGTTGCGATTTTCATTTCACATTGCGATTTTCATTTCCGCATTGCGATTTTCATGTTGGGATTTTCATTTCGCATTGCGATTCTCTCGTTGCGATTGTAATTTCCGTGTTGCGATAGTCAAATGCATGCCTAATAAGTGATAACAACTGAATAACAAGAGTTGGTTAAGTCAAAATGGTTGGCCTGAGTCATTAATTCAACTGAAAATGTTAAAAGTTCACACATAAAATCCACATAATACAACGTTTGCATTTAAAAATCACCTAAGTTAACAGTCCCAAAAGGTGAAGCCAATTGTGATTGGGATTTTAAAGATGATTGCATTTTGCTTGACACCATATGAGCTTTGGATTTTGATGAGGATCCATATTTTGGTAGAGGAAAAGATGATTTTGATGGCACTGGTGATCCACATGTCAACCTTGTATGACCACTTTCCTTGCATCGACTACATGTCGATCTCTTCTTCTCTTCACCCTTAGACGGTATACGATCGTGACTTTTTGGTCGGCCAGGTAGCCTTCTGTCCATGGCTGGTGGCAAAACTGTTTGTAAGTCATCTGGTATGTCCCACTCAGAAGGATGTGGAATAGGGTAGACAATCTCGGCATAAGTCTGTCGATAAACTTCTGTAGTGTAGCAATCCATAGCGTATGCGCTTGAATCATCTTGGTTTAAATGAAGAGTAACTTTTATAACATGGCCACACGGATAACCAGATGTTTGCCATTTCATACAACTACACGTCTTTGCATTTAGATCGACTAGCCCATTTAAGTTATTATCCAGTACTTGAAACAAAGTGTTTGAACATGGTTCAACTCTCCATGACGTTGACTTCACAACACGTTTCGTTATCTTTTTTTCAGTCCATGGTGTAACACGATGTTCCAATGTTCCTGTAAATTTAAATAAACAATACTTAGTAAAATATATAAATATGATAAGTTACGAATTCAAAGAAATAATACCTGCATGGTTTCTTTTCTTGTAATACTACTGTTGAATAGAGGCTCGAAAAAACTCCATTAACATAGTAATGGGTAATTTCCGGGAATGGCGACTTAGAGCGTTGATTGATTCTGCACTATTAGACGTCATGAAACCATATCTTGCTCCAAGTTGATGTACTCTTGACCATCTTTCAAACCCGACATCTTCTAGTGTTTGAGCACACTGAGGTAAAACACGTCTTAAACAATTTATATGCTTATTGAAATCCACTTCCCGATAAGCTTTTACAGCCTTCCAGTATGTCCATTTGTGCTTTTTTATACCAGCAGACCTTGATTTTAGATTTCTATACAAATGAACACCACAAAGTCCATGAAAAGCATCTGGGAAACACCTTCTAACAGCATTGTCAATTGAGTTTGCCCTATCGGATATGATTGTCAGATTGCTAATAGGACCTATGCAATCCCTAAGATGCCCCATAAACCATGTCCATGAATCAGATGTTTCAGATTTGCCAACCCCGTAAGCTATTGGCAATATCCCATTGTTAGCATCCATGGCTACTGCTAATAAGTTTACTCCAAGGTATCGACCTTTCAAATGTGCTCCGTCAACTATAATAACTGGGCGCATGCAAATAATAAACGAACGAATCTACAAAATAATATACACAAGAAATATAATCATTTAAATGTGAAATGCATGTAACTAACAAAAATGAGTCAACAAAATTATATTGATTTACTAACCGTAGCACCAATGGCGATAAACAGCAACTCAAAGCGTCCATCTCTATCTGTTTTGATATGAGTTACCGACCCAGGATTTTTCAACTTTAAATTGTGACAATAAGCCGGCAGTTGGGCAAACGATGCTTCTGGCGACCCCCTCAATAATTCCAAGGCATAACATTTGGCTCTCCAAGCTTGAGAATATGATATACTAATCTTGAACCGAGCATTCATGTCAGTCATAATTTCATGTCCCCGATATACCCTGTCATTCAAAAACATTAACTCAGCCAGAAAACCACCCAACACCTTTTTGTTTGCCTGTCTATGGTGAGGAAAAACTTGGGTTCTTGAACATGTATGTTTATCAATAAAAGTCCTAACTTGAAACATTTCGCAATCTTTTATTCTCTTTGCAATCATACGCCACGTACAGTTTTTGTCAATCATACACCTTGTTTCGAAACGATCTTTGCTTGATTTGTTAACTTTTAGTTGATAGCCATCTTCCACACATTTCGTATACAAAGCTATCTTCAAGTCTTCCTTTGTATCAAAACAATCATCTTTCTTGATACGAATAACTTTTGTGTAACAATCAACTGCTTTCTTTACCAACTCTTCTTCCGGTATCTGAAGTAATTCTGGCATATTCCAGTTATACGCCCGTGGCATTTTCTTTTCTTCGGGGACTTTTTCTTCTTCTTTTTCTTCTTCAGGATTATATGAATTACAGAATGGATGTTCAACATGTTCATTCACAGTCGTAACTTCCTCCTCATTATCATCAACAATACATTCTTCGGCAACGGCTGTTTCATCATCAAAATCCGTGTATTGACCAATATCAAAATCATTACACGCAGGGTCTGTTTCTTCTTCTGAAACATCATCAAAATCCGTGTATTGACCAATATCAAAGTCCGGATATTGACCAAGATCAAATTTCGAATACTGACTAGTACTCACAATTTTTTCTGTTGGCTCATCATCATCTAACTGGTCAATACGAAAACCGGAATTTGGTGCTGAAAGTTGATTGGGATTTGGATTAGAGAAAGGTTGTGGGTTTTGAGAAAAACTTAGTTGATTACTACCCGCTACTGACCCAACAATACTACTTCTAGGTTCAACAACATACAATGTAACATCATCTTGTGAAACACTAATGTAAGCAATGAATCGTTCAACATCTTCATTGTCGGTTAACAAATAAACTTTACCATTTCTCTGATAAGATAGCCTAAATCCACTTAGGGGCTCTAAATTCAATTTATTTGAAACACATAGCATTAGAGTTTCATAAGTTAACTTTTGTAAAGATAATTTTAGTTGAAGATTCATGGGTAAAGACATATATTGTAAAACACCATGAACATTATCCCATGACCCTCCAAAACACAAATCTATCCAAACATGATCAACATTAAATGATTTCATGGTTGTAAATTAATTTACTAAACAGACGAGCTGCGAAACTAAAACCTGTTGCCGGATTGGGAAGGATGTCGTTGGATATAGGAACGGATGTCGCCGGAGAGAGTGATAGATGGAGATGGAATGAGTTGCGATTTAGGGATTTAGTTTATGATTTGCTGCTGTTTCGTAGTTATATACCCAAAATTTCAGTGTTGTGATTTACAGATTCTCGTTGCGATTTACGGATTATCGTTGCGATTTATAGATTCTCGTTGCGATTTACGGATTATCGTTGCGATTTACGGATACGCGTTGCGATATACGGATACGCATTGCGATTTACGGATACGCGTTGCGATTTACGGATACACGTTGCGATTTACGGATACGCGTTGCGATTTATGTGTTCGCGTTGCGATTTTCATATTCGCGTTGCGATTCTGGAAAATCGCAATGCGAATTTGTACTATCGCATTGCGATTTTCAAGAATCGCGTTGCGATTTTGGAAACTGATTTGCGATTCTGGGGATCGCGTTGCGATTTTTATTTCGCGTTGCGATTTTGTTGGTCATTTTGGCAAATCCAAAAAAAGTTGGTTAAAATCGTATATTATAAGGCATTTTTGGTCACTGAGGCGATTTTCTCAAAAATTAATTTTTAGTGATCAAAATAGAAGAGAAGATAGTTGAGTGATGAATAATGAAAGTTACCCATAAAAAAGATGTCACGTGTAAATTATGTTTTTAACGATGATGTGTTAAAATGAAACATAAGGTATGATTTTAAAAAAAATAAAAATTTAAATATTAAATTAAATTAAAATTAATAGTTTATGTACTAAATGTGTAATGTACCAAAATATTTCTAAAGAGATTTCAAGTTTATCTCGACACAACTAATGTGAACCACCACACTTCAGATCAGATGTATATCCTGAAATTAAAAATAGAATTTAAAATTTTAGTATATATCTTTAAAAAATTAGATATTCTAAATTCTTTATTTTTTATTCAATTTAGTATACTAAATTAAATTTAATAATTTTCTCAAAAATAATGAATATACAATTGTTCTTTTTCTTTAGTAAAGAAGAAAAAAAATCTAAAAACTAAAATCGAATTTAAACGATAATACCTTCTTTATATTATTTTTCAATAAAATCTTTATTTTATTAAATAAAATTAATAATTTTATATTATTTCAAGTCAGATCAAATCTTATCTGGGTTTGATTTCAAAAATCAAGTCGAATTTTGAATCGGTTGAAGTTATCCTAAACCAAACTGAGTTGAGTAGAGGATATAAATTTTTAAGTCGGATCGGCAAGAAACCCGACACAACTTGACCCATATCTATCCCTATGTATGAAACACCTGAATAAATATCAAATATTTTATTATTCAAACATTATCAATTTTGAATCCCAGAACGTTGAGAAATATATTAAATGCAATCTTGCTTGGGCAAAATTGGCCCAATAAGATAAATGGGTTTTTTATTTAGCTCATTAAGGTAAGTTAAAATTTATTTTGAGATCTATGGTATTTTTTACGGTGACGTGGAACTCGTCACGCCGAGGTGAGGAGTTCCAATAAAAAATATTTTTTATTTTAACTTTTTATCTCGATGTAATATATTTTAATAAAAAAATTATATTTTATTCGAACTCGTCACCTCGGCGTGACGAATTCGAATAAAAAAAATATTTTTTATTAGAACTCGTCACCTTAACATGATAAGTTCCAATAACACTATTAAAAAAATATCGTAGATCCCAAAATAAATTTTGACTTCCCTAATAGACTAAATAAAAAACCCATTATTTTTATTGGGCTAAATCAGGCTCTTGCTTGTCTCTCCAAACTTACTATACTAAATGATTGTCCCTTTTTCCCATATATATGGGGTAAGGGGGAGGTAAGATAGTAGGCTACCCCTAACACCAGGTTGAGAGCAGCTTCCGTAAGAGACCTCCGAATTATGAAATACCCTCCGTGGGACTCGATCCCACGACCTCAATGTTAAGAACCTTGTGCTCTACCAACTGAGCTGGATGGTCATTTCAAACTTACCATACTACATTTATTCAAACGAGTGGCGGATTCAATAACAACCGAGGATGGAAATTTGAATTTTCTTCGTACATAAAATTATTTTAAACCAAGGCCATGGCAAGCTTTTAATCAGCTGATTCCAAAGCAAAGCTCCTCAACCCCACAGTCTCCACCGTGAGACCCGGCCCAAACCCTAAGAACACACCCAACTCCAACTCTCGCCGGTGGTGGATTTATCGTCATCCATCGACTTCCTCCGCAACTCATCGAGAGCAAGCAACGCACTTGCAGACCCCATGTTTCCATATTCACTTGGCACATACCAACTCGCTCCAAGCTTCTCACTTGTCAACCCAAGTTTCTCTTCCATTCCTTTGAGAATGGCCGGACAACCGGTGTGGACCGTGCAGAACAATTTGTTCCGATCATCAACACCAAGTGGCTTGAACATTTCGAGCAAGCATTGCTCGATGTTGTTGGTGACCACCTCGGGCAAATCTCTATACAAGTAGTACTCCATCCCCATTTCACGTACTTTCGCTATGATGATCTCATCGGAGTTTGGGATCTATTTCTGTGTTGCCGATATGATATGAAACAAAGGTCGCCGGTTGACGGTCGTATCAGTTGGATTAAAATCTATCATTGTTGGCACATGTATAATGTATAACGTTATCATAAAGTATGACATAAAAATTAAGTGATTTATCATGTTACATGTATCATAGGTATTGTGTAAAATGTTAGGTGTCTTTTTGCCTTAAAATAAAATGTTGGAACATTTTGACCTTGAACGTTTTATTTGGAGACCCTTCTATAGATAGAAATTGTTAGCTAACATATGACTAACACTTCAAAATAAAGAATGTTTACCATAAAATGAAACATCGAGGGTTAAAATGTTCCAGAAAAAAGAATAAGAGTAAAAATAATTATTCCGTAAAATGTTAGGAGTCTTTTGCTCTAAAATAAAATATTGGGAGCCAAATGATAAAAAATGAATATAAGCCAAAATAATCATTTTGGTAAACGTTGGGATGATATTATGAATTCAGATTGTATAAAGAGATAGTAGTCCCCAAAAAATAAGTTAAATTGTGTTACTCTTATCTCAAAAGAGAGTTCTTTTATGACAAGAAAAAAATTATCTTATTAGAATATCACACCAAATAAAATATCAAATACCTAACAATTGATTCGGATACGTTTAATTAGGTTTTAGTATGATTAGATCTTAGGTTTAGTTTCATATCAATTAGATTTTAGTTCTAATATTAACCGACTTACCACCACCACCACCAGCAACGATAATAGCCGCAGCCCCATCGGAAAAAGTAGCCGATCCGACGAGTATGTCGATGTGAGTCTCGGAGGGTGCATGGAAACACACAAGACTATGAATCTCACAGCAAAAGATTAGAACTCGGGCATCCGCATTGTTTTCGGCCAAATCCTTGGCGAGACGAAGGGCAGTCCCGGCAGCAAATCAACCCTGATTGTAAACCATGAATTTCTGAACCGAGGGTTGGAGTTTTATGAGCTTGGCAAGCCGATGGTCGGCACTAGGCAAGCCAACCTCGGATGATGTACAAAATATAAGGTGGGTGATGCTTGAGACCGGCTGTCCCCGTTCTTTGATGGCCTTTAATGCAGCTTCCATTCCAAGCTTTGTATTTCTCTTACGAGAATATCTTGACGAGCGACGAATGATGGAGCTCCGTAGATGCCTATGTTTGGGTTCTTTTCAATGATGTCCTTTGTTAGGTGCTTATTCATTTTTTATCATTTGCCCCCAACATTTTATTTTAAGGCAAAAAGACACCTAACATTTTACATAATAATTACTTTGACTTTTATTCTTTTTTTTTTGGGAGCATTTTAGCGCTATCAATGTTTCATATTAGTGCAAAAACCTTTATTTGGAAGTGTTAATAGTATGTTAGCTAACAATTTCTATCTATTGAGGGGTATTTTTACCCCAAAATAAAACGTTCATATTAGTGCAAAAACCTTTATTTGGAAGTGTTAATAGTATGTTAGCTAACAATTTCTATCTATTGAGGGGTCTTTTTACCCCAAAATAAAACGTTCAAGGCCAAAATAATCCAAAAAAAGGAATAAGGATCAAAATGATCATTTTATAAGCGTTGAGGATTAATTTTGATATTATACCTAGACGGAATATTGAATTCAAACTTTTAACCTCAGGAAGACATGGATTTACTAAGTACCTGTAATGATTTATTTTAATTCAACAGATACAACCGTCAACCGATTACCTTTGCTTCAAATCATTTCGGCAGCACAAACAAAGATCGTAGACTCCGATGAGATTATCGTAGCGAAAGTATGTGAAATGGGGATGGAGTACTACTTGTCTAGAGATTTGCCCAAGCTGGTCACCAACAACATCGACCAATGCTTGCTCGAAATGTTCGAACCATTTGGTGTTGATGATTGGAACAAATTGTTCTACACGGTTCACACCGTTGCTCCGGCCATTCTCAAAGGTATGGAAGAGAAACTTGGGTTGACAAGTGAGAAGCTTGGAGCGAGTTTGTATGTGCTAAGTGAATATAGAAACATGGGGTCTGCAAGTGCGTTGTTTGCTCTCGATGCGTTGCGGAGGAAGTCGATGGATGACGGCAAATCTACCACCGGTGAAGGGCTGGAGTTGGGTGTGCTCTTAGGGTTTGGGCCAAGTCTCACGGTGGAGACGGTGGGGCTTTGGAGCTTTGCTTTGGAATAGGCTAATTAAAAAACAGGTAAACTACATCTTTAGTACCTTAATTATCACTTTTATTCCGTTTGATCATCTAACTATTTTTTCAAAGACATTGTAGACACTAAAATTTTGCCTGTTTATTTTTATTATTATTATAATTATTATTATTTTTATTATTATTATTAATAAATATTATTATTACAAAACAGGTCCCAAATATTACAAGGCCCAATTCTGACCCATTTTACAAAACTTGGATGGCCCAAAACAGTCCAGGCCCAAGCCTAACCCTAATGATACAGGGTTTGTATCATCTCATCAGCTCCCAGCCGCCATCAAATCACAGCCGTTAGATCTGGCTATGATCCAACGGTCTTGATGCTTCTAGAAGTAACTCTAGGGTTATGACAACTCTAGGGTTATGACAACTCTAGGGACCATGCGACGCCGCCTCCACGTCCAGCTGCCTTACAGACGCTGTTGCTTCCACGCCTCAAGCCTCGCCGAGCCTTCCAGAAGAGCCAGCTGCCCCACACGTCGCAGCTATTGGGGTGTGTCACCACGTGGCTCGGTGACTCACCGAAAACCACTCTATTATCCGGTCTGACGAGAGCCTTGTGGTGGCCTATAAGGCCACCACCGAATCTGCAAAGAAAAAAAAAGACAGAGAGAGGAAGTCAGAGTACAACAGCAATAGAAACCAAAAATCGAGAGAAGACAGAGCGAGAACGAGGGACTTACCACCAAGGAGAGCCCAATCGTCGCCGGAAACGTTGTATCAACCGAGGTAAAGGCTTCGATTTTCCTAGATCTACGAATATTTGAGGGGATTTAGGGAAAACAAAGGTTGTATTCGGTCTTAGGAGGTCAAAACCTATGCTCTAGTGTAATTTGGGAGTTCCGGCCACCGTAAGCGGTGGCGGTCAGTGCTGGATCCCGGCTGCCGGCCGGTGCTCTCTCTCAGTTTTAGAGAGAAGCGAGAGAGTTTAATACTCTCTCAGTTAGAGAAAGAGAAGAGAAGAATAAAATAAAGAAAAATGGCCTTAAGGCCATTCGGTTAAGGGTTTAAATACCCCTCCCCGAACGACGTCGTTTTGGGGAGGGGCCTGTTTGTAATTAGATAAGGGTAAAACCCCGTCCGCAGTCCATCTGTTTTATAAATTTATATTTTAGTCACTGAATCAAATTTTAGATCTTTTTAAATCGGTATATGAATTTTAATTCCTTTATAATTTGGTCACTGATTTAATTATAGGTAAAATAACCGAATTAGTCATTATGATTTTAATAATTATTATTTTAATCGAACAACATGTTTTAATTTGTTTCAATTTGATGTTCGAATTTTATATAATTTTATTTTAGTCCCTAAATGAATAATATGTAAAATAGCATGTTTAATCCCTATAATTTTAAATAATTAATTACAAATTAGGTATTTAATTTTAATATGTTATAATTTAGTCACTAATTTTAATATTTTCATTTATTTTAATTACAAGTTTTTTAGTATGTAGTTTTAATTTTATTCATTGTTTAGCCATATTTTAATTTTATATGTTTATTTTAATATATTTAATTATTATTATTATTATTATTTAATCATGTAACTATATATATAATAAATAATATTTATCTATTAATTTTATTTCTATTAAAATCCTATTTATAAATTTAATAAATTACTTTTAATCATTTTAATCATATTTCAATATATATTTATTAATATTAAGAAAGGGCAGTCTTAAAGCAACTGGATGTTCATTTTCTGATATTTCTAAATAAATAAATATCTCTTATATATATATATTAATAGATTTTCTTAAAATTATAGTAATAAATTTAAATAATAGGATTATCAATTAAATATATTTTTGAATTCTTAAATTTCCAATAATAGAGACAAATTATAATTAATGAGTACCAATTTTGAGCGTTATAGGGGTGTTAATCATTTCCTAAACGTAACCGACCACGAATCCCTTTTTATTCCTAAAAAGAGAATTTTTTTTGTTATACGCAGATCAATTTATCTTTTAAATTATGTTTTCTTAAAAACTATTTTAAAAGATTTTTTTAGGTATTTGACCTACCTAACCCAAAAAGGTCAATGGTGACTCCCAAAATATTTTTAAAATCAAAATCATTTATTTATTCATTTTATTTTTCCCGCCAAGTAAAAATTTCGTACCCGGGTAAAAACCGGATACCACAGACATAATATCGAAATTAGCCCATAACATTTACTAAAATGATCATTTTGGTCTCTATTCATTTTTTGGAGTATTTTGGCCCCCAACGTTTCATTTTGGGACAAAAATCTCCCTCTATAGATAGAAATTGTTAGTTAACACACGCTTAATGCTCTAAAATAAGGGGTTTGTACCTAAAATGAAACATTTGTGCCAAAATGCTCCCAAAAAAATAAAGGTCCAAGTGAGTAATCTTTAAAATGTTAGGTGTCTTTTTGCCCAAAAAAGAAACATTGAGGGCCACACTCAAGAGAAAATAATACATAGGAGCCAAAATGATTATTTTGGTAAATGTTGAGTACTAATTTTAATATTATGTCTTTTTCAATATCTTGCTTAATGTTACATTTTAGTTTCATTTGAGTCACTCTGCTAAATAATCAACGAAACTGATGATGTGCTATTTTTTTTTTAAAAAAAATCAATGATGACATGTTATTACCTTATGAAGATAGGTCGCATCATTGTTAATTTTTTAACAGATGATGACTAAAATGAAACCAAAAATTAAATTTTAGGTATGGTTTTTGAAGAAAAACAATAATTGAGTGACTAAAACAGAACAATAATGATACTTAAAGTACTAAACGTGTAGTTTACCCTTAAAAAACTTGTCATGGCCGTGGTTCCAAAATTACTATTATCAAAATATTTGCTGGTTTGAGTAAATGTAGTATGGTAAGTTTGGTGACAAGCTAGAGTGCATCTATATAATGTATTGCATATTGTGACTCATTGTCGTTGTTGTTTATGTATTCCATTGACATGCCTTGTGAAATTATTTGCTTTTCAAATTCAAAGAATTTTTTTTTAAATATGAAGGTAATCGAATATCTTAACCGAAATTTTAAATTTTTGATGTTCTTATGCAGGTTTTTATTACTTATTTTTTAAAAATTTTCATTCTATTTTCATTTTGTTCTTTAATTACTTATGAATTTGTGGTGTTATTAGTCATTTGTTTAGCAATATTATAATAAAAATTTAAAAGGTGTTCCTCGTATCTTATTTCATTCAATCAAAATTATTTAATATTTCTTTTGTCACAGTTGTAGGTGAATTTAGTTCTACGGAAAAGAGAGTTCATCTTAATCGATGAAAATATTATATTTCGAACTATGTATTTTTTTTAAATAAATTTTAAAATTCTTTCGGAGCATGTAATTATACTAGTTCTAAGAAAAAGAGAGTTCATCTTAATATTTCTTGTCTCAATATTATATTTGGTAGATTTAATCCATGAGATGTATAGGCCCACCAAATTTTGGGATGGTATGCTAAATGCGAATAAGTCCATAAATATTTGCCTAAATAATCACTTTAATATTTACTCGTCTTTAAATACCAATTAAAATTTAACTAAATTTATCAGAGCCAGGTTTCGATCCTGGAATCTGTAGGTTTGAGCCCACCACGCTTATGTTGCGCCACTCTGATTAGTTGCTTAGATATTATTGATAATTTTAATTGTATTTTATAACAATATAATATGGTCTGATTCTGAAATTTATCCATGCATGTACTAATGAAGTTGAGAAGTTGATCTTCTACTTTAATTTGCAATAATAGGATTTTGTTAATTTATTATATATTAATTGATGAACTATTAGATTATATTAATTTATTATATATATTTTGTTGGGCTGTGAACCATGCATGGTGAAAAGAATGATGAAGATGGCTTTCTGTATGTTACAGTGGAAAAGACAATGCCAAATACAAAAGAGAAGTTGTGAAGTCGGGAAGTTCTACCGTACGTCAGTTTTAATATACGGTTAAGAAAATTCACTACCGGTTTTGTTATTATTATTTTAACAAAACCGGTAAATAATTACCTAAAACATTATTATTTCTACCGATTTTGTTATTATTGGGCGTTTTACTGAACTTGGTAATATATCCGATAAAGCGCTACCTAAAACATTATTTTTTCTACCGAATATATTACCAAATCCGGTAAAGCGTCCAATAATAACAAAACCGATAGAAATAATAATGTTTCTGGTAAATTTTTACCGGTTTTGTTAAAAAAATAATAACAAAACCGATAGCACATTTCCTTCGTCGTATATTAGGTTGCCGCACGCGAAGCTTCCGGGTGAAGTCTATGAAATGAAAATCAACAAAATTTAAAGGAATCCTTCTCAAAATCTATCGGAGCCAAGTTTCGATGCTGGGACCTATGGGTTATAGGCACACCACGCTTTCATTGTGTCACTCTAATTAGGTGTCACATTCAAGTCACAAATTAGGGGTGAGCATCTGATCGAGTATAATCAAGTCAAAAAATTTTGAGTTATTCGAGTTGACGAGTCCTATTTTATAACTCAAAGTTGACTTGAAAATTTTCGAGTTGAACTTTCGAGTTTCTATTTAAATTTAATTGTAAATATTTATAATATTATGATATTATTTGATTCCAATTTGAATGATTTTTTATAATCATATACAATACATATGTATTTCTTAAATGTATTTTTATTGCCTCCAAATTATTATTTAAAATATTAATTTCAATTAACTGCAAAAACATGAAAATGTTAATATATTTGGCAACTATATCTGATTTATATAACTTATCTAAATGTTCTTTTAACCTAATGCCATATGTGGCATTTAAATTAAATTGCAAAATCTATTTTGCTGCAAAATTGGAAAGTATATCTCTATCTACCAAGTGCATAATCTTAATGCAATATTTAGTTAAAAAAATGGCCTACAAATTCAACTATATAAAGCTCAATTCATACTTTGTACATCATCAGCTCATCATCTTCCTTTACCCAACATATACTTTCATCTCTCAACAACTATCAAATGGCTTCTCATGGCATTCCTTCCTTTCTCATCATTTTACTTGTAGCTTCATGTAAGTATTTACAATGTTTCTCTATTTTTTTTGTGTAACCATCAGTATTCGATTTATTAATCGACAAATCCAGATCGAGTACTGTAGAGGCGATGACAATCCTCTCAATCCAGTTTGCTCGATTCGCAAACATCATGATTCGAACTCCTGACCTAACTTAAGGGATTTAGTACCTCATCCTATTAGATCCTATTAGATCAACTGATTGTTGGTTATTTCTCTATTTTGATATATTTATAATGTGTACATACGTATGCATATGAGTTTTACATAATGTCAAAATTAGACCTCCAATCTTTATCAAAATGGTTATTTCGATCTCTATTCTTTTTATGAGTATTTTGACCCTCAATGTTTTATATTATGATAAAAAGACCCCTAACATTTTATTGAATAGTCACTTTCACCCTTATTCTTTTCTTCTAGAGCATTTTTTTACCGCTAATATTTCATTTTAGGGTAAACCCCCCTATTTTGGAGCGTTAATGGTCTATTAACTAGCGATTATTCTTTTCTTCTAGAGCATTTTGGCCCTTATTATTTCATTTTTAGGATGAAAAACCTATTTTGGAGCGTTAATCATCTATTAACTAGCAGTTATTCTTTTCTTCTAGAGCATTTTGGCCCCTATTATTTCATTTTAGGGTAAAAGGGCCCTATTTTAGAGCGTTAAACATTTGTTAACTAGCGGTTTTTATCCATAGAGGGGTCTTTTGTCCCAGAATAAAATGTTGGGAGCTAAAATGCTCCAAAAAGGAATAGGGGTCAAAATGATCATTTCAGTAAACATTGGAGGGATAATTTTGAAATTATGCCTATTTTTTAAAATAATTTGGAGTAATTATATATAAGGTAGTATATGTTTACAAAAAAAAAACAAAATTGGGCTATTGACAGTACACATACCTTACAAACGCAGTTACTCAAACTCGAATCTTCTAAGAAAAATAATATTCCCTTTTACTATTGAAATCACTCAATTCACATATTTAATTTGCAGGTGTATCAAACACGACAGCATGTCAGGGTGACATGGAGTGTCAATTCACGTGTAAACATGGCGGCTTTTGTAACATGGTAACTCACAAATGTGCATGCAATCCGGCGCCGGAGCGGCTACCAGCTAACGTCGTACCGATGATGGATGCTAAATGCAGCGGTGATGCACATTGTGCCATGGTTTGTCCACCGGCTTGTGGAGCTTATAACTGTCACCGTGGCGTTTGTATATGTAATTGTCGTGCCTGAAAAAAAAAAACACAATGTTTTCCATAGAAGGGATTCAAATTTAGGACTTCCAATAATGCCTTCAATTATAGGATACAATTTGTACCAAAAATTTGGTTAATAAGGGTCTAATATGGTTTATAAGGTAGTATTTGTTTTGTTCATAATCTTTCTTAGTTATTAACAATGTATGCATACTCTGCATACACAATTGTTCGAACTCAAAACATTTAACAAAGAACAACACTTTTCTTAACCATTTAGATAACTTGATGGGTTCCGCTCTAACAATTTTATAATATATATATATATATATATATAGTATAAGTTTGCACATAGATATAAAGGGATGAAAGCATAATTTTATATTATAAGCAAATACTTATGAGGTTATATTAGAAATATAGGGAATTCAAAATAATAAAATATCATGAGATATGAAATTAGATCATCAATAAAAAAATATGAATAAAAATATTTAAAATATATAAAAATTTAAAATTTCTATAACTGTGGTCGTATCCCAATACCCCTTCAATTCACGGGGAAGTCTAAGGAGCGGCGACCTAATTTTAGACTAAAAAAGGCGACTTTGAGGCTCAACCGAAAATATGATAAAAATCATAACATTTTAGATTGGAGCAACCTTCTTCATAACATTTTTAATTGGCAACAAAAAATGTTACATTCTTTGTTATTATTTAAAAAACAAAATTGATAATAAATTACTTAAAATATTATTATTTTTACATAAAACATCAATTTTTTTAATATTTCTAGTAAAAGTGTTTAATAATAACAAAATCGATAGCGCCTAATAATGTTTCTGATCATTTTAACCAAATTCGATAAAACACTCAATAATAACAAAACTGATAACACCTAATAATATTTCTGATTATTTTTTACTATTTTTATTATTTAAATAATAATATTTTAACCATCAATCACCTTTTACGTGACAAAAAGGTGCATTTAGGCAAATTGATAATACCAACGAATCCAATCATAAAAATAGGTCCCCTTGTTTCATGATTTTGACTTTTGACCACCGCATTTTGTCTTTTATTTACCGTAAAGCTGAACCAGACAGCACTCATGTCCGAATCCCATGTTTGATGGGAACTAACCTCATCTTAAACATTTCTTATATTCCCATTATCAAAATATTAAAATTTAAATTCTATTCATCAAAATATCAAGAGTGTGTCCAGATACTGAAATTTTAACATATTAAAATATAATTATATTAATATTTGAGTTAATAATTATGTAATTGTTTAATAAAAGTTAATAAAAATTTCATTAAGTTTAATTTTAAAATAACATCGAAAATACATTTAAGATCATCATAAACAAAATATAACGGAGAGCAAGTGACATTTTGATGAGTAAAAACGAATATGAAGAGCTTAGAGAGTATCCAAAGCGAACGAATGAAAAAATCAATTCCCTTTAACCACAGTTCCATCCTGATATTATGAGAAGAACTGAAGAAGAATAAACGACTAATCGTCGGAAAGAAGTTATGATCCAAACAAAAGAAAACACGTTCAAGGGATAGCATCGCAAAAAGACGGGATCAAGAACTGGGTAGACAATATAATATTCAATATGCTAATAAACTCATGACAAACGAAGAAATCATTATATGTCCATACAAACACCGACCGACACATATATCTAAAAACTAATGAAATATCGTATATAAACGAACGAAAAAACCAGACATTAAAAATATAGGCAACCAAGAAATCCCGTAAAATCACGGTCCAAATTAAGATTCGGCTTGTTCCTTTCGTTTTCAGACTAGACAGTTTCAATTTTTGACTTCATATACCAAACCCTAAACTGCTTCCAAATAATTTCCCACCTAAACATTATTATATATAACATAGTCAACCAATGTTACCTTGAGGAAACCCTAACCCTAACCCTAACCCAAAGCCTTGCTCTGGATGTTTCTTGCTTGACGTATTAGCAGATTCCCTTTTACTATGTCTGCATTAGAAAAATAAACTGTTCAAACTTCATTTTCAAACAAGAAAAAAAATACATATACAATTACTCGAACAATAATAATAAAAAATCACTATAAAATAAAAATTACAAAAGATTCTCAACTTTAAAGAGAATTTTATTATAATATCAAAATTAGAAAAGATTCTCAACGGTCGCAGCTAGACGTTGACTTGTTGCCTGAGATATGTAAAAATCTGATCTCAAAACCGTTTAGTTTATTTTATGGATCAATCCTCCATTCACATTATGTCGTCATGCTTGAAAGCAATGGAGATGTCGCTAGACATCATTAAAATATGATTTTTATCATATCTCCGTCAAAGTGTTAACTTCCAACTCAAACGATTATCAATTTTTTAACGAAAAAAAATGAGTTCGTAACATATGAATAGTAATGACTATTTTATAATTTTTAATAGCCAGTGACTCAACAAAATAATATCCTATAATCAGGTAACCATCTTATACCTTTTAATAGTCAGGAGAGTCAACAAGAAACTGTTCAAACTTCATTTTCAAACAAGAAAAAAAATACAGATATCATTACTCGAACAATAATAATAAAAATCACTATAAAATAAAAATTAGAAAAGATTCTCAACTTTAAAGAGAATTTTATTATAATATCAAAATTATAATTGTTATCCATAACTGTTATCCAACTTTAAAGAGATCTACATTTATAAGGCGTTTTAACCCAAAAATCACCATGACAGAAAATAATTACATGTTAGGCATTATTTCAGAAAATTTTACTGATCTAGCACCCTTTCTGACAAGGTACGGATGATGATCCATGCCTTTCGCATCATCCGCGCTTTACCCGAGCTGGCGCCACATCAGCGAAAGGGTGAGTTCATCTGTGCCTTGTTAGAAAAGGTGTTAGATCGATAAAATTTTCTGAAACGATGTCTGACAAGTAATTAATTCCTGTCAGGGTGATTTTTAGATAAAAATGTCCATTTATAAGAGATTTTCAATTTATTAAACTTAATCCATAATCTTAACTCATGTTATCCATAACTGTTATTATGCCCTAGAAACTTTTATTACGCAGGTGTGCAGGGTACGTTCTTGTCTAACCAGCTTGTTTCTCCGTTGGATTGATTAGATTTGGTGATAATTAATTTGGATTTAACTGACCTTGCTCGTTTTCTTGTATTGCTTTGGAACCTCTGGAATGGAAGGAATTCCAAAATACATGATAACAAGATTCAACCGCCATGGATATTGGTCATCAATGATGTTTCCCTTCAACACGACTACCTATATAGGTAGTCGTGTTGAAGAGAAACATCATTGATGACCATATATATATATTCAGTGACAATATATCGAACTATCATACTAAACATAGAGTTTTCAACTTGGGTACCAAGTGGTTTAGGGTTTTTTTGTGTGCTTTGGGGTTATTGAAGATGGGGACTAAGCTTGTCTGAATTTGAATGAGTGTGAGAGCCACTACAAAGTGTGGGTTAAAAGCATCGCAAAAGGACTTGAAAACATACATAAAAGCTAAAACCATATATGATTAACGCCAAAAAAAATAAAATAAAACATCCACAGGCTTTTCTATTACGAAGCTTGAAAGACAAGCAAAACCTACTTTGGAATGGACTCTTTCATTTGTCACTTTTTGATAGAGGACACTAATTTTATTTAAAATAATAATTATTTTAAATTATAACGAAGATTTACTATTATAATTATAAATTAAATATACAACCAGGACAATTTCTTATAATTTTTAAAATAAAACTTGTAACTTAAGACTACATATGAGTCATACAAGAAAAGATTAAAAACTTAACTACGAAACTCGAACAAATATAGATAAAAACATATCTGAAAGACTACCGACAAACTACAAATCATGCTCGAACGATGTGAAAAGCTATCCACGAATACATAACGGGTATTCAAATCCGATCTGAGGTCCAAGGCAAATAAAATCAACAATATAACAAATAAACGTCATCTTGATCAACCATGGTGATGTCAAATTAAACCTTATAAAAAATAAGTAAAAAAGACCATGATTATCTTAATCCCAACGGTGTAATTAAGCATTGAATTCTTGGAGCCTTGGAAGGTAGATAGCATGTCTATTTAGTGTTTGTTTTAGATTTGATGTCATGCTGATGTAAGGACTATGTTTGGTATTTTTAAGGCATAATATTAAAAAGGTCCCTAACGTTTGATTAGATAGTCTTTATGACCTCTATATTTTTTTTGGGATTCTTTTAATTCTAATGTTTCATAGTGAGGCAAAAAGCCCTTTATAGATAGAAATCGTTAGTTAACAAATGATCAATATTCCAAAATAGATGTCTTTTACCCTAAAACAAAACTGTCATAACCATTTTTTTAAAACAATTAAATATTATTTTTAAAAACAATTATGACTTTAATTTGGAAAATTTGGTGATTTTGAATGGATTTGAATAAAATTGAAAAGAGTCGCCATCGACCTTTGGGTTAGGTAGGTCAAATACCTAAAAACGTCTTTTAAAAACAATTTTAAGAAAAATAATTTTATAAGACAAAAATTTGGTCTACGTTACCAAAGATTCATTTAAAACAGGTTCGGGAGTCGGTTACGTGTGGGGAAGGGTAAACACCCCCACAACGCCCAAAATTGGTACTGTGTAGCTTACACATCGTCGTAAATGGTGGAAATTACAAATTGAATATAAAACTAAAATATGATTCGTTTATTGAGATTTAATTAATTTACTTCGAATTATTTTATCAGAGAAAATTCTTTAATTTGAAAAGAAATCTCGAGATTAACAATCCTCCGTCGGGAAAGTTAACTCGTCTATTTCTTATCTTTTAAAGAATATTCTCTCATCATTTATTTAAAAACGTGTATCGAATATAAAATGAAAATTTAAAATTTACATTCACATAAAATAAAGTGAGCGTCACTTAAGGTACCACACATTACATCAGTTTAATAAATTAATTAGTAAAATATACTCGACTTGTTACAAGTCCCTATGTCGTTAAAATGCCGTATCGGATCGTACCACTTCGACCAAGTGGTACTTTCCACGCCCATTCTACGCATACGTGTTCTTGAAAATATAATCGAATATTTCTTACATAGATAAAAATATAATGAAAATAAATGTGATTGGAAATACAAAGATTTACATTAAATTAAAGTAAACACAATACCAATAATTAACTAATGAGTAAAATGCACATCCATACATAAATGACTAAAATACAAATTAGTAAATATTACAGACCAAAATAAATATTAAAACATTTAAGGGGCTAAAATATAATTAACAAATATTTTAAAAAAACAGTAAAAAAATAAACCATAAATCATATTAGGGACCAAAATGAAATGAAAAAAACATAAAGAACTAAACCACAATTAAGCCAAATGTTAAACAGGGACTAAAACGAAACATGCATAAAATAATATGGCCAAATTCGAACTCTAATAAAAATGTAATAATAAACCAGATAAGGACTAAAATATAATGAAAGTAAAATAAACAGACATTAATCGATATTTAACCCAAAATATGAGAGTAGTGATCAAGATAAAAGTTTCATAAATAAAGAGTACAATGTCTAAACTTTCAAAAATATTAACAATAACCAGTCCAGTGACCAATGTGTAAACTTTAAAAATATAAGGCTTGAAGTACAGAATAAATAAAATACACTAAGCCCTTAAACAACTTACAAAACACGGGGACCCTTACAATGTAATTAAACCATAGGCTAATTAGTGACTAGAATAAAATGTACACAAATATCATGGACAAATTTAAAACATTAACAAAAATAAATAACACACCAGCACAGTGACTAAAATGAAAAAAAACATAAATCACAGGTCCAAATTCGAAGATCATAAAACATACATAATATATAAACTAGTGATTCAAATAAAACAAAATAAAACTATAGGCTCGAAATAAGATTGCATGGATTTCATTTAGTGACCAGATCACAACCCTTACAAAAGCTTGAGGGACCTAAACTGTGATTAACCCTAAATGTAAAAACACGCAGACCCCCAAGCCCCTTAAACGATGCCGTTTCACTCGGTGATTATACCATCTTAAGGGTTTTGAAAAAACCTGATTTTCATTCCCAACTCCCTCAGCCGCCTCACTCGTTCTTCTCTCCCTTTCCCTTCTTCCTCGTTTCTCCTCACGAGAACAACGCGGCTCCCCGGCCACCATAAGTCGGTGGCCACGGGGAGCACCACAACCTTAACCACTCTACTTCCTCTCCCAGACCTTAACCAACCAAAAAACAAACGAAAACCCACCCCTAAGAAAAACTAGATCTAGGAAAAGAGAGGTTGTTTTACCTTCGGTAGTGGCTTCTTTTCACTCTGGCGAGGATACAACGCTCGGATCTCTCTCTAAAGGTAAGATGCCTCTCCTTTTTTTTGTTGTTTTTTTGTTTCGAATCTCTCTCTGTCTTTTTCTTTTTTGTTTTTTTTTTCTCCCCTCTTCTGGTTTCGTTCCCTTGATTTATGTTGAGTATTTGGTGATATGATGATGATATCTAGGTAGATAGGATTTGATTTCTCTGATTTGGGTGGATAAAGTCCAGATTTTTCGGGATTTTGGGGTGTTATTTTAATGGGTTTTTAGATTTGGGGTAAGTTTGATACACTGTTGATGATATTTGCTTCATTGTGTGACCAGATTGCTGATGACGACCGGCTCGGGATTCACCATCGACACCTCAAGCACGGCTGAGATATGGAAGGCCAAACGGCTGTGGCGGTGGCTGAGCTGTTAGGGCTCATAACAAGGGTTAGGGTTTCATACCTAAATGGCCTTTGATCTGGACCATTGGATGGGTCCAGATCAAACGGTCTTGATGGTGCGACGCTGAGGCAGAGAAGGGGTAACCCTAGCGGGTTTGGGCCGATTGCTGGGCCGCAGGTCTGGGTTGTTGGGCTCCGGGATTGGGCCTTTGTAATCTGAATTGGGCTTCTAAGCCTGCAAAAATGTAATATGTAAAATTAATAATAATAGTTAATAATAATTAATAATAATAAAAAATAAAAAAATAAATATAAAAGACCCGGACAAAAACGGGTGTCTACAGCTGCCCCTCTTTGCACATACTTGTGTTAACAAGAACAGTGCAAAGACGACAAGCCAACACGTTTTTGTCTGGTTCTCCCTTTCAAACTTAGAAATTGAATAATGTTGGTTGTTGGGGACGACACTGCTCATACGTGATGAAGAGTTCGGGTCGTCTAAGGGTGACACGGTTCATACGTGATGAGGAAATCTGGTCGAAGGATGACACGACTCATGCGTGATGAAGAGTTCTTGGCCATCTTTAGGAAGGGTGATAACTCGGTTCCTACGCGATGAGGACGACTGGTTATCTAAGGGTGACACGACTCCTACGTGATGAGGATATCTAGTCAGGGGATGACACTGCTCCTACGTGATGAAGAGTTCTTGGCCATTTTATAGTGATAACATAGTTCCTACGTAATGAGGACGGCTGGTTATCTAATGTTGACGTTGCTCCTACGTGATGAGGAGATCTGGTCAGCTGATGTTGACTGATTCATTGCTTTGCTAATGAAATAGATCTTGAAAACCCTGTAAAAAAAATGGTCATATGACATGATTTCATGCTGTCAATATGCTCTAAGAATGATCTAAATGCATGTTTAAAGGGTTATGCTCAGCTCGATCCTAGCATTGGGAATCTCCCCTGCTCCTTGATCGGAATATGCGAGATTTATGCGTTTGTCCATGCCTGGTTACTTTCTTGACCTCTCATTAAATATCCTTTGACTTGGTCCCTCTGATCTACCTCGAGAGAGTTTATCTTGCCTCTTTGATTCTTTGGTCTTTGATTGATTTTTTCAGAGAAAATTCATTCAGAATGGCCTCTCCTTGTTGCATGCCTTTAAATTGGGACTTCTTTGCTTGGGAACAGTATGATTATGTTGAAACTGATTTCTTTGATTTAAACCCTCTTTTTTTTTCTCAATGATTTGTTTAATGATTGATGGGAGCGTGCCTTTGTATGTGTTCTCTGGCGGACACCTGTTTCAAAATCCCCATACTCTAACACTTTTCAGAGTAAGGCATAATAACCGATGTTGTTATTGATTAGTAATTTGGTGAATATATGCGAGGACATTGAATCAAATTCAAAAATTTCACTAAAGATAGATAATGAGAAAGTATAATCTTTTGGGACAAGAAAACAAGTAAGTAAAGGAAGAACAAAAGACAAATATAGTGAATATCAAATGCTGAGTCCTTCTATTTCTTCACCCCAAATCTTTCTCGAAAGTTGACATGTGTTTCGAAGATTCAGATCATACAAAAGATGTGTGAGCATGAGAGTCTTTCCCTGAACTGTCAGGCTTCCGAGGGAATCCGCCATTTCAACTTCTGGCTATTCGAGTCGTCCATTACGGATTTTCAACTCGAATCCTCCTTTGGTTTCAAGACGCCCATTTTGGGTTTTCATCTTGAACCCTCCTTTATTTAATCTTTTTCTCTTTTTTCATTTTTTTTAAGTGTAATATTGTTTGACCGAATCTGAATTCACGGGATTAGGCAAATCTTCTCCATCCATTTCTGTTAACACCAAAGCTCCTCCTGAGAATGCCTTTTTTTACAACATAGGGACCTTCCCAGTTCGGCATCCACTTCCCTCGAAAGTCTTTTTGCATAGGTAGGATCTTTTTTAGTACCAAATCGCCTTCACGAAATTCTCGAGGTCTGACTTTCTTGTCATATGCTCGTATCATCCTTTTCTGGTACATTTGGCCATGGCAGATAGCTCTCAGCCTTTTCTCCTCAATCAAATTTAATTGATCAAACCTACTTTGTACCCAATCAGCCTCGTCCAGTTTCAACTCCATCAATACTCTCAAAGAAGGTATTTCCACCTCAACAGGTAAAACTGCTTCCATCCCATATACCAAAGAGAATGGTGTTGCCCCAGTAGATGTACGAACGGACGTGCGATAAGCAAGCAACGCAAAAGGTAATTTTTCATGCCAGTCCCTATATGTTTCAGTTGCTTTTGTGATGATCTTCTTGATGTTTTTATTCGCTGCCTCTACTGCCCCATTCATTTTTGGGCGATAAGGAGCCGAATTGTGATGTTTGATCTTTAACTTTGTGCAAACTTCCTTCATTAAATCGTTGTTCAAATTCAATGCATTAACTGTGATGATCCTTTCAGGTGTTCCATATCTACAAATGATTTCTCTCTTTAGAAATCTGCACACTGCTCCTTTTGTGACATTAGCATAAGAGGCAGCTTCAACCCATTTGGTGAAGTAGTCTATAGCCACTAAGATAAAACGATGTCCATTTGAGGCCTTCGGTGAAATTGCCCCAATGACATCGATGCCCCACATTGAAAATGGCCAAGGTGCGTTCATTACATGGAGTGGTGAAGGAGGAACATGTATTTGGTTATCATGAATCTGGCATTTATGACATCTTCGAGCAAATCTGATACAATCTCCTTCCATAGTGGACCAATAGTACCCAAACCTCATGATTTTTCTAACCATTGTGAATCCATTAGCATGTGTTCCACAAACTCCTTCATGGACTTCCTCAAGTATTTTCTTGGCCTCGATTCTATCCACACATCTCAAAAGCACCTGATCCTTGCCCTTTTTATACAATATATCTCCATCAAGGACATACCCCATTGCTAATCTTCTTAAGGTCCGTTTATCATTCTCAGCTGCCTCCGCCGGGTAAGCCCGATACTTCACATATTGGAGAATATCATAACACCATGGGAGACTATCATCCTCTTCTTCCTCTATGTTGCAACAATGAGCTGGCATTTCTCTTATACTCATCCGAATAGGCATCATTCGAGATTGATCATCGGCCTTAAACATAGCTGCCAACGTAGCCAAGGCATCTGCCATTTGATTTTCTTCACGAGGAAGATAAGCAAAAGAAATTTCTTCAAACTCTTTGATCAACTCCATCACTAAGTTCTTGTATTCTATCAACTTGGAGTCTCGAGTCATCCATTCCCCGCGAAGCTGATAAATAACCAGAGCAGAATCGCCGAATACTTCTAGGCTTTTAACTTTGCGCTCAATTGCAGCTTGAATACCCAAGATACATGCTTCATACTCTGCCATATTGTTAGTGCATTCAAAGGCGAGCCTACTAGTAAAAGGATAATGATCTCCCTCAGGTGAAACTAGTATTGCCCCAATTCCATGTCCCACAGCATTAGAAGCGCCATCGAAGTTCATTTTCCATGCTTCATTTTTCGGAGTATCTTCTTCAGTAACAAATATACTCATCAAGTCCTCATTTGGAAAATCAAATTTTACTGGCTCATAGTCTTCTAATGCTCTGCTTGCCAAGAAATCTGCAATAGCACTCCCTTTAACTGATTTCTGGTTCATATAGACTATATCAAATTCGGACAACAACATTTGCCATCTCGCCATCCTTCCAGTTAGAGCCGTTGATTCCATCAGGTACTTTAACGGATCCAGTCTTGATATCAACCAGGTAGTGTGATACAACAAATACTGTCTCAGCCTCTTAGTAGTCCATACTAAAGCACAACACAGCTTTTCGATAGAGGAGTATCGAGTCTCACAGTCAGTGAATTTCTTACTGAGATAGTAAATAGCTCGTTCTCTTCTTCCAGTTTCGTCATGTTGGGCCAACACACATCCCATGGACTTCTCAAAGACAGCCAAATATAAAATCAATGGTTTGTTTGGGATTGGTGGCATCAAGACAGGAGCATTAATTAAGTAACCCTTAATTCTATCGAAGCATTCTTGGCAACTATCATCCCATTCTCCTGGGTTTCGCTTTCTCAGTAATCGGAATATTGGATCACATTTCTCAGTCAACTGCGAGATGAATCTGGCAATATAATTTAACCTCCCCAGAAAACCTCATACTTCTTTTTGCGTTCTAGGGGGAGGTAATTCCAAAATTGCTTTGACTTTATTAGGATCTATTTCTATCCCACTCTCACTGACTACAAATCCCAATAACTTTCCTGAAGTAGCTCCAAATGTGCACTTGGTTGGGTTAAGCTTGAGCTGGTATTTTCTTAATCTTAAAAACAGCCTCCTTAAGACTTTTACATGTTCTTCTTCGGTTTGTGATTTAGCAATCATATCATCCACGTACACTTCTATCTCCTTGTGCATCATATCGTGGAACAACGTAACCATTGCTCTTTGATATGTTGCCCCGGCGTTCTTAAGTCCGAAGGGCATCACCTTTTAACAAAATGTACCCCACATTGTCACAAAAGTTGTCTTTTCCATGTCTTCTGGGTCCATCTTAATTTGATTGTAACCTGAGAAACCATCCATGAAAGAGAAAAGAGCATGACCAGCCGTATTGTCAACCAAAGTATCGATATGTGGGAGTGGAAAATTATCTTTAGGGCTCGCTCGATTGAGATCCCGGTAGTCAACACACATCCGAACTTTGCCATCTTTCTTTGGAACTGGCACTATGTTTGCTACCCATTCAGGGTACTTGGCCACTTGTAAAAATCCAGCATCTAATTGTTTCTTCACTTCTTCCTTGATTTTTAATATCATATCTGGTCTCATTCTTCGAAGTTTTTGTTGAACAGGCTTGCATTCCGGCTTTACTGGTAGCTTGTGCATCACGATGTCAGTCTCCAACCCTGGCATATCTTGATAAGACCAAGCAAACACATCCCTATATTCCCGAAGAAGGCTTATAAGACCATCTCTTATTTTTGGTGAGAGTGAAGTGCCAATTTTAACTTCCTTTATATCCTCTTCTGTTCCCAAATTTATTGTTTCAGTTGTCTCTTTGTGGGGCAATATTTGTCTATCTTCTTGCTCCATCATTCTAACAAGCTCAGAGTTTAACTCACATTCCTCTTCATCTTTATAACCCTCAGATTCTTCGAGACACATGTCATTTTCAAAATCAATTTGTGGTTCAAAAGTATCATTACTCGAACAGTTGATATCTGAAGACCTGTGAATCAAAAAGGAGTATATTTGGCTGTGGACAAGAATTTTATCTAATATTTACCAAGAGAAAAATTATCAATAAAGAATAAAGAATACTCAAGAGATGAATAAAATACTTGCTAAGATTAGAATGAAAGAAGAACACTGTTTCATTAAAGCAATGACAAATAACAATTTGTCCTTTTACAAAAGCCCTATTATATTTGGGTCAAAAGGAGACAGATTTGTTATTATGCATTACTTTGAAAAGTGCTTATAGAACACAGGGAGTTCTTCAACAGTGTAATTGTTCAAAACATAGCCAGGAGGACACGGACGGATTGATGCCAATGAGCACTCTCCAATAGAATCATCTGTGATAACGTTGATGCTCAGGCTTCCCCATAAATCTTCAACAAATTCTGTATCTTCAATATCCCATGACTGTTTCAGCGTGTCAATCACTAATCCTCCAGACACAAAAGATTTGGAGAGAGGCGGAATGACCATGAGTCCCCAAACAAGATCTTCTCCCTTTACTCTTGCCTTCCTCCTTTCCTTAAGCTTTTGTGCATCCTTGACTTTATCATGGTACGTTGGTTTGTATCCGAGACCAAAATAATTTATTTTAGGAACTGCAGCCGGCCCTTCAGTGATGCCTTGCAGTTTCTTTCCCAAGCCTTTCCCTACCTTTGCTCCTCTAGCTAATGTCTCTTTTAATTGCATCTTTGTATTTTTTGAAAGATGAGGAATGGAATTCTTTTGCCTTCAGAGATAAAAGTAGTATTAACAAATTCCAAGGACTGGAAGGAGGACTCTAGTGCATTTTCATCTACCCCTACATATGGTGCATCTGTAGTGATAGAGGCAATGATGTCTTCTTCCGCTTTGATGGTCACCAGAGTCCCATCAACAATGAATCGGAGCTTTTGGTGAAGTGAGGAAGGAACTGCCCCAGCCATGTGAATCCAGGGTCTCCCTAGCAAGCAACTATAACTCGGATGAATATCCATGACAACAAAATCTACTTCAAATGTTGTAGGGCCAATTCTGAGAGGGATAATCATCTTCCCCATTATCTTGCGTTCTGTCCCATCAAATGCCCTTACAGCATTGCCACAAACCCTCATTTGTGATACATCCACAGGAAGTCTATTTAGAGTGGCGAATGGCATAACATTCAAGGCCGATCCGTTGTCAATTAACACCCCAGAGACGATGACTCCTTTGCAATCAGCCGTAATGTGTAAAGCCTTGCCCCTGCCTTTTCCTTCTTCAGGTATTTCGTCATCATAAAAATAAATAAAATTATCTGCATTAATATGATTTACCATCCTGTCCACACGTTCCACTGGTATATCCTTCCCTACAAAAGTTTCATTTAGTACTTTAATCAGAGTATTTCGATGTACTTCCGAATGCAATAGTAGAGATAACATTGAAATCCGCGCTGGGGTCTTATGAAGCTGTTCCACAATATTATACTCGCTGTGTTTCAGAAACTTTAAAAATTCCTGAGCCTCCTCAATCTTAACAGGCTCATTCAATTTATCCTCAGGATCTTTAATAACCACATCTCTTGCTTTATCAGCCTTTCCAGGAGTATAGCATCTTCCACTCCTGGTGAAAAATCCAACTTCAGCAACCTCTTCCTCCTTACTCTCAGGAGTATTAATTTGGCATGTATAGTCCCAGGGAACACTCTTGTTACTCTTGTAGGTAAAAGGCGCAGGGGTTTTGATCACCACCCTAGATGTTATACTTCCACTGCTGGCCTCGTAATTTGGTTTCGATATGACCAGGACAGGCTTTTTTAAATTCTTTTCAGCTTCCCTTGAATTTTCTTCAGAAGCGCAGATATATCTTTCCTTCTCACTCATTCTTTCTTCATAGAACTGCAACTCCTGCTTGTTCATTAATTCTTGGACTATTTGCCTGAATTCTTGACAGTCCTGAATTTGATGACCATTTTCACCATGGTATTCACAAAAGATTTCTGTCTTTTCCGTTGAGCATTCATTTCTAGGGCTCAACAAACCTCTCTCCTTTATCTGAGCATATACCCATTTCAGTGGTGTTCTTATTTCTTCAATTCTCCTCTTAATTCTCTGATTTTTCTCAATAGCGTTTACTCCCTAATTCTGATGATTTGGAAGCGGGTTTGCAGCAACACAGTGTGCTTCAGAATCATTAAAGGACACCACCTGTCCCTTGATCAGATCTTCAACCACTCTTTTAAAAGCGAGACACTTTTCAATGTTATGTCCTCTGAGATTTGCATGATATTCGCATGTCTCATTTTCGTTGAACCATTTTGGATAAGGTGGTTTAATTGGATCAATGAATTTTGGTGACACTACGTGAGCTTGGACTAATCCATGGAAGAGCTCACTGTAAGTCATTGGTATGGGAGTGAACGTCATCCTTTCATTGTTATGCTCGCGCTTAGTCTCTCCTTGGGATGAAGAAGAATTTCCCATCTTCGGCTTACTCACAGAGAAATTTACATTATTCACCTCTCATTCTTTCCTTTTCACATAGGGTTTCTTTGCAGGAGTTTGGCTACCGACAATCTGCCCTTTCTTTAATGCTCTCTCGATCATCTCTCCGCACATCACGATATCAGAGAAGCTCTTAGTTGCCACTCCTAACATATGATCAATATAAGGAGATTTTAACGTATCTATAAACATGGTTATAAACTCCCTCTCAATAAGTGGTGGGTGCACTTGAGCAGCAATATCCCTCCAACGCTGAGCGTATTGTCGGAAGGTCTCATTATGCTTCATCTCCATATTTTGGAGAGTAACACGATCAGGCATCATATCGGTAACGTGTTGATATTGTTCTTTAAACGCATTGGCCAAATCCTTCCAAGACCCTATTTTAGCTCGGGTTAATTGGTTATACCATCTGACAGCTGACCCCGTCAAGCTGGCCTGGAAACAGTGAATTAATAGCCCATCATCCTTCACAAATCCTGTCATTCTTCGACAAAACATGGTCAAGTGAGCAACAGGACAAGTTTTCCCATCATACTTTTCAAATTCCGGCATTTTGAACTTTGGTGGTAATACTAAGTCTGGCACAAGACTCAATTCCTCTGCATTCATTCCGTCTTGAGAGCCCTGCTTTCCCATTTCTTTAAAAAAACCCTTTGCACCAGTCCTTTAAATGCTCTGGTACTTCCGTTTTAGGTTTCTCCATTTCCTCAGGATCTACATCAATATACTCATAAGGACTGTTTTGAGGGTTAGTCGTGGCCATTTGAACCTTTACCGCTGAAGACCCTGCAGGATGCTCAACTAGCTTTTCAGGTGAGATAACTAGTCTCGGGTAGACTCCTGCCTAGAAACTTCAACAGGGGCAGTGCTTGGTTCTTTAACTGTTTCAGTACGTAACCCAGACATCTTGGTCATCATCTCATTCATCATATTAGCCTGGCTTTGCAGGATTTGATCTATAATTGACTTTAGTGACTGATCCATCTTTGCCTGCCATTCTTGTTGTATTCTTAGTAAATCTTCTTGCATTTCTTTCTTTAATTGATCAAGCTTGGCCTCCATGGCTCTACTTCGCGTGTGATAAGGATTGGAGTTTTTACTTGCCAGAATCGTCTGTCACATAACCCTTCGGAAATTAATTTTATTGTTCTTTTAAATTCGAATGCATATTATTGGTAATGTGCTATAAATGATACATTTTATTGGTGATGCATTATAAATGATGAATTTACTTATGCATAATGAATGATGCAAGTATGAAATGCAAATAAAAGGCGTTGACCCAAGCAGTAACCATTCGGAAATACTTTCATTGGATAAAAAGTTTCACTCATTACAAAGGAGTTCTATTACATATAAGGCCTAGCCCTCAGACTCAGCTCTACAATTTCATTCATAATGGCGATGATCTCCCTTGTATATTCAGAAACCGGATTTGTGCGCAGTTGGATGATCTCCGCTCTATTGGCTAATTCGTTCATGTACCGAGCCACTTCACCCATTTGAGCAATAGCTTCCCCCATCATGCGCTCGCGTTCTTCTACCAAGGATCGATAATGCTCATATGTATTTTCCCATCCTTTATTGATGCGCTTGATTTCTTTTTCTAGACTGGTAATATGAATTCGACATTTCTGGAGTTCACCTTTCAATTCTCTGATTTCCTTCTGGAAGGATTTGTTTTCTTCGAGAGCAGCTCTTAGGTCCACTGAAGCGGGAGGAACTTGCACTTGCAGAAGGGATTGCTCAAGGTTCGATACATGACTTTTGAGCTCATCATTCATAGCTCGAGATTGGTTCATCTCCTGTTCGAATCTCATCTGTAATTCTCCCATTTCTCCCGTGAGCTCATCTACTTGCTGACTTTTTGTAGAGAATCTCTGCATCCACGATCCAATCTCTGCCTGCTTTCTATCGAGGATTCGATTCCATCCCTGTCTCTCAGACCGCATCTCTTCTTTCTTTTGCTTTCTTTCTTCTTCGAGCTCTAAAATTCTTCGATCTTTGTCCTCAAAGTCCTCAATTATACTGTTCATCTCAGTTTTTAACCCCTGGACTTGATTCTTTTCTTCTCCTAATTCTTTCAGGCTGACTTCTTTTTCTTCATGGAATTTTCGAGCTCTACGAGCCTCAGCTTTATACTGCTTTATCAATTCCTTTTTATCGGCCTCTAGCTCGCATACTTTTGCTTTTCCAGCTTCTATCTTCTTGATCTGACACTTGTTCTCAATTTCCAGACTTTTGATTCGCCGTCTTGCAGCCGCTAATTCTCTGGATCCAAGTTTCTTTCTCACTTGCTGCACCCTTTGATAATCTTTTTTTAAGTCTTCTAAATCGACTTCCACCTCCTCTTTCCGTTCTCTCATCATTATAAACTGTCTGGCATGAAATTCAGCCTCGATAGTCAACATGAAGTTTTCTCTCTCCATCTCTTCTATTTTCTTGGAATCTTTAGCCTTTTCCATTTCAAACTCAATTCTTTGGATTTCCAAATTCGAAGGGATATTTCTGATTTGTTCTTCTATCGACCTTGATCCCTCTCCAGATGTTAAAGGTATTTTATCATTTACCCTCCTGATTCTCCAGGCTTCATAATCAGGCGTCAAAATAACATCCGCTCCAATTACTTTAGTCCTAAAAGTCATCCTCCAAGAATCAGCCACATCTTTGATTTTCTTTCTATAATTGCCTTCTTTATAATCAAATTCAGCACCAGTCAACCCATGACTCACGGGAACAAACTGTCGGGCACCGTACTGTCTCAATATCAACAAAGGAGCGTATCCCACTCCTCCCCACAGTCCCAGTAATATAATCCAGTCCAAATCTCCACACTTGAACAAGATTTGTGTATGGATCAGCCACGGTGTTCGCCATGCTATGTTTTGACTTTGTAGATTCCGGAAGAAATCAATCCATTGATCTTTCTGAGATACTTCAGGCCACTCCTTCGTAAGGTACTCAGCAACAGGAGAATAATCTTTCAAAAAACGGTTATAGTTGACTTTTTCTTCCTTCCAGAAATGGCTTCTGATCCACACAGTAAGCAATTGAGCACAACCCATAAAACGACCTCCCCCCAACCTTCTACATATATTCAAAGATCGGAAAGTTTCAGCAAGAATTGCATGGACTGGATTCACCTCTCTTCCTAACTTCTCAACCAAATCGACTACTGCTAGCTCGATCAATCCCAAACATTTTGGAAAGATTACCAAACCATATATACCCAAAGCAAATACATCTCTACGCACGTTTTCATCTACGTGTGCTTCAGCTATCTTTTGTAAGTGAGACCACGGCACTCCCTCACTTTCTCCCTTGCGTTGCAAGCGATCATTTACCCATTTGTCGCTTGTGCCCGAGATCTTTGCAAGCTTTGACTTAAAAGAAAGCCCTTTTATCGACCGGGTGTAAACTTTGTCCACTTTAACGCTTGTCAAATTCAACAGAAATTGGTATTCCTCGAGGGTTGGAGTCATGTCCTCTCGGTTGAATGTGAAACAACTATAGGCCGGATTCCAAAACTGTATTATGCTTCGTATGAGAACCGGGTCTACCTTCACGTATATCAGATGAAATATATCCCCATAAGTCTGCTAAAAAGCTTGCCTCTCAATAAGATTCCAACTTTCCCAAATGGTTTTCAATCCCTGAAGCTCATTCTGTTTTAAAGAAGCTGGTGCATAATCAGACAGATCCGACACGTAGTTCCCTGATAGACTATCTCCCTGCTCTTTCTGCTTGGCTTCGGACCAGTTCCTTACATCTGCTGGATTCACTTCTTTGTTTAGGAAACTCCTTTCCATCGTGAAAGTCTTTCCACTTTATCGATACTCACAGATCAATCGCCTTTCTAATGATATGTCTATGCAGTATGAAAAAATAAACAAAACAAACAAAACAGTTAGTCAAAACAATTGCATAAATTTAACATAAAAAGATAAGTAAAACGGGAAATAAATCTATTCTATTTATGTATTATCTACCCGAATAATATTCCTCAAAAAGGGTCCTACCCGAACATGCTCTCTACCCTCCTAAATTAATTAAATTCTAACTGCACCTAAATTCTATTTCACATGCTTTAACAGAATAAATCTATTCTACACACTCAAAAATAAATAAATAAAATAAAAATAAAAAGGTTAGAGGGTTTCTCCATTGTGTACGCCTATTTTGGGTACCTATTGACGGACAGAGGTTCAGTATGACTCTACCTAGTGTGACCGTTCTATGGTTCACTATATGCATGGTTTCAGCTCTAACAGGGGAAAAAAAAGGACTCGAATTGTCCTTGATGTCGGTGCCCCTTTGGGCTACCAAACCCTCAATCCTCTCCCATTACAGGTTTCAAACGGACCGAGTTCAATTCGAGGGGATTCACTGCCTTATACCCATACGAGGAATAAATTCCTACGAAGGTATAAGGTATGTATCCCATGGGTTATTTGCCAAAACTCATACGAACAATAAATTCTTACGAGAGTAAAGCAATCACCCTAACTAATTTGGATCGAAACTCATGTCTAGAGCTCATGTTATGCTAATGAAAGTGATGTGTGTGAGGAGAAACAAACAAACCTTTGACTCAAAAACAGGGAAAATAAACTCAACGAGAACTAAGAAACATCTGGAAAAAATGAAAACAATTAAAATGTTAGTATATAAAAATAAAGAGATAAAATAATAAATAAAAATTCAATACATGGATCATAGTTTTACTAAAGATTCGAACTTATAATTTCCACCATAACGACTATATATAAGCGACCGACAGCTTGACTCTCTAGTTCTGTCCCCAGCGGAGTCGCCAAGCTGTCATAACCATTTTTTAAAACAATTAAATATTATTTTTAAAAACAATTATGACTTTAATTTGGAAAATTTGGTGATTTTGAATGGATTTGAATAAAATTGAAAAGAGTCGCCATCGACCTTTGGGTTAGGTAGGTCAAATACCTAAAAACGTCTTTTAAAAACAATTTTAAGAAAAATAATTTTATAAGACAAAAATTTGGTCTACGTTACCAAAGATTCATTTAAAACAGGTTCGGGAGTCGGTTACGTGTGGGGAAGGGTAAACACCCCCACAACGCCTAAAATTGGTACTGTGTAGCTTACACATCGTCGTAAATGGTGGAAATTACAAATTGAATATAAAACTAAAATATGATTCGTTTATTGAGATTTAATTAATTTACTTCGAATTATTTTATCAGAGAAAATTCTTTAATTTGAAAAGAAATCTCGAGATTAACAATCCTCCGTCGGGAAAGTTAACTCGTCTATTTCTTATCTTTTAAAGAATATTCTCTCATCATTTATTTAAAAATGTGTATCGAATATAAAATGAAAATTTAAAATTTACATTCACATAAAATAAAGTGAGCGTCACTTAAGGTACCACACATTACATCATTTTAATAAATTAATTAGTAAAATATACTCGACTTGTTACAAGTCCCTATGTCGTTAAAATGCCGTATCGGATCGTACCACTTCGACCAAGTGGTACTTTCCACGCCCATTCTACGCATACGTGTTCTTGAAAATATAATCGAATATTTCTTACATAGATAAAAATATAATGAAAATAAATGTGATTGGAAATACAAAGATTTACATTAAATTAAAGTAAACACAATACCAATAATTAACTAATGAGTAAAATGCACATCCATACATAAATGACTAAAATACAAATTAGTAAATATTACAGACCAAAATAAATATTAAAACATTTAAGGGGCTAAAATATAATTAACAAATATTTTTAAAAAAACAGTAAAAAAAATAAACCATAAATCATATTAGGGACCAAAATGAAATGAAAAAAAACATAAAGAACTAAACCATAATTAAGCCAAATGTTAAACAGGGACTAAAACGAAACATGCATAAAATAATATGGCCAAATTCGAACTCTAATAAAAATGTAATAATAAACCAGATAAGGACTAAAATATAATGAAAGTAAAATAAACAGACATTAATCGATATTTAACCCAAAATATGAGAGTAGTGATCAAGATAAAAGTTTCATAAATAAAGAGTACAATGTCTAAACTTTCAAAAATATTAACAATAACCAGTCCAGTGACCAATGTGTAAACTTTAAAAATATAGGGCTTGAAGTACAGAATAAATAAAATACACTAAGCCCTTAAACAACTTACAAAACACGGGGACCCTTACAATGTAATTAAACCATAGGCTAATTAGTGACTAGAATAAAATGTACACAAATATCATGGACAAATTTAAAACATTAACAAAAATAAATAACACACCAGCACAGTGACTAAAATGAAAAAAAACATAAATCACTGGTCCAAATTCGAAGATCATAAAACATACATAATATATAAACTAGTGATTCAAATAAAACAAAATAAAACTATAGGCTCGAAATAAGATTGCATGGATTTCATTTAGTGACCAGATCACAACCCTTACAAAAGCTTGAGGGACCTAAACTGTGATTAACCCTAAATGTAAAAACACACAGACCCCCCAAGCCCCTTAAACGATGCCGTTTCACTCGGTGATTATACCATCTTAAGGGTTTTGAAAAAACCTGATTTTCATTCCCAACTCCCTCAGCCGCCTCACTCGTTCTTCTCTCCCTTTCCCTTCTTCCTCGTTTCTCCTCACGAGAACAACGCGGCTCCCCGGCCACCGTAAGTCGGTGGCCACGGGGAGCACCACAACCTTAACCACTCTACTTCCTCTCCCAGACCTTAACCAACCAAAAACAAACGAAAACCCACCCTAAGAAAAACTAGATCTAGGAAAAGAGAGGTTGTTTTACCTTCGGTAGTGGCTTCTTTTCACTCTGGCGAGGATACAACGCTCGGATCTCTCTCTAAAGGTAAGATGCCTCTCCTTTTTTTTTGTTGTTTTTTTGTTTCGAATCTCTCTCTGTCTTTTTCTTTTTTGTTTTTTTTTCTCCCCTCTTCTGGTTTCGTTCCCTTGATTTATGTTGAGTATTTGGTGATATGATGATGATATCTAGGTAGATAGGATTTGATTTCTCTGATTTGGGTGGATAAAGTCCAGATTTTTCGGGATTTTGGGGTGTTATTTAAATGGGTTTTTAGATTTGGGGTAAGTTTGATACACTGTTGATGACATTTGCTTCACTGTGTGACCAGATTGCTGATGACGACCGGCTCGGGATTCACCATCGACACCTCAAGCACGGCTGGGAGATGGAAGGCCAAACGGATGTGGCGGTGGCTGAGCTGTTAGGGCTCAGAACAAGGGTTAGGGTTTCATACCTAAATGGCCTTTGATCTGGACCATTGGATGGGTCCAGATCAAACGGTCTTGATGGTGCGGCGCTGAGGCAGAGAAGGGGTAACCCTAGCGGGTTTGGGCCGATTGCTGGGCCGCAGGTCTGGGTTGTTGGGCTCCGGGATTGGGCCTTTGTAATCTGAATTGGGCTTCTAAGCCTGCAAAAATGTAATATGTAAAATTAATAATAATAGTTAATAATAATTAATAATAATAAAAAATAAAAAAAATAAATATAAAAGACCCAGACAAAAACGGGTGTCTACTTAAAGGCCAAAATGCTTCAGGAAAAAAATATAAGGCCAAATTGACTATTTGATCAAATGTTAGGGGCAGGGTTTTAAATAGCGTTTGCGGTCACGTTTATCACGGTTGCGGATACAACGGATGTTATTGTGGTCATTGTGGATATCGCAATCATGAATTTTTTCAAAAGAGCTGATTTTTTTAATAAAAAAACCTGTTTTTAAAAAAAATTAAAATAACAGAATAATAGCGGAATAACGGTCCGCTATTGCTGTGATCAGCTAAATTGCGATTGTCATTCGTCGCTATTGGTGTGATCCCGCTTCACACCGTTATTTTTCGCGATAGCTATTTCGGACACTGTCGCGACTGCGATATAACGGTAGCGACACCGCTATTCGGCCGCTATTTGAAACCCTATTTAGGGGTCTTTTTACCCTAAAATAAAACGTTGTAGGCCAAAATCCAAAAAAAAAATACGGGCCAAAATAATCATTTTGATAAACGTTGGGAGTTAATTTTGACATTATATATTTTTTTAAAGAGATATAAGTATTAAGTAGATAAGTAAGGATAAATCATAAATTTCATCACTCAACTTTGATTTTGTTTTTGCTTTGATCATCTAAATCGAAAAGGCTTTAGTTTAATCATTGAACTTTCGATTTACTCTTATTTTAATCATTCGGGATATATTTGATGCATAATTACAAACTAGTTTAATATTTAATATTTAATATTTATAATAAAAACACTTTGATTTTTATAACAATTTTGTGTAGAAAAAAATAAAGTTTGTCAAGTTATTATAATTTTTTAATAATTAAAAGATAAAGATGTTTTTTATTATATGATTGTGTATTTAAAAAAATGATAGCTTAATTTAATAATTTGAGAGTTAAACGGAATATTAAATAATTTCAATATGTTAATAATTTTTTTTTGGTTAAAATGCAACAAATGGTTACTAATTATAGAATGTTATTTTGTTGAATCTATCGACTATTAAAAGTTATAAAATTATCTCCTAACTATATGAGACTGCTTTGTTGAGTCCCTTAACTATTAATTTACAAAATGATCACTAGATTATTCATATGTTCCGAACTCATTCTTTTCCGCTAAAAATTTAATGGTCGTAGCTGGACGTTGACATGTTGAATGCAATATGTAAAAATCTAATCTCAAAACCGTTTGAGCTGTATTTTATGGATTAACCCTCCATTTACATAATGTCGTCATGCTTGAAAGCTACGGAGATGTCACTAGACATCATTAAAATATGATTTTTATCATATCTCTGTCAACATGTTAACGTCCAACTCAAACGATTATCAATTTTTTAACGAAAAAGAACTAGTTCGGAACATATTAATAGTCAATGACTATTTTATAACTTTTAATAGCCAGTGACTCAACAAAATAATGTCCTATAATCAGATAACCATTTTATACTTTTTAATAATCAGGAGAGTTAACAAAACAAAACCCTATAATTGGAGGACCGTTTATATACTTTACCCCTTTAATTTATGTAATATTATATTTGTATTAGGGAAACCCAAAATTGTTAACAGTAACCGTTAACTGGTATAACCATTATATTTAACAGGTTAATTAACCGAACATTTAATACTAAACGGTTTCGGTTAATTGAACCGCTAAAAATTATGATTAACAATTAAAATTACGGTTACGAATTTTGATAAACGGTTAACCGTTAATAAATTATATTTATCATTTATTATATTTTTACATAAATAAGTTAATATAAGTTTCTATTATTTATAATTTATATATTTTTTAATAAAATTTGTATACAAATAACTTAATATATATTTTTTATTGTTTTTAATTTTTTATTCCTTTGAAAATATAGAAACATACTTACACCAATATAATTATATATTTATTGCTAGGTATTAAGATATTGGGAGATGTACATACTTACATCGGTGTAAGTATGTGTTAAGTGCTACACTTTTATTTTATTTACTTACACCATTGTAAGTATGGGTGTAGTATGTGTTAAGTGCTATATTTTTTTGTTTTATTCACTTGCACCGGTGTAAGTATGTATTAAATGCTATATTTTTTGTAATATGAATTATTAAAAAAAATTAACAAATAACTATAATAGGTTAACCATTGTTAACCTATAATCAAACCGTTAATAACGGTTAACCATTAACGGTTAACCGTTTTTTAAAAATTAAGTTACTGTTAAAAAAATTTCATAACCATTATAATAATTAACTAACTATTTAAGCTAAACGATACAGTTAATCATTTATGAGAGGTCCGAATTTGTATGATGATGATATCTATCCTATATTCACATACATACATCCATACATACCAGCCTTCTAAGGCATCCAAAGCACAAATCCAAAAGCAAAAAGCTACTCTTCCTCTTTCCTCTCTACAAAAAAACAAGACAATTCTTTTCTTTAGCAGAGAGAAGTGAGTTAAAAAGGAAACCTTTCCTTTCTTTTGCCATTTCCATTGGAGAGAAAAGAAAAATGAATGGCCATCAAGCTCAAACAACACCTATTAATCCCCCACAAATCTCCCAAATGTTCCAAAAATTCGCCTTGGCTTTCAAGACCAAGACCTTCGAATTCTTCGCCGACGAAGAAGACGACGACCGTCGCGGCATCAACGCCGCCGATGGATTCTCCCTCCTCGACTCCACCGAAGACTTCATCACCGACCAGAAAGTCGTCGTCATCAAGCCCGACCCACTTCCCAATTCATCGATTTCTTCACTTAACAGAGCTTCCCAGGATCGGACCATCGATACACAGATCGCCGATTCATTTATTTCTTCCGTTTTCGCCGCCGTTTCTTCGTTCGAAGCTTCGTATCTCCAGCTACAAACTTCTCACGTGCCCTTCGTTGAGGAAAGTGTGAAGGCGGCCGATAGAGCTTTGGTTTCTCATCTCCAAAGATTGTATGATTTGAAGCGCTTTTACAAGGAGATTTCGAAGAATCCCGATTCCGAAATCGGGTTGGGTCTCGGGTCTTGCTGGGAATCTCAAGTGCAGGAGAATCAAAGCAAGTTGAGGGCGTTGGGGATTGTTTCGAACCGTTTGCAGGAAGAGATTGATGATAAAGACAATCAAGTCCCGAGTTTGAGGAAAAAATTAGCTGAGATTCAATGGGCTAACACCAAATTATCCAAGAAATTATCCGGTAATCTGAATTCAGCTTGTGATGTTCTTTTGACAGTTAAAGTATTTGATTCTCTTTTGCATGATGCTTGTAGAGCAACTCATACGTTCAGTAAGATTTTGATTGGTTTGATGAGAAAAGCTGGCTGGGATCTTGGTTTGGTTGCCAATTCGATTTATCCCGATATCGACTATGCTAAGGAAGGGCACACTAGATTTGCTTTTCTATCATATGTTTGTTTGGGGATGTTTCGAGGTTTCGATTTAGAAGGTTTCTGTTTGGGCGGTAACGAAGGGAATAAGGGCACTTGTTCATTGAAGCAATTGCTCGAACATGTATCGAGCAACCCCATGGAGTTACTTAGGGACCAAGACTCTGACTTTTCGAGATTTTGTGAGAAGAAGTATCAAGAGCTTATCCATCCCACTATGGAGTCGTCGATTTTTAGCAACTTGGATCGAAATGAGGTCGTGCTGAATTCGTGGCGATCGTTGAGCATATTCTACGAGTCGTTTGTTAGCATGGCTAGTTCCGTATGGACACTTCACAAGCTGGCCTTGTCATTTGATCCTGTGGTTGAGATATTTCAAGTCGAAAGAGGAGTCGAATTTTCAGTCGTATTCATGGAAGATGTCACCAAGAGATGTAACTTGCCCGGGCAAACTAAGGTGAAAGTGGGGTTCACGGTGGTTCCGGGGTTCAAAATCGGAAGCACCGTGATTCAGTGCCAGGTTTATTTAGGTGGGTCACAATGCAAAGGGTAGTAGCTCAAATATTGCACCATGTAGAGAACCAAGTTATACTGAATCTTCTCTTTTATAGAAAGGGTTTTGGATAAAGGTTGTTTCGGTTCGAATCTTCGGGTGCAAACCTTGAAGGTCCTCCGGGATTGTAGATAAACTTTAACGACATTATGACCCCAGAGCCCCAGTAAACACTTACTGTATACTGACTCTGCTGCTGAAGTATACACCGAGCTCGAGGGAGTGACTGCGGGAAGGCAGCTTCTTGACTATCTTCTGATACTACAAAATTTTCAGGTTGTGAATTTCTTTTCTTGCGATTCGCGTGTGAGTCCATGTAGAAATGACTGTATTTTGATACGAGATGAATACTACACCAAATGTGTATCTGCATAATTGTTTCTTATACGACCGGACTTCGTATTTTTTCCCCTTTACAAGTCGTGTCTTTGATTAGAGCATGCTTGCATTGCTTTTTAACACGGTCAAATTCTGTGATTTTGTTGAATCAATTCGAATTTGGAGCGTATCATACATTTCTTGGATGATCAATGCAATTCATCTTTTTTATCCCAAATTTAGCTGTGTTGCTGAGATTTTTCGATTTGCAGCAGTATAGATACAAGCATGGTATTCTTCTGCTCTGCCCCAATAGGTACATCCAACTCTGCATTTTCCGATCTGCCGTCGACTTTTATTGTGATAACATGTGTGAAACCGATGGTTACTCGGGTTTTACTTTTTGCACGTACGATTGTGTTCTTGATTTAGCAGGATTTGGCTGTTATACGTGCGAGTTCTTCATCGCTCTCACTCTCGTCTCGATTCGAATTTAGGGTCCTTTTGTGCAACATCTAGGACCATTTATCTAAAGCAATGATCCATTTCACAAGGCATAGTTTCTTGCTGCAAGTCATGTTTGATAGTTTTATCTTATTCGCTCAATTCCTTTAGCCTCCAGATCCATGGTCCATGGTGCTCTTGACTTTTTGTTCGAAATATCGGTTTTCGGACATGTATTCGAATATGAATACGAGAATACGACTCTCCGAAGACCGGTTTTCGACATGTATTAAACATATTCGAATATGAATACGAGAACATGACTCTCCAAAGACTTCAAATACACGAAAATCTTTGAAAAAAAATAGTTGAATAAAAAACCGATGATTTAACCAGTTGGATTGGTGATATAATCGGAAATAGAGAGAAGAGATGAAAATCCGGCGACAAAAAAAAGATGGTTTCAAGTTTCGACATATATTGTATTAGACCTGGGTTGGTCTAACTTAGAGTGATTAATTCTTAGGTAAATTACCCGGATGGTCAATTTTATATTCGGTTTGATCGATTTTAGTCATCGGTTAAAAAATAGTAATTTGGGTCCCTTACGTTATCTAAGGGTGTGTAAATCCGGGCACCCGGTTTTTCGGGTACCTAAAACATCCGGGTCGGTGATTTCTCAGCCGGTGTCCCGACCCGGATGTTACGGGTACTCGGTAATCGGGTAACCTTTTTTTTTCATTTTCAAATTACTAATTTAAAAAAATATATACACAAATTTAAATATTCGATACTTCAAATTACATACTCCAATATCCGAACATAAAATTTAAAAGTTCGAAATACAAAATCTAATAATCCATAATATAAATAATTCATTATATATATATATATATATATATATATATATATATATATATATATATATATATATATATATAAACTAATCGGGTACCCTGAAAACTTCAATTTTGTAACCCGGGCCTGACTCTGCCGGATAATTTTTTTTAGAAAATTGTCCTGTTTTTTTATGTCCGGGTCGGCAGGTCGAGTAGTTTTGCACACCCCTAACGTTATCAGTCTGTTCAGTTTTAGTCTCTTACTCCCTTTGTCGTTAACTTCCGTTAACCCTTTCACGGAAGTGTTATGTGATAATTAAACAACTAAAAAATTTCACGAAAGAAAAAAACACGTGAATTTTTTAATTGTCAAGTAACACATTTTATTCTTTTAGTTATCAAGTAACATTTCCGTTAAAGAGTTAACTCCAGTTAAAAACTGATAGACTAAAATTAAACGAATCGATAATATAAGAGATCAAATTCACTCTTTTTTTTAACCGGTGATCAAATCCGGTCAGACCGAAAACATAAGAAATATAAGTATAGTATAGACTTAATTCTTTAACATATCATCAATCTAATTGGTTAGGTCATCGATTTTTTATTCAAAGTTGTTCGAATCATTAAATTTGACCCTAGAGTAAATGTCGAGTTATATAATATACATAGATTTAAATTTCAAATTTTATAAAATAAAATTATTAACATTCTAAATTCTATATAATAAAAATAATATAGAGATCACTTAATTATGCTTAAAAAATTGTTTCAGTCATTACTTTAAAAATTATAAAATAATAATTAAATTCATCGAATTGTTATAAAATGATCATTGAATTTAATCAAACTATTAAAAACGGTTATTAGATTTATTAAAATTTTACAATTATTATGATAATTGGAGTGATCATTTTACAATAACTTGATAAATTGAAGGACTGTTTTATAGCTTTTGAATATCAAATGACCAAAATAATTACTTGATCATAATTAATGACCTTTAGTGTGCTTCGCCCTAAAATAATAGGGTAAATTACACTCATGATCATTTAACTACAGGGAGATTCTAATCTGACTATCGATCTTTTAATTTTATCAACCAAATCACTTAACTATTTGGATGAGATGAACCAAACCACTTGTCATTAACATTGGAAAGAGCTCACACAATTAAAAAAGATTGATATAACTACACTCTGATTCTTATTATTTACATGTTTTTATCAATTTTGACCCTAAATTTAATTTAATAAAATTAATCATCTCTAGAATTTATTAAATTAAATAAATTAACATTAATAAAAAATATTCAACCAGATAGTGACACGTGTCATTATCATATCAAAGAATTGAATATATTGAATTGAACTAAGATTATGATTAAATCAATAGAATCTATAAGTAATAAGGACCAAATGTATAATTATACTAATTTTACTAATTATCATTCCAACTTCGTCAAATGCGTCAAATATTAACAGTAGATACCTTGATTAGTATCGTTTAAATAATTAAGTAATATGATTAACAAAATTAAAAGATTAATGGTCATATTATAATCCTCTCATAATTAAGTAGTTTGATTGATAAAATTAAAAAAATAACTGTTAAATTATAATCCTCTTGTAATTAAGTGATCATGAGTAAATTTTACCTAAAATAAATATACAAAAAGTATCCAATCTATTCCTATTTTTCCAGTTTAGTGTTTAACGTTTATTTCGTTCCAGTTTGGTGCCCAACGTTTCATTCTGTTACTCAAAATGAGTTAAGACGTGACAGACCGTTAAATTTGGTCGTTAAGTGACACATGTCACAACCTGCTGATTTTTAAAAATTTATTTAAAATTAAAAAAATTAAATTATATATATATATATTAAAAGGAAAACACAAATTTTGAAATAAACCCAAAACTTTAAAACCTTCATTTCAATCTCTAAACTCACACCGACTGTTGCCTTTTGTCGTCGACGAAGTTCCACCCGACCTTCCTTCCCCTCGACAACCAAAACCCCCATAAAATCGTGATCGATCGACGGTCGATCAACTGTCGGAATCGTGTGGGATCATGATTTTCATCCTAGGGTTCGCGGGGTATAAAAAGTTGATTCGTCATCGATCGGTCACGATTTCATGGTGGTTTTGGTCGTCGAGGGGGAGGGGAGGTCTTGTGGAGCTTCGTCGACTGCAAAAGACTGCGGTCGGCGTGGGTTTAGGGGTTGAAATAAAAGTTTTCAAAGATTTGGATTTATTTCAAAATTTGCGTTTTCTATATATATATATATATATATATATATATATATAATTTTAATTTTTCAATTTTAAATAAAATTTTAAAACTATCATGTTGTGACACGTGTCACTGAATGAGAAAATTAACGCCGTTGACAGTCTGGGAACATAAATGAGTAACGGAATAAAAAATTAGGTACCAAACTGAAACAAAATAACGTTAGACATTAAACTGAAAAACCGAACATAAATTAAACACCTTTTATATATTTAATATAAATAATACGAAGTTATTTTTATACAACTCTATCACAGACCATCAACAACAAATCCAAAACCGAATAACAACCCAAATTTAAGGGTTTACCATTCAAAATCAATTATCTATAAATAAAACACTATAATATGAATTTTGTAAAAATCCCTAATTAAACATTGGCCCAAAGCTCAAATCAATCAAATTATAGCAAAAGAACAGAAAACGCTCATTGATTTTCACTATTTCTCTCTGTTTCTTTGTTTCTTTCGTTCGTTTTCTCGCTGCGAGAAAACGAAGAACAAAAATTTTGGGAAAAAAAGGGGGAAAAACTGTAAATTCCTATGTTTTTACCAAATCAAAGTACCCCATTTATTTAAATTCCAGTTGCTTGATTCTTCATTGACTCCCATGAATCAATTCTAGCAGCCATATCAGATCCTTTTGATCTATTGAAAAACCAAAGATTTTCCCCTATTTTTTTCCATCAGAATATGGTTAAGAAGTAGTAGCATTAAAAGAGCTTGCTTTTCCCTTTCTTCCACCGTGTCAACCACCGTCAACGCCGCCGTTAAAGCGGAGTATTCCCCAAATCTTGAATACCCATTTCTTCAAAACCCACAAATCATTCATACCCATTTCTTCAAAGCCTGGTACAATGTCTCATCTTGATGATATTCCGTCAACGCCGGGGAAATTCAAGATGGAGAAATCGCCGTTCATCCACGGCAGAATGCGGTGGCATTGGCAATCTTCACTAGCGAAGTTCTGTTTCTGGTCATTAATCTTCACCGGCGTGATTTTCATATTCTTCTTCCGATCTCCGTCGTCGAATCCGATCGCTCAAGACCCTTCTCGTCGCTCTCTCCGTACTTACAATTGGGGAGGACCCGTTTGGGAAAAACGGGTGCGTTCATCCGCCCGAGTCCGTTCTCATAACGGGTTCTCTGTTTTGGTCACCGGAGCCGCCGGTTTCGTCGGTACCCACGTCTCGGCCGCCTTGAAAAAGCGAGGCGACGGCGTTCTTGGACTCGATAATTTCAACGACTATTACGATCCTTCGTTGAAACGAGCACGGCAAGCGCTTTTGGAGCGCAGTGGGGTTTTCATCGTTGAAGGAGATATCAATGATTCGGCTCTATTAAGGAAGCTTTTCGAGGTCGTCGCCTTCACCCACGTTATGCATTTGGCTGCTCAAGCCGGCGTCAGGTACGCCATGGAAAACCCTGGCTCTTATGTGCATAGCAATATTGCTGGTTTCGTTAATTTGCTCGAAGTTTGCAAGTCGGCGAATCCGCAGCCGGCGATCGTGTGGGCGTCTTCGAGTTCGGTTTACGGACTTAATAGCAAAGTTCCATTCTCCGAAAGAGATCGGACTGATCAGCCTGCTAGTTTGTATGCTGCTACTAAGAAAGCTGGTGAAGAGATTGCTCACAGTTATAATCATATATATGGACTTTCTTTAACTGGTTTGAGGTTCTTCACGGTTTATGGTCCTTGGGGAAGGCCGGATATGGCGTATTTCTTCTTCACTAGGGACATTTTGAAAGGGAAGTCGATACCGATATTCAAGGCGGCTAATCACGGCACGGTGGCTCGGGATTTCACCTACATTGATGATATTGTTAAAGGGTGTCTAGCTGCATTGGATACTGCCAAGAAGAGTACCGGTAGCGGAGGGAAGAAAAAGGGTCCGGCTCAATTGAGAGTATACAATTTGGGGAATACTTCGCCGGTGCCTGTTACGGAGCTCGTGAGTATTCTCGAGAGGCTTTTGAAGGTTAAGGTAAAGAGGAACTTCATGAAGTTGCCACTGAACGGGGATGTTCAGTTTACGCACGCCAATATTAGCTTGGCTCAAAGGGAGCTCGGATATAAGCCCACGACCGATTTGCATGCCGGGTTGAAGAAGTTCGTGAGGTGGTATCTCGGTTTCTATTCCGACGGGAAGAAAGCTGCCGAATAACTCTCGTCCTCCGTATCGCGGTAGGATCGAATCCTCTGAATTATTGTTCATTATTATACGTAATAATTTGCTTAATTATCGATATTCGACATTATCTATAAAGATTGTTGTATAAGGAGGTACATTATTGTCCTGCTTTGAAGTTTTTTAATCAGTGGGCATTGTTTGCCATCCCGGTAAACACTGTATCAAAAGAATAATTGAACGATCTTTTGCCTTTCCCCCTGGAATGTAATTGTTGTAGTTTCTGGCCTTGGAGAAAACAAGACCATATGCTGATTGATGGACCTGTATCATTGTTATGCAATTTCAATAAAAATAGCACATAAATTATATCTTCTTTCTCTAGCAGATAAGTAACTTTGTTCGATTTGTTGAACTTAATAAGAAATATGTTACGATTCGTGTCATATGTTTGTTCGAGCCAAGTTCGAGCTCGAGCTTTCTTAAGCATTCAGTGGGATTGTTTGTGTTACGTTTGTTCGAGGCGAGTTCAAATTCAAGCTCGAGCTTTTTCAAGCATTCAGTTCGACGGTTTGAGTGTTATGTTTGTTCCAGGCAAGTTCCAGCTTGAGCTCGAACTTTTTTAAACATTCAGTTCGACGCGATACACCCTTAATTCCAAGTAAAGCCAATTCAATGTATGATTGAAAACACCAAAAGCATTTCAAATTGAACCAAAAATGTAAAGATGGATAATTGTGACACACTAAACATGATCTTTTCCCTCTCAAGTATTCTCAATTTCAGACATAAATGAACTAGTTCATTAAAAACACATTGATACCAAAAGTTTAGCCCTGCATATCCAAAGCACCTGGAAGATGGTTCAACTGTGAGCTCTAAGCCACAAGAGTGCTGGCGGTGGTCGATTCACTGCATGAAGAAAAATATGTCAAGATTGCAAGTAAAAAACCAGAATCTTCAGACAGGAGAATGCTAGAATAACCACTGCTGGGGTCGACAACATTTTCCGAAAGAGCATTACTCCAAACCATTGCCTAAACACCAATTTACAATGACTGACACTTCTGTCCGGCACATAACCGGATATGGGTACAAAATAAAGATTTGTGAATGATACACGCATCAAACACTTGCTCCGGCTCCAACAAACTAAACTATCAAGTACAAAATATGTTAAGAACATCAACGGGAAGCAGGGATACAAAAACTTACTATTTCCACACTGGTGGAAGCTTCTTTGTCTTCTTGTAATAGCGGGCGAGACGGTGAATTCTGCTCTCGACCAAGATTAACCTAAACTTGGAATCCTTGTCCTTCCTGTTCCGCTCGAGATGCTTTCTGATGGCAACAGCTTTCTTAATCAGGTGGTAGAGATCCTCGGGAATCTCAGGAGCAAGGCCTGACAAAATCAAATCGATAAGTTGAATGTTTAACGTCAAATACGAAGGCAAATGCAACGGCGGAAAAAGTCAATAAGGTGTACCATGAGCTTTCAGTATCCTCAAAATCTTGCCGCCGGTAACACTCTTAACCTGAGCAATCCCATGCGAGTCTCGGAGGATGACACCGATCTGAGATGGGGTCAAACCCTTCTTTGCAAACTTGCAAATGTTCTCCTCAACCTAAAATATGAAATCAATTTTAATGAATATTGCCAACAAAAAATATGGCAAATCTTTTATATAGACTTAATAAACTAACAAAATTAGGTTTTTCATCTCCCCATCACATGACTGTAAACCTCTGTTACGAGTTCCGGGTAAGTATCGATGTGGGTATGTTGTATGCACCATTTTTTCAAGATTTTTCCATGTATATATCTGAAGGATGCCATACCCTCGCACACATGGCCAAATGTGTCGAACATATGAATATTTCAAGGAAGATGAAGGTTCGGATTAAATATAATATAGGCTAAAGTACACATTTAGTACCTAAACTCACTTTTGGTCTGTTTTAGTACCTAAACTTTCAATTTTTTCAAAACATACCTAATGTTTACTTTCTGCTTCATTTTGGTACCCACCGTTAAAAAATTAGGTACTTAAATGAAACAAAAAGTACATGTTAGGTATGATTTTGAAAAATTGAAAGTTTAGGTACTAAAACAGAACAAAAATTATAATTTAGGTAATAAACATGTAATTCATCCTATAATGTAAATTCAAAAAATTAGAGTATCACAAATGGCAAATTATATGAAATAGTCCAAGCCTTTGAGGAAGATCAATGAACTACAACAATCTCACAACACTTCATTAGTAAAAGTAAGGTTAAATTTACTAGTGCATAACAACCCGAAGATAGCCAGGTTAAATTTACTCAAAAAGAAATAGTTTTAATGAGCAAAAAGTACATCAAACAAGAACCAGGGACTACTTTTATTCCACATTTGAAAATGCAAAAAAAAAAAAACAAAACATAACTAAACCATATAGCCATGTTTAACACACTCGAAAAAAACCAAAATTTTCAACTCAACTTGACTTGAAAAAATTTTCAAATAAATTTTGAATTATAAAATAAAACTTAATAAATCAAATAAATCAAAATTTTTAGTGATTAGTAGATTAGTTTTCAAATTCAAGTTACTCAAATTTGATATTGCATATGAAAATATATATACGAATATCATATATATAGCTATAGAAAATTGTTTAAAATGAAATCAATTAATATCACAACATCATACATTTTTACAATTAAATCTAGGGTAAAATACAAATTTAGTACCTAAACTATCAGTTTTAGTTCGTTTTAATACCTAACCTTTCATTTTTTTTTAAATCATACCTAACAATTTGTTTTGTTTCATTTTTGTATCCACCCTTAAAAACTTAAGGTGTTTAGAAACTAAACTTTCATTTTTTTTTCAAAATTAAGGTTAAGTTTTTAATGGATACTAAAATAAAACAAAAATTGATTGTTAAAAAATTGAAAGTTCAGGGATTAAAACGGACCAAAACTAATAATTTAAGTACTAAATGCATAATTTAACAGAAACTCAAATAACTCGACTCTCCGTCGAATACTCACCCTACTTATTAGTATCCAATATCACAGCCGAGTCCGAGAAAACATAGAATGAACGTACTATCAAACTCAAAAGGTAATCATCGAGAAATTTTCCGCATAGCCTTCATTTTCACAAACATAACATTATTCAATTAATGGAACTACGAATAATTACAAAAAATATCAAGCTCGTTTCAACCACTAATCAAACTCATATGGTTAAAACAAGTAGTGACTCACATCTTGAGAAGAGATCTTCAACCAACTAGGCGGGGTTCTCTTGTAAGGCAAAGCGGACGCTGAAATACCTTTCCTGCAAGAGAAAAATTTCAAATCAATGACGAAAGCGGATAGAAGAGATTCGATCGATGAAATCGTGAGGTTGTTTTCAGGTGATAATGAATCGAGTTTTTTTGGAGGAAATACGAACCCTCGGCTGTGCATACGACCCATGGTGACAGTGTTTGGAACTCGGCTGCTTCCTTTGGTCACTCGTCTTCTTCTGCTGTTGCAATGAGCAGAGAAACCCTAGACTCAAAATGGAGGATGGGGATTAGGGTTCTTATTATCCCTTTTGTTCTCTGCTAGTTATTTATTTGGGCCTTCTTTTTTTCACCATTGGTGGTCTGGTTTTCAAGTATTGTTTCCCGTACACATTGGGCCAGAGCTTGCCAGTGAATTTTTGATAAAGTCATTTAAAATTTAGGGTTTTAATATTTAAACTATCAGTTTTAATTCATTTCAGTATCTAAACTTTCAAATTTTCAAAACTATACCTAACTTTTAGTTTTTTCGTTTTAGTACCCGTTCAATATTTAATGTTAAGTTTTGAATTTTTTTTGAAAGTTTAGATACTAAAACGGATCAAAACTAATAGTTTAGGTTTTAAAAATGCTAAGTTTTTTGATTGGGTATTAAAATGAAACAAAAACTAAACGCTAAGGTATGGTTTTGAAAAAACTGAAAGTTTAGGTACTAAATCGGATCAAAATTGATAGTTTATGTATTAACTGCTTAATTTACCTTAAAAAATTTAGATTTATTTTTGTGTAAAGTACACAAATGGTCTCTTGACTATACGATATTACTTTGTTGAATTCCCTTGGTAGCAAAAGTTACGAAATATTATTTTGTTGAGTCCCTTAACTATTAAAAGTTACAAAAGGATCAAACGACTATTCATATATTCCAAACTTGTTCTTTTCTGATTACATCTCCGGTTAAGATAACAAAATATAAAGGGTAAACTACACATTTAGTACCTAAGCTATCAGTTTTGGTATGTTTTAGTACCTAAATTTTCAATTTTTTTCAAAATCATATTTAACATTGATTTTTTGTTTCATTTTAGTACTCGTCGTTAAAAACTTAATGCATTTAGTATCTGAACTATCAGTTTTGGTATGTTTTTTACCTAAAATTTCAATTTATTTAAAAAAAACTTAACGTTAGATTTTAAACGGGTATTAAAATGAAACAAAAATAAAACTTTAGGTATGGTTTAGAAAAAAAATGAAAGTTTAGGTACTAAAATGACCAAATAGTTTAGGCACCAAACGTGTAATTTACCCAAATATATATTGGTAAGTCATCAAGCATTCCTCCTATGTTTGGTAGCGGTTCGATTCATTTCGGTGCATCTCAATGTTTAAGACTAGTGTTAACGGTGATGGAAAGGTGTGGGGATGATGCTCTTTAATGATCGATGTTACTTATCTATATTTTTGTCTTCACTGTTCGTTCTTTTCGGGAGCTTCTCATTAGTGTCTCTTTGACATTTGCAGTGCAGATAGATGTGTTATGGCATCCTCGGGATTTCAAGCCGATGTCAAAGCTTTACAAAAGCAACTGGCGGCTAGGCACTTGGTAAGGTTTCACCTTTGAAAGATATGCAGCAGCTAATGTTTATACATGTGTGTATATATATATATATATATATATAATGGTGCTTCTCAAAATACAGATTTATCAGCATCAGCACAAGAAGCAAATGAGCTGCCCTGCAATGGCTCAACTGCTGTCCAACACCCTTTATTACAAGCGCTTCTTTCCTTCTTTTAATGTTCTAGGCGGCCTAGATAATGAAGGTATTCTGCTTTGATCTTAAACCACTAGGAAAGGGTTGTGTGTTCGCATACGATGCCGTCGGTTCCTATGAGAAGGTTGGATACAGTTCCCAAGGGTCTGGTTCGATGCTCATCATGCCTTTCTTGGATAACCAACTGAAATCTTCCAGTCCTCTCCTATTGCCTGTCCAGGTATGGCTTCGAGTTCAATTATTTTTTTTGTCTCGTATCATCAAGACTTTGCATTTTTTTCATCTCAAGCCCATGGTCTTGCAGGATGCTGTTACTCCCCTTGTGGAAGCTGAAGCTGTGGATTTGGACATCCCATGTTGTGTATGTGCTCGTAACCTACACTCACACTTGAGTTCAAAGAACATAGCTGGAGCTATGGTGTTAGTATACTGCTATGTTTCAATGTCAAAACCAAGTCTGCTATTAATTTATTGCTCCCTTCTGTTTCCTTCTCGAGTTCGAATAACATGGAAAATATTCGCACTTCTTTTTCCCTTCTCGAGTTCAACTAACTTGGAAAAAGCTCGAATTTGATTAACATAGTATGATCCTCCGAAGATCCTTTAGATAGATGAAAAAACTCAGTCCGATTAGCATAGATCTTAAGTGCCTCGAAATATAGGTAAGTTCCCTTCTTAGTTGTTGTGATCTTGGCTCCTATGTTGACTCCTTTGACTTTCAAGACATGGAGTTTAATGAGGCAATCCGAGCCTTTTTGCAAGGTTTCAGATTGCCAAGTGAGGCACAAAAGATTGATCGAATCATGGAAAAGTTTGCTGAGCGTTATTGCAAATGTAACCCAAAGGCTTTCATCAGTGCCGATACAGCATATGTCCTTGCTTACTCCGTCATAATGCTCAATACTGATGCCCATAACCCTATGGTTAAGAACAAGGTGCATATACATTCTCTATCCGATCTTGTTTCCATTTAGTGCTTAAAAATTGATGTTCTCCCCTTTCCCTAAATTGAAATGTGCAGATGTCAGCTGATGATTTCATAATCGTGGCATAGATGATGGAAAAGATTTGCCAGAAGAGTACTTAAGATCATTATTTGAACGGATCTCAAGAAATGAGATCAAAATGAAAGACGATGATTTTTCTGTGCAACAGAAACAGTCAGTGAACTCCAACAGAAGTTTAGGTCTGGACAATATCTTGAATCTTGTTATACGCAAGTACGATGAAGACCGGCGTATGGAGACCAGTGACGATCTTATCAGGCACATGCAAGAACAATTTAAAGAGAAAGCTCGCAAATCCGAGTAAGACCGGCTTTTGAGCTTTTATGTTGCTGCTCTACTATGGAGAGGTTCCTGTTTGACTGTATATCACTGAACCATCTTACTAGTTCTTTTTCCCCCTTAAATCTTGTTATGGTGGCATTTAACATTTGAAATAGAAACTTTGTTTTTGATTTCCATTGTACTGTCATTTTGTAGGTCAGTTTATTATGCAGCCACAGATGTGGTGATTCTGAGATTCATGGTTGAGGCATGCTGGGCTCCTATGTTGGCTGCCTTCAGTGTGCCTCTAGACCAAAGCAATGATGAAGTAGTGACAGCTTTGTGTATTGAAGGCTTCCGCCGTGCAATACATGTCACTATTGTGATGTCCATGAAGACTCGTAGAGCGCATTTACGACTTCATTAGCTAAATATACATCACTTCACTCTCCTGCAGATATAAAGCAGAAAAATATCGATGCAATCAAGGTTAGTATTGTGCTTCTACGGTGAATATCTTGTTAGTGAGACCCGTTATTTGAACTCTGCGAAAATTTACTTTTGCTTGTGGACCTAACACACAATTTTCCTTGTATATTGTTAATGGGCAATAGTTACAATTGCAGATGAAGATGAAGATTATTTACAAGAAGCCTGGGAGCATATTTTGACATGCGTGTCACGGTTTGAGCATTTGCATCTCTTGCAAGAGGGTGCTCCTCTGGATGCCACTTTCTTTGCCTTCTCTCAGAATGAATCAGAAAACTCTAAGCAAGCTAAGTCCGCCGTCCTTCCTGTTTTAAAGTAGGATTCGGACGAATTCGGTATGCTTCTTCTGCAGTGACGAGGGGCTCGTATGACTGTGCTGGTATCGGAGGTACAAGTTGGACTCTCACATCTGAAGCGATGAACAATTTAGTCTCCAATCTCAACATGTTGGAACAAGTTGGAAGCGCTGAAATGAATCGTATATTCACACGTAGTCAAAAATTGAATAGCGAGGCAATCATAGACTTTGTGAAGGCTCTTTGCAAGGTGTCCATGGAGGAGTTGCGATCTACGTCCGACCCTCGGGTTTCCAGCCTTACAAAAATCGCTGAGATCGCGTAAGAATCAGTCCACTTTTCTTCCTTTGCCTTAATCTTAATGCAGTTAATTTGTTCTATGTTGCTTGACTCCAAATTGTTGATCTACTGACAGGCACTACAACATGAACCGGATCCGACTGGTATGGTCAAGCATCTGGCTTGTGCTCCCTGATTTTTTCTTGACCATTGGCTGTTTCGAAAGCCTTTCAATTGCAATCTTCGCGATGGACTCTTTACTGCAGCTATCAATGAAATTTTTGGAGCGAGAAGAGTTGGCTAATTACAATTTCCAGAATGAATTTATGAAGCCTTTTGTTATTGCCATGCAGAAGAGTAGTGCAGTCGAAATCCGAGAACTAACTGTAGACCCCAGAATTTTGTCCTCATCCCAGTGACCCAGCTCATCTAAGCTTGAATAACTTGCATTCAAAGTGCCGCTGCCCCAGAGCTTGTTTCCTACTAATGCCTATAGATGCATGTGAGGTATAATCTAAAGCATGATCACATTACAAATTGCTATTTTTTTTTATGTAAAAGCTATGCAAGAAAATGACTATAAAAAGCCGAATGAAAATGTGAGAAAAGAGGGAGTTCCTCTCGGTTTTTTAGCAAGGAACGAACAATAAAAATACAAAAAAAAAAAAAGAATTCTTCGGGAATCGAAAACAGAACCGGATTTGTTTCAAAGCGAAGAGGGGTTAGAGACTTACCGAGGTGGCGCGAGTTATGGCTCCACCGTGAGCGGCGATAAGTGTTGTGAGAGGAGGAAGAAAAGCTAAGAAAATGTCATCACACATAATGAAGATATAAAGGGGGAAAGGAAAGTGGTTCATAATTGTGGAAAGGAAAAAATGCTTTTATTTTAATTTTGGGTTAACCTCACATAGGGCCCTTTAATTTCTTGTCATCTTTTATGTTGGTCTCTTAAATTTTTGGATTATTTATGTTTAAGCCACTCTATTATCGCATTTTTTTAAAATTAGTCACCAAACTTGTGCGGTTAATTACGTTTAGGTCCCTATAATATTACCTTATTTTTACATTCTAGTCACCGAACCTCCACGTTTTATTTTATTTTATTTTAGGCGCTTTATTTTTGTTATTTTCAATTCGATCACCAATATATTATATTTTCTAATGATTTATACCTGTAGCTTTCGTTTCATTTATTTTAATCACTATTAGTTTTTTATTTAACCTCGATTATTTTAATTCCTTATATTTCAATCTATGTTTATTTTTATTTAGTTACCATCTTTTGTTTTATTGCACTCTAACCTATATAATTAGATTTTATTACAATTTAGGCCCCTGTATTTATTTTAAATTGATTGTTGAAGACCTTATTTGTTCATATTGATTTATTAGATCGTTCTACTTTAATCCTTTAATTTTTATTTATGCTATTTTAGTACTTTAATTTTTTTTCTTTTGCTATTTAATTCCTTAAGTTTATGTTTTTCTCTTGCAGCTCATTCCTAGAATTAATTCGATCCGTGAATTTTAATTATTTCTAATTTATTATTATTATTTTTTATAAATTCCCTTTCATTCCCTTTTATTTATTTACCTTTTTTTTTACATTTTAATCTTAATACTAACTCTTTATTTTTGTTGGTTTTATTTTTTACTTTATTTGTGATTTTTAGGGATACTTTTAATTGATCAAAAGGTAAATGATTATAATCGAATCTCTAAATTTAAATTTAAATTTTAATGTTCGCAATTAAGACAACCGGCAAATTAAATGATACAGAAAGGGCAGTTCAAGGGTGTTAATCCTTCCTTGACTGTAATCGACTCCCGAATCTGGTAAAACGCAGATCAGGTAAGATGGTGTCCAATCAACCAAATTTTTTACGAAAAATAAATGATCAGTGGCGACTCCTAATATTTATTTCAAGTTGAAGCCGAATTTCGAGCCCACCCGAAAGGCGGTTGCGACACTAACCATCTGATGTGTCTCGCAGATGGCGTCGTCTCGAGTCCGTCATGTCAAATCAGGGTGGAGGGGCATGTTCATGGTATTTAATTCTTTTATAACTATCATAACACATTCATACTTCGATAACTTAAAATTTTAATAAATTTACCATTGAACTGATGAATTTTCCTTCAGGTTCTCACCACTGCAGCTTATGACAGCCACAAAAATATTGTACTGCTAGCCTTTGAAATAACAGAAAAGATTATTCGAGACAATTTGCCGTACAAAACCGAAACAACCACCTTCACAGATTGTGTGAATTGCCTAATTGCATTCACCACCACCAAGTTCAGCAAAGACATTAGTCGCAATGGAATTGCTTTTCGCTTTTCTTCGATTCTGGGCCATGAAGCTTGCCGAAGGAGATCTCAGCTCCTCATCGACTTCATCTAGCAAGGGGAATAGTGGAAGGCAAGAAAACGGAGAGCCGACGGATAACGAACAAAATAAAGAGGCTTCTCATGGTCCCAGCGCGTCTTGTGACGATTCCGAGAGCCTGAGAACGCAGCATCTTCGTGCTTCTTTGTCCGATGCGAAGTGCCGAGCTTCCGTTCAGCTTTTATTGGTTCAGGCCTCGATTGAAATTTATAACATGTTTCGGACTCGCCTTTCGGCTAAGAACATCTTAGTCCTCTTTGATGCAATGCACGATGCAGCGGTCCGTGCTCACGCGATCAACAATGATACCGCATTACGTACCAAGCTCCAAGAGTTTGTCGGATGACACAGATGCAAGATCCCCCGTTGCTGCGTCTCGAGAACGAGTCGTATTAATTTTGCCTTACGTTCTTGCATAATCTGATAACGGATAGGCCTACAAGTTTCGAGGAGGATCGAGTAGAGTCTCATCTCGTCGATCTTTGTGGGGAGGTGTTACGGTTTTATACCGAAACCGCAAGCTCCGAACACATTTCCGACGCATCTCCCGACTGCCAACAAATGCAGTGGTTGATCGTCATTATTTTCAAGTCATTCGTCATCAAGATGTTCTAAATCAACCATTAGTTTTCACAAAAATCATCTCCATAATTCTTTTCTTTCCCCTCCAACAACTGTCCATGCAAAAAAAATTAAAAATGATTATTTTCATCTATACCAGCAACCACAAGCAATGTTCCTATCGTAACAGATTTAAGAAAACATCAACATTAGTAGAAATTGAAAGAGTCGTTGTTTAATAACGGAAAATGTTGGTCAAATGATCAAATTATGATATTTTTTAAATTAAAGGGCCACATTGAAAGAAAAAAATAGTATGAGGGCCTTATTGGTTTCTTTCAAGTACAGGGCTTCTCGTCCCCTTTTCCAATAATATTTTATTTTTGAGTGAATTATATATTTAGTATCTCAACAATTACTTTTATTCTATTTTGATCATCCAACTATATTTAAAAAAATGAGTATAATCTAATAATTCGTCGATTAATATATAACAAGTTATCAAAAACCATGGATTTATTTGTAATTGATTACACTTACTTTTTAGATTTCAACACGTACTGTGAATTATGAGAAGTTCTACCGTGCGACAACTTTAATATATGGTTAAAGAAATGTACTACTGGTTTTGTTATTATTTTTTTAACAAAATCGATAAAAAAAATTACCTAAAACATTATTATTTCTACCTAAAACATTAATATTTTTTTAACATTTCTGGTAAAGTGTCCAATAATAACAAAACCGGTAGCGCTTTATCGGATATGTTAACAAAACCGATAAAGCGCCCAATAATAACAAAACCGGTAGAAATAATAATGTTTCCGGTAATTTTTACTGGTTTTGTTAAAAAATAATAACAAAACCGATAGCCATTTCTTTAGCCGTGTATTAAGGCTGTCGCATGTGAGATTTTCTCGAGAATTATTGCAAATTAAATTAGAGAGGATCAACTTCTCTACTTTATTAGAGAAAGGATGACATTCAAAATTAGATTTAGACCGTATATATGTTTTGTCAAAATGCGATTACGATTTCCGGTAAAAGATTAACATCTAATCAGAGTGGCGCAGTGGAAGCGTGGTGGGCCCATAATCCATAGGTCCCAGGATCGAAACCTAGCTCTGATAATTTTAGATAAATTGAATGTTAAGGATTTATTTGAGTGTAATGAAAATGTATGGACTTAAATAAGGTTGTAAAATTTAGGGGGGGCTTCAAATATTTTGGCCAACGAATAACTTGCAGAGGAGAATACCAGCTGGAGGGAGGACATTGTCCACAAGTAAGAAGATAGCCATTTTAGGCACTCAATTTGATAAGCCACTGTCAGATCATCAGCTGGTACCAAGGATCCGGTAAACTATATAAACCCGAGGAATATATATCTTCTACCCGACTTGAGGAGTGCATGGATGATTATCAAGCAAGTTAATGGATCATGAGTTGGATAATGTTTATTAAAATTTGTTAAGTTTGTTTAAATTTTATTTGACTCGTGCTCATTAAGTTCGATGTTCGTTGCTCGTCTCATTGCTCGTTAAGCTCACCAAAACTTTTACCTTATTTTATTAACTATATTACTAATACTATATAGAGCTTAACATAAACATAAATTAATAAACTTAACCAAAAAATTATCAAGAGTGTATGAAGTAATTTCAAAGTCTAAACTCAAAATATAAAAAATAAACAAGCTAGCCGTGAACTTATCGACCGAGTTAGACTTTGCTCAACTTAACTCATTAAAATCTCGAATCGAGACAACCCGAATGGAATTTTTATCGAGTTTTGACTGAATCGAATTCAAACTAGTCACGAGTTGTTCCAAGCACCCCGAGAGAAGCGTGCATAAATATATAAACAATTAATCAATTATAACCCGCAAATCATTTTTATATATTATTCATCAAACAATTAATCAATTATAACCCGCAAATCATTTTTATATATTAATCAGCAAACAATTAATTTAGGGTATATAGAGATGGGCATGAGTCGGATTAGATCGGGTTTTCGATCAATTCAATCTGACACGATAATTAATTTCCTTCCATCCAATCCGAACCTAACCAAAAAATTATGCACCCTCCATCCAACTTGAACTCGATCACCTTTTTGAGATAAAATTTAAACCGACTTGAAATATATATTTATAAAAAATATTACTTTTATTTAATAAAAAATTGAAAAATACATAGGGGTCTTATTACAATTGTCCCCAAATATATAAGGTAAAATTATAAATTTTTGGGTTTGGTCTGATATTTTTCACATAAACCAGAATAATAAAATCTATAAAAAAATCCCGATCCAACCTAATCCGAACCCAATTTTTTAAAAGAAAATTTAACCCGAGAGATCGGGTCGGGTCAGAACCCATCGGGTTCAGGCCCCATGCTCATCCCTAGGTATACATCGTTCATTCGATCTAACATAAATATATAATTTTTTTATTTAGTAAAATAAGTATCTAATTAAAAATTATAAAAAGATATACTATAACAATTATCTTTTTATTTATAGAAGGAATTTTCCCAATCAAGTCAGGTCAAAGATCTTTTACCCTAAATCTAAATCAGATATAAACTCACCCTTTATAAAATTTGACTCAACCCAATACAAATCTATATTTAAATAAAAATTTAACCCGATCAAATTCGACCTCACCGTTTGCTATAGTACATGTGGAACTCTTTATGATGAAATGACGAGTTTTATAAAATATGTTAAAAAACAAAAATCATTATAAGATCCAAAAGAAAATTATATAAAACTTGTGATTCCACGCATATTATAACAAAATGGCTTAATTCTCAAACATTTCATTTTTAATTTTTTTCTTCTAAATTATTTAGTCAACGAAATCGTGTTTGAACACTTGAATAATTGTAAAGAAATATAATTAGTATAGTGATAATTACGGATGTCAGAATTGGATCGGATCATTTGGTTGAATTAGTTAAATCAGTGAAGTAAATATTATGTATGTTGTTAAAAAAAAATCAAGAGTTAACTACTTTAAATACCACTCTAATTTTGCCATCCTGTCATTAAATTGTTAACAGGATGTTGACATGGCATCTACTCACCGTAACAATGATGACATAGATTGTTTCATTAAGACGACGCAGTTTTTATAAGGACTATTCTTATTTTCTAAACGACGTAGTTTTGTGAATGACTTTTATTATTCCCAAAATCCATTAAAGTATTCATTAATATGTTTTTATTCCCAAAACAAAACAAAACCTATCCCAGCCAAACCCCAAAACTCTTTAGATGAATAAACGATTCATGTGAAAAAAAATTGTCTGCCATTTGATTTTCACTGAAAAAACAAAATGGAGAAACGATTCCAGTGATCCAAAAGAATGACGAGCAAGAAATATGGTAAGGATTTTGAAAAAAATGAAAGGTATTTTTTTGTTCGAAATATTTTAGGGTTTTATATGAAAAAGATTTTTTTTGTTTGTTTCGAAATATAACATATGTGGGATCTGAAAAAACTTATTTCATTTGTTGTTTTGTTTGGGTAATAATCTACCTAAAATAGGATTTTGTTTCGAAATATTATTGGTTGCATGCTTAATGGGTTTTTTTTTTTGGTGATTTGTGATGAGATAGAGTTTTCATTTGTTGTTTTTGATATGTTCTTTTCGACTTATGATTGTTGTTGCATATGACTATTTTTATATATATTGTGATTGTTGCTGTTGAATAGGATACACATGTTATTGTAAAGTTGTCATTAATGGCGGTCCAAGTTTTGTTTTTCTTACATATGAATGATGACCCATCTACTGGTTTTTAGTCTCTGGAAAAATAATTCTAAAAGTTGGGTAAAGGGACTAACATGGTGGTTTTATGGTAAATTCTTCTAGATTTAAGGAGTTATTTTATGCTTTAAGGACTTATTTTTTATGATTTTTTTACAGGTTTTGAATCTGAATATTTTACAATTGTCATGCACCATGGTGGTTTTATGGTAAATTCTCCTAGTTTTAAGTACACTGGCAAGCATGTAAGTTTTTTTATGTGTGTCATGTGGAAAGTATGTCAATGCTTGAGATTTATGATATGGTCGATGAGTTAGGTTATTTTGGTATGTAGAAACTGTTTTGGAAAGAACCTCAGGGATATTAACTGTTAAGCCATTAAGAACATATTATGATATTATTAACATGTTAGAACATATGTCCATAAATAGACAAATTCATTTGTACTTGAAAGAAAATCAAGAAAACTTTAAGATAGAAAACAATGAAACCATTGTGAATACAACAACTAAAACTCATGAAACTATTGTAATTGAAACTCATGAAACTATTGTAATTGAAACTCATGAAACATTTAGGACTGAGTTACACTCTGAAGAAGATACAAAATATCTAACTGATGAAAGTGATTCTTCTGATAGTGGGTTTGAGTATAGTGAAAATGAAGTGAGTGATGAAGACAAGTATGTACATGAGGTACACGTGGGAGTAGACTTTGAAAGAGAAATTAATGGGTTACACAGTAGAGATGTGGGCGAGGTTGATGTGTCTTCGAATGATGAAGATGGAACTGATGGAATAGAGTCATTACATAGTGAAAAGAATATGAGTCTGACTCAGATGGTCAAGGAAACCATAGATGTCCTAAGTTTAACGTTGAAACTGATATGGAAAACTCACAGTTTAAAGTTGGGATGATTTTTAGTTATAAGTTGAAGTTGAAAGAGGATGTCAGGCAGTATGAGATTAAGAATAGGGTTGGTATTAAATTCAAAAAAACTGACAGTGTAAGGGTGCATGTTGTTTGCAAAGAAGAGTGTCCATGGTATATTTGGGCATCAAGGGTTGATCGAAAAGATGAGACGAACGCCTCATGGAAGACTAAGTCTTATGTAGGAGAACATAATTGTTTTATGGGTTTTTAAAAAAACAACCTATAAGTGGATAGCTAAAATATATCTTAAAATTTTAGGGTTGATTCTAAGTACCCGATTAGAACTTTAAGACAAGATGTGTTAGAAGATCATGTCTACAAAGTTCCATTGAGTAAATGTTTGAGAGCCAAGCACTTAGCTCTTGATATGATCCTTGAGAGTCACAAGGGTCAATACTCAAATATATATGTTATCTTGGTGAAATTAGAGCTTATAATCCTAGTAGCACAACCATTCTAAAACTGAACAATAGGGTCTTTGAGAGAATGTACATATGTTTACAAGCATGCAAATAAGGTTTCAAATGCTGTAGACCTATAATTAGCATTTATGGTTGTCACCTTAAAGGTTATTATGGATGTATTTTTTTGGTTGCTATTGGTATTGATGATGATAATGACAACATATACCCAATTGCTTATGTTGTTTTTGAGAATGAAAATGAATCATCTAGGTCTTAGTTTTTTTACTGTTGGCAAATGATTTGGAGATTGCATACAACCATAATATCACATTTATGTCAGACAAGCATAAGGTAATTATGATTTACCTTCCTATTTTGAATAATGTTACTAATACTCGGTTTACTTTATATTTTGAATAATTTTACTAATACTAGTTTGTTTATTGTTTTTTAGGGACTGGTTGAGGCAATGCTAAATGTTTTACCTAATGTTTAGCATAAGACTTGTGTGAGACACTTGTACTCCAACTTTAAGAATAATGCTCAATTCAAAGGGAATAACTTAAAGAATGCATTGTGGAAGGCAATTTGAGCAACATACAAAAAAGAGTTTGAAGATGCAATGGATGAACTCAAAGCATTATCAAAACCAACCTTTGATTGGTTGAATTTGTCAGAGTGCTTTAACAAGGTAAGTTGATTGAAATTATTACCTTGTTTGTTTTCATCTTATGGATACTAAGTGTCAATTTTTTTTATGTTACAAGATGATATTAGAAGCCCGAGATAAGTCAATTATAAATCTAATGGAGATTATCAGGGCCAAGATAATGAAAAAAATTGTTATGAAAAAAAGAAGCTGCAGACAAGTACACTGGAAGTTTGTGTCCAGGAATTCAAAAAAAGTTGAACTTGCCATTCAACAGTCCACGAGGTATTGTTATTTTAGATATTGCACATTTTGTTTTATAATTTTTTGTACTCTTACTAATTCTTGCTTGATTATTGTGTGTAAGTGTTGGCCTACCCACGCTGGAGGTCAAAAGTACCAAATGTCTTTTGGACCAACCAACCATCATACTGTTGATTTGAAAAATCATTTTTGCTCATGTAGAAAGTGGGATCTCACTGGTTTGTACCAATCCAATTTATGTTCTATTTTCATTCTCATTAACTTTATTATTTTAACAACTTATATTTCTTTCATTGATAGGAATCTCATGCATACATGTTATTTCTGTAATGGTGTTCAATAATCGAAGGCCTGAGGGCCTAATCAATGGCTAACTGACACTACTTGTGAGCCAGTTACTACACCAACAATTAGAAGGTCACTGGGAAGGCCTAAGAAAAATAAGAGAAAGAAAGAAAATGAAACCACAAAGTCTCGTACTACAATTACTAAGAAATGACTGAGAATGTATTTTTCCAAGTGTGGTCAAGTAAGACACAACCAAAGGACATGCAAAGGGATAGCTGGAGACAACATGCCACCTCAGTGGCTTAATTTCAACACATCAAGACAACCAACCAAATAATTGTTGAATTTAGACACAACATGACAAAATTACAAATATACATTTCTCATTTTATTTTTCTTTTTTAACATTATATCATAATTATATTTCTCATTTTCATACACGTGTGAATATAGGTTAGGAGAAGAACTACATCAATGACCACAACATCATCATGGGCTACAACATCAGAAGCACCATCCTCACAAGCTGCAACATCATATGCTAGTACATTTGTTTTTGTCCCTACTCCAGGCCGTGCAGCTTATCCAACCAACGAACAAACATAAAATGTAATGACAGTTAGATGGATGTCAACCAATCAACTACGATTATAATTGAATGATATTTATTATGTTTACCATTCATGTTAGCTTATATTATTCACTGTCATGGTGCCATTTTACATCCATTACCTGCATACTATAAATGCACTTAAAGTACAAATATATATATATATATATAATATATATATATATATATATATATATATATATATATATATATATATATATATATATATATTTGTCAATTTCACATAAATCAAAAGGTGACATTTAACATTCATTATATCATTCACAAAAAATGTTACACATGCATCTAAACTCTAAACCAAATACAACCCATTAATCCTCAAATTTCACCCTTAAATTTATATCCCATTATAAACCAAAAGTACAATCGGCATCAACCCAATCTAAATTTTCATCACCATTGTAACATTAATGGTTTAACTACCATACCAATACAAACCATAAAACAAAAGTAACAACCTACTTGGATTAAATTCCTTTAATGAAAAAGTTCATGTAATCACTATTACAATAAGTAGATGCTTTGTCAACGTCCTGTTAATAGTTTAATGGCGAAATGACAAAATTAGAATTAAACATTAACATTAGTGTTAAAATTTAAAACGTTAATGATATTTTCGAACCCGCGCTCAAAGGTGAGTGACATTTGAAGTAGTTAACCCAAAAATCAAAATAGGATGAAAACGGATAATTTGATTGATTGAATCAATTTTTTATTTTTTTTAAAAGTATTAAATTTTCATCTCATCGAATCAAAAATAGAAAAATAAAAAGTGAAACTCGATGAATCACAAAGTGAAAGGGGCACAATTAGGTAAATAATACAGACAGAACAATTAATTAATAAAATAAAGCATCTTATTGTAATGTGTTCTTTCTTTACCAAATAAATAAATAAAGCATCTTCAAATTTATGTTAGAATCTCAGTCATTTGTTACCGTGCACATAAAACTCTTCACGTGAATATGAAAAATTCAATAAAATATATTAAAAAAAAATTTTGCCATATAAAACATATCAAAATTGTATAAAACTCGTCACCTTTACTTGACGAGTTTTACATACACAATACTAAATGACATAAATCTCAAAATAAAATGCGCCCACAGATACACACATATATAAACAAACTCACATCACTGTATTTAAGGGTGAACAAAACTCGACTCGAAAAATCGATTATTTCGACTCGAATTAATCTGAATTGTAATTTCATAAACTCGACTAAAAAAATCAAGTTCAAACCGAATTGTAATATACAATTTGAATAACTCAAAATTTTTAGTAAATAGTAGAATGATTTTCAAGTTTAATTCGAATCCCTCGACTCTGAATTATATATATATATATATCACATATGAAAAATATGAAGAAATACACTTGTATTGTATATGCTTATAAAAATCATTTAAATTGGAATTAAATAATATCATAATATTATAAATATTTATAATTAAACTTAAACAGAAACTCAAAAATTAAACTCAACTCCACTCGAAAAAATTTCAAGTCAACTTCGAGTTTAAAATAGGATTCGTCAACTCGAATAACTTAAAATTTTTTAACTCGACTCGATCGAACGCTCACCCCTGACTATATCAAATGATAATTTATAAATATAAAGTTTAGTAAAAAAAATATGTGACTTAAAGCTAGAGAAGGGCATAAGATAGGAAAGTTAATTTTTCGCCACGACCCAATCCAACCTGTCTTCGATAATGTTTCACTTACCTCGAATTCTGAGATGAAACAAACCCTTAACCCAACCCATCCCATTTTTTTATTCGATAAGATAAAAAATAATTAAAATATATGGATAAATGAGAATTATAATAAGTATCTCTATATATAGGGATTACAATAATTAACCTAACTCGGATAAATTTTTTTTACCGTAAACCTTAATCTGTTTCGACTCCTCTCCTTCACCAAACTCACCATGCTCCTAAACCCAAATTACAAAAAGAATACAACACTACAGTCTAAACCTGTCAGGTTCAACTAATTTAACCATTACTGGTTACTACTTGTAGCCAATCCACCAAAGAGCATGAACAAAAATACCCTAGAATTTAACCTTAACATCATGAATAAAGAGTTAGTTTCCCCTAAATATATGTGTTGGCCAAACAGTTATAAAATCCAGTAATTCCCAGTCGAAACATCAAAGACCCTACTGTAATCTCAATGCACGGTAATACAATGAACAAACAATGCCCTTCCATGTCCACACATTGAACATGATTGTTTGTTTTTTGTTTCGGGTATACCATTACAAAAAAATTAGTATTACTACATTCAGACAGGAGAAGCTACCACTTACCTTTCTGATTCTCTAAATTTCATTTTTGTTCCGAGTCATGAAGGTTGCACCGATGAACAACGAAGATTGTGTAATCCGGAGGGGGTCATGTTCTTTTCAATAGGTATCCCAAAATGATGCCAATCAAGCCGACAAGAAATATATAAACGAAGGGAATACCACCCTGATTTCTTTTGGCTTCGCGTCTCAGGAGTCCCTGCAAATCGAATTTCAATGCGAGACACCATAAAACAATTAGCATAATGGCATCGTTGTCTATATTATTATTCCTTATTTTATTATGCCATGTCCTTTTAACTTGTCATTCTTGGTTTCAATAAAAAAGACAATGATATGCTATTGACGACAGGATAATGCCCGCAGATGATTTTATTTTTGCTAAGGTTGCGGAATGAATGGAGATGCACTTAAGAAACTATTGTATTAACAATTGGTCCTTAATTCCATTAACCTTTTGTTACTAGTTGAGGACCCCGAAGATTTAATTCCAAAGTGAACTGCTAGAAACTCTTAGAAAGTAGGGAACAACTTACCAGTTCTTGCTGAAGCTTGTTATTCTGCTGAATGGCAGAGTTCTTCTCCTCGGTTAGCTTGGAAATGACAGACCTTACCTGCAATTAAATTATTTTTCAGAATAAAAATGCAACAAAAAACATAAATGTTTTTTAAGGCCTTTTTCTTTTCCTCTCAGAAATTAGTAAATTTTTAGAATAACTTCAGTGATAGAGGAAAAAGGAGCATCACCACTGTTAGTTATCCACCCTTTCGAGGCTTTTCGGTCTTCAGAGATGATAATTCTTTTCAAACATTTCAATTACATTATTATCATATCAAATCATGAAAAAGATACACCCACATGAGCGTAATGGTAAAAGATATAGCATTGATGACTTCACAAGGGGATAATGCCGCAATTGAACCAAGCCATGTTACATCCATACATTTTTCTCACACCAAATGCATTAGTGTATCCATCTTCGGATCCAATACCAAAATGCTGGGGGTGTGATGAGAAGAGATTTTTTTTAGAAATCTAGGAGAAGTTCTGGTTAATTACCACCAGCAGAGAAAAAAACAAGTACAAGATTATATCCAATTCAAGTGCTTTAGAAAAAACAAGTACAAAAGTTCAAACAATGTGAATTCCATGTAGTTTAAACAAGAAAAGAAACATCTTTAACGCAACAAAGGTATATTCAAATTGTTCTCTTCAAACCAAGTATGTATAGCCTGAAAATACAGATTGATACATCAAAATCTCATGCTAAAAAGTGTGGAGGTTTGAGTCCTCTTCCAGGTATAATATTGAGAAAGTTAATTGCTAAGTTGGTATTTTTCATTAAAAATCTTGACTAAATGACACTCAATCTCGAAACAAGATACTGACAAATAAAAAAATTTGAACTTGAAAAGCAGATATCCCTCCAAGTGAAAAGAAATGAAACCCATAGTTATTACAGAATGATGATAAACTACCATGTAAATAAACACTCAAAATCGATAAGGTCAGCTGAATCATGCTTGATGACAGGTGATATAGAGAATAGACAATTTTCCATAAAATTTCCATCCAAAGATAAATAATGAAAGAATGATTACCAGTATATCAATGCATCCTTCAACTTATAACTCGAAAAACTTATCATGTGACATTCCTAAATTATGCCAATTAAATGAAAAAAGTCAACCACATGCAACTACAGAAATCTACTATCATGACTACCATTCACTTCATTGGCTTAGATGGAACCTGTCAACATTCCTTTTAAGTAACCATAAAATTCCAAACCAGACTAAAAGTGCAAATAAAAGTGTAAGACATAAAGAGAGAAGTTACATCGGATGACTTGTATTGACGTTCATGCCGCTCAACATGAGCTCTTGACACCTGCAGGCCAAATCATACAACCAAAACACAAGTCATTAATATTTGAAAAGAACGCATTGATCAACACCAAAAACCTAATCAATATCAAACAAATCCAAGCAATACTCACGTATGAAAGTTCTGCCACATTCAAGCTACCATTGTCCGACACTGAACCCCTAGGTGAAGAGCCTTCCTCGGATCCTTCTCGAACAGGGGATGGAGGCCGTTGAGGTGCAACATAAACAACCCTCAACTTGCACTTTTCAACATGATGCTCGGATTCCTTATTGAACTAACAAATGCAAAAGCAAACATTAGCCAAAAAAAAAAACCTCCAATTGTCAAATCAACTTCAGTAGAGTTCCTATAGATACCATCTCTGGAGTAAAATCCGCTCCAGGACTAGCAACCACACTCTGAAGTAAAAACTTGTCTTTGCATTGCATATCAGGAGGTGCTTCCTTTTGAGCTTGCATTGTAACTGATTCAATAAATAGATCAATTAATTACAACGATAAGTACTTATAGTGTACAACTAAAACAAATGATTGCAACAAAATTAACACCACAAAAGAGGAAAATAAAGAAAATAAACTACTAAAATTCAACATCAACCGTGATCAGCTAAAATAATGATCTATAAGTTCAAATTTGTGCAAGAGAGAGACCAGTAATGTTGACCGTAGACCTAGGCAGCAAAACTCCAGTATTTGGCCTCACACAGTACTTCTTTGGATTTGTCGTTTTGACCTGCAAAAATGAGAACACACACACAACACACACAAAATATAGAATCAAAGCCTTCTTATGTTAGCACAAAATCCAAAATAATTTTGAGAATTTACAATCACCTTAAAAGCCACATAATTATCGGTCTTGTTGGACAAGTTCAGGGAACACGAGATCTGCGTTCTCAATTCAACTAATTCAGAAACAAGAAACGTTTGAGGATTAGAAAGCAGTTCAATTAAGTCGAAAACTTAAAACCATTAGAGATACGGATCTGAAGAGCAAAGCGGAACTTTTAAGATGCTTACAGGGGAACTGGAGCTCTTGAGGCTCGATGCTGAGAAGTTCTCCGGTGCTCATCGCGATCGGATCCGTAGGAGGAACGCTGGAGAAATTAGCGGCTTACAGGTTCCGGCGAGGTTTCCGGTGAACGGTGCTGGATGGTGGAGCAAAAAAAGGAAGAACGTGGGACAGTGATGTTTGTTGGTTGGTTGGTGGGTTCCCATTTTTCCTATTTTACAGTCATGTGGTTCGAAATAAGGTATAATTGTCTTTTAACCCTTCCAATTGAAAACGATTGGATTTTAAGCGGCAGTGGTAAGTGTATTTCTGGAAGTTTCTTAAAAGATGAGCTGAACGGAATAGAGATTTATCATTTATGACTTAAAAATAAAAAAAAGGATAAATTACGCGTCTAGCTTTTAAACTATCAGTTTTTGTTGGTTTTAGTATCTTATATTTTAAATATTTTTAAAATTATATCTAAAGTTTAGTTTTTGTTTCATTTTAGTACATACCTTTAAAAACTTTAGTTTTGTTTTATTTTAGTATCTCATTCAAAATTTAATGTTAAGTTTTGAATATTAGAATTTTAGAAATAAAAAACCTTCAAATTCAAATTCGAAAATTCTATTTATTTATTCTAATATTTTATTCTAAATCTAAACTATCTATTTTTTTTATTTTATATACATATCTATATTTTACATCTATCTTCAATTAATACTTTAGGAAATCCCATATAGATTATGACATGAATTAGATCGATTCTTTTTTGAATCTCTATACGTGTAATTCCCTCGACACATCATCTACATCCGAAAAGTCATATGCTTGGGAAGAAGCTTGTACAATTTGGGAAGGGGTTTTGACTGATTGATCAAAAAGAAGAATCTACTTCAACCGATGTGCCCTTAGGCACATCCATACATAACATAGAAATCACACTTAGAAGGGGTGGACAATTAGCTAGAGCAGTGGGTGTTGTAGCAAAATTGATTGCAAAGAGGGGAAATTGAAACTTTAAGTACTAAAACAGATCAAAACTAGCAGTTTAGGTATTAAATGAGTTAAGTTTATAATGAGGGTACTAAAAATGAAATAAAAACTAAACATTGGGTATGGTTTTGAAAAAAATAGTTTAGGTATTAAAATTAAACAAAATTAATAGTTTAGGTATCAAATGTGTTTACGCAATAAAAAAAATCCTCTTAAGTTACTTTGTTGAGTCGTTCAATTATTAAAAATTACAAATGGTCATTTGACTTTTCATATGTTCAAAACTTACTATTTTTGTTAAAAAATTGACGATAGTCTGAACATGACGTTAACATGCTGCTTAGGATTTGATAAAATATGATCTCATAATCTCAAACGACTACATATCTCAATCAACAAGTTAACGTCCAACTCAAATGACTGTTAATTTTTAACGAAAAAGCACAATTTTAGAACAAATGAATAGTTAGATGTCCATTGTGTAACTTCTAATAGTCAATTGACTCAATAAAGTAACTCCCTATCGAGAACCATTTTGTAACTTTTAATAGGAAGTGACTCAATCAAGCAAATCATATAGTCGGGAGACCATTTTGTGCAATTTTTCCTAAAAAATTGTAATAACACCTCGGATATAAGGTTAATTTACTTTTGAGCCTCTGGTTTTATCTTTAACTTTCAATTTGGTCCTTGATTTTTTTGTTTGAATTCCAATCTGGTTCTTGACTTTTTTATGCATTCTGGCTCTGAGTTTCACTTTAGTACGCAATTTAGTCCGATTATATCTAAAAATTATATACATATAGCAATAAATTTTTATATTCATACTACGATAATAATATATAAACATGATACAAATGCATGAGTGGTGATATCTATTACTTGTCAACGTGAAAAATCATGTTTTATTTTGTAATTACAGTTTAATTTACTTTTAAATAAATATTATAAATACAAATTATATATGTTGTCTACAATTAAAATAAGAAATGAAATAAAAATATGAATAAAATATTTGTCATAATGTTTTTTTTAAGGGTTGGAACCAACATTAGCTGTTGAACCAATCCCAACTTGCAGCCATGGAGATGAAGAACTTCCACTCACAATATTCATACCCTTTAGTTCACTAAGTTTTGCTAACTTCACCTTACTGTCCGCTTCATCATCTGCATTTTGCAATGAACTACTAAGATCATTGTCAATGGCTGCCTTTTCTTTGGGTTCGATCCTCATCCACGGCTGCCGATACGGGTTCGCGTGGTTCCGCTGTGCGAGATCGAGATTGTTCGGAGGAGGGAGATTAAGATCGAGCTTAAGATCGAGCGATTGATTGGAGTTGTGATCGATCAGGTTCGGATTTTGGTGGAAGTGCTTGGTTTGATGATCTTGAAACCTATGGAACTTGGCCAACGAAGGTGTATCGGGTGAATTCGACGTGACCCAATGACACCTTTTATGTCCTCCCAATGCTTGTCCGGACCAAAAAACCCTGCGACAGATCGAACATTCGTGTACTTTCTGATTCTTTTTCGACGTTGAGTCTGGTGATGGAGTGCATGTTCCTTGATCGAATTGGGAAGTGGATGTCGATTTCGTCGGGAGGATTTCTTCGTGTGTGATTACTTCGTGGTCTTCGTCGACTTGAGCGTTATCGAGATGATTGATCCGGGCCGCGAAGCATCCCTTAACTTTCTTATGGCTAGCTCTATGTCCGCCCAATGCTTGATGTGAATTAAACACTTTCTTGCATGCTTTGCACTCAAATACTCCTCTGGCAAGGCCTTTAGGTTTCTCTATCGGTACCCTACATGCAATACGAGCAACGAAATTCATTGTATTCCTTTTGGTATCCTCTTCTCTACAAGCCGAAGCACAAGACTCCTCCGCCACGGCATCGGTCACGAACGGACCAACCACCGCGTTCGATAACATCATAAGGCAATTAGCAAGATCCTCCTCTTCGCTATTGAAACCACACGTCTCGGCTTTGGACGATCTCTTCCTCTTAGACCAACCGTTGTCGCACCCTCTCGCCACGTCGCCCGACCTGGCCGGAGACGACAGGAGCGATTCGGCGTCATCGGAGCCGCACTTACCGTGCTCAAGGAACGATTTCCATGACGAGAACTCCTTCCCGCAGTTCTCGCAAACCGTACAACTCTTCAAGCGATTAGGGTTTGTCCTCAACGAGTACATCCGCTTGTTGTTATTCCCCGAATTATTCCCTCCGAACTTCTCCTCCCAATCGATCGCGACGTCATAGTCGTCGATGCTCCCGCTCTCGTCGCCGATACCGTGCGCCCTCATGTGCCCGCCGAGCGCCCGCCCACACCCGAACCCCTTCTTGCAAATCTTACAAAAATGCTTAAAGCTCGATCGTTGATCCGTAATAAAAGCCATGAAACCATGAAAATATAACAAAAATGATTGGGTTTTTTTATGACTGATCGAAGAACAATGTTTTGTATACGTTATCGTATAGTTTTAGTAATAGCAATGGCTGGTGGGAGTGAGAGGCTTTTTCTTCGGCCGTCTAGTGGTGGTGCAAGGGTGGCGCCGCCGTTCAATCAATGATTATTATTACAAAAACCAAAGGAGTTCCGATTAACAAGTGAATCATTTTTGTTTTGTTTTGGTTTTTTTTTTGTGGGAGTAAATGAATGGTGAAAACATGTAATAATATATCGAGTAAAAGACTGGTTTGTAACTGTCATAACCTATTCATGTCGCTCTTACAAAGCCAAGCCAAGGAATTCCAACACATGCTTCGCCTTCTATGTCGGTTGGTTTTATCTGTTTTTCTTACATATTTTTCATGTTTTTCTCTATGAAAAAAACAAGGGTAAAGTACGTAAATGGTCCCCGACTATGTGATACTATTTTACTATGTCTCTCGAATATTAAAAGTTACAAAATGATCTTCTAACTATATGAATTTGCTTTGTTGAGTCCCTTGACTATTAAAGTTACAAAATTGTCATCCCGACTATTCATTATATTACAAACTCATCCTTTTCATTAAGAATTTGACGGTAGTCTGAGCTTTACGTTAACTTGCTTACTAGGATATGATAAAATATGATCTTATAATCACTACAGCAAAAATGTTCTACAGCGGCGTTTTTAGAGTAAATGCCACTAACTTTAAACATATAGCGGCGTTTACATTTCAAACGCCACAAAATGGTAACTTTAGCGGCGTTTTTATACAAAACACCGCTATATACTCGTACTTAGTGGCGTTTTTATACAAAACGCAGCGATAGAGCAACACTTTAGTGGCGTTTTTATACAAACGCCACTATAGACTCGTACTTTAGTGGCATTTTTATATAAACAATGCTATAGACTCATACTTTAGCGGCGTTTTTATACAAACATCGCTAAAAACTGGTATTTTAGTGGCGTTTTTAAAAAAATGATGCTATAGACTCGTACTTTAGTGGCGTTTTTATACAAACGCCGCTATAGACTCGTACATTAGTGGCGTTTTTATAAAATTGCCGCTATAAACTCGTCTTTAGTGGCGTTTTTTAAAAACGCGCTAAAAACTCGTACTTTAGTGGCGTTTGTGTTTACAAACGCCGTAATTTTAAACTTGTTAAATCTCACGCCTCTTTAACCTTTTTTCATTTTTCCTCTTCACCTATTTCTCCATTCCCGTCCCCCCTTTCTACAAATAAAAATGTTTCATCTTCTCTCCTCCCTCTCGACTTTAGAAATTGGGCGTCTCGACAAGAAACGAAAACAAAGGAAACCCATAAATTGCAGGCAGCTCATTTTTCAAATCTCTCATTTCGTACAAAACACAAGCAAAGAGGGGGAGAAAGGGTACATCGTTCTAATAGGGTTTTTCAGTGGGGAAAACTAGATTCCAAAAGAAACATTTTCCAGATTAGTTTGTTTCAACCAAACAAAACCATAAATCATTTATGCACGCCCCAGTTCTCGTTCTGAGTAAGCTTCTTTTCTGCTCTCTTGATGTGATTTAATCCCAAATGGGACTAATGATTATATATTCGGTCGATGATTTATTTTTATTAGTTGATTTCGTCAAATTTAAGTATATTTCCCGATGTGAATGTTGTTTTTCTTAATTAATTGCCAAATCAATATAATTTCATAAGGATTGAGTTGCGTTGTTTCGTTTTAGGATATCATTTCTAGGTTTTAACTTTTGAGTTGCCTTTGTGTCGTCATATTACAGTTTCATAGTTTCGTTCTCGAACAATGCTCCTGATCCCGAAAGGGATAGTGCGGTCGTACAGGCTTTCTTTGCCAACATGGAAGCTATTTTTCGAGCTCATCCACTTTGGGCAGGATGCTCTGAGGAAGAGCGGGACAGTGCTGGTGAAGTAAGTCTCCCTATACCCATTTTACTTGCATATGTTTAATGCATTAAATTACTTACCTTTCTTATATTTGGGTAATTTGTTTTTTATTAGTAAAAAGGGAAAAACTTTATCTAGCATTGATGGATTCACATTTTTTTTCTTCCAAATACAGGGATTGGAGAAGTATGTTATGACAAAGTTATTTACCCGTGTTTTTTCTTCACTCAAAGATGATGTAAAGCAGGATGAACAACTTTCTGAGAAGATGGCTCTAGTTCAACAATTCGTTCGGCCTGAGAATTTGGATATTAAGCCAACCTTTCAGAACGAGACAACATGGCTGGTAAATGGTGGAATTTATGTCTCAAATACACACACTCACACACTTATTATTTGCAGTACGGAGTAAACTTAACTTCGGCATACATTGTCTCTTTGAACTATTTCTATTTTTTTATGTTTGGCAATATGTTGTACTGAGGAGTAAGAACCCTTTTAACATGTGCCAGAGTATGCTTTAGATATCTTATGTGCAAATATTGTAATGATATGACATTGGCTGGAAGTAACAAAATATTTACTAGGGTATGGTGTCACGGTTACAGATTAATCATCCTCGTTGTCTTAATTACAAATTAATATACAGTTAACCAATGTCACTAAATTTAACATTTCCTTCATCTTGTCTAAGATCTTTCCCTTAAAAGATATTAAAGTTGGTAGTATATAAATTTTGTGTTTGCTGCAGGCCTATTAGAAATCCCTATGATCCCAATAAAATTGTTGGTGGTTCTTCGAGTGGATCTGCTGTAGTTGTATCTTCAAGGTTATGCCATGTTGCTCTTGGTGTGGATAGTGAAGGTAAAAATTGTCCTTTACTAAAAAAAATGAAAACCATAAAATATTTTTGAATAATGTTACATACAATGTTCTGAAAGAACATATTTAGCATTAAGATAGCTTCATCATAAGTTTGAGTAGATACTATTACCTCCATCAGGGAAGAAGCATGTAGAATTCATCAGGTTTTCAGGTGATACTATTATCACAATATTTGTTTACTTCATTAATACTATAAAAGTACATTAGGACTAAGAGTTCTATCATTCCTATATTTTGAGAAGCTATGCATGAGCATTTTTATGTATCATCCTCTAAGGATTAATGTAATTCATCTATGGATTTTGTGTAGGATCCGTGCGGATGCTTGCATCCCTTTGTGGTGGTGTTGGGTTCAAACCAACTTTTGGGTGCATATCTCATTCAGGGTGAGAACTTATTCAAGTAAAATAATTATATAATTTGTAAACTTTAGATAATATATGAAAGTTCATATGATGTTTCCAGTGTTCTTCCTCTGAACTGGACAGTTGGGACAGTTGGAATACTAGCTGCCACCTTAGAGGATGCATTTATCGTGTAAGTACACTCTCTATCATTCTATAAATCCATTTCCTTTAACTTTTCTATATTACCTTTTAGTTGTTGGACTCTGAACTTTTCTGTTTTCAGTTATGCTGCTATTAATGGAGAACTTTCATCACATAAGCCAACCACTTTTCCTGTAAGTACCAGTTCTGTTTGAACTTACTTTTTTCTTGCTGAATCATAAAGTATTTATATGAGCCATTCTAATTTTGGGCTACTCTTGCCTTTTTTTTCTTTGCACATGGATACTTCCACCCCAAAGTGCATTTTCCACTACTGAGCACAACAAGCCTAATATCAAACTTTAGGCTTGCAAAATATGGAGAGGTGAGTGATGTAATTATGCTCAAATTAACTTAAACTCAGTTTATCATCAATTATGGCTTAAAAAGATGAGGTTTCTAATTCATGACATTCTAATTTTGAACCATTTATTGGCTTAATTAGTGGTTCAACGATTACAGTGATGAAATCAGAATGTGCAGCTCTGCTGCTCTGAACTTGCTTTGTGAGAGTTACAAGTGGAAGGTATTATCAGTGGATGGGATGTGTGAGTAACACTTAGGGTATGTGGAGCTTTCCATGGAAAAGAGTATATAAAGGCCCAAAAAATGAGGTAAATTCTAGCCAACACTTAATTAATTGATTTTATGTAAATTGTAACTTCTAAAATAAATGATTGTTAATGATGTGATAATATGTTGTTTTCAATTCAATCATTTTTATGTTCTCTCAAGAGCTCAAAAGTTTTATCAATTTTGAATAGAAAGCGTTTCAAGAAGTAATAAGCAAGTGTCAACAAAGTATTTTCTAAAGTCGAGTTCTATTAGCAGTCAATAACTCAATATATTTGTTTGTGTGCTTCAACTTAGACATGTTTGGATATAGATATATAGATATGATCTAAGGACCCTCCAAATAAAAAGAAATCTTGGAAAAATTGAACATATCCACGTCATACACTTAAGTGCAGTTCGATTATGGTTCTAACTTATTTTTGAAAAAAAGATTTTATTCAATGAAGCTTGTATGTTTAAATGCTTGGAAGTTTGGATTCTTTACAGGAATATAGATGATGTTGACAAAACAATGGATGAGATGAGAACTGAAATTTGCTAATTCTCAATTTTCATACTGTAGCTGGAAGGTCGTTATCTATTTCAAGTGAAGCATTAAAACGAGCAAGAAGTCTTCTTGGTGAACCAGACTAATGAAGACTAAGTTCTAGTGAATAATATTTTTTTTAATTGAAAGTGAAATAACCTATACTAAATTCTAGAGAACAATGCCAAACTACATTACATTTAATTTTAATGTTTATAAATTTTAATTTATTTTGTTGTTAAAATTTATGGTTGTTGTTTTTTATATAAAGTTACTTGATATTAAATTTAGGTGATGTAGAGCATAAATGAAATATGCAAAATATCAATTACTCTTAGCTAAAGAATGGTAATTAGCGGCGTTTGTTCCAAAAACGCTGCTACAGATATGACCTTTTGCGGCGTTTGTATAAAAAAAGGCCACTATAGATCTGACCTTTTGCGGCATTTGTATTAAAACTGCCGCTATAGATATGACTTTTTGCGGTGTTTGTTCAAAAAATGGTGCTACAGATCTGACCTTTTGCGGCGTTTGTATACAAAACCGCCGCTATAGATATGACCTTTTGCGGCATTTTTTGCTACAGATCTGACCTTTTGTGGCGTTTATATACAAAATCGTCGCTATAGATATGACCTTTTGCGGCGTTTATATACAAAATCGCCGCTATAGATCTGACCTTTTGCGGTGTTTGTTCTAAAAACGCCGCTATAGATCTCAACCTTTTGTGGCGTTTGTATATAAAAACGTCGCTATAGATCTACCCTTTTGCGGCGTTTGTTTCAAAAACGCCGCTATAGATCTTGATTTTTTGCGGCATTTTTATTTTACAAACGCCGCTAACATTAGCGGCGTTGGTTTGGCCGGCGCTTCTTGCGGCGTTTTTACTATCGCCGCGAGTGCTTTTAGCGGCGCTTAAAAATGCCGCTATAGGACTAAAAAAATACCGCTAAAACTCTATTTTGCTGTAGTGAATCTCAAACGATTAACATATCTCGGTCAATATATTAACGTCCAACTCTGACTATCGTTAATTTTTAATAAAAAATGATGAGTTTGGAACATAATGAATAGTCGGGTGACCATTTTCTAACTTTTAATAGTCAAGGGACTCAACAAAAGAACTCGTTATAGTCCTTTTACGTTAAAAATTAACGGTCGCCTGAGTTGGACGTCAACATATTGACTGAAATATGTTAATCTTTTAAGATTATGAGATCATATTTTATCATATCTCAATCAATAGGTCAACGCACAACTCAAACTGCCATAAATTTTTTTAACGAAAAAAGACGAATTTGGAACATAATAAATAGTCGAGTGACCATGTTGTAACTTTTAATAGTCGGAGACTCAACAAAACAACTCGCTATAGTCAAAGGATCATTTTGTAAGTTTTAAGAGTCAAGTTGGAGGATATACTTTACCCAAAAACAATTATTACAATCATATCCCGACTTTGTCCAAACTCATGAACTGATTATTAATATTTATCCAATGATCTACTTGTAAATTTGCTAATAATAAAGTGTAATGTGATCACATGTAATTTAACCTAATATTTTATGTAGATAATGCAATTAATTTATCTATTCAAAATGTATTTTAAGAATTTACTAAATTATTACTCTGAAAACATAATTTGAAAAAGTAATATATATTCTAAATATTCTCAATTATTTGATAAAAAAAAGGTTCAGTCATCATGATGCAATCATTGGTGTTTAAACCTATGACTAGGGGTTTATTCAATTCAGTTTTTTATTAAAATAGAACCGAACCGCAATAAACGGTTTTTTAAAATTTAAACCGAAACCGAATGGTTAAAAAATCGAAATATTTGAAACCAATTTTTCGGCTCAATTCAGATCGGTACTGCGGTTTTTCATAAACCGAAAGATTTAGGGTTTTTTTGTGTTTACTTTAATTGGACATTTGGGCTTACCGCTTAGGGTAATTGGTTGGACTGACCCAAATTGTTTATTCGGTTCAATATGGAACAAATGAGTTCCATATATAAAACCCAAACCGAATTAAAAAATTTGAATGTTTAAACCAACCCGAAATTGAACCATATAAGGTTAATCCGAATTGAACCGTTTCACTCAGTTCATGTTGGTTTTTCGATTTTATCGGTTTCGTTGCTCAGCCCTATTTATGACCTCAAAGAACAACAACAATTATTTTAACCATTAAGATAAGTTGATTTATGGTTCGACTTGTGAAAAGTTATACCATAAATACGAGGATTAATAATATATCTAGTTTTTCTATATCATATCATCAATAACCTTTGATATATATAGTCATTCAATTAATCGGTCGGTCCTAATAAATAGGTCAAATATAACATAAAATTTAGTCATTTTCAATAGATGATACATCTTTGATTTTATCATATTCGTCTTAATCTCTTTGTTCGATTCATCGGATTAGATTCTCTAAATCTCTCTCAAAAAGTAAAAATCACCTTAAAATGTTGGGTAGTTCTTTTGTACGACAGCCTTAATATACGACTAAGGAAAGGTCCTACAATAAATGTTAATATTTTTTTAACATTTCTAGTAAAGCACTACCTAAAACAATATTTTTTTTACCGGAAATGTTAATTTCGCTACCTATCCGATATCAAAAAAAATATTTTAGGTAGAGCCCAATATTAACATTTCTGATAAAAAAATAATGTTTTAGGTAGCGCTTTACTGGAAATGTTAAATATTTTAGGTAGCACCCAATATTAACATTTTCAGTAAAAAAAATAATGTTTTAAGTAACACTTTACCATAAATATTAAGAAAATATTAACATTTCCAATAACGTCTTTCCTTAGTTGTATGTTAAGGTTGTCGTACCTTAGACATCCCTAAAATATTTTAACATTTCCAGATACGATTTTAATCGTTGGATTGAACCCTTGGTCTTTGTGAAGCCTAAACCGTACTCATTTGTAACAAAAATTAACTGAATGATTGGATTGTAATTTTCTAAAATACGATAATTAAGCGTGACTAATCATTTCCTCATGAAAATTTAAATTTAGAGGATCCGAATGTTATACGAAATTACCAAAGTGATTAACAAAATAAGTAGTGATTTAAGTTTTATGAAATAATAATAATTAAATTAAAATAAGTAGAGATTTAAGTTTTATTTCCTTAATTTAAATTAAATATATCAAAATAATAGAATTGCATATCACTAACTAAAACACATAAAATTTTACAAATATATAACCCAAAAAGACTAAGGTCTTGTCTTGGTCTTGTGCTCTGAAACATGGCTTAGTGCTAGAATCTCTTGTTAACTGGAGTAACAATCAGAGACAAAATTCGAAACCTGAGGAAATAATGCAAGTTGTAAGGCCAGTATCGATACTTAGGTTCCAATATTGATATTCAGATGGTAGTATCGATACTGGTGGCAAGTTTCAAATTCTAGTGTACAAAAATTGGTATTGATACTCATAAGAGTATCGATACCCAGGGTAGAGTATTGATACTCCTCATAAGAGTATTGATACTCCCCATAAGAGTGTTGATACTCCCCATAAGAGTATTAATACCATGGCATTTTTCAAAACATCGAAGCCATTTTTGGTAGCGATACTCAGGGTGAGTATCGATACCCAAGGGCCAGTATCGATAGCCTTATTGATTTTTGGGTAATTTTGTTCGTTTGGTTCGGGGGTTCTGGCTTGGGTGTTTTGAGTTTGTATAAACTTCAAGTATCTGATGCAAGTGAAAACAATCAAGTTAACTAATTTCTCACCTAGAAATCAAGCAAGTTAGGACGACATAAGATTGTCATTTGTATGATGCTAGGGAAACAACTAGGACACCTGAGTTACTCTAGCATGTGACAATCGTCCTTTGTTTTTAAATATTCAGATATTGTCTGTTTGGTACGCATCCGATGCACGTAAAATTTTGGATTGTACCAATACAAAATATGATGCACATAAAATTTTAGATTGTACCCTATGCTCAAATAGGTCCAAGATGTGAGCTTTCGATGCATGTAAAATTTTGGACCTCACTCCGACCTCTTGAGGATCCGAGATAGACTAAGGGCTCTAAGTTCTGATGCACGTAAAATTTCGATTCTTACCCCAGAGCTATCATGTTTAGATAGGCTGGTATGTTGTCCGAGATGCATGTAAAATTCCTCTAACCATATCGTTCGTCCTATCTCATGTTTGTTTGTTTACAATGCATGTTTGTGACTATACGTACTAATATGTTCATATAATGGATGCATGTAGTATTGCATAGTTATTTTTGTGACACTGAGCTTGTAAGCTCAGCGTATGGAATGTGCTTCCGTGCGCAGGTCAGTAGAAGACTGTCGAGGAGCCTATCACACAGATACATTCCAGATGAGACGATTCAAAGTACATCTTGAGTATTATTTAGAAGACATGTATTTATGTGGACCTTGTATTTATTTGAGTCATAAATCTATTTTATTTTAAACTCAATGGTTGTATTTTTTATGTATTTGGGAGACTCTCATACTTTTGTAAACTTTAAATATGATTTTGATTATGCTATGGTGAATGTTTTGACGTTATAAACTATAGACACTTGTTTTTGCTCGGGTTGTAATTGTTTTTATGATTTATTACTATTATATTTATATAATATATTTATATTATAATTATATTTTTATTTTTATTTATTTATTTTTTGATGGCACGGTTACACGTCAAGCCCAATTAGCTAACCTTAACCCAACAACCCAATCAAACCCTAGCCCAGTATCCAAACCTAACCCTAATATATCCTAACCCTTCTACTGATGTTACCGTCACCATGGAGGAGAAGAACAACCACATGTGATATTGTGCCGTTCACGTCATTTCTGAGTCGTCATTGTTTCAACCTAACCAAATCAAATTAATCAGTCAAAAATAAAAACAAATATAATAAAATAAAAACAAATATAATAAAATAAAAACAAATCAAATCAAACAAATCCTAAAAAATTTAGGATTTCTCCATCAATCGAACCCATCCCAACTATGAAACCATCACCCCTCTCCCATAACCTCACCAAATAAGAAACCATTATTCAAAAATCAACACGCAACACAAAAACCAGGGAGGGAACCAGAGACACAAAAAAGGAGATAAACTTTTCATTTTTTTTTGTTCTTTGTAATCATAATAGAGGTTCTATAAAATCCTCAAAAAAAATATGTAAAAGAAAAGGAGTTTGTAAGGGATCTCTGTATCTCCCATTTTCAAAAGAAGTAATATAAGTAAAAAAAGTTTCCTTTAATCTCTTTTTTAAGGTTTATTTACTTATTTTCGAGAAAAATAAAAAAAAGGTTTCGTTACCTTGTTGTGTTCGTCGTTGGAGAGAGTGAAGCTTAGGGGTTTTCGAGGCTTTTAAGGTCTTGATTTTGTGTTTTCAACCTTAAATTGGGGTTTTGGGTGTTAGATTGTGAGTTTTGGGTCTATTTGGGGTTTAGTTTAGGTCATCAAACCACCGTGGATGGTGGATGGTGGTTGGCGATGAGGTTACGTGGCGTTTGGTTCACAAGAATCCCTTGGAATTAGGGGGAATTGGAATCCAATTCCACCACTTTCCCATGTTTGGTTCAAGTTTTCAAAGGGAATTAGAATCCCTCATGACTTCAACTTTTCATCAAATGAGGGAAAGTGAATTACATCCATTCTATGATGAAATTCAATTCCCTTGTTGGAGGGAATTGAAATTTGATCATACTACCCTCATCAATCTTTTGGTAACTTATTCATATATTGAATAAAAATATTTTTTTTATTATTTCGGGTCGGGTCGGGTTTCTAATTCATAAATTCGGGTCGAGTCGGGTGAAACTTTATTTTGGTCGGGTCGGTTTTTTAGGTGTGATATTCGGGTCGGGTCGAGTTCGGGTTAAGGGTGAAAAATACTCGACCTGACCCAACCCAAAAAATATATAATTTTACCTTATATATTTAGGAATAATTACAATAATACCCCTATATATATAATTCTTTTCAATTAAGTCACTGTTTTTATTGAATAAAAATATTTTTTTTATTATTTCAGGTCAGGTTTTTAATTCATATATTCGGGTCGGGTAGGGTGAAACTTTATTTTGGTCGAGTTGGGTCTCGGATGGAGGTTCCCTTGTTCTCGGGTCGGGTCGGGTGGACTAAAAACCCGACCCATGGTCATCCCTAATTAGGATGATTTTAACTTATGATATTTATTAGCATGATTTTTATAATTTATTGAAATAAATAATCAATCAATAAAATTAAAATTTAATATTTTTAAAAAATTTATAATATATTACTACATGTAATTTATAAAACAAACTAAAATTAAGAAAAAAAACAAGAAGGGTAATCCTGTCATTTTATATTACTGAAATCAAATTCATCTGACATGTCTGCGAACCAAACAGAATATGGAATTGAATTCCAATTCAATTTCCTGCAAACCAAACAGAATATGGAATTAGATTCAAATTCCTGACAGATTCCAATTCCTTCACAGATTTCAATTCCCTCAGAAATATTCTAGTGAACCAAACGTCACCTTAGAGTTTTTAAGGGGCAGTCGATTGAAACTTTGAGAGAAAATACAATATTTTTTCCCTATTTACGGATAGAGTTTGAGAATGAGGAAAAAAGGGGATTTAAATATGTGATGTGCTCATTTATTTTTGTTGCATCTAGATTAAAGAAATATGTCATACATTTTTTCAAATTTTTGTCACATTATTTCAAACAGGGTATGTTCTCAAATTAATTAGACATTCAATATCTTTCTAGACGTTGGAGGATTTCGAGGTTATTTAACGAGAGAACATATCTTTGATTTTTTTTCATAAAAACAATATCATGAGAATTTTTGGACTTTGATGAACATTTTTAATTTTATTAGACCTTAAAATTTTTTAAGGTGTTTTAAAGAGTTGTAAGTTCCAAGTTTTTGCACAATTCATAAAATTCGAGGTGTCTTCTTGAATCGGATTAAATTTCAATATTCTTCTAGATGTTGAAGAATGTTTGAAATGACCTATGAAAGAATTCGCCATCGAAATTTTCACATATTAATTTATGAATTTTTAGGGTTTTCGAGCATAATTTTGATTCTCTTAGTTGTTAGAGAAGTCGAAGTTATTTTTATAAATTTAAAAATTCTCTATTAATATAAAAATACAATAATTGCATACACGAGTCGAGATGAAATATTTGTGGTCAAGTAAACATCATTTTTATTGGTGTTGTGAGGGTGCTAACCCTTCCTCACACGTAACCGTGCCCCCGAACCCGATTTTGGTTTTCGCAGACCCTAAACAATTTTTGGTGATCCAATCACACCTAAACATATTATTGGCGACTCCTAACATTGTTTTAAATACGAACCAAATTTTGAAGAGAAATTTTAAGTTGTCCATTTCAATGGTTTCGGGTCGGATTGAATTAGAGTGTTACACCAAAAGCCTATCAAAACGAACCGACAATGTTATCCAAACATTTAAACATTTGCTTAGCTCCAGAGTCTTTTTTGCTTCCTTTAACAAGAACGCAGTCTTTTTTGCCAGTCTAATCACATGTGAACATAAACATTTAAACATTGAGCTTGACAAGCTCAATGACACAACTGCTCTACAATAATTCATGCTATCCATGATATAAGCGCATATGATATAAGTATAAATATGGATATATGACAACAACATGCATACATCATTTAAGCATACTTCTCATAATGATAGCATACCATGCAACACTACTAATATGAACATCACAGAATAAATCATAGAAATAGTCGGATCATAGGATCTATACCACACAACAGCATACCAACGATCAATACATTGTCTAGTCCATATAACGTCGTGTATTTGAATGATATAACGTCCGGTCCACAAAGCATAAGATATTAGAATGATATGATATTCAGTCCACTTAACCTCAGACAACCCTTATGCGGCTCTCTATATTATGCTAACTGGATTCACATGGTCTCAAAAAGCACGAACCAAATACATTCAATCATTTACCTAACACCACCAATGGCAGATCGAGAAATATTTTTCAGGGTGAACACATAAATGTTAACAACATAGATTTTTTAAATGGGATAGATACAAATAAAATTTCAGGATGACAACGCAATTTCTAGCTGGTGTTTCCGATGCTTATTGAAACTCAGGGCAGTTGCTACTCCTGTTTTATCTACAGGAGCTTCTAAGACAAAAGATTTCTGGAAAGAACTACGGGTAAAAGGAGATAATCTCTCATGGCACAAATTGATATGGTTTACTCTACACATTCCAATAGCATGATTACATGGATGGCGCTTCTAGATAGACTCCCAACTAAAGAAAGACTACATAGAATGGGGATTGTTACTGAAAGCTCATGTATAATATGCAAGGAGGCTACGGAGACTAGGGACCACTTATTCAGTGACTGTACTCTGACAATTTCCGTATGGAATAAAATTCTTACTCTCTCCGGCTTTGACACTCCTACTTTACCATGGGTGAGCATGTTAGTCTGGGCCTGTAGAGCTTGGAAAGGGACTTACCCTACTCACAACTATCTTGAAACTAGCTTGGTGCACTTTAATATATTCAATGTGGGAGGAAAGAAATAGAAGACTATACCGAGGAAGCACAAGAAGCGTGGAAGAAATTGTGAACTCTATAAAGGAGAATGTAGGTATTCAATTAAGAGGTAGGAATATAAATAGATCAGATAGTATGAATATTTTCCTCTGTAATCGCTGGGGTGTTTGACCATCCATTTTGTTGTTAGTAGGTTGTAATTATCCCAATTAAGGGATATTTTTTGTAGCAGAACTCTGCATCTTGGGTAATAAAATTTAAAATTATCCCAAAAAAAAATTCAGGATGGTCACTTTCCGTAAAATAAGTAACTAATCGTAGAAAACTCATATTTCATGATAACACCATCAGTAAAATAAGTAACTAAACGAAGAAAATTCGAATTTCAAGATAAACATGTGTCAGCTCTCACCAAGCTATGGCTCCTTCGTTTACACCACATATGATTGAGTATCAAATAGGGCCAATACAACCGCATCAATGATCATTGAGTAATACTCCTAAATTTTTATCATGTTCATATACATGAAGTCTTTTGATAGTGTCTATTGTCAGGAAGTCCACAGTCAGATAGTCCTCCATCAGACAATCCTTCACCATTTTTTAAGTTTTATGAGTGTAGGGCAAGATTTATCTTTTGACACGACTCTTATGTCTTGCATATGTAAATAACGATGTTTAAATTTATAAAAGAGTAGTTAGGTTTGGGTAGTGGCCTGGGTGTGCTCCAGTTTCATCGAAGGCATAGGTTTGATCCTCCTTAATACCAACTCTTTAAATTTGTTTTTTCATCCAATCAGGTGGTGGCATATGTACCGCCTAATTAAAATTAAAAAAGTATCATCTATTCATATGATGACATCATTGGATTGAGAGATTAAATTTATAAATTAATTTAAAATTAAAACCAAATCTATAGGTGTGTGAGTATTTGATTGGATATAATTGAATAAATAGTTGGCTTAATCGACAAAATTAAAAGATCTATAATAAAAATAAAATGGGACAATAATTAAGTAATCATTTTATTTTAGGGTAAATTATGCGTTTAGTACCTAAACTATCAGTTTTAGTCCATTTTAATACCTAAACTTTCATTTTTTTTCAAAACTATACTTAACGTTTGATTTTTGTTTCATTGTAGTACCACAACTCAAAATTTAACGTTACTTTTAAAAAAAATGAAAGTTTAAGTGCTAAATGTGTTAAGTTTTTAACGTTGGGTACCAAAATGAAATAAAAATTAAACGTTAGGTATGATTTTAAAAAAATTAAAAGCTTAAGTATTAAAACTGACAATAACTTCAAGATTTTTTTAAAAGAAAAAACTATCTAGTGAGATTGGAATGAGAGGTTTAGCCTATTAAAGTCTAACTTTTTAATTCCTTGTAAAAATTCTAAAAATAAAGAATTTAATTTTCAATATTTCAAAAAAATTTATAAAATAAATTTCCTCAAACCTTCTAATCCAAACAGTATTAGTATTCACAACTTAAATTTTTATATAGAATCACATTAATTTTGAGATAAATATATTTTTATTTTAATCAAAATAGATAATTGTAAAATAGTCCCTACAAGTATTTTCTACCAAAAATATAATTTTAAAAAATACCCTTCTCCTTAATCAATGAATTCAGCGCTTACAAGAAAAAAAAATACTAGAGTGATTGTATCTCCAGCTCTGCAATTTGTTGATCCTTTGCCGTCGATGAAGATGAAGCAATTGGCTGATCATCTTTCTGATTATCTTCATCGACGGTGGTATTCATTTCTTGAACCGGAGGAGGTTTAATAACGGTGATCGGTGTTTCGGTGTTATCGTTTACATGGTTCCTCATCTCTCGATGTTCTTGGCACAGCGCACACCAATGCAAGAAGCAGTGAACCAGGCAAGGATCGCATGGCGAGTTCTGCATAGAGCAATGCACGCACACATGCAATCGGGAGATAAAGGATTAAAATTTTCAAATATAAATAGTATAAAGGACTAGAGTTACAAAATAAAAGAGATAAAGGATTAAAATTTTCAAACACCACACTCATTGCAATGAATGTCTTTAACATTTAAATAAATAGTCGTTTTAATCTTGTTATTTTTTTAGTATTTTGGCATTCAATGTTTTGTTTTGGTGCAAAAGAGTCTCCTTGTAAATAAAATTGTTAGTCAACAAACATAAACGTTTCAAAATACGGGTATTTTTGTCATAAAATAAAACATTATGAGCCATGTTGAGGCGGCTCAGTTAACTCAGTTAAGATCTAAATTAATCAGTTAATTGATTAAAACAAGAAATTAATCGATTTTTCAAATCAAACTGACCAACTTGTATCCCGTAACCCTAATTCCATGGATAAAAAAACATACCTTGAGATGATATTTCTTCTGCAGTGATTGACGAAACAAGCCATTGTAGATCCCACACAGCCACCAAGCAAAAAGGAGTGTCTCGCAGATGAGGAACGAGGTTTGTGGGTCGATGCCGTGGAATAAGAGGGTGGCCGCCGCCGCCGCCATTCCTCCTTCTACGCACAGTGCATGGCACATGCATGCGTCGTTCCTCGTTACGTCTTCTCTCAATGTTTCCACGTTTTGTCCGAACAACACACATGGACAAAACATACCCATTCGACCTGCACCAAAGTTTAATGTACATCATTGACAAGAAATAACATTTGGCTATAGGGACGGATCCAGAATTCCAACTCAAGAGATAAAGTATACTAATCATGGAAAATGAGGGTCGGTATAATTAATCATAAAAATGAGGGGTAAAGTATAATTAATCATAAAAAATGAGGGGACAAAATCAAAATAAACTAAAATTAGAAACTCTAATTTAATATTTACCCATATAATTTTTTAATAAAAATTGAGTGGGCAGTGGCCCCCGGGACCAAGGGTAGTTTCATCCCTACTCGGCTCAATCCGATTCGATTCATATCTATTTAGTGGCGGAACACAAGAGGGATTAGTGGGGATCATGCCTCCTAAAATCTAAAAACTTATAATTTAGACCTTAAAATTTTCAAAAGTTTTAAATTGACCCCTAATTTTTTTAGAAATCCATAATAAACTTAAAAAAATTAATGTTCTTAATTAAAATCTCTCCTATAATTTTTAAAAATTCTCATTAAGCTTATCAAAATTTCAAAAATTCTAGTTAGACATTTTTTGGAAAAATGTAAATTAAACCCTTAAAAAAATTTGAACTTTTAATTTAAACCTCTGAACTTCCCCCAAAATCTATCACCATATTTTGTCAGTGTGTCAATCTCCTAGTCAAGGCAACTTACCTTCTCCCCTTACATACACAATGATATGAGGAAGTCTATAATTTTGGACCCTTAAAATTTTTAATTTTGCTCCTCCAAAATTTTTAGAAATTCATATTAAACTTTAAATTTTTTAATATTCTTAATTAAAATCCCTCATATAATTTTTAAAAATTCTCATTAAGCCTCTCAAATTTTTAAAAATTCTAGTAAAAATTCCTATTTTTTAAAAATTCTCAATAAACCCTTCAAAACTTTTGAAAATTTTAATTTAAACCACTGAACTTTTTAATTTATACCACTGAACTTTTTAAAGTATTAAGTTGTCTCCCCCAAACTCTATCATCATGTTCTGCCACGGTCTATCTCCTACTCAAGGCACCTTACCTTCGCCCCTTACATACACGATAATATGGGGATGTTTAAGGGACGACAACCTAATTTATGGTTAAAAAGGGCAATCTTGGGTTCAACCGAAAATGTGATAAATATCATAATATTTTAAGTTGGACGCAACATAAAATTTTAAAGGCTGGAAATGTGATAAATATCATAAATATTTGTTTTAAATACTCTCAGTCATTTGATAATGAACGCCCAATCACCCTGTTGAAGCCGCTTGTGCTCGAACCCGTGACCTCTAGGAACAACAATGATTCCTTTAACCACTGAGGTAAATTGATTCATGCAAGCTAGAAATATATTTTAATGCAGTTAGAATTGAATTTTTAAAATGTTGGGTCAAAGTGTAATTTTACCTTTATACTAATTAGAAATTTCAAAAGGTTTTAAGGGATTAAAGAGAAAATTTTCTATTTTATCATACCCGTGGCTGTACTTTACCATTGCAACCAACCTACAAATAGGGATGGCGAAAGATCGGGTTGGGTCGGGTTTTGTTCGACCCGATATGAATAATATGTGTCATCCACTTGAATCCGACTCAATTCGAAAAATATATATTCTCTACTGACTTCTACTCAATCCAAAATATATATATCTCCATCCAACTCTGATCCGATCCGAATTTGTAAAGTATAAACCCAATTCTACCCGGTATAAAATAAGAATTTTATTAAAAACAATAATTTTTTTAAAAGAAATTACATTATTATCCTTGGGTCGGGTCGAATCGAAGTTTTTCACCCTCCATCCGAATCCGATCCCAACCCTATCAGATCGAGTCAAGTTGGAACCCGTTGACTTCAGGTTAAATTACCATCCCTACCTACAAATGTGTTTATATATAGCAGAAATATATTGTTAATTTTTTTTTTTTTTATAAACATCTATTTATTGTTGATTTAATCTATATATTTTCACTCAATAAATAATTCTAAAAAATAATATAAAATTTGGAATAACCGGAGACTTACAGCTCTGAGTGTCTTGAAGACATCCGAAAATGCCAGTGGTCCAGTCTTCATCAGCAAGTGGCACATAGGATTCAGGTAAAGGCTGACCACATTCCGGGCATCTATGAAGTATTAACTATAAAATTAAATCCAATAATGATAAATCAATAATTAGAGAGGAAAGTAAAATTAACATTTTTAAAATTCTTATTAAATTTATAACTTTTTTTTTTAAATTTGGTCCCTTTAACATTTTTAAAATTCTTATTAAATTATAATTTCTTCAAACATTTTTTAATTAAGTTTCACCTTAAAATTTTAAAAGTTTGGGTAAAATATACAAATGGTCCCTCGCCTATATAGTACTATTTTGTTGAGTCCTTTGACTATTAAAAGTTACAAAATGTTCCCTTTGGCTATAAGGCAGTGCTTTGTTGAGTCTCATGACTATTAAAAGTTGCAAAATAGTCACTCAACATATGTTTCAAACTCATCATTTTCCGTTAAAAGTTTGATGATCGCTAGTATGTTAACGTCCAGCTCAGATTATTGTCAATTTTTTAATGAAAAATGACAAATTTGGAACATATGAATTGTCAGGTAATCATTTTGTAACTTTTAATAGTCGGGGACTCAACAAAGCAGCACCTTATAGTTAGGATCATTTTGTAACTTTTAATAGTCGGGAGACTCAACAAAGCATCACCCTATAATCGAGGATCGTTTATGGATTTTACCCTAGAAGTTTTCAAAAATTCTAGAAATTTTAATTTTATTTTTTAGAAAAAGGGTAAACTACATCAGATACCACCAAACTTTAGGCGTTGTATCGTTTATACCACTAAACTTTCAATTTTGCCAATTATAGCACTGAACTTTGATTTTCGTTTCAATTATACTAGTGAACCGTTAAATCGTTAACGGAACGATGATGTGGCTGACGAATATTGACATGGTTGATGGCTTCCAACGTAGACACCTCACCAAAACGATGTCGTTTCGATCTAGCTGTGAATGATTTAACAGCCTATTGGTATAAATGAAACGAAAATCAAAGTTTAGTGCTATAATTGATAAATTTTAAAGTTCAGTGGTATACACGATATAACGCCTAAAGTCCGGTGGCATCTAGTGTAGTTTACCCTAAAAAATAAATAATCTCCTCTCATGATCTTCAATTACTCCATATTAAAAACCGGATCATATAATAGTCTTAGACGAGAGAAAATCTATCGTTTAAGTCATGACCTGAGGAACGGTGACAGGCTGATTGAGTTCGCCGGGGGTGATGTCTTCGACGGGATCTTTGTCTCTTCCGAGCCTCACGTAATGTGAAGGCCCATTGCTCGGATCCATCTGTAATAATTCCAACAACAACAACAAAAAAACATGTTTTGTCACCAATATTGTAAGTAACAGATGACCCAAAAAACAGAGAAATCAATTGCTGTAAAAAAAAACCATTGTTTCCGGCGGCGATGCTCCTGAAAGTGAAGAAGAAAACCGGAAAAAAGCGGGAAAAAAACTAAAAGTGAAGCATGGAAGCCCGTCTGAATCTGAACATCGTTTTTTCAATAGGAATTAGTCAATTTTCTTCTATTTATAGTGACTTCTTTTTTCTGCAGAAAAATGGGGGGTTTACGGTTTCACAGGATGGTATGAATTAATATAAGAGTTAATTGTATTATATGTCCCCAAACTATGATCCTCATTTCAAATTAGTTCTTAAACTTGTAAGCATTCCAAATTCATCCCCAAACTATGACTCATTCTAAATTCCTCCTTAAACATTTGAAAATTTCAATTTCATCCTTAAACTATGACTCTCATTCTAAATTGATCCCTAAACTTTTGAATCTTTTAAATTTCATATCCAAATTTCATTTAAATACGTAATCAGTTTCAATCATAATTTAACTTAAATTTTATTTTTTTCAAACATGTAATAATATAACTTGGCCTAATAATTTTATTAACAAGGGATTTGATTAATATATATGTATAATGTGGGATGAAATTGAAATGTTCAAAAAGTTTAGGGACCAATTTAGAATGAAGATTATAGTTTGGGGATGAAAATGAAATGTTTAAAAGTTTTAAGATCAATTTAGAATATAGTTATAGTTTAAGGATGTGATTAGAATGTTTAAAAGTTTAGAGACTAATTTAGAATAAGGATCATAATTGAAAGACATGTGATACAATTAAATTTTAATATATATATATATATATATATATATATATATATATATATAAACAAACAAACATTAATAATTTGATTTTAATTTTTCTTTCTACGAGGGATGAGAGGAATTTATGCAGAAATCAAATCCGATATTAGCATAGTATAAAACCGTTTCAATTATTGAATTATAAAACTTGCCCATATTGACTATAATATATTGCTTAGTCACTTGATTATTCATATATTCTAAACTCATCATTTTTGTTAAAAAATTAATGACATTCTGAGTTGGACGTTAACATACTAATTGATTTAATATTTTTTTATTTAATGACGATGGCCTATAGAGTACGTAGGCAAAATTGGCCCAACACAACACACGAGCTTTTTATTTAGCCCTAGACGACACAAAGCACTTTATTTATGAATTACGGTATTTTATAGTGTTCGAGGAACTAGTCACGCCCACATGACGAGTTCTCTCGAAAAAATATATTTTAATAGACTCAGTCGTTGGGTTTAATATTTTATTATATTTCTTGGAACTTGTCACATTGACATGACGAGTTCCATTAATTTTTTTAATTTAGAGATTTATTTTTTTTATAATAATTATATAAAAAACACAAAATTTGTCATGTTGGCGTGACGAGTTTCTATTAGTTTAAAAATTAGTCGTTTATAGCCATTGGGCGACATACATGTTTTAAATTGATTAGGAACTCGTCATTTGGGAGTGACGAGTTCCAACGATCATATTGATAATTTTTTGTATAAATAGGAGTGGAGTGAGTTGATGAAGTTTATATGAGAAGTGAGGAAGAAAAAAATGGAAATCAAATAATGTATACGCGGGGAAAATTTTATTCGATTTCTCGAAAGGTCCTTATGGGTTTGACGACTCAAACTTCGATGATTCGAATTCAAGCTCGTCTTCAGATGAGGAGTGAGTAAAGGAGACAATAAAGTCTATACTTGATGAACATAAGGAGTGGAGGAAACTTGAAGAAGAGAATAAGGAGACGAAAATCAAGAAGAAGAATAGGAAGAAGTATGAAGACTTACTACTCAGACGTAGTAAACGACTTATAGAGAGGCATGAAAAAAATAAAAAAAAAATAGTATGGAAATTGAGAAGAAGAAGAAAACAAAAAGTTGATTTTTATGTTGAAAGAATGTTTTAAATATATGTATGAATTTGTGTTTAGTAATCAAGTAACTATTTTTTTAGTTAAAAGTTATGAATAGTTTGCAATTATGTATGAGAAGTTGAAAATAAAGATGCTTAAGGAAGTTTAAAATTTAAAAAGATCAAGTGAAAGATAAAAAATAAATAAGTACATAAACAAAGTAAAAAAAAGGTACAACTAAAAACATGAACTAAACACAATTCCGAAGCTTGGGTAGACCTTGTTCTCATTGAGGATCATCTATATCGGCATGAATTCGACTAGATTTATGTCGACCCTTCAACTTCCTACATAATTCTGGACTTGACAACCATTCTTCAGAAATAGTTGATGGCCAATAAGTATCGTTTGAGAGATACTTAAACTCACAATTTTATATGTTGCGCATGGTATGCAAACTATAACAATCATCATCATAAGAGTATAGGTCAACATTAACATGCATACATACAATGACAACATGAGCATATGAGTATCTAAAAGCTTAAAATCGATCGCAATCACACCATATTCTATTGAGATTATGTAATTAGAATCAAGTCTGGCAGAATTATGAACAAACATTGATGTTGCATGTGTTTGATTTTTTTATTGCCTTCTCCAAACATGAAGCCTAATTTCTCCCATCGTTGATCATAGTCTCTATTTGTGCACATTTGACTGTCCAAACTTTACCCAATCTGAAGTAAACCTCCCTAACAATATTTGCTACCGAAAGATGATGAGTCCCTTTAATCACTGAGTTGATACATTCGGCCAGATTGGTTGTCATATGACCGTAACGTTACCCTGATCATCATATGCACGAGACCATATTTCCCGAGGTATTTCAGCTGTAAAGTTATAAATATTTTCTCCGCATCTCTTCAAATTTTCTAACCGTGGATGGAAGTTTGGTTGTATAAAAGCATATCCTGAAAAAATTTGGGCATAAGAATAATAAATAAAGCATAAATTATTAACGAAAAAAATGTAGAAGTCACCCATGTTGATAATTTCATTTTTGATCTCAAACCTTGTCATAGAATTAGAGGCAATATGACGTATACAATACGTCAGATATGCATGGAGACGTGACTACTTACTTTTTGGTCTAGATATCGTCGCTAATAACCCAAGTGAACAATATGATATCATATAAACCCTATCTTGAGTGACAACATAGGAACACAAGTTGGAGAGAAAGAAATTCCAAGTTTTCTCCGACTCATTTTAACAATGGGGAAGGTAATTGGGGAAAATATTTCTATCACCATCTTGTGCAACAACTATCATCAGGACGTGTTTATATACCTCATACAAAAAAATATCATCCACTTAAACCATTTGTTTGTAAAATTGAAACCCTTCAATAGATGACTTGATTATTTGATGATTGATGCAGTCAAACCATAACAACAAGAACTATCATCAGGACATATTTTTGTCACCATCTCGATCATTTGATTATTCGATGATTGATGCAGTCCAACCATAACAACAATATCGTCATCATCCTCAAACTGGATTGTTCCATATATGAGTGGAGTTTCTAAGATTATGTGTCATAACTCAAATATGAAATAGAAGTTCCAAGTTTTCTTTCAATTTTCTGCTTGATTTGGCAATGAGATACATCTACAGGGAATATCATGTTTACGGGTCTCTGTGACATAAACACAAAATCATCATCAATTTGTAGAATTTGGCCATAGGAATAGACAACTGTGAAAAATTTGTTAGCCACTATTTAAAAAATTATGGAGATTTAAGGAAGTTGTAAAAAGTAGATGATTTTTGAAGATTCAAAGAACATAAAACAATTTAAAAGGCATTATCAAAACGTCCTTGGTATTTTCGGTGATATACCAACTCAATTCAGTGATATATCAAACCATTGAATGATGTTTTTGATCATTTTTAATGAAAAACATCCTTTTTCTTTTCAGTGACCATTGAATGAAAAATGACAAATAATCTTTTAAGTGATATATCACTTTATTTTTGAACTTTTCAGTGATATATCACCTTAATTCAGTGATATATTAGACCTTATCATAATAATTAATTAGACTTTATCATAATAATTCAAAACATCAATTTTCTTTTCAGTGATATATCACCTCATTTCTAAACTTGTTGACCATATTTAATAATTGATCAGATTCTATCATAATAATTTCACCATGACTTTTCAATGATATATCACCTCAAAATTATTTTTCAGTGATATCTGAATGAAAAACATTATTTTCCTTTCATTAACATATCACCTAATTTTTGAACTTTTCAGTGTTTATTTAATAATTGATCAGACCCTATCATAAGAATTTCATCATGACTTTTCAGTAATATATCGCCTCAAAACGACTTTTCAGTGATATTTGAATTCAAAATGTCATTTTTCTTTTCAATGATATATCACCTTATTTTTAAACATATTGGCCATGTTTAATAATTGATCAGACCATATAATAATTATTTCACCATAACTTTTCAATGTTATATAGTCATGCTCATATGAGAGACACAATTTCATCGTTCAAATTCCTATTTCGAAGATTTTCATGGCAACAATTTGAGCAATAATTTATTGTGAGGGAAAAATTTTCATCATCTCCTTTGAGGGAGACATTCAACTTCTTGACTAAAGTTCTGGAGCTAATGAAGATTCAACACTTTCTTTACTAAAGTTCTGGTTTCCAACATATTTGGTTTCATAACATTCATCAATGGGTTATCTGAACAATGACAATGCAGTTCGAACAATGATTGACACATACATTACCAATTCGACGAGTAATATTAATTTATTTGTCGAGTATAATAAGCAAGCCGCAACTCCTATATCAAAAACAAAACTATAAAGAGTAAGATGTGAGGGTAACCACTTAATGCTTCTATTGTAATGTAATGTAATGTAATATAGGAGTTAACGCTTCGAATGTAATGTAGAGTTAATGTTTATAATGTAATGTATGACTTAATACTTCGAATGTAAATTTAGTTTGTATTTAGTAAAAATTATCAATATTATAGTTGGAACTTGTCACTCCCCCATGACGAGTTGTTTATGTCTATTGTATAATAGCTAGTTTTTAAACCAATAAGAACTCTTCATGCCGACATAACGAGTTCTATAGTTTTTTTAATATTATTATAAAAAAATAAATCTCTAAATTTAAAAAATTAATTTTTTTAATGAATTCATCACACCGATATAACGAGTTTAAAGAAATATAATAAAATATTATACCCCACGGTTGGGTTCATTAAAATATATATTTCGATAGAACTCGTTATGTCGGTGTGACGAGTTTCCTAAACACTATAGAAAATACCATAGCTCTTTAAATAAAATGCCTTGTGCTGTATTGGGTTAAATAAAAAGATCGTAGACCGTAGTAAGCCAATTTTGATGTAACAATATGACCCACAATTAGCAAAAGAGATGACAAATATTTGAGTAATTTTGGCCCAATATCGTAGGTTGACTAATTATTTAGCTCAACATGACATTAGATATTTTATTTTGGAAACTATGACATTTGTTATAATAACTTGAAACTCGTCACGTAGGCAAGACGAGTTTCAATAAAATATTTTTTTATTGAAACTTATCACATCGAAGTGATAAAATCTAATAAAAATATATTTTATTAGAACTCAACACTTCGACGTGGTGAATTTAAATAAAAAAAATATTATTTAGATAAATTTATCCGAGCGTAACGGATTTATCTTGTATTGTAATACTTGCCGATCTCAAATTAATTTTGAAAAAGGCGTAATGGGCTAATTCTTTTATACGTGGACCAATTTTTCCCAGCAGAATAAAAGAAGGATTCCCCCCTTGATCGTACCCTTCACGGCCCAATACCAATCAGGTTTCGCTGTCCTTTCTTCATCGAACATCCGAGTCTGTTAACTCATTGCGTGTTGAAATTCATTGAATCGATCTGCAAAACCTTTCGCGGATAATTGAATTGATAACTCGAGAAGATAAGATTTTAAGTAAGTCTTTCCTGAATTTACTTCTGAAAGATTAAAAATTGTGTTCATCGTTGATTACTTGGTAATGGATTTTGGTTTCCTTTTCTTAACCATTCTTCTATGAGTTTGCTTCTCTATTATTCATATTTGAGGTGTTTTTTTTTTATTTATAATCACTTGTTATTTCCCCCTTTTATTAGTTTTAGAGGTTGAATCTAATGAGGGATGCTGAAAGATGCAGAAATGGAGAAGGGGCACCTTTGGTGGTAAGTAATTTTGTTTGAAGATGCTTTATTCGAACCTGTATGCTGTTTAGGAGTCCAGATTTTATCGAGTTTTAAGGGGTTCTTTAACCAAGATGTTTAGCCCGATCTGGGTTCTAGTTTGAACTTATAATATGCTAGGGTTCTGCTTTCTCTGTTTTGTATTTTGTTTCCTTTAGTATTGCTTAATTTTATGTTGCACCGGCTCCACTTTTATTATTTTCTTCAAATACCTGTGTTTATATTTGTATATTAGTTTGGGGATATATTCCTCCAAAACCCTTTCAATACATGGAGGTCTTGGTTTGGTTTTTAAGGGCACAAGGCGCACCGAGACGCAAAAAGTCCCTGTAGCCTAGTTGCACTGTTTGTAATATATAATATATATCAAGTGTAAACTATATTTTGTATTCAAAATAACATGATAAATAATATTATAGTTCTTGAAAGATCTAAATATTCAATACCATTACAGTATCAACTAACAATTAACAACACACAAACTAACATAAAAAACATAGATGTAATAGAAGAAATAAAATCTTAAGGATTATGTTTAAACTTTATTTATAACTCGACTCAATTTTTTTTAAATAAAGTTTGAGTTATAAAATAAGACTCGTCAACTTGACTAAGTCAAAAAAAAATTACTGGACTCGATCGAATGCTCACCCCTACATGGAAGAACTTAGAAAATTTTGAACATACTTGTGTCGGACAAAGCTGTATCCGACGCTCATGTCCAACTCCAAGTAAAATAAATTCCATTTGTAATTGGAACTGATATCACCGAATTTAGTTTTATAGAAGGTTTCTCTTCGGCCTTTTATCTTTGATATAAGATCTTCGTTTGTGATAACATTTTGTTTTCTTAACTTGGAGTTATAGCTCTCTCTATATTTATCTCTCTGCGCTGGGTAAAATTGTTGTTATAGTTCTTTGGTTAATTTCATTAAGACTGCATCTACCCTGTGTTGTAACCTTCAAGTAACAGCAACCCTGTTGTCAGGCAGAGAATGATGGTCAGGGAGTCGACGGGCTTATTCCTCAGTTATTTACCTCACTACCAGCTCTAAATGGTGCTGTTTCTTGTCTTGCACAAACAACTACTTTATTTACTGGTTGTTTTTCTGATTATGCTGGTAAGTTGCTAATGTTCATCTTGTATTTCTTCTCACCCTTTTCCATTTGCAATTTTTATGTTGTACAGAAGTATCATTTTTTGTTCTTATTATTCCTTCTTCTTTTCCGAGATTTAATCATTTTCCTTTGATATGTCGTTTTCATGTGAAACTTGCTAATAAATCAAACTAACGATCTTCATTTCTTTTTGGCTTTTATTTCTGCTCATTGGTTTTACCCGTGAACTGTGGATGATTTCATTGAAATTCTTTTGGCAATGTTGCAGTGGATTCTTCTTCTGGAGATTTGAGTGATTCGGTTGTACATGCACAAGAATTAGAAACATTTTATTCTGAACCGAATGAGGATGATTCTGTGATTAGTAATACTCCAAATTCAAGTGAAAGCAGCACAGCTGTGTCTGAATCCTCTACTCTTACAATTACTGCCTCTGCTAACCATGATGGAATAGCAAGGGCCTCTGCAGGAGATCCATCCGAAATTACCGGTGCAATTGTACAATCAAGTTATCATGGGCAAAATGGGATTTCCATTTTCAAAGGGTATGAAGTCATGTATGCTTAATTTTGAAGGTCTTATATGGGGAAATTTGTGAAAATGGATTGTGATTTGAAAATGCCTTCCATTATTCAATCGTTATTGTTACACATGATGCTAAAAGGTCAAAGCATTCACAGTTTTTAAGTTAAGTTCCACTTATGCTCTCAATGGAGCTACTTTTCAATTTTAAATCATGGAGATTTTTGGTTAATTATCTTCCCCTTTCCTTTGATCTCTGTTTGTAGTTCTTCTTAGTAAGTGTAGAAATGGTTTTAGTTATGGGTATTATATGGAGTACTGAATTATTCCAATCTTTTCACAAACAAAAAACCTTAGGCTTATTGATAGAGCACAGAGGACTGTTCGTGGATCCACAGATGATATAGGATGGTTGAAGCGTGATCCCGAGATGCCTCCGGTTGAAGATGGAACCGAGAAGTTCACAGAGATTTTAGACAATATTAGGTAAACCGAGCTTTGCATTTTTGCGTCTATATTATTACTTAGCATGTTTATGCACTTCTTGATTAGTTGGCTCTCATTTTGTTAGGCACGGTCTGCACAAACTGCCAAATTCAATGGTTTATTTATTGGTTCCAGGTATGTAATCAGTTTTCTCTCCTGAAAACAACGGTATTTGTACTCTGTTTTTAGGAAAGGCTTATATTACAAATTAAGTACCTGAAGTATTCAATTTTTTCATCCAAGTACCTAAAGTATTCTTTAATTAATGTCACGTGTCAACTTCTTTAGCGCTTAGATAGGTACCTATTTTGACAAAAAATACTTTAGTTACCTATTTTGACCGAAAAGATAACTTTAGGTGCTTATTTTGACCAAAAAATACTTCGGGACTTAAATGAAAAAGATGGTATATTTTAGGTACTTATTTGTGAAATAAGCCTTTAGAAAATTACATTTTTAGTAAAAATTTACTTTAGACACGTTAAGGCATCAGAGATTTTTTCTTAAAAATTTTAGGAGGAAAAGAAACCTTTCTGAAAACAACATTTCCTAACCAACCCTTAATTGAGTTTGACTACCTCACCAAGTATATGATGAGTACATTCTGAATTATCTATTTTCTATCAGCTAAGATACTTATTGTATATCTCTCGCAGCTGAAACAAAAAAAAAGTTCATGAATTGCCTTTACTTTGTATATATAGTGATTAAGATTCTACATGGAATTTCGACCGACTAAAATCAGTTACGGAAACTGAATTAGAACTAAGAATTTACCAAACTGAACCAAGGCTGAAATTGACTTGAATTCAAATTTGATGCCGTTGGTTGGCATGATAGTAAAGGTAGATGCGATGAATCGGTGATGGATCTTCGAACTGTATCGTGATAATTTCTCCCTTTGTAGATTTCGATGCAGTATTTCGATATCAGTTAATTTTCGGTTCTGGTAACTTTTTTGGCAGGTCTTTTCAGCAACCATGGCCCTCTATATTTTGTCAGTACAAAAACAAGCTTCTCAAAGCTGGGTCTAACTTGTCATATTGCCAAAATTCATAGTGAGGTATGTTTAATTTATCTTCAATTCCACAGTTATGTACTTTTTAATCCATACTGAAAGCTGACAATTACTAATCAGGCTTCAGTTGAGAAAAATGCCAAAGAAATTAAAGATTACGTTGAGGAAATTTATTGGGGTTCCAACAAACGTGTTTTGCTTCTCGGACACAGCAAAGGCGGAGTAGATGCAGCGGCTGCTTTATCTATCTATTGGTCTGACTTGAAAGATAAGGTTGCCGGGTTGGCAGTAGCACAGAGTCCATATGGCGGAAGCCCTATAGCTTCAGATATCTTGCGAGAAGGACAACTCGGTGATTATGTGAATGTACGGAAACTTATGGAGATTTTGATTTGTAAAGTGATTAAGGTATGAATTCGATCTTTGATGCATTTTCTTTCATCTCAAGCATCTACAGATAATCGGCAGTATGCAACTATGTTTGCTGCGACTTCCAAGTTTCCATGGGAGGAACTCGGCTGCTGCTTTGGTATTTTAGTGATGTTGACCTTTTTTTCCACGGAAGAAGGGTTTGTGTTGTAGATGATTCTACTTTATGGTGAAGTGTAGTTATCTTTTAGTAACTTCTATGTTGTTTCAAAACTTTATTTTTCGAGAAGGGTAAAGTACACACTTAATCCTCCAACTATAGGATTATGCTTTATTGAATCCTCCAGCTAGTAAAAGCTAAAAAATGGTCATCTGAGTATGGAGCGTTGTTTTGTTGGGTCTCTTGGCTATTAAAAGTTACAAAATGATCACTCTACTATTCATATGTTCCAAACTCGTCTAAATTTTCGTTACAAAATTGATGATGTGTCAAAACTGCTTTATTTCTATGTTTTAACAAAATTTAAATATACACACTGCTGCCTTATCTTAGGAAACTGCTAAGCTAGGTATTTGATTCTAGGAGTAATTCTAATCCCTTAAAGTTAGGGATTCTAACTAGTATAATATATTTACAAAGATCCTACATAATCTTCCTATATTAGGAAACTAATCTCTGACACTCCCCCTCAAGCTTGGGCATGGATGTCTTCCATCCTCAGCTTTTTTGTCAACTTCTGAAAATACTTACCAGGTAGGCCCTTGGTAAGTATATATGCTACTTGATCTCCAGTGGTCACATAAGGAGTATAGATCAGGCCACTATCAAGTTTTTCCTTTATGAAATGTCTATCCACTTCAACATGATTTGTTATGTCATGTTAAACTGGATTATGAGAATATTAATTGTTGACTTGTTATCACAACTTAGCTTCATTGTTCCATCTCATTTGACCTTCAAATCCTCTAAAATGATCTTCAGCCATAGTGACTTGTAAATTCTAAAGCCATAGCTCGAAACTCAGTTTCTGCACTTGATCTAGCCACAACGTTCCGCTTTTTGCTCTTCCAAGTAACTAAATTTCCTCCAAAGAAAATACAGTTACCAGAGGTTGATCTTTTATCAACTATGGATCCAACATAGTTTGCATTAGTGTAAGCTTCCAAAGTCGAATTTCCCCCTCTTTTAAACATAATTTCTTTGCCTGGTGTCCCTTTCAAATACTGTAAAATTTGAGTCACAACCCTTAGATGTGATTCCTTAGGATTGTGCTTGAATTGACTCACAACTCCAACAACATATGCTATGTCTGGTCTAGTATGTGACAAATAAATAAGCCTTCCCACAAGTCTCTGAAATGAACTCCTATCAACTGTTGAATCATCATCTTTTGAATCTTCAAGCTTATGGTTGACCTATATTGGTGTTTCTGCTGGCTTACACCCTAGTTTTTTAGTCTCCTTTAACTAGTCTAGAGTATACTTTTGTTGAGATATAAAAATTCCCTTATGTGAGTCTGCCACTTCAATTCTAAGAAAATATTTTAATCTTCCAAGTTCTTTAACTTCAAACTCCTTTATCAGACACTTCTTCAAATTGCCAATTTCTTCAAGATCATTTCCTACGACAATTATGTCATCTACATACACCAAGAGTGCAGTTACTCCCCCTGAAGAAGAGTGTTTCACAAATAAAGTATGGTCACCTTGACTATGTTTATATCCTTGTCTCAACATCACTTTAACAAACCTTCCAAACCAAGCTCTAGGAGACCGCTTTAGTCCATATATTGCCTTTTTCAACGTGCAAATTGCCTATCCAGTACTTGGTCTAAATCCATGTGGTGTATCCATGTACACTTCCTCTTCAAGATCTCCATGCAAGAAGGCATTCTTGATGTCAAATTGCTGCAAATTCCACCTTTGAGTAGCTTCTAAGGACAGTAGAACCCTTACTATATACAACTTTGCAACAGGGGCAAAAGTTTCATGGTAATCTATTCCATAGGTTTGAGAATATCCCTTTGCCACCAACCCTTCTTTGTACCTTTCTAAAGAGCCATCTGACTTGTACTTAACTGTAAGCACCCATCTACATCCCACTGTTTTCTTCCCTTTGGGTAGCTTCACTAAGTCCCAGGTTTTATTCTTTTCCAGTGCTTCCATTTCATCTTTCATAGCCTGTTTCCAGTTCTCATTCTTTAATGCCTCGAAAACAGTCTTAGGAATGGTACTGTGTTTAGGCTGGTAAGGAAAGCTCTGTGACTAAAGGATAGGTTTTTGTAAGTTATGTACAAGTAAGAAGGGTGTTTAGTGGTACAGGTTCTTTTTACTTTTCTAATAGTAACGGGAAATTCAAAATCAGAATTAGACATATCATTCTCAGTATTTTGATCAGGAAGAGTTTCAGAGTGTACCTCAGATTGTACAGGAGCAGGAGAAAGGTATTATTGAATTTGCATAAGTGCCTTCTTCCTTGAATAAACCATTAGAGGACGAGTAGTGTCCTGGATGGTTGGCTGAGGTGTATTGGGTTTTGGTTGTGGAGAAGTTGGAGTAGTAGAAGGCTGAGCAGACTATGTTTGTTGTATTTGGTCAGAATGTATAGGTGCAGGGAAATCAATGAGGGGTTGAAGTAGGAAAAGATCAGCATCCTATTCTTAAATGATATCTCCCCCTGAAGATAATGAACGGTAAAATAACTCTATTTTTCAACAAAAGTGACATCAACAGAGATGTAGTATTTTCTTGATAATGAACGGTAAAATAACTCTATTTTTCAACAAAAGTGACATCAGCAGAGATGTAGTATTTTCTTGTAGGTGGGTGAAAGCGTTTGTAACCTTTTTTAGTAGAAGAGTAGCCAATAAACATGCATTTTAGTGCCATTGTATCAAGTTTACCCTTCCCTGAGAGTGTATATGGTAACACATCCAAATATTCTAGGTTTTAGGTTAAGAGATGGGATAAAATTTGGATAGAATTTTGTGAGGACTTGAAGAGGACTTTGGGATTCAAGGACTTTAGTGGGTAGTCTGTTTATCATGTAGGTGGCAGTTAACATAACCTCTCCCCAGTAATGTTTAGGGGCTTTATTTTGAAATAGGAGAGCTCTTGTAGTGGCAAGGATATGAACATTCTTCCTCTCAGGTACACCATTCTGTTGTGGGGTGTTAACACAAGATGATTCATGGATGATACCCTTCTGTAGAAAGTAAGAAGATAGGACTTGGTTAAAGTAGTCATTGGCATTGTCAGATCTGAATCTCTTTATTTCAGTCCCAAATTGGGTTTTAATTATGGTGTAGAAGGTTTTAAAAGTATGGGTAACATCTGAATTTTGTTTTAGAAGAAAGATCCAAGTAACCCGAGTACAATCATCTATGAATGACACAAACCATCTAGCCCCAGTTATGTTAGGAATAGTGGAAGGCCCCCAAACATCACTATGGATAAGAGTAAATGAATTGATAGTCCTTTTATTGCTTACTGGGAAAGAGAAACGTTTGTGTTTTGCAAGTTCACACACTTCACCATGAAATTCTTCAGTACTTGAGGAATTAAACAAAGAGGGAAACATAGTCTTTAAAACTTTAAAAGGTGGGTGACTAAGGCGAAAATGATTTAGCCAGATTTGGTCTTTATTGGTTGTAGATTCTGATAAGAGAGACAGAGGTTGGGTATCCAAGACTCTAACTGGTCCACTGGGTTCTTCAAGGTAGTATAGACCGTTTACTTCCCTAGCACACCCAATCATCCTCTTCGTTTCTTGCTCCTGAAAAATACAGTTTAGGATAAAACAAAACATTGCAGTTAGTATCTTTGATAAGTTTCTGGATGAATATAAGATTGGTAAACAGTTTTGGTACATGAAGGACATTTCTATGTTTTCAATCATTTGGTTTGTAGAAGAAATACAAAATTTAAATATACACATTTCTACCTTATCTTAGGAAACTGCTAAGCTAGGTAAGTATTTAATTCTAGGAGTAATTCTAATCCCTTAAAGTCAGGGATCTTAACTAGTAGAATATATTTACAAAGATCCTACATAATCTTCCTAAATTAGGAAGCTAATCTCTGACATGATCATATGAGCTATTCATTAACATGTTGGTTAGGATATGATAGTCGTTTCAGATTTTATCATATCCTAGTTATCAAGTTAACATTCATCTCATACTGTTGTGAATTTTTTAACGGAAAAAGCCGAGTTTAGAACATATAAATAGTTAGGTGACTATTTTGTAACTTTTAATAGTTGGAGGACTCAATAAAGCAATCACCCTATAGTGGGGTGTACCTTACCCTTTCGAGAATTGCTCATGTTTGACGTCCGTATCTTCTAAGGGTATTAGAATATGATCCTCCAACTCAAGGATAAAGAAAGAAGAATTTAATGTATCTGTGTCGGACACGTACTCATATCCGATGCTCAAACCCGTGTCCTAGTAACATTGTAATTTGTGTCTTCACGTTTTATTTTTCTAATCATCTGTGCATGAATAATTCTGACCTTAAAGGGGGACATGCAAGCTTTGGAGGACTTAACATACGCTAGGAGGAAGGAATTTTTGAAGAAACACCGTTTACCGAAGGAGCTTCCTGTTGTTTCATTCCATACCGAGGCCGGCATTACTCCTGCCGTTCTGGCCACGTTATCTCACATCGCTCATGCAGAGCTACCATTGATGTCCACCCTATCTGATGGCCAGCCCGCAAGGTTGCCTGTGGTCATGCCCCTCGGTGCTGTGATGGCTGCATGCGCCCAGTTGCTGCAGGTCAGATATGGTGAAAAGAGCGACGGCCTCGTGGCGCGTTGTGATGCAGAAGCCCCAGGATCCTTTGTGGTCCGGCCAAATCGTAAATTAGATCATGCCTGGATGGTCTATTCATCGTTGAACAACGACTCTTCGGAACCAGATGCAGCGCAAGTGTGCGAGGCTCTGTTAACGTTGCTCGTGGAAGTTGGGCAGAGAAAAAGACGTGAACTCTCGAGGAAATACGAATGAGGTAAATGCGGCTCGTGTCGACTCAACCAAGTAGCTGAGGTTCTTTAAGCATCAGTAGCTCCATTTAAGCCTGGTAATTTTTTTATTTGTACATACCTGAATCGTTAGATTTGTAAAATGGAAAAGGTATTACCATGATCAAAGGGTATGCGACATTGTTGTATATAACTGATCTTTTAAGTTATCTCGACTCGAATTTAAGTGTTGGATATCGGCATATATCTTATACGGATAATTTTAGGTAAAATTACTGTGTAGATTATTGTGTTATAATGCTAATTGCATTTTGGCTATTTCAAGTTTTTCTCCTCTATCGTTGGTGCTCGAAAGTGTTGGTTTAATCCGTTTATGTATGTAGTTGCTTCACTTGTTCATACTTTTGCTTATCAGGTTATTATTAGGCAATCATTGTTATATTTTACTTATGATGGTCTTGACAGTATTTATTCGGTCTGTAATTGACAAGACGTTGTTGATACAACTTTCGATAAATGAATATATTCTAGTACTACTTTTAAAAAGACATTTACTTACAAACAGAAGGGATCTTCATCATAGACCAGTAAGATTCGAAGTCGCATTAAAAGTTCAAGAAAATATTAAGTTAGATCATCGATAAAAAAAAATATTTAAACTATATGGATATTTGAAGTTTTCAGGGGTATGAACGCACCCCTTCAACATCCTTCTCGGTCCATCCCGATTTTGACCATTTTTTTAACATACTAGCAAGATAAATTATAATAATGGGTATGTTCCAATTTTACTTGGATAACCAGAGACTTGAAAGTTCAACAGACAGCCAAATTGCATACGATTCTAAAGCATTTTGAAGCAACCTGTTAGGGTTAGGGATGGGTATAGGACCCGACCCCGACCCGATCAGGTTGGATTTTTTTAAAAAAAAATCAGTTTCGGATCGAGTCATATCATATTTTTTTAAATGTGATTTTTGGGTCGGGTCGGGTTCGGGTTTAGGGTAAAAAAAAAAACCAGACCCGACCCGAAATAAATATATAATTTTACATTATATATTTAGGAATAATTATAATAATATCCATCTATATATTATTTTTTTCAATTAAGTCGCTATTTTTATTGAATAAAAATATTTTTTTATTATTTCGGGTCGGGTCGGGTGAAATCTTATTTTGGTCGGGTCGGGTCAGGTCTCGGGTGGATAACTCCTTATTCTCGGGTCGAGTCGGGAGGACCAAAAATCCGACCATCTCCATCCCTAGTTAGGGTTATCATTATGTTCATCTTGGATTACATTTGTTTCTTAACAATTTGGTTATTGACACAGAGTTGATACTGTAGAGCTAATTGTTTGATTACTACGATAAACGTGGAGAGTTTAAACAGGCAAAACGAAAGGCAATCTAGTCAAATACAGGAACTAAAAGGGTTATGAGAAAATAGAACCCGGAAAGCTCTTCAAACGAGAAATTGGCAGACGAGGATTCGTTTATCCCCTGCCCTCGGACGAACCAAGTCCACTTCTTATAGTCGCACCCACATCCATCATATCTTCCACCTGTTGAAGAAATGAAATCACAGAAACAAAATTTAATTACATTTAGTGAAAGGCTGAGGGTGAAGATTTTAAAGGCGAGAAAATGAGTACATTTAGTGAAAGGAGGCGACGCCGAAGGCTTTGACGGGCATCAAACGGTGGTCGCCGGTATAAACTTTTCGATACGAAGATACTGCCCATCCGAGCTAGGTTACGCTCGCTACGGCCCGGTACCAGTGGGTGGCGACGCGGGTTTTTTGGGTGTCGCCGCCGCTCTCCTCCGCCTCCATTAGTTGACTTCCTCTAGATCAGCTTTTGAGCTGCTTTTCTCTCTGGTTGCTTAATCGGGAATTTGTTAATTCGAGATTGATTCGGTCAAAATTCGATAAATACGTGATCCGAGCTTGAGTTAAGTTCTTAATAAATCGAAACGAAATACCTATACTCGACTTGAAGAATTCGTGAGTAACTCAAAAATATAATATATTAAAATTATACTTTTAAAAATTAAATTATTAATAATATTAAAATTTTTGTTTTATTAAAATATAATATATGATTTTTCACGTATTTAATGTTTAGGTTCGAGTTTGAGCTTTTAGTTCCATTCGAGTTAAGTTTAAGTTTTTTTTAGCTTTAATTCATTTTTTCTAGTTCAAGTCGAACTTAAAACTTTTAAATTCATGAATTTTTAAATCGAGTCGAACTCAGCAATACTCGAACTCGAATTGACTCGTTTACTGCCCTTGATAGGAGATTTAAAGAAATAAAATAGAAACCATCTTTATACAAAAATGTTATTGTTTTTATTTTCTTAAGTATTGTTATTACGGCTAGGTAAATATTGTGAAAATAAAATAAATTTATGTATGAACAATTAGTTTGTCTAGTGTGATCAAGTATTAGATTTCTCAAATAAGATTAAGAGTTCGAATCTTAACGTTTGTAAATAAAGATAAACGTTTGATCGAATCAAGTCAAAAAAATTCAAATTATTCGAGCCGACTAATATTTCAATAAGTTAAACAAATATTAACAATATTTCAGTGAGTTAAACATCCACTAGTGGGTGAAGTGGGTAGATTTTAACAATAATTCTTTATTTAACTTAAGATTTTGTTAAATCCTAAGTTGGTTTAGTTACATTATTGACATGCCACTTTTATATTCATTACAATTTGATCCTCACATGTTTTGAATATGCCATGAAGGCTCTAAAAGTTTCAGTTTAATTTCATTTCTGCTGCAACTTACAAACGTAACGTCCCCTGTCCTTCATGGACTCTCGAATCGGTCCGACCGAATTAACCATACAATGTGAACTGAAAAATACGAAAACCACATGTAAATATAAAGATATGAATATTAAACAGCTCATACAGATTCAACATTCAACTTGAATAACATTTGGTGTACAAGCATTTTACTTTAAGAAAGAAGCCCAATCACACGCCCTAGGAACTAAAAAGAAGCCGCCGTTTGTGGAGAATGGTGATGACAAGGGAATTTGATTAAAAGTAAACTCTCCATCCCACAACTTATAATGCATTCTAACATGTGCAAATCAATACAGTCGATATTGTCGGCCACTATCGTTGCCACTGTGTTTTCCCCTGCTGTTAGAACTGCCACCACTCCTATTACTGCCACTTCGACTCTGTCTCTGATGAACAGGCGGGCTTTGAGGTTGTTGCGCTCCTGGTTGTTGCCTGCATCCACATAGATGATCAAAGTTCAGTCCTTGGGTGCATATTATTGATATGGCCTATGGCGGGGAGACAATTAGTAAATTAGTACTGGAATGATTTTTTTAAGATAATTACTAAAAATTATATAAAAAGAATTAGTGAGTTGTTCGCGAACTTATCGAGTCGAATTGGATTTTGCTCCACTTAACTCGTTAAGATATCGAGTCGAGTCAACTCGAGTTACGTTTTTATCGAGCTTTGATCAAGTCGAGTTCGAGGTGCTCAGGAGCTGCTCAACTCATTAAGCACTCCTAGCAGGGATGGACCTAGGCGGGGCGAGTAAGGGGTCGTCCCCTAAAAAATTTAAAATTATCAAATATTTTAGATTTTTTTTCTATGTATTTTCTATTAAAAATATGTTTTCGCCCCTTAAAATTTTACAGGTTCAAGGCTCCTTTATATAATCTTCCACCTCCTCAATAGACTGTGGAGATTAATTTGATCCTACGCTCTATATTTTAGATCCATAACTTTTTATACAAATCTAGTATAATCTAGACCTGAAGAATTCTCCATAAACCTATAGAATCTTCCCCAGGACTCCCAAGTTTGATCATGGAATAGAAATCTCCACTTGCAAACCAACACGGAAAACTAACAAGTAGGAGTGCATCATTTCGCTCAAGTTAATATGACATACAAGGAGATAGAACATGTTCTTGAAGAGCATCCATGGTCTTCTGTATAGACTTAGATATTTGCTCCTAGACGTATATATTTATACCTTAATCTCTATTCTTTTTCCTCACTTCTGGGTCTGGCTTGTATCTGTGCTTGTGTACTTGCTGTGGTGCAAAATATACATCATTAACAAAGGGTTTTGCAAAGTGCTGCTTCATACAATGAAAGCCTAGCCCAGACTGTACTGAATGAGCCTGTTTCTTGTATTAATTGGATCAAACCAGGGAATTGTTCCAACCCTAGAACCCTTTCCCCATGGCCCAGTTGTATTAGTTGGATCATATCCTCGTACTCACGTCTAAACATGTATAAGCATGCATTGGATATTGTATTAGTTGTAATAGTTGCAACTTACAATATATTGACCGCGAAGAAAGACACCCATCTCACTTGAAGAATGGATATCGGTCCAAAAATCAATATTTGGGACAACCGAATCTAGACAATGTTATGGGTCCTAGCTACCATCACCAGGTTCCTGGTAGGAGAAACTCTCTAACCAGTGTTTTGGAGCATCGGGATGAATACGAGAAAGACGAGCAACGAAACTCTTTTCACCGGTTGCGACTATGCTGGCAATGGAGTAGTTTCGAGTGCACAAACCGTTCTCCGTGAGCCATTTATGGAATCTGTACCTAGGCTTAATCCGCTTCTCCAAGTTGAAACATAGAAATGCCGGGAATATATCAAGGTAGTCCAAAGGAACACCCATTTCGTAGCGAAGGAAGTTCAGCTTCCGCGCTATAGTTTCGGGACTCTGGTTTAGAACTTTCGGTGTTGTTTGTACCATCTTGCAAAGTTTCGAGAACGTGATCCCCATACCGAGAAGACTGTCGAATCTTTCTTGCAACTCCGCACTAGTGCCATGAACATGAGCTAAAACCTTCATGGTCAAAGAATTCTCCCCAAACCCAATCCTATGCAAAAAAATCAACTTCTCCGTTGTGTGGATAGGGGTTCTTGAAAACTGAATTCTCTCGAAACTATCTCGGAAATCCATATCAAAGTCTTCGTCAAGATCGCTAACGGCGCAATTAGCAAGCAACAGATGATTTCCGTCCTTAATCTTATTAAACAACCACTCGTGTAGATTCAAAGCTTTCATCACATTGGGTAAATTAGCCATTTTATTCCTCCCCAATACATAAGGGTATTCTTTAGCAATGAAATTCCTTTCATCAGCATTCAATCCAAAATGTTTCAATATTCCCATAACCGAAATCACCGGTGTTTCCAAATCAAAATCCAAAATCTCGGGGCTTCGAAGAATCAACAAACCGACATCTTCCTTCCTAACCAAAAACCGACAAAAATACTCGATTTTCCGAACCATAACCTCCTCCGAATGCCGAAGAAAGAGGCTCTTATTTCTACCCATCAGCTCCCCGATTTTCCCCTTCTCACAACCCAAATCATAAAACATCCTCATTTTCCTACAAATTTCATACCAAGAATCCACATTAGCTTCAACATGATTCCCCAAATCAAAATCTACAAAAACCCTTTTCAAATCATTCAACAAAGCAGCAACTTCACATTCCAATTCACCAACCCCACGCAATACGCAAGGAAAAGCCAAGCAAATACCAATCACAGAAATATTATTGCTAAACCCAAATTCCTTAATCCTACAAAGCCTAGCTTTCAATTCCTTAGAACTCACCCTAAAAATCAAAGCATCCTCTTTATAAAGCTTACCCAATCTGTTCCAAGGGAGCCCAAATCCAGAAAGCGCACAAGCAGCATCGAGAACCGTTTCATCTTCAGAGAAGAAGAATTTATTCGAAGGCAAAAGCCCACTAACTTCATCATAATCAATTCCTATGCTTTCAAAGAAAAACTCGTACTCGTTAATGGGATGGTACCTGAGCAACCTGAGGACGTTCTTGTTGAAACTCACGGCGGAGAAATCGATGCCGGAGACTAGAGAAGATAGGGAATAGAGGGAGTTTTTGGCAATGTGCTCGGCGTAGACGAAAGGGATGTAACGGGTGCAGTGGAGGTAATCCGTGAGAGCTTGTTGAGCATCTTTAATGGCTCGGGATCGATACTTGGAAGGGATTTTGGTGAAGTATGGGAGTTTGGGTAGTGATGAAAAATGGCGAAGAAGATGGTGAGACTGAATAAATTTGAGGAAATGATTCATCTGACGGCAGAAATGGGTTTAGTTAGGGTTTTTGTGAGAGGGGGAAAAGGGGATTTTGTGCGTTGTTTCTTCATACATTGGAGTCTGTCTTACGGTGTTTTTTGCGGACATGCCCATAACTTACGTGTAGCAAAAAATGAGCATTTCATTTCTGGGTAAAGTACACAAATAGTCTCCTTTATTATAGGTTATTATTTTATTGAGTCTCCTAACTATCAAAAGTTATAAAATAACTCATTAATTATAGGTTGTTGTTTTGTTGAGTCATTTGACAATTAAAAGTTATGAAATCATCACCTAACTATTTATTATATTTCAAATTTGTCATTTCCATTAAAAAATTGATGACAATTTAAGTTGGATGTTAATTTGTTGTTAAGATATGATAAAATCGATCCTAAAATCTCAAATGACTATCATATCTCAGACAGCATATTAACATCCAATTCAGATTTTCATTATTTTTTAAAGAAAAATAACAAGTTTGGAACATAATGAATAGTCGGGTGACCATTTTATAACTTTTAGTAGTCAAGAGACTCAACAAAGTAATATCTTATAGTTAGATGATGTTAGCTCTAATGGATAACCGAAAAATGTCAAGACGGGGTGAATTGACCTTTTAAATTTTGGTGGAAGTAATCGAAAAATAAAAAATTTTGCACAACGATTTAAAGTGGTTTGACTTCTAAATCAAGTTTACATCTACTACCTTAGCTATCCACACTAAGAATTTCTCAAATCTACTAGATTTGTAAACTTTTAAGGATAAGGTGTAACCTTACAAAGACACACGAGGTTTATACTCCAAAATCTTGCTTACACACTCTCCCAAAGAGAAATTACAAATTTAGCAAACTAAAGAAAAACCTCACAAAGACAAATATGATTGCACAAATTAAGCACTCACCAAGAATCACACTTGAGTAAAATTAACAAGGAATCTCACAAGTGTATTACAAAAGATTTGACAATTTTAGCACTAAAAACTCTTTTGAAGTTGAAATGATATTGCAATTGATTTTCTTGTTATTCTTCATTTGAATCTTGGTTCCTTTTATGTCTTCTAAAATCAATCTAGCCGTTTAGACCCGTTGGGGATTGAATATAGCCATTGGATTCATTAATTTTGAGATTTAATGCTCACCTGCACATTTGGTATCGAGACCAACAAGTTGGTATTGAGACCGAGCCTTTCAACGGTTAAATTTATAGTCGTTAACCTCCAGTATCAATACTGCTTGAATCAATATTTATACCAGCCCACCGATCTCGAGACTGAGACCTTGATATCAAAACCAAAATGCATTTTGAAACTTTGGTATCGAGACTGGATGTTGTTTTGACAAAAATTAAGTGTTTTGAGCTTTAAAAATGATATTTATAAAACGTGAATTAACTTAAAAACACCTGGGATTATTTTTTACACTTAAACATACTTTAAAATTGTTTATGACAAATTTTTACAAATATTGTAAAATGTAAATTTTAACAATTTAAAATAATCATGTTATATCAAAATCAAAACTTAGTTTAACAATCTCCCCTTCTTTATATAATAAATCTTTTTGTAAATATTTTCTTTAAAAAGGATTTGTCATATTTTGTGAAAAATAAGTCTCCCCTTAGAAAAATAATTTTGGGCTAGTAAATTTATATGTATACATATTTCTCCCACTTTTTGTTATAGCAAAAATCAAATTAAGCTTCAAAGGAAAAAACATGTTAGTGTAATAGGGAACTCAAGTATTCAACATAAAATAATCAAATGTCAAATTATGTTTATTATAAAATAATCAAATTCATAAACATAATATCAACATCAATAATTCAGACACAAATCCATAAAGTACCAACAAACCAAATATTAAACATAAAATAACATATAGTTTCAAAATAAGTTATAAAGTGCATAAGTCTAAATCAAAATGCAAATGTCATAAAATGATAAATAAATGTACAATCTTGGTGGCGAATGAGAGGGAGGCAACAAGTGATGACATATCAATTGAATGTCATTCTCAAGCACGTCCAAGTGATAATCTGTAGTAGACGCAAATGAGTCCAAGCGATGATCCATGAAGCCATATGATCGCGTAAGTCCCCGAAGTTTTGAACCATATAATCATATATTGTCTTCATCAATATCTCCTCTAGATGCGGTGGCACCGGTGACACTTCTATTTCGTCATCTTCCTCCTCGATGTTGTCTAAGTTTCTTCGATAAGGATCACACTCTCTGAAAAATATCAAAATCCCAATTGGCCTTGTGGACCGATTTAAAATCGATGACACTAACGAGTGGAATAGGAAGATTAAGGGCGGTAGACACTCTAAGTTTATCCCTAAAGATGTAGTTAAGAATGCAAGTATATGGAAGTGTCTTGGAGTAATTTAACCCTTTATGGACAACATCAACAATTGTTAGCTCTATTGAATAATCGAAAAATACCAAAAGGGAGTGAATTGGCCTTTTAAAATTTTGGTGGAAGCAATCGAAAAATAAAAACTTTACGCAACGATTTAGAGTGGCTCGACTTCTAAACCAAGTCTACATCCATTACCTTATCTATCCACACTAAGGATTTCTGAAATCCACTAGATTTGCAAACCTTTAAGGATAAGGTATAACCTTACAAAGACACACAAGGTTTATACCCCAAAATCTTGTTTACACACTGTCCCAAAGAGAAATTACAAATTTAGAAAATAAAAGAAAAAAACTCACAAAGGTAAATGTGTTTGCACAAATTAAGCACTCACCAATAATCACACTTGTTTTAAAATTGCTCATTACTACATGAACAATGCATACAAAAATAATTATATAAGTAACAAAAATTAATAAAAATCCAATACAATAATAATTAATATATCCAAACAAATTTAATAAAGATTTAAAATACTATTGATATAATTTTCTCTTATATAATCTTGATTCACATTACATTCACGGGTTATTTGTTTTCTAGATCTGAATATTTGAATCAAAAGAGCTCCAAAAGCTAATGCTGAAGCAACTACTCCCACTATTACATTATCAATAGAATTAAGATCCATCTACAAAGAAATATAGATTATGATAAACCAAAAATAAGTTATAGCTTATGCCACAACATGTACTTAAATTCTTGTCTATAATTTAAAATTTATAATAAATAATATGTCATCAAAATGAAATAATACAACGAAGCAAATATACCACATGAAGCAAGACACTAAAATCAGAAAAGCAAATGCAATCAATGTAACCAAAGCAGCTTATAACTCAAACAATTTTTTTCAATTCAAGACAAAGAAGTCGATCAAGAAAATGATAAGTAAGTGACTTTTTAGTCTTTGCTAACACTTGCCAAAGTTCTGAAGTTTTTGATGTCTTTCTCAATTCAAGGCTCCCTTCAGCTTCTAACTCAAAATATTCTATTGAACTTTTAAGTGCAACCTTTCATCCTTGTGAAGTATTCTGGATAAAATTTATTTGCAAGCTTGCTTATATCATCAATGCAACCTGATTTATAGCCATCTCTTGTATCTAGAGCGGAACTAATCTTAAGTAATTTCACCATGTCATTCTTGAATCTAATGTTCATCTATTGTATTTGAGAATCAATAGTAGAGACAAATATATCAACACGATAATGATGTTCGACTGAGATGACATCTCGTTAAAGTCGATGCCTCCCTCTACCACTTTTATACGGAGCATTCATATCGAGAAATTCTATGTGATGTTTATCACAAAATGATATTTGCCTTTTCAAGTAAAGGATCCCACCCTTATTCTCTAGATCCTCGTATAATTTTTTTTGTACTTGATACTAAATATAAAGCATTTAGTATATCTTGAGATTTACACTATAAAGTTTTACTAAGATCATCGGTGATTCTCAAGAGATCTATCATGAAGTGTAAGATGAATACAAATTCAAAAGATGTCATCACATCATAAACACTATTTACTTCGTTTGTTTGAGTCAAATTTCCATCACTTATGATATTCTTGAGAACAAAATAAGTAGCATCAAACATCTTGAGCAAGCTATAAAGAGAATTTAAGTGTGAATCTCACCTTGTATCTCCTGCACACTATAAAGTACCAATTTAATTTTTTCCCTTTCCTGTTTCTAATCATTCAAGAGCAGTAATATCTTCAATATAACATGTTTAGACATCTTTTAGTTGATATTTTCTCTTGTACAAAGAGACAACTAAATGACAATAATCAAATATGAAAAAAATTGTGATCTTTTATGTTAGCCAAAGAAGTGATTCCACCACCATTTTTCTCATATTTAACTATCATCATAAATTTAGTTGTATCTTCGTTCAAAAGACAATATCAATTGAAGATGCCGGCGCAAGTTATATTGAAGATATAACTACTCTTGAAGTGTTGGAAACAAGAAAAAGAAAAAATCAAATAGAACTTTACGTGTAAGAGATACAAGGTGGGGTTCACATTTAAATTCTCTTTATAGCTTGCTCAAGATGTTAGATGCTACTTGTTCTACTCTAAAAATTATCATGAGTGATGAAAATTTGACTCAGAGAAGTGAAGCAGATAATGTTTATTATTTGATGACATCTTTTGATTTCGTATTCATCTTGCACTTCATGATAGATTCTCTCAAGTATCACTGATGACATCATTTACTTGAAAAAATAATATCATTTTGTGATAAACATCATATAAAAATTCTCGATATGAATGGTCCGTATAAAAGTGGTAGAATGAAGCGTCGACTTCAATGAGATGTCATCTCAGTTGAACATCATTACCTTGTTGATATATTTGTTTCTACTATTGATTATTAAATACAAAAGATGAACATTAGATTCAAGGATAACATAGTGAAGTTACTTAAGCTTAATTTTGCTCTAGATCCAAGAGATGAATATAAATCATTTTGTATTGATAATATATGTAAACTTGTAAATAAATTTTATCCAAAAAATTTCACAGAGAACAAAAGGTTGCACTTAAAACTTCTATTAGAACATTTTAAGTTAGAAGTTAAAAGGAACCTTGAATTGAGGAAGACGTCAACAATTTCAGAACTGTCAAGTGTTAGCAAAGACTAAAAAGTCACTTATTTATTATCTTCTTGATCAACTTGTTCATCTTGTTTTGATTTTTCTTGTTTCTACTTCGATCACAGAGCGACTTTTTTCTGCCATGAAATTAGTGAAGACTCATTTAGTCAACAAAATGGAGGATGATTTTTTGTCGAGCTACTTAATAACATATATTGAGAAGGAAATTTGTCCGTGATTTATATAGAAATTCTCTTATTGATGACTTTGATTCAATGAAAGAGCGTCATGTACAATTCCGAATGTCAAGTTTTAATAATTAAAAAGATATTCTAAGTAGTAGGTTCTTTATTATTACTTTTTGTGTAAGTTAATTTTAGTTTATTCTCAGTTTTTCAAGAGTTAACGTTTTTTATACATAGTTCGCAAGTTTTATTCATTTATAAAATGTAAAAGTCTAGCATATTACTTTAAATTTTAAATCATAATCATTTTGTGAAAATGAAAATTTTGATGACGTGCATATTTATTTTTTGCGCTATTATGATTGTTATTTTACATCGACTTATGTCACTATATGTTTATTAAAAATAAAGTTTGTCTCTTTACCTTAAAATCTTACGTTTGTCTCTCTTAACAAACAGTGAATAAAAGAGTCTATCGGTCCTTCTTAGTTTAGATTCATTGTAATCTTTCATCTTCTCCATTATCAATTGAGAGATTTATCATATTTTATTCAATATCAGTCATGCAATATTCGACAAAAATTGTAATTAAAAAAATACATACTAAAATACTAAAAGAGAAAAAGAGAATACATACCACAAAAGCAATGACTTAAAATTATATGTAATAACTTTAGAAATATATTTACATAAATATCTAATTCAATTTAACCATCAATATGAAAATTTATCATGTTAGTTGTATCCATAATTTTGAAGCAACAAACTACCATGATTCTTTCCCCATGACATCTTAACAATGTTGTAAAACTTATTGCATACAATATTTTCTCATTTACTCTCGTTTTCATTGTGTGCAAAATAAAGGTGCAGATTTAGCCAAATAGTGTTTTAGAGGAACGCCTTTGAGCTTCAGGGTTTGGTTTCTCTTTCTCTCTCTCATATATGCTTGTTTGAATTGTCTCCTACGTTAATTTCAACTCTCCCCCCCCCTGTTTCTTTCCTTTCATTGAAGCTTCTTCAATGCAATCAGATAAAAAAAATTAAAAAAATGTAAGTTTTAATTGATTTAATCTCGAAAGGTACGAGATTTAAGGGTTTACCCTTCATACCCAGAAACACTGTGCTTTCTCAGGTTTGAGAATTCGATTGTTGCATTTATCATTTTAGGTTCTATTGGGTTATGTGAAATCGGGCAATTTTATATTGTGAAGTATCAAATTTAAGATATCTTGGTTTTGAGTTGTGGCACATATATACAATTCCATTGCTAGTTTTAGTTAGGGTTTTTGAGGCTGGAGACCATTGCCTTTTTTGGTCTCTTTATGCTTCTTTAGTTGTTTTATGAATTGGGTATTTGAGTTTGAAGGGCGTATGTACTTTAGTTCCATGTGCACTTACCGGTTATAAGGTTTTGTTGCTTTGAGGTTCGAAGGATTTCGGTATTTGGAGTCCTTATTAGATTGATCAAGACATGACCCGTCGACTACGTCGCAAGGTGGCGAAGAAAGGGAAGGACGATGCTGTTTCGATAAGTTTTCTTGAGATTGAAGTTGAGGAATTAGGTCTCGAGAGAAATGACGCTGTTGATTGGACAAACATGCCTGATGATACAGTGATTCAATTGTTTTCGTGTCTGAATTATCGTGATAGGGCAAGCTTGTCATCAACCTGTAAGACATGGAGGGCTTTGGGAGGTTCGCAGTGTTTATGGAGTTCATTGGATCTCCGTGCTCATAAATTTGATACTGCAACGGCTACTGTACTTGCTTCTAGGTGTGTGAAACTTCAAAAGCTTAGGTTTCGTGGGGCAGAGTCTGCTGGTGCAATAATTAATCTTCAAGCTAAGAATTTGCATGAAATAAGCGGTGATTACTGCAGGAAAATAACCGATGCTACTCTATCTGTAATTGTTGCTCGACATGAGGCTTTGGAAAGTCTTCAGCTTGGGCCTGACTTTTGTGAAAGGATCACTGGAGATGCTATAAAAGCAACAGCACTTTGCTGTCCCAGATTGAAGAAACTTCGGTTGTCTGGAATAAAGGATGTTTATGCTGATGCAATCAATGCTTTGGCTAAGCACTGTCCAAATCTAGTTGATATTGGGTTCCTTGATTGTCTAAATGTTGATGAGGCTGCATTGGGAAATGTTTTATCTGTTCGTTTTCTCACTGTTGCAGGGACGTTAAATATGAAATGGGATTTGGTTTCGCATTTGTGGCACAAGCTACCTAAATTGATTGGGTTGGATGTTTCTAGAACTGATATCAGTTCAGATGTTGTATCTAGATTGTTATCCTCATCCCAGAGCTTGAAGATTTTGTGTGCTTTAAATTGTACGGTTCTTGAACAGGACCCTAGCATTAGCACCACCAAAACCAATGGCAAAGTGTTGCTTTCCCTTTTTTCAGATATTTTAAAGGAACTATCTTCTTTATTTTCCGAAACTTCAATCAAAGGGAGGAATTTGTTTTTGGATTGGAGGTGCTCGAAGAACAGAGATAAAAACTTGAATGAGATCATGACCTGGCTTGAGTGGATCTTATCTCACTCACTTTTGCGTATTGCTGAGAGCAACCCACAAGGACTAGATGATTTCTGGCTTAAGCAAGGGGCAACATTGTTGCTCAGCTTAATGCAAAGCTCACAAGAGGATGTTCAAGAAAGGGCGGCCACAGGACTAGCAACGTTTGTTGTTATTGATGATGAAAATGCAAGTATAGATCGTGGAAGAGCTGAGGCAGTCATGCAAGATGGTGGCATCCGACTTCTTCTGAACCTAGCCAAATCTTGGCGTGAAGGACTTCAATCAGAGGCTGCAAAGGTTATTATCCTATTTTAAAAAATAATAGTTATCTCATCACAATGCAACTATCATCATATTTCTTCCTTTTACCTGAATTGTTTATTCTAGTGACCATAAGATGGTTTGATGCTTTCCATTTAGGTGAAGAATTTGCTATTCACAAGACTTTTGTTTGCATTATCGTTTTCCATGTATTATGTTAAATAAGATGTTACTACCTACTAGTTTATTATATGAGATTTGACCTGATTTGGACTTTTTAATGGTATAGGCTCTAGCGAACTTGTCTGTCAATGCCAATGTTGCTACAGCTGTAGCTGAAGAAGGAGGAATTAATATCCTCGCTGGGTTGGCGAGGTCCATGAACAAGCTGGTTGCTGAGGAGGCAGCTGGAGGGCTATGGAACCTTTCTGTAGGGGAAGAGCACAAGGTTTTGTACTTTTCAGTGTTTTTTCTCATACCTGGGTACATAAGCTTTCTGTTTATTTCTAATCGCATATTCTTTTAAAACATATTAGGCTGCAATTGCTGAGGCTGGTGGTGTCAAAGCTTTGGTTGACCTTATATTCAAATGGTCCTCTGGCGGTGATGGAGTTGTTGTATGCTTCTCTTCATGTGCTCTATTTACTTGTTGACTGTTTTAAATATCATGTAACATCTAGCTTTCACACGATTGAAGTAGCTGTCAAGCTAGAATTCATTTGTTAGATCATGATTTCCTTTGTGCCCTTTTAGGAACGTGCTGCTGGCGCCTTGGCAAATTTGGCAGCTGATGATAAATGTAGTATAGAAGTTGCAGTTGCAGGTGGTGTGCATGCACTGGTGATGCTTGCCCGTAATTGCAAGTTTGAAGGAGTGCAAGAACAGGTGCCATTACTTTCACAATTAAGTGGGAACCTTCAACTGTGCATGATATAATAACTACAGTTCCTTCGAATTGTTTTAACTTGAAATGGTTAGCATAGATTTTTTCAATTTTCTAATCATTTTATTATACCCAGTCACAACTAAGCAAACTGATAATGTAGTCTAAGATGTTTTTTCACATTGTTCTAAATTTTTTCCATTTTTTGAGTACCCTTATCAACGTCCTGCATTCTTTTAATGTCAAGTTTGCTGTCATGTGCAAATGCTTAAGTATGCTATGCATTCTTGGGGCATGGAATTAAGAGATCTTGTCAATACAATATTGATGGCTTCAAATGTTAACTTGCTTGTCTTTAGATTGTGTTGGAGTCCCCCCTGCCCCCAATGATTACTCATGTCACCATATACAACATGTTTGTTGCGAGTTTTAATGACATGTCCGAATATGCTAGGCCGCTCGTGCCTTGGCAAATTTGGCTTCTCATGGTGATAGCAACAGTAACAATGCTGCTGTAGGACATGAGGCTGGTGCTCTTGAAGCACTAGTTCAACTTACACGTTCTCCTCATGAAGGTGTCAGGTAAATAGTATCATGTGTTTTAAGCTAGCTCTTGGAACAACCTATTATATGCTTTTTCATGTAAATAAGTTCATTGTTCATTTGCTGATCCCACAGTACTTGTTTTAACTCTCTTCATTTTCCTGTTTGTCCCATAATAATATATCCAGTAACTCATAGACTATAACTTCTTTTTCTCTATGCACAAAATTATATTGGGTTTGTCTAACGTTTATGATGATTTCTACTGATTGAAACAGGCAAGAAGCTTCAGGTGCATTGTGGAATTTGTCATTTGATGACAGAAATCGAGAAGCAATTGCGGCTGCTGGTGGTGTTGAGGCATTGGTATGACATTTATCTTTTTCAGCCGCTATTGTTGTCCCTCTCTTAGCAGGGGTACCCTTGGTTACTGTTATGTGCAGCAAAAGGGGATAACTATTGATGTCTACTAAAAGACCTCCCAAATATCCATAACTTTTATTGTGCGTGTTAAATAATTTTTGCTTGGACATATTGATATCTGTAGACTTTTAAATCATTTAGTGTGTTTTTAGCATTAAAATGCAGATCTACCATAATATGTTTAGATGTAGATAGGATGTGTCTTGGTAATCTAAGGCTTCCTTGTATCCCATGGATTCCCGTAGATACTAGCTTTGGTGTTTCATTTGCTTTTTCCCTTCCCGTGTGGTGCCGTGATGCAAAATCCCGAATCCTGAAATATTAGCCACTATAATGAAGTGCTTTGGAAATTGAGTAACGTTTAAGATTAGTTGAATTGTGCTATTTGGCTTCACAATAATTCTTTGGAAGAGCTCATCTGCTCATGTGAAGATAACTTTTGTTGGTAAAGATTTCACTACATCACAAAAGTTATTTATTTATATTTTTATTTTATGTAGGTTACTCTTGCCCAGTCCTGTTCAAATGCTTCCCCTGGTCTTCAAGAGAGGGCAGCTGGTGCTCTTTGGGGATTGTCTGTGTCAGAAGCCAACAGGTAATGCAATTATTTTCTCTTGTATGTGGACATGCAAACCTATTCAAGAGTGATAAAACCCCGGGCATCTAAGCACATTATGTGATTTTTTTAAAACTTAAAGGCCTCATCGAGATTTTATACATATGGAATACAAGGCTTAAAACAATGGGAGCAAAACCACTCTTATTCATGCTGCCTTATTGTGCTTTTCCATTGTACAAACTTGTCAAAATCCTTTGCTATTATCCAATTCTTCGCCTTGCCAAATTGGGCTGATACTAGGTTGATACAGCCCTAAACCTTTAGCAATTTGCATATTTCTGTTATGATGTCAGCAACATGCATTTTTGTGCTAATCGACATTATCCTGGATAAAATAATTTAGGGCAACCAGATTTTTATTCTTGTTCATGATTTTTCCTAGAAAAATACTCTCAATTGATCATTTGCTGTAATTATAATAAGCAGAATATTCATGCTATTTATCGTTTTGGTTTTTGTTAGCATTGCTATTGGACGAGGAGGAGGTGTTGCTCCCCTGATTGCACTTGCCCGCGCTGAAGCTGAAGTAAGCATTTCATAAGCCAGCCCTTGCAGTTAGTGTATGATAACTTTTTTGCTAGGTGGCATCTCAGTTGAATTTAACTTACGCTTTTGCTTTCAGGATGTTCATGAAACTGCGGCAGGGGCTCTTTGGAACCTTGCTTTTAACCATGGCAATGCTCTTCGGATAGTGGAAGAAGGTGGGGTTCCTGCACTTGTTCATCTTTGTTCTTCATCGTTATCCAAAATGGCACGCTTCATGGCTGCATTGGCGCTGGCATACATGTTTGATGGGAGGTAAATATTCTAGCCTTATCACCCGACACGCCCTCATCTATTTTATACATCTACATCTTTTCACAGGACCTTGTTGTACTAAATTCACTGTATCCTTATTCTATAGTTTAGTTGGTTTATGACGTTTTAGCAATGGCTTATCATGATGAGATCTCTGGTTAGAGATAACTTTTACGGGCGACTGAAAAGTGGAATGTATATCGTCTCTATCCTTATGAAAGCAGCCTCTAAATTGAGTAGGTAAAACTATGGATTAAGCATTTTGATACTAATTTGCTTCGTATGATGTTTTTTAGCAGAATTGATGAGTTTGCGTCAATGAGTTCATCATCAGAAAGCACTTCGAAGAGTGTGAGCTTGGATGGGGCCCGAAGAACGGCTTTGAAGCATATTGAAGCTTTTATCCGTACATTCTACAATCCACAAGCATTCGCCGCAGCTGCTGCTTCATCCGCTCCGGCAGCCTTGGCACAAGTAACCAAAAAGGCTCATATTCAAGAAGCGGGGCACCTGAGATGCAGGTTCCCTTTCCTCATTCTTTTCCCTCATTGTATTCCGGATTCATTTGCAGTTTTAAAATGATCCATTTGCGGTTCTACAATACTTTATGGTTTTCATGAAGTTATTCAAAGATAGTCTCCAATATGGTATCCGTCTTCCTTTGTTCTACATGTTCATATCGTGCCTGTGCATGCATTTGCACTCATGCATGCATTGTGTGTGGGTAGTGACTTTAAGCCGGTCCCTCGGAATTAACACGACTTTTATATTCCGTAGCGGGGCTGAAATTGGAAGATTCATCTCGATGCTTCGAAACTCTTCTTCAATACTCAAGGCATGTGCAGCATTTGCTCTACTCCAGGTAGAACACCAATCTCTTCCGGGTTCCGATAGTTACGGAAATCTTGTTTGGAAAACTTCTTTCTGAATTACGATACGTATTGCTAAGGGATATTCACATGTTCCATCTGGTCGAAATATTCGCAGTTCACCATTCCCGGTGGTCGACACGCCGTGCACCATGCTAGCCTTATGCAGGGTGGTGGAGCAGCAAGGGTTCTGCGAGCAGTAGCCGCAGCGGCGACGTCCCCAATCGAGGCTAAAATCTTTGCGAGAATTGTGCTTAGAAACTTGGAGCTTCACCAAGTAGAGACATCCATCTAAATTCAGGAACCAACTTAATTTATTAGTCAACTCAAGAGTTTCATTAGTTTATAAATTACATTTCTAAGGTCTCTCTCTCTCTCTCTCTCTATAACCTTTCGAACGTAAGAACTATCAGAACAAAGTCTGTATTGGTTCATTTTTGTGTGTGTCTGTATTCATTTATATATATATATATATATTCATATATATGGGCAAGATCCGCTTACACTATGTAAAAATAATATCTTTTTTTATTCTAGTACTAAATTCTTTAAATCTTAAACCTTAAATCATAAACTCTAACGAGTTAAAGAAATATTTATTTGTAGGTTATAAATTTTAACTAAATCTAAGATATTTATTTATTTAAATATTGATTTTAAACGGTAAAAGTGGATTCTAATCATATATATATATATATATTGATAGAAATTGGATAGGCCTCGTTAAAAACCCCCTTCTTGACCTCCATGTTACAACAATAACATGAAGGGCATGGGAAGGAGGAAAAGAGTGCCTAAAAATTCATTAATACCAGAATAATATATATTCATCCTAAGAAGTTCTGTTACAACATAAAATTTAAAAACCAAGCACATAACATAAAAACCAGCTCAATAATTGTGCAACCTAGCCAATAATTTAATATTCATCCTATTCCTTCTTTAGCTAGTTTATCCGCTTCACAATTAGTAGCTCTCAAAATATGCCTAACAATTACCCCTCTACTCTCCACTAATGCAACAATGTCTTTCACCAACGGCTGGAACATAGGAGTAAATACACCTGGATTTTTAATCCATTTCAGTGCATTAAGGGAATCTGATTCCAATATGACCCTTGGAAATGAAACCAAAGATTTCTCCTCAATATACATCAGCCCTCTTTTTATAGTTAATAGCTCTGAAAGAATAGGAAGACCCCCCAATCCTTTCGGAAAACGAACCATGCTGCAACCCTTGAGCATCCTTTAATAATCCACCAATGCCTCCTTTTCAATTTTACTAATTCGTTCATTGAACTTTCGAATTGTTCATATTTTGATCACTTTGAATTATTATATTATTATTTTTGTATGATATGGTATTGTTTATTATTATTTAATATAGAAATAATTTAAATAAATAATAAAATAATATTTTATTATTATTAAATTTAAAAAGACTTAAAATAATCACGGCTATCGTCAACTACCATCGACCTTTAAAATAATAATAAAATTATTTTTATATTAATTAATAATAACAAATATCATATCATACAAAAATAATAATATAATAGCTGATAGTTGATTCCAATATATATATATATGGTTTGACCAACTAATTTAATTAGTTGATTCGAAAAATTGATTTGATTAATTTTTTATATAGATGTGTTTGGTAAAATTTAGCTGATAGTTGGTATGGGTAAAATGATAAATAAGAGTATGATACATTTAGTTGTTAAGTACATATTGTTTTATAATACTTTAGTCTTTATTGGTGTAAAATTATTCGGATAAAATGCTTTCGACAAGGAATTAAAAATTACTTAAGAAAATTAGTGAATATTTTTGAAATTTTTGAATATATTTTTTAAATTTAATATTTACAAATATTAACCATGTGAGATTGATACATACAATTAACCTTATAAAATATCAACACTACATTTTTTTCTATTTTCATGTTTTGCTTTATCTGATGGCTCTTGGACTGTGTTTGGACATTATCTCCACATCCGATCCCTTTCTGAAGTTGGTTACGGCATGGATTCACCTTCCTGGATATTCACGCTCTACAAAAGAAGCATCGTCATGGAAATAGGTGAGTGCATTGGTCTTGTTGTTAGGATATATTATCAAACAGAAAATGGGAGGAGGGGCCATTTCGCCCGAATGACAGTCACGGTGGATCTAAGCAAGCCTCTTGTGTCAAAGATTATCATCAATGAAAGGACTTAATTATTGAGTATGAATCGCTTCCCAGTATTTGTTTCAAATTTGGGAAATACGGACACCTTCTTCAGGGTTGCCGTAGCCACAATTCTGAACAGAAAAATGATCATGTTGATGATGAACCCGCTGCTAGCAACCTTTCCCCTAGTGATAGCCCCTTTGGACCATGGATGGTCGTAGAGAGAAGACAACGTCGAGCTAAAAAAAAGGGATCCAACGCCAAGCCATTCTGCTAGCGAGGTGTTTCAAGTTTCACGTTTTAATCCAATTTTTGATTTAGAAAGCGAAGGCACCCTAGATGAGATTAATGAAGCAGCCTCATCGGGTAATAAACAGAACCAGCAGCTGAAACACACCGTCCAGGCCAGACCTAAGCTTAAGAAAAAAGGCAAGGTTCCCTCCGTGACCAATGCTCCCAAGAATTTTAATATTCAAAAACCCCTTGTTTTGACTCTTGCAGATTTCCCTGTGCTATCTCGGCCCCAAATCAAAGCCAGCAGCTCTCATTTGGCTCCAAAAGCTCATCAACCTGCCCTCACCGATGTCTTTAAGCATACTGTTGTTGTGCTCGATGAGAATAGGAATACAGATCCGAATACCTCTTTGAATCTCGTGGCGATTGGTCAATCTTTGCCGAAGCCCCGGAATCAACCCGGAGGTGATCTACCTGATCCAGTTGATTCAAGCAGTAGACTTCTTATAAATCAGTAAATTTCTTCTATCTCCCAAGGGGCACCTTTAGTTGCTCTCTCGAATGATGCCAACCTCGAGTTAGGAGGTGATCATGCCGTGGCAATTGTTGAATAAGCACAACACCCCTTTCCTCATGCTTATTGTTTAATGAATTTAAAAATCATGTATTGGAATGTACAGGGCTGTGGGCACGCGAGATTTCTTCCTGCCGCCAAACAATTTCTTCGTGACCGTAGACCGGATGTTGTCTTATTTGTTGAACACCGCATTAGCGGGCGTAAAGATGATTTTGTTATTGCTTTTCTTGGCTTCCCTAACTCTTATCGTGTAGAAGCGATGGGTTTCTCTGGGGGAATATAGATTGCTTGGAGTGATTCTGTTTCGGTGTAAGTCATTCTTAATCACTTTCAATTTGTGCATTGTTGTATCAGATGCATCCTCGGTGGTAATGTCATCTATGCAACTTCTGTTTACTCTTGCCTGATTGATACATGCATCATAAGGCTCATATCAAAGGAAAAAATAATAAATCTTCCAAATGATCCACTCATCCAAGTCTTGGAAAAGAAGACCCGAATAACACCAGATTTTCGACGACTTTTTGAATGGGATCCTGATCTTATTTGGTAAATATTTCTTCTGGAGATCCGACCGGTTGTCTCTTATCTTTCTAGTGGTTCTTGAATAACATCAATATGATATTGAGAACTCAAGATATGACCATTCTAGTGAAGACAATGCATGCAGAAAATCATATACGGATTAATACGAGATTTTGTAAATATTACGAATTTTCAATATTTTTATTGATTATTTGTAATATAATTTAACATAAGATGATGCATTATCTTTTAGGATTAAATTTATTATTTTATTAGGAATTAGAGTTAAAACATGTTTAGTTTGTTATTATTTTATTCATTAGTTATTTAGGACATTTAGAACTCATCCCCTATATAAAGGATGTTTCATTCAACTTTGTAAAATAGATTTCTTTGATTAATAATACAACGAGAATTCGTTTTTGCAAGTGTTGATTGTATTGTGCCTTCGAAACTTCTTATCTTAGAGTTCTTTCAAGTTATTGTGAGGGATATTAATCTTCACACTCAAATTTGTCTTTTCATAGCGACTAGGAGAGTTGGTTAGAGCCATATTATCGAGTTTGTCTTTCCATTGCGACTAGGAGGGTTCGATAGGACATTTATCTATTTATTTTCCACAAATACATCCTCATCATCATCATCTTTACCGTTCACCTTCATAAGGGAGATCTTTTGATTTATTGGTTATCATATTTTATTCTTAATTTCTTTATCTTTTGTTTATCTTGTTTTAATCTTGTTTCTTACCTTGTTTCCAGCACTTAAAAGAAACTCTAAAAGATCCTAGTTGATGTCGTCACTTTCCCCTATTCATCCTCATTTGTTCTTCATCGAGTCTAGAGCTTTCTAAGTTTGATTCTTCAAAAAGAGCAAAATTCATTAACCCGCCACTATTCTCCTATCAATTGGTATCATATTTGGGCCGATTCTTGGAAAGAACCAACCAATATTGCTTGTTCTTGCACAGAAAACCGTCAAGGTACCCCCAACGGAGTTAATTCACAAAAGATTAATCATTTAAGGTTCTTTTTGTTTAATTTTAATTTAGCTTCAAATCATTCTTTTTATTTTTCTATTTTTCATCCCAAAAAAGGAGGAAAATGGACCAATAAAAAATACAAAAAATTCAAAAATTCAAAAAATGTAAACAAAATAATTTAGGGTTGATTTTCTCCATATATCATATTCATTCTAAGATTAATCTCCAGGCCAAAAGTCACTCCAATCGGAGTTCATTGGTGCCTTCAAATATATCGTTTAAGTTTCATCGACAGATTCGGTCTAGAATCTTGTCGAATTTCTTGAAAATTATACATAAGGAATTTCGTGGTGAAAATTTCCATATTGAAACTAAATATATTTAAGATAATTCACCAAAAAATTAAGAATTTTTGGAGATCAATAACACGTTCGAACAATGTGATCACGAAAAGCAGATTGTTTGAAGACTCACCATTCAACATAGTCTACAAGATACTACTAAAGGTATTTCGTTCTAAAAATTTACATGTAGTTTCTACACACATCTAAAAACATTCAAGAATTTTTTCCAAAATTTTTGGACACTAGTAACCTTGTCAAAAAATTTGCTCAAGTTGACATAGCGTTTTCTAAGTTTCTAGTTTGGTTCTTTTTTTTTCCTTTAAACTCTTAGTGCTTTAGGTTTTTTTGTTTTCCTTTTTATTGTTCTTTTACATTATCTAATACATTATCTTCCTTGTTTTAGTAGGACTAAAGAGTTTCCATACTTCTTCCTTCTTTGAATTCTCGTTCTCTTAGAATCTAACCATTGTTTGGTCTCTTAAAGCTTTTAAGTTTTTTTTATCGCATTTGCTAGTAATTAAACTCCGATACGAACTGTGGAAGACTACTTGGTAAAGTGAGTTTTAAAGAGTACACGATCATCTTACTTGCCTCTCGTTGTGTTACTTTCTTGGAGTCACTTGTGATGTTTCTCGCTTTGTTGAATTTTCTTTCTTTTATTTTTATTTTATTTTAAAATTTTCTTTTGAGTGTTATGATTTCAGGATGGACAATAATAACAATGAGACACTTACGGCTATCTTAACCGCACTTGCACGACTCACGACTCAATTTGAAGCAAGATTTGATGAACTTAACAATACCGTAAGATAACGATAAGAACCACAACTGGATCTACCAAACCAGAATCCAAGATCAAACAACGTCAAACTTTTGGTACTCAGGCGAGCACAACCATATTTCCAAGCACCTGAACTCTTTCCAAAACCAAAGTTCACGATCCGTCTTTCAAAGGAGACTACGATCCGGACAAGGATAGGTTTCAAAGGAGTAGTGCTTATTCGATAGGTTTAATGCTACTGTTCATGTCGAGAGTTATTGTTGTGGCATTTTTATCTGTCAGGTTCCATGACTAGAGATAGTATTGGGACACCCTTAGTAAACTCTGTCAAGCAAATATACCATAGAAGCTTGAATCATTCTAAAAGGCAAGGCTTAGGATTCCTTAGTAATCCCACAATTCATTCCCATTGTAGCTTGTTTATGTGAGTATTGTCAAATTATCTTACTTATCCCTGAATTCTCAATCTATTTTGCTTTAACATTTTTATTGTTTATACTTCAAACATCTCAATTTGCCATAACATTTCTATTTGCCACTCATCCACACTACCACAAAGATTCCATCTCCATACATTTCATCTTGCCACAACATAATCATCTGTTCATACCATCATACTAATTATACTTAGATAAATTAGTTTAGTGTTGTAACTTAACTTGCAATTTCCTCTAGTCCATGTGGAAACGATACTCATCTATCACATTATTACTCATTCGACATGTATACTTACACAATTTACACATCAAATTTAGTACACCTACACGCGCGATCAACTACTTCAATGGGAAATAGCACGTCAAGAGTTTACAAAGGAAAGAAAATTTTGAATTTTAAAGAAAAATGGTTGAATCATTCAACATGTCCCTTATCTTCTTGGCTTTTTCTATACTAATTTTTATGCTTACAAATTTTACATATTAGACCTAAACTCTAGTAATTTCTTATTTTTTTATTAAATTCTAAAATTCTATTTTAATTCTAATTATGAATCCTAATTAAAATCCTAACCCTATTTTTGGTATGACAATATCATGCCAGTCCATTAAATAATCTTATGTGTTATTTGATTGATTTCCAAGCCTAATAGTTTAAGAGTGTTGGCTTAACAAAAATCAGATCACATTAGAATCAATCATTCTCAAAATATGAAGAGAGCTTCTTTTCATGAACCCTAAAATTTTCTTTCTCAATCTAATCAGTTCATTTGATTTCATAAAAAATTAATAGATAATCAAACAAGATTTGATTTAAACCTGAAAGAAAGTCTTATAGTCGGGGACGAATCTATTAAAGGGTTGGGAGAGACTGTTGTAGTAAATCACCAAGGAGTTGTAATTGGTTGTTGTCTAAGTGGGAGAGGGCTAAGTCGAGACGGACGTGTTCGGATTTAGGGCTAATGAGGTGGGAGAGGCAAGAAGGAATATATGATGGTAACAGAGGGGTAAATTAAATATAAAATCATTGTTTTAAGGACATATTTGACAATTTAGTAATAGTTTAGGAGTAAAACTAAATATTAACCTTTTGTAACGCTGCGACGGCGTTAATTTCCATGAAATGACGGTGAAATGACCATTTAGTGACCAATATGTTATTTTTAAAATCTCAATCGAAAAACAAAAATTTACTCAAACATTAATGATTGTTTGTGCAGTTTATCCTTGATTGAAACTATTTAAATAGTTATATGATCATATTGTCAAAACTGAAAATATGATGATTCTATCGATACTAATCCCATAATTAAGTATTCATTTGAGTAGTTTACTCTAAATTTTAATGATATATGATCTCGTTTAGTATAATATAAAGTCTAATACACTTTTATGTGCTTAAATTATACCTCAAACTGACTTTTAGTATCTAATTTTTTTTTCATCAAAAATAGTTTTATAATATTTTATCCGTTACACTTTTAGGTATTTATCATTAAAAAATCGTTAACTGATAAGTGTCACATCCATTTTTAAAAAAATTAAATAATATTATTAAAAATCGTTAAATGACCTATGTTACCTCCATATTTTAAAAAATAAATATTTTTAAATAATATTTTATTTAGAAAAAAAATACCAAGGTGACATAGGTTATTTAACAGTTTTTTAACTTTACACATTTAACAAAAAATAAATTAAATATTAAAAAATAAATTTAAAATATAATCTAGGCACTAAAAGTCTCTTAAGCGGAATAAACCTCTCTCGTCAGAAGAGAAAAAAAAATCGAAAACCGTCTCGATCTCTCTGTTGTTTTCCATGGCGACGCCAGCGGCTGATTCACGTAGCAACAGGGCAGCGGTTCAAGCAACTAACGACGATGCTTCAGCCAGTAAACTGTGAGTGCTCTTACTTGTTTCTTTTTTCTATATTTTATCCATTGTATTCTTCACCTTTTCTCTTGTCTTTGAGAAAATTGAAGTAAAAAAAAACTAAGTTTGGAGAATTTTATTGGAATAGTTCTAACTTTTAATCATCGATATTTGATACACCATTTCGATGCTAAAGAGATGAATCTAATACAAATGTTAAGCTGGAAATATTTTTGTTCCGAACATTTCTTGATTTCGAAAATTATTCTGTCAGGATATATATATTCATACGAGGTGAGATCAGTTATTCTTGTGTAAAATATGATTTATATTTGGTTTATTGACCATTTATTTTATTTTCTGAATCTAAAATGTCTAATTAGTTGTTCAATATAAAAAATTTACAATGAAAAATAGAATTATCAATTGATATGATAGAGATATTGATTGGAATTTTACTTGCATGTTGGTAAATCCAACTATTGGTTTGTTAGAATATTAACCGGGGCTTAAATTAAATTTATATTAGTATAAGTTGCCCGCTTTTTCTATACATATCAGTCTAAGAATAAGCGTATTTAACTCATTCAAACCCACGAGCATCATTTGGTATTTTATTTCTCACTTTCCTCCAAACTGTGTATTTAAAGGTCATGTGTTAAAAAGGGATACATGAAAGATGATTATATCCATATGTTTGTTAGAAGACCTGTGAGGAGATCTCCTATAATTAACCGAGGTAAGATTTGACTCATTTGAATTTCTTTGCCAGTTTTTTTAATGAATTTAATCTAATGGTTTTTTCCCCTTGGCTGTGTATTTTAGGTTATTTTGCACGTTGGGCTGCTTTTAGGAAGCTTCTATATCAGTTTCTTGATTGTGAAGGATCTAACAGTGAAAAGTGTAACATAAAGAAGCAGATACTATCACTCGGTGCTGGATTTGATACCACATATTTTCAGTTGCAGGTACCTGAGTTTTCTTATGAGTTGGGATAAACTCATAACAGAAAAATAAGATCTAAAGATGTGTAACTTTATTGTTCGTTTTGTGTTGAGCACTTGAAACTTAAGTTTTTCCATATTTTTATTCTCTGGTATTAGCTATTTGTTTTGTTTCTTTGTTCAGTAATTATCTAGAGAAGATGCATGTTCCCTTGTACAATTATCTAGAGAAAATGCAAGTTTAATTGGGCTTTTGTTTTCTTTCATTCACAGGACGAGGGAAAAGCACCGTATCTATATGTGGAACTGGATTTTAAGGAGGTGCAGTTTTGAATTTAAGATTGCAATTGATTTGTGCAATACTGTGCTTTAAACAGTGATTTCTTTCTATAGGTTACTAGTAAAAAGGTTTCCCTTATTGAATCCTGCAGTCAATTGAGGGACAAAATTGGTCCAACAGCATCAATCTCTCAAGGTAAGTTGCCTTGGCCACCAGGTTGTTAGATATCAAGTTGTTGCTGTTATTGTTTTTATTTCTCAAATTGCCACTTTCCTTTTCTGGTTTATGTGGTTGCATAGTGCTGCTATCAAGAGTGTGCTTTTTCCATTGTATGTAACTTATATTAAAGATGACATGCAAAACACAAGCTTAAAATTGTCCCTTTCAACTGTCCTGTGGATAACTCATATCTGGTGTTTGTATTCTTTTTTCAAACATTATTTTTTTCTTTCTCTTTGAAGTCGTATGTCTATTACATCTAGAAGATGTTTTGAGGCTTTGGTGGCCGATTTTGTTTATTGTAGTCTATCATCCGTCAACAAATATTTGTTGAAGGAATCACAGAGCTGGCTTCTTCTACTTTACAGTATCTTGCTTCCGATGCATTTAAGCACATGCTTCTTCTGTGGAGTGATCCAGAACTCGTATCTTTGCAGAGAATGGAGAAGTGCTCAGTGATCACTACAAGCTACTTCCAATTGATTTGCGTGACATTCCAAAGTTGGATGATGTCGTATCATTGGCAAATATGGATCCCAGGTATTTCATGAATCTGTCCTATTCTTTTGCACTTGTTAGCAGTACTCATCCATTTGGAAGCCTAAAATTCCATTTCACAAGTTTATTGATTGTGATTGTGAGTGTTTGCTCAAATTTGTGTTATTTTCATGGTTTGGCTGTTAAATGTGCATCTATTTATTATTTTCTACCTTTAATGGGTAGAATCTGTTTATTATTTTCATGTTTAGGGACCTTAAGGGTCGTCTGATTTTGGTATCAGTCTGCTAACATTCATAATTGCAGAATGCGTTTTAATATACCTGGATCCAGATTCAAGCCGTTCTATTGTTGGTTGGGCATCAAAGACATTTTCAACATCTATATTTTTCCTATATGAGCAGGTTCTGTACTTCTCTGAAATCTCAACATTTTTAATTCCCTGTTGGTTGTGGTTTCTTGATTGTGTTCCTTTAAGCAATGTGTGTCTGTCATGGTTGATGAGAAATTGATGAATTTCCATTTATTGTCCTTGTCAACAGATTCATCCAGATGATGCTTTTGGGCAGCAAATGATAAGAAATTTGGAGGTGAAAACATCTTAGGTTCCGAATTTCATTTATTTATTAGTTTGCTTGTTTCTGTGATTGAATTAGCAGTTTCTTATTCAGCTGTTTGTATGAAGTTTTTTTGAACCCAGAGCCTCTTCATTTTTGTTTAAAATTTTGTAGATGTTTGGTGGAAAGATTCACCTAGATAGGAATGTGGGTGTCAGGTTCCCTTTACAGAATGTTGTTTACGGTCGAAATGCAAGAAACTTTTAACTTAAGGAATTAAGACATATAATTGCAGTCAATTATACCTTTTATTTTAAAATACTGTTTATATTTACTGAAGTTCCATATAAAGAATAATTTTTTATAGAAAGATGGCCTCGTTAAAACCCCCATCATAACCGCTGATCTACAAAGATAGATCAGCGGACATTGAATGGAGGAAAAGAGTGCCAATAATTTTATTACTAAAAAACCAGATACAACAACATTACATTAGACCAATTACAATCATACTCCTACCACCAAACAACAAAACCCAATACAAACTACCAACCAATCCCTGCATATTACCCCCTCGACAATCCTATCCAATACCCAACTTGGCAAACTCATCTTGTAATTGGCACCTCTCTTAATATGCCTAATGACCACACCCCTCTTTATCACTATATTAGCAATGTCATTCACCACAGTTTTAAACAAAGGAGTACAAGAAGCTGGATTTTTAATCCATTCTAGAGCCACTAGATAATCGGATTCTAAAATTAGCCTTCCCCTATAATCCCACTCCGAGTCCAAAAATAGCTGCAGACCCCTCTTGATAGCCAGCAATTCTACCAAAATTGGAGGGCCCGAACCAACTTTCTTTGAAAACGAATCCAACATGACACCCTTCTCGTCCCGAAACAAACCACCTATGCCGCCCTTCTGCCAAGAACTATCCATCGCCCCATCCACATTTACCTTAAGAAATCCTATCGGAGGAGGACACCAACCTTCACGAACCGAATTAAGCTTCCTTGACCCTTGATAGGAATCCGCTAACGTAAGATCGCCCACTAGACTAACAAAAGGGGTCAAATGGTTTTCAAACTTTGCCGAAAACTAAGTTGCCACTCTGTATCTCACCAAGAAAAAGAGGTGAACACGATCAAGATTCCCTTTATTGAAAACCATTTCATTTCTTTGCTTCCAAACTGACCACAAAATTGCTACAGGAATAAAAGTCAATATGGCTGAAAATGGGACCAACCCATACTAAGCCAAGAGTAACACAACCGGGCTCTCTGGAACCGCGAAAGAGATGTTCCGCATACTCAAAAACCCCGTCCAAAGACCCCAAGAAACTGTGCAAGAAACAAACAAATGAGTAATAGATTCTGAAAAATCTCCACACAAACGGCACGTCTGATCCTCGATCCCCCTAATACTACGCTTAACTAACTCGACTTTAACTACCACCTTTTTATGAGCCACCTGCAACACAAAGGACTCCACACAAGGAGGTGCAACCCCAAGCCACACAGATTTTGACCACAAGGAGTTAGCTTCAGACCTATCAAACATAAGCCTCACGCACGATTTCACCGAGAAACAACCATTGCCCTATCCAAATCCAAACATAACCATCATCAGTTAGCTCTGAAGGCTGAAAATTGCCTAACACCGTATATAAATGAATCAACTGCTCCATCTCCTAATCTGCCAAATTCCTCCTCATCTGAATATCCCAGCACCACCCCAACGAGCTCCTTGTCCTAAAATCAGCAATTCTCCCTTCTTTGTTGGTCGAGGGGATAAACAATCTTGTAAATCGATTTTTCAAAGGCACACCATCTAAACACGCATCATGCCAAAACGAAAATGATTCACCATTGCCAACCCTGATGTGAGTATTACCCTTAAAACAAGCACCAAAATCATCACATACATAGCAGCTCTTCATTGTCCCTTTTCATATCCAAGAAGGTCTCGAGGAAATCAATTTGTCAACAGTTGAAATCAAGATTATTGACAAGGCATATGACCCTTTTCCACAATGATTCTTTCTCGGAAACAAACTTCCACATCCACTTCCTCAAAAGTGCTCTATTCATCATATCCAAATTTTTTATTCCTAGGCCTCCCATTTCCTTTGGCCTGCACACCGAACCCCACTTTACCCAATGAATAGCTTTCCTTTCAGATGACCCCTATAGGAATCGCACCATAATAGCATTTAGCTTCTTTAGAACACATGAAGGAATTCTGAATAAAGACATAAAGTGGAGCTTAAAACATACTTAATCAAAACTACCCTTCCTGCTAGCAATAAAGTCTCCACCTTCCATCTTGCTAACTTCTTTTGGAACCTTTGAATAACAGGATCCCAAATAAAGACCGAGTTCCTTTTTGCCCCAAGAGGAAGCCCTAAATAATCTGCCCGAAACATACCCACCAAACAACCCAATGAATTGGCCCAACCATTAATAATATCATCCTCCATATTAATTCCAAAAATCTTGCTCTTAGTCATATTCAATTGCAAAACAGCCATCAATTCAAAGACCGACAAAACCCGACTAATATTCCTCAGTTCCCCAAAGGAGGCATTGCAAAAAAATGATTAAACCGTCAGCAAATTGCAAGTGTGAAAGCATTAGAGAACGCCCTTGACTATCAATCTCAAACCCTCTGAACAGCCCCACGCTCACCGCTTTAGTTAACAAAAGGTTCAACTACTCACCAATAATATTAAAAAGTAACGGTGACAAAGAACACCCCTGGCGAAGCCCTTTCGAAATCTTGAACCCTTCAGTGGGAGACCCATTAATTGACCATATAAAGAATAATTGTTATTCCTTTTCAAAATTACTGAACCCATGCCTTTTTTGAGCATGTTATTCGTTTTCAAAATTGGTTTATTCTACAGTAGCAAGTGCTTGGGTTTCAACGAAGCAAGTTAGTCATTTGTCAAGCCTCAATAAATGAGGGAATACAAATGGATATTTTTTCAATGCTTAAATTCCGTTAATGCCAGAAGTGCGAGGCTTGGATGCCTTGATATTGAGTTGTGGAAACTTACACTATTTTTTAGTGAAAATCAATTAACACCTAATCCTATTTTTGTTTCAGAGTCGAGGCTGTGCACTTTTGGGTCTCTATGCTACGCCAACTTTGCAAGCAAAGGAAAAACTATTTCTTGATCAGGGATGGCAGGTATATGGGTATATTTTTATTTTTTTAACGCAACTCGATATATACCCTTTTTTTTGTTTCCTTAATTTTACGGTATACATTTTCTGGTTGCCTTTAAAGTACCATTTCTGTGATGGTAAATATAGTACCGCCTCTATGCCAAGAAGAAGAAAATGTAATGCCTGAGGTAAAGCTTCGGGCTATATGAGAAGGATCTTGTGACTGTCCTTCAACTTCTTGCTTTCTTCCTAGTAACTGCCAGAATGATGAACTTAATATTTAGAAATGAAGGGCATCATCTAACAGAAATAATATTTGTCTGTTCTTTGTTCCTTCTTTTTTTTCTCTTAGCTGAGTCTCTCTGCCCTTTTTTATGCTTTCGAATTTTAAAATTTCATTGTTCTTTTATGTTTTGTTTACCAACTCCACTGTATTTCCTGAGATTTCAGAAAGCTGTTGCCTGGGACATGCTGAAAGTTTACAGTAAATTTGTTGATGCCAGTGAAAGACGAAGGTAAATGATCTGGTTTAGCATTATAAATAATTATGTTTCATATATGTCTTCGGAGATTTTGCTTATTTGGCAGCACAGATGGCTGCTTGCCTGAACTTGATGGAATTTACTCATTTTTATTTTTGAACTAGATTCCATTTTGATGACTCTTTTTATCATCCTGTCAGCTAGATTTGACATGTACTAATATCATGAACTTGAAAATAAAAATTAGACGTCATGTACGTTTATTTATCGCTTTTTGATTACATATATCATCCGTGAATTTGTTTATTGTGCATGTTCCCGTGATTACATATATCATCCGTTGTTGAGTGAAGATGGAGTTCCTCTGGCTTATTGCTTGGTAGTTGGTTGGTTTACCGCTTCTTAGTTGGAGTGTTCCTTTTTTGGAGAAGCTTGGTGAAAAATGGGGAAAGGTTGTGAGTATCCTGGAGGAAACAAGAAATAGAGATGATCTTTCTTCGGCTAGAATGCTGTTAAGGGTTGCAGGCCCTTTTGATGTACAAGAATCGGTTATTGTGGGTTCTTATGGCAGATCCTTTAAAGTTAAAATTAATGTGGGTACCAGGTGTAATCCTATCTCTGAAGATTTTGGAGTCGTGAGGCAGAATTTTTCACATAACAGCTACAATAACGATGTGTCAAAGGGGGACGATGGTAGAAACTTAGAGAAGGAAGAAGACAACAGGGAAAATTTAGAAGAAGGATTTCGATCAAAGGTAGACACGTGGCTTCAGACCAATCTAGAAAGGAGGATGTCAGAAGAAGATAGGGAACATTATTTGAAAAAGAAGTCTGTCACTCTGCCCAATGATAATGGGGTGTCAGACAAATTTGAATTTGATTTTAACTATTGTGGGGACTATGCAGGAATTGGGCTGCGAGAGGCTGTGGACCAGAGTATCCAAGCCCATTCTGATTCAAATGGGGAGTCTCTTTCTCCTATAACTAAAATTTTCCCAGCGGGCCTTGCTGTGAAGTTGAATTGGGCCAGGGCAATAAATAAAAAAAAGGATCAGCCTTTGTCTGATTTTCAAGAGCAAGATACAGATGTAGTGAGGGATGAAGCTATAGATAACAATAGAGCTGTTCAAAAGAAGTTGAGAATGGTTAAGGATGTCAATCAAGTGATTCTCAATGCGGGTAGTGATTCTTCTTTTTGTGAGAAGAAGAGAAATTCAGTGAATTTCGAGGACTGTGAAGAAATTGAGCCTTTAAATCCTAATTTAATGCAGTCAGCTCCTAATAAGGAATCCTCACAGTTTTCTTCAAGAGGCAGAACGTTGATTCAGCATAGAAGATTTCTTTCTTCTAAAAGTGTGCCAATAGAGAGGAGGAGAATGGCCAGCTATAGAAGATTTTATAGTAGATTGAGGGTGAGAAATCACTGGGTTGGAAATGAACAGAAAGAACTCTTGTCTAGAAAAGAAGACTTTCAGCAGTTTTCTTCAGATAAAATGGGAAGTGGGTTGGAAAAGGCTATTAATTATGCTAATAATCAGAACTCTTCTGTGGTACCATTTATTAGGAATAGCTCCTCAGAGGTTGTGGAAGCAGGTATTATTCCTGCTACAGAGACAGAAAGAACTAAAAGAAGGGCGAGAAGAGTTTTAACTAGGGAAGCAGTGGATCTGGTTAATTCACCTATTGTCTTTTCACCTCAATTCTCGAAGGTGGTGGAGGAAGCAATGGTTACTTGGGAAGTTTGTCAGGTGTTAGGCCTTTCGTTCAAGGAAGGTAAGAAGACTTTCATAGAAAAAATTTTAAGCCTGGAAGATGGGTCTGACTCAGCAAGGGATGGATAATTTGCAGAGTCTCACTTTTTTGCTGTTTGGAGAGTTGGTTTTTGGTTGTGGGAGTGTTGTTTTTTTATGAATAGATTAAACATTTTATCTTGGAACATTAGAGGGTTAGGGAGGAGAGAAAAATATATTGCTGTTGCAAGGCTAGTAAAGAAGGTTAGACCAGTTCTGCTTTTTATCCAAGAATCAAAGTTAGAAAAATGTCATGTATCGATTTACTAGGAAGATTGGAGGAAATTTCCTAAAGGAGGTGATGGTGTCTCCAGCACAGGGGTCAAAGGGTGGTTTGATTTCTATGTGGAATGAAAATGTGTTCAAAGTTACAAATAAGCATGTGCACAATAGGTTCTTGGCACTGGTGGGAAATTATATGAATGACCAAGAGGAATTCGCTTTTATTAATGTCTATGGTCCTGTTATTGAATCTGAAAAAGTTGAATTTTATGGGGAGTTGTTAGATTTTGTTCGTTTGTTGGATCTACCGGTTTGTCTAGGGGGTGATTTTAATGCGTATCTTGATCCGCAAGAAAAAAATGGGAAATCTTATTGATTTGCCGATGTCAGGAGGGACTTTCACATGGTGTAGCAATAGAGAAGATTCTACATGGGTTAGACTAGACCGTTTCCTAATTAGTGGTAGTTTCCTAAACAATTTTCCTAAGATCTCACAGTCCCTTCTATCAAATTCTATTTCTGATCACAATCCAGTTTTGTTGGAAGATGTTAGTATCAATTGGGGCCCTAAACCTTTTAGATTTTTTAATTACCTTTTAGAGGAAAAAGGTTTTGATGGATGGGTAGAAGACTTGGTGTTTGTTGAGAAGAAGAAGAAGAGGAATAATGGGGGGATTTTTAGGATGCTACAGGCTGCTAAAAAACAAATTAAAAGATGGCCTGGAGGTAATCAATTTGGGTTGTCAGATTCAATTTCGATGCTTGAAGGGAAGATACATGAATTGGAAAGAAAGTCTCAATGTCGAATCTTATCTAAGGGTGAATGGGATCAGTGGGTTGACTGCAAAAATGAGCTGTGGAAGTTGTTTAGGATCGAGGAGAGCATTTGGTATCAAAAGTCCAGAAGTAGGTGGATTAAGGGTGGAGACAGAAATACTAGGTTCTTTCATCTAAGTGCTATGAGAAGGAATAGAGTAAACTCCATTCATTCATTGAAAATTGATGGAGTTTTAATTTCGGATGCGGGAAAAATAAAAGAAAGTGTGTATAATTTTTTCAAGTATGCATACAACTCCAATTCGGCCTTGGAGGCAGAGGACTTGAATTTGGATTTTGCACAGTTAACAACATCTCAATGCGCATATTTGGAGGAGGAATTTTCGGAACAAGAAATATGGCAAGCAATTTCTTCTTTGGATAGTACTAAAGCTCCTGGACCGGATGGTTTTACCATGGGTTTTTACAAGAAATACTGGAAAATTCTTAAGAATCAGATCATGGAGTTTTTCTCAGATTTCTATAAAGGAAAGAAGTGGGTTCATGGAGTTAATCATGCATTTATTACCTTGATTCCTAAGAAAGGTAATCCTGAGTGTATTGAAGACTATAGACCTATTAGTCTTGTGGGCAGCCTGTACAAAATTCTGTCAAAAGTTCTTTCCAAGAGACTAATATCGTGTATCGATGATATTATTAGTCTGTCACAGTTTGCTTTTATTCCGGGAAGGCAATTGTTAGATTGTGCATATTTGGCTAACGAAGGTATTGATTCTTGGAGGAAGCAAGGACTTAAAGGGGTTGTATTTAAAGTGGATTTTAGCAGAGCCTACGACACTGTGGAGTGGCAGATTCTGCAAAAGTTAATGATAAAGATGGGATTCGGCGAGAGGTGGTGTTCTTGGATCAAACAGTGCATTTCAACGGCTTCTATCTCGGTTCTAGTGAATGGTTCTCCTACTGACGAGTTCCCTATTGCTAAAGGTTTGAGGCAAGGTTGCAGCCTTTCTCCTCTTTTGTTTAACATGGTTGGGGAATTACTACATTTGATGCTGTCGAAAGCAGTGGACTTGGGTCTTTTTCAGGGGTTTTCTTTTGGAAACAGTCAAAACTCTTTTACTTTGTCTCACCTGCAGTTTGCAGATGATTTAATTATTTTTTGTCGAGATTCAATTACTCAGATAAAGAATGTTAGAAGAGTTTTGAGGATTTTTGGTTTATTGACGGGGCTCCAACTGAATTTAGCAAAAAGCAAGCTGTATGGGATTAATGTGGAGAGTGACATACTTGATGTTTGGGCTAGGGATATTGGCTGCTCTATTGATTCATTCCCGACTGTTTACTTAGGTCTACCTTTAGGAGAGAAAAAGAACTCGGCAAAACTTTGGGAACCAGTCATTGAAAATTTCAGCAAGAAATTGGCAGGCTGGAAAGCTAATTCTCTATCTATGGCCGGTAGGCTAGTACTTATTAACTCGGTTTTATCTTCCCTACCTATTTTTTACCTATCCATTTTTAAGATGCCTTCTACTATTTCTCACCGGTTAAATTCCATGATGTCGAATTTTTTATTGGGTGGAGGGGATGGAAAGAAGAAAATTCACTGGGTGAGTTGGGATAGAATTTGCAAACCGTTGAGTGGTGGTGGTTTAGGCTTTGTTGATTTGAATGTTTCAAACTGAGCTTTGTTGGGTAAGTGGATTTGGAAATTTGCAAATGACAAAAATTCGATGTTGAAGAGATTCTTATGTTGTAAACACAATGTCAGCTGTCAGACCATGGATATTAACAAGGTTATTTCTCAAAATGACTCTTGGATGTGGAGGGGAATTGTTAATAACTTCATGAAGGATGATACCATCGGAGGTTGTATTAGATCTCATGCAAAGATACAAATTGGGAATGGGAAATCTATATCCTTTTGGTGTGATACATGGCTTGGGGAGTTTCCTTTGAAATTTCTTTTTCCAAGAATTTTTGCCCTTTCTACTAATAAAACGGGTAATGTTGCAGACTTTGGGAGTTTTGATTCAACCTGATGGGAATGGTGTGTGAAGACTAGGAGGAATCTATGTGATTGGGAGGTGGAGCAGCTGGTAGAGCTGTTGGATAGGCTGAAAAATGTTAAACTTATTGAGTCATTGGATGATGGGTTGTTGTGGAATGGGTTGAATGTCGGGCTGTTTTCTGTTAAAGCTTGCAGGAAAGCTCTTTATAATTTTAATTATGAATCTTTATTTTGGAGTAACTGTGTATGGTCGGGCTTAGTTCCTCCTAGAGTAGAATCCTTCATTTGGCAATTGTCCCATCAAAAAGTTGTTGTTAGAGTTGAATTGTTGAGAAGAGGGGTTCCTTTAGGGGAGAACATTCTTTGTCCACTTTGTAACCTGCAGGATGAATCAATCCAGCATCTTTTCATTTCATGTCGAGTTTCGTGGGAACTTTGGTATAAGATTATAGGGTACTGGGGTTTTCGGTTAGTTTTACCGCCAGACCCTCCTTCGCTGCTTAGTTCTTGGGCTGATGTGAATCCTAAATCTGCTATGTGGAAGTTTATTCCGGGGGCAGTCTTGTGGTCAATATGGAAGATTAGAAATGAGATCATTTTTTGAGGAAAAGAAATTGGATAGATTATCATTATTTTTCACTGTGCGGTTAAGGTTATCCAAATGGTATTTGGCAAAATATCCACTTATCCCTATTCAGGTGGATTCTTTAATTGCTGACCTTTCTTTGGCTGATAATCTAACAGAGTTCATAGGCATGAATAGGAAGGCGATTTGTTGGAGTCCTCCTCCAGTGGATTTTTTTAATTTTTTTAAGTTGAACGTGGATGGGGCTGTTAGTACGGTTGGTATGTATGCTGGAATAGGGGGTATTCTCAGAGATTGGAATCGGGATATTCTTTTTTCGTTTTCAGAAAGTGTCGGTCCTTCTCCTACTATCCTAGCAGAGCTGAAGGCTATCAAAAAAGGAATTGACCTATTTGTTTCATCACAATGGGCTTCGAAGGGCAGACTAATTATTGAAAGCGATTCAAAGATAGCAGTGGATTGGATTAAAGACCAAGCTCTTGCACCTGCTTTTCTGTCAAACTTTGTCAAGGAAATTGTGTCTATTATTTCTGCTATTCAGGCTCTTGTTAGGTGGATTCCTAGATGGTGTAACTGTGAGGCCGATAAGTTAGCAAAGGAAGGAATTGGGTAATTTTTGTCCTTGCTTAGGCAGTTGTGTAAGCCTTAAGAGCAAAGTACCCTCAGGACTGTTTTTAAGTTTTATGTAGTTTGCAAGACTGTTTTTAAGCCTTATGTATCTGGTTTATTATCAATAAATTGATGCACTCTTTTCCTCCTTCCGCTAGTTGGTCCTACCTTAGGGCAGAGGACCACTATGAGGGAGGTTTTTAATGAGGCATCCTATTCCTATAAAAAAAAAAAAAAACTGCCAATGCCATGACCTGGGTAATTCGATCTTTTATTTTTGAATGAGGTTAGTTCAATCTTTAATTTTCTGTTCAGGGAGAATATATTCTTCGACTCTTTCTATTCTACCTTGCATTGGAAAGCTCTGCATTTTTGAACATGTCTGAAATATTCTTTGAGAGGATTTCTCATATGTGATATTCTGGTGCTCAGAATCGAACGGCTGGAATTGTTTGATGAATTTGAAGAATGGCATATGATGCAGGTAAGTGAACCTTTGGTTCAGTTAAGTATTTGTGTCTGAATTTGAAAATGGATATGAAAATATGATCGATTAAGTATCTCTATATATATATGGAGAGGAAAAAACTAAATATACCTGTATCCTACACTCATAATCGACTCTGAGCAGTCTAGTTTGATGTGTCGGCCTGACATGTGATGACTGAAGGTCTTTAGTTCTGGCAACAACGGCTAGCGGCGTGAATAGAATAGCTGTTGTCTTATCATAAACGCCTGATTGAGAACTTCCAAGGATTTTATTAATGTGTTCACTGATTTTGTTTTGAACTGCTGATTTTCAGGAGCACTATTGTGTTGCTTATGGAATCAATGATGCCATGGTATGTTCACGTAATTTTCATTGGTTCACTAAAATATTTTACAGCATGAATAAGCATCAATCTTAGCATTCCATTCTGCTAGGCTGAAGGTGTAAATAAGACCTTTGTCTTTGTAAGTTATTCGGGTTTAGCTTGGGAAAAGGCTTTAAATTCTATTCGATCATTGTTGAGTCGAGTTCAAGTAACTCGAGTCATCAAGCGGGTCGAGCTCGAGTATTTTGATGCTTGATTAGAGTATTTATGAGCCTAACTGATTTTCTTATAATGAAAAACTTCTATTCCAACTAAAATACAAATGATCATTGATCAAATTAGAAGTTGAGTCGAGTATAGAAATTGAGTAGTTTGTTTTTATTTCGAGTTATGTTTCGACTCTGAATCTCGATCAAATGTATTTTCGACTCTGAATCTCGATCAAATGCAACTGTTCGATAAACTTTATATTATCCCTCTAATTTAGCTATTCGAGAAAAAAGAATTAGTTCTTGTGACGGTTTTTACAATAATTGTCCGGGGAATCATTAGAAAGCTTGGTTTAGATCATATTACCATAATAATATAGCATCTTGTTCAATCTGGCTTTCATTTCCTGTATGAGAGTGAAAAAGATGCTTATTAGTGTGTAATCGAGCTGGTCGAGTTCAAGCGATAAGAATGCCTAGCTCGATTCGAAATTGTCTCGATCAACTTTTACTTTTAGAGCTTAGACTTGATTTGTTTGAGCTTGTTTAATTTGATATGTTTATCTACTTGATTAATTTTTCTGGGGTTCAAGTTTGAATTGATGTTTTTTTTATTGGTTCAGGGGTTGTACGGAAAATTCGGGTTCGAAGATGACGAGGAACATGCGTCCGAAACCTCTTCGCCTGCGTCTCCATCACCATGAAATATACGAGGAAGCTCTCCATGAAAAAACAACTAGTTAAACTCTAGAACGAGTTTTTAAAAGGTTTTTGCTTTTTGTTTATTGACTTGCGTTGCAAGCTTTGAAGAATGCACATATCCGTGACTGTGTAATGTCTATTTTGTGGGAGTTAACGAAAATGAGATATATATTGTTCACTATTTGATTAAGTACGAGTAAAATTTAATTGGATAAACTATGCATTTAGTACATAAACTATTAATTTTTATCCGTTTTAGTTCTTAAACTTCTAATTTTTTCAAAAGCATACTTAATATTTTATTTTTTGTTTCATTTAAGTACTCGTAGTTAAAAACTTAATTCGTTTAGTACTTAAACTATCAGTTTTTATTCTTTTTAGTACCTAAATTTTCCTTTTTTCAAAACTTAACTTTAAATTTTGAACGGATGTATTAAAATAAAGTAAAAACTAGACTTTAATTATGATTTTGAAAAAATTGAAAGTTTAGGTGTTAAAATAGACTAAAATTGATAGTTTAGGTATTGAATGCATAATTTACACAATTTGATTCGAATTAAAATAAGTTAATTGCATCACATGTCCTCAAAGTATGAATCATCTTTTAAGTTGGTCTTAAACTTTTTAATATTCTAATTTCATCCCTAAACTATGACATTCATTGTAAATTGGTCATCGATTTTTTTGAATATTTTAATTTCATCATAAACTATACGTATATAATGATAATATCTCTTGTTAATAAAATCATTGGGCCAAATTATATTATTATATGTTTGAAAGAAAAACAAAATTTAATTTAAACTATAGTTGAAATTAATCACATATTTGGATGAAATTGGTCCCTAAACTTTTTAAGCATTTTAATTTTATCCCAAATTATATGTATATACTAATCACATCCCTTGTTAATAAAATTGTTAGGGCAAGTTATACTAATATATGTTTGAAAAAACAAAATTTAGGTTAAATTATGATTGAAATTAATTACATATTTGGGTGAATTTGGGGATAAAATTGAAACATTCAAAAGTTTGGGGACTAATTTAGAAAAAGGTTCATAGTTTAGAGATAAAGTTAGAATATTCAAAAGTGTAAGGACCTCATAGTTTGGAGATGAAATTAAATTATTCAAAAGTAAAGACACATTTAAAATAAGTGTTATAGTTTGGGGACATGTGATGAAATTAACTCATATTTTGATTAAGTCATTATTATCATTTGCCCAAATATGTGCCCAAACTATACCTTTTGTGTTAAATATGTGCCTACAATATATTTTTGCCCATCCTGGTGCTTAACGTTACAAACGTTAGTCCTTTAGGTGCTCGAGATGTAATGGTCGTTAAATAAAAACTGTTATCCATTCATTTTCTGACACGTGTCCAGATTATAACTTCTTTTTCATTTTCTATAAAATTAGAATATATTTTATGTTTACTTCCTCTGCAGTCATGCCAATATATTTTATGTTTACTTCCTCTGCAGTCATGCCAATTACATTTTTTCATTTTTTTCAAAAAAAAAATGCTTTTAACAATACTGTGAATGGAAATGTAGGGATGGTTAGTTTAGCCAATTTATTTTATCATTTGGTTGTGTTCTATTTGGTGCTTAAATTGTTGAAAGTGAAAGTCAAAAGGAAGCACCGTCGGATGGTTTTCAACAAAGGAGACATCAAATTTACAAGATTAGTCCTTAAGTTTCAACTATAAATATCCTAACTCATTTAGCTTCAAAATCATCTCAAATCATTTCTTACTCCCAATACTAAGGAGTTTAGAGAGTTTTCTTGTGAGTTGTGAGTGTTTTGTAAACACTTGTAAATTTTATTTCTTTAGTAAAAGATCTGCAGCGGTCTGGAGACGTAGGCATAATTGGTCGAACTCCGTTATTAATTTCGGGTATTATTTTTCCGCTTTTATTTCGTATTCTCACTAATCTGATTAGAAGAAAATTACTAGTTTAATTCCCAACGTAAATATGCTTGCAATTTATTAGTTTTTAATCTTGAAATGATTTCTTGATTTATTACTTCCAATCATATAAACATGAACGGTAATTACAACCGAATTGGAAAACCTCCAATCTCAGAATGGAGCAAGATAATAATATGCTAGTGGAGGTTATGCCAACTCTTAGTGAAATTGGGAAATTTATGGAGATAAGCTGTATTATATTGCTACAGGTTGACAAGGGAATAAGTCCAGAAGTGGTTCGTTCCGCCCTTGCAGAGCGTGCAAACTTGCCTTGTCTGGCTGCTGAAACTGCACATAAAGTAAGCGAACCTGGTTGCTAGTTTGTCTGAAATGATGTCCCTCCATAATCAGTTCACATCTGATACCAACACTGAGCCATGGTAGAAAGTACATCTTGGAGTGCACCCAAGAAATGTTTATTTTAATACTAAAATTGGATAGTAATGAAATGCCCAATAGACGACATTCGAACTTTGACCAAATCGATGTCGGATTAGATCTTGTCCTTCTATTTGATCATGAACTATGAATTAAACCTTGAATCCTGTTAAGATGCACCAGTTGCAAACTCCGGAATCTGACGGCATATAATCATATTTATTAGGTGGACGATGCTGTATTTGAAACAAATGAAGAGAGAGCTCTATGGGGCACTTTCTTGTCGGTTAAGAACAACATTCACCCTGGTATTTTCTCAGTTTATTACCAGCCTGCGAGTGCTGTTGAGTTACCGTCTTTTGTAGCTAAAAACGGCACTCCGATTATGCACAGGTATTGAGGTTGATGATTTCATTGAAATATCTTCAGAGCTAATACAACCCTTGATTTTTTTTCAATGAAGTATTTGTGATGGTGGTACGTTGTCTTCACGTCTTACTCGCATCGTTTATCAATCTGCTTGTTTATAATACCAGTCCATGTACCTGACATAGCTCATATGCTCGAGTTAAGTTGATCGAAACAAGCTTTTAAAATAAACAGGTGTATGAGCCTGTGATCTCTTGATTAAGATCGGACCATTTACGTTCGTAAACAAAGCAGAGAGTAGAGCTTGTTTGAAATTGATTTCCCCGTATTCAATTGGTACAAGTTCATGCATGAGCCTCCTGCTGAGCTTAAAGTGATTTTCACTGTTATGGCTTTCGTGTGCAGGAGGACGAAAGAATTAGAAAGAACAGGCTGTGCTTAATCGCAGACCTTCCGAAAGGTGTGGCAGATCTCTCGGTTTTACCCGGATTTTGATCCATGCTATGCATGCATATACCTCCACATTCTTTGATCCGAGTAAAACACCGGCCGGTAAAAGTAGTCCGGCACTTTACCAAGATACTATACGGCTGCCGGTCGATTTAACGTTGTTTTCGGAACAGTATTGACATTACTGAGCTCGTAAAATCTCGTTTTGACATACATTAGTTTTTCCATCAATTAATTCATCTTGAAATTTTTTTCACCTACAAATATAGTTTTTCCATGCATTGTTCTTCCTTGTCGGAGTAATTCGTCGACCTCCTCACAATCTGTCTCGACCTCCGTAATCCTAAATTCCACGCCATGTACAGTCCTTTGAACACACCCCTTAGCTCTACGTCTAAGACTGTGTACATTTCCCTAACGCTTTCGAGAACCCCGATACCCAACTTCCCTCCGAGTCTCCAAGTACTCCTCCGCAAGTTGCTAATTCTGTAGCCGGGTTTTGAGCTCCATCCGATGCCATCCTTGTGGAGGAGCGATCCAAGTCTCGTTGGCGTTCCTCGGCCTTGGTGTGGCTCTTTGTCTTATGTTGTTCGATTCAGCTGCAGCGGTTGCTTCCGAACACATTCTACTGGCTCGTCGTAGTACACTTTCATCGTCTATTGCTTCTGGTTCGAATATTATTTTGTTTTTTCGGGTCCAAAGGCACCATAAGATTGATCCAAACAGCAAGCTCCAGCTCTCGTCTTTGTTTAACATCTTGTAGGTCGGCTTGTATCCAGCTATTGAGTTTTGTTGTAAAGAACTCTTGTAATATTTCAAGCTCTAAAACCACACAAAATGTGATTCGATACAGCCTGATTGTTGTAGATATATAATACTCTGCTGATGCAGATCACTCTGTGTCATTTCTCGTTGACGAATGTCCCGTTCTTCTTTTGGATTGAGTTCGATCAAAGAAATATGGACAACATCCGTAATATTTCATATCGGGTACACATTTTTATAATTCTTCAAAAAAAATGATTTTCTCTTTTCTTTTCTTTTTGCTTAACAATATATAATAGAAATCCTAAAACTCAAACCCTTATTTATAGACTCAAGCCCAATAGCTATAAACGGTAAAATCTCAGCGAACTCATCACCTCGAGGTGACGAGATTCGCCTTGACCATTGATATCTGATCGTTGTACAACGGCTATAAATGACTAGTGTCTTTTTAAATTCAACACAAACTTATTACCTCGACGTGACGAGTTACTTAATTTTTTATTTATTTTTTTAAAAAAATAATTATTGAATTTTAAAAAATTAACTTTAAACAGGACTTATCACCTTAAAGTGACGAGTCTTGGAAAATATATTATAATATTAACTCACATGTGACCCACAGATCTGGGGTCATTAAAAAATATTTTTTATCAAACCCATCATCTCGATGTGATTAGTCCGTACTTTACTGTAGCATTTGTCATAAATTGTAAAATAAATTCGTAGTTGACCCATTGGTCCAATTAACTTATCCGCTTGGAGTAATGACAAAAAAACCTATTTTTGTGGAAAGTACTCCTAAAGATAATTATAAAAATGGATTGTGCATGAGGAAATTTTGTTGCCATATATATATATATATATATATATATATATATGTGTGTGTGTGTGTGTGTGTCTAAAGATAAGGGATTGAGATGGGTTGGTTTTCAGTCAATTTAAATCGATAAGTATATTTTTTATTCAAATTTGATTTAATTTGAGTTTAAGGAAGTTCTATTCGATCTAAATTTAATTTGAATTTTGAGATAAAAATATGCATTTGATTTGATATGATTCGACAAAAATATACTCTCTTTTTTCATCAAAATAAAGATTTAATTAAAAAAATAAAGAGAAGTGTTATAGTAATTAACTATAAATATATAGAAGAAATCTATACTATAATCCCAAATTAGATAAGAGATTTATCACCCTAAACCTAACCCAACTTCACCCTTTACAAAACTCAATTCGAACCATATTCATCAATGTATAAGCTGGAGTGTATTATGTATATTGCATGTTTGGGTACCGATGATGTGATGTGTTATCGTAATTAATTCATTTATTTATGATGTATATTCATCAATGTATGTTTGTACCGAATATCGAATTTATGTTTATATATGTGAACAAAGTATGATAAATCGGTAATGTTATGACCATTTTTCTTTGATATGAACATATATGTTAAACATACCATCTTGTACCTTTAAGATGATAAATTCGATTATTTATTGGTGCATCAAATTGGGATGATTAACCTAATAACCGTATCAAGGCCCTCAATGAACATATGGATGTGAAGCTTAGAAGAGGAAGAAACCGATAATAGCTGCAACACCAATAATTTTGGTGGCTTTGATAGCAACAACATTAGAGGGTGTAGGCTCTGGTGCTGATTCTAATGCGGGACCATCAGATTTAGGGCTATCACTGTCAAATTTAACACCCTTCCTTTTATGGGTAGGAACAGGAGACTCAGAAACATCATCATTATGGGGTGGTGAAGGAGGGGAAGACACCTCCTCGTTCGGATACTTAGAGTCTGAAGAGGATCCTTTCTTTGACTTGGGGCTAGGGTTGGGAGAATATGAGCTTGAAGAACTTTTTGAGGCTTCCGACGGAGATGACTTGGGTGACCCTCCACCAGATTTTGACAATGATGGAGAGGGACTACCGGAGGAGGACTTGGGGGAAGATGCATGGAACTTAGAAGGTGAAGAGCCTTTAGAAGAGGCTGGTGAAGGTGATGAATCGCCAGCAAATGCCCCAACAACAGCCACTAAAACAAATGCAAAAACAATAAGATCTTGTCGTGACATCTTCTCTTTTTAATTCTTAATAGTTTGTTATAAACGTGTTAACTTTTCTTTGATATCCCTATTGATACGTATATCTATGTAAAAAGAAGGGATGACTCAAAAGATTATTGCAGTTTCTCTAAGATGTATAGAGAACCTGCGTAATGCTAATGAATGAGTAGAAAGAATCAATTACATCTGATTTAAATAGATCCTAAACAAAAATCATTTGGCCGATGCTATGGAAATGAATCGTTTGGTTCAACGGATTTCATGCTTTTATTGTGGAAAAAATCAAACCTTAACATCTTACAAGAACATAATATAGGTTTGTTTTGTTATCTTTGAGGCTTTCTTGTTTTACGTCCATTTGTTCGGGAAAAGTTGAGAAAAGAAAAAGCTAATTTAGCAAATAAATGTTATGTGAAAACACACAATTGGAACAATGTGAACATTTCATGCGAATTATATGATTAAATTTTTAGTTATATTATTTGTGGTAGGCGAAATTTAATTCTAACTGTCGATATAATTTATTTTTAACCGTTAGATAAAGAGATCTCATTGGAGCTCCACTCGATGAATGATTATTTAATCCCACGAAATCTCATCTTGTTGTCTATGTTTTATTTTTATTTTTTTTGTGAAAGAATCGCCTATATTATCTTCTCTATTTTTGTAAAAAAATTAAAAATTATTAACATTTCAATCATAAATTCTAAAATGAGATTCAAATTTTAATTCAACTTAACTTGAGAATTATTCAAAAAATATTAATAGTAAATTAATTACAAGAGACCTTGGATGCTTTATTCGAAGTAAGCTTAGCAATAAAGCCATTGATGTTGTTCTTGTAATTGTAGAGAAGTGAAGTTTTAGCATCTACCTCGTACTCTTTTACAGAATAAGAAACAGATAAGAAAAATAGAATTTTTTAATTTCGTGAAGAGTTTTCGTCCCATTTTGTTCTCCAAAATATATTATATAAGTTAATATAGATTAAATAAAAATATATTTATATAATATTTTAAATATAAAAAAAACTATAATAAAATAATGTACCTTTTTTTGCACTGATAACACGAATGGATGAATGAAAAAGCAAGAAAAAATAATAATAAATTGACATCTTCACGTTTAGAAAGTCACCAATTTTTTTTAGAAAGAAAATGAAATATTTAGGTAAGTTTTCTAAACTAATTTTAGTCATATATATATATATATATATATTATATATATATATATATATATATATATATATATATATAGCTTTTCAATAAACCCTAATACACTAACTTATTTACTCAAAATTTATCTAATGTTATCGGCTGTAATTGTTAATCGATGTAAACGTTATATTTAATAACTTAATTAACCGGCACATTAATAATAAATTGTTTCAGTTAACCGAATTGCTAAAAATTATAGTTAACGGTTAATGTTACGGTTATAAATTTTGATAAATAGTTAAGTGTTAATAAATTAAATTTATAACTGTATTTTTATATAAATAACTTAATATAATTTTCTATTATTTATAATATATATATACTAAAATTCAAACAAAAATAATTTATTAATTTTTTATTTTTTATTTCTTTGAAAATACATAAACATACTTACATTAATATAATTATATGTTTATTGTTAGGTACTAATATATTGGAAGATGTAAGTACATTAATATAATATATATATTTTTATTTTTCACTTATATCAGTGTTAGTATGTGTTAAGTGTCACACTTTTTTTGTAGTATGAATCATGAAATTTTTTTACAAATAATTATAATAGGTTGAAAAAATTTTATAGTAGGTTAACCTGTAACCGAACTGTTAATAATTGTTAACCGTTAGTGATTAACCATTTCTTAATGGTTAGGTTACGATTAGAAAATCTCATAACCATTATAACAGTTAACCAATCATTTAGGCTAAACGATATGATTAATCGTCCATGAAAAATCCTAGTTATCGATCTTTTAAATCTAAAATGATTGATTAAATATTAAATATCTAAACTACTTTTCAATTTAAGAGTTAAGGTACATACTTTTTAAATTAAACAACCATAATTATATATCTTTCTAGATGAATAACATCATTGTGGTAAATGTAACTTGTCATGTACAAGATTGTAAACGAGCTGAATCGAGTTAGAGTATTGATAAGCACGAATTGATTTTAAAAGTTTAAAACTCGATTCGACACAATTCGAAAATTAACGAGCTTAAAATTATCAAGTATTGATAAGCACAAATTGATTTTAAAAGTTTAAAATTGAACTCGACTCGACACAATTCGAAAACTAGCGAGCTTAAAATTATCAAGTCCGGCTCAAACTTGAAATCGGAAATTGAAACTCACACGAAAGCTAGTGAAGTTAGAATTTTCATGCTCGATTCGAAATCAAAAATTAAAGTTCAATTCGAGCTCAAAAAATGAACTTAAAACATTATCAAACTTAACTCGATTAAAATTCAAACCCAAAGTCAGTCAAACTCGAACTTGAATTCAAACATGAACTTTACGTACATAAACAACTTATATTGTAATTTTAAAAAAACATATAAATGTTGGCACTATAGACATACCTCGGCGAGCATAGTTCAGAAATTTGCCAATGGGTATCATGTTTGTGTGGTGCTCATTGTCATCATGAGAGGGCAATAGTAGTAGCCAATTAGAGATAAATTGTCCTTTCTTTTATTTCTCTTGAGTGTCTCTGGGTATTCCATCAATAAAAGAGAAGGCAATACTTGGTTTTATATATTTACTAATGAACAACAAACTTCTCTAAAATACTGGTTTTGTTAGGGTGAAAGTCCTCCAATCGCAGACTCGAACTTGCTAGGATTTCATTTAAACAAGTTTCTCCTTTGTCGGTCTTAATTGCACCCAAGGTGCTTCCAAGAACATCGGCAGCAAGCCCAGTTTCTAGTAGTCGACCTGGCTCCTCCCCGCCGTCACGTATTAAACCCCCAATCTCACTCAGGGTAATCACATTTTCACCTACGATATTGGCAAAGATTCGACCGAGAAAATCCGCAGCTTTCGGAGCATCGTTCACTGCATCCTCCAATGTACTGAGAACAGACTCAAACCTGAATGAAGAAAACAAGGATAAAAACGCTCAAAAATATATAATGATTTCAGAAACTGGTTCGCTAAATATCCATGTTAAATGCACTCATGGCTGATTTGGATCCGGAAAACACAGGTAGGTAGATATAGTTAAATGATTCTCATACCCTTTAACAAGTTGAACTTGGCTCAACACACCATCATGGGACCTTGCCAGATTGACAAGTAGCTTCGCCAAAAGATCTCGTTCCATGTCTTTTCTCTCAAACGAGTCTGTTACCCAAAGGGCGATCATTGTCGGGTGGAAGCTTTCAGAGTGCAAATCTTTGATGCACAAAGCAACTTCTTTCTCATCTCTAGCACTGCAAGAATTAAAAGCCAATATGTTCACTACTTGAAAGACATAACCGTATATTATGATCAATCAAAACTGTAGATAAAATAAGGACAACAGTAGACATATGTACTACAATTCTAAGTTAATCAACAACACCTATCGCTACCAAAATTATATAATAAATGCTTAAACAACATACTCTCATAAAAATAAAATAAAATAAAATAAGCCTTCAAATATCAATATCCGATGATCAGAAATTTAAAATCTTACAATAACTTTTCAAGTTTACTATCAGCAGCAGCACTGTTCAATTGAAATCAATACATCAGTATTACCATCAAAATCATGTAAGATACATGTTAATTACATACTTTGAAGGTATTTAGAGCTAAACCAAGACATCAGTATTATTATCAACATACAAATCTCAATATCCTTTCAAGTTTAGAAATAACAAGAAATTTTCAAAAATATTTGCTTCTAAATATGATCAAGTGACAAGACAGAATTTGAGCAATTTAATTGTAGTCAGATTATTAGAATGCCCTCCTGTAAATTTAGTATTTGAGATCCTAAAGAGACGCCTTTCAGGAGCAGTTTTTCGTTTCAACTTTCTGTCAACGACTAAAAAGTACAGTGCATGTGTGCAGATGAATGTATTCGCATTTATACAAATGCATGTTAAAAGGAAACAGAAAGGCTAGTATGAGGACATTACAATCAGCGTTGAGCCAAGAGGATACCTGTAAAATTCTTTAATAGCAGCCATAGACATTTCCATCAGGCGCTCCTCAGGCCAGCTCTTTTCGGAAAGAATATTTTGAGTGAAACCTGATGTTTGGCCTTGAGCACGAGCAGCGACAGGAGAGGCTGCGGGAGAACTAAAATCATTAAAACCAGCAGAAGTTCTTCTTGTGTCTCCTGAAAGTGGAGAAACATCAGCTACGGGAGTACTTGCCGTTGCTGGTGGTCCTCTAAAAGCCATCCCTCTAGCTAGACCACCTTGGGGTCCCAAGGTAATAAAATCATCACCGACCGGTCTTTTAGTCAAGGGAACTGGTAAATTCCTGGCCTCAAAAGACTGTCTATCATCCATGTAAACATCCTGAGCCCCAGGACCACGGTGCTGAGTGTAAGACCCACGATAACTACCCATCTGAGCCCCAGGAGAAGATAACTTAGACACTCGAGGACCAAAATCCGAGGGTGCTCTTCTTGCACCAGGGTTGATGCCAGGACCACGGGCAAGCCTACTGGTTTGTGTTTGTCGCTCTTGAGCAGCATCTCTGTGCACTTCCTCAATCTTTTTAGGCCCATCAACTTTCCTCCTCTGCTGCCACTTATTCTTTCTCAGATCAATAGCATCTTTCAACATGAATCTAACCCTAGAAGATAATTTCATATTGTTAGCCAGCTTTGCCATCATCTCAAAATAAGCATCCATATGCACCTTTGCTCTGGGCTGGTCAATCATTTCTCCAATCGTACTCATTAATTTGCATAAAGCCTCAACATCTTCCTCATCAGGATTCTCATGCTCACCGAGTAATTTGTTGATGCATTCATGCATAATTCTCTCAGTTAACATTTTCTTCTTGTACAACTCCCCAATAAGTCTAATGTTACCCAGCATTCGTCTCCGTGCCTTGATTCTCTTCTCCTCTCTTTCCTCCTCAGACTGCTTAGCCTCATCCTCTTCCTCCACTTTATTTGCTTCTTCTTGTTCTCTCACCCCTCTTTCAAATTCCTCCTGGCACTTGTTCAGCAGCAATCTCTTAAAATTTATCTTTTCATTGTCTTCACTAAAATCAGGCAACTCTCTTGATAGATGATGACAGAAGTCCGCATACATTTGACAGAAAGTAGGCTCCATCAAAGCTTTGTCAAAGATTTGTGAGATGACACCAGTGAGTGCAATCGCACTGTCGATGTTCACTGCTTTAACTTGCTCAAAGAGTTTATCAAAGTTTTGGGGAGTTAGTTTGTTCAAAATGGCTTTCAGTTGTCTTTGCTTTAAGGCTTCCTCATCAGTCACTTTACCCACTTCATACTTCCTTTCAGCTTTGTGCATCATCTGCAATGGTGTTTGCGGCAAAGAAATCAACCCCTTCTGCTGATAGTTAGGAACACGTTGCCAGCTGTCAGTAACAGGACTTCGTGGTATCCATCCATGTGGTCCCATAGAGTGCATTTGTCCAGGAAAGATCCCTCCAACAAATGGAACAGATGTTGGAACTCGTGGGTGCCTTATAACACCGAAGTTACCTCCCTGAACAGGCTGAAAACCACCACCACCAGTACCATAAGCAAGATCAAGACGTCCATCACTTCCAGGCCCAAAAGAAACAGGATGTTTCATCCATCTGTCATCATCAACCATTCCACTAGCTCGCCGATCTAATCGAGATCCACTCGATTGCCTATCTATTCTTCTTCCAGGGCTAGGATAAGAATCACGATCAACAAGGTGAGAAGTACTAACATTGGCAACCTTCAAGGCCTCGGCAATATCAGAAGCAATCTTAAAACCTTGTGGAAGATCAGTACACTGCTCGGCAAACTTAAGAAGAAAATCTCTGGAATACTTCTTTGACGTATTACCACTTCCATCTTCCTCATGATTTATTAGCCCTTCATCAATCTTTTTGAAATTCTCTGAAGTTTCTAATTTTGGTGCACATATATCAGCAGCATCTTCCCAATCATCCAGTTCAGCTTTCTCTTTCGCAATTTTATCACCTTCTTTAGAATCCACCTGAAATGACTCATGAGATACTAACTTCAAATTAACACCATTATAATTGCTGTCTGCCCTTGGTGAAGGTATGATTGTCTCTTTGTTTTCCTCGGGGCCTTTAAATGCCATATAGAGATCTGATGTTGTCCCAGCAGCATCTGCCCTCTGAAGAATTTCTTTTCTTTTCTTTCTCCCACTAGTTGTACTCTTTGTCCTATTGAATTCTGGTGCAGGTTTGTCTTTTGAACTAGGTACAGGAACACCTTCTCCTTCATATTTTGATACTGAGACAGAGAGATCAGGAGTTGTGACCAGTGCAGAATGCTGGTAAGATGCACCAGATTTAGTAACAGTGGTTTCATTGCTATCAATGGCACTTGAAGATGCATTGGAACCAAAGGTGATATCAACATGTGAACTTTCATGAACTGTAGAGTCAGACATTTTAGAGGTAAAGACATCCGAATCAGTGACCCTCTTATTTTCAGTGCTTGCCCCCAAAACTTCATCAAGCACAGAACGAGCGCTTACTGAGGTAGGCACATCACTGCTAGCAGTTGTTGCCTTCAAAGCAGATTCCTGATCAGATTTAGGATCCACAGATTTCAAGGGATCATTAATTCCATCAATTTCAGGTTTCAGTTGCTCATTCAACATTGAAGAACAATCCATCCTAGCATGCTGAACTGTGTCCAAGCATTCAACATTAATGCCAGTACCAGAAACTTCAGACGAAACAGAGGTTAAGCCTTCTCTCTTGCTGTCTGTCCTCTGTTCTGCAGTCTGGGAAGCCAAGTTGGATATTGACGTACGCTGTCCAACAGTGTGAAAAAAAAAAGTACATGAATACATGCAAACAACAATTACAAGTGCAATGAAAAAAACAAGGAAATTACCTGACTTGGTGGATGAATATGACCTTTCTTAGCCGGTTTCTTCTGATTATCTTTTATATAGTTAGTGTAGGTCAACCTGTCTATCCTGCTTTCGTTACTGGCACCAGTCAGGAGAGACTCCTCAGACGTAGCAGCTGGAGCCGAAGATACTGTTTCATCCAAGTTAGCTGCTCCAGCTTCTTCAGCAGTAGCTAGTAATCCCTCGAATATTAATGATTCCCTTTCAGGTTTTAGCAGCTGTCTAGACATCTCTTGACAAGTTCCCAAGTCTCTTTGAGCCTGAGATGAGCTACACTCACTTGATGTCGTTGAAGGTTTTACTGGTCTAGCCTTTTCAACAGGAGGCAAGCTAGTTGATAAAGATGAATCAGCCACCTTTTCTCCAACAGAAATATTTACTGGCTTGACTGTAACCCATGTTATGCCTGAGGGAGCCGAAGACTCTACATCGTGACTGTCAGGTGCCAATTCCAAACTTGGTGGTTCTGAAGTACCAATTCTAAGATTTACAGGTTTCTTAACTGGAAGTGAACCATGGGCTGCCGCTGAGTTCATATAAGAAATGCTTTGATGACTCTGGCCGACAGGAAAATTAAATCTCGGCCCTTGGCCATTGGGTGCTACTGTTACCTGGCTACTAGACAATGACAAAGAAGTTGGTGGTGGATAAAACATGGAATTGGTATTGTAAGAATTGGAATAATAGTCAACTGAATGAGAAGGTGTAAAGGATGGAACTGGCTGGGATTGAGGAAGTGCATTAGGATGAGACCTTGGACCTGATGACCCACCATCTAAATATGTATCTATTCGTTTATTAAGCCTTAATTCTTCACGAGTCTCGGGGTGTGTAATCTTGACAGGAGTAGTTTTACGAGTAACACCAAACTGCCCTCCTTGCTGTTGAGAATACTGAGGGGCAAAACCCATTCTCAAGTTTCCCAATTGAGGTGCATGCTGGCCACCCAAAGGTTGTGTGAAAGTCAAGCCTTGACCCTGATGAATCATTCCCTGAGGCGGCAATGGATGAGGCTGAAGACCAGGAACAAAAACTGGCTGCTGCATCACCTGAGGGCCATTTCCCATAGGTAATGGAATATGCATGGGCATCTGAACTGAAGTAGTCTGAGACCGAATATGTGTACTAGGCCCACCAAACTGCATGGAAACCTGGGGCTGGTGATGAAATGGCATTATTGAAGCCATAGGCATATTAAGAAGTGCTGGTTTTTGTGTCTGGTTCACAGGGGCTCCAGCAGAGGCTTGTACATCTTTTTTGACTTTGAGCGCTGGGTGAGCCTCCCCAGAATTAGATTGGTCAGTTGCAACTGAATCCTTTTTTCGTAGCTGCTGCTTAGGAACAGGAGTGTGCAAATTTGAAACAGGCCTAAAAGCAGGATCGTGGCATGTCTGCAGGTCAAAAATGTTACTTAAATATATAAGAGAACTCCTAAGACTCCAAAAGGGTTGTATTCATGTTATACTTAAGTTTCTACAGGGTTATCTCTTTCTTACTATTAGAAAGGTAACCCAGGTGAGTGAGAAGGCATTATTTTTAGTATTCTGCAGTGTAACATTCCATCGTTCTATAATATTAAACTGTAATTTTTTATGAAAAGAGACAAACCTGAACTTGCTTCTGCTCATCCAAGTTAGGGGGTGCTGAACTAGTTCGAGCTGGAATCTGATACAAATAAGAGAACCAGACCTGCTGTTAGAGACAAGGTTTCAAATTGGCACAAAGATGGAAAACCATCATGAATAGTAAGCTACCTGCATTCCATTCATGAAACCAGGAGTTATGGACCCAAACTGTAAAGATAATGCTTGGGATGCATTTCCTGGAGTTGATCAATAAAAACAGTTAAAAGCATATAATTAGTAACATAAGCTTAAAGCTAGACATAAACAAACAGTCAATATACAAAATGCTACTCCACAAGTAAATTAAAGATCCCCAAGTTTTCACATAATTGAAGTAGCTTGATCCTACATGCTTCGAGCACCAGCACAATAGAAACATACCCTTTGTGGGAGTTGCAGGGATACTACTGTCAGAATTTAAAGTGGCAGATTGAGAAGTAGGAGCCTTCGGAACAGCTCGGGTGGTCCTCTGATTAGCATGTGATTCAACGGGCTTGGCAGCACTGCTTGTAACCAGTGTGTTAGATGACCCTATCAGCAAAAATGAACATGAATGTGAATAACACCAAGGTATTCGTATTTTATTCAGTTGCGAATCTTAAAGGGGAAAAGACCTTAAGAATTTCGAATCATACCTTGCAACTGGGGCTGTACATGTGCGCCATTTTGTACGTTGTTACAGGCGGCAGAAGCATTACTAGACTCGGTGGAATTTACAGCCGGAGAATTCACCCTAGATTGCCCTCCTTGTGCATTGTTAGTCTTCTTAAAACTGTCATATCAGGATCAACCAACAAAAAAGGAATAAAAAATCGATGGATCACACAGAAAACCCTAATCATAAAATAACCCTAAATAAACCGACAATTGAACGAAAAAAGAAACAAAATAAACCAAACCCTTAAAGCATGATGAAGAGTTCGCGTTACCTTCGACTAGAAGGGGAAGATGAAGAAAGAGAAGGTGAAGGGGCAGGCCCGCCGCCTCCCTTAACGTAACCGCCCGAGGAGTTCCGCTGCTGGTTAGAGCCGACAGATCGTCCTGATTTCCGGTATTGTTGCTCACTTTTATCCGACCTCGATTGATTGAAGGACATATCCCCCACTCTAGATTCTTCTTATTCCCTACTTTCTTTTTTATTGAAATCTCTGCGTCAACACAACAAATTCAAAACAAAAATCCAAAGAAAAACAATCATGACATTACATCGAGACGGAAACGAGGATTGGAGAATTAGGGTTCCACCAACGGACCTGTGAACTCAAAAGGAGTGTGCGGAGAAAGAAAACAACGGTTCGCCGATACACAGAGCAGCAATAGAAGCAACAACAAAATAATAATTAAATCTTTTTTCTACAATTATATATATAAATACATATAATTTTTCTAAAAGGGAGATGGTAGAATTTGGTAACAAACTGTCGCGCGCGGAGCAAGGTGGTCAAAATGCCGGCGTTTTAGGAAGATTACGACTGGTAAAAACCCTTGTAACTGGTATATCATCTTGTATTATACAAGATAGTTCGAGTTATAATACAAATAGGATATAAACTGAAATACGGTGAAAACACTCTCAAGTACTTAAGGCTTAAATGCACCATTGGCCACTAAACTATATCATTTGTACCAAATTGCCCCCTAAAGAGCAATTGAGTAAATTACATATTTACTCACTTAGTTATTCATGTGGTTCTATTTTAGTCAGTCAACTACTTTTGAATTATCACTTTAGTTTTTATTTCGTTTTGGTCACCATCAAATTTTGCAAAAATCTATAGAGACTTGGTTCTGATTGTGGGGGGTGGGGGGATCATTGTTCTTTAGTGAGGATGAGTGTTTTGACTAAGAGATTGATTATCTATTTAAAATACAAGATTTAAATTTTACTAAACATGCATATTTACAAAATAGATAATTTAACATTTAATATTTCTTTTATTAAAATTCTAACTACAAACAACTAAATATGGTGTTTATTATCTATATTAATACATTAAATTTACACTTAAGGGTCACAGTTGCTCTTGTAATGGGTCAAATTTATCATTTTTGTCCCTATCGTATTTTTGCATCAATTTAACCCTTAAAGTTGTTTAATTGTATCATTCTATACCCTTCTCTAAGTTAAACCCCAAATTATAAGCCCTAAGTTAGTGTTTAGAGGTAATAGGGTGATAGTTTAGGGTTTAGGGTTTATTATTTAGAGTTTTAAGTCAGGGGTAGGGTTATAGAATGGTGGAATTGAACACCTTCGAGGGCTAAATTGATGTGAAAATACGATAAGGGTGAAAGTGATAAATTGGGTCTACTACATAGGCAAAAGTTATCATTTTGCCTTAAATTTATATGTTGTAAAAGGTATTGTAGACACTCATTTTCGCCCATATTTCTTTATTTTATTTTATTTTACGCATATATATCTATATATACATATTGTATAGTTTGCAAACGTTTTTTGAAAATACGTATATAACATATAGTTTCTAAAGACATTTTTGAAAATATATATATTATATAGTTTTTAAAACATTTTAGAAAATATATATAATATATAGTTTTTGAAATCATTTTGAAAACTTATATAATATATAGTTTTGAAAACATTTTTGAAAATATATTATATAATTTTTAAAACATTTTTTAAAATTATATAATATATAGTTTACATTTTAGAAAATATATAATATATATAGTTTTTAAAATCATTTTTGAAAACTTATATATTATATGTTTTTGAAAATATTTTTATAGTATATTATTTATTATTTATTTATTTCTTTCTTATTTTTTATTTTGTGTTGGTTTTCTGTCCAGGGTCCAATCCAGCAGTGAACCCAACCGGGCCAGCTTGATCCAGCAGGCCCGGACTGGGTGGGCCTGAATCAACCCGGACTAGGTGGGCCTGAATTAGCCCGAACCCCTTTAGGGTTCTCACAAAACATTAGGCAGTGGCATCGTATGGGACAAACGGGGAATCCATGCACGTATGATCAGTCAATCAGGGAACGACCGGCGAAACGGTCGGCGTAGAACGAGGGTCACAACAGTCCACAACAAATGACCCCATAATATCCGAGATCACTCCAGAAATAACCGGAAACAACCCTCCAACGGGGCTATATAAATACCACGGTACCACCATCGATCGGCCAACACATAAAACCCGTAAAGAGTCACAGAACCGATACTATATATCAATATAGAGATCGAAAACAGTACACAACAAACCAAATAACCGAGAATAATCGAAACCACAACACAGCAAAAAATAAAATCAAAATAGAAACCCAAAAGTCGAAGCCCCACAGCAAGAAATCAATAATAAACAAACAAAAAAATAAGCCATCTCCGGCCGCGAGAAGAACCGAGCACGCCGGGAGTCAAAAAGTCACCGACGGAAATGGTAAAAGTCGAACATTTACACTCAGATCTATGTCGTTTTAGGAGGTTTTACAGGATTTGGGCTTTGGGGCTAGGTTTTAGGAATTGAGGGGAGCATTTCGGTGGGTTTTGTTCTTTTTCGACTGTCGGCGACGGCGGTCAGAATGGTGGCCCGATGGTCGGTTTCCCACCGGTGGAGCTCTCTCTAGAGAGAGACGAGAGAGATATCATTTTAGACAGAGAGAGGATATTTGAAAAATAAGGGAATGAGTGTTTTTTTAGGAAAAGTTGCCTTTATACAAACCTGTCAGGCGACCCGTGTTCGAGCCGAATCGGTCCAGGGATCCACATATTTCCATTGTAAAGGGGGGATTTCAAATTTGGTCCCCCTATTTTGTAAGCATTATATTTTACCCTGAATTCTCATTCATTTTTCAATTTATTTTGAGATTGACCCTCAAACTCGGTTTTATTTCAATTCAGTCCATTTTATCATTAATATATATATATATGTTTTTATTTATTATTATTATTATTTATTTAATTTTTCCCTTTTTGTATTTTATCTCATTTTATTTCTGCAATTTATTTTTTATTTTTTATTTTTTTCTTATTTTTATTTTATTCTATTTCATTTCTTTTCTTTTCTTTTGATTTTTTGATTTTTTTATTTTTTTCGTTGATTTATTTAACATTTATTTATTATTCATTGACTAACATTTTCGATCCTTTTTAGAAAAATTCCAACCAATCAAAGGTAAGCAATTCGAATCGGATCTTTAAATTTTAATTTAAGTTCTTAATTTTCGCAATTAAAGATAACCGGAAAATTAATTGGTACCGAAAGGACGGTTCAATGGTGCTAATCCTTCCTTGACCGTAACCGACTCTCGAACCCGACACATTTCTAGTAAAACGCAGATCAGGTAAGATGGTGTCCGATCTACCTAAATATCGTTTTAAAATGATCGGTGGTTACTCTAACCCATTTTATCCAAGTCGAAGCCCAATTCTGGGCCCAACCGAAAGACGGTCGCGACAAGTATGTGATATAAATGAATCTCTTTATATATTGTAAATTTAAAAAACAAATCTAATGAAATTGGGTGACCAAAACAAAATAAAAACTTAAGTTAAGTGATGATTTCGTAAACAAAAATGGTTAGCTGGCTAAAATAGAACCGTATGAATAGTTGAGTGACTGAATATGTAATTTACCCACGTGTATTTTAACGGGGCAAATGAGGTAAAGATTTAAACTTTAAGGGGCAAAACATCTCGAAATGTACTTTAAGGACCAACTCAGAATAAATGATATAGTTTATGGGGCAATAGTGCATTTAAGCCTATATTTAGAACAAGATAGTTTGGTCCCTCTAAAGAAGGAATAATTTAATCTTTGGCCGGGGATATAGAACGTGATATTAATTCAAAGATAAAGTATAATTAATAATAAAAAAGAGATGGGAAAAAATAAATTAAAACTAATGGGTATAATATTTACTCGTATATTTTTTTGAATATATGTTTTAATAATAAAGAATGGAAAGTGCTTCCAGGACAAAGCATTGTGTAAATGGTCACGAGTTCAGATCTAAAATATGTGCATAAGTATTCGCATAAGAGATTTTACTCTAAGAACTGGGTTTGTTCAGACCATAAGATTTGGCTCGATTCTTAGAGGATAAAAATAATATTAATTTAATTTAAGTAATTATAATTAATGAAATTAGAAGAATACAGTAGAGATAATGTTGATTTAAATATAAAATCCATAAGATATAGTTTGTTAGATGAGATTCAATCTCAATCATTCATGTATTTTAATCTGAGTCATTGAATATAGGAGATTTCACTATAAATAGAAACTTTTTCAACTTTTTTTTATTCAGTTTTGAGAAATGAAGAGTTAAGATTCTCTCAATTCTCTTACTATTTGTTGCGAGTTATTTCCTTTCGCAGTTTTTGTTGTTTTCATATTTTGATACAATAATGGATCTAAAAACTAAAAAATGATATCTAAAATTTTAATACACTTTAAAAAAAATAGGTATGCAAGCTTCTTTATTTCTCTTCTTATAACATATTAGACTATTTTTCCCCTAAAATAGTAGGATGCATTTGTCCCCTAAGAGTTATCTTTATTTTAATCTAATTCTTCGTTTGGATCGTTTAGAATGACTAAGAACAATTGATGACTATCAATTTAATAAATTTTTAAAATCAAAAATCAATAAAATATGCAAATTTTAAAGACAAACTTGTTGGTTTTTTTATAACCATGATCAAATTTTAAAACACAAGTCCTCGTTCGTAGGACTTCCTTTGATGGTCCATGTGGGTTTGGGTCTTTCATTCGAGCCTTTTTGGGGCACCGTTGATTACTCAGTACATGGATATCACGAGTCTATTGGTATAGAATATGTAATCTTTTTCATGTAAGTTGATTATACAAAGTTAGTTAGGTTATTCACACAAGAAGTTTGATTATTAGTGCTTCACAAGGTAGTTAGTTTGCTCATTAAACATGCATATATAATATTCAACTGCAGAAAATAAAGATTATGCATGTCATCAAATTTGTGCCGCATAGAGGGATTACTCTACTTCTACTCTATAAATACAAATGGATGGATCATGCCTGTCATCGAAGATTATTTTTATTGCATATATAAAAAATATATAATCATGATTAAATTGATCAAATTTTAAAATATTAAAAATTATTTTTATTGTATATATAAAATATATATATATAACTGTTAGAAAACATTATTTTAATGATCAATTGTATTTAGTCGCTAATTTTTAAATTTTATAGACTAAAATATTTATTTATTATAGAGGAATTGATTTGTCAAAATTTAATATTAATTTCCTAAAAGATATTTTACCAATAAAATGTAAAATTATTAAATATGTTTTTTAGGAGATTTAAATATTCCACTGCTCGTTTGACATATAGATAAACAGGATATACAAAAATATAGTAAAAACTCTTCTTATGTTTAAGATGGGACAATTAGTCTCTTTAGTTTAATAAATGTTCACTCCAATCATAAGGTGACATGTGGAGACACATATCACTCCTGGGATTAGTTTATTAAACTAAATAAATTGAAAAAAAAAACTTTAATCATATAGTGACACATGTAACTATTAGATTTGAGAATTAAATTTATTAAATTAAATTGAAATTAAAATTAAATTAATAAAATATGTAAATAATGAGGATCAAATATGTAAATATAATAATTTGTCTAACTACCACATCAACTATTATGTCAATTGTTAATTGTACGTAGTTTGATTGACAATATTTAAATAGTTTTGTGGTCTTATTGACAAAATTAAAAGATGATCGTTAAAGTAAAATGATTAAATAATTAAGTGACCAATATTTTATATTAAAATTTCATTTAATTATAAATAATTTTTATAATAACCTATGTATACTTTGCCAATTCCTTCTACACAAATAATAAATATGGTGTATATACTTTAATCTGATAATTTTAGTCCATATTTTTTAATTTTTAACATTTTAGTTTTGATAAAAAAAAGTAATAATAAAATGTGTTAAGTCGAATTTAACTATTAGTTCATGTATATTTCATAAGTTGTAGATTCAAGGCTAGGGATGGCATGAGATCCGAACCCGACAGGTTCTGAACAGACTCGACCCGATCGAGTTATTTTTTTAAATCGAGTTCGGATCAGATTGGGTTTTTTAAAAGTGATGTACGGGTTGGGTTGGATTCGGTTTTAGGGTGAAAAATACCCGACCTGACCCGAAAAAAAATTATAATTTTACCTTATATATTTAGAAATAATTACAACAATATTCATCTATATATTATTATTTTCAATTAAATTACTATTTTTATTGAATAAAAATAATATTTTTATTATTATTTTGGGTTGAGTCAGATCGAATTCTGATTTTATCTATAAAAAAATCGGGTTAGTTGAAGGATGTATATTTTTCGGGTCGGGTCGGGTGAAAGATGTAAAATTTTCGGGTTTGGTTGGGTTGGCCGAAACCCGACCCATGCCCATCCCTAGTCAAGACTAAAATTTTAAAGGGAATAAGGAATCAGAGACCCTTGTACTTAAAAAAAAAACAAATGTAGTCCTCGTATTATTATTCTCTCCATGTGGCACTTCAGTTCAAAAATAAACCTAATGTGTCCCTTTGACTTACTTTTTTTATTGTTGACCGTTATGATGATGACGTGACGGTCCACGATGTTGAGATGGTAGTCTATGATGCTGAGGTGTTAGTCCACAGTGGTTGATGACGTGATAAATAACCTAAATTAATTTTTATTTTATTTTAGTTGAGGGTCAAATTAGTTATTTTTAAGTTTAAGGGCTTATTTAACTTTTAAAAAAATAGAAGTTATTTTAAGTTATAAGTTTAAAATTATTCAAATATATAAAAAAATACTAAAAATAAAGGTTTAATGCAAAATTAAGTGTATAAATTATATTCTAATTTGACTTTTAGTGTCTAAAGAATTTTTCATTAAAAATAGGTCCTAATATTTTTTTCGTTACACTTTTAGGTGTCTATCGTTAAGTGACACATGTCACGTCTATACTTTTTTAAATAAAATATTATTATATATATATATATATATATATATATATATATATATATATATATATATATATATATATATTAAAATTTTGAACGTGACCCGTGTCACTAAACGATTTTTTATGCTATGACCTAAAAGTCTAACAGATAAAACATTAAATTCATATTTTTAACGAAAAATTCTTTAGACACCATCAATTTTGAGTATAGTTTGGAAACTTAATTTTATATTAAGCCAAAAATTTTAAAAAAATAAATGATTAATAAATTGAATATACTTATTAAAAACACTAAAATATTATAAAAATTGAATATATATATATATATAATAAATTATTAAATAATTATTTATAAATTATTAAAAATTAAAAATATTTTTTAAAATGATATATTATCCATAACATATACATGTAATATATAGACATATCATCAACACTTATACAAAGTATTTTTACTAGATTAATCAAGAGTTACAAAATTTAAATTAGCTGAGACTTATAATTTTTGGATTAGTATAATATTATTATGTTTTTTAATTATCTTTTTGGAAGTCTCGACTAATTTAAAAGATAATTATATAATAAGTTTCGACATAAAAGATAATAAAAAACATAGTAATTTTCGACTAATCCAAAATTTGTATGTTTTGACTAATTTAAATTTTGTAAGTCTCGATTAATCCGGTAAAAATATTTTGTATAAGTGTTGATGATATGCTTATATGTTGAACCTATTTTGATATAACAAATTTAAGGGAAAAATGTTTTTGGACTTTATTGAATTTATTCAAAGCTTTCAAAAATAATTGAAAGTCATAAAACTTGAATTTGAACACAAAATTGATTTTTTGGGTAAACAATACCAATACTGGTCTTACAGTATTGATACCATATGAACAGTACCGATAATGTTCTTGCAGTGTCGATACCTAGGGTAAGAGAAGTATCGATACTCTCATAGAAGTACTGATATTGCCTATTATTTTCAAATGTGTTCAAATTCAAGTATGCAATTTTGATACCAATACTCAAAGGAGTATTGCTACTTACTGCCCAACTGTCGAAAAACGACTAGTTTTTATTAGTGCAACACCGATACTCTTAGCCCAAGTATCGATACTCCCTGATCTGGATAGTTTCATTTTGCAGAAATTAAGTCCCCAACGACTCCAAAACATCTCCAACGGCTAGAAACAGACACAAACACATTCCAACATATAAAATGAAGTTGAAGACACGTGAATAAGTTACAACACATATCCAAACAATCCACATCAAGAGAAAAGTTCTTTCAATCTTATTTTTCTTTTCTCTTGTACATATAGTGTTTTAGTGAGTTTAATTATGCACACACCTTCCTTTGAGATGTTTCTTGTTTACACTTATTTTTTCATTTGTATAAGGACTTTTGGTTCTATCTTAGCTATTGAAAAGACAGGGATTTACAAATTTACTTTTTGAGCCTAGAAAAAAATAACAAATTAGTGAATTTGTTGGAAATCTTTAGTGTGGAGCTAAGGTAGTGGATGTAGACTTAGTTGAAAAGTCGAACCAGTCTAAATCTTGTGCCTATTGTCTATCCTTCTTTACTCCATTCCTAAATTTTTTTATCTGGCCTATTCACCCCTTTTGGCACATTTTCAATTAATCGATAGAGCCTAAAAAATCCAAACATTATATATTACATTTATATATTATGTATAGTTTTAAAAATATTTTTAATAATTCATAAGCTATCGTTTTATAACCTATGATATATATTAAAAAAAATATAATTTTTGCATTTTTAATATGTATATTCAATTTATTTAGTCATTTAAGTTTTATTTTTAGTATTTTTATATTTATTTTTTGTATATTTAAATAATTTATATTTTAAATTTTAAATAATTTTTATTTTTAAAAAATTAAATAAGACCTTAAACTTAAAAAAATTAACCCCAAACAAAATAAAAAATAATAATTTAGCCCATATGTCATGTCATTCGCTTGTCATCAGCCACTGTGGACCGCCATGTCAGTACTATAACGGTCAATGACGGAAAACATGGCTTTGTTTTCTAATTTGAAAGGTCATATTGAGAGAGAAAAAAATAATATTACTGCCAAATTGATTTTTCTAAAAAAGTACAAGACCTCTGTTTTTTTTTTTGCCAAATTTAAATTGATTAAATTAAAATACAAAGACTTAATCTATAATTTATCGATAGTATAAGGGCTACTTACAGAATTTGACCTATATATTACCTTTAATTAGAGTTGTAAATAAGATCAAACATATCGCGAGCTACTTGAGATTGAATCGATCAAAGCTCCAACAACTCTCGAATCAAATAGATTTGACTCGAGCTCAAACTTAACTCAAATTCTTAACAAGCTAAAGTGAACTACTTCGTACTTGATTCATAATACTAGCGAACAACTCGAATAAATAATATATTTATTATTTTATTTTTAAATCTATTTATTAATAATATTAATATTTATATATTGTTATTTTTAAAAAAAATACAATACAAGACTTTTAAGCTCACAAACTTTCAATAAGTCGAGGCTCAACTTTTTATTTCGAGTTTGAATCAAACTTTAATAATCTTAATTTTGTAAAGAGAAAATCGCCTCAGTGACCAAAAAAAAGTTATAATATACGATTTTAACCAACTTTTTTTGGATTTGCCAAAATGACCAACAAAATCGCAACGCGAAATAAAAATCGCAACGCGATCCCCAGAATCGCAAATCAGTTTCCAGAATCGCAACGCGATTCTTGAAAATCGCGATGCGATAGTACAAATTCGCATTGCGATTTTCCATAATCGCAACGCGAATATGAAAATCGCAACGCGAACACATAAATCGCAACGCGTATCCGTAAATCGCAACGTGTATCCGTAAATCGCAACGCGTATGGGTAAATCGCAACGCGTATGGGTAAATCGCAATGCGTATCCGTATATCGCAACGCGTATCCGTAAATCGCAACGCGTATCCGTAAACCGCAACGTGTATCCGTAAATCGCAACGCGTATCCGTAAATCGCAATGCGTATCCGTAAATCGCAACGCGTATCCGTAAATCGCAACGATAATCCGTAAATCGCAACGCGTATCCGTAAATCGCAACGATAATCCGTAAATCGCAACGAGAATCTGTAAATCGCAACGATAATCCGTAAATCGCAACGAGAATCTGTAAATCACAACACTGAAATTTTGGGTATATAACACTGAAATCATAAACTAAATCCCTAAATCGCAACTCATTCCATCTCCATCTATCACTCTCTCCGGCGACATCCGTTCCTATATCCAACGACATCCTTCCCCATCCGGCAACAGGTCTTAGTTTCGCATCTCGTTTGTTTAGTTACAACCATGAAATCATCTAATGTTGATCATGTTTGGATAGATTTGTGTTTTGGAGGGTCATGGGATAATGTTAATGGTGTTTTACAATATATGCCTTTACCCATAAATCTTCAACTAAAATTGTCTTTACAAAAGTTAACTTATGAAACTCTAATGCTACGTGTTTCAAATAAATTGAATTTAGAGCCCCTAAGTGGATTTAGGCTATCTTATCAGAGAAATGGTAAAGTTTATTGTTAACCGACAATGAAGATGTTGAACGATTCATTGCTTACATTAGTGTTTCACAAGATGATGTTACATTGTATGTTGTTGAACCTAGAAGTAGTATTGTTGGGTCAGTAGCGGGTAGTAATCAACTAAGTTTTTCTCAAAACCCACAACCTTTCTCTAATCCAAATCCCAATCAACTTTCAGCACCAAATTCCGGTTTTCGTATTGACCAGTTAGACGATGATGAGCCAACAGAAAAATTGTGAGTACTAGTCAGTATTCGAAATTTGGTCTTGGTCAATATCCGGACTTTGATATTGGTCAATACACGGATTTTGATGATGTTTCAGAAGAAGAAACAGACCATGCGTGTAATGATATTGATATTGGTCAATACCCGAATTTTGATGATGAAACAGCCGTTGCCGAAGAATGTAATGTTGATGATAATGAGGAGGAAGTTACGACTGTGAATGAACATGTTGAACATCCATTCTGTAATTCATATAATCCTGAAGAAGAAAAAGAAGAAGAAAAAGTCCCCGAAGAAAAGAAAATGCCACGGGCGTATAACTGGAATATGCCAGAATTACTTCAGATACCGGAAGAAGAGTTGATAAAGAAAGCAGTTGATTGTTACACAAAAGTTTTTCGTATCAAGAAAGATGATTGTTTTGATACAAAGGAAGACTTGAAGATAGCTTTATATACGAAATGTGTGGAAGATGGCTATCAACTAAAAGTTAACAAATCAAGCAAAGATCGTTTCGAAACAAGGTGTATGATTGACAAAAACTGTACGTGGCGTATGATTGCAAAGAGAATAAAAGATTGCAAAATGTTTCAAGTTAGGACTTTTATTGATAAACATACATGTTCAAGAACCCAAGTTTTTCCTCACCATAGACAGGCAAACAAAAGGTGTTGGGTGGTTTTCTGGCTGAGTTAATGTTTTTGAATGGCAGGGTATATCGGGGACATGAAATTATGACTGACATGAATGCTCGGTTCAAGATTAGTATATCATATTCTCAAGCTTGGAGAGCCAAATGTTATGCCTTGGAATTGTTGAGGGGGTCGCCAGAAGCATCGTTTGCCCAACTGCCGGCTTATTGTCACAATTTAAAGCTGAAAAATCCTGGGTCGGTAACTCATATCAAAACAGATAGAGATGGACGCTTTGAGTTGCTGTTTATCGCCATTGGTGCTACGGTTAGTAAATCAATATAATTTTGTTGACTCATTTTTGTTAGTTACATGCATTTCACATTTAAATGATTATATTTCTTGTGTATATTATTTTGTAGATTCGTTCGTTTATTACTTGCATGCGCCCAGTTATTATAGTTGACGGAGCACATTTGAAAGGTCGATACCTTGGAGTAAACTTATTAGCAGTAGCCATGGATGCTAACAATGGGATATTGCCAATAGCTTACGGGGTTGGCAAATCTGAAACCTCTGATTCATGGACATGGTTTATGGGGCATCTTAGGGATTGCATAGGTCCTATTAGCAATCTGACAATCATATCCGATAGGGCAAACTCAATTGACAACGCTGTTAGAAGGTGTTTCCCAGATGCTTTTCATGGACTTTGTGGTGTTCATTTGTATAGAAATCTAAAATCAAGGTCTGCTGGTATAAAAAAGCACAAATGGACATACTGGAAGGCTGTAAAAGCTTATCGGGAAGTGGATTTCAATAAGCATATAAATTGTTTAAGACGTGTTTTGCCTCAGTGTGCTCAAACACAGACAAATACTAACTTGAAAATCGCAACGAGAGAATAGCAACGCGAAATGAAAATCGCAACGACAGAATCGTAACGCGAAATGAAATCTAAGTGAAATGGTTAATCTATTATTGAAATGACCAGTAAACTTATCATCAGTTTCAATATGAAAAACCTACAATAATGCAAACATTTCAAAATAAAAATAATTAAAAAAACTAACCCTCGGAGGTTGATTTTCCATTTCTGAATATTGTGAGGGATTTCTGACCGTGAATGGTTGTGAGGGATTTCGCCGGAGATGGGGACGGAAATCTTCGGAGATGGGGACGGATTTCTTCGCCGTAGAGAGTGAGAGATGGAGATGGGACTGAGTTGTGATTTTAGGTTTTAGGTTATGAGTTGCGATTACGGGATTTTGTCTTAATATTCTTTTTGTAATTTGAAAATAAAATACGCGTAGCGATTATAATGGCGCTTTAAATATCGCGTTGCGATTTACGGATACGCGTTGCGATTTTATGTATTATCGTTGCGATTTACGGATACGCGTTGCGATATACGGATAAGCATTGCGATTTACCCATACGCGTTGCGATTTACGGATACACGTTGCGATTTACGGATACGCGTTGCGATTTATGTGTTCGCGTTGCGATTTTCATATTCGCGTTGCGATTTTGGAAAATCGCAATGCGAATTTGTACTATCGCATCGCGATTTTCAAGAATCGCGTTGCGATTTTGGAAACTGATTTGCGATTCTGGAAACTGATTTGCGATTCTGGGGATCGCGTTGCGATTTTTATTTCGCGTTGCGATTTTGTTGGTCATTTTGGCAAATCCAAAAAAAGTTGGTTAAAATCGTATATTATAACTTTTTTTTGGTCACTGAGGCGATTTTCTCTTTTGTAAATTCTTTTAGTCGAATCGTTACACTTTTTTTTTCGAAACGTGCCGTACCCTAAACGGGAATCCAAGGGGGGAAATCTCCCAAGAAGAGGAGCAGAGCAGCAAGTGAATCCACCAGCCGCTATAACAAGTAAACAGCAGGAGGAGGAGTTCATGGAAACGCCGTCGTTTCATCCTCAACTTGCACAACACCCTTATTTCTAATTCTAGGGTTTCCTTCTTGTTCGAAAAGGCTTGAATTTCTGTCCATCCATCAACATTGAAAAAAAAAATCGGAGCTTTTGAGATTCGGGAGGTGAACAAGATAAAAATCCATGTATCATCATAGAAATCGAGGAGGAAGATTGTCGAAATCGGAGCTAATGGGAGGACCGTTCGATCGGAAGCGTATAAACGATGCTCTGGACAAGCATCTAGAGAAGTTATCACCGTCCACTTCGAGGGGATTGAACAGCAGCAAGGAGAAAGAAAGATCCTCTGTCCCTTCAACTCGGCTTGATCAGCGCGATTCGCGATCTACACCTCTCTCCAAAGCCCAATGTTCCAATGGTTAGTTGCTTATATTTCTTTTGATGCGTTGACGTTGGCTTGTTTTTTTTCCGAGTTAATTTCGTTTTATCATGATCTGGTATTTTGAAGTGTTTTTAGGAATCTCTGAGCTGATGTGTTTGTGTGTTTGCTTGTGGAAAGTGTTTAACTTGAAAACTGTACTTGAATCTTTTCCATTTTCGAACCGAGTTGTCGAAGCCTAAATGTTTGGGATCTTGGTTTACTGAAAATAGGTTGTTTATGATGATAGCCAGTATTTATGCAATTTCAGTAAAAGCCGAATTCGAATCTGTAAATCTACTTGAAGATCCAAATTTGTTTTTTAAAATCTGAGTATTATTATCCAGATCCTTGTTAATTAAATTATGCCAAAAATCTGCTTGTAGAAGTTTAAAATATTTTTAAAAGAAATGAAAGAGGATTCAGATAATGAATGTTTAAAGGTTAACATTTGCATTTGCATCCACTCCAGATTCGCTGCATACAGTAATTAGAATATCCGAATTTGAGTGTTATATGAATCCATAAAAAGCAAGTGGATATTTGCAAATATCAGACTCTGCTCTATCCACTGCCATCGGTAGCTAGTTTAGGGTTTGTAACTTAAATATTAGTATCAGCATTTTCTGAAGCTGGTTAGATCATCAATCGTGATTAATAAGAAAGTAATTACTTTGGTTGCAGTGAAATCTGAAACGGACAGTGAAGAATCAGATCTTAGCGGTTCGGACGGAGATGACACATCTTGGATCTCATGGTTTTGCAATTTGCGAGGAAATGAATTTTTCTGTGAAGTTGATGATGATTACATCCAAGATGACTTTAATCTTTGTGGGTTGAGCCATCAAGTTCCATATTATGACTATGCACTTGATTTAATTTTGGACGTCGAGTCTTCTCATGGTAAGCATTCCATGACTCGGATTGTGTACATTTTGGAAGCTTTGATAGTTTCTTGAGGTCAAGGAGAGGCTATACTTTCCAAAATTTTAGGTCAATCTTTAGTAGATTGTTTCAGTTATTTGCCTTAACTTTCCATTGATTTGGATTTGATGAGCATTCTTTGGGGTCTAGACTTCAGAATATATAACAGTAATCTTACTGCTCTCCACAATCCACATTGACTGCTATGCCTGCTTTACGCTTTGCTTGTCGATTTGAAAATATATATATATATATTTATTATTTTTAATTTTGAGTTTTCGCAATTACTGCAGAAAGTTTGTGGTTACAATGTTTGCATCTATATGTAGCCGCCTTCCCATGTTTTTAAAGTTTAGCATCTTCACTATCATTTTTTGTCTGTTTTCTGTGCCTGTGCATTTCAATGTTTCTCTTTTTCAATTTTCAAATGTATGGCTCCTACTTCTGTTTCGTGATACACGATAGCCATCATTGCTCTTTGGTTCTTACGACTAAGTACATGTCTTTTGGGCATTATAGGCGATATGTTTACTGAAGAACAAAATGAAATGGTTGAATCAGCAGCTGAGATGTTGTATGGTCTTATACATGTCCGCTATATATTAACCACCAAGGGAATGTCTGCTATGGTAAAATCGCTGTCATTTTCTTTTTCGTTTTTGCGTTCTGTTGACTTCATAGTTCATATATTATTTACAAAGTTCAACTTTGAAACTTGTATTTCAGTTGGAGAAGTACAAAAGTTACGACTTCGGAAGATGCCCGAGAGTTTGTTGCACTGGACAACCTTGTCTTCCAGTTGGTCAGTCAGATATTCCTCGCTCAAGTACTGTGAAAATCTACTGCCCAAAATGTGAAGATATATATTATCCTCGATCCAAGTATCAAGGCAGTATCCTTTTTCATTCATTTCACCTATGTCATTTTTTTCTTTCCTATTTTTATAATTACAATTTTACTGGTTTTGAGAACTAAATTACTTGTAGTTCGGTTTCTCTATCATGTCATGCCAACTTTTTTCTAGGTAACCTACCAAAGATTCGTCAGTCTTGTGTGTTGGACTATGCTCCTTGTCCTAGCTAGGGTGCCCATGCCCATGCTTATGAGTCTCGATTTTGGCAGAGAAGGGAGTCTATATTCCCAAATGCCCTTCTGTGATGTCGTTGGGCATGTAAGAAGTCTTGTATTTTTTTGTCATACCTGCATGTGGAATCGAACATTTGCTTGACATCTTTGTTTTACTGCTTAATTTTCTTGACGTTACCAAAGATATCGACGGAGCTTATTTCGGTACAACATTTCCACATCTATTTCTGATGACATATGGGCACCTAAAGCCTCACAAGCCAACTCAAAACTACATTCCTAGAGTTTTTGGCTTCAAGATCCACAATCCCTGATGTGGTCGATACGCTAATTGCAAGCCGGAACTTGCAACACAAAGTTCTATCATCAGTCTGTGGTGATCCTATCAAAGCAGTGGATTCCCCAAAATGCAAGGTGAAGTGGGGTTCCAAAAGCAGAAGAAAAGAAACAAAGAATCGGTAAGTTTGGTTGATTGATTGATATATGAATATTGCAATGAAATATGGGGGTGTATCTCTAGGATTTACTTTTATGAACTTCTAAAGAGGGCCTTTGTTTTGTAAGCATATCTTGTTTGGAGTGACATTTTGCTCATTTATTTTCATTTCCTTTGAAAAAGAGAGGGATTCGAATTCGGGATTAGGTTTCGATAGACAACGTTATACCTACCCGGGATTCGAATTCGGGTGTCGGTCGACTACGTTAGGCTTTGAACACTTCACCAGTGACTGGACTTCTTTTGTTGATAGATTAGATTAGATGATATCCCTTCATTTGTGCTTGGTTTCTTGACTTGACATAAATGTTCCATTTCTCAACTCTACAATTCAGCTGCTTTTATGTACTCCAAATCCATGGATTATTTGAACCAGAAAGTATGAAATCTTCGGCAAACAGCATGGTTCGGTTAGTTGTTTTTTTTTGAACAAATCATCCATAATTTATGGATAGACTTAATATAAAATTAAGTGTTTAACCTATACTCAAAATTAACTTTTGGTGTCCAAAGAATTTTTAACTAAAAATAAGTGCTTAAAGTTTTATCCGTTATATTTGTAGGTGTCTACCGTTAAAAAAACCGTTAAATGACATGTGTTACGTCTAGATTTTTTTTTAATATTTTTGAATAATATATTGTTTTTAAAAAATATAAATCTGGCACGCGTCACTTAACAAATTTTTTAGCGGTAGGTATTTATTTTTAACGAAAAATTCTTTATACACTAAAATATTTTTCAAGGCATTCTTCAGGCATTTATTTTCGTATTAAGCTAATTAATCTAAAGTAATTACAAGGTAGTATTTGTTTGAAAGATTCTTAATGAGTGTTTAAACGTCCCTGTTGACGATGTTATGCTTGAACTTGTGACTTTTAGGAATAACAATAATCTTTTGAACTACGGAAATCGCTTAGTTTATATATGGAGTTAAATTTTGATCAGTATGTGTTATCGTTCTTTACATACACCGCTTATATAATATGTACTTTCGAAAGCTAACCATTATAGGAGTTGACAGTGTATCTATTCATATTCGAGAGAATCTAGACAAAAATATTATATTGAAAATGAGATTAAACAGTGATATTAAACCCAATTTTTTTTTTTAGAAAAAAATAGATTAAGCTTAAATTCTAACCTTGAAGGTCGAACAAAAACTTAGATAAATTTGTATACCATCCAGATATATATATTGATATTTAAATTTAATTTTGAAAAAAAAAATAATCATTTTAAGAAATAAAATGTTATTTTTTATTTCGTTTTAGAAGAGTGAAAATATTAAAAATGATTTTTTAAAAATAAAAATATCGGAAATTATAAAACAAAAATGTTACTTTCACTGTTTCATTAGAAATGTCTTGCAAGATTGAGAAAAAAACAAATAAAAGAAAGTTTTTTTTAACTTTAAATTTAATTAATGAACTGATCCTAGTTTAAAGTGTATAATTCATCATATATTTAAACAAACCTAATAAGAGAATGTAGTTACACAGGCCTTGATTATATTTATCCAATTCCGCCCAAATCCCATTTTTTTTCCATCATCTATCGTTAGGGGTGTATTCAGTTCGATTTTTTACTAAAAATTGAACCGAACTGTAATAAACGGTTTTTTAAAATTTAAATCGAAACCGAATGATTAAAAAATCGAAATATGTTAAACTGATTTTTTTGGTTCGGTTCAGTTCAGTAATGCGATTTTTCATAAACCGAAAGATTTAAGTTTTTTTTTTGTATTTACTTTAATTGGACATTTGGACTTACCTCTTATGGGTAAGGGTAAGTGGGTAACCGACTGGACTGACCCAAATTATTTATTCGGTTCAATATGAAACAAATAGGTTTTATATGGAAAATCCGAACAGATCCAAATTAAAAAAATTGAATGTTCAAACCAACCGAAACCGAACCGTATAAGATCAATCTAAACCAAACCGTTTTACCCGATTCGTATCGATTTTTCGGATTTCTCGATTTCGTTGCTCAACCCTATCTGCCACAAGAATTCCCATTCAACTCTATCATATGCCCTACTCATTTCCAAATTTAGCGCAAAAAAAACCTTTTCTCCCTTCCCTTTTCTTTACAAACGAGTGAAGTAGTTCATAGGCCGTAATAATGTTGTATGTGATTAAACATCCCCGGACAAATGAGCTCTGCGCCTCATCAATGCATAAATGGAGGTGGTCTTGCATCCGATGTGTCGGAATTGCGTTAACCTTTTTACCTTAGGAATTAGGATAATGTGGGTACGGTTTATTTCCTCGATACTATTTTGACCTTCTAAAAGGCCGATGCAATATTCCGAGACCTCTTGTCCTATCATGTGCCAAAATCTTTGGTAAAAAATTATCCCCAACCCGTCTTCTCCAGACGCTTTTAGTGGACTCATTGATTTCACCGAGGGATGGGTATGGGACTAGAACTCGATAGGTTTCGATCCGACCTGATCGGATTAGATTTAAAAAAAAATCGAGTTCGGGTCGGGTCGAGATTTTTTAAGTGTGATGTTCGGGTCTGGTCGAGTTTGGGTTTAGGGTAAAAAATATCTGACCCGACCCGGAAAAATATGATTTTACCTTATATATTTAGGAATAATTATAATAATATATCTATATATATAATTTTTTTCAATCAAGTCACTGTTTTTATTGAATAAAAAATAATATTTTTTTTATTATTTCGTGTCGGATCGGGTTCGGGTCGAGTGAAATCTTGTTTTGGTCGGATCGAATCTCGGGTGGAGGATCCCTTGTTCTCGGGTCGGGTCGAGTTGACTAAAAACCCAACCCATACTCATCCCTACTTTCACTGCTCTCGTAACTTCCCCGTAGGTAACATCCCGCATGAGATCATTATTTACGTCCTCGGATTAACTTTGTGAAATCCCAGCCGAGAATTCTTCATGTACTGATTCCGATTTGAACAATTCCTTGAAATAATTGCTTGCTAGTCACTGAACATGGCGCATCTGGTGAGTCATTTAGTTGTCTTAAAAGATCCCAAGATTCCTGTCTTCTGCTTTCCTCTGAGGTGCCATAAAAGCCTGTGCATCGCCATTGTGCTCCTTCAGTGTCTTCATTGATCAAAACGTCAATGTGTGACCTTGAGAAAGATTTTAGGGTGATCTGAATTGAGTTTCTCCATGCCAACCAAACATAAGCCTCCCCTGCTCCCTACTGAATTTATCTTTGTTCCATTCGCAAACCCCGCTGCTTTCCTTACTTTTTCCGTGCGCGAGTTCTGTAATTTTGTCTCCATGAGAAAAATTACGGATGGGTTGACGTCGCTCAGCGTGTGCCGGAGACGCCTAGCCGTCCTAACGTTACCCAAGCCCCACACGTTCCAACTAAGGATTTTCATTGCGTCCGGCTGGCCTGAATATCTTGATTTTGTCGTTCGCAGAATCTGATTTTGGTGAACTGGAAACTGTTGATTGAGTGCTTCTTTGGCGTTTGACTGATTCTTCCTTTTTATATTGTTATTACTTGAAATCTCACGTTCGAACACCAGAAATATCATAGTATGAGTGTTCAATATCAAATAATTAAGAATTATTTTAATTTATGCAGCCTATTTTAGAGATTCAATGCTATTTGAAATCGCATGCTTTATAGTATCAAATTATTCGACAAACACAAAACATTGTTTTTCATTAACCTACTCAAAATGGTTATGGGTCTTTTGATTTTTGTTATGGATGTGCATCAATCAGGTTAGATCGAGTTTTCCTCAACTCAGCCCAAAAATTATATATCCACCATTTAATTCACCTTTTTGAAAAAAAAATTTAAACCCATTTTGACCCAAAATAATATATTTATAAAAATATTATTTTTATTTAATAAAAAATAAAAAATTAATTAAAAAATAATATATAAAAAATATTATTATAATTATCCTTAAATATGATAAAATTACATATATTTTTAAGTCGGGACGAAACCCATCGGGTCTCGTGCCCATCCCTACTTATACTCAAATATATTACAACATTACTTTTTTACTTGTGTTCCTGTTCAAAATATCTATGATAAGGTACAAGTTAACATTGCCTTTTTACATAATGTAAAAATTTGACCTTAACATTTCTCTGAAGTCTGAATGAACACTTTGGTTCCTATTTCTAAAAGCAATTTATCCCTCAACGTTTTTATTTTGACCAAAATAATCATTTTACATAAGAAAATTTGACCAAAATAATCCTTTTACACAAGAAAACCGTTAAATGACTATCGATAAGGCTTAAGAGCTTAGAGAAAGAATTAAGGACCAAAGTGACCATTCAAGCAAAAGTTTGGTGCAAATTTTACTATTATGGGTTTTTCCCTACTTTACATATCATTAAAGCAGTCCAAAAGCAAGTGCATCATAATAACAGTAATGACAACATTTTACATTCCCATTGTGTGATAATTCTGACAAAACAGCTTTATGCCACGCATGAGACAGCAATAAGACACTAGCTGTTAATTTAACATGCCTGACATGAAGGATGGATAAAGGGTATAAAAAGCATGTATACATGATGATGATGGCACCAATTTCCCAATTAGCTTTTAATTCTAATGTCAAGTACAATTTTGTAAAGATGAACAGGAGGTGAAACCACATCATGTCAATGTAAAATGGGAACTAAATTGGTTTTTCAATGACGAGAATCATGCATCATGTTATGTCATAATTTTTCGTCTTAACTCTTACTTCTTGCAATAACGATTCAAGTTCTGGTGATCAAATAGCAATCAGCATCAAAAATCGAGCTCCAATGATTAGAGATCAAACCTGAGAACCTGGGTGCTAAGTTCAGCCCTGTGTTTAGGGCTATACTAATAAACAAACTTCTCTAAAATACTCGATTTATTAGGATGTGGTGGTCGAAAGTCCTCCAATCGCAAACTCGAAGTTGCTAGGATTTCATTTAAGTAAGAGTCTCCTTTGTTGGTCTTAATTGCACCCAAGGTGCTTCCAAGAACATCGGCAGCAAGCCCTGTTTCTAGTAGTTGACCTGGCTCCTCCCCGCCATCATGTATTAAACCCCCAATCTCACTCAGGGTAATTACATTTTCACCTATGATTTTGGCAAAGATTCGACCGAGAAATTCCGCAGCTTTCGGAGCATCATTCACTGCATCCTCCAATGTGCTGAGAACAGACTCAAACCTAAATGAAGAAACCAAGGATAACAACGCTAAAAAATAAATAATGATTTCAGAAATCGATCACTAAATATCCAAGTTAAATACACTCATGTCTGATATACTCTCAAGTCCGGAAAAAAAAGGTAGGTAGATATAGTTAAATGATTCTCATACCCTTTAACAAGTTGAACTTTGCTCAACACACCATCATGGGACCTTGCCAGATTGACAAGTAGCTTTGCCAAAAGATCTCGTTCCATGTCTTTTCTCTCAAAAGAGTCTGTTACCCAAAGGGCGATCATTTTCGGATGGAAGCTTTCAGAGTGCAAATCATTGATGCACAAAGCAACTTCTTTCTCATCTCTAGCACTGCAAGAATTAAAAGCCAAAAATTTTCACTACTTGAAAGAAATAACCTTGTATTATGATCAATCAATACTGTAGATAAAATAAGGACAACAGTATAAATCAAGACATCAGTATTACCATCAAAATCATGTATGATACATGTTAACTACATACTGATAAGGTATTTAGAGCTATATCAAGACATCAAGTATTACTATCAACATCCAAATCTCAATATCCTTTCAAGTTTAGAAATAACAGAAATTCTAAAAAACATTTGCTTCTAAATGTTATTAAGTGACAAGACAGGAGCAATTTAATTGTAGTCAGATTATTAGACTGCCAACCTGTAAATTCGGTATTTGAGATCCTAAAGAGACACCTTTTGAGAGCAGTTTTACGTTTCGCCTTTCTGCCAATGACTAAAAAGTACAGTGCATGTGTGCAAATGAATGTGTTCGCATTTATATATATACATGTTAAAAGGATCTTTCAAAAAAGCATGTTAAAAGGAAACATAAAGGCTCGCATGGGGACATTCAAATCAGCGTTGAGCCTAGAGGATACCTGTAAAATTCTTTAATAGCAGCCATAGACATTTCCATCAGGCGCTCCTCAGGCAGGCTCTTTTCTGAAGGAATATTTTGAGTGAAACCTGATGTTTGGCCTCGTGCAGAAGAAGCAGCAGGAGAGGCTGCAGGAGAACTAAAACCATTCAAACCAACAGCAGTTCTTGCATCTCCTGAAATTGGAGAAACATCAGCTATGGGAGTACTTGATGTTACTGGAGGTCCTCTAAAAGCCATCCCTCTAGCTAGACCACCTTGGGGCCCCAAGGTAATATAATCATCACCGACTGGTCTTTTAGGCAAGGGAACTGACAAATTCCTAGACTCAAAAGACTGTCTATCATCCAAGTAAACATCCTGAGCCCCAGGACCATGGTGCTGAGTGGAAGACCCACGAGAACTACCCATCTGAGCCCCAGAAGAAAACTTGGACACTCGTGGACCAAAATCCAAGGGTGCTCTTCTTGCACCAGGATTGATACCAGGACCACGGGCAAGCCGACTGGTTTGTGTTTGTCGCTCTTGAGCAGCATCTCTGTGCACTTCCTCAATCTTTTTAGGCCCATCAACTTTCCTCTCTGCTGCCACTTATTCTTTCTCAGATCAATAGCATCTTTCAACATGAATCTAACCCTAGAAGATAATTTCATATTGTTAGCCAGCTTTGCCATCATCTCAAAATAAGCATCCATATGCACCTTTGCTCTGGAATGGTCAATCATTTCTCCAATCGTACTCATTAATTTGCACAAAGCCTCAACATCTTCCTCATCAGGATTCTCATGCTCACCGAGTAATTTCTTGATGCATTCATGCATAATTCTCTCGGTTAACATTTTCTTCTTGTACAACTCCCCAATAAGTCTAATGTTACCCAACCAACATTCGTCTCCGTGCCTTGATTCTCTTCTTCTCTCTTTCCTCCTCAGACTGCTTAGCCTCACCCTCTTCCTCCACTTTATTTGCTTCTTCTTGTTCTCTCTCCCCTCTTTCAAATTCATCCTGGCACTTGTTTAGCAGCAATCTCTTAAAATTTATCTTTTCATCATCTTCACCAAAATCAGGCAACTCTCTTGATAGATGATGACAGAAGTCCGCATACATTTCACAGAAAGTAGGCTCCGTCAAAGCTTTGTCAAAGATTTGTGAGATGACACCAGTGAGTGTAACTGCATTGTCGATGTTCACTGCTTTAACTTGCTCAAAGAGTTTCTCAAAGTTTTGGGGAGTTAGTTTGTTCAAAATGGCTTTCAGTTGTCTTTGCTTTAAGGCTTCCTCGTCAGTCACTTTACCCACTTCATACTTCCTTTCAGCTTTGTGCATCATCTGTAATGGTGTTTGCGGCGAAGAAATCAACCCCTTCTGCTGATAGTTAGGAACATGTTGCCACCTGTCAGTCAAAGGACTTCGTGGTATCAATCCTTGCGGACCCATAGGGTGCATTTGTCCAGGAAAGATCCCTCCAACAAATGGAAGAGATGTTGGAACTCGTGGGTGCCTTATAACACCGAAGTTACCTCCCTGGACAGGCTGAAAACCACCAGCAGCACCATAACCAAGATCAAGACGTGCATCCCTTCCAGGCCCAAAAGAAACAGGATGTTTCATCCATCTGTCATCATCAACCATTCCACTAGCTCGGCGATCTAATCGAGATCCACTCGATTGCCTATCTATTCTTCTTCCAGGACTAGGATATGAATCACGATCAACAAGGTGAGAAGTATTAACATTGGCAACCTTCAAGGCCTCGGCAATATCAGAAGCAATCTTAAAACCTTGTGGAAGATCAGTACACTGCTCGGCAAACTTAAGAAGAAAATCTCTGGAATACTTCTTTGACATATTACCACTTCCATCTTCCTCATGATTTATTAGCCCTTCATCAATCTTTTTGAAATTCTCTGAAGTTTCTAATTTTGGTGCACATATATCAGCAGCATCTTCCCAATCATCCAGTTCAGCTTTATCTTTTGCAATTTTATCACTTTCTGTAGAATCCACCTGAGGTAACTCATGACATACCAACTTCAAGTTACCATCACAATTGCTGTCTGCACTTGCTGAAGATATGATTGTCTCTTTGTTTTCCTCAGGACCTTTAAATGCCATATAGAGATCTGATGTTGTCCCAGCAGCATCTGCCCTCTGAAGAATTTCTTTTCTTTTCTTTCTCCCACTAGTTGTACTCTTTGTCCTATTGAATTCTGGTGCAGGTTTTTCTTTTGAACTAGGTACAGGAACACCTTCTCCTTCATATTTTGATACTGGGACCAGAGCAGAATGCTGGTAAGATGCACCAGATTTAGTAACAGTGGTTTCATTGCTATCAATGGCACTTGAAGATGCATTAGAACCAAAGGTGAAATCAACATGTGAACTTTCAAGAACTGTAGAGTCAGACATTTTAGAGGTAAAGACATCCGAATCAGTGATTCCCTTATTTTCAATGCTCTCCCCCAAAACTTCATCAAGCACAGAACGAGCGCTTACTGAGGGACGCACATCACTGCTAGCAGTTGTTGCCTTCAAAGCAGATTCCTGATCAGATTTAAGCTCCACAGATTTCAAGAGATCCTTAATTCCATTAATTTCAGGTTTCAGTTGCTCATTCAGCATTGAAGAACAATCCATCGTAGCATGCTGAACCATGTCAAAGCATTCAACATTAATGCCAGTAACAGAAACTTCAGACGAAACAGAGGTTAAGCCTTCTCTCTTGCTGTCTATCCTCTGTTCTGCAGTCTGGGAATCCAAGTTGAATACTGACATAGACTGTCAAACAAAGTGTGAAAACATTAACCAAATACATGCAAACAAAAATTATAAGTGCAATCAAAAAAGGAAAATACCTGATTAGATGGCTGAATATGACCTTTCTTAGCCAGTTTCTTCTGATTATCTCTTATAGAGTTAGAACAGGTCAAACTGTCTCTCCTGATTTCATTACTGGCAACAGTCAGGACAGACTCCTCAGGAGTAGCACCTGGAGCTGAAGATAGTGATTCATCCTTAGTTGCTCCAACTTCTTCTGCAGTAGCTGGTAATCCCTCCGATGTTAATGACTCCCTTACAGGTTTTAGCTGCAGTATAGAGATCTCTTGACAAGTTCCCAAGTCTCTTTGAGCCTGAGATGAGCTACCCTCACTCGATGTCGTCAAAGGTTTTACCGGTCTAGGCTTTTCAACAGGAGGCAAGCTAATTGATAAAGATGAATCAGCCACCTTTTCTCCAACAGAAATATTTACTGGCTTGACTGTAACCTGTGTTATGCCTGAGGGAGCAGAAGATGCTACATTGTAACCGTCAGGTGCCAATTCCAAACTTGGTGATTCTGAAGTACCAATTCTAAGATTTACAGGTTTCTTAACTGGAAATGAACCATGGGCTGCTTCTGAGTTCATATAAGAAATGTTATGATGACTCTGGCCAACAGGAAAATTAAATCTCGGCCCTTGGCCATTGGGTGCTACTGCTACCTGGCTACTAGACAATGACAAAGAAGTTGGTGTCGGATAAAACATGGAATTGGTATTGTAAGAATGGGAATAATAGTCAACTGACTGAGAAGGTGCAAATGATGGAACTGGCTGGGATTGAGGAGGAGCATTAGCATGAGACCTTGGACCTGATGATCCACCATCTAAATGTGTATCTATTCGTTTATTAAGCCTTAACTCTTCACGAGTCTCTGGGTGTGTAATCTTCACAGGATTGGCTTTACGAGGAACGCCAAACTGCCCTCCTTGCTGTTGAGAATACTGAGGGGCAATACCCATTTCCAAGTTTCCCAATTGGGATGCAAGCTGGCCACCCAAAGGTTGTGTGAAAGTCAAGCCTTGACCCTGATGAATCATTCCCTGAGGCGGCAATGGATGAGGCTGAAGACCTGGAACAAAAACAGGCTGCCGCACCACCTGAGGGCCATTTCCCATAGGTAACGGAATATGCATGGGCATCTGAACTGAATTAGTCTGAGACCGAATATGTGGATTAGGCCCACCAAATTGCATGGAAACCTGGGGCTGGTGATGAAATGGCATTATTGAAGCCATAGACATATTAAGAAGAGCTGGCTTCTGTGTCTGGTTCACAGGGTGTCCAGCAGAGGCTTGTACATCATTTTTTATCTTGAGCACTGGGTGAGCCTCCACAGAATTAGACTGGTCAGTTGCAACTGAATCCTTTTTCGGTAGCAGCTGCTTAGGAACGGGAGTATGCAAATTTGACACAGGCCTGAAAGAAGAATCATGACATGCCTGCAGGAAGAAAATAATATTTAAATATATAAGTGAACTCCTAAGACTCCACAAAGGTCGTATTCATGTTATACTTAAGTTTGTACGGGGTATTCTCTTTCTTACTAGTTAGTATTAGAAAGATAACCCAGGTGAGGGAGAAAGCATTTTTTTAGTATTCTGCAGTATAACATTCCATCATTCTATAACATTAAACTATATTTTTTATTATTTTATATGAAAAGAGACAAACCTGAACTCGCTTCTGCTCATCCAAATTGGGGGGTGCTGAACTAGTTCGAGCTGGAATCTGATACAAATTAGAAAACAAGACCTGCTGTTAGAAACAAGGTTTCAAATTGGCACTGGAAGAAAGATGGAAAACCATCATGCATAGTAAGCTACCTGCATTCCATTCATGAAACCAGGAGTTATGGACCCAAACTGTAAAGATAATGCTGGGGGAGCATTTCCTGGAGTTGATCAATAAAAACAGTTAAAAGCATATAATTAATAACATCAGCTTAAAGCTAGAAATGCTATCATGGTAAACAAAACAGCCAATATACATAATGCTACTTCCACAAGTTAAAGATCCCCAAGTTTTCGCATAATTGAAGTAACTTGATCTTATAAATATGCCCAGAACACCTAGCACAATAGAAACAGACCCTTTGTGGAAGTTGCAGGGATACTACTGTCAGAACTCAATGGGGCAGATTGAGAAGCAGGAGCCTTTGGAACAGCTCGAATGGTCCTCTGATTAGCATGTGATTCAACGGGCCTGACAGCACTGCTTGTAACCAGTGTGTCAGATGACCCTATCAGCAAAAATGAACATGAATGTGAATAACATCAAGATATTCGTATTTTTTCAGTTCCGAATCTTAAAGGGAAACGAGCTTGAGAATTTCGAATCATACCTTGCAATGGCGGCTGTACATGTGCGCCATTTTGTACATTACTGGCGGCAGAAGCATTACTAGACTCGGTAGAATTTACAGCCGGAGAATTCACCCTAGCTTGCCCTCCTTGTGCATTGTTAGACTTCTTAAAACTGTCATATCAGGATCAATCAACAAAAAAAGGAATAAAAAATCGATGGATCACACAGAAAACCCTAATCATAAAAGAACCCTAAATAAACCGACAATTAAACAAAAAAGGAAGGGGAAACCCTGAAAACTTGATTAAGAGTTCTCGTTACCTCCGATTGGAAGCGGAAGATGGAAAAAGAGAAGGTGAAGGGACAAGCCCGCCGCCGGCTCCCTTACCGTAACCGCCCGAGGAGTTCCGCTGCTGATTAGAGCCGGCGGATCGTCCTGATTTTCGGTATTGTTGCTCGCTTTTATCCGACCTTGATTGATTGAAGGACATATCCCCCACTCTAGATTCCTCTTATTCCCTATTTTCTTTTTTTATTGAAATCTCTGCATCAACACAACAAATTCAAAACAAAAATCCAAAGAAAAACAATCAAGACATTACATCGAGACGCAAATGAGGATTGGAGAATTAGGGTTCCACCAACAGACGACTGCGTACCTGTGAACTCGAAATAGTGCAGAGAGAGAGAAAACAACGGTTCGTCGATACACAGATCAGCTAGAGAAACAACAACAAAAATAATAATTAATTATTTCTTTCTTTTTTCCCCTACAATATATATATATATATATATTACTTCTCTAAAACGGAGAAAGTAAAATTCGGTAACAAACTGTTGCATAACATGTTAATATTTTTTTAATACTTATGGTAAAGTATTATTTAAAATATTATTATTTATTAAAAATATTAATATTGGAAGATAATTAAAATATTTAATATTTTTTATAAAAAATAATATTTTAAATAATATTTTATTAAAAATATTAAAAAATATTAATATTTTCGATAAGATCTTTCTTTAATAGTATATTAAAACTTCTTACAATAGAAGTACTCAAATGTCGGGAAGAGTAAACTTGTTTGAGTTATAATACAAATCAACTAAAACATGGTAAAAAAAAACCCTATCAGGTACTCCTTATATTTAAAAATATACAGTTTGGTCCCTCAAGGAAACACCAATTTAATATTTGGTCAGAGACTAAGCCAGGATATCAATTCAAGAGAATAAAGTATAAATAATAATAGAAAGTAAGAGACGAGAAAAATTAAAATAAATTAAAACTAATAGGTCTAATTATATATTTAAAAAAAAAAAGAAGAAGAAAGGAGCAGTGCCCCGAGAGGAAACATAGTTCCGTCTTTATTTTTGACAATTTCAAAAGTGGGTAACTAAAGACAATTAATAACGGTCAACTTTGAAGCATGTGATTTTCCACAAGGTTTTATAGACCGGATATAAGGTTATCTTAAGCCCTCATCTCAACATCTCTATATCTACTCTAAAGATAAAACACTAATTTATCTCTAGTACTATCTCTACATTACCACCAACTCTACTTTATTCATAATATTTAATTATTATAATATTTATTTTGCAAATATAAAATAAAACATATACATTTATAATAAATATCAAGATAAAAAGCATATATAAAACATTCATAAATAATATTGCGAAAATAATGTAACAAAGAAAATAATGGGCTAAATTTCTCAAATAATGAAGTTGAAAAAAAATTATTTTTAATTTATTTTTATTATACCCTAAGTTAGTGGTGGTCATAACTCCCACCTAAACCCAATTTCAATTAGAAATTATGTGAGCACGATGTTGGTTTCTTTAGTACACAAATTCAATGCTAGAGTTGATGGATCAAATTGGCTTCCATATAACAACTTGAACAATGGTCGATGAGTGATCAAAATAGGAGTAAAACAATCCATGTCATTGTAGAGTGCTCAAAATAGGAGTAAAATAAAAGTTGAGTGATTAAATTAAAAAAATTAAAAGTACAGTGAGTGAATTTGGAGAGAAAGTAAAGTTGAATGATTAATTGTGTAATTTACCCTTTGTACATTTACATAGCAATGAAATTGGTGAATAAATATGGGAGACGCATTGCACTCCATGCGTCTCCCCCAAATATATATGTAATTCACTTGGAGTTCAATGCGTCTTCGGGTTTAATTTCGAGCGAATTTTTTTCAACTGCATTATTGTGAAAAATAAGTCAAAATAATATGTAGCGCAGCTACAGTGCAACGCCAGTTGTAGCGTGTAACTGTAGATGTCGTCACAATCTAGCATTAAAGTGGCGATAGGCTGGAGTTGAAATTCATCTTCAAAGTAGAGATTGCAGCCACTCCAACGATGCACTGGAGATGGTCTAAGGTTATATTAGCTCTCAAAAAAAATTGTGGCAGTGAATGAGGGCCTACAGAGCTATTTTTAAAGTGCTCGGGGCATGAAGTAAGTAGGGATGGGCATGGGTCGGGTTGGTTGTCCACCTAACCCGACCCGACCTGATAACAATGACTCATCCACCCGAGATCCGACCCGCATGAAACAAAACTTCACTTGACCCAAAACCGACTCGATATATAACTTAAAAACCTGACCCGACTCGAAATAATAAAAAAATATTTTTATTCAATAAAAACAGTGAATTAATTGAAAAAAATAATATATAGAGGGATATTATTGTAATTATTCCTAAATATATAAGGAAAAATTATATTATTTTTTCGGGTTGGGTCAAGTATTTTCACCCTAAACCCAAACCCCACCCTACCCGAACCTGAATTTAAAAAAAAACCGATCCGATCGGGTCGGATTCGGGTCTCATGCCCATCCCTAGACGTAAGGGTATTCCTTGTCCCCTACCTCTTCGTTTTGGTTATAAATGTTCCCTCCAAGTCGTTAAATGTTGCAACCGTCAAAGGTATATTCCAATATTATCATAAATGCAAGCGGTTTGGTTTGGATAATGCGATCAAGCATATTAGTATAGGCATTTTGAAGAGACACAATTAGTTTTTATTCTACATTCCCCGAAATACTATGATTGCTTGGTTTTACATAGTTGGATAGGCTTCCGACGAGGGATAGATTGTTAAGGTGGGGTTAAAATATACTATTGTTGTTTTGGTTTAGAAGATAAAAGAAGAGGTCCGATCGAAGATAATGGGAGCATTTATTAAGCAAAGATGGGTAAATGCTCAACTTTGTAGTAATGAGGGTATTGTACAAATCAACTTAGCTCGGTGGTTAAAGGAATCGTTGTTGTTCTTAGAGGTTACGGGTTCGTGTTTGGAAATTAAACGATTCGTGTTTGTAAATTAAACGAGTAATTTCCCTATAACCAGATTAGTGAGAATGCGAAATAAAAGCGAAAAAATAATACCCTAAATTGATAACGGAGTTCGGCCAATTATGCTTACGTCTCCATACTGCTGCAGATCCTTTACTAAAGAGAAAAAAATTACAGGTGTTTACAAAACACTCACAACTCACAAGAAAACTCTCTAAACTATTTAGTATTGGGAGAAAGAAATGATTTGAGATGATTTTGAAGCTAAATGGGTAGGGTATTTATAGTTGAAGCTTAATGACTAATCTTGTTAATACCCTAAAGTACAGGAACCAAAATTACAATTTTTCCATTACCGTTTTTCAATAAAAATCTGTCAAACTTTGAACCATGTACTATTCGGTGCCAAACTTTGAACCATACACCAATCGGTGCCAAACTTTGAACTTTCAACAATCTCCCACTTGAAGATTGATTTTAATCTGTCTACACACCTCGATCAATGAAGCAACATTTCTGGTCTTGTTACTCTAGCATGCCAACTGAAGCTAAACACAACTTCAGTTTATCCGTAGTCACCGTCTTTGTTAACATGCTTGCCGGATTTTGAGCTCCACTAATCTTTTCAAGTTTCAAAATCCCATCTTCCATAAGAGACCGGATAAAATGATATCGCAATTGTATGTGTTTCGTCCTGGAATGAAAAGACAGATTCTTCGCTAGATGGATAACACTTTGACTATCGCAATACATGATATTGTTTTCTTGTTTCTTGCATAACTCTTCCAAGAAACTTTGGAGCCAAACCATCTCTCTGTTGGCTTCCGTAACAGCGACATATTATGCTTCAGTTGTGGAGAGAGCAACTATCTTCTGTAGTTGAGAAACCAACTTATTGTGGTACCTCATAGAGTATAGACATGCCCTGTAGTGCTCCTTCTGATATCAATATTTATGGCTAAGTTAGCATCTACATAATCTGTCAGTATCGTATCTCCACATTTGAAACAAAGTGCTTTGTTTGTGGTACCCCGCAAATATCCGAGGATCCATTTGACTGCTTCCTATTGTACCTTGCCCGGATTATTCATGTACATGCTAACAGCTCCCACTGCTTGAGCAATATCTGGCCTAGTACAAACCATGGCATACATCAGACTTCCAATTGCTGAGGCATACGACTCATTTACCATATGTGCATATTCTTCCTCTGTCTTTGGTGACTATTCTTTGGAGAGTATAAAATGAACACCTAAAGGTGTACTTACTGGTTTAACATCTTGCATGTTGAACCTGGAGAGTACTTTGTTGATGTACTCAGTCTATGATAACATTAAAGTCTCCGACTTTGTGTCTCTCTTAATACTCGTCCCAAGAATATGCTTTGTAGTACCCAGATATTTCATTGCAAACTGTTTCGACAATTTTTGCTTCAAGTTTATAATATCTTGCATGTCCAAGCCTGCAACGAGCATGTCATCAACGTACAACAATAAAATAATGAAGATATTGTCGAACTTCTTGATGTAGCAACAATGATCTGCTTGGCATATGATAAAACCACCACTACCCATAAAGTTAGTATAGGAGCTTGTTTTAAACCATACAAGCTCTTCTTCAACATGTATACCAGGTTTTTCTTATCTGCCTCTATTAAGCCTTATGGGTGCCTCATATAGATTTCTTCCTCCAAATTACCATTAAGGAAAACTGTCTTTACATCTAACTGCTCAAGATGTAGATTCTCTGCAGCTACAATTTTTAACACCAGTCTTATTATAGACAGTGTCATGACTGGAGAGAAAATTTCATTGTAGTCAATACATTCTTTTTGCTGAAAACCTTTCACAACCAATCTTGCTTCGTAGTGTTTGCTCTCATCGTGCTATTCTTTGATCCTGTAAACCCACTTGTTATGGATCGCTTTCTTGTCTGGTGGTAATTCAGCTAATTCCGACGTCTGATTTGACATAAGCGAGTCCATCTTTCTTTCATGGAAGACTCTCACTTGACTGAATCCTCCACCTGCATTGCTTCATCATAACACTCTGGTTCACCATTGTCAGTCAACAACAAGTAGTGAAAAGAAGGTGAATAACTTTAGGTTGGTTTAGGAATTCCGGAGGAGCGTCTTAGTTTTGGTGTGTCTGGTTCTTCTTGATCTGTTTCAGAATTGATCTGAACATCATTTCCAGAAATCTCCACAAAATCAACAAATTCCTTTGTTTCAGCTTTGGTATTAGAGTTACTTGATTCTATGGTTGACCTGTCTTTGTATATCACATTCTCATTGAAAATGACATCTCTGCTTCTGATGATATTTCGATTTTCATAGTCTCAAAACCAGTAACCAAACTCATCACCACCATAACCAACAAAGACACATTTGTTGGACTTAGCATCAAGTTTACTTCTTTCAGCATAATTTTTGTGTACATAAAAAATACAACCACTCTTAAGTGTGAAAGGTTTATTTATTTTCTGCTCCAACTTCCTCTGGTATTCCGCCATCCAAGGGAACTGAGGGCCCACGGTTGATCAGGTAAGTTGTAGTGTTGATAGCTTCAGCCCATAGCAATTTGGGCAAGTCGGTATCTATCATCATGCTTCTGGCACGTTCATTCAGAGTTCTGTTCATGCGCTCTGCTATGCCATTCTGCTGCAGTGTCATGGGAATTGTTGTCTCCATCTTAATCCCATTATTTACGCAAAATTCTTTGAATCTACTATTTTTTTATTATCCTCCATTATCATACCTCAACTGCTTGACTTTCAAACCAATCTTATTTTCCACCATGACCTTCCATTTTCTGAAAGTATCAAAGAATTCTGATTTCTTCTTGAGAAAATAAACCCACACATTCTTTGTAGAATCATCAATGAATGTGACATAATATAGTGAGCCTGCAAGAGATGGAACTAGAGATGGTCCCCATATATCAGTATGAACCAACTATAACTTTTCAACCTTGGGTGTCTTGCCAATCTTTGCAAAACTGACTTTCTTTTGTTTGCCAAAGATGCAATCCTCACATAGTCCGACATCTATATTCTTTAGATCTGGCAGCTTCCCTTTTAACAAAAGTGTATTCATTCATTTCTCGTTCATATGGCCAAGCCTTTGGTGTCATAAGCTTGATTTTCCATCAGCATCTGCTACTGCAATGATATTCTCCAAATTTAAGGTTACATAGAGAGTACCAGTCTTCTTACCACGAGCAATTACGAGTGCTCATTTGGTAATCTTCCATTCACAACCTGAAAAGGTTGTACAATATCCTTCTTCATCAAGCTGTCCAACAGAAATTAAATTTCTTTTGAGGCCATAAATATGTCTCATTTATTTCAGCTTCCAGGTGGTCTGGTTTGGCAATTTTAATCGGATGTCTCCTTTTCCGACGATCTTCAAGGTTTCATCATCAGCTATATAAACCTTCCCAAAATCACCACTGACATAGTTCTCCATGATTTCTTGTCATGGGTGGAGTGGAAATATGCCCTTGAATCCAAGATCCATGATTTAATCGGACCGTTGACGCTTAGAATCATTGCATCACCTGTTTCCTTTGTCACGTTAGCAGATTCATGTGCGCTGATATCTTTATTCGATACTCGGCAATCTCTTTTAAAGTGACCATTCTTATCATAATTATAACAGTTAAAATCTTTATTTTTTATTCTTGATTTTCCACTTCTAGATTTCGATCTGCCACGATTTGGATTTCTTTCTGAAGTTCTCCCTCTAGATTCTGTGTGCAAGGCTGAGGAGCTTGATGCTTCACTCGATTCTCTCTGTCGAATTTCTTCACTCAATATCAGATCTCGAACATCGTCGAATTTCAATTTACTTTTTCCGACGAGCTGTTGACTACTGTAACAGTAGCATTCCAACTGTTTGGTATAGATTATAAGAGAATTAAAGCTCAAACTTCATCATCAAATTCAATTTCCACGGAACTCAAATGGGTTGTGATTGTGTTGAGTTTATTTAGGTATTGACCCACTGATGCCCCTTCCGCCATCCGCAAATTGAATAATCATTTCATCAAATAAACTTTGTTTGAGGTCGATGGCTTCTCATATATATTGGAGAGAGCCACCATAAGACCCACCGTGGTTTTTTCCTTTGCTATATTGAAAGCAATATTGCGGGATAACGTCAATCGGATAACTCTGAAGGCTTGTCTATCGAGAAGAGCTCAGTCTTCATTCTTCATGTCCTCTGGTTGCTTTCCTGAGAGTGGTTGATATAGATTTTTCTTGTACAGAAAAACTTCAATTTGCATCTTCCAAAAGCCAAAGTCAACATCATTGAACTTTTCAATTTTCACTTTTCCTTCGTCTACAACCATCGCTCACACTCGTGGCTTTTTTTGAATCATTTCTGATAATTCTTGCAAACCACCATGTATTAGAACACCTCCGTCAACCAACTCGTATCGCCGATCAAATTTTACTATTCATGAAATTCACTATTCATGTGAATAACCTCGTAGAAAAATTGACAAAATTCACCACCAAAAGCTCTTATACAAGTTGTTGGGAAATTAAACGAGTAATTTCTCTATAACCAGATTAGTGAGAATGATAAATAAAAGCGGAAAATAATACCCGAAGGGCCGAAATTGATAGCGGAGTTCGGTCAATTATGCCTACGTCTCTAGACTGCTGCAGATCTTTTACTAAAGAGAGAAAATTTACAGGTGTTTACAAAACACTCACAACTCACAAGAAAACTCTCTAAACTCTTTAGTATTGGGAGAAATAAATGATTTGGGATGATTTTGAAGCTAAATGAGTTAGGGTATTTATAGTTGAAACTTAAAGACTAATATTGTAAATACCCTACAGTACATGGACTAAATTGTCAATTTTCCCATTACCATTTTTCAACAAAAAAATGTCAAACTTTGAACCATGCACCATTCGGTGCCAAACTTTGAACTTTCAATAGTTCGTGCACTAACGACTACAGCAGGGTGATTGAGCTTTCATTGTCAAATGGTTGAGAGTGTTTAGAACAGATACTACTTTATAATCATCTTAGGTTAATAAAAAAATAGGGTATTGTGTGATTGGTTGCTAGTTGCATGTTTCTCTTTTTTTAATTGTTTGTATTAAGATAAAAGTATTAATTTTTAGTTTGTTTTTAGTTGTATCCCTAGGTGATTAGTGGCATTCGTTATTTTGTGGTAGACTCTGTTTTATTAGATAATAAAATGCATTTATAAAAAAATAATTACTTTACTCAACCACTAAATTTATTAAACAAACTCAATGATAAAAATGAAATGTTGTTAAAATACATAATTATTTTTATTTAAATAAATAATTATTCTAAAATTTATAAATTATTCAAATTTTATAAGTTTATAAATAATAATAAAAATTAATAATATTAATAAGGGTAAACTACATAATTTGTCACTTTCGTTTGAGTTTTTATAATTTTTTCCTCACTAAATTCAAAAAACATAATATTTGGTCACTTTCGTTTTGTTTTAATTAAGATGTGATCATTGAAGATTAACGATCATTAAACCTTTAACGGTTTGCTGACATGACATGGTAAATATATAAAAATTAAAATTACATCATTTTCATGTAGATAATATGTGGGTTAAGTTTTGGCCACTTTTCTTTTATATTTTTACACTTTTGCTCACTAAATTAAAAAAAAAACATAAGTTTTGATCACTTGGTTATTGTTTTATTAAGTTTTTGTCACTTATGTTATCGTTTTTATTAAGCTTTGGTCACTTTGACATTGAATGTCTTTAGTTTGATGTCGTGATCCATTAGTAAAATTACTTAATTTTTATTTTTAACCCCTAAACTTTGGATAAAATATTGGTTATGTGCATTTTTGTAAATTCAAAATAGTTTTGACACAACATTTTAAATTACCAATTTTTAATATTTTTTTATCCTAACCCCCAATATTGCTCATCTTCTCTCCACTTTTTCTTCAGACGTCTCTGCTCCATTGCAATAGCCTTCTTGTTTCTAATTATTAGTTGTAATTATTTGAAGCTAAATTAGGTGGGTTCTAAGTTGTAAGGAAATGTATAAAAAGAAGATTGTGAAAATTGCAAAGAATTTATCATTAAAACTTTAAAAAGATTCACCACCACAACCACGCCACCGCCTCGAGCCGAGAAAATTGCAACTTCTTCAATGGCGGCGTACTTGACGACACAATATTAGGTTTCCATCTCCGACGTGTTGTTGACCAACGAAATTCCCGTAATATGAAAGGTCGTCAAGAACGTTTCATCGTATCTGAATGTGAACAACCTCCACGATATTTACAAAGATCAAATTGACATTTACTTAGTATAGAGCTATGCTCCGGTTGTAAGTTGTTCGATAGGGTCTCACGCAAATGAGGTATTTGAAGGTCGAGGTGGTGGCGATGGTACGACAGATCGCGTAGGTCATAAGGGTTAACAATGATTCATGAGCGAACATTGTTCGTATGGATCTAGAATTGGAAAATTGCTTATTCTTGACCAAAAACAAAGATTTGATATTGAAGATCATGAATTTTGGATTGAGTTTAGTGGATGAATTCATGAATCTAGTTATATTAACGCGTTAATACGAATGGTGCTTATTCATGACTTTCGCAACGCGTTAATACGCGATTTACATAGCACAATTCATATTAACGCGTATTTTTTTTAAATTCCAAACACAAATTTTTTCTTAATAAATCGGAAACTGAACCGTCCACAGTAATCGCAACTCATAACCTCAAACCCAAAATCACAACACTCAGTCCCATCTCCATCTCTCACTCTCTACGGCGAAATCCGTCCCCATCTCCGAAGATTTCCGTCCCCATCGCCGGCGAAATCCCTCACAACCATTCACAGTCAAAAATCCCTCACAATCATTCAGAAATATAAAATCAACCTCCGAGAGTTAGTTTTTTTTTTGTTTTTTTTTGAAATTTTTGCATTATTTTAGGTTTTTCATATTGAGATTGATGATAAGTTTACTGGTAATTTCAATAATAGATTAACCATTTCACTTAGATTTCTTATTAAATTCATTCGATTGCTGCCAATACTGCTAAACTGTTTAGCCTGTGAAGTTAGTATTTGTCTTTGTTTTGTATTTTGGTTGAAGTAATGCAGAAGAAGAATAGTTTCGAGAATGAAAATCGCAACGCAGAAATAACTATCGCAACGAGAAATAAAAAACGCAACGCGAAACAAAAATCGCATTGCGATTTTCATTTCGCGTTGCGATTTTCATTTCGCGTTGCGATTTTTATTTCGCGTTGCGATTCTCTCATCGCGATAGTCATTTCGCGTTGCGATTCTCTCGTTGCGATAGTCATTTCCGCGTTGCGATTCACATTATCTCGTTGCGATTTTCATTTCAACCAAAAGACAAAACAGTGTTGCAAATTTTAGTTTCAAGAATAAACTACTATTTATGTTTATTGTTTTTGGTATATCTTGACATTGTAGTTTTTGGTATATCTAACTTGGTATGTTTATTGTTTTTTTGTAGAAATTTTTTTCGGCTTCATTGACATTAAGGAATAAAGTTAGCCTAGCCACTACAATTGCTTCGAAGCTTTCACCTGCACAAAGAAAATTGTTTGAAGAAACCTGCTTCGGGCCATGGCTGAGAGTACAGCATCCGGGTGGAGATGTTAGTTTGACCCATTTGTGGCTTCAGACCATGACTAGCGATCTACCCGACAATATACAATGTGGTGAGGAAGAGATATGGTTTCATTTTCCACCGGTGTATACTTGTTTTGGGCGGAAGGAGTTCTGCTTAATCACTGGTCGACGATTCGGACACGATGATGTAGGCCGGTACACTCGTCATATCACCCACCCATCATGGTTATCTAGGGGTTTTCCTAATGAGTCAATAGAGAAGCCGAACTTACACGTCGATGACATGAAGAAATTGTTTAATAAGAAAGATGGTTTTACTCGGATGAATGACGTCGATGTTGTCCGAGTATGCCTTCTACTACTTTTGTATGCCGGCTTTTTAGGCAGAGAGGCCAGACAACCTATTCCTCAGGAGCTAATATTATTGGTAGAGGACCTAAATGCATGGAATCTGTTTCCGTGGGGTTCGTATATATGGAAAGCTACCTGGACTAAGTTGTCGTATGCCTTTGATGACCGCAAAAGTTTGTGGGGCGATGGGTCGAAATACACTTTGTCAGGCTTTGTTTGGGCCTTTAAGGTAAGAATTTCTATATAATGTTTTCAAAATTATAATTAATTATTTAACAATTACTAATGTTTGTTATTATATTGTTTGTAGATTTGGATATTCGAGGCCTTTCCCGCCATGAAGACATATGCAATAAAAACTTCAAATGATATTCTCATGGCTATTTCCTGGAAGAGGAACGTCTGTTGGATTGGGAAGACTTAATACCATATGCGACAATAAATAATGTAAGTTAACACAAATATTATCATATATAAACAAGTTATTAATAGTAGACGTTTAACTTTGTTTGAGTTTTTATATTTTTAGGAGGCCAACATTTCATTAATGAGACTGACACCCACAGAGGCTGAGCTTGCCACTGATTGGTGGCAAGCTAGTCAGCGTTTTCTTGATGGCACGAATGATGAGAAACCTCCACTTCCTCCACTTCGAGAGCCATCACCTCACCCAGAGCCATCACCTGATCGACCCGACTATACACCTCTACAACGAGAGCCATCACCTATCCCGTCACATCATCGAGCCTCTTCTCCACCATCACCTCATGATAGGCGACCGGCAAAGATGCCACGACTTCTATCTCCCTATTCTCCACCTCCACGGGATGAGTCAAGGGAGTTACGTGATGAGGTCAATGCCTTGCGTGAGGAGATCGGTACTCTACTTGATAACGATGGTGCATGGCGTGTGGAGGTGTATACTTTACGTGGTGAGGTTGCCGCTCTACGTGAGATGGTAGTATCGTTGCAAAATAAGGTTCATACTCTACGCAACGAGGTAAGTTTAAGATTTTCCATATTTAACTTAATGATAAATTTACTCGTAATTTCACTTAAATTAACCATTTCACTTAGATTGCTTAGTAAATTTATTCGGTTGCTGCCAAAACTGCTAAACTTTTTACTTTAACACTGTGAAGTTAGTATTTGTCTTTGTTTTGTCTTTTGGTTGAAAGTTTGAAATATATTTATCTTTGTTTTCACTGTTTAAATATCATGTCTGTTTATTTACTGATATTTGTATTTAATTATTTAGCGGACCGATAAGGTGGATGCTTTACGTCGGGTTTTTCTTGCACGACAGAGTTCACGCATCAGACGGCGTGCACGTGCTATTAAGTCTCCGTATACCCCAATAGTGCGAAGACACCGTAAGAAGAAGCTCGACTCGCCTGTCATCCCTCAAGAGTCCACTCCTATCATTGAAGAGGCCCCTATCATTCCTCGAGAGTCCCCTCCCACCGTTCAAGAGGCCACTGTCATCGTTGAAGAGGTCCCTCCCACCATTCAAGAGCCCGATTCACATGGCGTCATATGTAGGATTCTTGAGAAACCCTCTGACGTGCCGGACATGATGGATTCAAGTTGGCTCTCGTATGAGTTACCGGCCAGTACCATACCGGTATCTGAAGAGGAGAGGAAACAACTACCGGACACAATTCTGGATAACACCCTTTGGGCTAAGACCGCAGTTGATTTTTATCTACATGAGCGAAGCCATGGGTGTTTCACTGACATATGCAAGCTCAATAATGATATATATTTGTTGCTTGATCGGTCTTGGTGGGGCGTATTATTAGGGGTCGAAGACAATGGCTATTTCGATGGAGGGGTAAGTCTTATATTTTTCTTATATTTTAATTTGATTATTTTTTTGTAAATTTATGTAAGTTACTAATATATGTCTTTTTTTGTAAAACAGCATATCGATGCGTGGGTGTCACGTCTTCTAATAATTAGGAAACTTAAGGAAAATAAAAGAAATACACGATATACAATTATGCCGACGTCTTTTAATGCCGTTCACTTGAAGAATCAACGAGATGAATCATTTGCATTGGGCAATGGGCAAGCTAAACTTTATCCTGCATGGTGGGAGGTCGATAAGGTTAGTGTTTATTTTAGATTGAGTTTAAAGGTATTCATAAATAAGTGCGCAAATGAATGAATTATTACTTATGATTGCAGGTGTTTATCCCTGTTTTGGAACGTAACCATTGGCTTCTCGTCGAGCTTCAGATCCCATCCCTTAAGGCAATAGTATATGACAGCATGATAAATTATATATCATTGGCTGATTTAAGAGATATTATTAAGGGATGAAGCTCTTATTTGGCTAAATTCTTGGATGCGATAAATTATTGGACTCGTTCTGGAAACAAGAAGCCAAAGAAGCTCAATATTACAGTTAGCAGAGACGAGACCGCACCACAACAAACGAAATGACCCAGAGGGGATTGTGGTCCTCTCGTATGCTTGGCGTTGGACCGTTTGATCACAGGAAGTATAAAGTATCTACCTCCCACCGATATAGATAGAGCTGAAGTAGGCTTGTGGTTTCGACATTATATGGCTAGATCGATATATACGAGACGCTGCCTACCTGCATCCGCGTTATAAAAATGTCCATAAACAATTGGTATGTTTATAGGCTTGTGGTTTGAAAATGTTTGGTTAAGTACCTAGAATTCAATAATTTGCTGTTTGTAGGTTTTAGATGTGTAGAAAGTGTTATTTGAGCAAATGTTTGGTTTATGCAGGTTAATCTCAGAAGTGAGCTGCGTGAAAATGATGTATGGCTGCAAAAGTTGATTCAATAGTAGAAGTGTTATTTTCTCTAATAATTATTGCTTATTTTTTGATTGTTTAATTGATTTGTAAAAGGTGATTTGTAAAAGTTGATTTGTTTAATTGATGTTAACATAATTCTTATTTGTGCTTGTTTAATTGATTGAAATATAATGGTTGATTTTGTTGATTTCAATCTGCATTATGTTGAAGGCAAAAAGTACTATCGCAATGCGAAATGAAAATCGCAACGAGAGAATCGCAACGCGAAATGAAAATCGCAACGAGAGAATCACAACGCGAAATTAAATTCGCGTTGCGATTTTCATTTCGCAATGCGATTCCCTCGTTGCGATTTTCATTTCGCATTGCGATTTTCATTTCGCATTGCGATTCTCTCGTTGCGATTTTCATTTCGCATTGCGATAGTAATTTCCGCGTTGCGATAGGCATTAAGATGATTGCCTATTAAGTGATAACAACTGAACAGATCATAGCAATTTTCAAACTCAAGTTACTAATACATGCCTAACTGAAAATGTTAAAAGTTCACACATAAAATCTACATAATACAACGTTTGCATTTAAAAATCACCTAAGTTAACAGTCCCAAAAGGTGAAGCCAGTTGTGATTGGGATTTTAAAGATGATTGCGATTTTGATTGCCTTTTTCTTGACACCATATGAGCTTTGGATTTTGATGATGATCCATATTTTGGTAGAGGAAAAGATGATTATGATGGCACTGGTGATCCACATGTCAACCTTGTATGACCACTTTCCTTGCACCGACTACATATCGATCTCTTCTTCTCTTCACCCTTAGACGGTATACGATTGTGACTTTTTGGTCGGCCAGGTAGCCTTCTGTCCATGGCTGGTGGCAAAACTGTTTGTAAGTCATCTGGTATGTCCCACTTAGAAGGATGTGAAATAGGGTAGACAATCTTGGCATAAGTCTGTCGATATACTTCTATAGTGTAGCAATCCATAGCGTATGTGCTTGAATCATCTTGGTTTAGATGAAGAGCAACTTTTATAACATGGCCACATGGATAACCAGATGTTTGCCATTTCATACAACTACACGTCCTTGCATTTAGATCGACAAGCCCATTTAAGTTATTATCTAGTACTTCAAACAAGTGTTTGAACATGGTTCAACTCTCCATGACGTTGACTTCACAACACGTTTCGTTATCTTTTTTTCAGTCCATGGTGTAACACGATGTTCCAATGTTCCTGTAAATTTAAATAAATAATATATATGATAAGTTACGAATTCAAAGAAATAATACCTGCATGGTTTCTTTTCTTGTAGTACCACTGTTGAATAGAGGCTCGAAAAAACTCCATTAACATAGTAATGGGTAATTTCCGAGAATGACGACTTAGAGCGTTAATTGATTCTGCACTATTAGACGTCATGAAACCATATCTTGCTCCAAGTTGATGTACTCTTGACCATCTTTCAAACCCGACATCTTCTAGTGTTTGAGCACACTGAGGCAAAACACGTCATAAACAGTTTATATGCTTATTGAAATCCACTTCTCGATAAGCCTTTACAGCCTTCCAGTATGTCCATTTGTGCTTTTTTATACCAGCAGACCTTGATTTTAGATTTCTATACAAATGAACACCACAAAGTCCATGAAAAGCATCTGGGAAACACCTTCTAACAGCGTTGTCAATTGAGTTTGCCCTATCGGATATGATTGTCAGATTGCTAATAGGATCTATGCATCCCTAAGATGCCCCATAAACCATGTCCATGAATCAGAGGTTTCAGATTTGCCAACCCCGTAAGCTATTGGCAATATCCCATTGTTAGCATCCATGGCTACTGCTAATAAGTTTACTCCAAGGTATCGACCTTTCAAATGTGCTCTGTCAACTATAATAACTGGGCGCATGCAAGTAATAAACAAACGAATCTACAAAATAATATACACAAGAAATATAATCATTTAAATGTGAAATGCATGTAACTAACAGAAAATGAGTCAACATAATTATATTGATTTACTAACCGCAGCACCAATGGCGATAAACAGCAACTCAAAGCGTCCATCTCTATCTGTTTTGATATGAGTTACCGGCCCAGGATTTTTCAGCTTTAAATTGTGACAATAAGCCGGCAGTTGGGCAAACGATGCTTCTGGCGACCCCCTCAACAATTCCAAGGCATAACATTTGGCTCTCCAAGCTTGAGAATATGATATACTAATCTTGAACCGAGCATTCATGTCAGTCATAATTTCATTTCCCCGATATACCCTGCCATTCAAAAACATTAACTCAGCCAGAAAACCACCCAACACCTTTTTGTTTGCCTATCTATGGTGAGGAAAAACTTGGGTTCTTGAACATGTATGTTTATCAATAAAAGTCCTAACTTGAAACATTGCGCAATCTTTTATCCTCTTTGCAATCATACGCCACGTACAGTTTTTGTCAATCGTACACCTTGTTTCGAAATGATCTTTGCTTGATTTGTTAACTTTTAGTTGATAGCCATCTTCCACACATTTCGTATACAAAGCTATCTTCAAGTCTTCCTTTGTATCAAAACAATCATCTTTCTTGATACGAATAACTTTTGTGTAACAATCAACTGCTTTCTTTGCCAACTCTTCTTCCGGTAGCTAAAGTAATTTTGGCATATTCCAGTTATACTCCCGTGGCATTTTCTTTTCTTCGGGGACTTTTTCTTCTTCTTTTTCTTCTTCAGGATTATATGAATTACAGAATGGATGTTCAACATGTTCATTCACAGTCGTAACTTCCTCCTCATTATCATCAACAACATCTTCCTCGGCAACGGGTGTTTCATCATCAAAATTCGGGTATTGACCAATATCAAAATCATTACACGCAGGGTCTGTTTCTTCTTCTGAAACATCATCAAAATCCGTATATTGACCAATATCAAAGTCCGGGTATTGACCAAGATCAAATTTCGAATACTGACTAGTACTCACAATTTTTTCTCTTGGCTCATCATCGTCTAATTGGTCAATACGAAAACCGGAATTTGGTGCTGAAAGTTGATTTGGATTTGGATTAGAGAAAGGCTGTGGGTTTTGAGACCCACTTAGTTGATTACTACCCGCTACTGACCCAGCAATACTACTTCTAGGTTCAACAACATACAATGTAACATCATCACTTGAAACATTAATGTAAGCAATGAATCGTTCAACATCTTCATTGTCGGTTAACAAATTAACTTTACCATTTCTCTGATAAGATAGCCTAAATCCACTTAGGGGCTCTAAATTCAATTTCTTTGAAACACGTAACATTAGGGTTTCATAAGTTAACTTCTTTAATGACAGTTTTAGTTGAAGATTCATGGGTAAAGGCATATATTGTAAAACACCATGAACATTCTCCCATGACCCTCCAAAACACAAATCTATCCAAACATGATCAACATTAGATGATTTCATGGTTGTAACTAAACAAACGAGATGCGAAACTAAGACCTGTTACCGGATGGGGAAGGATGTCGTTGGATATAGGAACGGATGTCACCGGAGAGAGTGATAGATGGAGATGGAATGAGTTGCGATTTAGGGATTTAGGTTATGAGTTGTTGCTGCTGCGTAGATATATACACAAAAAACTTGGCTTGCGAAACTAAAACCTGTTGCGAACTTTGAAACTCGCATTGCGATTCTGTATTATCTCGTTGCGAAAGTCAGAATCGCGTTGCGAAAGGCAATCATTTGACCATCGCAATGCGAAATGCAAATCGCAACGATAGAATCGCAATGCGAAATGAAAAAGGCAACGAGGATTAACATGCATAAACTTTTAACAATTATTGAATTCTAGGTACTTAACCAAACATTTTCAAACCAAAAGGAGTATATATGTTAACAAAACTTGCATTATGTGTATTTTATGTGTGCACTTTTAACATTTTCAGTTAGGCATGTATTAGTAACTTGAGTTTGAACATTGCTATGATCTGTTCAGTTGTTATCACTTATTAGACATTCATTTGACTATCGCAACGTGAAAATGGCTATCGCAACGCGAAAATGGCTATCGCAACGAGAAAATCGCAATGCGAAATGAAAATCGCATTGCGATTTTCTCGTTGCGATTTTCATTTCGCATTGCAATTTTCATTTCGCATTGCGATTTTCTCGTTGCGATAGCCATTTCGCGTTGCGATAGTCTGTTTTGCCTTCAACATAAAGCAGATTGAAAATCAACAAATCAACTATTACATTTCAACACAAATTATGTACACATCAATTAAACAAATCAACATTTACAAATCATCTTTTACAAACCAATTAAACAATCAAAAAATAATAATAATTCTTATTTCTTCATCAATTATTGAATCAATGAATCAACAACTTTGTGACCCCGTACATCCATTTCACGCAGCTCACTTAAGGATTAACCTGCAGAAACCAAACATTTGCTCAAACAAGACTTCCTACACATCTAAAACCTACAAACAACAAATTATTGAATTCTAGGTACTTAACCAAACATTTTCAAACCAAAAGGAGTATATATTTTAACAAAACTTGCATTTGACTTACCAATTAACAGTGGACACTTTCATAACGCGGATGCAGGTAGGCAGCGTCTCGAATATATTGCTCTAGCCATATAATGCCGAAACCACAAGCCTACTGCAGCTCTATCTCTATAGGTGGGAGGTAAAAACTCTGTGCTTCCCATCGTCAAACGCGCCAAGCAAAGGTATACGAGAGGACCACAATCCCCTCTGGCTCCCGGCGATTGCTGTGGCGCGGTCTCGTCTCTGACAACTGTGACATTGAACTTCTTTGGCTTATTGTGTCCAGAATGACTCCAATACTTAATCCCATCCAAGAATTTAGCCAAATGAGAGCTCCATCCCTTGAAAATATCTCTCAAATCAGACAGTGATATGTAATTGATCATGCTGTCATACACTATTATCTTCAGGGATGGGAGCTGAAGTTGGACGAGAAGCCAGTGACGACGTTCCAAAGCAGGGATAAACACCTGCGATCATAAGTAATAATTCATTTATTTGCGCACTTATTTATGAACACCTTTAAAAAATTTAAAAAATAAACACTAACCTTATCGACCTCCCACCATGCAGGATAAAGTTTAGCTTGTCCATTGCCCAACAAAAATGATTTATCTCGTTGATTCTTCAAGTGAACTGCGTGAAAAGCCGTCGGCATTATTGTATATAGCGAATTTTTTTTTATTTTTCCTAAGCTTCCTTATTATTAGTAGACGTGACACCCACGCATCGATATGCTGTTTTACAAAAAATACATATATTAGTGAATTACATTAATTTTTAAACAAATTAATCAAAATCATATATAAGACAAATATAAGACTTACCTCCCCATCCAAATAGCCACTGTCTTCAACCCCTAATAGCACAACCCACCAAGACCGATCAAGCAACAAAAACATTTCATCGTTGAGTTTGCTGATGTCAGTGTAACACCCTTGGCTCCGCTCATGTAGATAAAAATCAACTGCGGTCTTAGCCCAAAGGGTATTATCCACAATTGTTTCCGGTAGTTGTCTCCTCTCCACTTCAGATACCGAAAGGGTACTAGCCGGTAACTCATACGAGAGCCAACTCTCATCCATCATGTCCGGAACCGGTGGGGGTTTCTCAATACTTTGATATATTACCCCATGTGAATCGGGCTCTGGAATGGTGGGAGGGACCTCTTCAACGATGACAGTGGCCTCTTGAACGGTGGGGGGAATCTTGAGGGAGAATAGGGGCCTCTTGAACGATTGGAGGGGACTCTTGAGGGATGACCGGTGAGTCGGGCTTCTTCTTGCGGAGTCTTCGCACCATTGGGGTGAACGGAGACGTAATAGCACGTCCACGCCGTCTGATGCGTGAACTCTGTCGTGCAAGGAAAACCCGACGTAAAGCATCCACCTTATCGGGCCGCTAAAAAAAATTAATACATAAATCAGTAAATAAACAGACATGATATTAAACAAAGACAAATATGTTTCAAACTAGCATTGTATTCACCCAAGTCATTATTCTATCATAGTTCACAAAATGCTCAGATAACATTCCAGAAGTAAGCACTTATATAAACATTTAAAAGGACAACATATATAAACATTCTAGAAGAAGAATAGTTTACTTTCACAACACGAAACTTAAAATCGCAACGCGAAAATGACTATCGCAACGCGAAAATGGCTATCGCAATGCGAAATGAAAATCGCAACGACAAAATCGCAACGCGAAATGAAATCGCAACGACAAAATCGCAACGCGAAACACAAATCGCATTGCGATTTTCATTTCGCGTTGCGATTTTGTCATTGCGATTTCATTTCGCTTTGCGATTTTGTCGTTGCGATTTTCATTTCGCATTGCGATAGCCATTTCCACGTTGCGATAGTCATTTTCGTGTTGCGAAAGTAAACTATTCTTCTTCTGCAAATTGAAACTTGAATGGATTGCATTACTTCAACCAAAAGACAAAAACAAAACCAAAAACAAATACTAACAAAAACAGTTTAGCAGTATTGGCAGCAACCGAATGAATTACGAGTATGAAAAATCTTAAACTTACCTCGTTGCGTAGAGTATGAACCTCATTCTGAAACGATGCTACCATCTAACGTAGAGCGGCTACCTCACCGCGTAATGTAGACACCTCAACACGCCATGCACCATCGTCTTTGCGTAAAGTACTGACCTCCTCACGCAAGGCATTGACCTCATCACGTAACTCCCCTAACTCATCCCGTTGAGGTGGAGAACAGGGAGATAAACGTCGTGGCATCTTTGCCGGTCGCCTATCTTGCGGTGATGGTGGAGAAGAGGCTCGATGATGTGACAGAATAGGTGATGGTTGTCGTTGTGGAGGTGTATAGCCGGGTCGATCAGATGATGGCTCTGGGTGAGGTGATAGCTCTGGGCGAGGTGATGGCTCCCGAAGTGGAGGCTGCTCATCAACCGTTCCATCAAAAAAACGCTTACTAGCTTGCCACCAATCAGTGGCAAGCTCAGCTTTCGTGGGTGTCAGCCTCTGTAGAGGAGTGTTGGCCTCCTAACAATATAAAAGCTCAAACAAAGTTAAACGTGTACTAGTAATAACTTGTTTATAAACATATGGTAGTATTTATGTTAACTTACATTATTTATTGTCGTATACCGTAGTAAATCTTCCCATTGCAAGGTCCGTTTCCTCTTCCAGGAAATAGCCCTGGGAATATCATTTGAAGTTTTTATTGCATATGTCTTCATGGCGGGAAAGGCCACAAATATCCAAATCTACAAACAATATAATAACAAACATTAGTAATTGTTATATAATTACTTATAATTTTGGAAACATCATATAAAAATTCTTACCTTAAAGGCCCAAATAAAGCCTGTCAAAGTGTATTTGGAACCATCGCCATGCAAACTTTTTCGATCATCCAAGGCAGACGATAACTTATTCCATGTAGCTTTCCATAAATACGAACCCCACGGAAACAGGTTCCACGCATTTAGGTCTTCTACCAATTTGATTAGATTATTTGGAATAGGTTGTCTAGCCTCTCTGCCTAAAAAGCCGGCATGCAAAAGAATTAGAAGGCATACTCGGACAACATCGACGTCATCCATCCGAGTAAAACCGTCTTTATTATTCAACAATCTTGTCAGGTCTTCTACGTGTAGACTCGGTCTCTCCAACTCAGGAAAAACCCGGGATAGCCATGATGGGCGGGTAATGTGCTTAGTGTACCGACCTACATCATCGTGTCCGAAGCGTAGACCGGTGATTAAGCAAAACTCCTCCCGCCCAAAACACGTATACGCCGGTGGAAAATCAAACCATATCTCTTCATCACGACGTTGTATAGTCTCTGGTAGATCGCTAGTCATGGTTTGAAGAAACAGGTGTGTTAACATCGCATCTCCACCGGGATGTTGTAGTTTCAGCCATGGCCCGAAGCATGTATCCTCAAACATTTTTCTTTGTGCAGGTGAAAGCTTCGACGCAATTGTTTTGGCCAGGCTGACTTTATTTCTCAAGGTCAATTGAGCCGAATAAAAGTTCTACAAAAACAATAAACATACTAAATTAGATATACCAAAAACTACACTGTGAAGATATACCAAAAACAATAATAAACATAAAGAGTAGTAGTTTATTCTTCAAACTTAAATTTGCAACACTGTGAATTTCGTATTTGTCTTTGTTTTTTTGTTGAAGTAATGCAATTCATTCAAGTTTCAATTTGCAGAAGAAGAATAGTTTCTGAAAATGAAAATCGCAACACGAAAATGACTATCGCAACGCGAATTTGACTATCGCAATGAGAGAATCGCAACGCGAAACTAAAATCGCGTTGCGATTTGCATTTCGCGTTGCGATTCTTGGTTGATTTAATAAGCAATCTAAGTGAAATGGTTAATCTATTATTGAAATTACCAGTAAACTTATCATCAATTTCAATATGAAAAACCTAATAATAATGCAAAAATTTCAAAAAGAAAATAATTAAAAAAACTAACCCTCGTTGGTTGATTTGGTTGATTTTCCATTTCTGATTGTGAGGGTGGCTCTGAGAGATGGAGATAGACGGATTTCGCCGGAGATGGGGATGGATTTCGTCGGAGATGGGTGAGAGAGTGAGAGATGGAGATGGGACTGAGTTGTGATTTTAGGTTTTAGGTTATGAGTTGCGATTACGGGATATACTGTGGACGGTTCAGTGTTCCAATATATTAATATTCGTGTTTGGAATTTAAAAATAAAATACTTGGCCAGGATACTAATGGCGCTTTGAAAATCGCATTGCGATTATGTATTATCGCGTTGCGAAAGTCAGAATCGCGTTGCGAAAGTCAGTATCGCGTTGCGAAAGTAAGTATCTCGTTGCGATTTTGTATTATCACATTGCGATAGTCAGTATCGCATTGCGATTTTCCCAATTCGCGTTGCGATTTACTTATTCGCATTGCGATTTTCCCAATTCGCGTTGCGATTTACTTATTCGCATTGCGAATTGGGAAAATCGCAACGACACTGTAGACCATCGCAACGCGATTTTCAACTATCGCATTGCGAAAATGCAACGCGAATTTGCGATAATGGAGATCGCGTTGCGAATTAGCGATCGCATTGCGATTTTGTTGGTCATTTTGGCAAATCCGGAAAAAGTTGGTTAAAATCGTATATTATATGGGATTTTTGGTCACTGAGGTTATTTTCTCTAAATTTAATAAATTGTTCATCTTTCCATAAAACTCCAATTCAATACCCAAAATAAAAAAATCTAATTAAATCTCTTTAATTTTGATATTTTCAAATTTCCACCATCAATTCACCAAATCTCGTTCCCGATTTTCCATATCAATGGAAAATTTTATTGACGTTATTTATTTCTCTTCAAAACTCAATGGGAAGAAAAAGTTTAAGTATAATTAGCATACTATTTTTCTCTTCCATATTTCACAATTCCTCTTAAAATTATTGCCCTCACTTTTTAATTTTTCGTAAACGTAAAGTCACAATTGTTTATCATCAATTGTGGTGCTCAAATCATATTGAAGATTGTTCTTAAAATTCTAGGCAGATCATGTTTTCAAATTCTTTCTTTTGAATTTTATATATTTCCAAATTCTATATAAGATCATTATTTGATTTCCAAATGCTATGTTATGTATCGAAAAAAATATGTTAGAAAACATTGATGTTGACACTATCATCAATGATTTTACATAAAAAAATGCTCGAAGACAATATTTTTTTATAAGTATTTGTATGCTTAAATATATTTTTTGACATTTTTGATATTGTAATGAATTATTATTTGTTTATTTTAATAAAAAGAATTATACTAAAAATTTTATATTAGACATTTCTTAAATTTCTTTTAAATTAGTGGCCTATTTTTTGTTTCTCCCAGAGTCAAGAAATAGTCAGGATCGACCCTGTCTACATGGAAATAATATAATTTAATTTTATATATTTATCGTACCACATCAGTAAACTGCTAAAAGTTTAACAGTCGTTAACCTTCAGTGATCACATCTTGATTAAAATGAAACGAAAGTGATAAAATATTATATTTTTTTAATTCAACGAGAAAAAACTTGTAAAACTCAAATGAAAATGATCAATTCTATAGTTTACCCTATTAATAATGAAATGTTGAACTTTAATGAATTTATAAATTTTATATTATTGAAATTTCATGATCTTTAAACTATTAGAATTTTAAAAAATAATTTGGAAAATTTGAGGATGCTACAAGTATAATATGAAAGGAGAATAATATATCATTTTACCGTTATTAAAAGTAGATAAAATATAATTTAAAATAGATAAAAAATTATTCATTTGCATCGACATAATTATCAAGTTAAAATAAGTTAGATGTTCAATTCATATTGGATTTGGGTAAATTAAATTTGATTTGCTTTTCGTTCATGTTGCTTTTAGTTTCGGAGAAAGTTGATTCGAGTTAATTTGGGTATGAGTCAATATCGATCTAGTTAAAATTTGGGTAAACTTAGTTTGTTTACGATTACAGATCGAGTTTGGATCGTCATGTTCAGGTCAAATGTGAATCTAGTGAGCCTCATAAGGGAACAAGTTTAACATCAACATACTCAAAGCCCCTCCCCCAAATTTTTGGAAAATTAGCATTTGGCCCCTTCAAAATCTTTAAAATTAGGGCAAACTACAAGTTTGGTACCTAACCTATTACTTTCCTTCCATTTTGCTATCTATCCTTTATTTTTTTCATAACATACCTAACATTTATTTTTTGTTTTATCTTGATACCCTACCATTAAAAACTTAACGATGATGTTGATGTATCATTATAAGATGATGCCACATCATCATTAAAAAATAATAAAAAAATTACAAAATTAATAATTTAGTTAATTTTTTAATAGTGAATAACAAATTGAAACATAAACTAAATGTTAACTATGGTAAAAAAAAAATTAGATACCAAAATGGAACAATAATAATAGTTTAGATACATTTAGCTTACACTTAAAATTATCGATAAGTTTTAATTTATTTGAATAATTTTAATTAAGTCATTATAAATATTTAAAAATTATTTTTACTTTGAAATTGGGAAAAGATAAAAAAAATCGTTAATTAAATAATTAAAATTTATAATAACTTTTTACTTTGAATCATAACCATTTTATTAACAAAGTTCCTATCATTCCTTAATTATTCATACCAAATAAAGCTTTAAAAATTATTAAAAAAAACTTAAGCTCGAGTTGTACTAGTGTTGATAATAGATCAGACTGAATTGAAATTTTGGTCGATCTGAATTTGACCTAAGAATTTTTCTCTCACTTGACATCTGATCCAACTCGAATTTAAAAAAAAATCATTTCGTTAGAACTCCAGTGTAAAAACTCAATCTGAATATGAAAAATCTCATTTTTGTTCGATAAAATAAGAATCTAACTGAAAAATATAAAGATAATCATATTACAATAGCTATTTTTAAATATATAAATATTAATTATATTATTATTCTTGCATCAGATTGAATATTTTCCCCCTAAAAATCTGAATCTAATCTAATATCATCCTTTGTAGAATTTGACCTCACTCGATCTAATCTCGAATTAAGATATCGATTATGTAAAATAAAATCAAAATATGGGAAATTAAGATTAAATTAAGATTATGTGTATGCTTAATTATAAAATAAGTGTCCAAACTAAAGTACTTTTTACGAATAGGTGTCTAAACTATTTTTTGAATGATTTTGTTGTTTAATTTTACAAACGTTATCACTTTAGGTGTTGGGGTCACCAACGACGTTAATTTCCTTCGTTAAGGGACACGTGTCACAATGTGGTAATTTTAAAAATTTTATTTGAAATTTTTAAAAAATAATATATTTTTTAAAAATAAAAACACAAAAAATGTATAAAACTTTAGAAACCTTCATTTCAACCCTAAACCCACATCGATCGTCACCATTTGCCGTCGACGAAACTCTACCCGACCTCACTTCTCCCGGTGACCAAAACCCCTTATGAAATTGTGATCAGTCGACGACGAATCGACATTTTATACCCTACAAACTCTATGATGAAAATCATGATCCCACGTAATTCTGACGATCAATTGACGACAACTGCAGTGGTGTATTACTAGGAGGATGACAGAGACTACGCCGACGATAGTGATTATGACCGAAAAGGCTGATAACATCGAGTTAGGGTTAGGATTTGAGGATTTTTTTTTTTTGTAATTGAAGAGAAACTAGGGTTTTATTTATAAATATAGTAAAAATTTTAATATTTTTTAAAAATAAATTTTAAAATTACTCGATTATGACATAGGCACTTAACATAATAAATTTATAATATTAGACACTAAAATCATTTAAAAAATATTTTAAATACCTCCCCATGAAAAGTGTTATAGTTTAGAGATTTATTTTATATATAAGGCTTATATATATATATATATATATATATATGAAAACTATACGAAATATATTCAACATAATTTTCGCCTTCTCTCACCGTCCAAATATAAATAGTCACTGCGAACATAAATAACCACCAAAATTATTATAAGAAAGAAAAAACGCTAGGGATCTCGATCTCGTTCTCTCCGGCGACACCTTTGTAATTGTTTCCGGTGAGATATCGAGTTTGGATCCGATCACGATCCGATCCGTAGTGTCTGTTTAACCTAGATCCGAATCTCCATGGCTCCGGTTTCGGCTTTGGCCAAATACAAGCTTGTTTTTTTGGGGGATCAGTCTGTCGGCAAGACCAGTATCATCACTCGCTTCATGTACGACAAATTCGATAACACTTACCAGGTATTTCTCTCAATTTTACGGTCCTTTCTGTTTTTCTTTGGGTTCAGATTGCAAATTTGCTTGCCATTTTGGATCTGATTGTTTCTTCATTTGATTTTGTGGTATTTGATTAAGTTCAGATTTCTTATTGTTTTGCCCGATTTCCTTTGGTGTTTTAGATTCTAAGGTTATCTGTATCTTTAATTTGTTGACCAGGCTACCATTGGTATTGACTTTCTGTCGAAAACAATGTACCTCGAAGATCGGACAGTTCGACTGCAGCTCTGGTAAGACATCAATTTTTAAATTTTCTTATCTGATGCATTATGGATTTTTATGGACTTGTGTCTAACCTTTTCTTTCTGTGTTCTATCGAATTTAGATTCTTCTTCTTTTTCGATGTATGTTTAGATTTCTTTCCCAACCGTTGCTTCCTTTAATATGTATATATTATATATAGCTGGTGGGACGACTTACTTGAGAATTTGTTTTGCTGTATGCCTGGATCATATTCAGCATGGAAAAAATGTTTGTCCTCTATTGATGTATTCCTGAATTTAGGTTTGTCTCTTGGTTGAGTGGAAAAGGGAAGGGTGGACATTGGGGACTGGAAAAATTGGAAGAAAATAAATTTTGATTATGTTTAGTTAGAAGGAATTGTGAGAGGAAAGAAAATAGCAAAGATGACCATTTTCCATACTGAGGCATAAAGACAAATCATTACAAATCGGAATGATGAGAGGAAAGAAAATGAGAAGGAATTTAAGGACGTGCTTTACAAGATTATATCTTTTTTCTTCACTCTGTATCTGCTTAAATCTTTATTACAGGGATACTGCAGGACAGGAAAGATTCAGGAGTCTTATTCCAAGTTACATTAGGGATTCCTCTGTGGCTGTCATTGTCTATGATGTTGCAAGTATGTCGGCATTTCACTTTGTCATCCTGATTTGGAACCTTCCTGTACCATATATTTACTTGTTCAGTTGTTATGTTTGTGCATGTTTGCCCGTTTCTTGAGATGCACTCTCACAAGTTGATGTTTATCTGCTCTAGAAAGTGCTTGAAGTTGCCAACTTTAATTTTCATTATGTAGGTAGGCAATCCTTCCAAAATACTTCTAAGTGGATCGAAGAGGTGCGAACTGAACGGGGTAGTGATGTTATCATTGTGCTTGTTGGGAACAAAACCGATCTTGTGGACAAAAGGTAATATCAATTTGTTATTATGGTTGAACTTTCTTGTGAAAATTAGCGTACCATTAATTTTCCTTACTTTAGTTCCCTAGATTCTTGCCCTGATTTGTGTTCAATCATTGTGCATTTTGTGGTTGATTTGACAGGCAAGTCTCAGTTGAGGAAGCTGAAGCCAAGGCTCGTGAACTCAATGTTATGTTTATCGAAACTAGTGCCAAGGCTGGCTTCAATATCAAGGTTAACCATTTTTAACTTATCATATGATTGTTCCTATAATTTGACTGCTTGTTCGATGCTGTTGAAAATTATAGTGGTTGGGCATAGATCAATGTCATGGTATTCTATTCACCGAAAGTTTGTTCAGTCCTTTTGTTTCTCGAAGTAACATTTGTTCTTCACTTGCATGGCATTTATCGCTAGCATTGATTAACTTTAGATACTCCGACTTGGGTGTGCAAGTCGGGCAAGTTTTTAAGTTTGCCCACATATTTAGAGTTAAACCAACATAGTCACTAGCAAGTTCTCTCCCTCCCCCAGCATTACGGATCAAATCTATTGAGTTTTCTCACTCCGTTCGATCTCTTGACAGGCTCTATTTCGGAAGATTGCGGCCGCTTTACCTGGAATGGAAACACTTTCTTCAACAAAACAAGAAGACATGGTCGACGTCAATCTGAAGTCTTCAAACACAAATGCATCTCAGTCTCAGCAACAGTCTGGAGGATGTGCCTGCTGATGATAGACCCCTTACACACAAGCACACATCACCGATCTGAGGTATGTACGCTTTTCGACATTTATTCCATGCTTCCGATATCCTCCTCCCACAAAGTGTTTCTGTAAAAAAGGAAAAGAAAAATCTGGTCTCCCCCTTTTTGTAGCCTTGACATTTTGGGTTTGATGGGATGTTCTTGAGAGGAGATTTTAAATTTTATCATAGTAGTAGTTAGGCTTGTCATAACCTGTCCTATATGTGTGCGGTTCTTGTTATCTCATTCAGTTGTGCCATATTTGTTTTGTGCAAAATTGTCCTATTGCACAATTTTCACAAAAATAAGTGTAATAATATGAATGCATAAGAAGTGAATTTTATCATTTTATTTAGATACTTTTATATTTATACTTAACGTTAAGTTTTTAAAAATATTGAAAGTTTCGGTACTAAAATGAACAAAAATTGATAGTTTAGTTACTAAATAACTTAAGTTTTTAACGGCAAGCACTAAAATGAAATATAAATTAAATGTCAGACGTTGTTTTGAAAAAAAAAAGTTTATGTACTAAAACCGATCAAAATTGTTAGTTTAGGTATTAAATATGAAAATTTCCCATTAATTTATACCGTATGAGCACTTAAATTTAATCGGTTAATGACATGAATGGTAAATGCATGTTTTAGACAAAATTGCAATATCTAATGCATTGATCATGCTAATGTTACTCAAAGCATACAGCCAATATCAACAACTGATCAATATCAACTACTACGGTAGTTTTGTGATACGATTTTAGATCGAGGATAACCTAAATCGTTACGAAGAACATAATATTCAAAATGTTAGGAATAATGTAGAATTCTAGATTCAATCGAGAATTTTAGAAAGAATATAACATTTTAGGTTATGTTCAACCTAAAATGTTATGTTTTATTTTTCGATTTAGCCTTGAAATGGTGGTCAATGTTTCGGGAAATCGACGAGAGGGTTAACATTATCGGGTCAGTTCAGTTCAAAGGATTATTGCAGTCGGGTAACTCATTGACATATTGGTTAGCCTGTAACAGAAGGTCGAGGTTAATGCTTTTAAACTTGATGGTATGCACTCTTTTCTCACTTAAGTGTAAAGGGTTTTTTTTTATTAAACTAAGATGATTATAAAATAATATTTGTTTTAAATACTCTCAATCAGTTGACATTAAACATTCAATTACCATATTGCAGTCACTGATGCTCGAATCCGTAATCTCTAGGAACAATAACAATTCCTTTAACTATTAACGAAAAATACTACTAAGTGAATTTATGATATTAAAAAATATTTGATTGTCGATAAAAAAAATCTAGTAATTATCTAAACAATTACACAAATTCTTATCCCACCTCAACAACTAGAGCTATTTTCAACTTATTAAATCAACCGTATAAGCTTCTTAGAATCACATCATCTTATATCAACCATTAAAATCAACTACAAATAATTAAAATAAAATTTAAAAATAACGGTACGATAATTTTTTTTTAAAAAATAGTTGATTTACAGCATAATTAGTTTATGAATAAAAAAAAAACTTGACTGCAAAACGGCACACTTTATTTTGTGATAAGCTTACACTCAACAGAGTAATAATCTGACTTAGGGATAGTTCAACTCGACTTGACATGAAAAATATACACCCTCCACTCGACCTGAAATCGACTTGACTTTTTGAGATAAAATCTGAATCTAACCCGACCCAACTCAAAATAATAAAAATATTATTTTTATTCAATAAAAATATGAATTTAATTAAAAAATAATATATATAGAGGGTTATTATTGTAATTATCTCTAAATATATAAGGTAATATTATATTTTTTCCGGGTCGGGTATTTTCACCCTAATCTCAAATCCGACCCGATTCGAACATCGCCTTCAAAAAAACCCGACCTAATTGAGTCAGGTCGGATTGAAGTTCGTCGGGTTTAAGTCCCATGCCCATCCCTAGTCAGACTCCCTTTTATTTCTCTCCTCCGCACGAATATTGTTATAAGCTTATTTCTTTTGAGTTGAATCCAAGTTTGAGTCACATGCTCCTAAACCATAGTAGAATACATGTATACTTTTAATTCATCTTTTTGATAACAAATTTTTATTTTTCAATTTGGTCTTTTAATTTTTTATAATCTCCTTATTTCTTCAATTCGTCATTTATTTTAATTTTGTTTTTACCAAATTTGATCCACATGCTCCTAAACCATAGTAGAATACACGTATACCTTCAATTCTTCTTTTTGATAACAATTTTTTTAATTTAATGCTTCAATTTTTCATAATCTCCTTATTCTTTCAATTTGTCATTTATTTTAAGTTTGTTTTTACTAAATTTAAACCATATGCTCATATACCACAATAGAATACCTATGTACCTTCAGTTGTTATTTTTTTTACAGAAGATGTACTCTCTTTTTTATTTAGTCCCTTAACTTTACATTTTACTCAATTTGATATTTTGACTACAATTATTTGCAAATTCTTTCTTCTCATCAATTCCTTGACTCATTTATACTCTCATCAATATTTTACTCTCAAAATACTTTCTTTAAAATATAATAACATGAATATATTTCATAATTTTAGATTGTATTTGATATACTAAATAACATTATAATATGAAAGAATATAATATATATTTATGTGTGTATTATATGGTTAGATAAAGTAAGAAAATTAAAACAAATCATTGCCATAATACTATAAATAATTATAATAAAATTAGTATAGAAACTCGAATAACTCGAATCGACTCAAAAAAATTTCAAGTTAAGTTTAAGTTGTGAAATATGATCGTTAACTCGAACCATAAGAAACTAAAGCCACTTTTGATAAATACAGAAACTCAACATTATCAAACCTTCCAATGACATCATCGTCGTCAGGGTTAGGAACGACAATGAAATAAATGATTGCTCCCCTCAAGTTGGATAGATCTTGTACTTGAAAATCCGAAATATTTTCATCGGACAATTCAATCCTTCCTAGCAGGGGGCATCGATATGTAACTAGTAATCATCAATTGCAAAACTAGCCCTCTTCACATCCAGTCTCTTTAACGAAGAAACGTTTATGTCCAGTGAAACAACGTTGTTGTCCATAACAATAATACGGCCGTCCGAAACCCTCACGACGATCAACTCCTTTAGAATCGGGCAATTAGAGATTAGTCTCATCAAAGATCAATCATTTGCATAGAGTAATCTCTTTAGTTGAGGTGTCATCGGTCTTCGGAAACACACGTTTGCAGGTACATCAATGAAAACATCATCATACAGTTTCAGAGAAACGAGTGTTTCCCAAGCAAAAAAACGATACGAGAGTCTCACCGCCGGTACAAGTGAAGCACCAAAACTGAGATTCAGCTCTTGAACATCACGCTCAATTGCAACACTAATCTATTTACCTAATTCCACTTCATCAATAGGCATGATTCCTAGGGATGGGCATGGGACCCGAATCCGACTGGTTCCGACCTGATCTGATCGGGTTGTTTTTTTTAATTTAGGGTCAGGTCGGGTCGGATTTTTTAAATGTGGTGTTCGGGTCGGGTTCGGGTTTAGGGTGAAAAATACCCGATCCGATCCGAAAAATATATAATTTTACTTTTATATATTTAGGAATGATTACAATAATACCCCTCTATATATTATTTTTTTCAATTAAATCACTGTTTTATTGAATAAAAATATTATTTTTATAATTATTTCGGGTCGGGTCGGGTGAAATCTTGTTTTGGTCGGGTCGAGTCGGATCTCGGGCGGATGATTCTTTGTTCTCAGGTCAAATCGGGTGGACCAAAAATCTGACCCAACCCGACCTATGCCATCCCTAATAATTCAAACATTTTTTTTACTTTTTCAAAAAATAATTTAAGGTCTAAATTGATTTTTTCAGAAAACTGAGGCATAAAATTGCGACTAGCCCCCCTATCCCTTATGTTAGGGATGGGCATGGGCATGAGTAGGGTCAGGTAGGATTTTCGGTTCACCTGATCCGAAAAATATACAGCATCTAAACTCGATTTTGTTTTTTGAGATAAAATTCAAACCTAACCTAATCTGATCCGAAATAATATATTTATTTAAAAATATTATTTTAATTAATAAAAATAGAAATTTAATTGAAAGAAAATAATATATAGGTATATAATTGTAAATATCCTTAAATATATAAGGTAAAATAATTTTTTTTTTTGAATTCGAATTGGATATTTTTTTTATTCTAAACCTAAATCCGACCCGAACATAACTCAAAGAAACTTGATCCGACCTAACCCAAACTCATAATTTTTTAAAAAACACAAGCCGATCGGATCTGATCGAAAACGGGTCCCATGTGCATCCATAAGCAGGGGTGCACAAAAAATCCGAATATCCGATTTTGCGAAAAAAATATCAGAAACCGGATTTGGGAAAAACCGGTTTTTTTTTAACCGGATCGGATTTTTTAAACCGGTTATTTTAACCGGTTTGGAGAAAAAAAACCTAGACCGGTTTTTTTTACCGGTTAAAAAACCGGTTTTTATCCGGGAAAAAAAAACCGGTCTAGGTTTAAAAAACTAGCCGTTAATATAGCTGTTGGAGGGGGTTTGTGACCGTTTTTTTCTTTAAAAAATTACCATTTTACCACCCTAAACATGTATAAATAGGTTGGGGATGTATTTGGTTGATTACAACTTTCTCAAATCTTATTACACAACACTTAAACATCTCTCAAATCTTATTTTTGTAATTTTTTGTTCATCATGAGTAACACGGCTGAATCTTCCATCGGGGGAAACCTTGAAGTCGTGAGAGTGATCGAACACACTCGAAACAAAGATATTTGGGATTACTACGATTTATGTGAGATGTCAAATGGCTCGAGGAGGGCGCGTTGTAAACTTTGTCTAAAGTTTCTTGCATCGGAAGGAAACACAACGTTGAAGAACCATTTGACAAAATCATGCAAGGCACTTCGCTCAAGATCGGATCATAGTCAATCGAATCTTACACCGCAAGGTGGTGTTTTTGTTTACGACAACGAAAAATTACGAGAAGCGTTTACAAAGTTCGTGATTACAAAAGCATTGCCGTTCGACCACTTTGATGATGAAGATTTCACAACAACAATTCAACAACTAATGCAACCACGTTATACTCAAGTAAGTCGTACTACCCTTAGAAGAGATGCTATAAAAATGTGGCGTACGGCGAGGGAAAAAATGATTTTAGGATTCCAAGAACACTGTTATGGTGTGTCGCTTACATGTGACGTTTAGAGTTCCCCTCATAATACCGGAAATTCTTTTTTAGCCGTTACGTCACATTGGTTAGATCAAGATAATTGGCAAATGATGAAAAGAACAATCGCGTTTGAATTATTCGGTGAGCCGCATACCGGTGCTAATTTATTTACACTTTTAAAAAGGGTAATTTGTCTTTATAAATTAGAAAATAAAGTTTTTTCTATATCCTTTAATAATGCATCGAATAATACAAAAGCGGTTCCAAGATTGAAAATATTACTTTCACCGATTTTAGACGGTGCGTTTTTTCATACCCGTTGCATTGCACACATAATTAATTTATCCGTGCAAGCCGGTTTGGAGGTTATTGAGCCGATTAGATTAGAATTTAAAACAATGATAAAATCGGTTCTTTGTAACAACAACAAAAGACTAAATGATTATAAACGATTTTGTAAGTCCGTTAATAAAAAAGCTTTTGGTCCTAATTTGGATTGTCCAACTCGTTGGAACTCAACTTGGATGATGATGCATACTGCCTTAAGGCAAAGGGAAACATTGCAAACATTTCACGATCGGCTTTTCGAGAGGGGTCATGTCCCAAACATTTATCCGGATTCGAGTTGGGAAACTATAGCCAAAATAACCGATTTGCTTGAGGTTTTTAAAAATGCAACAACTTTTTTATCCGGTGTTTATTACCCTACTAGCCCGTTAGTTCTTAATTAAATATTTTTGTTGGCTACCCGACTAAATGACTTTGAAACCGAAGTTTTTCAAGAAATTGGCTTTGCAATGAAGGAAAAACTTTTAAAATATTTTAAGGAGATTCCTCCCATTTTTACTTGTGCCGCCGCTTTAAACCCAACGTTAAATGTTGGTGGGGTTGAAACACTAATTGAACAAATTGCGTTTGCTTTTAATCTAACCGATGATGAACCCAACTTTGTCCAAAACCAAATAAATTATTTTAACAAATGTTTTCGAGACATGTTTGCAATTTATTTAACTAAATACGGATCAAGTAGTGTAATACACGATCAAATGAGAATGAATGCGGAATCATCTAGTAGACATTCAAGTAACATAAATTTGAATCTTTTTAACACTCTTGTAAATTCCCAATCCAAACGATCACGTACTACCACCCCAAGTAGCGAGTTGGAAAATTACATGTCATGCGATTTTCTATCAAAAATGACATTTGAAGAGTTTGAAAGTTTAGATATTTTGGCTTGGTGGAAAGAAAAGGAAGCACAATTTCCGATTCTAGCCGCCATGGCCCGTGATTTACTAACCGTCCAAGCTTCTACGGTAGCTTCGGAATCCGTTTTTTCTGTTAGTGGTAGGGTTATATCGCAACGGAGATCAAGACTAAGTCCCGAGTTGGTGGAAGTATGCATTTGTTTGAATGATTATTTGGATGGAGCGGCTCGTAAGCAACATATTACCACCCTAGAAGATGCAATTGATGTCGATTTGGAAGCAAACTTACACATTGAAGAAGTCGAACTTGGAATATCTCCTCCAAACGAAGAAGGCGAAGATGATGAAGAAGAGATGGCAATGTAGTTTATTTTTAAACTTTATTTTAATTATCGTAAACTTTGTTTCAATTATCGAACTTGAAGTTTTTAAGTATTTGAATTTATCGAACTTGGAAGTTTTTAAGTATTTTAATTTATCGAACTTGAAAGTATTTAAGTATTTCAATTATCGTAAACTTTGTTGCAATTGATGACGATGTAATTTTAATAATATTAAAATCGGTTTTTTTATAACCGGATTTTTAAAAAAACCGGTTTTTTTAAAACCGAAACCGGTTACACCGGTTAGGATATTAGACCCTCCAAACCGATTAGAAACCGAACCGATTATTTTATAAACCGATTTTTTTTCTATGGAAAAAAATCGGATCGGATAAAAACCGATCCGGATCGGATTGAAATCCGAATTATGTGCAACCTTATCCATAAGAGACCAAATTCACAAACGAAGCGAGCGGAACCAGATCCACGTACATATACGACGCCGTTTTCCACTTAGTACAATATAAATAAATCGAAATTTATATTTAATTTTAATAGTAACTTATCGGTGAAGTATTATTTAATTATTACAATTAAAAAAAAAAAGGGGGAGACAAATCGATAGATCTCCAAAGACTCGAAAGGGAAAATCCCCAAAATCTCTTACTAATGGCCTTTCACGTAGCTTGCCCAATTACATGGTAAAATATATTTTCAATTTCATTTTATTTTTATTTTTTATTTTTTAAAAATAAGCTATTTCTCCTCCTTAATGCACTTGCTTTCGAGCTCTCTCGTTGCATTATTAACGTTAATGTTTCTCTTTGTTGTTGTTGTTGTAGTCGTCGGATCTGCTTTTGTTCGCTAGGGTTTCCTCGGAGTCTCCAGTCTCCGGGCTCCGTGGATGGCTTCTTGCAGGAAGCGATTCGAGTGGAGGAGTTTTTGAAAGATCCTTGGGGCGTTAGGGTTTCAAGAGAAGGGACCGTGCAGGTTCCGGTTCCTAAACTAGCGCCGGTTACGGCTGGGGATGGAGGAGGTGCTGGTGCGGTCCAGGAGTCGGCCTCGGTGTTGGCTCAGACGAGGCGGCTCGCGCTTCAGAGAAAAGCTGAGGCTACGATGGCGGTGGCTGAGGATCATGCAGGGAAGGTTGAGTTGTGTGATGTTGCGGTAATTTTCTTGCGTTTGGCTCTATGCAATTAGTTTTTACTTGTGTGTCTACATGCATATGCAAGGTGTATATGAAGTTTGGCGTCTGAATTTTGTTTTCGGTTGAGTTAGATTTAGTGGAGTGTGATTTCTGTTTTCATTTAGGGGTTATGGCCATATGAACTATTATTTTTGTGCTCAGTTTAAGTTCACTTTCCTGTCAGTTTTGGGGTGAGTTCTGATTTCTTAATTGATTCTTTAAATTTACTGTGTCAGACTGTCAGTAAGCATGTGTTCTTGTCTGTATGTATATGATTGATCATTGATATTGATTTTGAGCTAGATTTTGGGTTATTTGTGATTACTCTATAGTCATTTCTAAATAGGCTGCTCACTTTATATATCGAAATATATATTTACTTTTATATGTGAAACCATAGATGCAAATTACTAGGGAATAAAAGGATTCAATGGTATGATATTTTGTCTATTTTTGTTTTGAGTTGACTAGTTTACCTACCCTTTGATTGGAAATAAAGCTTTGTAAAATGAGATCTGGAAAGGAAAAAGGCAGGGTCCTACATTGGAGGATGTGTTGGTCTCTATTTTTTAGCCTATGTAGTGCTGCTTCTTTGTGGCTTTCTAGAAGTTATGGGTTTCTTTTTCTCTACAGGTTGCACCAATAAATTCTGGTCTAGAAGAGCAAGGTCGGTCAAACAAAAATGTAATGTGCCACATGTGTTTTTTGGGTGAAAGCGAAGGAAATGAGAGGGCTAGAAGGATGCTATCTTGCCAAAATTGTGACAAGAAGTACCACAGGAGCTGCTTGAAATCTTCGGTACAACATAGAGGTACCAACTTTAATGCTCTGTTATCTTTTACCACTGGAGTCTTATGCATTTAGCATGATTGCAGATTTGTTTCATTGGAGTTCTTGGATTTGCCATAATTGTCGAACCTGTGAGGTATTTATTACGTTTAAAAGTACCCATTTGTACCCAATAACATTCAAATCTTTTGGTTTCACTCATTACTATTAATTTCTTTTCTTTAGGTGTGCCGAAGTACGGGAGATCCAACTAGGCTCATGTTTTGCAAAAGGTGTGATGGTGCATACCATTGCTATTGTCAACATCCACCGCACAAGGTTGGTTTGATTGCTTATGCTGAATTGTTCTATATCTTGATTACAACAGAACCCCTCACATTATCCCTGGATTATGCAGAATGTTCCGTCTGGGACTTATTTGTGCCCAAAACATACAAGGTGTCACAGCTGTGGATCCAATGTTCCTGGAAATGGTTCCAGTGTGCGGTACAACTGTTAACCCTCAGAAAAAAAGCTTTTCCCCTAAAAATTTCTCCTTTCTGTGCAAATTGTTGCTTCAATTTCTTTTCAACTATTCAAAATCTAATATCTTGCTTGTGTTTTTTGACAATTGATTGCTAATGAGTTTTCTTGACCACCTGTTTAAGCATTTCTTTCAATTAGCATAAAGGTTTTATCATTTTCTTATAAAATTTTCAGGTGGTTCTTGGGATACACTTGTTGTGATGCTTGTGGAAGGTTGTTTGTGAAGGGAAACTATTGCCCTGTTTGTTTGAAGGTAAATTCTTTCTTCTGATATGTAATGGTGTTTGTTTTATTCATATATCCTGGTTTAAGGAAAGAGTCCACTTCTCCTAAGATTTGTTTCTTGACAGAGATGGCTGAAATATGGGGTATTCTGAACTACTTTATTTGATTGATTTAGCATCCATCCGAATGCAAATATGCTTCATGAATTTTCTAAAAATGAACTTACTAGACATTTTGGAACAAGCATACAGGTTTACAGAGACTCTGAATCGACACCCATGGTCTGCTGTGATATTTGCCAGCGCTGGGTGCACTGCGAGTGTGATGGCATCAGGTTCCTTGCTATCCTTGTAGTTTGTACTTTAAGAACCACCAATCTGATTTATGCACTGTTATCTTGTTTATTGCATTTTTTTAGTTTATTATTTTGTGTGGGGTAATCGCTGTCAAATTATGGTTCTGAGTTTGACAGTAATAGATGTTTTTGGAGATGAGTTTACATGGTCAATATTGGATGTTTTGTATTTTAATTTGCATCAAGTTCAGCAGGCTCAATCCTTGTTACTGTGTAGTTTCAAAATGAATGGTTGAATTTCTCAAGTTTTTGTTGAATGCAATCAGCATGAGCAGTTTCCTTACACTCTAGTTAAACGAGCAAGTGCTTCTTGTCTTGAAATTTCTACTCTAGCGCATTCATACCTCTCACAAACCAAAAGCACTCCATCTGCATGTTGAATAAGTGCTGGAAGACTTCAATGGTTTATGCTTTACAACAGCCACACAAGTTTTGGATCATTATATATATAAATCAGTAAATGTTTAATGCAGTGATGAAAGATATCTTGAGTTTCAAGTAGACGGAAATCTCCAGTATAAATGTGCAGCATGTCGTGGAGAGTGTTACCAGGTGGCTATGTATTGCAGTTTTCCTTTCCCCTTTTTCTCTCTTTCTCAGGAGGGAGAAAAATATTCTTTTCAACTAATTGCTGTCATAAACATGAAACCAGGTTACAGATCTTGAGGATGCTGTCCAAGAGCTGTGGAAGAGGAAAGACAATGCTGATCGAGACCTTATTTCTAGTTTGAGGGCTGCTGCAGGGCTGCCAACTCAAGAAGAAATATTTTCTATCTCTCCATTTTCAGACGATGAGGAAAATGGTCCGGTGATGTTAAAAAATGAATTTGGACGTTCCCTGAAGTTCTCTGCCAGAGGAATAGCTGAGAAGTCTCCGAAGAAGAATAAGGAAAGCGGAAAGAAATCTTCAAGAAAAAAATATCTTAAGAAAAAGACAAATGAGGCATCTTTGATTAGCCAGGGAGAATCACAACCGAGTTTTGTAAGGAATCAGGATATTCCTGAAGCTGTGATTCAAAAAGATGAAGGACAGGATATTTCTTCTCCTGTTGCTGGAATTTGTTCTACCAATCAGCTAGGGATTTTGAAATATAAGGTGGCAGATGAGGTTATGGTTAGTGATGAAGATAGAAAATCTTGTGTATTTAAAATTAAAAGTAGCAAACCACATGATTTAGACCGTGGAGGTGATAGTGGAAAACATGATAGCAAGTCAAATACTGTGAAAGAAAAGAAGTTGGTCATAAATCTAGGTGCACGAAAAATAAATGTTACCAACTCTCCAATTTCCGATGTTTCAAGCTCTCAAAAAGAACAAGATGTGATTTTGCACAATGGTATGCTCTGACGTCCTCTGTCTATGAGATAACTTTCACTGCATGAGTGTCCTCTTTTTCTACAATCAAGCACCTATCATTTCCAATAAAGTGCTATCAGTCTAGTAACCCTCCTAGATTGCTACTTAATTTTTTTGCTGCACCTGCAGATCTGCATTTGCTGCGATAAACTGTTTTTTTTGCTCATTTACTTTAATCTTAGTTGCATTTAGTTTTTTTTGAAGCCCATTTTATTTGTTATAAGATCGTACTTACAAAATTATTAAGTATTAATGACATGCAATTTAATTGTCCTTTCTGATTTCAGAGAGTAATCTAAAGAGTATATTGTCTTCTCTTGTTTGACTGGTTGTTAGGTGTTCAAGATGCAAATCAACAGAGAGTAGATTACAAGTTTATGCCGGATAGGAGTGACAGCACTGCTAAATCTGGTGATGGTAATATAGTAGTCATGATCTATTGCCTTAGTGTTTAAAAGTTCATTTGTGCTGTCATTAATGAAAATTTGGAGAATATTTTTCTTTAAGGTTCTAATAATTGAGACTGGGAATTTTTCTGTTTTCAGGAATCAAAGTTTATCGCTCCAAGTCTAGAGGGGTGAAAATTGCTGGAACAGAAGGGAATGTGATAAAGTTTGGAAAAATTAGGCCGGAATTTCCTGAATTTGGATCCAAAGTTGGTGCAGCTAAAGGTTCTGATGGATATGAAATTGTTCCTAAAAAACCAGAACATGTCACATCTGGAGATGGAAGCATTGATGTAATTAGGCTTGATGCTGTGCCTTCAGGTGAGGTGTCCATTCTAGGAGGAGGGAATGTGAAGTCAGGAAAGCGGTTGGAAGAAAGGGCTGATGCATATGGTGAAAGAAATGAAGATTATTGCCACACACCTTTCTTGAATTCTTTGCCAAAAGATCCCAAACCGTCTCTCAAATTTAAATTGAAGAAACCTAATCTTGCTAATCAGAATTCTAAGGTTCATTCTGAGGAAGACAAGAGTTCTATAAAAGGCCAAAGGTCTAAAAGACAGAGACCATCTTCCTTCAAGGAAAAATCTTTGTTTAATGTTGATGAAGATCTCGATGTCACAGAAACACATCAAAACAGCTTAATGGATGGTATGATGGATGCTAGTTGGATTTTAAAAAAGCTGGGTAAAGATGCAATTGGAAAGAAAGTAGAAATTTATCAGGCATCTGACAAATCATGGTAAGATTTTGACATCTTTATCACCGAATAATCATGAGGCAAGATCTGGTTTTATTGTCTTTTGCTCCTGATTAATCTTAGTCCCTTAACCCCACTTGCATTTATTTTCATACGCAACTGTAGAAACATGTACATATCAATTTGAGCTCTAAAAATAGAAAGAATTTGTCAAGTTTCCAATGAATGTGATAATTTGAGTTCCACCCAAAATATAATGCTTTAATAATTTTGTATTGTATATTCTTTAGGTTAATTTCCTAAATTTTATCCTGATTTTTTGAAATTGAACAAGCAGGCATAAGGGAGCTGTTAATGACATCATTGAAGGCACATCCGTCGTATCTGTGATGCTAGATGATGGTAGAGTAAAAAGCTTAGAACTTGGGAAGCAAGGCATTCGTTTTGTTCTTCAGAAACAAAAGAAACAGAAAATTCGAAACTGAATGGCTAGCTTAATTCTTTGTGAGTGGATTTGTTGAAATTTTTCATTTTCTGGATGAGGTAGTTGTCAGGCTGTCAAGTCGCAAGGTCCCAACTCCCAACTATTTGAGTTCTTCTGTCGTTGTTTGTTCTCTTTCCCAGCTCTGCACTGAGGCTACTTTATGTCTCAGGCATGCCTTCCTTCTGTGGTTGCGGATTGAAACAAACAACTAAGCAACCCATTCAACCACAGTTGGGGGTGACAAGTCCAATAGCAGCCAGAATCGAACACAAGCATCTGAATCCAAGCCGTTTTGGATGATAAATTAATGGAATCCTCTCCATACCCCCTTTACAGCTTCCCGAGCTCCAGCTTCACTTATGAAATTTCTTGAAGGTTGCATAAACATAGCAGGTAGAATTTCCAAAAGATAGGATCAATCAAGCATCTATAGTGTTGCCCTCTACAACACAGACTTCCAATACTGATTTCATCAGAACTGCAAGTAAGATATTTTTATCGAGTCTTAGTAAAATACTGAGAAAATCTGAGTTCTGAGTGCAATATTTGAGAAACAAGCAGAAGGGTCTCCTATAATTGCCCATCCAAGACTTCGTGGTTGCCAATGCTGCTAAAGGAGCTGGACAGAACAGAAGAGGGTGCAACAATGGCAGGAGGGTTTAGTGTTTGCAGCTGCTGTAGTTCGCTCGGTTGCAGGAGTTGTAGCAGGAGGGAGGTGACCAAACATGGCACCAAGGCCAATAAGTTGTATGCTTCTGTTTGTCACCGTGCCAACTGCTAAGATCTGGCACAAGTGAGGCTCTGCTGGTTGTTTGGTGGTGACCTACGCATTATTGCTGAACGATGCAATTTATTAGTGCTTGTAATTTCATTATCTTGGAGAAACTTAAATCTTTTCGTTACTTCGTCCGATGATCGCAATCCACTGAGCAGGGCATTTCAAAGGCATAAAAATAGAGTTCATATATGCATAATATGTATATATATGTATAACTAAGTTAAGCATGTATAGCACTAAATTAACAACCATATATGTAGATGATAAAGTATGAATTACTTAAGTGAGAAGCAAACATTTAATTTAAGAGTAATTTATGAAGGGAGTTCGATTTGGCTTCTCCTGAGGCAGAGATTGATGAAGATGATCAGCAAGGAGGAGAAACATCCCCTCGGTAAGACAATCTAATATTAGAGCATGATGCTTCTGCAATTTGTTCTTTGTCTTCTTGTGATGATTTTATAGCTATATTTTGCAAGTAACAACAATTTAGAATCCTACTCAGACAAGCATATCAAAGTTAAGCCAAAGTTTTTCAGCTCTTTTTATCCATTCCTGATTATGAAAACCGTAGTGCCGTTTTTCTTACGAAGTTTTCTTTGTTAGTTGTAGTTGAAACCGTTTTTACTTGCACTACTACTTCGATTAAAGAATTATAGCCTATGTTGCTTGTATTTAGATGCAAATGTTGAAGAGAGGGATATGTCCATTATGTGTATGTTGAAAAGATTATTAGGATGTTACGTGCCAAGTCTTTATTCTAACTCCATTGGTCGTTCTCGAAAGCGTTGCTCTATTCACTATTACATTAGACACATAAGCCGAAGAAATTCCAGCTACTAAGCTCCCAATGCTGCAAAAGAAGTTGCATCCCATTAATTTACCATAAACAAGTAAGCTGAAACCACTTAGGTAGAAGCTTTTGTTGAGTAGTGTTGAATTGGCTGGAAGAGCTGATTCCATGTCCTGGTCCACAAGTTATGCCTGTGGCTCGATCATTTTGCGAGCCGCTCACTATGGGTATACTATCATCACCTTCAGATATGGCACCAGTTGAATTGATGAGCATTAAGTTTGCAAATTTATTTAGAAGATTTGCATGCATGCTTGATTTAACTACTGTTTTACCAGTTCTGATGACAGTTCTTAATGTGTATGTTTTGGGTTTCAGTCACATGGATGCCATCAGTGTTGGGGCTGTTTCCAGGAGCGATCACGTAAAGGTTGGAGACTTTTACGTCGACACATTTGCTAAAGGAAAGATGCATTTGTTGAGAATTTTCGATCCGCAGCCGTGCTACTCTCAGATTGCTGCATTGGCTAAAGGTTACTGCCTGTGAAAACACAGTTTTTTTTTTATGTAAACGAATGCAGGTGAAGTTCCAAGTTCGAATCTCATTATGTCCGGTGATGCAGGATTCATACACAAGGGCGAAAGGATGTGAACTTACAGTTGAGGCTTCACTGCAAGGCTGAAAAACGGATGAAGCAACGTAAGCTGTTTTATTGATATAAAATGATAATGAGTTGAAATTTCGATATAAAGCCTCCTATTCCTATAAAAAAAAAAATCGATATAAATTCGAGTGACATACGAGGGCGGTGTTAATTTTACAGGAATTTAGCCACCGTGTTCTGCCATTGCCATTGATGACGCATCCACCTTCTACCCTTAAGTTCTGACCATTATCAAAGTAAAGCCATCGTCGGGTTGTGTAATCCAACTGATGAACAGTGACTTTAATTGTTCCGAAGATATGTCATTCGATTATAACGTGATCTATCATCAGTGCATTTTATTTATGTATGTATGCATGCATGCATGCATGGGAGATTTAAGGTAAGCATGCATGGATGAATAAATGATAATGCATGCCATTGCCAGAGTAAACCTTCAAAATAAGAGAACTGCATGGTCCAGAGAAATCAACTGGCTTAAGATGATAAATCTTGTTCTTGGGGACCACCATAATAGCTCCTTATAAGACTTACAAGCGGTTTCCCAAGCTTCATTAAATGCTTAAACAAAATGAAAATGTTACAATGTCAATAAATAAATAAAAAATATAAATATTTTTAATTAAATCCTTCAAAATTATTGTTAAATAGGCCTCTCAATTTTTAATTTTTTTAATTAAACCTTCATTTTTTAAAAGGTTTTTATTAATTATTAAAAATTGAATAAATCTCCAAAATTAAATTAACCTCCTAAATCATGTAGTCATGATTTGGACATGAAAAATAAAACCAAACATTATCAAGATATGGTCAAGACAAAGCTAGACGCGTTGGGTAGGGATGGGTACGGGTCGGGTTTCGATTAATCCGATTCGAAAATTATACATTCTTCACTCGATTCAACTTAAAAATATACACCCTTACTCGACCCAAATCTTACCTAACTTTTTGAGATAAAATCCGAATCTGGCCCGAAATAATATATTTATTTTAAAAAATATTATTTTTATTCAATAAAAATAGGGATTTAATTGAATATATATATATATATATATATATATATATATGTGAGTATTATTGTAATTATCCCTAAATATAAGGTAATTTTTTTCGGGTTGGATCGAGTATTTTTTCACCATAAATCCAAACTCAAAATGAACATAACTTCTAAAAACTTGACATGAACCCAATTTTTTTTTTTTTAAAAAAATATGACCTGATCGGATTAGATTGGAGCGGAACCGTCGAGTTGGAGTTTTCTGCCCATGCCTAGTTAGGACATAGGGTTTTTTTTCTTTTATATTTTCTGACATAGAATAAACAACCAGAATTTTGGTTTCTCCAAGTTATAAGGTTTAAGTTTTTAAATTAAAGATAATTTAAAATTTTAGCAAGGAATTTGTATGATAATATGTGAATTAAAAATATAAATTTCATATCTTCATTGTCTTCATTTAAAAAAAAAAATTCATCTTATCAGTGTTATATCTTATCTACATACACATTTAGAAAAGTTTACAATGATAGTATTCCTTAACAAGGTACCTGAGAATCATCACTTCCATTAGCTTTCGCTCCGAAATCATCGACATCGACAACCGACGGACCGACCGGCGCAGGCGCATCCTCGAGTCTCAACCGACTTCCATCATCATACTCGAACCCAAACAAAATTTCCGACATCAGATTTAGCTCATTTCGTTCGTCCGAGACGTCTAAATACGGATCACGATAGGTTGTTGTCCTCGTCGGGCGGCCATAAACATTCGCCCGACAAAAATCAACCCGAAACCGGTCCTCCCTGTAACCGCAAAAACAGGGTCCGGACAAAGAGATCAACGCAACCATGAAAAACGGGAGACAATGGGGTTTCAGCAACATTCTCATCCTAGGACTTCTAAGAACAGAGACAGAAGACAAAGAGCATCCTACGACTCATGTGCAATAAAAGGGGCTCTGAATCCAACATGTTCCGCCATGAAAGTGAATTATGTTCACAGATATATATATATATATATATATATATATATATATATATATATATATATATATATATATATATGTGTGTGTGTGTGTGTGTGTGAGAGAGAGAGAGAGAGAGAGAGTGTGAGTGTGTATAAATATGGATTATGGGGGAGATGAAGATGGAGACGAAAGTGGAAGTTTGGGTCCCTCAACTAAGAGATGGGAGTGGGAGGTTTGTCGTTAGAAGTTTTTCTTTGTGCTTGTTTACCAACATAACATTAACGCCCTTGCTCAATACTCATGCACCTCAAAACGTGTATTTGGTCAAAGCTAAAAAGTTGTAAAATTATCCGACTATTTATATATTCCAAACTCGTTATATTTTATTATAAAATTGATTGTCGTCTGAGTTAGATGTAAACCTGTTGACAGAGATATGATAAAATCTGATCTCATAATTGTTTAAGTTATATTTTATGGAATGACTCTTCGTACATTATGTCGTCGAGTCATGTTTGAAATATTATGACATCATGTCAGTGCTTAAAAGCAACAGTGATGTCAGTATATATTATAAAAATATAATTTTTTCATATCTTGGTCAGTAGGTTAACGTACAGTTTAGACGAATGTTAATATTTTTTAACGAAAAATGATTAGTTTAGAACATATAAATAATCAAGTGATATTTTGTAATTTTCAATAACCGGAGAATTCAATAAATTTGTCTTTACAATTAGATGATATTTTGTAACATTTAATAATCGGAAGAATCGACATAACTGCTCCATGATCGGGAAGACCATTTGTAGTCTTCAATGGAAGATGCGGCGAGAAAAGAAATGGCATCGGCCGTCGATGGTAGGATAGGACTTCAGGTTCGATAGTATTGTTGAAAGTATCATCAAATGTATTTCATAGGAATGTTCATTAAGTTAATTTGATCACTGACTGAATCGAATAATTTTTAACCAAGTTTATTAAAAGAAAAATTCTTTTTAATTATCATCCAGTTCTAAAGTTAAATCTTGACTAATATGGACTGACCCGGGTCGTATATCTGGTTTTGATGAGTGAGTCTCCCAGTGGAGATTTTATGCATATACAAGGACTCGAACTAAAATTTTTAAAAAAATATTTTAACCAAATCAAAATAAGTCCAATTAATTTCACCGATTTACCATATTAATCAAAATTTACAAATAATATATTATACAATAAATATTTAATATTTTCAGTTAATTTGATTATCTCGATCGGTGAATTTTTTTAAAATCAAAATTAAAAATCCATCAATGAACCATAATATTTAGAATATAAGGTTTATATTTTAATTATAATATTCAGTACAAAGAGAAAAATTAGAAATATAAATTATCTAACAAACAAGTTGAGTTTTATTTATTGTTAATTGAATTATTATTACTTTATTTTTTGAATTATTAGTATAAAATAAAACAACAATCTGAAAATAATAAGAGAAAATGTAGAAGTAATATATACTAATAGTGTTGTAAATGAGACAAAATAGATCGTGAGCTACTCGAGATCGATTCGGTCAAAGCTCGATAAATACTATACTCGAATGGACTCGACTCAAGCTCGAGTTCGACTCAAATTCTTAACGAGCCGAAACGAGTTACTTGATACTCGACTTGAAAAAGTTCGTGAGAAACTCAAAAATATAATATATTAATTTTTTTGAAATAAATTATTAATAATATTAACATTTATGTGGTTTTTTTTTAAAATGTAGTATAAAATTTTCATGTATTCAAGATTTAGGTTCGAGTTTAATTGGAGGCTTCAATCGAGTTAAGTTTAAGATTTTTTTTCATTTTGAGTTTTTACAAGCTTCAGTTCATGGTTTCGAGCTCAAGTCGAGTTTAAAAATTTTAAGCTCGTGAGTTTTAGAGTCGAGTCAAGCTCCATTTCAAAATTTTCAAGTCGAATAGAGCTCCGTAATACTCAAACTCGACCCTACTCGGTTATAGACCTATTTGTATAAAATGATGAAAAAATAGGGATACAATGTTTATAGAAATTATTTACGGAATTAAAATATTTTCTATACAACTCTCGAATCTGTTGATAGTTACTACCAACGATTTTATTTTATTTATTTATTTATAGATGCAGAAACCAAAATGTGAATAAAATGCCCATAAATTAAAGAGAAAATAACCTCAGTGACCAAAAATCCCATATAATATACGATTTTAACCAACTTTTTCCGGATTTGCCAAAATGACCAACAAAATCGCAATGCGATCGCTAATTCGCAACGCGATCTCCATTATCGCAAATACGCGTTGCATTTTCGCAATGCGATAGTTGAAAATCGCGTTGCGATGGTCTACAGTATCGTTGCGATTTCCCCAATTCGCAATGCGAATAAGTAAATCGCAACGCGAATTGGGAAATTCGCAATGCGAATAAGTAAATCGCAACGCGAATTGGGAAAATCGCAATGCGATACTGACTATCGCAATGCGATAATAAAAAATCGCAACGAAATACTTACTTTCGCAACGCGATACTGACTTTCGCAACGCGATTTACTTAGCGCCATTCGTATTAACGCGTATTTTTTTTTTCAAATTCCAAACACGTATTTTTTCTTAATAAATCGGAAAATGAACCGTCCACAGTAATCGCACGCAACTCATAACCTCAAACCCAAACACACAACACTCAGTCCCATCTCCATCTTTCACTCTCTACGGCGAAATCCGTCCCCATCTCCGAAGATTTCCGTCCCCATCGCCGGCGAAATCCCTCACAACCATTCACAGTCAAAAATCCCTCACAATCATTCAGAAATGGAAAATCAACCTCCGAGGGTTAGTTTATTTTATTTTTATTTTGAAATTTTTGCATTATTTTAGGTTTTTCATATTGAGATTGATGATAAGTTTACTGGTAATTTCAATAATAGATTAACCATTTCACTTAGATTTCTTATTAAATTCATTCGATTGCTGCCAATACTGCTAAACTGTTTAGCCTGTGAAGTTAGTATTTGTCTTTGTTTTGTCTTTTGGTTGAAGTAATGCAGAAGAAGAATAGTTTCGAGAATGAAAATCGCAAAGCGGAAATAACTATCGCAACGCGAAATAAAAATCGCAACGCGAAACCAAAATCGCATTGCGATTTTCATTTCGCGTTGCGATTTTCATTTCGCGTTGCGATTCTCTCGTCGCGATAGTCATTTCGCGTTGCGATTCTCTCATTGCGATAGTCATTTCCGCGTTGCAATTCTCATTATCTCGTTACGATTTTCATTTCAACCAAAAGACAAAACAGTGTTGCAAATTTTAGTTTCAAGAATAAACTACTATTTATGTTTATTGTTTTGTTTTTGGTATATCTTGACAGTGTAATTTTTGGTATATCTAACTTGGTATGTTTATTGTTTTTTTGTAGAAATTTTTTTCGGCTTCATTGACATTAAGGAATAAAGTTAGCCTAGCCACTACAATTGCTTCGAAGCTTTCACCTGCACAAAGAAAATTGTTTGAAGAAACCTGCTTCGGGCCATGGCTGAGAGTACAGCATCCGGGTGGAGATGCTAGTTTGACCCATTTGTGGCTTCAGACCATGACTAGCGATCTACCTGACAGTATACAACGTGGTGAGGAAGAGATATGGTTTCATTTTCCACCGGCGTATACTTGTTTTGGGCGGAAGGAGTTCTGCTTAATCACTGGTCTACGATTCGGACACGATGATGTAGGCCGGTACACTCGTCATATCACCCGCCCATCATGGTTATCCAGGGTTTTTCCTGATGAGTCAATAGAGAAGCCGAACTTACACGTCGACGACATGAAGAAATTGTTTAATAAGAAAGATGGTTTTACTCGGATGAATGACGTCGATGTTGTCCGAGTATGCCTTCTACTACTTTTGTATGCCGGCTTTCTAGGCAGAGAGGCCAGACAACCTATTCCTCAGGAGCTAATATTATTGGTAGAGGACCTAAATGCATGGAATCTGTTTCCGTGGGGTTCGTATATATGGAAAGCTACCTGGACTAAGTTGTCGTCTGCCTTTGATGACCGCAAAAGTTTGCGGGGCGATGGGTCGAAATACACTTTGTCAGGCTTTGTTTGGGCCTTTAAGGTAAGAATTTCTATATAATGTTTTCAAAATTATAATTAATTATTTAACAATTACTAATGTTTGTTATTATATTATTTGTAGATTTGGATATTCGAGGCTTTCCCCAGCATGCGGACATATGCATTAAAATCCTCAGATGATATTCCTAGGGCTATTTCCTGGAAGAGGAAACGTATGTTGGATTGGGAAGACTTAATACCATATGCGACAATAAATAATGTAAGTTAACACAAATACTATCATATATAAACAAGTTATTAATAGTAGACGTTTAACTTTGTTTTAGTTTTTTATTATTAGGAGGCCAACACTCCATTAATGAGACTGACACCCACGGAGGCTGAGCTTGCCACTGATTGGTGGCAAGCTAGTCAGCGTTTTTTTGATGGCACGAATGATGAGCAGCCTCCACTTCCTCCACTTCGAGAGCCATCACCTCACCCAGAGCCATCACCTGATCGACCCGACTATACACCTCTAAAACGAGAGCCATCACCTATCCCGTCACATCATCGAGTCTCTTCTCCACCATCACCTCATGATAGGCGACCGACAAAGATGCCACGACTTCTATCTCCCTGTTCTCCACCTCCACGGGATGAGTCAAGGGAGTTACGTGATGAGGTCAATGCCTTGCGTGAGGAGATCGGTACTCTACGCGATAACGATGGTGCATGGCGTGTGGAGGTGTCTACTTTACGTGGTGAGGTTGCCGCTCTACGTGAGATGGTAGTATCGTTGCAGAATGAGGTTCATACTCTACGCAACGAGGTAAGTTTAAGATTTTCCATATTTAACTTGATGATAAATTTACTCGTAATTTCACTTAAATTAACCATTTCACTTAGATTGCTTGGTAAATTTATTCGGTTGCTGCCAAAACTGCTAAACTTTTTACTTTAACACTGTGAAGTTAGTATTTGTCTTTGTTTTGTCTTGTGGTTGAAAGTTTGAAATATATTTATCTTTGTTTTCACTGTTTAAATATCATGTCTGTTTATTTACTGATATTTGTATTTTTATTTAGCGGACCGATAAGGTGGATGATTTACGTCGGGTTTTTCTTGCACGACAGAGTTCACGCATCAGACGGCGTGCACGTGCTATTAAGTCTCCGTATACCCCAATAGTGCGAAGACACCGCAAGAAGAAGCCCGACTCGCCTATCATCCATCAAGAGTCCACTCCTATCGTTGAAGAGGCCCCTATCATTCCTCGAGAGTCTCCTCCCACCGTTCAAGAGGCCACTGTCATCGTTGAAGAGGTCCCTCCCACCATTCAAGAGCCCGATTCACATGGCGTCATATGTAGGATTCTTGAGAAACCCTCTGACGTGCCGGACATGATGGATTCAAGTTGGCTCTCGTATGAGTTACCGGCTAGTACCATACCGGTATCTGAAGAGGAGAGGAAACAACTACCGGACACAATTCTGGATAACACCCTTTGGGCTAAGACCGCAGTTGATTTTTATCTACACGAGCGAAGCCAGGGGTGTTTCACTGACATATGCAAGCTCAATGATGATATCTATTTGTTGCTTGATCGGTCTTGGTGGGGCGTATTATTAGGGGTCGAAGACAATGGCTATTTCGATGGAGGGGTAAGTCTTATATTTTTCTTATATTTTCATTTGATTAATTTGTTTAAAAATTAATGTAATTCACTAATATATGTATTTTTTGTAAAACAGCATATCGATGCGTGGGTGTCACGTCTACTAATAATTAGGAAACTTAAGGAAAATAAAAGAAATACACGGTATACAATAATGCCGACGGCTTTTAACGCAGTTCACTTGAAGAATCAACGAGATGAATCATTTGCGTTGGGCAATGGACAAGCTAAACTTTATCCTGCATGGTGGGAGGTCGATAAGGTTAGTGTTTATTTTAGATTGAGTTTAAAGGTATTCATAAATAAGTGCGCAAATGAATGAATTATTACTTATGATTGCAGGTGTTTATCCCTGTTTTGGAACGTAACCATTGGCTTCTCGTCGAGCTTCAGATCCCATCCCTTAAGGCAATAGTATATGACAGCATGATAAATTACATATCATTGGCTGATTTAAGAGATATTATTAAGGGATGGAGCTCTTATTTGGCTAAATACTTGGATGCGATAAATTATTGGACTCGTTCTGGAAACAAGAAGCCAAAGAAGCTCAATATTACAGTTAGCAGAGACGAGACCGCACCACAACAAACGAAAGGACCCAGAGGGGATTGTGGTCCTCTCGTATGTTTGGCGTTGGACCGTTTGATCACAGGAAGTATAAAGTATCTACCTCCCACCGATATAGATAGAGCTGCAGTAGGCTTGTGGTTTCGACATTATATGGCTAGATCGATATATACGAGACGCTGCCTACCTGCATCCGCGTTATAAAAATGTCCATAAACAATTGGTATGTTTATAGGCTTGTGGTTTGAAAATGTTTGGTTAAGTACCTAGAATTCAATAATTTGCTGTTTGTAGGTTTTAGATGTGTAGAAAGTGTTGTTTGAGCAAATGTTTGGTTTATGCAGGTTAATCTCAGAAGTGAGCTGCGTGAAAATGATGTATGGCTGCAAAAGTTGATTCAATAGTAGAAGTGTTATTTTCTCTAATAATTATTGCTTATTTTTTGATTGTTTAATTGATTTGTAAAAGGTGATTTGTAAAAGTTGATTTGTTTAATTGATGTTAACATAATTCTTATTTGTGCTTGTTTAATTGATTGAAATGTAATGGTTGATTTTGTTGATTTCAATATGCATTATGTTGAAGGCAAAAAGTACTATCGCAATTCGAAATGAAAATCGCAACGAGAGAATCGCAACGCGAAAATGAAAATCGCAACGCGAAATTAAATTCGCGTTGTAATTTTCATTTCGCATTGCGATTCCCTCGTTGCGATTTTCATTTCGCATTGCGATTCTCTCGTTGCGATTTTCATTTCGCATTGCGATAGTAATTTCCGCGTTGCGATGGACATTAAGATGATTGCCTATTAAGTGATAACAACTGGAACAGATCATAGCAATTTTCAAACTCAAGTTACTAATACATGCCTAACTGAAAATGTTAACAGTTCACACAAAATCTACATAATACAACGTTTGCATTTAAAAATCACCTAAGTTAACAGACCCAAAAGGTGAAGCCAGTTGTGATTTGGATTTTAAAGATGATTGCGATTTTGATTGCCTTTTTCTTGACACCATATGAGCTTTGGATTTTGATGATGATCCATATTTTGGTAGAGGAAAAGATGATTGTGATGGCACTGGTGATCCACATGTCAACCTTGTATGACCACTTTCCTTGCACCGACTACATGTCGATCTCTTCTTCTCTTCACCCTTAGACGGTATACGATCGTGACTTTTTGGTCGGCCAGGTAGCCTTCTGTCCATGGTTGGTGGCAAAACTGTTTGTAAGTCATCTGGTATGTCCCACTCAGAAGAATGTGAAATAGGGTAGACAATCTCGGCATAAGTCTGTCGATATACTTCTGTAGTGTAGCAATCCATAGCGTATGTGCTTGAATCATCTTGGTTTAGATGAAGAGCAACTTTTATAACATGGCCGCATGGATAACCAGATGTTTGCCATTTCATACAACTACACGTCCTTGCATTTAGATCGACAAGCCCATTTAAGTTATTATCCAGTACTTCAAACAAAGTGTTTGAACATGGTTCAACTCTCCATGACGTTGACTTCACAACACGTTTCGTTATCTTTTTTTCAGTCCATGGTGTAACACGATGTTCCAATGTTCCTGTAAATTTAAATAAATAATACTTAGTAAAATATATCCCAATGTTCCTGTAAATTCAAAGAAATAATACCAGCATGGTTTCTTTTCTTGTAGTACCACTGTTGAATAGAGGCTCGAAAAAACTCCATTAACATAGTAATGGGTAATTTCCGGGAATGACGACTTAGAGCGTTAGTTGATTCTGCACTATTAGACGTCATGAAACCATATCTTGCTCCAAGTTGATGTACTCTTGACCATCTTTCAAACCCGACATCTTCTAGTGTTTGAGCACACTGAGGCAAAACACGTCTTAAACAGTTTATATGCTTATTGAAATCCACTTCCCGATAAGCCTTTACAGCCTTCCAGTATGTCCATTTGTGCTTTTTTATACCAGCAGACCTTGATTTTAGATTTCTATACAAATGAACACCACAAAGTCCATGAAAAGCATCTGGGAAACACCTTCTAACAGCGTTGTCAATTGAGTTTGCCCTATCGGATATGATTGTCAGATTGCTAATAGGACCTATGCAATCCCTAAGATGCCCCATAAACCATGTCCATGAATCGGAGGTTTCAGATTTGCCAACCCCGTAAGCTATTGGCAATATCCCATTGTTAGCATCCATGGCTACTGTTAATAAGTTTACTCCAAGGTATCGACCTTTCAAATGTGCTCCGTCAACTATAATAACTGGGCGCATGCAAGTAATAAACGAACGAATCTACAAAATAATATACACAAGAAATATAATCATTTAAATTTTAAATGCATGTAACTAACAGAAATGAGTCAACAGAATTATATTGATTTACTAACCGCAGCACCAATGGCGATAAACAGCAACTCAAAGCGTCCATCTCTATCTGTTTTGATATGAGTTACCGACCCAGGATTTTTCAGCTTTAAATTATGACAATAAGCCGGCAGTTGGGCAAACGATGCTTCTGGCGACCCTCTCAACAATTCCAAGGCATAACATTTGGCTCTCCAAGCTTGAGAATATGATATACTAATCTTGAACCGAGCATTCATGTCAGTCATAATTTCATGTCCCCGATATACCCTGCCATTCAAAAACATTAACTCAGCCAGAAAACCACCCAACACTTTTTTGTTTGCCTGTCTATGGTGAGGAAAAACTTGGGTTCTTGAACATGTATGTTTATCAATAAAGGTCCTAACTTGAAACATTGCACAATCTTTTATCCTCTTTGCAATCATACGCCACGTACAGTTTTTGTCAACCGTACACCTTGTTTCGAAACGATCTTTGCTTGATTTGTTAACTTTTAGTTGATAGCCATCTTCCACACATTTCGTATACAAAGCTATCTTCAAGTCTTCCTTTGTATCAAAACAATCATCTTTCTTGATACGAATAACTTTTGTGTAACAATCAACTGCTTTCTTTGCCAACTCTTCTTCCGGTAACTGAAGTAATTCTGGCATATTCCAGTTATACTCCCGTGGCATTTTCTTTTCTTCGGGGACTTTTTCTTCTTCTTTTTCTTCTTCAGGATTATATGAATTACAGAATGGATGTTCAACATGTTCATTCACAGTCGTAACTTCCTCCTCATTATCATCAACAACATCTTCCTCGACAACGGGTGTTTCATCATCAAAATTCGGGTATTGACCAATATCAAAATTATTACACGTAGGGTCTGTTTCTTCTTCTGAAACATCATCAAAATTCGTGTATTGACCAATATCAAAGTCCGGGTATTGACCAAGATCAAATTTCGAATACTGACTAGTACTCACAATTTTTTCTCTTGGCTCATCATCGTCTAATTGGTCAATACGAAAACCGGAATTTGGTGCTGAAAGTTGATTTGGATTTGGATTAGAGAAAGGCTGTGGGTTTTGAGACCCACTTAGTTGATTACTACCCGCTACTGACCCAACAATACTACTTCTAGGTTCAACAACATACAATGTAACATCATCACTTGAAACATTAATGTAAGTAATGAATCGTTCAACATCTTCATTGTCGGTTAACAAATAAACTTTACCATTTCTCTGATAAGATAGCCTAAATCCACTTAGGGGCTCTAAATTCAATTTTTTTGAAACACGTAACATTAGGGTTTCATAAGTTAACTTCTTTAATGACAGTTTTAGTTGAAGATTCATGGGTAAAGGCATATATTGTAAAACACCATGAACATTCTCCCATGACCCTCCAAAACACAAATCTATCCAAACATGATCAACATTAGATGATTTCATGGTTGTAACTAAACAAACGAGATGCGAAACTAAGACCTGTTGCCGGATGGGGAAAGATGTCGTTGGATATTGGAATGGATGTCGCCGGAGAGAGTGATAGATGGAGATGGAATGAGTTGCGATTTAGGGATTTAGGTTATGAGTTGTTGCAGCTGCGTATATACATACACAAAAAATTTGGCTTGCGAAACTAAAACCTGTTGCGAACTTTGAAACTCGCATTGCGATTCTGTATTATCTCGTTGCGAAAGTCAGAATCGCGTTGCGAAAGGCAATCATTTGACCATCGCAATGCGAACTGCAAATCGCAACGATAGAATCGCAATGCGAAATGAAAAAGGCAACGAGGATTAACATGCATAAACTTTTAACAATTATTATTGAATTCTAGTTACTTAACCAAACATTTTCAAAACAAAAGGAGTATATATGTTAACAAAACTTGCATTATGTGTATTTTATGTGTGCACTTTTAACATTTTCAGTTAGGCATGTATTAGTAACTTGAGTTTGAACATTGCTATGATCTGTTCAGTTGTCATCACTTAATTCATTTGACTATCGCAACGCGAAAATGGTTATCGCAACGAGAATATCGCAACGCGAAATGAAAATCGCATTGCGATTTTCTCGTTGCGATTTTCATTTCGCATTGCGATTTCATTTCGCATTGCGATTTTCTCGTTGCGATAGCCATTTCGCGTTGCGATAGTCTGTTTTGCCTTCAACATAAAGCAGATTGAAAATCAACAAATCAACTATTACATTTCAACACAAATTATGTACACATCAATTAAACAAATCAACATTTACAAATCATCTTTTACAAATCAATTAAACAAAAAAAATAATAATAATTCTTATTTCTTCATCAATTATTGAATCAAGAATCAACAACTTTGTGACCCCGTACATCCATTTCACGCAGCTCACTTAAGGATTAACCTGCAGAAACCAAACATTTGCTCAAACAAGACTTCCTACACATCTAAAACCTACAAACAGCAAATTATTGAATTCTAGGTACTTAACCAAACATTTTCAAACCAAAAGGAGTATATATGTTAACAAAACTTGCATTATGTGTATTTTATGTGTGCACTTTTAACATTTTCAGTTAGGCATGTATTAGTAACTTGAGTTTGAACATTGCTATGATCTGTTCAGTTGTCATCACTTAATTCATTTGACTATCGCAACGCGAAAATGGTTATCGCAACGAGAATATCGCAACGCGAAATGAAAATCGCATTGCGATTTTCTCGTTGCGATTTTCATTTCGCATTGCGATTTCATTTCGCATTGCGATTTTCTCGTTGCGATAGCCATTTCGCGTTGCGATAGTCTGTTTTGCCTTCAACATAAAGCAGATTGAAAATCAACAAATCAACTATTACATTTCAACACAAATTATGTACACATCAATTAAACAAATCAACATTTACAAATCATCTTTTACAAATCAATTAAACAATCAAAAAATAATAATAATTCTTATTTCTTCATCAATTATTGAATCAAGAATCAACAACTTTGTGACCCCGTACATCCATTTCACGCAGCTCACTTAAGGATTAACCTGCAGAAACCAAACATTTGCTCAAACAAGACTTCCTACACATCTAAAACCTACAAACAGCAAATTATTGAATTCTAGGTACTTAACCAAACATTTTCAAACCAAAAGGAGTATATATGTTAACAAAACTTGCATTTGACTTACCAATTAACAATGGACACTTTCATAATGCGGATGCAGGTAGAAAGCGTCTCGAATATATTGCTCTAGCCATATAATGCCGAAACCACAAGCCTACTGCAGCTCTATCTCTATCGGTGGGAGGTAAAAACTCTGTGCTTCCCGTCGTCAAACGCGCCAAGCAAAGGCATACGAGAGGACCACAATCCCCTCTGGCTCCCGGCGATTGCTGTGGCGCGGTCTCGTCTCTGACAACTGTGACATTGAACTTCTTTGGCTTCTTGTGTCCAGAATGACTCCAATACTTAATCCCATCCAAGAATTTAGCCAAATGAGAGCTCCATCCCTTGAAAATATCTCTCAAATCAGACAGTGATATGTAATTGATCATGCTGTCATACACTATTATCTTCAGGGATGGGAGCTGAAGTTGGACGAGAAGCCAGTGACGACGTTCCAAAACAGGGATAAACACCTGCGATCATAAGTAATAATTCATTTATTTGTGCACTTATTTATTAACACCTTTAAAAAATTTAAAAAATTAACACTAACCTTATCGACCTCCCACCATGCAGGATAAAGTTTAGCTTGTCCATTGCCCAACAAAAATGATTCATCTCGTTGATTCTTCAAGTGAACTGCGTGAAAAGCCGTCGGTATTATTGTATATAGCGAATTTTTTTTATTTTTCCTAAGCTTCCTTATTATTAGTAGACGTAACACCCATGCATCGATATGCTGCTTTACAAAAAAATACATATATTAGTGAATTACATTAATTTTTAAACAAATTAATCAAAATCATATATAAGACAAATATAGTCTTACCTCCCCATCCAAATAGCCACTGTCTTCAACCCCTAATAGCACACCCCACCAAGACCGATCAAGCAACAAAAACATTTCATCGTTGAGTTTGCTGATGTCATCGTAACACCCTTGGCTCCGCTCATGTAGATAAAAATCAACTGCGGTCTTAGCCCAAAGGGTATTATCCACAATTGTTTCCGGTAGTTGTCTCCTCTCCACTTCAGATACCGGAAGGGTACTAGCCGGTAACTCATACGAGAGCCAACTCTCATCCATCATGTCCGGAACCGGTGGGGGTTTCTCAATACTTCGATATATTACCCCATGTGAATCGGGCTCTGGAATGGTGGGAGGGACCTCTTCAACGATGACAGTGGCCTCTTGAACGGTGGGGGGGGGAATCTTGAGGGAGAATAGGGGCCTCTTGAACGATTGGAGGGGACTCTTGAGGGATGACCGGTGAGTCGGGCTTCTTCTTGCGGAGTCTTCGCACCATTGGGGTGAACGGAGACGTAATAGCACGTCCACGCCGTCTGATGCGTGAACTCCGTCGTGTAAGGAAAACCCGACGTAAAGCATCCACCTTATCGGGCCGCTAAAAAAAAATTAATACATAAATCAGTAAATAAACAGACATGATATTAAACAAAGACAAATATGTTTCAAACTAGCATTGTATTCACCCAAATCATTATTCGATCATAGTTCACAAAATGCTCAGATAACATTCCAGAAGTAAGCACTTATATAAACATTTAAAAGGACAACATATATAAACATTCCAGAAGAAGAATAGTTTACTTTCGCAACACGAAACTTAAAATCGCAACGCGAAATGACTATCGCAACGCGGAAATGGCTATCGCAATGCGAAATGAAAATCGCAACGCGAAATGAAATCGCAACGACAAAATCGCAACGCGAAATGAAAATCGCAATGCGATTTGTGTTTCGCGTTGCGATTTTGTCGTTGCGATTTCATTTCGCGTTGCGATTTTATCGTTGCGATTTCATTTCGCGTTGCGCTTTTGTCGTTGCGATTTTCATTTCGCATTGCGATAGCCATTTCCGCGTTGCGATAGTCATTTTCGTGTTGCGAAAGTAAACTATTCTTCTGCTGCAAATTGAAACTTGAATGGATTGCATTACTTCAACCAAAAGACAAAAACAAAACCAAAAACAAATACTAACAAAAACAGATTGGAAGCAACCGAATGAATTACGAGTATGAAAAATCTTAAACTTACCTCGTTGCGTAGAGTATGAACCTCATTCTGCAACGATGCTACCATCTCACGTAGAGCGGCTACCTCACCGCGTAATGTAGACACCTCAACACGCCATGCACCATCGTCTTTGCGTAAAGTACCGACCTCCTCACGCAAGGCATTGACCTCATCACGTAACTCCCCTAACTCATCCCGTTGAGGTGGAGGTGGAGAACAGGAAGATAAACGTCGTGACATCTTTGCCGGTCGCCTATCTTGCGGTGATGGTGGAGAAGAGGCTCGATGATGTGAAAGAATAGGTGATGGCTGTCGTTGTGGAGGTGTATAGCCGGGTCGATCAGATGATGGCTCTAGGTGAGGTGATAGCTCTGGGCGAGGTGATGGCTCCCGAAGTGGAGGCTGCTCATCAACCGTTCCATCAAAAAAACGCTTACTAGCTTGCCACCAATCAGTGGCAAGCTCAGCTTCCGTGGGTGTCAGCCTCTGTAGAGGAGTGTTGGCCTCCTAACAATATAAAAGTTTAAACAAAGTTAAATGTGTACTAGTAATAACTTGTTTATAAACATATGGTAGTATTTATGTTAACTTACATTATTTATTGTCGTATACCGTAGTAAATCTTCCCATTGCAAGGTTCGTTTCCTCTTCCAGGAAATAGCCCTGGGAATATTATTTGAAGTTTTTATTGCATATGTCTTCATGGCGGGAAATGCCTCAAATATCCAAATCTACAAACAATATAATAACAAACATTAGTGATTGTTAAATAATTACTTATAATTTTGGAAACATTATATAAAAATTCTTACCTTAAAGGCCCAAATAAAGCCTGTCAAAGTGTATTTGGAACCATCGCCATGCAAACTTTTTCGATCATCCAAGGCAGACGATAACTTATTCCATGTAGCTTTCCATAAATACGAGCCCCACGGAAACAGGTTCCACGCATTTAGGTCTTCTACCAATTTGATTAGATCATTTGGAATAGGTTGTCTGGCCTCTCTGCCTAAAAATCCGGCATGCAAAAGAATTAGAAGGCATACTCGGACAACGTCGACGTCATCCATCCGAGTAAAACCATCTTTATTATTCAAAAATCTTGTCAGGTCTTCTACGTGTAGACTCGGCCTCTCCAGCTCAGGGAAAACCCGGGATAGCCATGATGGGCGGGTAATGTGTCTAGTGTACCGACCTACATCATCGTGTCCGAAGCGTAGACCGGTGATTAAGCAAAACTCCTCCTGCCCAAAACACGTATACGCCGGTGGAAAATCAAACCATATTTCTTCATCACGATGTTGTATAGTCTCTGGTAGATCTCTAGTCATGGTTTGAAGAAACAGGTGTGTCAACATCGCATCTCCACCGGGATGTTGTACTTTCAGCCATGGCCCGAAGCATGTATCCTCAAACATTTTTCTTTGTGCAGGTGAAAGCTTCGACGCAATTGTTTTGGCCAGGCTGACTTTATTTCTCAAGGTCAATTGAGCCGAATAAAAGTTCTACAAAAACAATAAACATACTAAATTAGATATACCAAAAACTACACTGTGAAGATATACCAAAAACAATAATAAACATAAATAGTAGTAGTTTATTCTTCAAACTTAAATATGCAACACTGTGAATTTCGTATTTGTCTTTATTTTTTGGTTGAAGTAATGCAATTCATTCAAGTTTCAATTTGCAGAAGAAGAATAGTTTCTGAAAATGAAAATCGCAACACTAAAATGACTATCGCAACGAGAGAATCGCAACGCGAAACTAAAATCGCGTTGCGATTTGCATTTCGCGTTGCGATTCTTGGTTGATTTAATAAGCAATCTAAGTGAAATGGTTAATCTATTATTGAAATTACCAGTAAACCTATCATCAATTTCAATATGAAAAATCTAATAATAATGCAAAAATTTCAAAAAGAAAATAATTAAAAAAACTAACCCTCGTTGGTTGATTTGGTTGATTTTCCATTTCTGATTGTGAGGGTGGCTCTGAGAGATTTAGATAGACGGATTTCGTCGGAGATGGGTGAGAGAGTGAGAGATGGAGATGGGACTGAGTTGTGATTTTAGGTTTTAAGTTATGAGTTGCGATTACGGGATATACTGTGGACAGTTCAGTGTTCCAATATATTTATATTCATGTTTGGAATTTAAAAATAAAATACTTGGCCAGGATACTAATGGCGCTTTGAAAATCGCATTGCGATTATGTATTATCGCGTTGCGAAAGTCAGTATCGTGTTGCGAAAGTAAGTATCTCGTTGCGATTTTTTATTATCGCATTGCGATAGTCAGTATCGCATTGCGATTTTCCCAATTCGCGTTGCGATTTACTTATTCGCATTGCGAATTTCCCAATTCGCGTTGCGATTTACTTATTCGCATTGCGAATTGGGAAAATCGCAACGATACTGTAGACCATCGCAACGCGATTTTCAACTATCGCATTGCGAAAATGCAACGCGAATTTGCGATAATGGAGATCGCGTTACGAATTAGCGATCGCATTGCGATTTTGTTGGTCATTTTGGCAAATCCGGAAAAAGTTGGTTAAAATCGTATATTATATGGGATTTTTGGTCACTGAGGTTATTTTCTCTAAATTAAATTTATTGGAATCAAGATAAAATCCGAGATGGGTAATCAAATTTACCATCTGAAAAATATAAATCGTTTAGGGAGTTAATCCTCAAAATCTGAATCAGGGTTTTAAATCACGGTCTGAAAACATGATAGCGTCTCTGAGTTATCTGTTACACCTGCAATAGCGCCAATGACAGCCACAATAACGCCCGTGACAACCGTAATAACGCCCGTGACGGCCACAATCACGGTAAATCTGAAATGATCGAAAATACGACCACAACCGCGATTTAAAACCCTGATCTGAATTATTGATGAATTTTAGCCAAAAATAAATTTCTCCAGTCGAGCTTTTCATCGCCATCTTTAAACCCTAAACAAGAACAACGAAAAGATAGAGGTATACCCCAAAATTAAGCACCGCCAGATCCGTACTTCTTTCCGAAAACAATGAGCTGCAACTTGTCGTATCCGGCGAGCACACCGGCACCAGCAATAGCACGAAGGATGTTGGCTCCGGCACCTTTAAACAGAGACTTGGCGCCCTAATTCTTCAATATCTGAGAAAATGCGTCAAGTGAGCTCTTGTATTTGACGGCTTCGCCGGATGTCGTCATCATTCTTCTACGGACAGTGTCGATCGGGTATGATGCACGGCCGGCACCATTGGTGATGAGCCAACCGAGGGCAAAGCTAGCAAAGAAACTATCCTGTAATCATCAGAGAAAGAGATAGCATGATGTCATTGCAAAAATCAATGAAACAGTAGTAGCATTACATGGCTTTAAACATCATACTGACCTGCATATTTCCGGTCAAAAGCACGGGCTTCAGAGAGTCATACATTCCGAAGTATAGACCGCGGTAAACAATGATTCCAACACATGAGATGTTGAAACCACGGTAAAGGCCGGCAATACCATCGGATTTCAAGGTCTTCCTGTAGACATCAACAAGACCATTGAATTGCCTCTCTCCTCCCTTCTTTGCAGCCTTTGCATCATTGGCAAGACGGGTTCGAGCGTAATCCAAGGAGTAGACAAAGAGAAGGGAAGAAGCACCGGCTGCACCTCCAGATGCCAAGTTTCCGGCAAACCATTTCCAGTAACCATCTCTGTCTTTCTTAAAGTTGAAAAGCCTCTTGAAGTAGTCCTTGAAAGCAAAGTTCAAGGCCCGTTGAAAATTGAACAAAGCAATAAGCATAAAGCATGTAGAATAAATGTAATTGAACAAAGAATTAAACTTACAATCGCTAACCTGAGTGGGGAAATAACGAATAACATTGGCAGTGTTTCCTCTCCACAAAGAACCAAACCCTTCATCCCGGATTGTTCGCTTGAAACAATCACCGATACCCTTGTAGGGATCAGCGAGCCTACCAGTTTTGATCATTTCGTCTTGGTTCTGAATCAAAAGCTTAACACGCTCAATTGGTGCGGCAGCAGACACTCCACCCATGAGGAAATAAATAGCAAAGCTGGTAAATCCTTCTCGGCCGGGGCTTGAACGCAGATAGCAGATGCAGCTGATAGAACCATACAGAGGTCACTGGTAGCTCCAGAAGCCCAGACAGCAGGATACTGCAGTGCTGCATTGGAGTAATTACCGTATGGAACACGCCTTTGGGATAGAGCAGGCCTGCTGAAAGACCCACCTAGCCTTGGAAGTTTTGAGAATGGCTAGAATGAAGGAGCTGACCAGCTACCTTCTGCATGATAGACGGGTGTTGAACCTGATCCATTCTGATGCAAGAAAGCACACAAAGACATGGACATACATGGAGAATGCAATGAAGTAGAAGTGCATAATACTAATTACCAAATAAAGCAAAGTCATCTAAAACATAGTAATGGTTCAATCCATCATTAATCATCAACATTGAAACAATATATGATCAAGGACAGAAAAATAATATAACCAAGATTTCAGCAAACATCAGGCAGAAGCATAGTGATTCCTAACAAGCATAAGCAAGAGGTGCATCTCGGTAAACTAAGAGGATCTTGCAGGAGTGACACACCTCAGCAAGAAAAAAGTATCACTATATGTAAAATCAGATAACAAACTGATATCCTAAAACAATTATAGATACAGGAAAATAAACATCAAATGAATTTTAAACAGAAAGCGTCTAATAGAAACAATATAACAGACTAAACAATCAACTAAAACGCACTGCATGCATAAACATATCAAAATCCTTCACATATACACGTATGGATGCAAGTATGCACGTATTTCAGTATGAGGTAACAAATTTCAGCAGTTACAATTCAACATTACAAACAAATAAACATAAATATTGATTCGTATTGCTTAAGCTTGTTAGAATCATTAAGCCTAAGATTGTTAAAAAAAAGTAAAAGAAAATCAGTGGATCCGAAGAATTCTTTTAACTGCAAAGTGAGCGCAGATACAAAACAAACAGATTTTCTCACCACCGATTACAAATCAAAAGCAGTAAACACCAATAGATCTAATGAATCGAGCGTAAACATTATCGAAAACAACACATTCGCGATGGATCAGATCAAACGCAAGCAAAAAAAAAAAGGAAAATCAGTTCAACGCATTTCACCGTTTCTCCACAGATCAACAGCAGCAGGAAACAACCAGATCTAATAATAATAACAACGATGACGATGAAGAATAACCTCTAACAGCAAAAATAACAATACAGATCAAAAACAAATGATTGTTATTCATAAAGTCTCGGATTTGAGCATCAATTTAACGTTATTAAATGATTGAAAGTATTTAGAACAAATATTACTTTGTAAACCACTTTAGTTTAATAAAAAAAATGTACGGAGATTTTTTTCTTATTAATTAGAAAATAAAAGGGTAAATTACACATTTAATAATTAAATTATTGGTTTTGATCCGTTTTAATACTTAAACTTTTATTTTTTTCAAAACTGTACCTCACATCTAGTTTTCATTTCGTTTTAATATCCTTTATTAAAAATTAACGCGTTTAGTGCCTAAACTATCAAATTTGGTCCGTTTTAGTAACTAACTTTCATTTTTTTTTCAAAACCATACCTAAAGTTTATTTTTTGTTTCGTTTCATTACCCACCGTTAAAAACGGGTTACTAAAATGAAACAAAAACTAAATTTTTTTAATGGTGAGTAATAAAATGAAAAAAAAAACTTTAGGTGTGATTTTGAAAAAATTGAAAGCTTCAGTATTAAAACGGATCAAATTAATAGTTTAATACTAAACGCGTAATTTACCCAAAATAAAAATAGCTCAATGTACCAACAAATACAGATCTTGTAGCAGATGGCTTATGAAGGCCAACAGTCCAAGGTTGGCCCAAAGTTTATTTATTTTTATCAAAATCAATCCTTAGTGTTTTGCTCCATATCATTTTAAGGTCATTTTTTTTTCAATAGTCATTAAAAAAATCCATCACCCAATTATTACTTAGCATGTGGCATATAATTAAATTATATTTATTTGAAAAAAAATTAATTTCTCAAAAGAAAACATCTAAAATCTCCATTTTCTATAAATAAATAAACTCTTAAGGTATCATTTGTCGTCTTTGAACGCCACCGTATCATAGCAATAATGAAGTTCCTTCCTCTTATAGCAAAAGTCGTAAGGATCGGTTTACGACACCTCCTGTTTGTTCTTCACACTTATTGCTTGTGGTATTTATCTTCGATAGGGATGGTTAAAATATCTAAATCCGATGGGTCCTAATCCGACTCAATCTTAGGGGCTTTTCTTTTAATTTTGGAGCTCGAAGTAGGACGAAACAATTTATATGGCATAAAATTTCGAGACGGATTGAGATCAGGTTTTAGGTGAAAAATCACCGACCCGACTCAATTAATATATATATAAATATATATATTATATTTAATATTTTAATAATGTTTATTTTTATATTATTAAAATATATTAATTTAACCGTTTAAATATAATAAAAAATTGTAAATATATTATTATAAATTATATTATTTTAATTATTGAAAAAACGAGATAATCGATAATAGAGTACGATAACAGAAGAGATGAAAGACGATGGTTGATCTGACGACGAAAAATGTAGTATGAGAAGTGATTTTAAGATTTTTTTTTAATTTAAGGATTTTTAGAGAATTAAAAAAAATAAAGATTTTTTCTAAATTAAAGAAAATTGAGAATCAAGCCACGTATTATGTATTCATTAGATGACAATTTCATTTTACTAACGTTAATGAAATTAAGATATTTTAAGAATATTAAAATAAGACACGAACTAACTTACTTCAAAGGTTAAAGGAGTTGTTGTTGTTCCTAGAGGTCACGGGTACGAACAACAACGACTACAATAGGAAAATTGGGTGTTCATTATTAAATGGTTGAGAGTATTTAGAACAGATACTACTCTATAATCAACTTAACTTAATAAAAAAAATTAAAATAGGATACTTAAATTTGAGTAATATTGTTTGAATTAATGGCTAAATTAATAGAATTTTTTATGACTTCATGCGTTTTGTTTGCTTTCAACATATCTAAGAGGAATTAATGTGATAGGGTCATGGCATATTTTCAGTAAAAATATGTACCTAAAATATTTTATGTAAAAATAGGTACTTAAACTATTCAATTTTTTTTATCTAATTTCTAAAAAAGTTGACATGTGGCATTAATTGAAGAATATTTAAGTACTTGGATAAAAAAATTGAATAGTTTAGGTATCTATTTTGACCAAAAAGATAACTTTCAGTATTTCTTTTGACAAAAATAATAATTTATATACTACAATGGAAAAGATGGTTACTTTAGGTACTTATTTGTTATATAAGCCTATTTTTTTCAATATCAATTAAAAAAGGGTAAATTAAGCGTTTAGTACCTATACTATCAGTTTTGGTCCATTTTGATACCTAAGCTTTTAATTTTTTCAAAACCATACCTAAAGTTTTGTTTTTGTTTCATTTTAGTACCCTTATTCAAAATTTAATCATTTCAAAAAAAAGTTGAAAGTTTATGTACTAAAACGGATCAAAACTGATAGTTTAGGTATTAAACGCGTTAAATTTTTAACGGTGGGGTACTAACACGAAACAAGAACTAAACCTTAGGTTTGGTACTAAAATAGACAAAAACTGATAATTTAGATATTAAATGTGTAATTTACCCAAAATAAAGACAGGCTATCAAGATATAATGTGTACCTATTTATATATATATTAATTGAGTCGGGTCGTTGATTTTTACATAAAATATTTTCTAAGTATATTAATGTTCATAAGTCTAACCAAGATAAAAAAAATTGAATAGTTTAAGTACATACATACATACACACATACATACACACATACATACATACATACATACATACATACATACATACATACATACATACATACATACATACATACATACATACATACATACATACATACATACATACATACATACATACATACATACATACATACATACATACATACATACATACATACATACATACATACATACATACATACATACATACATACATACATACATACATACATACATACATACATACATACATACATACATACATACATACATACATACATACATACATACATACATACATACATACATACATACATACATACATACATACATACATACATACATACATACATACATACATACATACATACATACATACATACATACATACATACATACATACATACATACATACATACATACATACATACATACATACATACATACATACATACATACATACATACATACATACATACATACATACATACATACATACATACATACATACATACATACATACATACATACATACATACACACACACACATACACACACACATACACACATACACACATACACACATACACACATACACACATACACACATACACACACACACACACACACACACATACATACATACATACATACATAAATACATACATACATTTATTAAATATCGTAGATGGTTAATTCTCAACATATTGATACAACCACCTCTACTTAGAAAATAAAAGAGAAAGAAAGAACAACTCTTCTATTATTGTTCGAATTTATGAAAGATAAAACCTTTGAACTGTTTTTGTTTTTGAGAATTGTATGAATATCCGAGTTTGTTTAATTTACTTACAGGACAGATGACATTAATGAAACAACCACTGCTGTCACACTCTTTGTCTGTCTTAGTTGGAGGCAAAGCAACGTGGAACCCTAGTTTCTCACTTCCTTTTTGTTCTGTGTCCTTGTATGTATTAATTCTTGTTTTCTTCCCTATCTGCAGTTGCAGAGGGTAATTTCTTGACTTTCCATGCACTTGCTTTTTACCCCCTCCCTTCCCCCACTTGCTTTATATATATATATATTTACTTTTCAAAAGTTACCCTAGTTGATCTTTTTCCTCAGGGTCTTAGGTTAAGGAGGGAGTAGTTTGGTGTTGTTTAGATAAGGTTCGGGGTTCGAATTAAGTTTCGTCTCTCATAATTTTCTCGTTTCATACCTAACTATCCAGCGTTTTACTGTGAGTATGGTAACTAGTACATTAGAGATGTGTCATTCTCGATCCTTTCGTATTATGGAAGGATTCTCTCAATGATCTAACACTCACACTGTATATGGATTGAACTGTATCATGACATCGAGGTTGTGAACCTAACTTGCTTAACGATTTAATGGGAGGATAAATTCAGCCCTTGAAACATACTATAGTCTCAAACGACAAAGAGGTGACATCGAGGTGTTAAACCTTCGCGTCGATGTGAGCAGGGCCGTGACTGGGGCGGCGCGAACTGCGCGACCGCACAGGGTCCCCCAAAAAATGGGCCCCAAAAAAGTATCTATATAGTGTTGTTTTACCAATAAATGCCGCAATATAAATGGACCTATTGCGACGCTTTTTCAAAAAACGCCACTATTATTACGGCTTTATTGATAAAACGCCATTATAGATGGATCTATCGCAGCGTTTGTCAAGAAAACGTCACTATTATTGCCCCGAAATCGAATATATCTAGAAAATAGAAGCCCTTTTATACGAATTTGTACAGGCCCTCCGAAAACCCTGCCACGGCCCGGGATGTGAATTATTAGAGAAGATCAGTTTGTTATCTCTAGAGTAACTTTTCTTTTTCATAGGGTTGCATCCCTTCCACTCGACACCAATCACCATCGGATTATTAAGGCCAATTTTCGTCTCTTCTTGTTGGGTGAGTATTGCAGTCAAATTCTCTTTTGCCTTTGAGTTCGAGCATCAATGTCTCTTCGGCTCGAGGAAACCTTTGACACCTTTGTTGAGTTTTTTTAGGGTTTTACGGGTTTTGGAATTAGACAAATTAAACTACTACCCTTATTTTTTTATTTAAATACTTTTTAAACATGACAATTTTAAAGAATTTCCCTCCATACTGACAGGGAAAGAAGATAGGATTCCAATATGATTGGACTATGAATATGTACATCAAACCTTCTCGGGTTAAATGAAAAGAATTTGATGTGTTTAAGTAAAATTTCGAGTTCAAATCTCGTGGATACCTGACAGAAAAAGTTCATTTTATTTAAGCAACAATCAGGGGCATGGCTGAGGGGGCGCAGAGTGAACGACGGCGTAGGGCCTCAAAAAACATGGGTCCCGAAATAAAATATATCTATCAGTTGTTGTCATTAAGAAGTAGAAAAATAGGTATAGAGTAGTGGTTAGATCATTGGACTCATGACTTTGTTGATCCTAAGTTTGAATCTTGTTAATAAGCAAAATTATTTTTTGGAAAAACAATGCAAGTGTGCCTACTCAGTAATAAGTTCGAGATCTAAGGGCCCTTCAAAACCTAATGTAATTATTGGTTAGGGGGAGGTGTCAAAACCAAAATATGAATGCATGCAACCCATCTGTATAAACATGTCATTCCAGTTGCCCAAGTACAAAGCAAAAGCAATAGGTAAATTTGTATATATCTGTTTTTCCATTTTCTTCTCTCTTTTTTCCCATTTAGTCCAAATCTTTTGAAACCATGACAGATCCATGCTTCAACTTCATCCCCCTAAATCAACCAAACTCTTCTTGTCAACCTCAAATTACCCAAAAACAAGCTCTCCCTCTCATCAATTATCTATCAGCATCCAATGAATCGTCGAGCGGCTGTGCTTCCATAGAAGAGTGCTCGTTTTCCACCGCCGCCGGTGACGAAGCCGACGCGGACGACAATTACGGTGTAACCGTAGACCTGCACATAGGGTTACCTAACCCTGGTTCCGATCTGAGGTCTAGGGCAACCCCATCTGCAGATTTGACAGCAGGCACTAGTGGTGCTGGAGTTCAAGGGAACCCTACAAGCAAGGGACAGTACTGGATCCCTACGCCTTCCCAGATTCTCATTGGACCTACGCAGTTCTCATGTCCCCTTTGCAGCAAAACGTTTAATAGGTACAACAACTTGCAGGTAAACACGCTTAAATCTATAACCTAATTGCAAGAGAGCAGCATCTACCAGCAGCCTCTTTGGGTTTTTCTCAAATATCATTCTGCATACATGTATATATATATATATATATATATATATATATATATATATATTAATGTAGTTGAAGATGCTCCTTTGAACAGTGTGCATAAGTGATGATATGGATTGCAGATCGGATTTCTGGGTTTCAGACTGATATCAATTGGGGTCTTTTGAATGCTCCAGTTCTTCAGATAACTGTTTGCTACAGTATATATATATATATATATATATATATATATATATCAGATGCTTTCGCAATATATAACCTTCTGACACTTCAGCATTGTAAATTATAGGACTCTTGTTAGTACTTTGTTATTACAAATATCTCATGTTAAACCCCCAAAATGATTGTTGAAAATTAGCATTTTTATCACTGTAATTGTTGTGATTAGGGTTTATAATTAAGGGTTTAAACTCTTGGATACTTCTGCAGATGCATGCATCATCTGCAGACACCCTTCCTGCTTTTGATCCATTTGTTTTTATCGATGTTGATCGTTAGTTAATCAAACATGCGCATAAGCATATAATTAATAGGATGATTAAATTTTCGTGCAAAACTAATGAATTTTATACCGTTTAGGGTTCTTATAGTTCTTCATTTACAATGATGTATTTTAAACACATGCAATGTTCGATTAATATATTGTCGATACATCTTTGGCTTCATCATACATACATACACAGACATACATATAATCTTTGGTTAACAGCATAAAAATACATATATACATGAATGTATGTATTTATGCGTTGTGCAGATGCATATGTGGGGGCATGGATCGCAGTACAGGAAAGGACCCGACTCGCTACGGGGAAGCCAACCGACCGCCATGCTACGGCTGCCGTGCTACTGCTGCGCACGTGGCTGTTCGCACAACATCGACCACCCGAGAGCAAGGCCACTCAAGGACTTCAAGACGCTTCAAACGCACTACAAGAGGAAGCATGGGATCAAGCCCTTCGTGTGCAGGAAGTGTGAGAAAGCTTTTGCTGTGAAAGGGGACTGGAGAACCCACGAGAAGAACTGTGGGAAGATTTGGTATTGTGTTTGCGGGTCCGATTTCAAGCACAAGCGGTCCTTGAAGGACCATATCAAGGCTTTTGGTCCGGCCGGTCACGGCGCGATTGGCATTGATTTGGACGACGACGAGGAGCCCGGATCGGAATTTGAATCGATGTAAGAGCTTAGCCGTTCGTGTCGAAATGAACTAGTTGTTTGTTGTTTCTTCTTTGCTTAGACTACTCATATCCTGAATCAAGTTAAATCTAATTTTGTTTAAGAAGGTAAATTTTCTTATCTGAATTTAAAATTTAATTTCAAAAACATTGATTTTTTTATAAATAAATAGTTGTTTAATTAATTTATTTTTACTCTTAAATTAAAGGAAAATAATTTGATTTAATTTTTACTTGATGAAAAATAAATAAAGTTAAATATTAGTTTCAATAAAAAAATTTGAAATTCTTAAGTTAGCTTAATGGGTTATGTGTATGATCCTTTGTGCAAGGGTCTTAGGTTTTAATCTTTCTTTTTCTAGCTACAAACCTTGTTTAGAAAAATGGCATGGGATATGTTTATTAGGGGAGAAAATAATGTGGATCAAAATAAAAATAAATCATAATGTTAGGTGTGATTTTGAAAAAAAAATAGTTTAATGACCAAAACATAAATAGGAAAATAGGTGGGATGCCAAATATATACTTTATTCTAATTGATATGTATTTCAAAAAGATTAAAAAAATAATGAAATGTTTATCTTTGCTTAACTATAATTAGGGGTGAGCAAAATTCAATTTGATTAAAAAATTATTTTTGGGTTATTCGAGTTAAGTTATTTGAGTCAACTCAAATTAGTTGTTCGAATTTTGAGTTTGAAAAATAAAAAAATCAAATATTAAAACTATTTCGTTCCTATTTTCTAACAAAAAAAGTATTTTTTTTCTTTTAATTTTTTAATAAATCTGGGATAAATATAAAGTAGTATATGTTCACTCTCGATCTTTTGACAATGAACGCTCATACCCTTGGCATACGTGGTGCTCGAAACTGGAACATCAAGAGATAACAACAAGTCCCTTAACACTGAGGTTGCTTGGTGAAGAGACTAAATTGAACATAAGGTAAACTTTGGAGTTCAAATTGAAAAGGCCTAAGGAATTTAAGGATTAGTGGTTTAATTTAATCATTTTTTCTTTGGTTTTCAAATAAAAAGATAAAAGTATAGTTTTCGTTGTCGAACATTATCGAACGTTAAATGAATATGTTCACGAATGTTAAACGAACATGAACGTGAACCGAACATGAGTATAAAATCCTTTAAAAATAAACAAATGAACATAAACACAACTTTATTCTTTCAAACTCGGTTCATTTACATCTCTGATATTGGCCTTCAACGGTTCATTTTAGGACAAAAATATTCCTATTTTTTAGCGTTGATCATTTGGTGACCGATGATTTCTATTCGTAGAAGGACCTTTTTGTCCTAAAATAAAACATTGGAAGTAAAAATATTAAAAAAATATGAACTAAAATGACTATATAATCAAATGTTAGGAACATTCTTGACATTATGCTTTTATTAAGTAACATTACCAGTATTCTTACAATATATGTATATGGTTTATTTGAATAGATAAAAATAAAATTAATCAGTATCATCTCATTATAAATAATTATAACTAAATTTTAGGCTTAAAATAAAAATAAGTACTTAAAATATGTTCTTTTTTAGCTTTAGGTACCTAAACTATTTTTTAGTCAAACTAGGTACTTAAACTATTATATTTAAATATTTTAATCCTAATATTTTTTCAATTAGAAAATTATTTTTTGATCAATTATATATTGAGTTGTCACACAAAATTAGGTACTTGTTTTGATCAAAAAAATATTTTAGGAGCTTAAAGCAAAAAAGATGTATAGTTTAGGGACTTATTTTGACCAAAATATAGTTGAAGTACTAAAGTAGTTACATATAATATTTTTAGGACTTATTTTAACAAAAAAATAGTTTAGATACTTAAAGCAAAAAAATGGTATAGTTTAAGTACTTTTTTAGTTTTAGCCTAGCTTTTAATTGAAACTCGAATAAATATATTCGATTCGACTCATATTTTTTTAAAATTCAATTAAAAAAATTTCAGATAAACTTTGAATGATAAATAGTACTCTTTGACTCAACTAATTCAAAATTTTTCTAAAACTATTATATCTAAACTAGATTTGACTCGATTAAATGCTCATTGTAACTCCAATTATGCCTTGAATCTAAAAAAGGGAATTTAGAAGGGACCATTTCCGTAATTATGTCAAAATCTATGGGCCCTTACTATACGGGGAACCCAAAAGAAAAACCCTAGGCTGCTACGTTAATCAAAATGTTGTGTTTGGGGCTTCAATTTCGCTTCCCCTCCCTCTGTTTTCACCTATCATTCAAACTGTTTGATTTTTTTTTTGCAATTAATGAATTCAACAATTTAAATTAAATTCCTTTGGCTTCTTTCATTCCTCTCAATCCATCGCCATTCGCTGTTTCGTCCATGCCTAAGACTAGGAGGTGAGAATCCTTCAATCAATCAATCCCCGGGTTGCCAATTTCCCGTTTCGATTTCATCGTTTTTTCTAATCGTAATTTGGGTTTTTTGTTTTGGGTATTTGACGATGATTTTGATGATTCTTTCGATTTTTTGTTTTTATGAATTTGACGATGATTATGATGACTGTGGGCATGTTCTGCTCGATAATATTGCTAATGTTTCTAAAATTTTAAATGAAATTGGAGGACTAATGAAGTGTTTAGTTGAATTTTCGGGGGATATATCATCTATTTATTGAAATTGCTGATTTTCTAGAATTTTTTATGATGGGTTTTTTGAAAAATATATTTTTCGTATTGTTTCAGGGTTCTTTGTAAGTTTTTTGCTCATGGAGCATGCTTCAAAGGGGAGAATTGTGAGTTTTCCCATGATTGGAAGGATCCACCAAACAATGTAGGAAGTGCCCCTTTGACCTTTCTGTTTTCCCTGTATCTGCTGTTGGTCCTTTTTTTTGTTACCTTAATTGTTGCTTCTTACTTGGTTATTACAGATTTGCACATACTATCAGAAAGGAATATGTTCATTCGGTAGTCGGTGCAGATATGAACATGTTAAGGCTTCTCAATCGGATTTATCTGCTTCATCTTCGTCTACGAAGCCTCGTCAATTCGGGATATCGGGTTCTGTTCCACAAGGACCTTCCACGAGCACATTTCGTGGTTCTGCTGTACTTTCAGCTACTTCAACAGAGTTTTGCGGTTCCAATGGAGGGTTCCTTCCTCCCACCAAAAATGCATGGAATTTGGAACCTGTGCGTGAAGATATATTGGATGATGGTGATGTTTTAGAGCCTAGGAGTCGTAAACTAGCTGATCGTTCCATCTGCTCGTTTGCTGCAGCTGGTAATTGTCCCCATGGAGAAGCATGTCCTCATATTCATGGAGACTTGTGTCCCACCTGCAGAAAACATTGTTTGCATCCTTTCAGACCTGAAGAAAGGGAGGAGCATGTAAAAATATGTGAGAAAAAGCAAAAGCACCTTGAGGCATTGAAATATAGTCAAGAAATAGAATGCGGTGTGTGCCTGGATCGTGTTTTGTTGAAACCCACAGCAGCTGAACGGAAATTTGGGTTGCTCTCAGAATGTGATCATCCTTTTTGCATATCCTGTATTAGAAATTGGCGTAGCAGTTCCCCGTCGTCAGGAATGGATGTAAGGGCTTGCCCAATCTGTCGTAAGCTATCATATTTTATCATTCCTAGTGTGATTTGGTATAGCACTCCAGAAGAAAAGCAGGGAATTGTTGATAGCTACAAGGCAAAACTGAGGTATACAACATTTCAATGATCTATAATATGTCTTATGTACATGTATAAGTTTTTAAGGATTCGACAAGCATTAATTTTTTGCTTGCAGAGCTTAAGATCTGTAAGTTTGTGAATTTATTATTCTAACTAGCAAGTCCATTTTTATATTGTTTTTATCTTCAGGTCAATAGATTGCAAGCGCTTCAACTTTGGTAATGGGAACTGCCCTTTTGGGACTAGTTGTTTCTACAAGGTAATCATTGTCTATTTATTCAGCTTTTTGAAATGGAGAACTTCCTTTTCTTAGTATTTCCCAGTTTGCACCATTTCATATCCTATTAAGTCTCAATTTTGTGCTTTTCGGTGTTTATGGTTATTCTTCTCTTGTCGTGTCACAATGGTTGCCCAATCTTTGAGCAATTTCTTTGCCAAATCTCTATCAGGATATCAAACAATTTGACTTTTATCTGAAGAGGTTAGTGTAGAAATAAAATTTTGTATTTTATCTCAACATTTGAAAACCACAAGCTTTGATCACAATTTCCTTGAATAAGACCGCTACTAATATTTGGTAAGAGGAACAAGTATGAGAGCAGTGGATTATGGGGCAAAACTAATTGGTAAGGCAAAGATGATTAATCATGGCTGAGATTTGGACTAAGTGGATGCAAGGAAAGATTTTAATTTGCCAAATATGATTTTTGTATGAGTAATCATCAGAGAGAAGGATAATGATGATAAATTAAGAACTTTGTTAGAAATAAGCCAATAGGAAAAACAGAATATCTATGGTGCCTTTATACCAAAATTTTCTCCTTCTGTTATTCTATTATGGTGCTGCTTTTGAAAGCATTCTTGCTGCTATAATTAAGGGGGAAATTGTGTCAAATTGCAAGTGTCATCTCACCAAGTCGAAGTGATTATTAATACATCATCTATTTAATGTTGCTGTTCGGTTCAATTATACTTTTCTAGCCCAGAGGTTGTTTTTTAGCTTCCATTTTTGTGATATATATCATGTGTTTTGTTCATTTCTATGCAATTTACTTTAGTTATAGAGAGTGTTAGTTTTACGATTCTTTTAATGGATGCACTTGGGTTGTCTTCCAGCATCATGTCAAGCCAGGATCTTATGCATGGAAATACCACAGGCCACCTCCTCGCCGATCCAATGTTATAGATATGGACATAATTTTCGATGTTTTTGAGCACTTAATTGAGGAAGATGACCTGAATATCTTTGACGATGAAGACTTGGAAAACGATGCTATGTCTATGGAGATGGCCTTGTTTCTAATGCAGCATCTAGATTATGAATCAAGTGACTCCTCAATCGATGAGGAGGATTTTCACTATTAAGTTGCTATATTTAGTTGTGCTCCATTTTGTTGGAAATATTGAAATGTGGTTAAAACATCGTTTATTAGTATTGAAATCTGGATTAAGTTATACTAGACTTTGAAATACTTTTCTTCACAGTTTACATTAGTTTGAGGCTCAATGTGGTGGGTATTAAGGGTGCGTTTGGTTCATGGAATGTAGCATTATCTCCGGGAATGAGATTACCGGAATATAATATTACCTAATACATTACTGGGAATATTGTATTGTTGTGTTTGGTTTGTTTAGTATGAATGTAAGATTACAATGTTTGGTTAAAAGAATTAAAGATTATTAGAATGTATATTTTATTAAATTATCCTTGTTATATATTTGTTTTTTAAACAAGTTGAATTCTAAATATTCAAAAGAAAATATTTGTATAAAAGATCATAGAAAATATATAATTTTATTATTTTTAGTTTATATATTTTCTTTAAAAAATTTAAATTCATAAAATTTATATAATTTTTTTACAAAATTTAAAAGATAAATTAGTTTAATGAAAGGATTTAATTTTATTTCAACCCTTGAACTTCATATAAAATTCTAATTGTGGATTTTTTTTGTAAATGTAAAATAGTTTAAGGATAAATTTGTAATTTACTATTCGTAAAAAAAATTTATTCAATGGTAAGGAGAAGGATATTTTTGAGAAAAAAATTGTTTTAAGGGCATTTTAGTCCAAAGTCATGAGAAAATATTAATATCCAAGTGATTGAGGGGATGACATTCTCAGTAATAAGCCCTCAAAATGTCACTGTTGAGAATGACTTATTACTACTTATTGGGAATCTTTGCAATCCAAACATGGGTATCACATTCTGGAAAAAAAAACTTCCCCCGCCCCCGCCAATCTTCTTTTCCCCATCCAAACGCACCCTAAGTTGTAAAGGTTTTGCCTTGCAATCCTGGAATGCGTATGTTGAAAAAACAAATGTTTTTCCCTATGTTGGCCAATATTTTGTGGATAAAGAAATGTTCGTTGGACCGAATTGTTCACATTAGATTGTGTTTTCAGGCTGTCAGACTTTCTCAGTGACTTGCACATTAGATGAATGTTCACAATATCTTCTAAAACGTGAGTTCTTTGACTCTGCTTTTTCTTCTCTACTACTTTCAAGTTCTGATGTCTACTACGTTCATGTCACGGAGCTTGTTCTCTGGTTTGGTCCCTCTCCCCCGTTCGAGTAGTATGAAATCATTTATGGAGACCCTGAAACTTTGAACGTTGTAATGCTTTGTACAACACATCGGATAGCCATTTGCGAAAACTACAATTTCGATCGAATAAATACCCGTCTTTGTTTCCGGGAAGTCGATCAATTCCCGTACTTCTTTCAATGCATGCAGGATATCTAAATAATGCAAGGGCCTATCGCCTCACAGCTTTGATGGAAAACATTTCTTCGGTTCCTAGTGTTGCACACTCCATTTCACAAGGTAAAAGTATTGAACAAATTCCATTCATTGGTGTTACAGACTGTACGGCTTGAAAAAACACGTAAATTTGAAACCGGAATTGCAGGGTTGAAGGTTGGAATCATGGGGGTGGTTATATGCAATAAACTGCATCTAAATGTTAATGAAGTAAAAACTATTTTGGGGGTGACAATGCTAACTGATTGATGGATAAAATGCTTGTTGAATGAAGGCTTTGGAATATTAGTAGTAGCCAATGACGATTAGTTTCGAATATTCGTTCGAATAATCGAATATGCGGGGGTGGCTGTGATTATTGCTCCATGCTTCCCCTTTGATCAGTGTAGCACTCTGAAATTGTACATATATATAGGGTTATGCAATGCTGTGATATGGTCTCGGGTTGTGGTAGATTTAGAGAGTTTCATAATATAGGCAGTGGGATCTTAATCTGTTAGTTTCGGCGATGCCCGTATTGTCGACTATAATGATGTCCGATGAAAGAAAGCCGGCTCCGTCGGCTGATGCAGTGTTTATATAGTTGTCATCTTGACATATTCGTATGGAATCCAGACAAGTTCGGTAATCTTTTGTTGCATTCAAGCAAAATCATCAGATATATATAAAGATCACTTTCCCTTGCTTCCCCCGACTAGACATATTACCCTCCCCCTCCCACAGTATGAAGCCAATGCCTGTGATTGCAAAATTTCTTAAAACACCATTTTCACGCTTCTATTACATACATCTCTCTATTCTAAGACATGTCTCAAGGTGTTGAAGATTCATCGCCTTCGGATTTTTACCCCATTTTTCGATCCATTTATGTACTTGATGCAGTCGGTCCGTTAGAAAAAATGTTCCGGAAAAAAAAAACAAATGCCAAAAAGAGAAATCAATGCAACCATGGGGCGGAATGTGAGAAAATGAGAGAGACTGAACTAGGAGGTAGTGGCATTCCCTTACGGCTTGGGCTCTGTTCGGATGTAGGTGAGACTTCGGGCAGTGGGAAAAGTGAATTTACTTGCAGCAGCATCGGATGGAGTGGCCTGAGCACCACGCTTCCACTGAAAGCTTCTTGCACCAGGTTTTATGGGGAGGTGAGGCCTAAATGCACCTGGGATACCTCGGGCAAAAGGAGCACTAGCAAACCTCGCAGTAGCAAATGGAGAACCCCGAGCCACGCGGGGCCATGTCATGACAGGAGCGGCTTCTTGAGGAGCAAAAGTTTTCTTCACAACCTTCAGCAAGAAGGAAATCAAACAAGTTGTGACTTAGTCGTCATATATTTTGGAGCAACAAATCAACATGAATGCAAAGAAATTGGCAGTGGAACACATTCAACGGAAGTGAATCATACAGTAAACAGTATAGCATGGCCATTGGAATATAGACCAACTTACTTTATAATGTTTACAAGCTGTTCAGTAACATGTCATACAAACAAAATTGTCGAAAGTCGCAACCATTGACTGCCAAAATATGAACTATATCAGCAGTGTTTTTGCCGAAAATGTTTCGGCTATCAAGCAGCCTTATGACACTAGGCTAAGCCACGATAGAGTTTCCAATAGAGTAAAAATTTTAACACGCTTAACTCTCGACTTATGATGGAGAAATATCAATATGCATGGGAAGTTCAACAGAAAACACACAAAAAAGGTTGAATAAAACAACAGAGAACAAGGATTAAATACCTTAAGAATCCGTGACATGAATGAGATACCATCAAGAGACAAAGCATTGTCTGCTGCTTCCTTTCGCATAAACTCCACATAAGCTGACCTGTGTAGCATTGCACCTTAGGAAAAAAAGAGGATGTTTTACAGACATATTCAGAACGAGTATTTAAAGCAACTTACCCTTTTGGTTGCCCCGTCGCTGCATCCATAAAAATAACAACTTTTAGCACTTCTCCGAACTTGTTAAAATGTCGGGAAAGACTATCCTTGGTAGCAGCAAAATGGACCTGCTTATGTTACAGAATCATATATTGTCAAAACAGTGTAAGGGAGCAATCCTCTTTGTAAACTAGACAGATAAGTTTGGTTTCTTACATTGCTAACAAAGATGGTTCGAGAATCAGCATCCTCTAAAGGACGACCGGCAGAATGTAAAACTGCAAAAAGAAAATGGCAAAAAATTAAAAAAAAAGTTAAGAATGCAAGGAAAAATCCAACAGAATTTTAAAAAAACGGATTTAATGAAAAAAGGTCATAATACACAAGGGACTTTCATGTCTGAACACGCAACAGCTAAAAAACCAATTCTAACAATAGAAGACAACTCACCAGAAGATGACTGCACTGCTTTCTGAGACATATCTTGATTATAAGCAGCACTTTTATCCTATAATTTACACACAAAAAATAAAGTAAATTTACACTGCCCAAATGCAAAGAATAAGGGAGAGAATAAATATAGGAAGAAGATCCTACATTTCCATTACCGACTGTAACTGGGTTGTCATTCTCCAATCTAACATTAGATTTGTTAGCAGCCACTTCCCTCTCCAGAAGAGATTTTTGACTCTCCAATTCTGAAACCTCCCTTGGCTCTTGATAATGAGGTGGTTTCCACGTGTTTACATTGACAGAAATGTTAACTATCTTACGAGAATTTGCTGCTATTGTAGATTGATTTTGAACTGTGTTCCTTGTTTGCAAGATTTCATTATCCTTAGCTACATTGTACTGCACCATAAGTGAGTTATCACCCTTGTTTCCAGTTGATGTACCAGTACGAGACACGTCCATGCCTCCAAGGCCAACAACATCAACATCATCGTACCATTCATTGTCAGACAGAGAATCTGAAGCCAACCCAGTCTCACTGTCTAACGCAGTTATGTTACCGAGATGTCGACCACCATACTGATCTCTTTGATAATATGACGAATCGGTTGTCTCCAAAGGTTGGTCAAGATCTCCATATTCTTCATCCTGGGGAAGAGACTCTCTGAATCCTGGAAGTAGGTCATGGCTGTCCAAAACATCCATTCCAGGACCAAGCCTGTCAAACATACTTCCAGCATTTTTTATCTTTGTCACATCTTTAGCAGCTTCTGCAACAGCCTTGATCACTGTCGCCATTGGATTTGGCACTCTTGCAACAGACTGAATTCTCCGAGGACGAACAGGCAAATCTCCAGAAGTTGTTGAGACAACAGATCTAAGGCGCTTGGATGATGGTTCCTTTGATGAAACAGGTGTCCTCGAAGTTCCAACTGCATCTCGCACAGCAAACTGAAGCAGCCGCCTAGGGGCATCAATGTTCATCTGAGAAACTGCTTTCCTCTACAAAAGGAGTTCATCCATGGATCAGATGACCATAGCCAAAGGAACGAAAAAGACATTGGCATTTGACACAACATCAAACCGCTATACAATTTACATAAAATTATTTCTTGAAGAAACAAATCCTTCTGAATTATTGTTAGAGCAAAAAATATAAGTAATTAATGATTAATATGTGACCTTAGGAAAATTAAGAAATTTACCCCTATACATCAGCTCTAAATCATTTCCATAAGGATATAATTTTTTCAATTAAAGGAGAACAATATGCTCTTAATTCTAGTCAGTGGTCATCAACTAGTCAATAATATGTATCCTATATATTCAAACCTTTATAGGCTGTCGCTCATCAGGTCTACTCCTTTTCTTCTGAGAATGGCGAGGAGAGGTAGATTTTCCACGGTTTACTTTACGACCAGATTTTTCTTCAAAACGAATACTCTCAACCTCAGAGCTCCTAAGAGGAGGTGGTTCAGCTGCATCCCTAACTAGTCCCTTCCACTCCCTGTTGTGCCGGTTCCTGGAAACCTTAGTAGTCTGTCCTCTTTCAGAATCAGTGTCCAACTGGTGAGGGTCGGCACCAATAGACTGGTTCCCCAATGCAGTTGTTCTGGCTCCTTGAACATGAAGTTCTTGAGAAGGAATATATAGATCCAAATTTGAAGCCAAATGATCCCACAACCTAGTCAAAAGCAAAATATGAATATTATATCCATACACACTAATATAAGAAAAATTAGAAGTACCAGAGGTGAGGATAACTTGGGGCTCAATCCTGTCAGCTATGTTTATATAAGCACTGATTTTCCAAAATGGAGAAAGTTGGAAAAATAATCTAAATACCAGGTGACAAAAGAATCGCTGTCATCTCCAAGAAAAACATTCAACTCATTCATTGCTTCATCTTTACGTCTGCCATTTCTCAATAATACAATCACATATTCCTGACAATCAAATCAATGAGAGAATACCATAAGTTGTCACCTGGAATAGCTAATCTTTCACAATTTCTAACAGATTTGGTAATTTGCGTACTCCAACTCTTTCAGAGATTGGATATAATCAGAGAACCACATCAAAACTGAAAGGTCAAGAATGCTAACCAACTACAACAAAGGCGAGATACATTGTTATAGGAAAGATTAAAACCATATATCATTCAAACAATCTTAAAACTGAAAAAAAAAATATTCAAGGGCTTATGAAAATCCATGTAATCATTAAATCTCAAGCAAAACATTACGGACGATGGTGCCTTTTAATTCCTCACTTTCTTCCCAATCCTTTCTTTTTAACCAGTGCCACAAACTCTTGATAAGAACACAGAACATTAAAATAAAAGGAACGAACCTGAGTATTTTAAAGAGTTCAAATTCTACAAATGCCACTCAAAAACATGCTATCATTATGAAATTGAATAGAAAAACAAACGCCAAAGGTTCAACTTCAAAAGGCCGAAATTCGATAAGCCAAATCTCACAGCAAACCAAAATGCAGAAACAACGTTATGATCAATGCAACCGTTCAGAAAGAAAAAAAAATCCAATCATCACACATTTAAATAAACAAAAGGAGAAACATGTGAAACACATAAATCGAATATTAAATCGCAAAGTGCGAAAAGAAGTACCACAAGTGTATCATCAGTGTAGTCGCCCATAAACTCCTTGAGTTTTTTATTGACTCTATCTTTCAACTTGGCCGCTCCATCTCCGCTAAAATTAACTTTAAATGTCAAATCATCAACTCGATCCACGCTGCCCATCTTCCGTCGATTTCCTCTTCCAAACCCTAATCTAACCTCTACCGATAAAAACAAGAGGGGGAAAAATAAAAACAAACGGATAATCCTGCTATTCCAGAAACCCTAACACCAGGGGTTTGCAAGCGACGTGAAAAGGAGGGAGCGGCGGATGAATTGGAGGGACACGGCGGAGCTTGAGCTGATCGTAGTGCCTGCGAGAGAGAGAGAGAGGGTCGGGTTTCATAGCATATGGGAATCCCTCGATCGTAAGAGAAGGAATTTGGGATCGGATTATAGGGGAGATGAAGCAAACGATGATTATCTGCGTCTAGGTTCATATATATGTATCGACTGTGAATGGGACTTTATTTGGTCAAATTATGTATACAGCCACTGTAATGTCTAGTTGTAATGAATTTAATCCTTCTACTATAATTTTAGAGTAAAATACGTATTTAGTACCTAAACTATCAGTTTCAGTCTGTTTTAGTACCTAAATTTTCAAATTTTCAAACATACATAAAGTTTAGTTTTTATTTCATTTTAGTACCCGTTGTAAAAAACTTTAGTTTTTGTTTCATTTTAGTACACTTCAAAATTTAACATTAAGTTTTTAAAAAAAATGAAAGTTTAGGTACTACAACGGACTAAAACTGATAATTTACGTATTAAATGTGTTAAGTTTTTAACAGTTGGTACTAAAATTAAATGAAACTAAATTAGGTATGATTTTGAAAAAATTGAAAGTTTAGGTATCAAAATAGGCCAAAATTAATAGTTTATATACTAAATGTGTAGTTTACCCATAATTTTATTATTTTTAATTTACTACCTTCTCGGAAAAGGTATATTAGGGTTCGTTTGGTTGGGGGAAAACATTTTTCGGAAAATGAAATCTAGAAAATGAATTACATTTTCTGGAAAACATTTTCCAGTGTTTGGATGGTATATTGTAAAATGTTTTACACTGTTTGGTTAATTTTTCTGAAAACAGTTTTCAAAATCTGTTTTTAATAAAGAAGTAAACATATTCGATATGTTTTTATTCTTTATTATTTTTAAAGGTTCATTTTTTATATATATAATTATATTTTATAAAAATTTATATTTTTATAAGAACGCCAAACTAAATTTTTAGATAATATTAATAATTTATGTTGATTGTATTATAAATACACTATTTTAGGTTTAAAATCTTCATGGTGCTTATTCATTCGTATTTTTAGAAATGAATTTCAACATATAATTAATATTTTGTAAGTTTATTTGATATAATATTAATAATTGATTAAAAATATATTATAAAAGTTTATAAATATTATGTAGGTTTAATTAATAGTACACCACATTAAAACAACAATGATACATAACTTCTCAAATATTATAAGAATTAGTTCAGAATATAACAAAATTTCTCAAAAACAACAAATAAATGTCTTAAAAGAACAGAAAATGTACTGAACATTTCATTAACCAAAACATCACATTCAAGATCCAACGTCACAACACATGATCTATATTTTGCAAGAGTCTCCAAAATTACAACTCTCCTTCCAAATGCTCAATCCATTGAAAGTTCCAACAATCAAGCTAAGAATATCCTGAAAGCATGCCACAAATCAATCACCAGACAGTTGAAAATTTATTATTTTCTAAGAAAACTAAGACCAAAAACAATAAATCTTCATGAAAGAAAAAGCACCTTTAGAATATCATCACTATAAGGCGCTTCAGGCGCAATTATCCGAGTTATCTCACAAATACAGGTTGCAACTAGGAGTTTGGCTTCCCGATCTTGATGATTCAGCAATTCTGGCTTGACAATTGCATTAAGAAGAGGCTGCATTGATTCCATTATTGATGATGGTGGAGACTGGTCAATCTCAGAGAGACATGTAGCAGCTTGTTGCGGATTAGACGGAAAACATTCAATGATATATGCCAAATAACCAAATTAAAAGGCTGCAGCTGATTTTGATACACAATATATATATGAATTCACAAGTTCAATCATCCAACAAGATGTATAAGATTCATGAAGTAATACATATTACCACAAACCCGACTGTCCAAGCACATAGGTCTGATGCTAGATGTGTGTAAGTAAAATGATAAAGAACATGTGAAATAGACAAGAATAAAAGAAAATATAGGAAAAAATCTTTACTACCATTAAGAATTATCAACCAATGCACAATCAGTGATTCAAACAAACTTAAAAGATAAAAATATCTAAGCTTTTCACTAAACCACCAATAAATTTGAGTCCATAAAATAAAAGAACTATCATCTTTCATGAATAACAAGATATCTCTTCATGTCATAACAAGTTCACCATTAGAGATTCCAAGCACCATGTGAGACCAAAATAAAACCAATCCATATTCGAAAAAATCTCTTTGGTCTATGTTTGGATAAGACAATAATTCTTTAAATACCTAGTTGCTATTGATCAAGTAAATTTCAGTTTTACAAAATCCAACATAAATTGAATTCCACGGTTGGAAACATAAAATTCAAAATTCAGATTTCAAAACAGAACATGCATACATTATGTGTAAATTGCAGAGATCCAACATGATTGCCATAAATTTCAATTTTACAAATATCAATCCTATTTCTGAAATCCAAATCCACTGTTTGAAATTCAAGCTCCCAAAACCTAAAGAAATCGGGAAATTCTTACATCGTTTAAGAGTAACCCAAACAGAGCCGGTCTCAGTGCTTCGCTCAAACATGCTCGTAAGTTCATTAAGAAAAGGGTCTGGTTGTAGAAGAACCTTAACGAAAAACAAAAAAATCAGCATAAATCATATCAATAAGATCAAATGCCCAAGAAATAAAAACGAACATAAATAACGAAATTACAACAAATCAAAACCACCAAACATATATACTAAGAGGGAAAAAAGCTAAACAGAATTCAAAAGCGAATAATAACCTTTATGATTAAGCAAAAGCCTAAAAAATGTTCTTCAATTTGTTGAATTCAGAGATAGAGAGAGACAAAAGCCCATAACATTAAATAAACGAAAAAGGATTAGAAGGGATGTTGAATTACCATGATTAGGAGAAACTTTGTGAATTATGGGAACAACCCTAATTCAACCAATTAGGAACGAACTTTAGCTAAGCAATCTAAAGTTCAGTGGAGAAGTAATAAAAAGTTGAAGAATGCGTGCCTTTAACAGCTTGAGAATGGCGTCTTTCGCGGATGGAGGAGATTCCAACTTGGATCCCAGCTCCTTGAGCTGCTCTTCCAGCTTCTCCGTCAATGAGTCGTGGACTCGATAAGATGAGAGATAGAAAACAAAGAGGGAAAAAGGGGAAGAAGGCCACTGGATCGATCGAAATTCGGTGTGGAGCGAAGGAAAGAAAATGACTTACCCTTAGATCAATCAACCAGTTTAAATTTTATTCGGGAGAAAAATTTAGGGTAAACTACGTACTTAGTATCTAAACTAATAGTTTTAGTATGTTTTAGTATCTAAACTCTTATTTTTTTTCAAAACCATACTTAATGTTTAGTGTTAGTTTCATTTTAGTACTCGTTGTTAAAAACTTAACGCGTTTAATATCTAAATTATCAATTTTGATCCGTTTTAATACCTAAACTTCCAATTTTTTTCAAAACTAGCATTAAATTTTTAATAGGATACTAAAATAAAACAAAAACTAAATTTTAGGTATGATTTTAAAAAAATTAAAAGTTTAGATACTAAAATAGATTAAAGCTAATAGTTTATATATTAAATACGTAATTTACCCAAAATTAATATGGTTCGATGAATTTCAGTTACTATCGATTTATTATTATGTGTACTTGTTAGTACAAGATTTTGATATTTTGAATTATTTTTATATAGTTATATTCATTCAATATAATAACAAGTAAAATACGTATTTAATAACTCACCTATTCTCACGATTTTGTTTTAATCACCAACTATTTTTTTCCAAAATTATACCTAATGTTATGTTTTACTTCCATTTTGGTCACCTAATGTTAAAAAATTAATAAAACTACTGCGTAGTAATTCTTTTTATTTTTCAATAATGACATGACATTACCTTATGGTGACGCTTCAACATTATCATTCATTTTTAACATTGAGTGACCAAAACGAAATTAAAAAGTAACATTAAGTATGATTTTGGAAAAAATAGTTTGATGATCAAAATGAAATAACAGGAATAAGTGAGTGACTAAATATGTAGTTAACCCTATAATAATTTAATTATTGAGTTTGATTAATAATTTTATATGTTGTATGAATATTTTTATATATAAATATACAAAATTATATTATCATAATTATCTTGGATTGGGCATAGGGCTGTAATGAAATGAGATGAATAGCGAGTTATTCGAGATTGACTCAATCAAGCTCGATCAACACTCGAATGGACTCGATTCAAGCTCATATTCTTAACGAGTAGAAGTGAATTACTTGTACTCGAGTCGAAAAGCTCACGAGCAACTCGAAAAAAAAATATTAAAATTTTAGATTTTTAAATTAAAATTATTAATAATATTAACATTTATAATTTTATATGGTATTTTAGAAAAAATACAATATAAGGATTCATGTACTTAAGGGTTCAAGTTCAAGCTAAACTTCAACTTTTTTATTTCAAGTGGAGTACGAAAATTTTAAGGTCGCGAGCTTTAAATTCGAACAAATGTTAATTTTAAAGTTTTTTATTCAAGTTGAACTCAACAATACTCGATCTCAACTTGACTCATTTACAACCCTAATCGAGCGAGGTGTGTTGAACTTTTCTTAAATCTGAACCAATTCAATATAGTTAAGTTTAAGAAAAATAATTGCATCAAAATTTAAATTTCATAAAAAAATTAAATCATATCAGATCAAAACTTTAAAAAAAATTAATTTTTCGATAAATTATGCGTTTAGTACCTAAACTATCAGTTTTAGTCTATTTTAGTATCTAAACTTTCAATTTTTTAGAATCATACCTAAAGTTTAGTTTTTATTTCATTTTAGTATCTCGTTCAAAATTTAACGTTAAGTTTTGAAAACAATTGAAAGTTTAGATACTAAAAATTAATTATTGAGATATTCTCTCATTTTCCGATCATGTTGAGGCAACAACTGGAGATAAGAGAAAGTAAGGACGGGACTAAGAATTTATTAAAAAGATTAAAGTAATTTTTATTTTTAGGAAAATATTTTTTAATTAAAGGGGTTCTGGTAAAAAATTAATTATTTTTAAAAATATAATTTTTAGTATTAATTAATACTTAAAAATCTTTTTAAAATTAGGCAAATGTGGGTTTTTAAGGGAACAAGGGGCATTAGCACTCACAATCAAAGATCCAAAGATATTTGGATACCAAAATCTAAATAAATGTCTTTTGTAGACGTGTAGGAGCAATTTTGACAAAAATGAAGAAATTTAAATGCTCTAACCACACATGATGAGGAATTGGTAACCTCTAATCTTAAAGTTTTTTGACTTTGCATTATTGGTTGCTTATTTGTTTTATGCATGCGTGAGTTTTGAACTTAAATGATTGTGTGTTGATGCCTATCTCATGTATGCTAAATTATGTTATAGTGAACATTTTAAAGTTGTTAATGATTTTTCATAAACTTTTGTTCATCATAATGATATTTGGTCATATGTATTTTTAATTTTTAATTTTTAATTTTAATTTTTGACCTTAAATTGAATGTTCATACATGCACCTTTTATTGCAAATTATATCTCTCTAACAATTGATATCAATTTTCAAATGCATAACATTTTTAAAAAGTTTTATGCATATGAACTTTAATGCCTCATGTCAATATTACATAAAGTATAATAGACTTGGATTTATTGAATTTCATGTGTTTGTAACATGTGTATTCATCTTTGTTAAAATTCAATAGTCTTTAAGTGTCAAAGTTTTTAAGTTAAATTTTCTTTTGGGAATGCATTTGTTGAGGGGGAGCTTTTAAAAAATTTCAAATGATTTTATGTTAAAAATTTCTACTTACTCTCCATTGTCATTTTTGAACTTAAATGTTTGAATTATTTTTTATATAAAAAAGGGGGAGAAGTATGAGTTTGAAAAAATCAATTTCAAGAATGAAAAGGGGAACTTTAATATTTTCCAAAATATTTCTCTTTTTCATTAAATGTTTTTTTAAGGGGGAGTTTTGCCAAAACTATTTGTCAAATGTTTTGTTATATAAAAAATAGGGAGATTGTTGAACCTATTTTAATATAACAAATTTAAAGGAAAAATGTTTTTACACTTGATTAATTTATTCAAAATTTTCAAAAATAATTCAAAGTCCATAAAATTTGAATTTGAACACAAAACAATTTTTCTGGGTATACTGTAACACCCCAAATTTCGGACTAGTAGTATCGAGTTTACCTAAGAGGTTTGTGGACCTCGTGGAATTTATAATTAAATTCATTGTGTCAAATTGGGCTTAATTGGGTTGGAATTGAGCCCAATTAGCCACAAAAGGGATTTTTTAATTATAAGAAAATAATGAAGGATCAAATGTGAAGTTTCACCATTTTATAAAGATGAAAGGTTTTTAACTCTTTCGTCTCATTTTTCTCTTCATTTCTTTCATATTTTCTGATTTTCATCTTCTTCTTCCTCTCCAAATCCCATAACACAAAAGTAAGTTCTTTAGCCTCTTTTCATGTTTTAAATTAGTCCATAATCCATCCAGCATCGTCGTTTTAGTGATTCAAAGCATTGGGTCCTTTGTAGCTAAGAGAAAAGTGAGGGTGTTCATCTAAATCATAGAAGAAGGGTGTGTGGCTAAGTAATGAGCTCCATTTCAGGATTCAAACATCGTGGTATTATATTTTTAATCCTTTGGAGTGTTAAGGTTTTCATAAGTATAAAGATTTGTTAGGATTTGAGTGTTTAAGCATTTTAGGGTTTATATTTGATTTAATGATCAAATGATATTTTAGATGTTAAGAAGACTTTTTATGCCACTTTATAACCCTAAGTAACTCCCTAAAGTTATAGCACATGATTAAAACCAAACTAAGACATTAGAGACAATTTTTAGGTGTTTTCTGAGCCTAAATAAGATAATTATGGGTTTGAGTATCGATACTGGATGATTTGGGCAAAATTAGAGATTTCCATCTAAGAGTATCGATACTCAGTGTGACAATATTGATATTGGGCTAAATTTCAGCAACAAAATGTATTTTTTGTAGCTATACTTATAGGGGTATCGATACTTGACCCTAGGGTATCGATATTGGGGAAAAAATATATTGGAAGGTTAGATTTGATCTCTTTAAGACCCATAAGAGCAAACGATGATCCATAATGATTGAACTTAGTCCGTGAGGGACGCAAATGGCCAAAGGAGCCTGAATACACTCGAAGGAGTGGGTTACAACCGAAGTAACCATAGTAGGCATAACACGTTCAAGTTTCTTTAGTCAAGTACGTAGCGAGTATCTAAGAATAAAGGACCATTACTAAGGATGTACCGATAAACGATATCATGAATTTAACAGATTTCAGGATAGCGGAGTCGTGAACTGCATGAATGTCAGTGAACGATAGACGTACAATCATCCATCCAATTCGAGGGTGAATTGGAGGAAAGCATAGTAAGAGCGACCAGAGTGTCACTACTCAGAGTTGAACCCGAGTCAAGTATCGGGCTAGTGACTAGTACAACTAGTGAGTAGCAGCCACGGAGATCATTGTAGAATCACGAAATATGTAAAGACTTTCTTACAGACATGGAATGACTAAAATGTCTTTAAGTAACGAACAACCAGAATAGATAAACTTAAAAACTAATAGAAATAAACGACTAATAAATCATTCTGAAATATTCTAGATGAGGAACGAGATATCATCTAGTGAGAATGAGACCTCACTTTAATATGCCCATCTATGTTAGGGTTTACCCATGCTACCTTAGTTGCCCTGGTAGGGCATTGTCAATGCGCGAGGCGCTTCAGTGGTTAACTAGGTGCGAAGCCTGAATACTTACAAAGAGTGGGTTAGCGATGTCAGTGTTGCATGGCCTTGAGGCCCATAGATATGTATGTATAGTGCATCAATCCAGTATAAAAGAGGATGATTGTCTTGTGTGTATGTGTCTTGTTTATTAAAATATCCAGATATATCTAAGTAAGTACGTAAGGCACTTCTATGACTAACTTGGGTTCGAGGCCTAACACTTACGATGGGTGGGTTAGCCGGGTTATTAGTATATTTGGATATGTATACTTCAGAGGCTAACTTGGGTGCGAAGAGTGTGTTAGCTGGGTGTTGTTTCCAATGTTGAATTTTGGATATTACCCTAGGTAGGCTAATGGGGTGTTAGTCCCGAGATGTTATGTGACCCTCCGACTACACCATGATGCCTACCATTGTATGTGTGTTTGATGCCTGTTGAGTCATATTTGGATAATGCCCAGTCGAGTCAGAGTCACATTTAGATAATGCTTAGTCGAGTTAGAGTCTCATTTAGATAATGCAAAGAAGTTGCAGTCAGTCTGAGTAGACACCAGATAGAGGTATACTCAGGGCGAGGCCTTTAGCAGACGATTAAGGCAAGTATGAGATTCATACTTCAGTGGTATAACAGTAAGACCTTAAGTAGATAGCACTTAATCTAGATCATACAATTACCTATTGTTTAGTACTACATCTTTAACACGCTTATGTTTATGAAACTCTTATTGTTGCTCTAGATTAACAATTATATTGTTGGGCTTTGTAAGCTCAACGTTAGGATGTTTTCCGTTCGCTGATTGTTAGTTTGTGTCGTTCATAGAGCATCGTCGCAGCAGGACTTTCAGCATCTCCTTCATAGTATTGTAATGTAGCTTTAATGGACATGTGTATTTAAAGAACCTTACTTATGTATTTGTTTTAAATTATGTGTCATAAAGCTCTAGTTTATAGAATGTTTTATAACTGTTATTTACGTTCGAATGATACCATTTTGTAGGTTTCAAAAGAAGAATGAAGAGTTTTTAAAAATCATGAGTTGTCTCGGCAGCCTAATGTGGGGCCCAATCGAGTTTAGGGTATTACATATGCAATATTGATATTATTCGTACAGTGTTGATATCGCATGGACAGTACCAATATAGTTATTGCAGTATTGATACCAAAGGTAAGAGAAATATCGATACTCTCATGGCAATACCGATATTGCCTAGTGTTTTTCAAATGTGTTCATATTCTAGTAAGCAAAAATGGTATCGATACTTAAAGGAGTATCGATAATATTGTATAATAGTATCGATATCGAGACCCTAGTATCGATACTCACTCAACTCAACGGTAAAAAACAATTAGTTTCTTAAATGCATGACTGATAATCCCTATATTGAGTAGTTTATTTTTGTAGAAAATTAATCTCCAACTAGAAATGCCTACAAACTCATTCCAACATATAAAAACAAGTTGAGGACACTTGAAGAAGGTTACAACACCTATCAAAGCAACCTACTTCAAGAGAAACTCTTTCAATCTTATTTATAATTTTCTCTTGTACATATAGTGTTTTATGAGCTTAATTTGTAAACACCTACCTTTTAGAGGTTTTCTTGTTTACTTTTCTTCTATCTTTTTGTAAAAAAGGTTTGGTTCTAGTTTAGTCATTGAAAATTAGGGATTTGTAAAAGGTTACTCTTAAGCCTAAAAAAAGAAAGAATAAATTAGTGAATTTGGTTGAGAAGTCGAACAACTCTAAATCATAGTGCAAATTTCCTATCATTTCTCTCCATAAACCCTAAATTTTTATTTGGCCAATTCATGCCCTCTTGGTACATTTTAAGTTGATCGATAGAGCAACGAAAATCCTAACACCATACAAAAGTTTAATTCTTGTTTCATTTTAATACATCGTTCAAAATTTAACGATAATTAAAATTTTAGGTACTAAAATGGACCAAAACTAATAGTTTATGTACTAAATGCGTTAAGTTTTTAACGACAATGTACTAAAATGAAACAAAAACTAAATGTTAGATATAGTTTTGAAAAAAATTGAAAGTTTAGGTACTATAACAGACCAAAATTAATAGTTTAAGTACTAAATGCATTATTTACCCTAAATTTGTTTATCATCCCGAATATTGAATCAATTTATAGTTTGATTATATCTTCTCAATATAATCAATATAATTCAAAAAATATGATGCACGATGACATCGATATATTCAAATTTTAACTAAAATAATTTTCAACAAAATGTATAAATGATAAAACATTAAATTATTAGTTTAAAATGAAAATTAACTATTGTGATCATGTTGAGGGGAAGTTATATCGTGTTGCAGTTTTAATATACGACTAAGGAAAGACGTTACCGGTTTTGTTATTATTTTTTAACAAAACTAGTAAAAACATTTACCTAAAACATTATTATTTCTACCTAAAACATTAACATTTTTTAACATTTCCGGTAAAATGCCCAATAATAACAAAACCGGTAGAAAAAAATAATGTTTTACATAGTGGTTTACCAGATATGTTAACAAAATCAGTAAAGCGCCCAATAATAACAGAACCGGTGGAAATAATAATGTTTACGGTAATTTTTTTTACAGATTACAAAATAATAACAAAACTGGTAGCATCTTTCCTTAGCCGTATATTAAGGATGTCGCACGTGAGACTTTCTCACGAGGACACAATTGGGGATGATATAAAGCTGGGATTAGGGATGAGAGATGAGGTCGACGAATTATGATTTGACTTGATTCAATCGGGAAGGATTTTTTTTTTAAAAATCGTGTTTGGGTCGAATCAATTTTTTTAGGTTTATGTTCGGATCAGGTCGAAATTCATATTTATGGTGAAAAATATCCGACCTAAAAAAATATAATTTTATCTTATATATGAAGGAATAGTTGTGATAAAACCCCTCTATATATTATTTTCTTTCAATTAAATTTCTATTTTTATTGAATAAAAAATATATTTTTAATAAATATATTATTTCGAGTTGGGTTCGGGTTTTATCTCAAAAAATTAGGTCATGTTCGAGTCGGGTGGAAGGTGTATATTTGTCGAATCGGATGGAGGATTTATATTTTTCGAGTCGGATCTAGTAGACCGAAAATCTAATCTGACCCATGCCTATTCCTACTAGGGACGGAACTATAAATTTATTAAAAGGATTAAATGATTTTTTTTAATTTTTAGAAATGTATTTTTTAATTGAAGGGTTCTGATAAAAATTATTTATTTATTAAAAAATACAATTTTTCAGTACTAATTAATATTAAAAAAAATTAGGAAGGAACTCATGTTCATGTTGGTCTCTGCGATGTTACGTCGATGGAGAAAGTTGTTCAAATTGGGACAAATTGCTCAACACATCACCATGCAAGTGAAATTGCAACTTGAAAATGTTGAAAATGACAACTTGGTGTTTATTTTATTTTGGGGACCATATTGTTCACGTGGTATTTATAAGTGATATTCTTGGAATTTTCTATTTTTTTATTCAACGTGGAAATCTAAACTGAGGTAGAATTAGGGATAAAATAACTATTGGTCCCTAACCTTAGTGACTTTTCTCAATTTGGTCCTTAAACAATTTTTTTGTTCATATTAGTTTTTGAATTCAACCATTTTTCTCCTTTTTCTAGTTTATTTAGAGTCTTGCTTCATCAGAAAGGACAACAAATCTAAAATTGATATGAAAAATTAGAGACCAAATTGAAAAGAATAAAATTTGTTCTTTCTCATAAGATGATGGTCACTAAATCTTTAATGTTCTTTTATTTTAGTTATTGAACTTTTCAAAAAATTATTGTAATCACTAAACTTTAATTCATTTTTATTTCGGCCACCGTCGTTTGTTGTCGTTTTAAAAGAACCATAAAGTTTAAGATTGGTTGTCAACACAAAGGACAAGTGTTCGATGAACGAAACAATCTCTGGTTAATCTCGGAGGTGAAAAGATTTTGTTTGGCTTCAAGCTGGTATAACAATTGACATTGATGAATCGTGAAGTTTTAGCTTTAGTTTCGATTATGATTTGAGGAGATTATAAGACTTTTTCGATGATTTTGAATTGAAAAAAGAAAGAAGAATAAGACGTGTAGTGCAGTGATCTATTCCGATCAAATAAACCTCGAAACAATGGCATAAACGAATGCGAAAGAATGATCGACGCTTTCCAAATTTATTTAGATTTTTAAGCATGTTACATCAATAGTCGTTAAGGTTCAATTATCGAAATGAATGTTTTTCTTAACTATAGTTACTCCAATAAAAGTTTTTCGGTTTCAATGATCAAAATAAAAATACCCTCAAACTTAAGTGACTATTAACGTAGTTTACCCTTCATGCTATTGTTATTACTATTTTAGTTTTATGGTGTGCTGTTGACGAACGGCGGAGTAAAAGACGCGTAAGCGCATTTACAAATAATGACGTCACTCCTTACTATACCAATTCGAGTTTAGTTCAATCAAATATTAAAAAATATATTCTAATTGAAATAAGAGTTAATTGCATCATGTGTCCCCAAATTATAACCTTAATTTTAAATTGGTCCTTGAACTTTTGAATATTTCAATTTCATCCTAAACTATGATTCTCATTCTAATTAGTCGTTAAACTTTTGAGCATTCTAATTTTATCCTTAACTATGACCTGATTTCTAAATTGGTCCCTAAACTTTAGAATATTCAAATTTCATCCCAATTTCATCCAAATATGTAATTATTATCAATCATAATTTAACCTAAATTTCATTTTTTTCAAACATATAATAGTCTAACTTGGCCTAACAATTTTATTGACAAGGGATTTCATTAGTATATAAATATAGCTTGGGATGAATTAGAATGTTCAAAAGTTTGGAGACCAATTTAGAATGAAGGTTATAGTTTGGGGATGAAACTGAAATAATTAAAATTTTGAGGACCAATTTAAAATGATAGTCATAGTTTATGGATGACTTTAAAACATTAACAAATTAGGGATGATTTTGGAATGGGGTCATACTTTAAGGATATGTGATGTAATTAACTCTTTAAATAATTATTGATATAATTATCGAATATTAATTTCAGAAAATATTTTTGCAATATAATTACATATAAAGGTAAAGTACACAAATGATCCCGACTATAGAACTCTATTTTGTTGAATCTATCAATTATTAAATGATATTTTGACTATATGATGTTTTGTTGAGTCTATTGACTCGAATAATTTTGACAATAGAATAATGTTTTATTAAGTCCCTTCACTGTTAAAAGTTGCAAAACTCTCATTTCAACCTCTAAATCTACGTCGGTCACTGCCTTTTACCATTGACGAAGCTTCACCCAATCTCACCTTTACCAAACGATCGATGATCCTATGAAATCGCAATCAATCGACGTTTGTATCCCGACGAATCCTGCGCAACAAATCGTGACCCTCAATCGGCGACAAGTATGACGACGTATGACTAGGAAGATGGTAAGGACTACATTGGTAGCGATGGTTGTGGCCGGTAAGGATGACACTAGCATGTTAAGATTAGGGATTTAAGATTTTTAAGAATTCGAGTTTTTGTAATTTAAGATAAATTATGTTTTTTTTATAAATATAATGATATTTTAATTTTAAAAAATCAAAATTATTAGAACGTGACACATTTTATTAATCGGAGAAACTTAACAGAAATTATGACATGAACACATAAATTGATAATGTTTATAATATTAAACAACTGAATGATTAAAAAAAAGTTTATACATTTATTTGGCAAAAAAAGAGAAGGTTACTTTCGTAAATACAAGTTGGTGTGTGTGTATATATATAGACACACACAAAGAGAGCAACGCTATGAGGTCCCAAATCAATTGGCATTTAAATCTTGTCAATCCCCCTTTCTCTCTACCAAAAGCAAAACCCCTGAATTCCTCTTCGTCTCTCTTCCTTTTTGTTCTCTACGCTTATTGATTTCCTTCGTAAAAAAACAATGGCCCAAAGAGCCGGGAAGGAAGAAGCCGAGTTCAAGGTGCCCGAAACCATGCCGCTTTGCGTCAACAATTGTGGCGTTACAGGAAATCCGGCCACCAACAACCTGTGTCAAAATTGCTTCACCGCCGCCACCTCAACGACCGCTGTGGTCGCCGTATCCGGTTCCCAGGCGTTGAGATCCGCGCCGTCGCGTTCGTCGAACAAGCGATCCGAGTTTTCACCGCTGAAAACGGCGCCGTTTTTACGGACATCGGGGACGGAGAAGAAGGTCGTGAACCGGTGTTCTGGCTGCAGGAGGCGAGTCGGTTTGACCGGGTTCCGGTGTCGATGCGGCGAGCTCTTCTGCGCCGATCACCGGTATTCAGATCGACACGACTGCAGCTACGATTACAAGACGGCGGGACGCGAGGCGATCGCGAGGGAGAATCCGGTGGTAAAAGCGGCGAAGATAATCAAAGTCTGAATCGTTTTCTCTTCGATTTCTTCCGACCTGGAAATATCAGCTAAGCTTCTGAGATCGATGCTCGATCTCAAAGATCGTTTCAAAAGATCAAATCAAGAGATTCACGTCAAGATTGTTGAAGATGGGGAAGATGATTCTCTCATCTAACTGTTTTTTTTTTTCATTTTACTTTCTTTTCTTTTTCTCGAAAAAAAGGAATTGAAGAATCGATTGTGGGTTAGGATTCTGACATTTTGATTGTTTTAGTATTTGCCTTCAGATGTAACTTCTTTTAAAAATTATAAATTTGTCTTGAAAAATAAATATTATTCTAAATTTTAAATATTTTTAGTATTTGTGAGTTATTTTTAACAAATATTAATATTTATTTACTTTAATAATCATATTTACCTAGATTAATTGAACATTTATTAAAATAGATGAATTATAAGTTCATTTTTTTGTTAATTATATATATATATTTTATTGAATTTAAAAATATAATATTTGATTAATTTAATTTTTCTTTTATTCTAAATTTCAAATGGGCTATAGTTTACCTTCTTTTTCTTTTTCTTTTCACCCTCTAATTCCAAAACTTTACCTTCAGTAATCTAGATCGATTCGGATCGTACATCTGATTTTGATAGGTCAACCTTTCCGTGAAGATTTTCTATATACAACAAAAAAAACTCGAACATGAAATCTTATTTAAACCATATCAAATTATTTACCTTTTGAATTAATCTCGTTGGTATTTATTTTTTATTTTGATGTAGAAATAAATGTAAGTAAAGATAAAAATAATAATCGAAGCAAAAGAAATAGAGAGAGTCTAATAATATTTAATGAGCAATGATTACATTATAACACTCTTTTTATGGTTGTGGTTAGGGTTGTAAATGAGACGAGATTGATCGCAAGCTATTCGAGATTGATTCGATTAAGGCTCGATAAATACTCGGATCGAATGAACTCGACTCGAGCTCTAGCTCGACTCGAGTTCTTAACGAGCCGAAACGAGCTACTCGATATTCGACTCGAAAAGCTCGTGAACAGCTTGAAAATATAATATATTAAGATTTTATTTTTTTATAAATAAATTATTAATAAAATTAATATTTATGTATTGATTTAAAAAAATACAGTAAGATTTCTTGTATTTAAGGTTCATGTTCGAGTTTGAGTTTGGGCTTCAATCGAGTTAAGTTTAATATTTTTTTTTCATTTCGAGCTGCTCACGAGCTTCAGTTTAGGATTTCGAGTTCGAGTCGAGCTTGAAAATTTTAAGCTCGCGAGTTTTCGAGTCGAGTCGAGCTTCATTTCAAAGTTTTTGAGTCGAGTCGAGCTCAATAATACTCGAGCTCGACTCGGCTCGTTTACACCCCTAGTGGTGGTTGCATGACAAGTGAAGTAGAGAGAAAAAACATTGGTCAAACACTTCGGGAAGTTAAATGTGTGATAAAACGTGTTAAGTCATCGGTTTAACGTACTATATTAGTGTTTTATTATCTCAGTAACGAGTATTAATTATGAGTAATCGATTTATTACAAATCGATAATATCATTAATCGATTTATTATTTTTGAAACTTCAATGAAAAAAATAAAAATTTACATTTTAATGACAATTTAGTTTACCCTTGATTTTATAAGTAGAGTAGTAACAATAGTGATGATTGTCTTTTGTCGTCGGTAAAAGTAACATTGTGTTTTAAAATTAGGCATAATCATAAAATAAAAATTTACATTTTAATGACAATTTAGTTTACCCTTGATTTTATAAGTAGAGTAGTAACAATAGTGATGATTGTCTTTTGTCGTCGGTAAAAGTAACATTGTGTTTTAAAATTAGGCATAATCATAAAATAAGTGTTTATTTTTAAATTATTCATGTGTCTAACGTTATAAACGTTATCGTTTAGGTGCTCAGACTGTAACTATCGTTAAATATACCCCTTAAGTTACATTTGTCACTTTTCGTTAATTTTGAAAAATTTATTTAATTAAAAAATATTATATTTATTAAAAACCCTATTTTATCTTAATTATAAAAACCCCAAATCCTAACCCGCTAACATCGTCCTTGTCGGCCATGGCCACCACCGTCGACGTAATCCTTGTCATCTTCCTAGTTATATGTCGTCATACTTGTCGCTGATTGGCAATTGGGATCGCGTGGGATTGTGATTTGCAGCGTAGGGTTTGTCAGGGTACACATTTTGATCGGTCATAGATTGATCGCGATTTCATAGGGATATTGATTGTCGGGTGAAAGTTCGTCGATGATAAATGACAGTGTGGGTTTAGGAGTTAAAATGAGAGTTTTCAAAGTTTTAGGACTTTTTTAAGTGTTTCGAAATTTGTATTTTTTTAAATATAGTTTTAATTATTTTTAATTTTAAATCAAAATTTAAAATTACCATAACGTGACACATATCACTTAACGGAGAAATTTAGCGGCAGTTACCGTCGGAGCACCTAAATTGATAATATTTATAACGTTAGACACCTGGATGATTCAAAAAAGTTTAAACATTTATTTAAAAGAAAGCGGTATATTTTAGACATTTATTTTATAATTGAGCCTTAATATTAAATAAATAGTGCCGCGCATAATCGTCCTCCCTAAGCTAACTTAGGTGTCGCCCAAAAAACAATGGCAAAATTCAAATATGTTGTAGGCCTGGAAAAATATATTAAATTTTATGGTTAGTGCTCGTAATATGTATAGATTATGGATCAGTATTAAATATATTAAATGTTATGGAAAATATATTAAATTTTGAATTTTGAAAATTTAGATTGGAGTGAAATGTAATTTCAAATTTAACGGAATTTCTCTAAACTCAAAATGACTCAGATGACGAGTGAAGGAGAGTTAAGGACTGTTTGTTTACTTCAGAATGATTAAGCACTCAATGATTCAAAGACTGAATAATTTGGCTCTGAATGTAACATGTTGTTTGATAACTAGCTCTGAATGATTCAGAATGTACTTCTGTGCTGAATCATTCAACACTGTTTTACTGAATCAATCAGCACTGAATCATTCAGAGGTGCGAAACAAACGCGCTGAATGTTGAACGATTCAACATTCAACGCTGAATGTTGAACGATTCAACATTCAGCGCTGAATGATTTCATTAAGAGGCAAACAAACAGCCCCTTATACTCAATTCAATATATTTGTTTATTATAACAAGCCCATAGTTTCATTCTTTGTTTACATCCTTTTATAAAAAAGTTTTTTGTTTTTATATAATATTTTATGTTTTTTAATTAATTTATTTAATAATAATATATACATTCAATTTTAAAATAATAAAATATTTAATTTAATAATATTAATTTAATAAATTTTATTAAATACAAAAGTTAATTTTTATAATACTTTAGAGTTATATGAAGATTTTAAATTGATAATAAAATTAATTTATATCATTTAAAAATAAATAAAATAATGGTTTTAAATATTAAAATAATTGTTATTCTCTCTAAGAAATTCAAGTTTGTGTAGTTATGTTTGCCCAACAAAGTATTTGTGTGTTGTCAAAATATTAGTTTGATTTATATCATATAGTACAAATGCTACGCCCCGCATACGAAAGGTGCGCACCTGCGTCTTGTGCCTAGGCTCTAAGGACTTTTTGCGCCCTTAAAAACCAAGGTTAGGGGTCTAATTTTGATATATTAACCTAACCAAACGCGCCCTCGAGTGATAATATAAGCTAGGGAGGCGTTATCAACATTAGAGCAGAGTAATTTGCTATAAATGTATATAAACATAGCAAATAAAAGTCACCCAAGGAACCAACATAACAAGTTGCCAAAAGCCAGACATTCATTATAACGTTTTTCGTCGTCGGTGTCTACAATGATTCTCTTAAACGACGTCAATCGAACTAAATGCAAAGAACGAAAACACCCTAGTACTATACTAGAGATTATGGTGCTTCGACTTCGAATAATATCAAAGGTTTGGAGGTTTGGTTTAGATAGCTTTCAAGAGATAAAAACATGCATACAGGAAGTCTGACTTGAAAATGTTTGAAAATGAGAGTAAACAGCAAAGGAATGCCATACGCTCAATTTGAAGCCGGATCAGATCAGGCTCCATCTGGCTGGATGAAAGGATTGGCAATCTCATCTGTGCCATCGGTTGGTGAGACCAACATAACCGCTGTGCCCCTACAAACCTGCATCGATATATGGACATATTGATCAACTTCAAATGCTATACCGTGTTCGTATCGACATCCTATAAACCCTTCGGATTTTATAAAATCCTATATCGGGTGGCAATCTTATCTTCTTGACACTAACATTTCTCCACTGGATTCCCCAAGAATATGGTTTAGAAATGTAAACAGCCAAAATATTCTCAGGTCATTGGTTCAGGTTATAAAATCCATACGAATCCAGCAGAGAAAATACATGCATTGCTGGTGAAAATTTGGATTACTTCTCAAAATGGCACCATAAAATGAACAAAAAACAGTAAAGGGTACAAAAGGGAAGGGAAGAAAGAACATACTATCAAGCCAAGACGCCTAGTCTGATCAGTAGTCTTCAATGGATCATCCTGGTCTGCAGAGAATCCATAATAGCAGAGCAATTCAATTTTTTGTTTCCATCAGATATATGAAACAATTTCAGAAAGAAAGTAAAGAAGATACCAAACTCTCCCAGAAGAAAGTTTCAGTTTGCAACTGTCCACATTCTTAATTGCTTACAGGACAAATAGAACTAGAGAACAGCAAGTTTCGGCCTACTGAGAATAACAATTGACTAAATACTAACGCAAAAATTTGCTATAAAAAGTTTCCCATAAGTTCAATCATGTGAACAGATTATCCAGATTCCATGTTGCTCGGCATGCAGCAAGCATACACTATGTTTATAATGGATTTGGCATAATGTAGCAACTACCACAAGAATTTATCTGAACGACCAGGTACTAATTGCTCATCTTGCAGCAAGCATGTGTAATGGAAAAACTCTCTAAACATCCTTATCTTCGCCTCTATGAAGCAACATAAGCAATGTATGAAACTTATGGAACAGACTTCCATGCTCTGTTTCCCGGGTGCTTTTGAAGCTAATTAAAGGGTAGCAGGCGACAATCACATTGCAAATTGCAATTTTCAATTTAAGAGGGCAAACTAAATCAGCATCATATCCTACTATTTTTTTCATTTATACTGGGCAGAAAATGAAGCATACACTTCTTTGTAGTATGAGAGAATTGACTGTAGACAGACAATACATAGAAGAATCATAAGAAGAGGTGGAGCAAAAGAGAAGGTGCCAAATAATTCATGCGAGGAAAACAAGTGAAATACTAGCATTGAACCTATACTATGACTAGGGTGAGACTTTAAAGATAAGGGACTAGGGTGAGACTTTAAAGATAAGGGACTAGGGTATGTGTCCAATACAAGTATGATCAAATTTTCTTTTACCATGTATTTGGTGCCCACTTGGAGAGTTAACATGGGTATATCAAGAAAAATGAACATTAAGGGCGACATACCATGAAACTAAAAACTGTTATATAGGTAAATATAGTTACACCTTCTACTTGACACAGATCAGTGAACTTCAAAAAACAAGGTGTCCACACTCCACCATTCATCAAAGAATATAGATCGAAACCTAGCAAGATGTATCATACCACACCAATAAGCATATTTACAATTCACCATAGGCAATTACCTCGAAGAAACTCTACAGCTTCGTCCAGGACAAGATTTAGTAGCTGGTCATATCCTTTTAGGGTCCCTGTGACTGAAACAGTAAAAAAAGGCTCATGAAATAGTTTATACATAAACTCAATCAAACAAATCATATGAAAAAGAAAAATACCTCCATGCATCTAGGGCATATGACATGTTGCAGTACTTGGCATTAGAGCCCGGTTGGTACTATAACTTGATAAGATAACACTAGATCCATGATGTAAAATTACGGTGAACTACCGTACGGAAGAGAAGCCTAAGGCTAATTTGCGGCGAGCTTTAAACTAAAATGTTACCCTATCTACTCTAAAAAGTTGCACAATTGATAATAATTTTGGTTACAGCTGAGAATATTACATTCAAGTGGGTTTTAACCTAAAATGTTGGGTGCATTTCTTGGCGGTAACTCTTTAGGTTGCAACCAGAATAGTTATGCAATTTACATGATATTGATTGGAGAACGTAAAATTTTCAGTTTAAACCTAAATTACTCTACAAAGTTATGCAATATCACAATTGGTAAGTTTTTCTGTTACAATTGATCGCAACCTTTTTTAAAGGTTATATTAACCGATTGTATTTTAGACTCTCAGTCAAATTATTTATATTTGGCAATTCTTTAGCATCTCTCATAATCTAAATCCAACATAACATTCGATTCTCGATTACCAAATCAGCCCTTCATGATGAAAAAGAGAAACCGAAAGCTTAGCAACAGACCTTGTCTACCACCGGTGAGTTTGACCTGAACACCTTTGTCTACAAACTTAGCCAAATCCAATACTGTTTCTTTCCTGCCCGACTGAACAACATAATCATCCATTCCAAGTTATTGTTTTCAATATTAAAAAAAATACAGTAACAATAAGTAAATTAATAAAAAGAAGGTAAACCGGCAATTCTAGGAGAGAGAGGAAGTTACCATATTGTAGGTAGTTTGGGCACCCGTGTGTTAAGATTTCTTTGCCCTTGCAAACGCAGCTCCTTATAGAAGCGGCAAACTGTAAACAAAAAAGAGGCAAATTGAAGTAGTTTCAACTAGCGGCGGAAGCAACGGATCGCGGCCGCAAATCAGTTATAGAAGAGTGATGCCGAGAGCAGATGACTCAAAATCTCTCTCGCTAATCAAAGTATAAATCAATGTTAGAAGTTAAGCTTAGGGTTTCGAAAATTACCTTAATTTGATTTCCTGATCTATAGGGAACTTGAAAGCAAGCTTCTGTTTAGCAGCGGAGTCTGTGAATGTTTAAATTTATAATTTCAGAGGTAGTTTTTATTAAATTGTACATCCTCAAACTATGTTTCTCATTTTAAATTGGTCCCTATTCTTCTGAATGTTCCAATTTAATCCTTAAACTATGACTATCATTCTAATTAGTCCTCAAACTTTTGAACATTTTAATTCCAACCCCAAACTACATCCTTCATTCTAAATCAGTTCTCAAACATTTTCAACATTTCAATTTCATCCTAAATCATATGTATATACTAATCACATTCCATGTTAATAAAATCATCCGGTCAAGTTATATTAGTTAAATTATTTTAATGTCTTAAAAATAATATGGGATTGTTATGCTTTTCACCCTCGATCCCTAAAACCCAAATATTTAATGTCAACAGAGGTGTTGAATCCAAATAACTAATTTACAATGGCTGTTAATAAGTTAGTAATTTTTTATCATAAATAATATTAGTTAAATTATTTTAATGTCTTAAAAATAATAATAATAAATATTTTATAATAAATAATATTATTTATTATATTTAATATTTATAATAAATAATTTTTGAATATAGTATCAAACATCATAAAATGATTTATACAAGGTCATTCAAACATCGAATAATAATTTTTAAAAACTTTTTTATAAAAAAATGTATTTTATTTTAAATTAGGTTTTAGAATATATCTTTATTTTTAGAGAAAACATAATATTAAAGTATATTATCCAGATGAATTAAAATACACTTATACATGACCATTGGTATAACAAATTCCCAACTAACTAATATATGAAGCAAAATTAGTCCAATGTCGTAGGCGGGCTAATTATTTAGTCCAATATGACATAAAATGTTTTTATTTTAGAAATTACGACATTTGTTACAGTGACTTGGAACTCCTCACGTGGACATGACGAGTTTAAATAAAAAATATTTTTTTATTGAAACTTGTCACTCCGACGTCACAAAATCTAATAAAAATATATATTTTATTGGAACTCGCCACTTCGACGTGACAAATTTAAATAAGAAATATTATTTGGGCAAACTCGTCATGGGGACGTGATGAGTTTACCCTACACAGTAATATTTACCGTAGATCTCAAAATAATTTTGAAAATGGCCTAATGTGCCAATTTTTTTCACCAGCGTGGCCTAGTTGGAAAAAAACCAATATATGAAACACAACTAAATCTAACCAAACCCAATGGGTTCGCTAACAACCCACATGGTTCAACATTCACTAACTCAAAATTATAAATAAGAAATAGTATTATAATTACCTAATATATATATATAAATAATAAATAATTATATTATTTTTCGAATTAGGTTTTCTATTTTAAATGAGAGAATGCAATAGTATATTGATAAGGACGAAGCCAGGATTTCAACTTGAGGAGGCAAAGTATAATTTTTTTTAAGTCGGGGGGCAATTTCTTAATTATTATATAAATATTTAAATTATATATATAAATTAAATTTAAAGAATTGATGCAGTCCCACCGCTTCATTGTAATTTCATTTTTAATTAAATTAATATTCGATTAATCAGTGTCAAGAACTCAATCAAACTCGTAATATATACATGAGTTAATTGCATCGTAATCCCTCAAGTTATGATTCTCTCTCTAAATTGATCACTGTACTTTTAAATATTTCAATTTAATCCTTAAACCATGACTATTCATTCTAAATTTGTCATCAAACTTTTTAAAAAAATAGTTTCATCCCCAAACTATATTATTCAATCTAGATTGGTTCCTAAACTTTTTCAACATTTCAATTTTATCCCAAATTACATGTATATACTAATCACATCCCATGTTAATAGAATCGTTAGACCAAGCTATATTATTATATGTTTGAAAAGAATAAAGTTTAGGTTAAATTATAGTTAAAACTAATTACATATTTGGATGAATTTAGAGATGGTTTAAAAAATAGGGAACTAAATTAGAATGAGGGTCATATCAAAAGTTTAAAGACTAATTTAGAATGAGGATCATAATTTGAGGATAAAATTAGAATATTAAAAAATTTAAGGACTAAAATAAAATGAGAGTCGTAGTTTAGGGACATATTATGCAATTAAATCATATATACATTATAAACACAACTATTTTTTTTATTAATCTAGAGTAAATATTAAATACAATACAATATCTGTTCAAATATAATTCTTAGTCATTTGGCATTCCCGATGTTCAAACCCGATACCTTAAAGAATTATAACAATTTATTTACTATCGAGGTGATTTGGTTCGTGTTATAGATACAAAAATTAGTTGGATGAATATAATAACTAATTGTTTAGTATATTAAATTACTTTATAATCATATCCAAATAATAATTAATATTTGCATTATTTGTATATATTATTTTTTGTGGTGATTTCCGAACCTAACCGAGTTGAAGCCATGATCTCTCTCTCATTTTCCGATTTGAAAACCTGGATCGAACCTCGAAAGCTACAGTATCTTGTCCTCTTCAGGTAAGTCATCCGTTTCTTCTTTGCCTCTTCCTTTCACGGCGGTTCCGCCGCCGGTATTGTCCCTTTCCTCATTGTTTTACGTTTCTGTTGTTCAAAATCCGGCAGCCTTCGGATTTACGTTTCGATCGGATTTGATGCTTCCCGTTCTTCATAGATCCGAATCTATCGTGTTGTTATTTGTTATGGAATTAGGTCGGTTTTATCAATTTAGGGTTACATTTCCTTTTTTGGAAAAAAAAACGCAAATTATGTTTCTGGAGAATCTGATTGATCAACTGATGGTTGTAGCCGGTCCTATTTTGATGCTGTTTCGATTTTTTGTCCGTTATGCAAATTTTTCGTTCTAATTTTGTGTTGTTATAATGGTCGTACCTTAAGACTCACTGCAACATCTAAATATGTTGGAAGCTTTTCCTTGTCCAGCAGTGACTTCTTCCTGTCAATAGCGTTTTAAGTGTTTTTTGGATTCTATTTGCCAATGGAGAAAGGAGTGCCATCTAGCCTTTTTGTTAATGATGGTTCCTTCATGGAGAGGTTTAAACAGCTTCAACAACAGAAGGATGACAAAGACAAGCCCTCAGCATTAGAGGAATCTAAACCACCCACTGTTGTAAGAGGGTCTTCAGCTGTCAAGCCTTCTATTGCTTTTAATAAAGTAGACCCTGAACGGAAGACTGCCCAAACTCCGTCGGGAGGCAAACTTGCCTTCAGCTTGAAACAGAAATCGAAGCTTGTGGCACCTCCTGTTAAGTTGGATGCAGATGACCGGGATGCAGGAAAGTTGGTAGATGATAAACCAATTAAAAAGCAAAAATTGGCTCGATCTGATTCCTCTGAACAAGCTTCAAAACGAGTGGATGTTGGTATTTACTGTTTTTTTTTATTGTTGTGTTGCTGTTGGTGACTGTTGGAGTGTTGATACTCAAGGATTTTACATGCATAGGTTGCATGACAGATAAATTTCCAACTAGAATGGGCTTATGAATCCTATCAAAAAAAGAATGGGCTTATGAATGTTTGGATTACCTTTTATTTTGCTTGTGTTCTCTGTGCTCACCGACTTAAATAGAGGTCTAGATAAAAATTATTCTTTTTCTCTTTCCGTAAATAAACAATTAATGGGTGTCTAGGTTAAATAGTCCTCTTCATAAACTGCTGTGATTTATGAAGTCATCTGGCCATCTTCTTTGATCCTAAAGTGGTTGATGAAGAGGGCAAAACATTCTTTGATCTTAATTACCAATCAACATTGGTGGAAAGAGATGTTCAATGAAAGATTTGGAATATGTGGCACGCCTGCTACAAGAGTAGTTTGCATTCTCTTCTTGATACACTTGGTATTAATCAGTTTTATAAGTGATATGCAGCACCACCATCCCCAAGCGATCTCACTGTGAAGAAAGTTGCCGACAAACTAGCTAGTTTTGTTGCGAAACATGGAAGGCAGTTCGAACATATTACTCGTCAAAAAAACCCTGGAGACTCACCTTTCAAGTTTGTTCATTTTGCATCAATCTTTTCTGTTCAATATGCTTGTGCCCATGAGTGCATTCTTTTTCCTTTTGGGTTTCCATGTTTTGTGTATCTGATATGTTACTGTGTTCAGATTCCTTTTTGATGAGAGTTGTTCCGATTACAAATACTATGCATACCGGCTTGCTGAAGAGGAAAAGGCTCTCTCAGAGGACAAGGAACAACAAACCCCTCAAAGTGGTTAGTAACTTTTCCCCCTTGACCATTCTCTCAGCTAGGAACTCTTTGGATCAGTATTCTCTAACTGCAAACTTTGTGTGGCAGTTTTGTCTGATTTAAAAGTTACTTTTACTATTATTTATTTCTTGCTACTCAATTTTCTGTGCTACACCAGACAATAAAAATTGAAGTTACCAGTCATGTATTATTAGGCTTTAATCTTAATAAATTTAAGATTGTTGAATATTTGAAGGTGGTATGTCTTGTTCTTCTGTAATGACATGATTAATGCTTTATGTGGTACAGGCATTTCAGCTTCCAAGTCCACAAGCAGCACTATTAGGGCTGTCCCACACCAATCAAGTTATCAAACACCTGCCTCTGCTTTGTATGATAGTGATGAGCCTAGATCTTCAGTGGGAAGAGCAGGTGATGATGCATGAGATATTTGCTTTCAGTTTTTTATTGTATCAATGAGTTTTGGCTTTCTTTGGCTTGAAATGACTAGGTTTATCAAGTTCTTGGAATAAAAATTATCATTCCTTTATTTCTCCATCATATTCTTCAAATGTCTACTCAATGTGACATCTGTCTGCTTAAAGGTTGTTCATGGTTTTTTATCAAAATAATCTGAAAGTGTTATTGTTCTGTTATTAGGTTTTATTAGGAACTGTTCTATTTTATAAAAAAAAATTAGGAACTGTTCTTTTATTTTTTGGCCAGTCTACACCTATGATTGTTGGTTAATGATATACATCATGTTTTCCTGTTAAATCATCCTTCTAGAGTGGAATTTGATATAAACAGCCATGGAGTATTATCAACTTGCAGTTTTATATATGACACGAACAGACATTAGTAATAGACAATTTTGTTTGCCTGATGTTTTATACACGCTTTTCTATGGTGCAGGCTCATCCAGTGCACCGTCAGGTGCGGATCCTATTGCAATGATGGAATTTTACATGAAGAAAGCTGCTCAGGAAGAGAAGATGAGAATGCCTAAGCAGTCCAAAGATGAGATGCCACCACCTCCTTCCCTTCAAGGTGAATCTTTATCCTGATTGAATTGTGTGTGTGCGAGTGTTCACATGGACACACTGTGTTTTCTTTTCCTTCTAAAACTCATTTCTCTCTTTCTGTTGGTTTAGCAGCTCCTGCGAAGAAAGGTCATCACATGGGCGATTATATCCCACAGGAAGAGCTTGAGAAGTTCTTGGCTGCCTGCAATGATGCCGCTGCACAAAAAGCTTCAAAGGAGACTGCACAGAAGGCAAAGATCCAATCTGATAATGTTGGGCATAAACTCTTGTCGAAAATGGGCTGGAAAGAAGGTGATTTATCTTCTCTCTTTAATATGTATGCTTGCTTATGTCTGGCATGGCAAAGATCAGCGAAACATGCTCGATTTCTATCATATAAAGGTGCGTCATTTTTTCCTCTGAAGGGAGAAGTTTAATATCTTGGCTTCATGGCTTACAGGTGATGGTTTAGGGAGTTCTAGGAAAGGTATTTCAGATCCGATCATGGCTGGGGATGTAAAGATGAACAATTTGGGGGTCGGCGCTCATAATCCTGGAGAAGTGACCCCAGATGACGACATATACGAGCAATACAAGAAGCGAATGATGCTCGGCTATCGATACAGACCCAATCCCCTGGTAACTTTTATCTTTTCCTTTACGGACAATGGTGTGATTCATAAGTAGATGGTGATATTTTGGCCTTGGATCGATCTAATAACATGTTGTTGTGCGTGTGTTTATTTTTATTTGCAGAACAATCCTCGAAAAGCATACTATTGAACACAGTTGTGGAAAGATATCAACTTGTGTAGGCTGTGGGGGTGGAGGAATAACAAAGTAAGTTTGAACGTGGTTATGGCATTATCATATGTATTGTAGATATTTGTTTTCCTTTTATGACTCGGGTTTCTTTTCCATTCGGGATTCGATCCAACTTCATTTCGTTTATTCAGTGTTCAATGACAAGTTTTTGTTTCTGTTTTTTTTTTCGAAAGAGAAAAATCAGTTGGCGATTCAATAATAACTGCGGCCCTTCAACTCAAAAAATAAGTCTAGTTATTGACTAATGTTTTTCATCATTGACCGTTACAGTGTTAATGTGGCAGTCTATGATATTGACATGTCAGTATATGGTGGTTGATACGTGACGGATAATATGACAGATGAGCTAAATTGATTACTCAAACGTGACAGATAAATCGTCACGTTAATGTCGTGGATTGTCACAACATCGTAAATTGTCACGACAACATTGTAATGGTTAAACAACGAAAAAAGTTGGTCGAAGGACAAAACCCTAAATTCTAACTTTAAACTTAACTCTACCATCTTTTCTGACCAAAACCACCTCCATCAACATCTCTTTTTTCATCTCCGTAGTCGTTTGGTGTCGTCCTTATTGTGAAGTCAACGTGGTCTTCCTGATGGTAGTCCTTTGTCGCATTCGTCGGGGTGATTTTGATGTTGATTTCATCGCTTTTATAGTGATTGTTTGTTGGGGAACATGTCTTTAGTGGAGGCGCGATCAGGTAGAAGACCAATCGACGACAATGACGACAGCGAGCAATGGTGGGCATGGTTAGTGGGACTAGATTTAGGGTTTTTAAAGTTTTGGGAGGTTTTTATAATATTTTTGATAATTTTGGGCTTTTCTTAATATTTTTGATAATTTTGGGCTTTTCTTTAAAAATATATATATATATTTTTATGTTTTTTCTAAATAAAATTTTAAAATTTACTAGAGCATGACACGTGTCAGTAAAAAAATTAACGCCATTAACGGTCCGAACGCCTAAAATGATAATAACGTTAGGCACTGAGATGATTCAAAAATACTTTTGACACCTATTCATGGAAAATAATATAATTTGTGTATTAATTTTATATTTAAGCATTTTTTTATTAAGCTGAAGTGATTACAAAATATTATTTATTCTAATACTTTCAACCATTTGACAATGAACATTCAATCATTCGTGTTGTTGCGATCGCTTTTAATTTTAAATATAATTATCAATTTAATTTATCGATTTAATTTATTAATTAAATCTAAATTGAATATTAAAAGATACTAAAAAAAAAGTGATGTTGACACAACAGAATATTATTCATTCATCTCCATAATTTCGACTCCATCCATGCACCCATCACTCACCTATGGTGGCCACTTGAATTCAATAATCTATTTTTAAAGTCATTTAATTAATCAAACATTAACGAACCACATGTTTATAATGCACCCCCAATATAATTAAATAAAGGTTAAACTATATCGGATACCACCGAACTTTAGGTAATGTATCGTTTAGATCACTTAACGTTCAATTTTGTTAATTATAACACTAAAATTTGATTTTCATTTCAATTATACCACTGGCACGTTAAATGTTAACAGACGTGTCAAAATGACGTCCTTTTGGTGAGGTTTCTACGTCGAAAGTCGTTAGTCACGTCATCGTTTCGTTAATGATTTAACGGGTTCAGTGGTATAATTGAAATGAAAATCAAAGTTTAGTGCTATAATTGCCAAAATTAAAAGTTTAGTGGTATAAACGATACACCACCTAAAGTTCAGTGGTATCTAATGTAGTTTACCCTTAAATTAATAACCCTACTATTTTGGGACCAGTCCAGTAGTTAATTTAAAACGGCCGCCACCAGTGAGGACCGAGCAATAAAAATATTGATTAACCCAAAACTAAATGAAATTATAATGTTTAGATGATTTATGATTTAAAATTTAAAAATTATATTTATTGAATTATATTAATTTTAAAATATAAAAAAATTATTCCATATTTAATTATTAATAATTTTTACTTATTTAAATTAGTTTAACTTTTTCAAGAAATATTTATAGAAAAGACTTAGAAATATTATCAACTAATGTTGGAAAATTATAAAAAAAATATTTTTTTAAAATAAAAATAAAATTTTATTCAAGATATATTAAATTTCTTACCCCTTACTTTAACCTATAACCTATAATGATTAATCTAAAGTGGGGTCATTATCAAGTTTTGCACTTTAAAGATGTTCCAAAGTCAATAAGTCATCCAAGGTGGCTTCAAATTTCAAAATATCATGCTTTAGGATTTAGGGTTTACGTTAGGGTGAACTTAAACTTATAAAATTTTATGGGCGAATTTGAACTTATAAAATTCTAGGGGAAGAAAATAAATTTTTAATAGAAAATACATAAAAAAATATATAAAATAAATGGTAATTTAAAAAAATGTGGGGTGACTGCTCTCACGCGCCCCACCTAAATCCATATGTGTTGGTATTTGTGGGGTAAAACCTTAATTAATTAGTCTTAATCATAAACAAAGCTCATATGGATTCATTGCATGTTTATTTTATTATCAAAACCATGGTTTTGTTAGTATTGGCATACCATATAATATAATATAATATAATATAATATAATATAATAAATAATATAATATATATAATATAATAATATAATATAATATAATATAATTAATATAATAAATATAATATAATATAATAAATATAATATAATATAATATAATATAATATAATATAATATAATATAATATAATATAATATATGGTCCACTTGAGGATAATATAATATAATATTTAAGTGCACTAACTTGCAGAGACATAGTTAATATTAAATATTGACATATATCATAATATTAAAATTTTCAAGTAAAATACAATAATTTATTATATATTTAAATTCAAAATTCACATGATAATGCCTAGTTTCTTTAATATTTAAACTTACAGTGACTTAAATTATTATCAAATCGAAAAAATTGAGAACATGATATTATATTCTTTATCTCAACCCTTCTTAATTAAATATTCAATAAATTCTTTTATTTTTTTACTTTGAATACTTATTTTTACATGAATTGAGATAGTATTAGACTAAAATTTATCGAATCTATAAATTTTTTACAAGGGTCGTGGGCCTCTTTGGCCCCAACATAGATATGTCCCTGTATACATGTTTATTGTTTAGGATTTTATGTTTGTATATCTATATACTGCGTCGGATACAAGATTTTATGTTAAGGGGCATATTTTTAAAATTTTAGAAATGGACAAATTTGTAAAATTTCAGGGGGCGGATACAAATTTTCAATAGAAAATACATATAAAAGAAATCTATAATATATGATAATTTTAAATTTTCAGGAGACAAATCCCTCCCTCCGCCTCGGTCCATCTCTGTTTATATAGGCATAATGTTAAAAAAGATACTCCTAATGTTTGATTAAATTGTCACATTGACATCTATTCTTTTTTTCTTTTTGAGCATTTTGGTCCCCTAACATTTTATTTTATAATAAAAAGACCACTACGTAGATGAAAATCGTTGCCAATAAATGGGCAACACTAAAAAATATGGACATTATTGTAAAATGAAATGTTGGGCGTCAAAATATTCCAAAAAAGACAAGGGATAAAGTGACTATTTAGTCAAACTTTAGGGGCCTTTTTATCTTAAAATGAAATGTTGGAAAGTACTCTAAAAAATATGGATCAAAATGACTATCTAATCGAATATTATAGATATTTTTGAAATTATGCATTTTATACATGTACTTTCTAAGGTGATTTGTGTGCTTTTCATATCTCCTTGTAATATTATCGCTAGGGGTGGATGGTAACAAGGAAAAGGAGAAACTTTGGCACCCCATAATTTTGGGAAATTTGTAATTTACCCCTAAAATATTATTTTTTTGAAAATGTTAATGTCTTCAACAAAATTTAAGAAATTATATTGATGTCCTAAAAATTGAATATTTTTACTTAAGCCCTCTTAAAGTCATGGAAAATTTTCATTCAGCCTCTCAAAATTTTTAAAATTTTATTTAGACCCTCACATTTCTAAAAAGTTCTCATTAAATCCCTCAATTTTTTTAAACTTTTGATCAAACCTCCAAAATTTTTGATTGGGGTCCTCTGAACAATACTTCCAAGATACATTGCTGATTGATTTACGATTGATTATTGATCAAACCTTCCAAAAATTTGTAATTTTGATCAAACCTTCCAAATTTTTTTACGTAAATCTACGTGTTCATTTGCATTTTTTTTCTTTTGATTTACGATTGATTATTTATCATTATTTTTCATAATTCGTAACATTTCTATTCAAAATGAATAGGCAATACAAGGACAAAATGTTTTGGACAGAGAAACAAATGGTATATATGGTCAAAATAAATTGACCATATAATATAAGGACTAAAAGAATAATTTGACCATATAGTAACATTGCCATTTCTAATTGGTCTCAAAATAAATGCTTTGTGTCAATCAATACACACTAGGCAGCCCGCCTGCAGCCTGACCTAATCAATTTAAGAGAGAAACTACAAATGGTATATATATGGTCAAATTATTCTTTTAGTACTTGTAGTATACGTAAGTTATAGATTTAGTCTATATACCCTATTTGATAATTTTAGTCCCTGTATAAATACACACACACACATATATATATATATATGGGTAAAGTACATGAAAGGTCCCTAAACTATGCTTAAATAAATTTTTTGGTCACTAAACTTTAAAAAAATAAAAGTATTAATTAAAATTTTCGAATTATTACAAAATGGTCACTGCACTGTTTTTATGATCACAAAGTTGATGAATTTAATGATCATTTTATTTTAGTTTGATAAATTTAATGATAATTTCACAACATTGAATTGACCCTTTTATAATAATTCGATAAATATAACGATCATTTAGTATCTTTTGAAAGTTTAGGGACCTTTAGTGCACTTTACCCTATATATATAACATATGAATACCGCTTGAAGGTTAAAACAATGGAAACTCTAATGGTTTTTGCTATAAAAAACCACTTGATGAGAAAACAAAGGAAATTCTCATGGTTTTGACGTTTCCTAATGGTCAAGGGATCAGATCAGTGTAGACCCTTCCTTTTTAATATATAATTTTCTTAGTCCTTCAAAAATAAATACTAATATTTTCATGGACTAAATCCTAATTACTTTATTCTATGTATAATATGAATGTGACTCACATACAGACATGTGCTGCTTTAGATGAATGGGTACACATGGTTGACTTTTTTAAATAATAAGGGTAAATTACAAATTTGACAACTAGACTTTACCCTCTCTCCTATTTCACTCACTATATTTTAAATCTTTTCAATTTCCTCACCTAATTTAATATATTGGGTTTTTTTAATCACTCGATTGTTAAATAGTTAACGGTGTTAAAATGGACTATTATATAGATGCAAACCGACATTGTTTTGGTGAAAATCTCATTTTTTTTTAAAACGACATCATTTTTAATGCCGTTAACTATTAACAGTAGAGTGACCAAAATAGGGGGCATAGAGAGGGGGGAAGGGGAGAGATTAAAGTTCAATGAAAAAAACCCCAATGTATTAAGTTCAGTGAAGAAATTTAAAAAGTTCAACGAGCAAAATAAGAGAGAGAGTAAAGTTCGATGACGAAATTTGTAATTTACCCAAATAATAAACGAGTTATAAAAAATCGTTGACTACGTTTGTAGTAAAGTCAACTATTTTTTAGGAGATTTGTAATTTACCCAAATAATAAATGAGTTATAAAAAATCGTTGACATTTGTAGTAAAGTCAACTATTTACATGGTGTAGAGGCATGGAACAAAAGTAATAGTTGAATTCGAGTCGAGTTTTAATAAAATTGTATAATATATATTAGACTAGATGAATAATTTAATTCAAAGTAAATAATGCATTAGACTTGGACCAAACCCATAAAAATGTAACCAAAAATTTGACCCGATCCAATTTTATAAACTTAGATATATTATATAGAAAATTATGAAATTATAATAAAAATATGTTTTAATAACTATATCGAGATAAGATAATTTTATCTAAATTTGTTCCTGACTTAATTCGACTTCAATAATCTTAGTAAAAAAATCTGACTCTATCTAATCGGATCATATTAAAAAGTGCATTTCTAAATTATATTTATTATTAATTTATTGGGCAAAATACACAATTCCTCAATGAACTTTATTCTCTCTCATATTTTACTCATTGTATTTTTACTTTTGCATGAAGTGACATTTTTATTATTATTTAATATAAAAATAATTTTATTATTATTTTGTAGACTCAATGGTGGTTGACAATGAGATTATTAAAATATTACTTTATTATATGTTTTAATTTTTTATATTAAATAATAAAAATGTTATGTCATGCTAAAATAATAATAAATAACTCAAAGTGGTCAAAACAAGAACAACTCAAAAGTTCAGTGAGAAATGTTGTAATTTACCCTACTTTATTTTATACCGACATAATTAAAATGCTTGAGAATTGATATTACCAGCCACTTCCCTTGACCCAAAGAGCACCTTGAGCTCATTAAAGGGTTAAATGTACCTTTAGTCCATGTACTTGTCTAATTTCAAAATTAAAGTCAGATTGATAACACTAATATTATCAGTTTAAGGTGAATACATAGTAATATATGTTCAATTTTTTTCTAAGTACCTAAAGTATTCTTTAATTAGTGTCACATGTCAACTTTTTTTGAACTTGGATGAAAAAGTTCGAATAGTTTAGGTATCTATTTTGAGCAAAAAATACTTTAGGTAGTTAAATAGGAAAGTGAGTATACTTTAGGTACTTATTTGTGATATAAGCCTTTTTAAAATAGACAAGCAAAAGGGCTAAATTCCTCGACTAAAACAAAGGGACTAAAACATAAAAGTTAAAAGAGAAAAAGGACTAAAGATAAATTAGACTCTCATAAAGCAAACCCTTGTCCTATGTCTGCCATAAAAGACACTTTCACACGCTTCACCCGTAAGCAAATCCGAAAAAGCAAAACGCATCGTATGCGTTTCATATGTTTGGATAAGGTTGTTTTTATACTTTTTATTTTCTGTTAATAAATAAATATTTATAATTTTTTAATATTCTTGTCCATATTAAAACATAGGTACAAATATGAACCAAATGACGTGGTAGTAAAAAAATTATTGTTATTTTTTTATGTCTCGAGTTCGAGAATTATAGATAACACATGGATACATTTATTTTTAGAGTAAACGACATGTTTAGTACCTCAACTATCCCTTTTGTTTCGTTCTCGTCACCTAATAACTTTTTGAAATCAAAACGTAACGTTAGATATAAGTTTGTAATAAAAAATAGTTGAATGACCAAAATGGAACAAACGAAATAGTTGATGTACTAAACAAGTAGTTTATCCTTATTTTTAAGATTATTCCTTTAATTAATCTGTTTTTGACGGCCACAAGTTCGATTCTTAAGATCTTAAAAAAGATAAAATTTTTAACTAATAGTGTAACACCCCAACCCGTATCCGACCCGGATACGAGTCCGAAGTGTCACATTGACTTTTCAAACCTTGACTCTTAAGAAAAATCCCGGGAAATTTAAAACTTTATTTAAATCAAAATAAAGACTTTATCAGAGTGCTCGTACTTAATGACTTATTACATGCCAACACTTTATACATAACCAAATACATACTTTGTCAAATATTTCTGATCTGATCTTTTGGTAAGGAAAACTGACCTGTCTTGCTCCGCATCACTCCTTACTCTTCTCGAAACCTACGTGTGAAACAATCACACGCTAAGTCGAAGACTTAGTGAGGCATAACAACTTATAATGCACTTTAAAACATATATTGATACATGCATGTTCTGTTCTATCATGTTATAGCAATTCCATGCATTTTTCATATCGTATAAAATCATATCAGATTAATTGCAGTAAATACATACATACACATAATTCATCATTAACAGTTTATCATATAATCACATACTTTTTCAATCAAACACTATACACACACAACATCATATCATTTCTATAGCATTTATCATACCACTAACTTATATTTGTTCATATCTCTGGATTAGCCCATGTACATATGTGAGAACTATCGATATGTGAGTCTATAGAGGTTGTGTACTATGCTGTCACCACAGCTCGTATAAATGCACCGAAGTGCCCCGTAGAATTGCACCGTAGTGCCATATAATGATGTCCATAAGGACCACGTAGAATTCTTTAAGAATCATATACATATGCTAGGGATCAAGTATGTGTCTTTCCAGACTTCACACATGTTCCAAAGAATATACATATGTCCCGAAGAACCGCGTAGAATTGCACCGTAGTGCCATATAATAATATCCATAAGGACCATAGAATTCTTTAAGAATCATATACATATGCTAGGGATCAAGTATGTGTCTTTCTAGACTTCACACATGTTCCAAAGAATATACATATGTCTCGAAGAACCGCGTAGACCCTCGACTCTTGGCATGCCAACTATACCCCTAGCTCTCATGACACATAACATGGGCGTTATCATTTATTTCATTTCAAATATTCACATAACTTGTAATTCACTTTCACATATCACTTATTACATAGCTTCTTTTCATATTATCACATAGTCACGTAGTTCACTTACACGTAGATCATTTCCATATAATTCACATGTCACATATCTCATGTTCTTGTATTCATATAACATATAATCACATAGATTACTTTCACATCACATAATTCATAGTTATGATTTCCTATAGTTACCTAATTATAAAGCTAATTCACCTATACATGTTTTCATATAATTTCTATCATTTCTCACCCAACCACATTTATTCATGTACACATACTCATCATATCTTGTTCACATATGATCATATACTTCATATAACATATAGGAACACTTTCACGTAGCTTATAATCATAGGTTTTGTCTCATAACATATACTTGTTTTCACATATATATTTCATATCAATTCTTATACCATCACATAATTCCTTTAACATACATAACATATCATGTAACATTATAATAGAAATATCTATAAGTCATATCACTTAGAGCACATACACTTATAGTCACATTGCTTATATCTTAATCTTATGCCTTCTCTTAGACATATATATATATATATATATATATATATATATATATATATTCACATGTTCAGGTAATCCACCATTTCATCACATAATTGTGTATTCATATAACTCATTTCATCATATCTATCTATATATATATCCTCAAGATTATCCTAATATAAATCATATAGCACTCTTATGTTTCGTATTCATATTCATCTAGGGCAGACTTATAAACATATCTCACTTCTATTATTTCTTTATATGTGATCTAATCTGTTTACTTAATTCAATTTCATATAACTCCTATAATCTTCTCATATAACTTCATAATTTTCTATCATACAACCCATGTGTTATAGTTTTATTTAAACATATGAATCTTTCCCATCTAGCTTATCTTATATGTTCATCTTATCATTTATGTTCAAATCTCCTAGTTAGTGTACTATTCTCACTTCATCCTATAGATCAATATTATCCAGTTTATTTCACTTATCATATAGTAATAATTATATTTTACTATGATCACATAGTTTATATCTCATATAATTCATAACCTTTCTTATGTAATTACTTATACTTTATCATCTAACACATAAAAGAACAGATCAATCCATATAATCAAGCATACATACATGCATATTCCACTCATGCCTTTAATCATGAATTCATGTGTAACACTTTAGGAAATAGACTCATCGCAAGTCTTATTCCCATCGCACATCGTATACTATTGAATATGCACTCACCTGGCCTCACTAGTCAATTCCAATCTCTTATCTTTCCCTTGATCGATCTTACTTGCCAAACGTTCCGGAATTTCTTTATGCGTAGGATCTACATAAATGTACATTTCGAGGTAATCATTAGATACCTACACCTTTTAATTAGATACTAGCAACTTAAACGAACTTATTAAACCAATATTCCCATTTTCCTTTAGGGGGAATCGGTTCCCTACTGAGAGGGTATCGATTCCCTCATGACATTCTGGAAATTTTGTCGTTTGAAGGGGTATCGGTTCCCCTTGAATGGGTACCGATTCCCCTTGCCCAGAAATCATATTTTCAACCCGAAAATTACTTCATTTCCACTTAAACACTTCATATATCATCCCCTTTTCATTCTTAACTCTAGTACACATACTTAAACCAATTTATATTCATTTATTTCATCTTAAACCTCAAAATCCTATCTTCCATATGAGATTCAAAAATCATACCAAATTTTCAATGTGTTCTAATTCCAATTCTAACACTTACTTCTTAATTTAACCCTTGACAAGTCAAATTCAACTTCATAATCTATTATCTCCTTCCATATCAAAAATTCACTTAAAAATCATTTTTCTTAATTTCTCATAACTTGTTAATCTTTGAGGTTTAAGCCACCTAAAGCTTTCCTTAATCTTTCTTAATATCCCAAGAATCAAAACAAGCTTTAAAACGAAAGAATTAACCAACTAAAGACCCACTTACCTTGTACCATGCTTCACGGTTGAGAGGAGGAAGAAGAAGACTGAAGAATGCTCTGGACTTTTCTTCCTACGTGCTTATTACCCTTTATAAAGGGAAATAAAAATCTTCCCTGAAAAATTACCATAGTACCCTTAATATTTCCAAACTTAATCATTAAATCCAACATCAACTTTCTTCAATTAAATCCATGAACTTTTAACTTATTTCGAAATCGAGCACCTAGTTTACAAAATTTGCAATTTAGTCACTGACCCTGATTTGGGATGTTACAAATCTCCCCTCCTTTAAAGAAAATTCGTCATCGAATTTCCACTACACACATTGATAAAACATGTCTGTTAATGTTCTCATGTTGTTTCCTTTACTTAATATTTCTTTCTCTTAGTTCTTCAACTACCTTTTTCCTTTATACATCCTTATCATGTTACTTATCATATAACCAATAGCATCAGGTTCTTATCACTCAAAATCCTTAATCAATCAAATTCTTTATCAATCTTTAATTACCTTATAACCATACCAAACTTGTATTTCGTCATCATTTGACCAAAACACAACTTTAAATCTTCTTCAATGTGATTAAACATATACTTTAAGGAGTCAAACAATATTTTCACATCACCTTGCACACTTGTCTTATTTCTATATCAAAATTGTCCTCTGTACTTCCATATTTATCGTATCTGATCCTTTAAATCAATCCCTTTCATTTCTTTAATCCTTATTCCTTATACATAAATCATGTATTTCCTTTCATGTTCACATACTCTTGTCTTATTACTTATACTCATCTTTATGTTCCAATCTTCATTGCATCCTCATTACTTTAATAACCCATTTCTTATACATAACTTCATTCTTTATCATTCTTATACTTGTATTTTTTCTTTCTGAAGGTTCCATGCAAATACTTATCTCAGTTTCTACATCATAGCTATCTGCTCAGAATATACAATCATATTCAAATTCACATCATAATAAATTAACTCAACTTTATCTTTTCCTTCAATCTTATAACTCTATCACTTTTACTCTGACAGCTAGTCAATAATATATGTTCAATCTAGGGTACAAACCCTAATCAACCAAACACATACATCCTTTCAAATCGAAATTATCTTAAAAATTCACTTACTCAACTTATCAATTTCACCTCTATTCTCATATATCCTGAAATTTCTTTTGCTCAAACTCAACATTCTGACTTCCTGTGTCTTATAATCTGATCATCGATATACATATTCTCAAACTCTTCTTATCAATCCTCAGCTTTATTTAAATATACAAATTCTTACTTCCTTTTCCTTTACTATACCACATTACTATGATCCAATTATGCAACTGTATCCAGATCCATTGCAGATCTGGTTATCATATCCTGACAATATCTTATAATCTTATAATTCCAGTACATTTTTATCACATACTCTAGTTAGCCAATGCTAACTCTTTCCATCTTAACTGCAAACCCTTATCATAAACATACTCTTGTTTATGCGCAATATTATCACTTCATTTCAAACTCATAAGCTCTGACTTATACATCTTATACGCTTGTCACTGATGCACTTATCCTTGAGTTCTTCTATACGTAATCATCACGTCATTAGATCTTTTTAACATTCTTATGGTGACACCCGTTCACCATCTTCTATCTTATTCACATAATAGCAAAACTACTCTACATCGTTTTTCCGATTCCAAACGATGAAAATTTTCTATCATTATTCAGATATGATTTCAGCTTTCTGAAATCAACTTTTGATCTTACTAGGCATTTCCTGAGGTGTCCGCTCTTCATCCTGCCTGGCCAGGGCAAGTGAATAACTATCACAATCAGGAATATCACCTTTCACTTACTTCGAAATTATCACGATCGGATTTCTACTGTATTAAACTATTCTTATTTTATTAGCAAGACAACGTATTCCTTACACTATCAGATCAGAAATTTTTCAATCTATGTTGGCATGTACACCTTTTATGACACTTTGGACTTCGGTTTATGCCGAGAATCGGCTAAACCTTAGCTCTGATACCATTAAATGTAACACCCCCAACCCGTATCCGACCCGGATACGAGTCCGAAGTGTCACATTGACTTTTCAAACCTTGACTCTTAAGAAAAATCCCGGGAAATTTAAAACTTTATTTAAATCAAAATAAAGACTTTATCAGAGTGCTCGTACTTAATGACTTATTACATGCCAACACTTTATACATAACCAAATACATACTTTGTCAAATATTTCTGATCTGATCTTTTGGTAAGGAAAACTGACCTGTCTTGCTCCGCATCACTCCTTACTCTTCTCGAAACCTACGTGTGAAACAATCACACGCTAAGTCGAAGACTTAGTGAGGCATAACAACTTATAATGCACTTTAAAACATATATTGATACATGCATGTTCTGTTCTATCATGTTATAGCAATTCCATGCATTTTTCATATCGTATAAAATCATATCAGATTAATTGCAGTAAATACATACATACACATAATTCATCATTAACAGTTTATATAATCACATACTTTTTCAATCAAACACTATACACACACAACATCATATCATTTCTATAGCATTTATCATACCACTAACTTATATTTGTTCATATCTCTGGATTAGCCCATGTACATATGTGAGAACTATCGATATGTGAGTCTATAGAGGTTGTGTACTATGCTGTCACCACAGCTCGTATAAATGCACCGAAGTGCCCCGTAGAATTGCACCGTAGTGCCATATAATGATGTCCATAAGGACCACGTAGAATTCTTTAAGAATCATATACATATGCTAGGGATCAAGTATGTGTCTTTCCAGACTTCACACATGTTCCAAAGAATATACATATGTCCCGAAGAACCGCGTAGAATTGCACCGTAGTGCCATATAATAATATCCATAAGGACCACATAGAATTCTTTAAGAATCATATACATATGCTAGGGATCAGTATGTGTCTTTCTAGACTCACACATGTTCCAAAGAATATACATATGTCTCGAAGAACCGCGTAGACCCTCGACTCTTGGCATGCCAACTATACCTCTAGCTCTCATGACACATAACATGGGCGTTATCATTTATTTCATTTCAAATATTCACATAACTTGTAATTCACTTTCACATATCACTTATTACATAACTTCTTTTCATATTATCACATAGTCACGTAGTTCACTTACACGTAGATCATTTCCATATAATTCACATGTAACATATCTCATGTTCTTGTATTCATATAACATATAATCACATAGATTACTTTCACATCACATTCATAGTTATGATTTCCTATAGTACTAATTATAAAGCTAATTCACCTATACATGTTTTCATATAATTTCTATCATTTCTCACCCAACCACATTTATTCATGTACACATACTCATCATATCTTGTTCACATATGATCATATACTTCATATAACATATAGGAACACTTTCACGTAGCTTATAATCATAGGTTTTGTCTCATAACATATACTTGTTTTCACATATATTTCATATCAATTCTTATACCATCACATAATTCCTTTAACAACATAACATATCATGTAACATTATAATAGAAATATCTATAAGTCATATCACTTAGAGCACATACACTTATAGTCACATTGCTTATATCTTAATCTTATGCATTCTCTTAGACATATATATATATATATATATATATATATTCACATGTTCAGGTAATCCACCATTTCATCACATAATTGTGTATTCATATAACTCATTTCATTTCATATCTATCTATATATATATATCCTCAAGATTATCCTAATATAAATCATATAGCACTCTTATGTTTCGTATTCATATTCATCTAGGGCAGACTTATAAACATATCTCACTTCTATTATTTCTTTATATGTGATCTAATCTGTTTACTTAATTCAATTTCATATAACTCCTATAATCTTCTCATATAACTTCATAATTTTCTATCATACAACCCATGTTATAGTTTTATTTAAACATATGAATCTTTCCCATCTAGCTTATCTTATATGTTCATCTTATCATTTATGTTCAAATCTCCTAGTTAGTGTACTATTCTCACTTCATCCTATAGATCAATATTATCCAGTTTATTTCACTTATCATATAGTAATAATTATATTTTACTATGATCACATAGTTTATATCTCATATAATTCATAACCTTTCTTATGTAATTACTTATACTTTATCATCTAACACATAAAAGAACAGATCAATCATATAATCAAGCATACATACATGCATATTCCACTCATGCCTTTAATCATGAATTCATGTGTAACACTTTAGGAAATAGACTCATCGCAAGTCTTATTCCCATCGCACATCGTATACTATTGAATATGCACTCACCTGGCCTCACTAGTCAATTCCAATCTCTTATCTTTCCCTTGATCGATCTTACTTGCCAAACGTTCCGGAATTTCTTTATGCGTAGGATCTACATAAATGTACATTTCGAGGTAATCATTAGATACCTACACCTTTTAATTAGATACTAGCAACTTAAACGAACTTATTAAACCAATATTCCCATTTCCTTTAGGGGGAATCGGTTCCCTACTGAGGGGGTATCGATTCCCTCATGACATTCTGGAAATTTTGTCGTTTGAAGGGTATCGGTTCCCCTTGAATGGGTACCGATTCCCCTTGCCCAGAAATCATATTTTCAACCCGAAAATTACTTCATTTCCACTTAAACACTTCATATATCATCCCCTTTTCATTCTTAACTCTAGTACACATACTTAAACCAATTTATATTCATTTATTTCATCTTAAACCTCAAAATCCTATCTTCCATATGAGATTCAAAAATCATACCAAATTTTCAATGTGTTCTAATTCCAATTCTAACACTTCATACTTCTTAATTTAACCTTGACAAGTCAAATTCAACTTCATAATCTATTATCTCCTTCCATATCAAAAATTCACTTAAAACTCATTTTTCTTAATTTCTCATAACTTGTTAATCTTTGAGGTTTAAGCCACCTAAAGCTTTCCTTAATCTTTCTTAATATCCCAAGAATCAAAACAAGCTTTAAAACGAAAGAATTAACCAACTAAAGACCCACTTACCTTGTACCATGCTTCACGGTTGAGAGGAGGAAGAAGAAGACTGAAGAATGCTCTGGACTTTTCTTCCTACGTGCTTATTACCCTTTATAAAGGGAAAAAAAATCTTCCCTGAAAAATTACCATAGTACCCTTAATATTTCCAAACTTAATCATTAAATCCAACATCAACTTTCTTCAATTAAATCCATGAACTTTTAACTTATTTCGAAATCGAGCACCTAGTTTACAAAATTTGCAATTTAGTCACTGACCCTGATTTGGGATTACAAATCTCCCCTCCTTTAAAGAAAATTCGTCATCGAATTTCCACTACACACATTGATAAACATGTCTGTTAATGTTCTCATGTTGTTTCCTTTACTTAATATTTCTTTCTCTTAGTTCTTCAACTACCTTTTTCCTTTATACATCCTTATCATGTTACTTATCATATAACCAATAGCATCAGTTCTTATCACTCAAAATCCTTAATCAATCAAATTCTTTATCAATCTTTAATTACCTTATAACCATACCAAACTTGTATTTCGTCATCATTTGACCAAAACACAACTTTAAATCTTCTTCAATGTGATTAAACATATACTTTAAGGAGTCAAACAATATTTTCACATCACCTTGCACACTTGTCTATTTCTATATCAAAATTGTCCTCTGTACTTCCATATTTATCGTATCTGATCCTTTAAATCAATCCCTTTCATTTCTTTAATCCTTATTCCTTATACATAAATCATGTATTTCCTTTCATGTTCACATACTCTTGTCTTATTACTTATACTCATCTTTATGTTCCAATCTTCATTGCATCCTCATTACTTTAATAACCCATTTCTTATACATAACTTCATTCTTTATCATTCTTATACTGTATTTTCTTTCTGAAGGTTCCATGCAAATACTTATCTCAGTTTCTACATCATAGCTATCTGCTCAGAATATACAATCATATCAAATTCACATCATAATAAATTAACTCAACTTTATCTTTTCCTTCAATCTTATAACTCTATCACTTTTACTCTGACAGCTAGTCAATATATGTTCAATCTAGGGTACAAACCCTAATCAACCAAACACATACATCCTTTCAAATCGAAATTATCTTAAAAATTCACTTACTCACTTATCAATTTCACCTCTATTCTCATATATCCTGAAATTTCTTTTGCTCAAACTCAACATTCTGACTTCCTGTGTCTTATAATCTGATCATCGATATATATTCTCAAACTCTTCTTATCAATCCTCAGCTTTATTTAAATATACAAATTCTTACTTCCTTTTCCTTTACTATACCACATTACTATGATCCAATTATGCAACTGTATCCAGATCCATTGCAGATCTGGTTATCATATCCTGACAATATCTTATAATCTTATAATTCCAGTACATTTTTATCACATACTCTAGTTAGCCAATGCTAACTCTTTCCATCTTAACTGCAAACCCTTATCATAAACATACTCTTGTTTATGCGCAATATTATCACTTCATTTCAAACTCATAAGCTCTGACTTATACATCTTATACGCTTGTCACTGATGCACTTATCCTTGAGTTCTTCTATACGTAATCATCACGTCATTAGATTTTTAACATTCTTATGGTGACACCCGTTCACCATCTTCTATCTTATTCACATAATAGCAAAACTACTCTACATCGTTTTTCCGATTCCAAACGATGAAAATTTTCTATCATTATTCAGATATGATTTCAGCTTTCTGAAATCAACTTTTGATCTTACTAGGCATTTCCTGAGGTGTCCGCTCTTCATCCTGCCTGGCCAGGGCAAGTGAATAACTATCACAATCAGGAATATCACCTTTCACTTACTTCGAAATTATCACGATCGGATTTCTACTGTATTAAACTATTCTTATTTTATTAGCAAGACAACGTATTCCTTACACTATCAGATCAGAAATTTTTCAATCTATGTTGGCATGTACACCTTTTATGACACTTTGGACTTCGGTTTATGCCGAGAATCGGCTAAACCTTAGCTCTGATACCATTAAATGTAACACCCCCAACCCGTATCCGACCCGGATACGAGTCCGAAGTGTCACATTGACTTTTCAAACCTTGACTCTTAAGAAAAATCCCGGGAAATTTAAAACTTTATTTAAATCAAAATAAAGACTTTATCAGAGTGCTCGTACTTAATGACTTATTACATGCCAACACTTTATACATAACCAAATACATACTTTGTCAAATATTTCTGATCTGATCTTTTGGTAAGGAAAACTGACCTGTCTTGCTCCGCATCACTCCTTACTCTTCTCGAAACCTACGTGTGAAACAATCACACGCTAAGTCGAAGACTTAGTGAGGCATAACAACTTATAATGCACTTTAAAACATATTGATACATGCATGTTCTGTTCTATCATGTTATAGCAATTCCATGCATTTTTCATATCGTATAAAATCATCAGATTAATTGCAGTAAATACATACATACACATAATCATCATTAACAGTTTATCATATAATCACATACTTTTTCAATCAAACACTATACACACACAACATCATATCATTTCTATAGCATTTATCATACCACTAACTTATATTTGTTCATATCTCTGGATTAGCCCATGTACATATGTGAGAACTATCGATATGTGAGTCTATAGAGGTTGTGCACTATGCTGTCACCACAGCTCGTATAAATGCCCCGAAGTGCCCCGTAGAATTGCACCGTAGTGCCATATAATGATGTCCATAAGGACCACGTAGAATTCTTTAAGAATCATATACATATGCTAGGGATCAAGTATGTGTCTTTCCAGACTTCACACATGTTCCAAAGAATATACATATGTCCCGAAGAACCGCGTAGAATTGCACCGTAGTGCCATATAATAATGTCTATAAGGACCACATAGAATTCTTTAAGAATCATATACATATGCTAGGGATCAAGTATGTGTCTTTCTAGACTTCACACATGTTCCAAAGAATATACATATGTCTCGAAGAACCGCGTAGACCCTCGACTTGGCATGCCAACTATACCCCTAGCTCTCATGACACATAACATGGGCGTTATCATTTATTTCATTTCAAATATTCACATAACTTGTAATTCACTTTCACATATCACTTATCACATAGCTTTTCATATTATCACATAGTCACGTAGTTCACTTACACGTAGATCATTTCCATATAATTCACATGTCACATATCTCATGTTCTTGTATTCATATAACATATAATCACATAGATTACTTTCACATCACATAATTCATAGTTATGATTTCCTATAGTTACCTAATTATAAAGCTAATTCACCTATACATGTTTTCATATAATTTCTATCATTTCTCACCCAACCACATTATTCATGTACACATACTCATCATATCTTGTTCACATATGATCATATACTTCATATAACAGATAGGAACACTTTCACGTAGCTTATAATCATAGGTTTTGTCTCATAACATATACTTGTTTCACATATATATTTCATATCAATTCTTATACCATCACATAATTCCTTTAACATACATAACATATCATGTAACATTATAATAGAAATATCTATAAGTCATATCACTTAGAGCACATACACTTATAGTCACATTGCTTATATCTTAATCTTATGCCTTCTCTTAGACATATATATATATATATATATATATATATATATATATATATATATATTCACATGTTCAGGTAATCCACCATTCATCACATAATTGTGTATTCATATAACTCATTTCATTTCATATCTATCTATATATATATATCCTCAAGATTATCCTAATATAAATCATATAGCACTCTTATGTTTCGTATTCATATTCATCTAGGGCAGACTTATAAACATATCTCACTTCTATTATTTCTTTATATGTGATCTAATCTGTTTACTTAATTCAATTTCATATAACTCCTATAATCTTCTCATATAACTTCATAATTTTCTATCATACAACCCATGTGTTATAGTTTTATTTAAACATATGAATCTTTCCCATCTAGCTTATCTTATATGTTCATCTTATCATTTATGTTCAAATCTCCTAGTTAGTGTACTATTCTCACTTCATCCTATAGATCAATATTATCCAGTTTATTTCACTTATCATATAGTAATAATTATATTTTACTATGATCACATAGTTTATATCTCATATAATTCATAACCTTTCTTATGTAATTACTTATACTTTATCATCTAACACATAAAAGAACAGATCAATCCATATAATCAAGCATACATACATGCATATTCCACTCATGCCTTTAATCATGAATTCATGTGTAACACTTTAGGAAATAGACTCATCGCAAGTCTTATTCCCATCGCACATATACTATTGAATATGCACTCACCTGGCCTCACTAGTCAATTCCAATCTCTTATCTTTCCCTTGATCGATCTTACTTGCCAAACGTTCCGGAATTTCTTTATGCGTAGGATCTACATAAATGTACATTTCGAGGTAATCATTAGATACCTACACCTTTTAATTAGATACTAGCAACTTAAACGAACTTATTAAACCAATATTCCCATTTTCCTTTAGGGGGAATCGGTTCCCTACTGAGGGGGTATCGATTCCCTCATGACATTCTGGAAATTTTGTCGTTTGAAGGGGTATCGGTTCCCCTTGAATGGGTACCGATTCCCCTTGCCCAGAAATCATATTTTCAACCCGAAAATTACTTCATTTCCACTTAAACACTTCATATATCATCCCTTTTCATTCTTAACTCTAGTACACATACTTAAACCAATCTATATTCATTTATTTCATCTTAAACCTCAAAATCCTATCTTCCATATGAGATTCAAAAATCATACCAAATTTTCAATGTGTTCTAATTCCAATTCTAACACTTCATACTTCTTAATTTAACCCTTGACAAGTCAAATTCAACTTCATAATCTATTATCTCCTTCCATATCAAAAATTCACTTAAAAACTCATTTTTCTTAATTTCTCATAACTTGTTAATCTTTGAGGTTTAAGCCACCTAAAGCTTTCCTTAATCTTTCTTAATATCCCAAGAATCAAAACAAGCTTTAAAACGAAAGAATTAACCAACTAAAGACCCACTTACCTTGTACCAGGCTTCACGGTTGAGAGGAGGAAGAAGAAGACTGAAGAATGCTCTGGACTTTTCTTCCTACGTGCTTATTACCCTTTATAAAGGGAAATAAAAATCTTCCCTGAAAAATTACCATAGTACCCTTAATATTTCCAAACTTAATCATTAAATCCAACATCAACTTTCTTCAATTAAATCCATGAACTTTTAACTTATTTCGAAATCGAGCACCTAGTTTACAAAATTTGCAATTTAGTCATTGACCCTGATTTGGGATGTTACAAATAGAGTTATCGACACATTAATAGAATGATCAAAATAAAATGATAACGATAGTTCGAAGATTAATATAAAATATATTTTAAAGTCTAGAAAATAATTTAGAAGGGGGTTATAGTTTAAGATTTTGATATATAATAGTTTAAAGTTTAGACACTAATTTAAAATAGGGTAAAGTATACAAATGGTCCCGACTATATGGTGCTCTCTCTTATTAAGTTCATCGACTATTAAAAGTTACACAATAGTCTTTCGGCTATAGAGTGTTGTTTTGTTGAGTCTCTCGATTATTAAAAATTACAAGATGATCACTCGAGTATTCATTATATGCCAAATTCTTCCTTTTCCATTAAAAATTAATAGTATTATGAGCTTAATATTAACTTACTATGATATGATAAAATATGATCTCAGAATCTCAAACGACTATAATATCTCTGCCATCATATTAACGTCCAACAACTTTTTAACAGAAAATGACGAGTCTGGAACACATGACCGTGGCTAGGTTGTTGGAGGCCCTGTGCAAATTCTTGTAAAAGGGCCCTTAGATCTCGAAGTGTGTGGAATAAGAGGAAACATATGTATTTTCTGTATTTTGATCAAAAAGAGGAAAAACATTTAAAGATGTATTACACTGAGCATGCCCACTTGCATTGTTTTTCCCAAAAAATAATTTTGCTTGTTAACGAGATTCAAACTTAGGATCAACAAAGTCATGGGCCCAATGATCTAATCACTGCTCTATAACTATTTTTCTGCTTCTTAATGGCAACAACTGATAGATATACTCTATTTCGGGACCCTTGTTTTTTGAGGCCCTGCGCCGTCGCGCACTGTGGGCCGACTCAGCCACGCCCCTGCTGGAACATAATAAATAGTCGAGTGATCATTTTGTAACTTTTAATAGTCAGAGACTTAACAAAGTAACATTATGTAGTCAAATGACCCTTTTTTATAACTTTTAATAGTTAATGGACTCAATAAAATAATACCCTATAGTCGGGGCCTATTTGTGTACTTTACCCTTTAAAATAAGAATCATGAGATAAGGAATTATCGTGCAATTATCCATCTGTCAATTCATCATCCACAAAACAGGGTTGTCCGGTTCCACAAGCATGTGAAAATTCAACTGCGAATTCAGGGTTCGTTTAGTCAAACCCTAAACCCTTTTTATTACATCATCGTTCGTTGCCATTGTCTGCTATATAAATCTCCATATCTGAGCTTGCCCCAAACAACACAGTTTTCTTCAAGTTTCATTAAAGAATCTGTTCTCACATATCTATATATATACATACATATTGGAATCTTATTGTAATAATTCAGGTATATCATCTATGGATATTCTTTAAAGAATTTGTGCTTATATATATATATATATGGGGTTGTAATTGAATTATCATTGATGTATGGTTACCAGGAAGAAGCTGATGGAGATGGCTGATCATTACTATCTTCAACAAAGTCACCACCAGCAGCAGAGTTGCGGTCTAATGATGTACCGGTCGGCGCCGATGTCGTTGCTAGAGAACCATGCCGGTGGTGTTATCGGAGGCGGTACCGGATTCGATGTACTCGGGGGTTTTCGATCTTCTTCGGGTCCCGAAACGGAATCGTTCTTCATGCTGTCTGATAACGGTTCATCTGATGTGCAAGAATATGAAGAGAAATCTGTGAAGCAAGAGTATCAGATTCAGAGCCTACCAATGCAGGGTGTTGGTAGCGACGTCGGGTTGGCGAATTCGATGGAAGCGGGCGATGGAAATGGCTCGGATCTCGTTCGGCGGTGTAGCTCTCCGGCTCGGTTTTTCTCCAACCAATGTCTAGATGATGGTACTTTCCCCCTTTCTATGATCATTTGTTTGTTTCAAGAAACTTCCCGGTCGGTACGAGGTTCCGATCGGCAAGGTACTACTTTTTTCGATGTGTCATGATTGCTTAAAACTCAAGCAATGCACTTTTCAACGCTGATAGGGTTGAGGGCTTGTAATGGTACCAATGGTGACAATCATACAAGCTTCTCCTCTATGCCATCTTCATATTCAAAGTCGATGCCTCAAATAGCTCGGGTCGAGCACCAAAGCTTAGGCGTTCGCAACGGTGGCAATCGGAGCAACGGGCAATTCATCCTCGACTTGATGACTGATTCAAGGAACAATGCTTCACTTAGTGGCTTGAAAAGAGCTAGAGAATGTGTCGGTGGTGACATTTCTTGTGGCCCAAGAAAATTACAAACTCAGGTACACAGCTAAAACCGGCAATTTTCGATTCATTGTTCGATTTTTCTCCGTTTTCGTCGACGAATACATGCTTTGTTTGAGTAATAACGCGTGGATTTGAAATCAGAACCGGCATGGCAGAGACTGCTCTGCTGGTTTAACTCACCACTTCAGTTTGCCTAAGACTTATGAGGAGATGGATGCAGGAGAAAGGTTCTGGCAGTTTCAAGGATCGGTCCCTTGTAAGATTCGAGCGAAAAGAGGTTGCGCCACTCACCCGCGCAGCATCGCTGAGAGGGTATATACATACGTTTCGATTCCGTCGATTCGTTTATTGTAATTCATGTTCCGATCGGTCTTTTAATTCCGTTTATATGCGAATCTTCAGGTGAGAAGGATACGGATTAGCGAAAGAATGAGGAAGCTTCAAGGCCTGTTCCCGAACATCGACAAGGTAGTTTATCGAAACCGATCTCTCTCGGTCACTCGACCATTAGTTGAAGTTACTCATTTTCGTGTTCTTTTCGGGCTGCAGCAAACGAGTACTGCAGATATGTTGGATATGGCAGTGGAGCACATCAAAGATCTTCAAAGGCAGGTCAAGGTATGTACTGTGCTGTAATAAAATATAAAAGATAAATATTTTAGGGTCGGATCGTGCCGTATAAGATTATACTTTAGAATTTGCGTGAGACGTTATAGCCGTAAATTCTTATAATTTCGACGTTATAATGAAATTCTTCTTCTCTGTCCGTGATTTTATTATTGCAGACATTGAGGGATAACAAAGCAAAGTGCACCTGTTGAAGCCAAAACTGAAGATGGTGTTAGTCATTTGTAAATTGTAATTGAAATGCAATGCACTGAAGGAGTAATACATTCTTAGATTAGAATTTGAAGATGGGTAGGAATAGAATGTTGAGAGAGTTGTGTGATTTGTGATTGTGAAAGTAAGAGATTTTAGGGCCTGATTTGTAAGATCATCTAATCATTAAGTACTTAATGAATATCAATAATCAAATTTTAAAAAATTGTATCTTTTCTTTTTGGGTAAATTACGCATTTAGTACCTAAACTATCAATTTTAATCCGTTTTAGTACCTAAATTTTTAATTTTTGTTTCATTTTAGTACCCATTCAAAATTTAACGTTAATTTTTTTAAAAGTTTATGTACTAAAATGGACCAAAACTGATAGCTTATGTACTAAATCAGTGGTGGGCGTACGTTCAAGTTAGCTGAAATTTCCTAGAATTAGAATTTTCTTCTTTAAAATTCAAAGTTTTCTTTATTAATACATGTATGCCCACCCTGAAATTTTATGGTGCCTACCTTGAAATTTGATTGTATCAAAAAAAAATATTACTAATACATGTGTGCCCACCCTAAAAATTTTTCTAGATCCGCCACTAACTAAAGGCATTAAGTTTTTAACAGCGGATACTAAACGTTGAGTATGGTTTTGAAAAAAATTAAAAGTTTAGGTACCAAAACAGACCAAAACCAAAAGTTTAAGCACTAAATGCACAATTTACCCTTTCTTTTTCAACATTTATTTGAGGACCAATTTAAAATAAGGACCTTAATTTAGGGATAATTATAAAATATTCAAAAGTTTTAGGATCAATTAAGAATGAAAGTCATTAATTTAAATATAAAATTAAAATGTTTACAAATTTAGGGACCAACTTAAAATAAAATTCATAGTTTGGAGATATGCAACACAATTAAATCTTCAATATATATTTATTTAAAAGGTTAATTTTATGAAACGCCCCCAAACTATCCAAAAAAATTTAAATTAGTCCATAACTTTAAAATATTCTAATTGAACATACCATTTTCATAGTTTAGTTGTCAATTTAGCTTAATGCATGTGGATTAAATTATGAACATGCCAGTAATCAATCTATTACGTGAATAATTCAAATATGATGCATTAAAAAAATATAGTTTTTGACTGCCCTTACGATTCTTCACCTTAATTAATCCGGATATACTTGTGTCGCACAACTGATTTTAATAATTCGATAATTCAATTAGAAAATCAATTTTGAACCCAAGTGAAATGATATTGATAATTCGATAATTCGATGAAAAGATCGATTAAGAATTCGAGTGGTTCGGACGTTTAATGCAATTAACTCTTAATAATTTGCAAGAATGAATGAATAAATATCTTATCTTACCATTTTTGACATTTGATATGTGCCATCGAACTCACTCACCTTTCTTGCAAACAATTATTTGAACCCTTTGCGTAATGTATGGTTTGTCATGTAACAGGAACCAGTTTTTTCATGATTCCCCTTTGTTTCCTTTCAGGTTAATTACTGAAAGCTCTTGTTCGACAAATTCTCCGGCGCATATCGGTGGATATTTGCTAGAATGGGGCGCTTCCGCAAAGTGTCCGAGTGGCTTTAACACGGCATCCGAAGCTATGTGCGCAAACAACTACATGAAATATACCAAAATGTTATATCTGAACTGTTGAATTTTCAAATGCTAGCTTGATAAGTACGATATGGTTCGGTTCACTTACTGTTGAGGATACTCTCCATAGGCTACGATTTTGCTCCGTTGCTAACTTTATAGCCTCAAGTGTCCTCTTTGTGACGACAACTTTGTGCATGCCGGCAGCGCACTCACCGGCAGTCAACCATTCTATCTGTGCACACGAGACAGAAAGGAAATGAAATACTTGCATGAATGTGGCGTATCATGCTTAATAAATCATGGAAGAAGATAGCTAAATCACCATCCACAAATTTCGAAAATTGCAGGCGGAAAGAATAAAGGGAATAAATCAGTGCTCGTGTTCTAACCTGCTTCCCGGTTTGAATTAGAAGACATCCTATGGGAACCTTCACCTCGATCTTTTGCCCGTTCCTTAACCAGATATTTAGACCAGGGAATCTGCTTCTACCATGGATAGTTAGAAAGTTAAGGTCATAGTGGTAGCCTGCAAAAACAGTGCCCTCCTGCCCATAACGTCTGAGATCGCTCCCTGTTGGAGCTAGAAGATGTGGCCCCTGGATTTGGAAGCATAAAATATTTCATGTCATGTTCAGTGATAGAAAAATGATAAGCTTCCCGATGGAAAACGGAAAACAATATGAAGTGTACATGCCTCTATTGTGAACAAAGAACATCAAGCATGGCATGGCATGATTCATAAACAGAGATAACAAGCAATGAGAGATAAAGAACTAAATCAAGATGGCACCGAAATGCTTATCTCACCATGAAAAAGTAGGGATATATGGGTCTTACCAGGAAAAAAAAACAGAAATGTAACAGGGTAAGCATGGAGACCAGAAAAGCTTCAAATAGACCATTCACAATATTCATTTATCTATATCATGCCGCATAGTTTATATTGCAAGAATGAGCCGCATTATGTTGAAGGTAAACATGAAAGTGATACTAAAAGAAGTTGAATTGGAAACTGGTTAAAATTACAGACCTGCTTCATAAGGGAAGTGAATGCATCTTTTGGCAACCCAAACCCTATTGCTGCCATTTCAGCAACAGCCTAAGCAAGAATAGAGACGTCACAAAATAACTTTAGTTTTAAGATGGGATGGATCATATAAAGGCAAGCAAAACCAAATAAGCAACTCACCTCTATCGCCGATATCATTTTGTACCCCCATGAGTCCATGATCTCTTTCCATTCAGGGAAACCTTCAGGTATGACAGGTTCTGAATTAAGCTCCTGCAAGGGAAGAAATGAGAAGAGAATGGAAATAGTGTAAACCTTTATTTTTTAACTTGTGAGAGGAAAGAAGAGAAACAAGATACCTGAAACCGGGTCTTTAAAGGGCGAGGGCCCACTCTCCACATATATCACCACTTGGGATCAGGGCCTTTGGGAGTTAATGGTTGGTTTTCTATGGCCATTGCCCTCAACTTTGCTTGCATTTCTTCATCAACCAAACTTCTTGGTACTTCCACTCCCTCTGGTGTTACTCCTACTTGTAATCCCCATTTGCACAAAAAATTAATCAAGTAGATAGTTTATACTCCAATATAAACAACCATTCGGGTAAAAATTAAGAAGATTTCGCTTGCAATTTTACTCATTTGAAGTAAAATTGAACACTTCAGTTATATGGATATTTTAGAACCTTTTTCTTTCTTTTCAACAAAGCAAAAGAACCTTATTACGCCAATTGTAATTTTTAGCTATTTTATTTGACGGAACCCAGAAAGGCACAAAGAAATAAATTTTAAAATTTATAAATCGCTTGATTCCATGCTTGCAACTTGAATCTGAAATGCATACATTATGCATAAGTTAGTAAAGATTAGATCATTATATGTTTGAGAAGTATGAAAACATAAATTTCAAATTCACAAAATACCTATAGGCAATTCAGGTCATCCACTAAATAGGCACCAAACAAATTCAATTTGTGGAAGTTGCATTTCAATGTGTTTTAATCACATCTGTTCTGTTTTCAAAAATTCCAATCCCATCTTTTAAAATTTAAGTTCCTAAACGTGGCCTGAATGTTCTGCTAAAACCTTATCTGGACAATGCAATAAACATAGTGTCCTTTCTAAAAAAATTGCTCTCTTCTCCACATGTAAATCGAATTTGCTTTCCTTTCCAATCACATACTTCTACGAAATCAAATACACTACAAATGATCATTAACTTACTTTCTACACAAAAATCTAAGCAGCTAGTCAAATTCTAGCAAGCATCCAAATTACAATTCTTCGGAGTCGAACCAAAGCACACTCGAAACACTATAACGAAGCATAAACAGAAGTTATTCCGCGGAAAGAAGAAGGAAAAAAACGGACCTGATAATGTAAATAGGGACGCTCCTGCAGGCGCTTGAACTCGTCCGGCTTCTCTAAGTACTTCTCCATCATATCAATGAACCTATCGTTATCTTCCGCCGTACAACGCGGATCTTTAACGAGTAAGGCCCCGGTTTCCTTAAGGATTCGACTCACCTCGCGGCACAACTCGGTGAGTCTACTCGCTCGCTTCGGCGACGACTCACCTTCGGCGGCAACCTCCAAATACGGCGCTAGATCTATCACCGGTAACTCCATCTTCCTTAGAAAAAAATCTGCAATATCGGAATCTAGATTTTAGGGTTATTTTTCTCTAATTTTTCCTTTTTTAAAGCAAGAAAATATAGTTTATGATGGAGGAGAAGGAAAGTATATTATTGTGTGCTGTTCTTTAGTGATGGCGGGAGAGGGTTTGATTGGGTGCGGATGGGCGTATGAGAGCGAGTAGGGCAGTAAATGAGAGTATGAGATAAGATAGATCGTGAGTTACTCGAGATTGACTCGGTCAATATTCGATAAATACTCTACTTGAATGAAATCGAATTGAGCTTGAGCTCGACTCGAGTTCTTATTGGACATAAATAAGTTACTTAATAGTCGACTCAAAAAGCTCCCGAACAATTAAAAATATACGAATATATTAAGATTTTATTTTTTAAAAAATAAATTATTAATAATATTAACATTTATGTGTTGATTTAAAAAAATGCAATATAAAAACTTAATGTATTTAAGGTTAAAGTTCGAGTTAAGTTTAAGATTTTTTTTTTTATTTCAAACTTTTATGAGCTTTAATTCATGATTTTAAGTTGAGTCGAATTTTAAATTTTAGGCTCATAAATTTTTGAGTCGAGTTAAACTCTATTTTAAAATTTCGAGTCGAGTCAAACTAAACAATACTCGATTTCGACTATTCTCGATTACAGCCCTAACAACTAATTACACTGCTCCAATGAAATGTCTATTTTACTAAATATAGTGCGACAAATAACTAGGGTAAACTACAACATTAGTCACCAATGTATCACTTCTCTCCTATTTCAATCACCATACCATTATCATTTTTATTTATTTTGACCATAGACTTTTAAAAATTTAGCATCCACATCATTCTCTCTTCTTATATGTGTTCTTTTTTAGTATTTTATTTGACCACTACGACGGTGATTATCATTCTTATATATATGATTGGAGTAATATTAGTGATACTTTTGTCAAAGATAATAATTTAGTGACCAAAATAAAATAGAAGTTATACATTAGTGACTAATGTTATAGTTTACCTAAATATCTAATACGATGTTTAATAATTAATGACGATTACAAGTGGTAGTATATGTTCTAGACTCTCAACCATTTGGTGTTCGAACCGGAAATTGGAACATGCGGGGATAACAATCATTCATTTAACACTAAGATAACTTGATTCATACATCTGATATGATATTTAAACTATCATTCTATGAATTATAATAAATTTATAATATTTATAAATTATTTTTGTTTGATTTAGTAATTAAATCAATTGAGGAATGACACTAACTAATAATATTAATCTATATCATAAGAATATACAAAATAATAGTTTAGGTATCATATTAGATATTTTGATAAAGTATAAGTATTGTATTAGAAATTTTAAAAAAATATGTATCACATTAGATACTATACTAAATATAATTACTACATTAGATAATTTGATTAAAGTATAAGGATCAAATTAGATATTTTACTAAAATACTTAATTTATAATATTTAAATAATTAAAGAATGTTTTGAAGTACTAAAAATTAAAATTAGTTTAGAACATATCTTGTATAGGGGTGAACAAAACTAGACTCGATTTGAAAAATCAAATTTCTTTTTTTCACTTTTGAGTTATTTGAACCAACTTAAATTATCAATTTAGTTTTCAAGTTTGAGTATAGTTGAAATTTTGAAATTTCGAGTTACTCGAAAAATCAAAAATTGGAATAAATATTTTGACAGTTTTACGATTTAGTCCCTGATTTCATTATTCATTAAATTCCTCTTTCATTTTAAGCCCATTTTTTTTTATTAAATTTGAACACCATGATCCTAAACCATCGTGGAATACATATGTACTTTCAATTCATTTTTTTGATAACAATATTTTTTATTTTTTTAATTTAGTCTCTCAATTTTTCATAATTTCTTTATTTCATTAATTCAACATTTATTTTAAGTTCTTTTTTTTTATCAAATTTCAAATATATGTTCATATATCACAATAAAATATGTATGTAACTTCAATTCTCACTTTTTACAAAAAATATACTCTTTTTTATTTAACCCCTTAACTCTACATTTTACTCAATTTGATATTTTTAATGAAAATTATTTATAAATTTTTTCTTCTAATCAATTCTTTGACTCATACTCTCATCAATATTTTACTCTCAATATATTTTTTTTAAATATAATATTATGAAAATATTTTATAATTTTAGATTGCATTTGATATAATAAATAACATTATAATGTAAAAAAATAAAAAATATATATAACTCTCATATGATTAGAGAAAGTCAAAAATTAGAACAAATACTTGTCATAATACTATAAATAATTATAATAAAATTAGTATAGAAACTTGAATAACTCGATTCGACTCAAAAAAATTCAAGTTAATTTAGAGTTGATAAAAACAACTCATCAACTCGAATAATGCAAAATTTTGACTCGAATCAATCGAATGCTCACTCCTAACTTTACATACTTGTATTCCCAAACAAACAAACAATAAATATAACTTAATACTAGCCATCATCATAACATTTAGTTACATTATGTATCAGCCTTTGATAACTGTGAAGGAGTAACCTTGAGAGTAATATCACCATAAGCTTCTTCTTGTTCTACATCCACTATTCCATAACTCTTCAATACCTGCAACACCAACCATAACCATGTCGAGTTTCATTATTCGATACAATGACCGGTGAAGTTTCTTTAATGGATTCGAATTCTTAATCCCGCTCGCAAAGTTAAGAAAAGTTAATGTGTACATTATGAACTCACCAATGTCTCGAAGAACATCCGAGCACAAATTTTCCTTGTTTTTCCTTCTAGGATCTTGCTTAAACTGAGGTCCACGTTACCATCTTCTGAGATTGGGGTGATAGGGGAATGACATCTCAGGTATTTAGCCACCGCCCTGCAAAAACCGACACAACCCGAGTTCTCTAAGAAGAAGAGTTCGAATCGTGGGAATGGATGAGCAGAAGGTAAAGAAAAGCTACCTTGTTCTTGCAGATAAGGATCCCACCCCTTGGCTTGCTCCGGATTCTGCAGTAGAATGCAAGAAAATATGTAGAACTCGGATATCATATCTTTATACGGCGTATGCGCGTAGAAGCTAAGAGCATGTTCAACTTACCTGTAGGTGTATGACTATCTTCTTCTAGAAAATATAGATCCTACAATGAAAACGCAATGATTAGATGCATGAGCATTGGAAGTAGATATAAGGGAAACATTTTTTTATGGCTAGCATACTGATTCGGAAGTCCTGAATTCGGGAATGGTTGAAAAGCCGGAGTTTCCCAGACATGATTGCTGCTCCAAAAATGTCATAGGTGTAGGAATCTCAGATGCATGAGTTCCGGTCGATGGTGGAATATTTGTTGTGCTAGCAGTTCTAGGTGCTAACTCTGATTCTAAACTGTGAGCTGAGAAAGGGGAATCCTCCCTCCTAAATGGAGAAGGCATGGATCCGGCTAGCAAAGATCCGAATTCCGGAACAACATTGTCGGAAGCATTGCTTCCGTCGTGACGAAGACATTCCGTTTCCATGTCAACTTCAGGTACTGAAGCAGGAGAAGAACCAACTCTATGATCCGGTGCTGGTGTCCTAATAGCTTCGGTTGTAGGAGCAGCAGACTGCAGTACTGTAGGTTCCGGGATAACTTCCTCCAGCACTGCCAACTGGGGATTTAAGGAGATACCGTCCTTTTTGAACATGTTACATAAATGTTCACTCAACCCTGCAGGAATACAAGTACCACCTTTCTAAGAACCTATTTTTTGTTATTAGATTTAAAACCGAGCAAGATAAGCGAGCAATACGTACCAGTTAATGAAGGCTCATTAAACATATGTTCCGCTTTTCGAGCGTTATTCAACTTCCATACACCTAAAGCCGAGCAAGGGGTTTTCTTTCTCTTCCTTACTATACCACTACAATCTTCAAGTGCCCTCTTCATCACCCTTAGCATACATTCATATTGATAATCAGTTCAAACAACAAAAGAGAGAGATAAAGACTATATTGATCCTACACACGGTTATACCTATTTGGTAACACCAACTTCTCGTCAAATAAATTCCGCCGTCGTCTCCTTCTTGGTTGCTCGGGCGGTGGAGATGGTGGAATAACAAGTTGAGGTGATGCATCCACTGAAAAAGAATAAAAACCAATATAAGTCATTTCCTTTTTACTTGAAAAAGAAAAAAGACAGTAATTTTAGACTTCACCCACCGAAAGCCTCTGGGGGGACATTTGAAGCAGAAGCTGGAGGATCAGAGTGCTGCTGAAAAGGCATAGGCAGCTCTCCAGAAGCTGATAGGTTCAAACTAGGAGTACGGGTTTCCTTCTCCTCCAGGACTTGCTCCAAAGAAGCTGACACTTCAGTTGGATCATCCCTGTTGTCAGGACCTACTGTGGGGTCGTTTTCGGTGGAAAAGTCGTGAGCAGCGTCGCGCATCGTTTCCATCTCCGGGAAATCTTGAGAGCTATCGTTGCTAACAGACTCAAGTACTTGTGTCTGATTACTTGGACCTTGTCTTGCAATATCTTCTGCTTCACTTTGTACTCCCAACTGATTACTAGGACCTGGATCCTGAAAACTAGGCCTTTGCACCTGATCGTCTGGAGCAGGATCATTCATGCCTTTTGAGCCGGTCTCTGGAGGTTCATTAAGGATGCTACAATGATAGAAGAAATCGTAAATGAGAAACAAGCATTGGTCTTTAAAAAAAATAGAAAATGTAAACTTAAAAGATGAAGTTAGGGGATTACTCATTTATCTCTATGGACCCAGATTGGTGAAATGCTTCCTGAGGTGATGTATCATCCATCATGATATCCTGCGCAATACATATGCTTCTGATGTTTAAAATGCAATACTGGTACCTCGAATAAAAACGATACAAATGCTAAACTTCAATTTTCGAAAGAAGAAAATAACTTACATCATCAAAAGTGATAGCAACATAACGATCACTCTCAGCAGGAATTTGATCTGTGAAAAAAAGCGATAAAACACAAATTAACAATAAAATGATAAAATGTTCAAAAAAGTGGAAAATAGCATTTCAGATTCTGTATAGCAACCTGCAAGTGTTATGTCCTCTAGGTTCCTGAGATGATTATCTGCAGCTCTGAAGACGAAAAGTTCAGATATAATCACATTATTAATATCCAGCGACATGCAAAAACATTGAAATGATTTTATTACAGAAAGTCTTACTCTTCGTTATAGTCATCGACATCCAATTCCATGGCATCCAAGTCCAATGTCTGTGGCAAAGTGATAGCATGAACCTGCGCCCGTATTGCATCCTCGGGCAGAGTCACTTTTGAGGGAGCAAAAACCTTGCTTAACCCAATAAGGATGATGTTGCAGTCATGGTAAAGATATTCGACTTTCTTCGAGTATATCCGAACAACGCCCAAAAGAAGGTGGCCTGACATTCTTAATGCAATGGGAACTTCGGGGAACATGATGTGATCTGCGTTGGGATGAAGACTTGGTTTTAAGAAACAGCATTGCGATATGAAGATTCACATGCATAATTATCAAACAAAATACATGCTAAAGTTTGCAACTTTTTCCAATTCAATTGGTTAGTTATTAAGCCAATGCCTCATAATATAAAAAATGACGAAAAATCAGCAAGAAAAATAGAAATGGGGTCAAACCCAAATGAGATGACACTTGGCACAATCAAGCAATACAGATTAAAACTCATGATGATTAAAGAAAGCACATGCTAAAGTGCATTGTTTTTTCCTTCAATTTGATTCCAAGCAAAGCTTATAACTTTTCATCAATGGTTGAACTATTAAAGGAGCCAATTGACATCTATAGAACCAATAACTCTAAATATCGATAATGGCGAAAAATCAGCAGTAAAACACAAACATAGTGGCGGTTCTAGAAATTTTTTTGAGAGTGGATGGCTACACATGAATTAATAACATAAAATTCTACACGGATGAGCACAAATAAAATTTCAGGATGACAAGACTAATAAAATAGATAAATAACAAAAAAAAATCGGATTTCAAGGTGTGTACATGACAACACTTAACTAAGGGTGGAAACGTGATAGCACTTCTATCTACTCAATTCAGTTCAATGCAAAGCTTCTAAATTTTCATCAATGGTCGAACCATTCAAAATTTAAAAGCAAAAAACTAGCCAATTGAACTCTTTTTGGCCCAAATGCGTTTTAATCTCTTAAAAGGTTAATGGAAAACAATGGAAAAAGAAAAGCAAAAAAGAGAGCCAACCCCATTAACCCAAAACGTGATAGCACTTAGCATAAGCAATAGCAATCGCTAAAAAAATTGAAAAGAAGAAGAAGCAAATTTAGGGTTAAAACGATGAAGAAAGACGGACCGACGGTGGTGGGGATATCGGTGGCGGTGTAATGGGACTTCTTGAGGCGGTGCTGGAGATGGGCGGCGCACCATACGGTGCCGAGAGGAGCCTTACGAGACAAAAACGTATGCGAATAAAACATCTTCTCCTCCTCCCGTTGTTTTAAGGATTTCGATGCATTGGGGTTTTAGGGTTTCGAAAGGAAGAACTTTTTTCCTGGCGGGTGACCTTGTAAGGGTTTTAAATAGAGCAGAGCTTAAAGGCCGGGAAACGGCGGGAACGGAGATGATATTAAGCGCCAAAATTAAGACTTTCTGTATAAATAAAATAGAGTTAATTGCATCATATGTCTCCAAATTATAACCTTTATTTTAAATTGATTCCTAAACTTTTGAACTTCTAATGTCATCCTTAAATTACGACTCTCCTTCTAACTTAGTCGTTTGACTTTTGAATATTCTAATTTCATCCCTAAACTACGATTCTCTTTCTAAATCAGTCCCTAACTTTTGAATCTTCCAATTTCATCCCTAATTCGTCCGAATACTCCATTCGTCCCATAATTTGTGTCTTGTATTGACTATGCACATAATTTTATGTGATATATTTGACCAATTGAAATGATAAAATTATCCCTAAAAAGTGATTGATAGATTTGACATATTTGTTTTAATATGTGTAAAAGAGTGAGACGTTTGAGGTTAGAAAAGAAATATAAATGTTGTTATTTGTTGACTTTTCTAATAGGACATTTTTTTTGGTACATCATATATTAATGACTTAATAAAGCTACACTCTTAAAAAAATTCCTTCAACATCATATTGTAAAAGCGATACCACTTCCTCCGAAGGTTCTATGAGTATTTATAGATTCTCCGCTCTTATCAGAGCTAGGTTAGCAAGGCGATTGGCGCATCTATTACCTTGACACCATCTTTGTCGGATTTCTGTTACCTTGAACATTTAGTGGGACAAAGGGAGTGTGTAACCAATTCTAATGATAGTTTAACTTAATTTTCCCCCAAACATATAATAGGATAACTTGGCCTGATGATTTTATCAACAAGGATATGATTAGTATATAAGCATAGTTTGGGATAAAATTGGAATATTCAAAAAGTTTAAGGATTAATTTAAAATGAAAGTCATAATTTGGGGATGAAATTAAAATGTTCAACAGTTTCAGGACTAATTTAAATAATAGTTATAGTTTTGTGATGAAATTAAAATATTTAAAAGTTTAGAGACCAATTTAAAATGATGATTATACTTTGAGAATATGTGATATAATTAACTCATAAAAAGTGGTTATTATAGGAAATGACGTGGATTCAATCAATATTTACGGTATTGTGACTATAGTGGGCAGCAATTTGTTTTATTTTTCCTTTTGAAATAAGCAATTAATTTTATTCAAAATAGGAAATATCCCAAATTATAATAAATTTTACAATTATAATCGTAAATTAAGTATATAATTAGGAAAATATCCTATAAACATTAAACTAAAACTAGCAATTTAAGATCACATAAGGACCATACAAGGAAATATTAAAAATTTTATCAAGAAACTCAAACAAAGATAGATACAGACATATCTGATCGTATATGCAAACGAACCACAAAAGAAGATCAAGCTATCCAAAAACCACCGAAAAACTGCAAATCAATCTAAGTGACGTTAAAAACTATCCATGAACCCAAATCGATATCCAAATCCAGTCCGATGATTGTATAAGAATTTATTAAATCCATATATATAATTATAATTTATTATTAAACTAGATAATCAAAACAATACTTATTTATCACTCTGTTTATCTTTTACCAGTGGCAGAGACACAGCTTGGTTAGGGTGGGCACATGCCCACCTTGAAATCCGAATTTTATTCGATTAATTACTTATTTTACTGATGGTATACATCCTCAAATTTTTCGTGCATACCATAAAATCTGAGTTTTTTTCTATTAGATATTTATTTTATGGACACCCCACACTGAAATCAACCTAACATTTAGTTTTTGTTTCATTTTAATAATTGACGTTAAAAATTAACATATTTAATATCTAAACTATCAGTTTTCGCTCGTTTTAATATTTAAACTTTTGAAAGTATTTCTATAATTCGTCCATAAAATTAAAAGATATATCATATATCTCCATTTCTTATAGTCAATGTTATGTGTTAAGCCATTTTCTTTAGAAATATTTTTAAATTAAAAAAATGGGAAAAATTAAGGCTTTAACACAATTCTTTAAAAACAATAAATTGAATTATAATTAAAATAAGAGAAATTGCATTGTTACTCAGTAAATTTTACTCTCTCCTATTTTATTCATGTACTTTCAATTTTTCTAATTTACTCACTGAACTTTACAAATTAAATCATTTTACTTATTCTACCGTTAACTTTTTAACATTGTTATGACATGACATAAACATCAAAACGTCATTTTAAAAAACTCAAATATACACCAAAACTACGTCGTTTCGAATTCTCTTCTTTATATTTAGGTGAGCAAAATAAGAGAGAAAATAAAATTCAGTAATGAATGGTGTGATTTATCCTTTATATTTTTAATTATTTTATATTAAATAATAATAATAAATGAAACCCATGTACTTAAAAAAAATGAAAAAGACAAAAGAGTACACGAAACTCATGTACTTAAAAAAAATGTCCCTCGTACTATTTTTTCTCATAATGTAATCCTCCAACCCAAAAAAGAACACAATGTGACCCTTTAACCAATGACTCCATTATTTCCTTCATAACGAATTTGAGAAAACATCCACTCCAGCATGAATTAACAGAGCCATTGGTCAACAATAAAAAACATTCAAAGTGTCATATTGGATTATTTTTTTGAGTTTAAGGGTCATAATAAGAGAACAAACAGTACGAGGGTCACATTGATTTTTTTTTTAAATAATGTGACTTCACGTACCATTTTACCGATAAAAAACGACGACCACAACAACAATAGTACGTCACAACTGATATCCACATCCACAAACAAGTATATTTATTTTCAGAGTTAACAAATCAAACTACAGAATATTACCCTACCGTTTCCAATCATCTATTTACCTTACCAATACCCCATGTCTATGGGAAATGTTATGAAGAGAATCAATACAGATGTGGTCATGTTTCTGTAACTCAATGATGCATACAACGATGTACTACTAGTAGGCTCGTCAATGGATTTTGATCGGCACAACCCTTTCCCAGCCACCCTCATCGGTCCTCTCGAATTCTCGTGGTTCCGCCATCGGAAACGTTACTAGCCAGTCTTGATTGCTAATCAGATAGTCCCACAACCTTTTTTTTGACATAAACCATATACATACACCACTTAGAAATTACTAATTTCCTTGCATGTAAAGCCAACCCATTCATCCCACAACTAGATTTATAATCAATCAAACTTGCATACAAGTGCATCATTATTCAGAGACCCTTTTTCTATATGATGTCATGGGCGTGCATCCGTGCGTGTGGAGAGAACCATAAGCATGAACTTTTCGTTTAAAGATGAGCTCACCTTTTCTCATTCTCCACAAAGTCTGGACCCTCAGCCAGAGGTGAAGTAGAGCATGTGGTAAGGATGTCGGAGTCGGAAAGATTTCGCAGTGACTTAACAATTTGTACCAGGCGATTGGTCCTATGTCAACAATAAAAGCAAGAGTGAAACAATAAATTCGAGTTCATAATATAGCAAACACACACACACATATATACTTAAGAGACTTGTAATGTAAAACTAGGCAGGCTTAGTACAATTGCTATTGTAATAAATAGATGAAATAATAAATTGTCAAAATAACATTTTACCAAATGCAAGGAGCAATAATGAATCTATCAGTTTCAGTGTCATAAGTATCCAGCAATTTTCCTTGCCAATAGGGGTCTTCATACGAAGCAGAAACTCGGAGTCTCCGGACAATTTCATCTGGACATCGTGAAGTTCTATCAAAGCTGGCAGGGAAGACGGATCCAGAAGAAGTTTCTACCTGAAAATATGCAGAGGAACGTATTATTTTCCAGTAAAATATTGTCAAACCAGTTGAAATTAATGACTGATATAGTAGTTTCGAAATTTTGCCATTTAAGAATCATGAGCTGCTGAAAATCGGACAAAATGCTTCACTAAGCTCTGCACTTCCATTTTCCATTTCGAGATCAAGGAATTGTGAGAGCTTGAACTTACCAGAAACCCATTGAAAATGGGATATGCATTTTCTTGAGAATCGTATTTGGTGTTATGTCTAAGAACACATAGAGTCTTCACGTGAAATTTTTCCACTCTCTTCTGCATGGTTTCAACAATTTTTCTACATAAAGGACTGGAATAACCACTGACTCGTTTCCCCTTCGACATACTTCGGTCTCTAGCATGCTGCATAAAATGTCAAAACATTAAACTTAATCATTCTTTTTCTGAGCAGGTAACTAAAACTGGAAAAAATCAACAACAAATGAGAAGATCAAGGGCCAGACGTCGGGTGGAACATCTTGAAAACCGCCAACTAAATGCACCTGTGTTTTAAAATTTAGAAGCTTCAGTTCAAGAACAAGTATTATGTTTCAATCATAATGAATCAGTAACGAATTAACAAAAGGGGTATATAATTAGACGTACATCTAAATCTGCATCTGAATCGTGATCAACAACTAGCTTTAACATCTGGGAGAAGCCAGTATCCACGATTTTTGGAGAATCCATATGGGCAACAGATGTCCTGTATAAAAATAAAAAAAGTAAGAATTACCCATCCAACAAGAGAAAAAAATTCCATTAAGCAATTCTGAAATCTATTACTAATTCTTACATTCCGTTCTTCCGGTTCCGAATGGCAACACCCACGCAAGTTGTGGCTTCATCGGTGCCAACAAACTTTCCATATAAGAAATGAAACAAGTTAAAGGAAATAAATAGAGCTATAAAATCCAGAAAATGAAAGGTGGGGTGAATCAAGGCAGAACATGTACAGCAAAGGTGTTCAAAAACAAACTCCATGACTAGGAGGCACATTACGTTCAGCAATGACGAAAAAATATTATATTCAGTCAAATACGAAAAGCAATGACCAAATATCCAAAGTCTCGCTTATTAATCATCTTAAAAATATTAAAAAGCTCTCATGACATTCAGAAGATCAAATGAAATGAAATTCGATGGAACATATTGCCATTAGTCTTTCAAGTCTTCAGATTCCACCTAAAACATACAAGCAAATTGATAGCATTTCCAGCCCATGACATTTGGGTCTGTAAGATTCCGCTCGCAAGAACGATATATAACTCCCAAGTCAAACTCTATTACCAGAAATCTTTTTGAATTGGTTCACACAACCCAATCAGGAAATACAGCTGATTCAAATCAGTAAGGCTTACGATACCAATGACAAGTAGTTTACTACCAAACTGAGTAAAACAAATGACATACAAACATCAGAATTTATTTATTTATTTAGGATCATGTATTCTATAAAGGCGAATTTGGTTAGTTAATATAATGAAAAAAAATTGCCATATAAGGTGTAGGGGAATTATTTTCTCAGGTAGTGTGACTGCTACAGTGCATGCCGGAGGACACTCGGACGACACATCGTCTTCCCCCTAGTTGTATGCATGCCCGGAAACTTATAACACCACATTCTTGCCTGCCAAAGACGCCGATTAGTCCGAGCGTCTTCCCGAAGATGCATTGCCATCCGGTCATCTTCCGACATGTAATAGCAACCACACTGCCTGAGAAAATAATTCCCGCCACACCCTAAATGACAATTTTTCCCCATGACATTATCTAACCAATTTTGCCATGCTATAAACACATAACATGCACATATATATGTGCGTATGTATAAGCTTCAAAATTCATTTTGAGACTACTATTGAATTACATTTCACATTAGTAACAATACAGGTTCCGAAATGGCGAAACCTGACATCAAGTGCTACGAATATGGTGTTTCTTGTCTACCACATGTCATAGTCCAAAATTACTAGAAACAATACTGTAAATTATTCACTAAAACTTTGTAGTAAAGAGAGGGGGGGGGGGGAACCACATACATGAACAAGTGAAGGATCAACAGTGGCGTATTCTCTCTGGAACAAGTACACATATTTAGGGTTGCTTGATGAATTTGGTAACTTGGAAACTTTCCTCTCCTCGATAGACTTGAAAGACCGTGTAGCAGCCACCAGAATGGGGTGTTCCAGCAAAGCCGCCAACAGATCCGATGGCTGTTTAAGAAAACAAAAACAAGAAGAAAAGGGAAAAGAAACAATCATCTGTCAAAACAAAGCAAGGTTAGCTTGAAATCCATTGTGAAACAATTCATAAATCACATCATAAAAAGAGAGTCGAATCGAGCAGATTGCGAATGAGGATGAAGAAACGAGAAGAAGATAATCCATTTTGCGTAAGTTTTGAATTCTGGGTAATTTGAAGGGGAAATACCCGAGACCCAGACGATGACGTTGAAAACGACGACGAAGAGTTAAAGGGTTTTCCATCCACAAAAATCATGGTGATGATGAATTGATGATTTTGAGCTCACAAGTCAAAGCTAAAACCCTTCTTCTCCAAAAAACCCAGATGAAGATTTCTTCGACTGTAATTTGCAAACCGATTTTACAACATAAAAATAGCTTTCATTATAACATTTTGATCTATGATTACGAGTTTCCATTCGAAATTCTCCATCTCTGACTCAGTGGGTGTATATAATCAACTCAATTTCAAACATCGCGTACATGTGACGGCTATTTTTTTCCTCTAAAGGTTTAATTATGAATCAATCCTCCTACTTTACTATAAATGGAAATTTTAGTCTCTCCATTTTAGTTTATCATAATTTGATCCTCATTCTTTTAAAGAAGCTTTAATATAAAATAAGTGCTCATATTATAATATTTTTCTATTTAGGAGTCTAAATTATTTAATTTCACGTATTTACTAAATATTGTATCAATTTCTCAGTTTTAATAAAGTTAATACTCAATTTTTATCCAAAGAAAAGTTAAGACTCAAATTTTGAAAATGAAATTTAAAATTATATTTTAAAAAAGTTTAGGATCTAACTTTTTTCATATGATTGTTTATGAATTAATATTTGATGTAGTTTTTTTGTCGTAAAAAATATCGGATGTATCTAAAATATAATTGGGTTAACTACATGATTAATCATTTATGTTTGTGTTTTGTCCACATGGCACTACACGTGTCACCAGCGACACGTAAAATCATTCGATTGAAAGATTAAATTTATTTTAATTTATTAAAAACAATATTAAATTTGAGAGAATATATAAATAATAAGGTCCAAATGTGTGATTATACCAAAATATTTAACTATTACGTCACTTAATCTATTAACTGTCAAAGGGGGTTAACTTTTTTGGTGACCAGATCTTAATTAAATAAAACGAAAGTGATTGTTATTATGTTTTCTTAAATCAGTGACGAAAAGTAGACAAAACACAAACATAAATGATCAATCATGTAGTTAACACAATACAATTTATATAGCCAATGGTTGTGGCCCTTAGCGGCTGAGGAGAAAAACACAAAACCCTAATTCAAATGGCCTTTTTGTTGTCAACGGGTCGGGCATGTGGGCTGGGCAGGCGGGTCGGTTCTGCCCGAACCGGTTTCTGGAAATTTCTTTGGTTAAAACTTGTCCCACGCGAACCGTCGGCGTGTGCGGAGGCGTACGGGACCTATTTCACTGGTCGATTTTCCCCAATTCAATAATAAGCTTAAATACAACTAAATCAATCCAATATTACACCAATAAACCAATTCAAAATAATAAAAACGATTACTAACTTACCCACGCCGACGATTGGCGACGGCGCGCCACCAGTGAGCAAAACTGGTGGTTGCAATGGAGGCGGCGGTGAGATGAATCAACGACGGACGTGGCTGAAAATGGATAAAATAGGCGGTGTTCGATGTGATTTTCACCAGCCAAACCTCGACTGATTCACGGAAAACGGCAACGTTTCTCAGTGAATCAAGGGTTGGGCTTTGCTCACCGTTCGACAGTGAACACTTTGGTGGTCGTGGCTCGGGCTTGGGGGAAAATTAATTCCGCTCAATTTGGGGAAAAATTAGGGTATGGCTCGACCAGGAAACTAAATATCACTGGGTATAAAAAATGGGAAATTCTGGGTTCTAATCCTTGCAATCCCTAAGACTTCTTTAAATGGCATACCATTTCCTAAGTTTTATAAATTAGTCCCTACACTATACCCAATTAAATTCTTTTATTAATTCTCTAATTTCCCTAAGAATTTGGGATGTGACAGTCGCCTATCGATCGAAACAAAATGATAATATAACAATAAAATATTAATAAATATATTACATCAATGTCAACGCTATTTATTTAAAACTGTAACATAAAATTAATATTTTAAAAAATTAAAATTAATATTTTTTTTATAAATGTTAGAACATTTTCTCACAAATTTAAATAACTGCAATATGTAATAATGTATTCACAGTGATGACTCTTAAATTTGTTTTGGTCATTGCAATATGTATGAATGCATGCACAATAATTTTTTTTAAATGTATTTGCCTATAAAATTGGGTAAAGTATATAAATAGTTCACTCGTTATAGGTGCTGCTTTATTAAATTTCTCGACTATTAAAAGTTATAAAATAATTTTCTAATAACAGAGTGTTGTTTTGTTGAGTCATTCAACTATTAAAAATTACAAAATATTCATCTGATCATTTATTATATTCTAATCTCATCATTTTCCTTTAAAAATTTGGCGATTGTCTAAGTTGAGCGTTAAAATGATGACTGAGATATGATAGTCGATGAACCTGAAAAACTTGACCCGAACCCAATTACCAGAACCAAGACCCAAACCCAATTTCTCGAACCGAAACACGAACATGATGATCTAAATTTGACCAGAAACCCGAAAAATCAAATTGAATCGAAATCGACCTGAATTTAGCCAAACTGAAAGTAACTCGAACAGAAAGTAACATCAATCGAAAGCAACCCGAACTGAAAATAACCTGAACCAAAAGTAACCCAATTTTAATTTATTCAAACTCGATTTGAACTGAACATTGACCCGATTTAACCCCGATAATTGAATTAAAATGTATAAAAATACTAAAATGACTTATTAAATTGGTTTTCAATTTATTAAAATCAAATTATTAATTATTAATGAGTTAATTACATCATATGTCCTCAATCTATGACCCTCATTTCAAATTAGTCCCTAAAATTTTAAACATTTCAATTTCATCCTTAAACTATAACTATTATTCTAGATTAGTCCTCAAACTTTTAAACATTTTATTTTCATCCCCAAACTATGATCTTCATCCTAAATTGTTCACCGAACTTTTTGAATATTTCAATTTTATCCTAAATTATTCGTATATACTACTAATCACCTCTCTTGTTAATAAAATCATTAGGCAAGTTATATTATTATATTTTTTGGGGGAAATAAAATTTAGGTTAAACTATGGTTGAAATGGATTACATACTTGGATGAATTTGGGGATGAAATTGAAAGATCTAATAGTTTTGGGACTAATTAGAATGAGATTCATAGTTTGGGGATGAAATTTGAATGTTCAAAAGTTTAAGGGCTAACTTAGAATGAGAGTCATAGTTTAAGGATGAAATTGAAATATTTAAAATTTTAAGGTCTAATTTGAAATGAGAGTCATAGTTTAGGTACATGATTCAATTCATTATTAATTTAATATTTTACTTTTCTTACTAAAATAATTTCCCAAAAATATTAAATTATTATATTTATAATTAAACGTTAAGTATCTAATTTAAATTTTTTAATAGATAATTAAAGTTATCGTCTCAAGCCGTCGTGAAAACTGAAAGGTCTCTTGCCGGAGCCGGAAAAGTTTGCAGAGTTCGCCGTGAAGCTTAGGCCAATCTTGAGAGCTAGGTTTGCTCGCAAGTGATTGAGCTGTAAGGACTAATTTTTAAGGTTCTTTGTGTGATTATGATTTGATTTTATTTTTATCTTTTGAGTTCGAGGGTTAAATTGATAAAATTAAAAAAAAAAATTCAATTTTTTCAGTAACATTAGAGTAAATTATGTATTTAATGACCTAACTATCATTTTGGTATTATTTTGGTCACCCAATTATTTTTTTCAAAATCATATCTAACATTAAGTTTTGGTTCCGTTTTGGTCACTTGATTTTAAAAATAAACAGAACTACTGGCATGATTATTCTTTTTTATTTTTTTCAATGATGATATAACATTATCTTATAATGACACGTCAAGATCACTATTAATTTTTTAATGGCAAGTGGCCAAAACAAATTTAAAATATAATTTTAGGTATGATTGTGAAAAAAAATAATAGTTTATGATCAAAACAGAACTAAAGTAATAGTTCAATGATTAAACACAAAGTTTATCCAAAGTTTTAAGCACATAGTGAAATAATAGAAACAAAGTTTATCTCATCTCACAAATTTCATTAATGAAAAAACCGAAAATTAATTTATTATTATATAATTAAAATTCTTTAAGCACATATTATCTTATATTCATTTAGTTTAATCAGAAAATAAAAATTATTTTTTAAATGAAATAAAAATAAAACGTACATTAATTCATTAAGAGATTAAGTTTATTAAAAGATAAAAATAAATAAATTCTACAAAACGAAATTAATATGAGGGTCAACTACGTATTTAGTACCTAAATTATCAGTTTTGGTTCATTTTAGTACCTAAATTTTCAATTTTTAAAAAAATCATATCTAGCATTTATTTTTCATTTCATCTTAGTACCCACCATTAAAAACTTAACGTGTTTAGTATTTAAATTATCAATTTCGATCCATTTTAGTGCCTAAACTTTTAATTTTTTTCGAAACTTAACATTAAATTTTGAACGGGATACTACAATGAAACAAAAACTAAAGTTTTTAACGGTGTGTACTAAAATGAAACAAAAAACTAAACTTTAAGTATGAATTTAAAAAAATTAAAAGTTTAGGTATGAAAACGAACTAAAACTATTAATTTAGGTACTAAAATCAGAATTTACCTTTAATATAATTTGTGCAGAAGAAAAGATTGTGCCACTCTAACCTATCTTCCTCCTCTTCCTTCCTTAAAATTTCTTTGCTTTTATTTTTCTTTAGTTTTTAAATATATTAATTTTAGGTATCCCTTTGTATTGAATTTTATTTTTGATTTTTCAATTTTTGAAGTTAAACATCCGATTCCGGATAACCCTTTCGAGAGAATCGGGAGGATTTGAAGTTTCGATCAGTTTCCGATGAGGAAAGGGAGAGTCACCGCCGCGGCAACCACCGTAGCGATGAAAGCGGCGGTGGAAACCGACGGATCTGCCAAAGAACAAAGATACAGAGGCGTTAGAAAAAGACCGTGGGGAAAATTCGCGGCGGAGATCAGAGATCCATGGAAAAAAGCCAGGGTTTGGCTAGGGACTTTCAATTCGGCCGAAGAAGCCGCCCGAGCCTACGATGCGGCGGCGATTTCCCTCCGTGGAAACAAAGCGAAGATAAATTTCCCTTTGAATCCCTCCGGTCTCCCTCTTTTTCATCGCCGGAACGACGAAAGCTTCATCGACGGCCACCGGTTTTATAGAGATCCGAAAGAGAATCCGCAAAGACCGGCGAGGAGTAGAATGAGCAGCACGGTGGAATCGTTTAGTGGGCCGAGACCGGCCCAACCACGGCCTAAACCGTCGGATTTCGCTGCTGTTACGACTCGGAAGAGTTCGCCGCCGATGGTGCCGGAGGACTGTCATAGCGAATCTGATTCGTCGTCGTCGGTCGTTGATGACGGGGCCTATATCGCATCGTCGTCTCGCCGGCAAACTTTGCCGTTTGATCTGAATTTTCCACCGTTGGATGAAGTTTACGATCTCACTTTAGGTCTCTGATCTTTCTTTCTGTGTAAACAATTTGTCCAATTCAATCCCTAAAGAAAACGGGTCTTCGATTCTATGATTTATCCATTTTTACGATTAATCTTTGTAGTTAGTGATAATGTAAGGATGATTCTTCCATGTTTCTGGGTTTCTTCATCTTCTTGCTTATGATCTTTCTCTATTGGTTTAATTACACAGAAATTGCCAAATTATCTTATTTAATTTCAAATTGATCTCTAAACCTCTAAAATATTCTAATTATGTCCTCAAAATTTCAATCAATTCTCTCAAATTATCATAATTAAATCTAGAGAAAAATAGTCACTTAATTATTAATTCTTTAACTTTTGTGTTTTAATAATTTAAAGTATCATAACAAACAGGCGGGACAAGTGCAAATATTTATTCCCATATTCGTATAACCATATAATATTTTCGTTGCCAATACCTACCCGATAATTTGACCAAAAAATCACCCTATTAAAAAAATATTACATATCAAACACATTTTCCTAACTATTTTCCGATCTAACACTTTTTTTTCAAGAGAGAGAATGAGGCACATGGCAAGAGACGCGCCTTAGTCGGAGGAGAGAAGGCACGTCGCATGAAACACGGCTTCCATGAGTTTTATGATGTAACATACCTCCCTTGAATGTGTGTCGTAGGGGACACGCCTCCCATACCTAACGATTTTAAGTTTAGTGTTTTATGTTAAAGTAATTTTAGGGTTTTATAATTAGTTTTAGGATTTTTAGTGGCTTAGGGTGTTATATTTGTATGATTTAGGGTTTATAAAAAAGTTTAGGGTTAAAATTGATTGCATGTTAGAATGTTTGAGTTTTTAAAATAGGGTAGAGAAAAAAAACAACCCCTATAAGATTAGGTTAGGTTAAAACCCGTTGGGTTCAGATATTTTGATCATTCCTATATATCTTTAATTACTCTTATACATAATTAATTAAATATTTTAAATTTTATTGTGTTTGAGCTTTAATGATTTAATGGGCCACTCATTTTCAGACTAAGGGGTTGTTTGTTTGCCTCTTAATGGAATCATTCAGTGCTGAATGTTGAACCGTTCAACATTCAGCGCGTTTGTTTTGCACCTCTGAATGATTCAGTGCTGACTAATTCGGCAAAACAATGCTGAATGATTCAGCACATAAGTACATTTTGAATGATTCAGAGCCATTATCAAACAACATGTCACATTCAGAGCTAATTCATACAGAGCCTCTGAATCATTCAGCATTTAAATCATTCAGTGCTTAATCATTCTGAAATAAACAAACAACCCCTAAATGATATCTAAAATCTAAATACCTAAACCTTTAGGATTTTCAAGTAATCCAAAATTATAATTTATCCGATCCAAATTATCCAAAAATAAAAAAGAATCGAATATCTCAATTTTTAAATGTAATCATCGAATTAGATCTTTTTGCACACCCTAATATCATCTATTTAACATGGGATTATTAATAGACTTCCAACCCGCCTCGTGAATTTTTATTTTGGTTAAATTACAGTAATAGTCACTAAATGTTTAGAGTATCTTTACTTTAGTTACCAAAATTGGAAATTTTTATTACAGTCACTATTGCTGAGAACAAATTATTTAGATCACTAGACTGATAAATTATTAATAAAAACTGACGTGATTCATTAATACCCCTAAAAAGACTGCACATCTATCATTTCTTTTATCGTCGCTCAATAATTTTTTCAGTCGAAAAGATCATTGAATTACTCTTCTTTTTTTCTTTTCGTTCTTCGGTTAAAACCCGTTGAAAAAAAACTTATACTCTCCCCAAATCATAATTGAAACTAAAAGTTAAAACGCTTTCAACCGTCATTATCGACCGTGAGATCGACTAAATTATTATAAATGTCACGAATTACTTGTTTGGTTTAATCTAAGATTTTGTAATTTAAGTTACAATTAATTTTAATAGGGTAAATTCAACCATAGGATCACTCAATAATTAACAAAATTATGAATGTCACTAAATTCCAAAAAGTTATGAACAAATTAATCAATTAATACTCCAAAAACAACTTGTTTGTGACCTATTGATATTTAGTGACTCATTTGTAATCGAACTAATAATTGAGTGACTTATAATGTAATTTACCCTTTATGATAAAATTTTCCTTTTCCAAAAATGAGTTCATATAAAAGAAAAAGTTGAAAAATGTTTTAAAAGCTGAAAATGATAGTTGAAATGAAGAAATGAAGTGAAATTGCTTGGGCTAATACAAAAATAAGTGCTTGAATTATACTTAAAATTTACTTTTGGTGCCTAAAGAATTTTTTTTGTTAAAAATAAATACCTAATATTTTCTCCGTTATTTTTTTAAGTGCCTACCATTAAAAAAAATATTAAGTAACACGTGTCATGTTTATATTTTTTATTTTTTTAAAAAATAAAATATTATTCAAAAATATATATTTTTTAAAATTGACTTGAAAGTGATACTTTTAACGGTAGGCATCTAAAAATGTAACGTAAAAAACATTAGATACTAATTTTAAATATAGTTTATACACTTATTTTATATTAAGCCAAATTGCTAATCAAAAGCTATGGATACACATACACACTAGCTCAAGGACTAAGACTACATATGATACACAGAAGCAAATAGCAAGCAATGATGCTCAGATGTGCAACAGGTCCAGGCTGCAAACCTTTTATCCCTGTGTTCGACATAAACGGTTACGAACCCGGAAAATCGCAAACAAAATCGATACGTCGGTACTATGTTTACCTGATCCGAGTAGAGGATATAATTTGCTACGTCAACAAATCATGGCATGCCAAGTAAAGATATGCATAACTGAATTTAACTCGATATCGGCTGAAAGCCTCCTTGGAATTCATCGTAAAGCCATCTGCAGAATGAATGGTTGCAGCGTTAGTCAAATTCCAGAACGTCATGCGTTTAATACGTGCTATCGAATGAATACACATACTTGCATAAGAAAATTGCCCTTGATCCTTCATTTGCTTCGATTCCCGATAGGCTTCGCCTTTCACTTTCTTCTTTGAATTTGGCAGCGGGAAGAACTTCACACGGGCACTGAATCGAGCTTGCCATTACAGTGCTATCGTTATTAGATTCATAAACCTACAACGAATAGAAGGAACCATTGGCAAACCATCAGATATTATTTGCTACTATGAAATACATGTAACTTAAACATGCATGAAGGATTACCTCATTGGTTTCAGGGGCACATGGATGAGCGACACTCTCCGGCAAATCACTAGGAGAGTAGCATCTTTTGACAACCACCCACTTTGCCCCAGTTTTAGCATCCTCCCACATTGCCTGCAATGAAGATCCAAAATTTTGAAGTTGGTCCGTACGGAACGTTGGAACCAGTAGTCCCCTCGTATAAATTCTTTTGAACATGCTTACCTGAAGCTTAGATGGTATCAGTTTATCCAGGCCAAAATGAACAAGAGCATGATCATGAACCATATACGTTACGCCGTCAATGCAACAAGATTGGTAAAACTTTTTCTCATCCACAACTTGAAGTACGTCAGCTGCCCATTCAACAGCACGCAAGCCACCAGAAGAAAACTCCGGATTCCTTGAAGTCTCGGTATTAGCTTCGCAATTTGCAGTAGGATTCACTTGTGCAGCTGCAGCATCTTGTTCAGTTTGATCAATCTGTTTAATGCAGTCAATATCTCCTTCCGAACCTTTCTCCAAATTTTTGACTCCAGATCTTTCACCGTGGCAATTATTTGAAGGAATTTCAGCACTGTTTTGCTGCTCAGTTGGAATATCTTGATTGATATGTGAAGGCTGTGAATGCTCTGCCTTGTCGTTGATAGTGTTAGATGATGTATCCACAGTCTGTGACGTTGTCGTGGGGTATTTTCTTTCTTCATGATTAGATGATTCAGTCATTTGAGAAAGTTCTTCGGGTTTTTGAGTTACTGTGCCAACAGAAGGAGTATCACATACAGCCTCCGAAGGTTTTGTTGAGTTCCCTTTTGGAACCTTAGAACCTGATGCTGACTCAAGAGAGTTGCTGTCAACCGTAGCAGACACAGCAGGAGTCTGCAACGCTAAGCTTCCATTTTCAGTTACCTTCTCATGATTGATTGATGGACCCAGATTTCCCACTTTCTTCTCTGAAGATGACTGAGCTTCAGCTGAGCTAGAAGGAACTTTGGGTACATTGATACTTCTCATGACACGACCGTATTTGGGGGGCAAAGGTTTCCCATTGCAAAACGACAAGCATCTAGCACAGTGCCACTCACCTCTAGGGATTCCCTTCGGCTGCAAACATTTCAAGTGAAATCCTTTCTCACATGCATCACAGAGCAGCACATTTTCGACTTCATTAATGCCAAGTTTGCACGTTTGGCAAGTCACAGCCTTATTCATATACTCTCTAGAAGGAGGACTCCAAGTAGGATGTGTGGGAAGCTTCGGTTGTAACAACTTTTGAACAATTCGAGCAATTTCATTGTGGTTATTAGTAAACGGAGGAGCTTGCGTAAAGTTCACACCTTGAACTGGCTGGTGCACACTAGGAAAAGTTCCGGTTGCAGTCTGAGTGATGAATGGTCTAAAGGTTTGATCTCTCACTGCTTGAGGAGTCATCTGTGCCGTAGTTGAACCAGTACTTCCTTCAACCTTGGTTGGATGATGAGTCAAAACCTTGCTCTCTTGCCTGGATTTAGCTAATGCTGCAGGTTGTGCATGCATAGACCAAGCGGGAGCATTCGGGAGTGAATGGCTTGCTGAAGAATTAGCTGAAACGGACAACATTGACATTAATCTGGAGGCGATGCACGGACAAAGATGCTTAAATGTTCAATAGAACCGACTAAGGGAGAGAATAGTACCAATATAGCAGCAAAATTTTGGGTAAATAAACCACAGTATTATAATTTGCAAGACTATAGCATTGATCATTTCATAATCATCTAATCTCTCCTAAATGATACGCAAACAGGCCCGTCAGTTCTTCTGCTACCAAGAGAAGGTGACCTGGTTGAAGATAGAATTACCTGGTACATAGGAAACATAAGAAGCCACGTTTGATCCTCCATCCAACTTAATTTGTGGTCTCTCGACCCTGTGATACGCAAACAAAGACGAATTTCCTAGATGGCCACTCGGTATCCCAGTGGACATTGTATCCGTTTTTACGTCGCCGGTGGGCAATTGATGTTGTAATGGAGTTGAACCTGCTGCTGTAACAGAAGACACAGCAGCATGAATTGCTCGGTCTGATGGTAAAACACGAACTGGATGAGTCGGTCCACGGGTTTCAGCTGATCCACCAACATTAGTTTGCACCGACAGAGGCATATATGTAGCAGGAGTAGTGAATTTCATCGGTTCTTCCATCTGAAAAGCATTAAGGTAATCGAACACTCAAATTTAAATATATGAACTATTCCATCATTTAACAAAAAATATTCTTCTGATTAAACCAAGCTACATCTGCATAAACAGCTAAGAAGTTGGCGAGCACATAGATCATGGAAAGAAGCATTCACTAACCCAAATTCAATATTACATTCATAAACATCATAAGAATGCTACAAAATTTAAGAAGCAAAGGATGTGTTCTTCAAATAGCATTCTTACTAAAAAAAAAGCCATCAAGCTGTTCAAGGAGCTCAATGTCATGTTACACTAACATTTAATTTTCTTCGAAGTACCGTGTTCGACAAATCTTTGGCATAGGCATAGGAGAATGATACTCCAAATACAAGAAGAATCAAATGCAGCTTTCAATCTATACTCAGCAACCAGTTTAAGCCATGTCCATGAACCTAGAAAGTAGCAACTATGCCGAAAACAATATCCGACAAAAACGACTAAAAGATGGAAATAGTTACTAAAATCCATGTATATCTACTTCCTATGAGCAATTTAAACAAAACTAAACTTTTCAAAGCTTCACACAAAACCATTAATCCTCAAGAATTCACTTTTAAGACACCGAGAAAACATCGAATTATCGGATAGATTGAGATGTTCAACTTTCCTGTTTGCAAGAAAAACTTAATCTCAGGACAAACACTCATACAAATTGCAACAAAGAAGAACAAAATTAACGTCCACTCGATATACTTATTGACCAATGAAAATCAAATCCTTCTGAGAAATTGGCAAAAAAAGATCCATCAAAAGAATAAAAGGTGACCCCTATCCATAATTCCAAGTCCACCTAAACCCCCAAAAATATCACGAATTTGATAACTTTTTTACCTTCATTTTAGCAAGCAACACCTTCTGAGAAATCGACATTCCCATACCCCTCAACCCTAGTCTCTGCTCTTTGAGCTTGGAATTAAGCCCCAACTCTTCAATCACATTCCCTATCACCTCCCTCCCAACAATATCCTTGGGCGCCATCTCCCCGCAATTCTCCGCCAACGTCTCACGCGCCTCCGCCATCAACGCCGTCTCAGTCGATGTGGGATCCCTACCTCCTCCCCTCATCTTCCCCATCGTCGACAGCACCAGCACAATCTCGGCCACCCTCTTTAATCCCCCGCCGCACCGCCGCTTCTTCGACGCGGAAACATCCCCGTTCTCGATCCCCCGTTTCTCCCCCACCGTCGGAGAAGGCTCGAACGCCGCGTTTTCGCCGACAGCCACCTCGGGATCCATTTGTGAACAAATACTAATCGAAACCCAGTGTTGTGGACTCGCGAGAGAGACCGAAATCAGAGAGAAATACCGAATGGAAAATCAGGGGAACTATAGAATCGTCAAATTTTAAAATAAAATGAAATCCCAGGGGGGGCTTTTTGGCGGGCAAATTGTGCGAAAGAGAGAGAAAATTTTAAATTAAAAATCTTTACTTTGTGAAAGGAAGGGATCGGAGTAAGGATTGAAACGAGAGATTTTGAGAGCGTCGAAATACAAAAAAATGGGGGATTTTTGTGATTTAAATCGAACCGGGCGGCTTACTCAGATCGGACCGGATATGGCCAATTTGGGGATTTTCTTTTAGGGTAAATTATGCATTTAGTACCTAAACTATCAGTTTTGATCTGTTTTATTACGTAAACTTTCGATTTTCTCAAATTTATACCTATATTTTAGTTTTTGTTTTATATCAGGGGCCATATTGATTTTTTGACAAAATTTTGAGGGTTTAAGATATGATTAAGTTTAAAAAACTATTGTTAGAGTAATTTGAACTCATGTAAATTAAGTTAAAAATATAGATCTCATGTTTCTTTATTTTTCAAATTTCCAAAACAATTTTAATTAAAACACTGAAAATATCTTTTTATGTTTTTATATTTTCACTTATTTTTGTTTTTAGTCTCCATAAATCATTTTGCAATTTTACAATCGAACACGTTTTCTATTTTCTAAGAAAATAAAAATGAAAATAACTTATATTTTCTAAAACCAAACGGACTCATAGTTTTTGTTTCATTTTAATACCACGTTCAAATTTAACGTTAAGTTTTGAAAATTTTGAAAGTTGAGATGCTAAAGATCAAGACTGATAGTTTAAGTATTAAACGCATTAAGTTTTTAACAACATGTTATAAAATAAAATGAAAACCAAAGATTATGTGTGATTTTGAAAAAAAGTTAAAAGTTTAAGTATTAAAATGAACCAAAATTAATAATTTAAGTACTAAATTTGTAATGTGCCGTTCTTTTAGTGTGAATCTAGGGTTTGGGAGATTTATATGGTGAGGTGAAAGTTTTGTGGTTATGGGGAAGTCACCAATGAGAATTAGCCACGTCGGGAAACTAAAAATAAAAAAGAGTAAAATATACAAATAATCTCTCGATCATAGGGTATTACTTTATTAAGGTGGTGTTTGTTTTTGCAGATGTAAAAGGTCGACAGTCTGCGGACCACATCTGCAGCAGAAGAGGTAGACCAAAAGTCTGCAGTCTACAAGAAGAAGACTGTTTGTTTTTTAACGTCTGCATACTGCTAAAATGAATTGAAATATAAATAAACTGATTTTTTAAACTTAAAAGAGTTTTGCAATACTGAGATTTAAATAATTTTAGTTTTACAATACTGAAATTTAAATAATCCATACAACTACAATAATAAATTATTTAAAATAAATCAATCTATATTTTAAAATAAATCAATTCATACTAATAAATTATTTAAAATAAATCAATCTATACAACTACAATAATAAATCAATCCATATTTTAAAATAAATCAATCCATACAAATAAATTATTTAAAATAAATCAATCCATACTAATAAATTATTTAAAATAAATCAATTCATATTTTAAAATAAATCAATCTATACTAATAAATTATTTAAAATAAATCAATTCATACAACTACAATAATAAATCAATCCATATTTTAAAATAAATCAATCTATACTAATAAATTATTTAAAATAAATCAATCCATATTTTAAAATAAATCAATTCATACTAATAAATTATTTAAAATAAATCAATCCATACAACTGCAATAATAAATCAATCCATATTTTAAAATAAATTAATCCATACAAATAAATTATTTAAAATAAATCAATTCATACTAATAAATTATTTAAAATAAATCAATCCATATTTTAAAATAAATCAATCCATACTAATAAATTATTTAAAATAAATCAATCCATACAACTACAATAATAAATCAATCCATATTTTAAAATAAATCAATCCATACTAATAAATTATTTAAAATAAATCAATCTATACAACTACAATAATAAATCAATCCATAATTTAAAATAAATCAATCCATACTAATAAATTATTTAAAATAAATCAATCCATATTTTAAAATAAATCAATCCATAATAATAAATTATTTAAAATAAATCAATCCATATTTTAAAATAAATCAATCCATACAACTACAATAATAAATTAATCCATATTTTAAAATAAATCAATCCATACTAATAAATTATTTTAAATAAATCAATCCATACAACTACAATAATAAATCAATCCATATTTTAAAATAAATCAATCCATACTAATAAATTATTTAAAATAAATCAATCCATATTTTAAAATAAATCAATCCATACTAATAAATTATTTAAAATAAATCAATCCATACTAATAAATTATTTAAAATAAATTATTTTAAAATAAATCAATCCATATTTTATAATAAATTATTTTAAAATAAATAACCTTATTAAATTATTTAAAATTATTTTAATAAATAACTATATTTTATAATTGTTATTTAAGAGGTTTGAAGACATTTGAAGACATAAAACCAAGTATGCACCAAGAAGAGCTCGCGCAGACGTTTGAAGAGTTTCTGTCTTCTAAGAAACAAACAGTCTGCGAAGCCTAATGTCTGCGCGTGGTCTACGAGACGCATACATAAGTGGTTTGAAGAACTTGCACAGTGAAAACAAACACCACCTAAGTCTATTGAATATTAAATGTTATAAAATGGTCTCCCAACTACATGACATTATTTTATTGAGTCACTCGACTATTAAAAGTTACAAAATGATTACCTGACTATTTATATGTTCCAATCTCATAATTTTTCGTTAAAAAATTAACGTTTGTCTGGGCTGAAAGTTAACATGTTAACTGACATATTATGTCGTCAAGCCAATGCTTTAAACCAATGACGATTATGATATACATCATTAAAATATGATTTTATCATACTCCTATCAGTAAATTAACGTCCAGCTCAGACAACTACCAATTTTTAACAGAAAATAACGAGATTGAAACACATGAACAGTCGATTGATAATCTTGTAACTTTTAATAATCATGAGACTCAACAAAATAATGTCATATAACTGAGAGATCATTTTATAACTTTTAATATTCGAAAAACTCAAGAAAACAACACTCTATAATCGAAGGATCATTCGTGTACTTTACCCAATAAAAAAACTCCTATAGTAAAAATGGTAAAAAAATTACTTTGATAAAAATATTTAATGTCACATTTTCACTTTTAAAGTGTATTTATGAGAAAAACTAAAAAAATAATATTTCTAAAAATCATGTTTAAACAGTTATATCTATATTTCTTTATAATTATTTTAAACTATTTTAAAAATACTTAATACTATAATTAATTTTTATTTTGAATAAAAGGGAAAAAACATCACTTTCTCATGTCATCATTTCATAATTACAAATATTCTTACACTAGAACATTTTAGGGTAAATTATACAAATGACTCTCAACTATAACATACTATTTTATTAAGTCATTCGACTATTGAAAGTTATAAAATGATCATCCGATTATAGAATGTTACTTTGTTGAGTCCGTCGACTATTAAAAATTACAAAATGATCACTGACTATTCATTATGCACCAAACTCACCGTTTTTTGTTAAAAATTGACGGCATACTGAGTTAAATGTTAACTTGATGATTATGATATGATAAGATATAATCCCAAAATCTTAAACAACCATCATATCACAAGCATCATGTTAACGTACAGCTTAGACAACCATCAATATTTTAAACAAAAAAAATACGAATTTAGAACTTAATAAATAATTGAGTGACTAATTTATAACTTATAATATTCGAAGTACTTAATAAAATAACATTCTATAATAAAAAAATCATTTTATAACTTAATAAAACAATTCTCTATAATCTCACCATTTGTGCACCTTACCCAACATGGTAAATTTTATTGTCTTTTCTTCTCTGTCTCGTGATCTTTTTCTACACTTTTTCCTTTGTCTCGATCCACATAATTTCATCTCAAATTTGTATGTTTTTCATTTGCAGGGATTTTGTGTTATTTTCTGATTGGTGCATGAAGTTCTTTCAGATGATCCTAGATTGGATTTGACAGCTACCCGGTTTTTCTTTGATCGGATTCTGTCTATTATTCATATCGAAAGGTCCGTTGTTTCTTTTGATATTCATGTTTGATTGTTGTTGTTGTTCACATTTTGATCTGTTGATTGATCGTTTGTAGCTGCTGGTGATAAATTGATAATTCATGTTTTGATTTTTTAAGTTGTGCAAGAATTTGATTTATTGAATTGCTGTTGTTAGAGTTCCGATTGAATTTGAATCCGTTTGTGCCGAGAAAAGTTAGGTTTTTAGATTTGAAAATGGTGATTGATAATTGCAGATAAGATGGAATCAGATCTTGGTAAACTCTTCATCGGTGGGATATCTTGGGACACCGATGAGGAGCTTCTCAAGGAGTATTTTGGGAAGTATGGTGAAGTGGTGGAGGCTACGATAATGAGAGATCGTGTCACCGGTTGCACCCGTCGCTTCGGTTTTGTTGTCTTTACTGACCCTGCTGTCGCTGAGAGGGTAATTATGGATAAGCATATGATCGATGATCGTACGGTGAGAGCCTTGATTATGATTATGTATACTGGTTTCCATCTAAACACTGGAAGGAAATGTCTAGAGAGAAGGATGTTATTTTTCGTCAATTAGTTTGAGGTTTTTGATAATCATAGTGACTTAAATTTTTGACATTTTTCTGCTTTTATCGGGTCAAAAAAGTAATGTATTTCATCTATTTCCAGACATTGATTTAATAAGATTTTTATCGAATCGTTCAGTAGGGACAGAAAATGCTATGCAATTGTTTGATTAAACTTTCTGGCTAATCAATTTTCATGTTGAGGCAAAGAAGGCTGTCCCTAGGGATGACCAAAACAATTTAAACAATAACATCAGTGCCATCACTAGATCTCCCACTCCTGGTCTCACAAAAAAGATTTTCGTGGGAGGTTTAGCATCTACAGTCACGGAGAGCGACTTCAAGAACTACTTCGATCAGTTTGGTACAATTACTGATGTTGTAGTAGTGATGTATGATCATATCATGCAAAGGCCGAGAGGGTTCGGCTTCATCACTTGCGATTCAGAGGAAGCAGTAGACAAAGTAAAAAAAAAAAACATTTCATGAACTCAATGAGAAACTGGTTGAGGTCAAGAGGGCAGTCCCTAAAGAACTATCACCAGGCCCGTTTTAGGATATAATTATGGTTTGAATCGGGCTGCCAACATTCTCAATAGTTTTTTGCTCAGGGATATAATCTAAGTCCTCTAGGAAGTTTCAGAGTCAGGATGGATGGTCGGTTTAATCATCTTGCTAGTGGTCGAACAGGGTTTCCTCCATTTAACACTACCGGCTATGGAATTGGGATGAATATGGAACAAGCAATGAACCCAAGCTATGGTGCGAGTTCTAAATTTGGCAACAGTCTGGGGTATGGGCGGATAATTACCCCTTATTATAGCGGGAATCCAAACAGGAATAACACTCCTATTGGCTATGGTGTCAGGAGTGCAAGAAATTATTCTTGTTTGAGCTCTCCTACTCGTAATGTCTGGGGAAATGGAGGCCTTAGTAATCCCACCAATGCTTCTGTTCCTGGTGGTTAGTTGGGGACTGCAGGTGGGAATTTCGGTTCTTTGGGAAATAGTGGGGCTAATTGGAGTCCTTCTCCACCTATGCAAAGTGGAGGTGATGCTTCTGGTTACACCGGTGGGAATTCTGGTTATGTGAGTACTGATGATAACATTGGTTTGGCAAGGGCAGGATACGGAAGAAACAGTGGAACTGTTGCAGCTCCAACATCATCATTTGCTGGATCGACTGGTAATTTTGAGGGGTCCTGTGGGGATCTTTACCCTGGTGGTTCGGTTTATGGTGACCCAACTTGGCGTTCTGCAACTCCTGACTTGGATGGTTCTGGCTCATTCGGGTGTGGGCTTGGCAATACGTCCTCAGAAGTTGCTGCAGAAACACCCGAGGATTATGTTGGAAGTTACAGTGTTGCTAGTAGACAGACTGATAGAGGTAATATTCTCTTTAGTTTCATGAAGTTGACCCTTTAGAAATAGCTTATGAATTTAGGTTACGACCACTCAAGATTCACCGGGATGGAAACAATTACTTTCAACTCTAGATGAAAATTTCCTTTTGCCGCAACATAATTCTAGTCATAGTTTATTGATGTTTGGAACCTATAGCCTTTCTAAAACCTTTTTTCTAGCTTCTGATTAGCAGATCGAGTCGAAGAGAATAAAGATAAAGTCATTAGTATACGTTTGAACATCATAGGGTCCGGATTTTATAACGGAGCACATACCCTTTTTTTCTTTTTCAAATTTGTTTTATTTTCAAGATGAAGATACTACTTGTTTTGCCTATTTGATTAGAAAGGACTCCGAAAATCATCTTTAGTCATTTTTCATGTCTGATTTCATTTCCCCCCAAGTAAAGCCTACTAAATGTACAATTCGTGTTACCATGACAGAATCCACCGGTTCACTGTATCCAACCTACCATGACAGAATTTGCTTCTTTTTGGCACCCCTTTGAACTTGATAATGTCGTTAATAATTCGAAATAAATCAGTCGGGGGAACTTCAACTTTAAAATTTGACTAGATATGTGGACCAGAACTTCAATAATACGAGCGTTTTATATGCTGATATGTTAGACCTTGAGAGGGGAATGCCAGCTTGCTTCCTTTTTGTTAATTCGCCTATTTGTTTGTTTCGTATGCTGGAATTGCTGCCTAGGAGATCTGATATTCGGATATCAGAAGTTATAATGTAGGGTGAATGAATTTGCAAAAACAGGCTTCATTACTATGTCAGCTTACAAGGAAATTGATCGTATAGCACTAACGAGGTTTATTGATTTGATAATACATTCGAAGCGAGCAGTTTACAAGGGACTTTCTGTAAGGTTTGAGATCCAATTCGATTTGATTTTTTTGTTCTATTTTATTTTGGTAGCGAACATTTCAGGTTCCTTTCTTGGCATTTGAGTGAGGTGTACAATCAGATTGCTGGATATACACTCCGGAAGATTGGTTCCGATTAATACACCATGCATCCCCGAAAACTGTACCGGTAGTGGCACATCAAACAATAGATTATTAATATTTTTCTCTGCTTTTTCAGCTGCCGAAATGCCTGGCTGGGTTGCTTCTTCTTCTTGCCTTAAGTTTTCTTCGTATTATCCGGGATCGTTTTTGTCTTAGATAGTAAGGAGTTTCTGTTCAAGTTTTTAGTGTGAAACGTTAGAGGAATCTCCCTTTTGGTAACCGTTTTGCTTTTGCGGATAAGTTTTCCAAGAACGCATTCGACATCTCTCTTTTCTCGTTCATTTGTGTCATATACGGAGAATTGTTACCATGCTGCATCAATCACCATTCTAATTGTGTTTTTCCGAATATTTGTTCTCAATGGCTGTTCTTATGTTACTCAGATTCGGAGGTGAGATATCGGAGACGATAGGCTGCGCGGTCTGTTATGAGTATGTTCCATGTTTTTAGTGACTTTTTTCTTGTATTTAAAGTAACATACTTTCATGTCCATTTCTGAACACGTGATAGCGACTCGTGTTTAACACGAGAAAACCGAATATATCTTGCTAGGGTTTTCAGGATCACTTTTATGGTGTCAACCAAAAGAAGATGATGCCATGTTTGTGGTCCTCTCCCGGCCTTTTTGTGTGAATTTTTGTGGCATGTTGTCCCTTTCCTTTGATAAAGAGCATGGGACTTGGTTTTATGCCTTTTGTTATGTGGATTTTAGGAGGCTTCCACTAACCAATCAACTTTTTTTTTGGTACACACTAGTCCTTCAGCTTGGCAATTTTACCCAAGTTGATCCTCCAATTTTTTTGGTCCACGTTATTCTTGAAACTTGGTAACAATGAGTAAAGTGGACTAAAGAAGCCATTGAAAAAGAAATTATCAAGTTCGAGGGTTAACGTGGACTAAAAAAAGATTGGGGATTTAGTTGAAAATTTTTGTCAAGTTTAGGGATTAAATTTTACTTTTTCTTGGGTTGTTCTGTAATTGTATTTGAGGAATTTATGTAGTTGAAATTTTGTTTTTGGCAAAATTTAAATTTATGTTATATAGATTATTGTTTTATGTTATTATAAAGTGTTTTTAACCTTTCATGATGCGTTACAAGTGTATATATATCATTGTCATTTTGTGTTAATTATTAGGGTAAATTATACGTTTAGTATCTAAATTGTCAGTTTTGGTCAATTTTAATACTTAAGCTTTCAATTTTTTTAAAATCATATCTAAAGTTTAATTTTTGTTTCAGTTTAGTACATCGTTCAAAGTTTATCATTAAATTTTAAAAAAATAATTAAAAGTTTAGGTACTAAAATAGGTCAAACATAATAGTTTAGGTAGTAAACGTGTTAAGTTTTTAATAGCATATACTAAAATGAAACAAAAACTGAATGTTATACATGATTTTGAAAAAAAGTAAGATTTATGTATTAAAACGAACCAAAATTGATAGTTTATGTATTAAATACATAATTTATCCTAATTATTAAATATTGAAATTAAAAAAAATATTTTTGAAAGCTAAGTTGATTATAAAGTAATACATGCTTTAAATACTATTAACCCTGTTGCAGCAGCTGGTGCTCGAACCCGTAACCTCTAGGAACATCGATGATTTCTTTAATCACTTAGATAAGTTGGTTTGTGCAAATAGAAATTTATTTTATACTTAATTTATAATAATTATTTTTATGATATATTCTATAATAAATATCGTAATCCTAAATACATCATTAATATGATACATTGATGTACGTTATTAATTATATTATTCTTATTAAAGAAATATAAAAATTTCAAGGACTTATCTTTGATAAATCCCTTGTAAAAATTTAGTTTTAATTCTAATAAGAATATAACTAAATCATGTATTTTTTTATTAAAAATTATTACAATAATTTAATATGAACAATAAACCTATAAAATGATTGTCTTCCATAGTCGATTATATCAAATTTACCGTCGACAACTAGGGATGGACATGAGTTTGGTTTGGTTGGTCGAAACTCGACCCAACTCGAAAATTTTATATCATTCATCCGATCTGATTCAACTCGAAAAATATATACCTTTCACCCAATTTAACTTTTTGAGATAAAATTCGAACCCAATCCGACCTAAAATAATAAAAATACTATTTTTATTTAATAAAAATATTGATTTAATTGGAAAAATAATATATAGAGGAGTATTATTGTAATTATTTCTAAATATATAAGGTAAAATTTTATTTTTTTGGGGTCTAGTCGAGTTGAGTATTTTTCACCCTAAACCTGAATCCGACCCGACCCGAACAACACCTTTTAAAAAACCGACCCGACCCAAACCCAAATAATTTTTTTTAATCCAATCGGATCGGGTTGGAACCCGTCCAGTTCCGGTTCTATGCCCATCCCTATCGATAACCGTTATAATTTTAATATTTTTAATAAAATAAAACATGATTTAATTATATTCCTATTAGAATTAAAACAAAATTTGTACAAGCAATTAATCATAGATAAAATTTTAATATTTTGAATATTTTCTTAATAAAAACGACCTATTAGCGATGTACAACGATATGTAATATTAATGATGTAATTCGATGCGTAACGTTCATTATAGACTCATCCATAATTATTTTATATTTAAATAGTAAAAAATAAATTCAAACCCTAAATATTAAAGTGTAAATTATTATCCACTTGCATCTTTTAACTTATTGGTAAATTTGTCAAAAAGATTAATCATTACAATTACTTTATAAATAAATTATTGTCGTGTTTTTCTTTCGTTTTTTAATAAAAATAATTTTAATTACCTAAATTAACACATATATTAATTTTTAATTCTAAATAATTTAATAAATTTAAGGGTAAAGTACACAAATGGTCCTTTGACTATAGGGTACTATTTTATTGAGTCTCTTGACTATTAAAAGTTACAAAATAATCAATTGACTACATGGTGTTGCTTTGTTTAGTTCATATACTATTAAAAGTTACAAAACGATCACTCGAATATTCATATGTTACAAACTCATCATTTTCTGTTAAAATATTAACAGTCGTATTAGCTGAACATTAACATGCTGGGCAGGATATGATAAAATCTAATCTCATAACCGTTTTAGTTGTACAGTTGTTTGAGATTCTAGGATCAAATTTTTATCATAATCTAATCAACAGGTTAACGCCCAGCTCAGACTATTGTCAATTTTTTTAACAAAAAAAATGATTTTGGAACAATTAATAGTCAAATGATCATTTCGTAACTTTTAATTGTCGGCGATTCAACAAAGCAACACCTTATAGTTAATGAATTATTTTGGGATAAAATACAGAAATGGTCCCCTAACTACAGGGTATTGTTTTATTAAGTCCCTTCAACTATTAAAGGTTACAAAATGATCATTCAACTATAAAGTGTTGCTTTGTTGAGTCCATCGACTATTAAAAGTTACAATATGGTCACCTGACTATTAATTATATTTCAAACTCATTATTTTCTGTTAAAAAATTAATGGTATTCTAAGTTAAACGTTAACTTGCCGATTGTAATATGATAAAATATGATCCTAGAATCTCAAATGACTATTATATCTCAGTCATCATGTTAACGTCCAGCTTAAATAACCACTAATTTTTAATGAAAAAGGATGAGTTTGAAACATAATGAATAGTCAGGTGATCATTTTGTAACTTTTAATAGTCGATAGACTTAATAAAATAACGCTCAATAGTCAGAGGATCATTCTGTAACTTTTAATAGTCGATGAACTTAATAAAATAATACCTTATAATCAGAGAATTATTTATATACTTTACTCGTTATTTTATAACTTTAATAGTCAAAAGACTTAATAAAACAATCATTTAAGGGATCATTTATATATTTTACCATAAATTTAACCGATTTAAAATCCGGACCACTCCATACCACCTAGGCCTACTAAATCAAGAACAATTGGGCTTTAAAGGTACAATGTACTCAATGACTATTCTGCCCTGCAATAAACGTAATCAAATTAGGGTATTATTATAATTTCCCATAACTAGGGTTTTTGTATATTGCAAAGCTTAAAATACCCGTCCATGGCTGCCGTGCTTCCACTCAAACCCTAGCTTCATTCTCTTCTGGGATTTGCCTCAACACAAAAAAAAGCCCCAAAGAAGGCTTGAACATTTCCCTCATCCAAAATGGGTATTTCTCAGATCCCTTTAATTCGTCATTAACCCTTCTAAATCATGTAATTTCTCTGCTTAATGGGTTTATTTTGTTTTTCTTTGCAGGTATATCTCGTGATTCGATGCACAAGAGGCGTGCCACTGGTGGCAAAAAGAAGGCTTGGAGGAAGAAGAGAAAGTAATGAGAAAACCCTTTGTTTCATTATTGTTTTTGTTTTCAATTACTATTTTTTTTTGCTAATTTTTTGTTGATTTTTCTTTGAAGGTATGAGCTCGGAAGGCAACCAGCAAACACGAAGCTTTCGAGCAATAAGACGGTCAGGAGGATTAGGGTTCGTGGTGGAAATGTGAAGTGGAGAGCTCTGAGACTCGACACTGGGAACTACTCATGGGGAAGTGAGTCCGTGACTCGTAAGACCAGAGTTTTGGATGTGGTGTACAATGCATCGAACAACGAGTTGGTTCGTACACAAACTCTGGTCAAGAGTGCTGTTGTTCAAGTCGATGCTGCTCCGTTCAAGCAGTGGTATCTCCAGCACTATGGTGTTGAAATCGGTCGCAAGAAGAAAACCGCAGCGGCCAAGAAAGAAGGAGAGGTAGTGTGTTTATTGTTTACGTGTTGTTCGCATTGATAATACTTCGATAGATCGGCTCTTAGGGAATGAATTTATTGTTTCTGTAGCAATTATTTGGTTTGTGCCGTGTTGTATGGAAATTGAACCTTGATTTAGTCCACATTAGTGTGGAGTTTGTTTTTAAGTAGCTGATTTTAGTTTATCTGCAATATACTATTTGTTTTTGTCTGTGGTTCTGCTTGTTGCTACTGATTTACCCTCACTTTTTGAACTGTACGTGCATATGATATGACTATTGTTGATGGAACAAGGTTGGTTGTGTCTGCTAATGGCAGTTCACCCCTACTGGTTTTGGCTGTGGGCCGAGAACTGAATCTCGGTGGTCGGCCAGTACTCAGTATAAAAGAGTTGGTTATGCAAGAAAGGGAGTGAACCAAAAAGTCAGAAGCCCCCTTGCTTCCCATTATGGGAGTTTATATACTGATCCTTAGTGTTTGTGTGAGATGTAGGTCTATAATAGTTATTCCTAGATTGACATGATAGGTAGGTTAGGCTGATGTGGCAAGTTAATTATTTATTTTGACGTTGGTGGATAGTGTGGGCCTGCCAAGGGTCATATCAGCTGGGCACAGTTTCCCAAGATTTAACTCTTCGGGATCGTTCCTCCCGAGAGGTTCTCTTTGCCTCTTCTGGAGTTTTGAGGTGCCGGAGGTGTTATAGGGTCATCCGGTAGCTGTGAAGGGAGAGGATGGTGTGTGTGAAGGATCTTTAGCAGGGTACAACAACAACTATTTATATACGAGTGGTTATTCCTATATCTAATGCTTTGAATCCGAGGTAAGTGTTTGACATGAGTATGCCGAACTTTTGTTATATATCTAGAGATTTGGACCTCAATACCCATGTACTGGTCACTGATACATCCAAGGAAATCAACTGTCAGAGCAACATAGATTTCTTTCATGCTAACTTCAGTATATCAGTTGGTTTCCGTGCTTCTCCATTGTTGTTATAGGCAGGATTGAGCTTAATGACGGTATTGCTGTTCACAGGAAGGTGAAACCGGCACTGAGGAGACAAAGAAGAGCAACCACGTTCAAAGGAAGCTAGAGAAACGTCAACAGGATCGCAAGCTCGACCCACATATCGAGGATCAATTTGCAAGCGGTCGTTTGTTGGCTTGTATCTCTTCAAGGCCTGGTCAGTGCGGCCGTTGTGATGGGTATGTCTTGAAAGTTCTCAACCCCTCCCACTTTTGGCGTATCTGTTATTTTCACCATTGTAACTATTATCGTTCTCAAATGGGTTTGACAGATATATCTTGGAAGGCAAAGAGTTGGAGTTCTACTCGAAGAAGCTCCAGAGGAAGAAGGGGAAAGGGGCTGCCTAAAAATCCCGGTATGAGAGGTTTCATCTCACACATCGGAATCTCCTTTTTTGCCTCGTTACTTTTTTAAGAACATTAAAGATTATGTTTTGAACTTTTGTTCTGAATGTGTCGACGACGTTTTCGTGTTTTTTGATGTTCGATGATGATGAACTTTATAAATGCAGCAGGCCATTTTTATTGGTAAATGATTAATCTTACAGGCCTCCATTTTTTATTATTCTTGGTTATAATGATCAACTTGTTGGATACGTTGAAAGTGAAATTGTTGAGGTAAGTTGCTACTATTGATTCACATGGTGTCTTTGATGGAACCGAATACACCCCTAATATATGTTAAAGAAGTCGATTGAGTTTCCGATGTAAATCGAACATGCTTGCTTTGTAATTTAAAGAAGGGTAAACTATACGAATAGTCCTTTTGTTTTCGGTATGATCGACTTTGGTCATTAATTTTAAAATTAAGGGTAAATAATCTCTAACATTATCGATCGGTCCGATTTTATCCCCTAACGTTATCGGTTCCTCAGGTTTAAATCTCTCCACCGTTAACTTCCGTTAACCCGTTAACGAAAGTCTAATGTGAAAAATAAAAAAAACCCAAACCCAAACTCACGTGTCTTCTTATTCCTCGATTGAAAACCCTAACCTTCAAGAAAATAAAAACTCAAAAACCGTTTTGAACAACATTTCTTCTTCTTATTCATCCGTTAACAACCTCATATTAATACCATTTTATATTTTTGAGTTTTCTTTTGGAGGTTAGGGTTTTCGATGGAGGAGGAAGAAGAAGAAATTTTTTTACAGAACTATTTGCTGCTACACATTTACAGAAGTATTTGCACCCCGGGCAGCAGCCAGCAACAAGCGTTTGACCAGGCTCTAACGTATCCGATGCCTCCTGGTGTCGACTTGGAGCCTGATCTTCCCGTTATGCCCGATGCTACAAATTCACATAACATTTGACGTTCAACCTCTTACTATAATTGTTGAGGACTAAATGTATAATTATACCAATTTAATTAACGTCTGCATTTTTGTTAAATATTAATGACAAATGACTTGATTGAATATAATTAAATAATTAGATGATCTGATTAATAAAATTACCCATCATATACGTTCTCGTCACGATTATCCATTATGTTTACTCTATCACTAGAGTGTTTGACGTAAAATCAAACAGTTAAAATATCATTATTATGATATCATAAGTCACGAATCATTACTCTCTTTTTATAAAATATGTACGATAGAATATACATTACCGTTGCTTTTCAACTTTGGAGTGTTTTCTTTTTCTTTTTCAAAGTGAGGTCAATGTCTTTCATCTCTCCAAACGTGTAACACTGTTCACACGTATGAAATTAATTAGTACAAAATTTATTGCACTCAATACGTACATGAAATTATTAATTTTATAAAAATTATAATTATAAAATAGTTCAATAAAAATTGTAAATAAATTGTAAAAAATTTAAGTTTAATATAAAAATAAATGATCAAATTATACTTTAACTTTATGCGTCTAAACAATTTTTTTATTAAAAATAAATACCTAAAATTTTCTCCATTGAACTTTTAAATATCAGGTGCGTCACAATCATTAAATTCGGGCATTACATTACACATATCATACTTATTAAGTTATAAAAAAATTATTTTAAAATAAAAAAATTAAAATCATAATTTATTAAAAAAAACACAAATTCCTTTAAAATAAAAATATAAACCTCAAAATCCTTAATATTAAATTCCATTTTCAATTATCGCCGACCATCTCCGATCACCACCTTAAAACTCTTAATTTAAAAAATATATAAACGTAATAGACCAGACACCTAAAAAATATTTTGAACAAAAAAATCTTTAAACACCTAAAATTAACTCAAGTTCTAATTTGTGCACTTATTTTTTAATTAAACCAAATATTTATATATAAATCTACTAATCTTTTATTTGATTATTCAATAGTGATTTTCAGTTGTTTATATTTAAATATGAAATAAATTACAAAATAAGAGTGAAGAAAGATAATAGCAAAATAACCCTCAATATTTGCCTGTATTTTCAATTACGCCCTTAACTTTGTCATGATACTTCTACGAATAATGTTGACAGTTAATTGACCATCGAAAAATAATTTATTTCAGAAAAATTGAAACGTTATAATTAAAATTATTAAATAAAGCTTTAAGACAAGTTATTCATGTGGAAAAAATAGCAGAACAATCCAGCAAAGAATAACCCTAAATATCCGCTGTGATCAAACCATCTAAAGACACTGGAAACTTTCTCACATCTAGACCAGAAAAAAATCACTAGTGATTTTGTCCGACGTTTAAATAATGCGGCGAAAGATGTGATTCATCAACGTATAATTTATCGAAAAAATTTGTTTTTTTTACCTGCAAAATTGAAGCTTGATCTTGATCACATTCTTTTGATTCCATCAAATATACATTACTCTGTCCTCATCGCCGCCAGAAACGACCTTGCTGCTGCCTCTGTTCTTGCTTTCGCCTGTGTCATCATCGTTCCAAATCAAAAAGCCGCTCGTTGAACAATGCTTTACCGAATACAAAAGTATAAAATGGAGAAACTGAGACATATTTTGATAATACACAAAGGTAAGAAGGAACTTCACCTCTGATACTCTTTAGAACGCTCGAGAAACTCTTTTGCGATATCTTTTCTTTCATAAGATTGTAATACTTGTCTGATATCGGTTGGACTATTCCGGGCAATGTCTGTGGAAAAGCCAAAACAGATAGTACTGATCAAGATTCAAGACCATTTGGGTTGAACAACCCCGCTACACACAATGTTAATTTGAACAACGGAAACAATCGAGGGGAAAAGAAACGACATACAACTTACATTCAAGGAATGGAATAAGATCCAAAAGTGTTGTATCCTCGCCTTCAAGCTTGAAAGGTTTAATAGGGACACAATTTTCAGGTTGAAGGCTAGACTCAAAAGCATGAGCACTCACATATAAAATCTTGGCCGGATCCCTGTTAAGCTTCAAAAGATCCTGCCAACAGGAACCATTTTCTTAAAAGAATTCTCAGGGTATTAAAGACAGTCTCGTAGATTAATGAAATTCATATAGCATAAAACTGAGGGGGGGAAAGCTAAGTGATCAACTATAACATACTCTATAATGCTTGCCATTCTGATATTTAGTATCACCCCTTGATAGCCTATATCGTATACAATGGTTAGGATCCAACCTTTCGCAGACAGGATCGACGTACTGCATAATCCAAAATGAATAAAAATATTATATTGCTGGTAACATTAGTTATCCAATGCTAATGTGTTTGAAACGGTTATCACAATGGAAAAGTTCATATTACCATATTCATCTGGTCAGAGTACACAACAATTTCGTAGTACTTTGCCAGATGTTCCAAAAAGGCATCAACACCGGGTCTTTTGAAGGTATGCCAGCCTCTCTCTCGCTTTACCATCCAAAAAGGAAAGAGAAAGAATTACACAAGTTTGATTTGAGCTTTAATAAAACATAAAAATGGTTTATAAGGAAAACGGAAAATAAATTTAAGTAAAAAAATTTACCTTCCAATCTGTATAAAGTAATGTCTCGTTCAGATCCAGGACAAGCGTAAAAACATGTTGTTCTTGAGGATGCAAATCAGGCAGAAGCTTATCTGAGGTTGGCTCAGTAAATTCCTGAAACATGAGATATAAGAATAAATAAAACGAGCTTAATGCTAATACAAAGAGCTTTAGCTGGAACTGACAATTTACAAGAAGAAGAGCACTCACCGACACATTTTCTTCCACTAACCTCCTGAGATCCAGATAAGATTCAACTGCTTTACATGGAACTGAGGTTTCACAAGCAAAAAGGCAGTGAGCAAATAGGAGTGAAAGCAGAACACATGGTTGAACAAGTTAACAGAGAGAAATGAGCACCAAACAATGAAGTTCTTTTTTTATTCTGCTGGCAAAATGAATCCATTTATAATGAAGTAACCCAATTAATCTAAAGGAACAGTTATGGAGAGTTAAATAAAAGACAAACAAAATGTAAAAATATCTCATTGTTATGCAAATATTTTTCTAGTAATTATGTTAACATATAGAAGTGAAGAGAAAATTGCAGCTATGAACAAACAAAGGAGTAAAAAGAAATAAAGAAACATAACAATATCCTCACCTGCCATAACCGCAGAGTAAAGCAAGCCTCGATATTTCTGGAAAAAATAAATATGGAAAACACTCGATTCATTCAGAGAAGCAACAAAACAATGGCTATATCAGATTACAAAAACTTAGCAAAAGTTCACACATAAGCATTCATATGCACAAGGAGCATATAAATTATATTCCTACAGATTGAAAAGAAATTGTTGCAAGATTTATCAACTACTTAAACAGAAATGCAGAAGAAACCAAGCGCATATGAATGAGAATAAAATTATACCTATATCGATTATCTGCATAATGCATTAAACAAATTGTTCATGGCATTATTCAAATGCTAAACTAAAATGAGAAAATTCATTTTAAAAAAAAAATCCAAACATACATCAACAGCGGGTGCATGTGCATCTTCACCAGAAGCAAAGCTTGCTGCAGCCCGCAATGCCTTTGCCTTCTGATCTACTTCCTCGTACGAACACTCTGCAATACGAATCATTTTTTTTTAAAAAATAAACATTTCTAATCATATTAGAAACTCGCATTTTAAGCAAGAATATAAATCAAATCACAAAACATCCAATACTTGTTAAAAGGACTTACTATAAGAGAGATAACCAGCATAACCGGCAGTTCCAGTAACAACCGCGATGAGTCCGTACTTGAGAATGCTCCAAGCCTTCTCTCCCGACGCTTGTGGCGCAGTTTCCGGCGCCGGACGAGGAGGAGGAGGAACCTGAGATTGATCGGAAAGAACGGCTTGTGAAGCAATGATCGTTTCTCTAGATGAATTTGAAGAGGAGGAATCGACTCCTGAACTTAAAACCCTCCGATTAATGATCTCTGACCTGCATTTACTTGAAAGTATCCGAGATCGAAGAACAATCGAAGACATTTTAATTAGGGTTTTTGAATTTTGATCTGAGGGTGTTGAGTTTGTTTGTCTGTCCGACGGAGCTTTTACTGAATTGTTTAGGGTTTTACAGATCGAATTAGCGACGAATCCGACACGTGGATCTTTAAAGGGCCGTTTGGAAGTTGGTTTTGATCAATCTTGAACTGAATTAGGGATGGCAACTGGATTTTAACCTAATGCCATTCCACCCGACTTGACCTTATAAGATTAGATTTTATAAAAAATAAGATTTAGATTGGGTTGAGTTTTTTAGAGATTATGTTCGGATTAGGTCGGGTTAAATTTGGATTTACGGTAAAAAATATTTGATCCGGCTTAATCTAAAAAATATAATTTTACCTTATATATTTAGTGATAATTGCAATAAAATCTCTCAATATATTATTTTTAAATTAAATTTCTATTTTTTTAATAAAAGTAATATTCATTTTATAAATATATTATTTCAAATCGGATCGGATCGAGTTTGAGTTTAATCTTATAGTAGGCTACCCCAATACCAGGTTAATAACAGCTTTCGTAAGAGACCTCCGAATTATGAAATGTCATCCGTGAGACTCGATCTCACGACCTCAAAGTTAAGAACCTTATGCTCAATCCATATATATCCCTAACTGGAATAGTAGAATCAACTTTTCAGTCCGTACTAATCTCTTAATGCCTGGTCTCATCTTAAAAAGAAGAATAATAATTAACCCCTTAGGTTTGTACAAATGGTAACTTTGCTCGCTATCTTTTTTTTAGCATTTTAGTCCACAAAGTTTTATTTTGGAGTAAAATGTCCAATGATTAAATGAAAATTGTTAGTTGACTAACTATTAATGTTTCACATAAACATGACTAGTACATGTGTGATGTCACTTCAGCAAAAAAAAAGATATTTTTAGAGTAAATTATAATTATAATTAATTACATATACACTTATAAAAATATATTTAAAAATAATTAAAAATATTATTTTGATGACATGACATCACACATGGACATACCACATCAATAGGAAACATTGATCATCAGACAACTAACAATTTTCGTCTATCCAAATGACATTTTGCTATAAAATAAAACGTTGAATGTTAAAATGTTCTAAAAAAAGAGAGAGAGGACAAAGTGACCATTAGTACAAACATTAAGAATAATTTTATTATTATGCCTTATAAAAACACATATAATAAAAATATAGTAGAATAATTAAATTATGTCCAAATGCTTATTTTGATTATTAAATTTTTAAAAAACATAAGATTTTATTGATTTAATACAAAATTATTACTATGACTTTGTTAAGAGTCTAGAGATTTATCATCTATTAATAATAGAGTGTATTTACCAATAATCAGTTGGTCTAGTGGGATGAGACACTAGGTTTCTTAAGAAAGGTCAATGGTTCGAATCATAACGTTTGCGAATGAAGCAAACTGGGTTAGGAGGGTTGTCCTTGCCTCTGCAGTACCCGATATGAATTAGTCGGTCAATAGATCGGATACCAGTGATTAATTCAAAAAAATAATAGAGGTGTATTTAATTTAGTTTGATATAAAAATTTAAATATTTGGTTTGATTTGGTTCTATTTATTTTTGTGATTTTAAATTGTTTGTTTTTCAAATTTAACCTCCAAAAATAGTAAATTTCAAACTTAAATTAAGTTCAAAAACATAAATATAAATTCATACAAGTAATCTGATTATTTTTAGGAGTTTATTTATTTAAATTTATCTTAGTATAGATTCAAAACGAATTTGATTTGGATTATTGTTTTTATTTTTTTGATTTGATTTAATTTATAATCAATGAGTTTCATAGAAAAAAACAAATTTAAATCAAATTGTGAAATTATATATTTAAATCGAACCATAAAATAAAAACCTCAAATCTAATTGAACGTACAATTCGATTAAGAATGATTTTTTAATTTTCTCAATTTCGTTACACATTCCTAATCAACAGATAATGGTGGACAATGATGACAATTTAATATGAATTCGACGGTTTCGACACGATCTGATCTGATCTGATAGGATCGAATTTAAAAAAAAAAGATTTCGGGTTGTGGTATGTTTGATTTTTTAAGATGTGATGTCAGGACGGGTTCGGTGAAGGGTGGAAAAATCCGACCCGACCCCTGGATAATAATTTAATTTTCTTAGAAAATTTTATTATTCTTTTAATTAAGTCCTTATTTTATACCGGGACGGATCAAATTTATATTTCTACGAATTCGGGTTGGATCAGATCAGAGTCGGGTGGAAAATATATATTTTTGGGTCAGATCGGATGAATGATATATAATTTTTGAGTCAAGTTGGATTTAAGTGGAGAATACATATTTTCAAATCAGATTGATTGACCAAAAATCTGATCTTAACCCAATCTGTTTCCATCCCTAATTGGTGGAGCTGAACAATTTTAAGGTAGTGTGATGACGTCTCGTATTAGTTATGGGATCATATGTTGGGAGGTGCAAATTATACGAGACAAAAACATATTACAATAAAGAATATACAAAAAGGGCATTTAAATCATATAAAAATTGTAATTTTTCTAAGAAACGATTGTCCCTATCGATTCTTTTCGATCGATCATTGCCTTAGCAGAAAGTTGATTAATGTGGATACTAACTAGGGATGAGTACGACACCCGAATTCGACGGGTTCTAATCTTATTGGGTTCTTTTTTTTTAAACATTTGGGTTTGGGTTTGGATCGGGTTGAGTTCGGGCTCAAGGTAAAAAATATTTGACCTGACCTCAAAAAAATTATAATTTTAACTTTTATCTTTAGAGATAATTACAGTAAGACCCCTCTATACAATTATTTTTTTATTAAATAAAGATAATATTTTTATAAATATATTATTTCGGGTTGGATTGAGTCGAATCGAGTTTTATCTAAAAAAAAGAGGTCAGGTTTTAAATCGGATAGAGGATGTCAGGCAGGGTTCGAATCAAGTGAAAAATGTATAATTTTCGAGTCGAATTTGATCGACCAAAAACCCAACCCATACCTATCCCTAATTTTAACTACATAACTACCACTAGACAAATTAGTGGGTCCAAGAAATGATGAATTGGTTTTGTTGGAACAATATATATAATGATCACATATAACTAATAAAAATGAAATTTAAACCTTTTTATTTTCCTTCTTTGTCATGACCAACAAATTTGATCATAAATTATAATTTTCATATAATCACAAACTATTATTTGTTAAATAATAATTAACCAAACTTTTAACAAACTATATTAAATTTTAAAATTCATATTTTTAATTTTTCTCTCAAAGTTTTCGGTGATGACTAACGACTCTGTTAATTCTTTCTAACGTGCCACGTCAAGTAGGCCAACGTCCCCCGTTTAATGATGTGGCATGTCATTTTCTCAATTTTTAATTTCCACCTAAGTTGATACAAAACCAAAAGGTGATGTCTTGCTTGACGTGGCACATCAGTAGGAATTAATAGAGTCTGAAGATACTAATTTTTTACCCACATTACTATTATTATTATTATTATTATTATTATTATTATTATTATTATTATTATTATTAAATATATATTAAATAAATATATATAAATAAATAATTACAGACCAATTACAACTGGACCGGCCCAATTACAAACAAACCAGAACCGGTCCAGATCAAACCAGAAACCCTAAACATTTAGGGTTCCAGTTAGGGTTTCCTAACCCTAATCTAGTCGGCTGCCTCATCACAGCCGTTGGATCTGAGAGATCCAACGGTCCAGATTGCTCCAGATGAAAACCCTAGGGTCTGATACCCTAGGGACACGCAGCCGCTGCTGCTATCTCGCCGCCTCCGCCGCTGCCACGTCCCAACCGAAGGCTCCAGAAGCTCCAACGCCAGCCGTCCACGCCATGGCTACGGGGTGAGTCACCACTGGTAGTCCGGTGACTCACCGAGACCCCCTCTTCGGACCAGTCCGATGGCCACACCGGTGGTGGCTATAAAAACCACCACCCCAACCTGTAAAAAAAAACAGAGACAGAGACAAAAAAAAAAACAGAGATAGACGAGGAAACAAGAGAGAGAGAGATAAAGAAACTAGATACTAAAAACTACCAACGCAACATTCAGCAAAGAAACAGAAAAGAAGGAAAAGGAAGGAAAGAAACTTACCGAGGAAGCCTCGACCACCGGATCTCGTCAGAACCTTCGAAATACCGAAGGTATTTTTGTAGATTCGCTCCGATTAGGAGCTTTTTAAGGGAAAAGAACACCGGGACCGTCCTTAGGACGGTCCGATCTATCTATTAGTGTGAAAATAAATTTTTCCGGCCACCAAATGCGGTGGCCGGCGGTGACATTCACGGCGGCACACGGTTGCCGTCCGGTGACCAGCTTCCCTCCGATGAGGGAAGCTAGAGAGAGTTTTAAAACTCTCTCAGTTTAGAGAGAGAGTGAAATGAAATGAGATAGCTGGCCCTTCGGCCAGCCGTTTTGGGCATAAATAGCCCTTCCCAACGACGCCGTTTTGGGGAGGGTTCGTTAAACAATAGTTAAACCCCGTCCGCAGTCCTCCGAACTTGTAAACTTTACATTTTAGTCACTAAATTGAATTTATAATATTTTTAATTCAGTCTTCGAATTTTAATTTCTTTTATTTTAATCCTTATATTAAAATAATATATTTAGGATAAATAACAGATTTAATCCCTTAATTTTAATAAATAATATTTAATCCTTAGTTATATTTTTAATTATTTATTCTAATATCCAAATTTTAGATAATTTTATTTTAGTATTAAATAATAAAATAAAGAAATAGCATGTTTAATCCCTATAATTTTGATTAATTATAAATTAGATTTTTAAATTTATTTTTACATTTAGTCATTTATTTTATATGTTTCATTTATTTTACTGCTTTTAAAATATATTTTTAGTGGTATTTTTTTTTGTTTATATTTATGTATTCATAAATATATAATAATAAATAGTAATTTTTAAATATTTATTTTTAATATCGAAGAAAGGACAGTCTTAATACAACTGGATGTCCTATTCTGATATTTTAAAATTAAAAATTAAACAATATTATTTAAATTAATATTTATCAATATCAAAGAAAAGAGCTGTCTTAAGGCACCTAGAAGTTCTTTTCTGATATTTTTAAATAAATAAATTTTTATATAATTTTGAAATAATAGGATATAAACTAATATATTTTTGAATTTTTAAATTTTAACAATAGAGACAATTTATAATTAAAAAGTACCAATTTGGGCGTTGTAGGGGTGCTAATCCTTCCCTAAACGTAATCGACCACGAATCCCTTTTTATTATTAAAAAGAATGAATTTTTGGTTATAAACGCAGATCATAGTTATTTTTTTTAATTGATGTTCTTTAAAATTCTTTTTAAAAAATAATAATTTTAGGTATTCGACCTACCTGATCCAAAAGGCCGATGGCGACTCCCAAATTATTTTCAAAACTATTTATTCACATCAATTTCCCCGCCAAGTATAATATTTCGTGCCCGGACGAAAACCGGTTACGACAGCTTGGCGACTCCGCTGGGGACCGGTCAAACTTTTAAAAATCAATTATAAATTGTCTCTATTAATTAAAATTAAAAGTTAATATTTAATTTTTAATTCTTTCTTTCAAAATTTTTATATTTACTTATTATTTCATAATATTATATGTTTTATTTTATTTGTAAGTTTTATTTCATTATTTTTTGTCAGAGGTGAACATTTCTCCTCACACACAACACTTGCATTGCATAACATAAAACTCTATAATTGAGTTGTCCCTTTTAAGTGGGAGTGAAAGCGACGTCTTCGTGAGAATTTATTCTCCGTGTCAGACCTAGCAAGTAACTTTCGGGGTTCATATGCTCTATGTCTTCGTGAGAATTTATTCTCCGTGTCAGATATAGAGAAATATCCCCTCGAATTGAACTCGATCCACTTTAGTCTGTGATGGACTAGGATTGAGGGTTAGCAACCCAAGGGGGCACTAACAAGGACAATTCGGGTACCTTGATTCTTAGATCTGAAACCCTGCATATAAAGAACCTTAGAAACTCTTCCGATCAGAAGTCATACCGAAATTTTGTCCAAAATAGGTGTACACACAGGAGAAATGAATTCTGACTTTCTGTTAATTTTATTAATTAAATTACATGTTTATTTAAATTATTTAAATTTAGAAAAGCATGTTTAAATAAAGAATATTTATGTAAATGTTATTATTAAATTTCTTTATTATGTAAACTAATTTATTTTCTTTTTGTGTTCTTTATTTTTCTGTTTGCATTGCATCATACAGGATAAAAGACATTGATCCTTGTGTTAATTGTCTCATTGGAAAGCCTTCATCTATGGATAAAAAGTGTTCAAATCAAGTAATTCTAAACTCATAAGTAAGACAGTGGGCTGAGGACTTACAAAGACGAGAGGGAGACAGCCTGTAGGATGATTATGTATCTGACTTGGCCAGTTATGCTCCAGTTTCACTAAAAAGAAATGATAGCAAGATTTGCGAAGCATTTGGGAAAGTTGGGATTCAAACAAAAAATTGCAGTTTTATCATACTTACGGAGACATCCCATATTTGCTCTATGTAGAAGTTGATGATGAATTACTCAGAGCCCTAATTCAATTCTGGAATCCAGGTACAATTGCTTCACTCTCAATAAAGAGGATTTGGTCCCTACTATTGAAGAATACACAACTTTGCTACATAGATGGGGCTTTGGAGAATCGAATCTATTCAAAGTCAATTAAAACTCAACCCTTTCGAGTTAAATTAGCAAAGATTGCTGGGTACGAGAAGAATGGGTGGCATCCCGTACAAACAAAAAGGCGAAAGTGAAGGCATCGCTTGGACCAACATTAAAGAACTTATTCAGAGTCATCCAGATAAAGTACGATTCGATTTATTTGCTCTGGGTATGTATGGTATCGTCATTTTCCCAAAAGTATTGGGATATGTTGAAGCTGCGTGGTAGATTTGTTTGAACAGCTACCGAAAAAGATTAATCCTGCTTCTGCAATCCTAGCAGAGACCTTCAGATCGTTAAATGCTTGTAAAGGTTAGGAGGTGGACGATTCTCAGGGTGTACCCAGTTGTTATATGTTTGGATCCGTAGTCATTTCTGGAGGACAGAAAAGGTTTCATACCGACGCTTTAATACGGATTACTCACCATTAAAAGAATTTCTGGAGCAGGAATGGCCGAAAGAAATTAAGAAAGATATGTGGATTAATGCCTTTCGAAATCTACAAAGCAATGACGTGATTTGGCGAGCCCCGTGGCAAATCCAAAGGGAATTCTTTTACAGATGTGGAAATTACAACTGGATAATGTTGCTCGGATTATGGGAGGAATTGGATATGCACCACTTCTGGTCATAAGACAGTATGAAGGTCGTCAATTTGTACCTGTCACTGCTGGGTTACAGTAATCTGAATTCGCATTCCACAGCAAAAATTATAAAAGAAGTATCATGGAAGCCGTTACAGCTTGGAAAACAACTTTTTGTATCCGAGCTAAAGCAGCAAAAGAAATGCTAACTCCTGATTATGAAGAATGGAGATCTGTCAGGAAAAACGAAAATATTCCTTTACCAGATCAAAATGAGGATATCTCTATGGAAGATCGCATTAAGGTGGTTCCGTCAGAGATTGAAATCTTGAGAGCTGAGTTTGAAGCAGAAAGAGAAGGCTGGTCGAAAGAATTAGAGCAAATGAGACAAGATAAAGCTATGTTGGGGGTTTGACATTGAATTTCATTCATCACAATGTGCAATGTTGAGAAAAGATAAAGAAAAAGGTGAGGATGAGTACAGAGCCTTACAAAAAATTACCAGGAGTTATAAATCCCGGAAAGCATCAGGATCAAGCCAAGCAACAATACAGATGAATAAAGAGTTGAACATCGAGAAAAGACGAGTTGAAGATCTGAAAGGAAAGAATAGCCGTCTACTCAAAAGCCTTGAGAAAGGAAAACAAAAAATGGAAGATTTTGAGGTCGACAGAAGAGAGCGAATTATAAAACACAAGGCTGAGCATCGCGAGATCATGAATGAAATGCAAAGAGAAAGAGATCGAGTCAAAGATGTAGAAGAAATGAAGAATGACATCTTTAATAAATTTGAAGGTGAGAAAAATATCATGTTCAAGGGATTTGAATCTGAAATGAACCAGTTGATTGCTGAACTTGAAGTCAGAGGCCAAAAGATGGAAGAATCCAATGTTGAAAAAGGAAAATGGGAGCTGGAAAGAAAAAATTTCAACACCAGATTTGAGGTAGAGCAGGAAGTGGCTAGAAATTGGATGCGAAGATGCAGAAACAAAGATGTGCAGATCCAGAAGCTTAATCAAAGAACACAAGAAGCACGAACAAAACTTGAAGAAGATCTGGATCAGTCTAGAAATAAAAACTCAGAGTTTAATGCTTACATTTTGCAACTTGAGGAATCGTTGTTTCAAGAAAAGGTTCGTCTAGGGCCTAATGACCTCAAAGAAAGTAATGAGGAAAATGCTTCACTGCGAAGACGCATTAGAGATCTTGAAAAAATTCTGCACAATTGTCAAGTCAGAATCACTGAGTTAGAGCAAACTCTTGGAGAAATGAATAAACAGTGGCAAAAGTCAACTAAGTTCTATGTGGAAAGAAGTGAAGAAAGAAGCAATATGGTGTTCGAGGCCATGGTTCAAATGAGTGAAGTTGCTAGATATGTTGGGAACTAGCTGTTGAAGCCAAAATAATTGAGCATCAAGTTGATCCAGTTTCTAAGTACGGAAAGAAGTGTCATGGTTAATGAAAGAAATTATAGAGCTTAATAGGAAAGCTATGCCTTATCTGTAGTTATGAACTATTATAAAGAAACTTTTGTATGCCGATGAAAGTTGTTCTATGACAGTTAACTTTTTGGGATCAATACCTTTTTGCATACATACATTTTGCATACATTCATCATTCATTTCATAATTTTCTTTATGAATAATTTTATTATTTTATTTTATTAAGATAAAATTCATTAATTAAAATTTGGAAAAAATAATATTAAAAGATTTTTCAATCGCAGTTATTCTGGCCAAAGAGAAATACAACATCACTACGGTACTAGACAAGCTACTAAGAGAATTATGGAGGATAAAATACAGCGTATTGAGGAACAACATCATAAAGAACAAGAAGAAATGAGAATGAAGCTGGAAAAAATTGAAGCCAGTATTGCAAATTCACAAGACAGTATGATGAAGAAAATAGAGGACTTGTTTAAAAGGCAGGCTATCAGTGGAAAAATGCATGAAAATCCTGTATCTTTCGACCAAGAACCCATATATCCTCTAGGTTTTCCACCAGAACCAATTTATCATTCTGGTACTACACCTATACAAATCAATGCTCGTACATCTGCATTTCAAGAAGCTAAACCACATGAAAACCAACAAGTGGATCCTGCATCTTCAAGCAAAAATCCGCTTATATCCGATGTGAAAATAGGGGATATTAATACTGAGCATTTGATCCCAGATTTGAATGAGCTGAATGAGAAACAAAAAGTAAATGAAGAACTGACCAGACAGATCAAGAGCTTAGAAGAACGAATGAAATCCGTGGAAATAATTGAATCATTCTATGGGTTTGATGCTAGTGAGTTGAGTTTGGTTCCAGACCTAATCCTCCCCATCAAGTTCAAAGCTCCCGAATTTGATAAATATGACGGTACTACATGCCCTTCATCCCACATTACTATGTTTTGTCGAAGAATGGCAGGATATGTGAAGGACGAGAAATTGTTAATTCACTGCTTCCAGGATAGTTTGACAGGACCGGCTTTAAAATGGTATACTCAATTGACCAAAGCCAACATTAGATCCTGGAAAGATTTGGCTAAAGCATTTTTAGAGCAATATCGCCATGTAACAGACATGGTCCCCGATAGATGGACTCTCCAAAATTTGGAGAAAAAGAATAATGAAACATTCAGACAGTATGCCCAGAGATGGCGTGACACAGCGGCCCAAGTTCAACCACCTTTGTCAGAAAAGAAGCCACAGTAATATTTGTTCATACCTTGAAGGCTCCTTATTTAAATCATCTAATGGGGAATGCAACCAGAAATTTTGCAGATTTAGTCATTTCTGGAGAACTCATTGAAAATGTCTTGAAAAGTGGCAAAATTGAATCAAATGAGGGGTCTAGTTCCAAAAGACCTACATACCGGAAAAAAGAGAATGAAGTCAACAATGCAAATTCTTACAGCAAAAATTCATCGAAAAGTGTTACAATAACCCAGCCAAGGGTTAAGAAAGAGGAAACAAACACTAATCGAACAGAGTCCAGAGGATCTCGAAAAGAAAATGAAAGGTTGTCTTTTACACCATTACCAGTACCATATGCGGAGATCTATGATTCACTATTAAAAGCAGATGTCATAAGGCCTTATCCTTTGGTTCCCATGCAACCACCATTCCCTCCTTGGTATGATACAAAAGCACACTGTGTTTACCATGAAGGAATCACAGGTCATTCTATTGAAAACTGTTTGGCATTCAAAAGGGTGGTTCAAAATTTGATCAACACTGGGAAGTTGGAATTCAATACACCATCTGCATCAAATCATCCATTGCCAAATCATGGAGATAAAAACGTGAATGCAATTCAGGAAGAGAACAGAAAGAAAGTAAAAAACTGACATTTCTGAAATTAAATCTCCGTTTATTTGGATATTCCAACAACTCTCTGTAGCCGGTATAATTCCACAACAATTCAGGCCAAAGCAGAATGAAGGCAAGAATTATTGTGAATATCATCAGGAGAAAGGGAATAAAATTCAACTATGTCCTGAGTTTAGGAATTTGGTGCAAAAATTGATGAACAACAGAGAAATAGAATTCTTTGAAGAAAAACCAAGAAAAAAAGAAGATGATGTTTGCTCATCAGAGGATTCTAAACCAAGTCAAAGAATAAATGATCTTGTGATTATTAATGTGAAATCATCTACGGTGATTCCTGCACCAATAAAGCCGAAAGTAGTTATCACCACTCCTCTACCATTTCCATACAAAGATACCCGCAGGGTACCTTGGAATTATACTACCAATGTTTCAATGGTAGGAGGATCTGTTTCTCTAGAAAAAACAGAAGAGAAAATACAAAGTCTGAGTACAACATCGACGTCTGAAGCAATGAGCGAGGTCGGTTTCTTTACGAGAAGTGGGAGATGTTACTCTCCCGAAACATCCAATGCTTCAGAACAAGTGAAAGCAAAAGGAAAAGCCATGGCAATACCTCAGAAGGTATTTGAGGATGAATCCCTTCTAGCATTTAATGAGCCTGTGACAGAAAACAAGCCCAAGAATTTTTGAAATTCTTGAAACATAGTGAGTATAGTGTGGTTGAACAACTACACAAACAACAAGCGAGAATTTCTATTCTTGATCTCTTGATGAATTCAGAGGCACATAGAAATGCTTTGATGAAAATCCTCAATCAAACATTTATCCCCGAAGATATATCCCTCAATAAACTTGACAGAATTGTGGGACATATAGCCGCTGACAATTACATAACGTTCACAGATGATGAAATACCGGAAGGCGGAATGGGGTCAGTAAAAGCTTTGAACATCACGACACATTGTCATGGTCATGTGTTGCCAGGAGTATTGATTGACAATGGATCCGCTCTCAACTTGATGCCTCTAGTTACACTTCAAAGAATGCCTCTGGATCAATCACACATGAAGAGTTATCAGAATGTAGTACGAGCATTTGATGGTACTCAAAAAGAAGTGCTTGGGAAAATGGAAATACCGTTGTTAATCAGCCCAGTCGTGTACAATATTGACTTTGTGGTGATGGACATCCACCCCACATATAATTGTCTATTAGGGAGGCCATGGATTCATTCAGCAGGAGCCGTTCCTTCTTCATTACATCAGAAATTGAAATTTGTTGTTGATGGACAACTAATATGCGTTAGTGCTGAAGAAGAAATTATTGCGTCTGTAACAAGCGATGTTCCATATATCGACACCAATGATGAGGCTCTTGAATGCTCTTTTCGAGCTCTTGAATTTGTAAATGCAACCTTTATTGCAGAAGGAAGCAAAATTCCATATCCCAGATTGTCTGATTGCACCAAGATGACAGTACAACAAACTTTAGGCATCGGAGCTAAAGCTGGGAAAGGTCTAGGAAAGAATCTTCAAGGGATTTCAGTTCCTATCAGTATAAAGATGAAAAAAGACCGTTTTGGGCTAGGGTTTAAGCCCAATCTTCAGCAAAAGAACAAAGAGATGAAAAGAAGATGTGAAGACAGAAAGGCAAAATTGAAAGGGAAAGAAATCATATGGGAACACATGTTTTTTCTACAGTTAAAGACCACATTCAGATCAGGGGGAACAATTAATGTAGAACAGCAACTTGTTGAAGCCTTTAAAGAAGAGAAGTTGACGAAAGATCAAGACATAGTTGAAGAAGCTATGAATGGTTTATTTATCAACATGATCATGAATAACAGCAAAACTGGCAAATACTTGGATAGGATTTGCCCATGTCTTCCTGGAGAAACACTCACCAATTGGACCACTGAAGATCTTCCTATAGTTTTTAATATTAATGCAGAGTAATATTCAGAACTAATCTTTATGTTTAGCTCAAAAATAATGAAAACTTTTTGTTATCTTGTAAAAGAAATTATGTTAAATATAAGAAATTTTCTTTAAAATTTTCAGACGGCAATCATTCTTTACATTTTCTTACATTTTTACATTTATTTATTTCATAAATTTACTATATTCTTTCGGAAATATGTCTGACTTAAATTTGCAGGTGTCACCATGTTAATAGCATGTTTATTCCTAAATTTAATCCAGTGATAAATTTAGAGCAGCCCATATGTCTGGAAGAAATCAATGGGTGTGAGGATGAACTGGAATGTGATATTCCTACTGAACTATTAAGATTGGTAGAAAAAGAAGACAAACAAATTCTACCCCACAAAGAAAAGGTTGAGACTGTGAATTTGGGAACAGATGAAGAAATAAAAGAGGTGAAAATTGGTACTACTCTGACCATCCAGATAAAGCAAGAATTGATAAATCTCCTTCAAGAGTTCAAAGATATATTTGCCTGGTCTTATCAAGATATGCCTGGTTTAAGCACAGATATAGTGATACACAAGCTTCCAATCAATCCAAAATATAAACCGGTCCAACAAAAGCTCAGACGAATGAGGCCAGAAATGTTGTTGCAAATCAAAGAAGAAGTGATGAAACAAATCAATGCAGGTTTCCTACAGGCATCTAAATACCCAGAATGGGTAGCCAACATTGTTCCCGTACCAAAGAAAAATGGGAAAGTTCGAATGTGTGTGGATTACAGAGATCTCAACATTGTTCCCGTACCAAAGATAGCTTTCCATTACCCCACATAGACACACTGGTGGACAATACTGCAGGGCACGCATGGTTTTCATTTATGGATGGATTTTCAGGATATAATCAGATAAAAATGAATCCTGAAGACATGGAAAAAACAACATTTATAACCATGTGGGGCACATTCTGTTATAAAGTAATGCCATTTGGATTGAAAAATGCAGGGGCAACATATCAAAGAGCCATGGTAACTTTGTTTCATGACATGATGCACAAAGAGATTGAAGTATACGTAGATGACATGATTGCCAAATCCCGAACTGAAGAAGAACATATTCAAAATTTGAGGAAGCTTTTCCAAAGATTGAGGAAGTATCAATTAAAGCTTAACCCCGCTAAATGCACTTTTGGGGTAACTTCCGGGAAACTTTTGGGATTTGTAGTCAGCAAAAAAGGAATCGAGATTGATCCAGATAAAGTCAAAGCAATTCAAGATCTTCCACCACCCAATACAAAAAAAGAAGTTCGAGGATTTTTGGGAAGATTAAATTATATATCTCGGTTCATTTCTCAATTAACTGACAAATGTGATCCAGTGTTCAAATTACTTCGAAAGAACAATCCTGAAGTCTGGAATGAAGAATGTCAAGAAACTTTGGATATTATTAAGAAATATTTATCCAATGCCCCAATTTTAGTATCACCAATGCCTGATAGACCATTAATTCTCTACTTGACGGTCTTCGAAAATTCGATGGGATGTGTACTAGGACAACATGATGAATCTGGAAGAAAAAAAAAGCTATTTATTATTGAGCAAGAAATTTACTGATTGTGAAGTTCGATATCCACCAATACAAAAATTATGTTGTGCTTTGGTGTGGACTACTCGAAGACTCAGACAATATATGTTATACTATACTACTTGGTTGATATCAAAACTTGATCCTTTGAAATTCTTAATGGAATCACCAGCTTTGACAGGCAGAATGGCTAGATGGCAGATGTTATTATCTGAGTTTGATATTGTATATGTCAACCAAAACGCGATAAAAGGAAGTGTCATAGCTGATTTTCTGGCCAGTCGTGTATCAAATGATTATCAGCCTTTGAACTTTAATTTTCCCGATGAAGATCTGTTGTGCATATCCATGAATGAAGAAGTCAGAACAAATGATGAATTTGCAACTTGGAAGCTTTATTTTGACGGAGCATCTAATGCTTTGGGACGAGGAATTGGGGCAGTGTTAATTTCTCCAGAAAATATTTATTATCCCTTTACGAGTAGACTGGAGTTCTTTTGCACCAATAACATGGTAGAATATGAAGCTTGTGTCATGGGATTGAAAGCAGCTATAGAAAGAAAAATCAAATTTCTCAAGATATATGGAGATTCATCGTTAGTGGTGTATCAATTGCGAGGAGAATGGGAAACAAAAGACCCCAAATTGTTGGAATACCAAAATTTTACACTCGAATTAGTAAAAGAATTTGAGAGAATTACCTTCAATTATCTCCCTCGAGAAGAAAATCAAATGGCAGATGCTTTGGCTACATTAGCGGCTATGTTTCAAGCAACTAAGAAAGTTGATATGATGCCAATCAAAATGCAAGTTTATGAAATTCCTGCACATTGTTAGTGTGGAAGAAGAGGTAGATGGTAAACCATGGTATCATGATATCCTGCAATATATCAAAAATCAAAGTTATCCACCAAATGCATCGGAAATTGATAAAAGAACTTTGAGAAGAATGGCAGCTGGATATTTTCTTGATGGAGAGATTATGTATAGAAGAAGCAATGATCAAATGCTATTGAGATGTTTAAATACCAGCGAAGCTCGAAATGTCATTGAAGAAGTACACAGTGGAATATGTGGAACACATGCAAATGGTCTTTCCATGGCCAGAAAGATAATGAGATATGGATACTATTGGGCTACTATGTACACAGATTGCATTGATTATGCAAGGAAATGTCATAAATGCCAGATATATGCAGACAAGATTCATGTACCCCCATCTCCTTTACATGTAATGACAGCACCCTGGCCATTTTCTATATGGGGAATAGATGTCATTGGAGCAATTACACCAAAAGCATCGAATGGACATTGTTTCATCCTTGTGGCAATTGATTATTTTACCAAATGGGTTGAAGCTGCTTCATATACCAATATTAAGAGGTCCACAGTCTGCAAGTTCATAAAGAAAGAGATAGTTTGCCGATATGGCCTACCAGAGAGGATCATTACAGATAATGCTCTGAACCTGAATAACAAAATGATGACCGAACTTTGTGCACAGTTTAAGATCAAACATGCAAATTCAGTGGCATATCGTCCAAAGATGAATGGGGCAGTTGAAGCAGCAAATAAGAACATCAAGAGAATCATTACAAAGACTACTGAAACTTACAAAGATTGGCACGAGAAGTTACCTTTTGCTCTATATGCATACCGAACTACTGTTCGAACATCTACTGGGGCAACGCCTTTTTCTTTAGTCTATAGGATGGAAGCAGTCTTACCAATTGAAGTTGAGATTCCATCGCTTCGAATATTGAGAGAAACAAAATTGGATGAATCTGAATGGATCCAAGCTAGAGTTGATCAATTGAACCTTATTGGGGAGAAAAGATTGAAAGCTATTTGCCATGGACAGATGTATCAGAAACGGATGATGAAGTCTCATGACAAAAAAGTACATCCAAGAGAATTCCAAGAGGGTGATCTAGTACTAAAAAAGATCTTACCTATACATAAAGATTTCCGTGGGAAATGGATGCCTAATTGGGAAGGGCCATACGTTGTAAAAAAGGCCTTTTCCGGAGGAGCATTGATCTTAGCAGAAATGGATGGAAAAATTCTGAGAAATCCAATAAACTCGGATTCTGTCAAGAAATATTATGCTTGAAGAAAAAGAAAGAAAAAAAAAAGAAAAAAAAAAGAGAAAAAAGAGGGGTCAAGGTGAAAGCTCGCAAAGAGCATCTTGTAACCAAAAGAAGGATTTGAGTTGAAAACCTGAAAAGGCGGCTCAAATGCAGGTTGATATTAGGCATCTGGCAATTGAACTCTCTTAAGATTTTGATAGTTTGGAAGAAACTTCACATCTACAAGCATTTCAACAACGTTTGAGATCTTCCAGACAAAAGCTTACATCATCTCTAAATTGTGTCAACTTGATTAATTTAGAAATACTTATGCTTATAATTTGTTGAGACATTTGAATTTTTATCATTCTTATGTTTGCCATAACTTTGAATACAATTCTATTTATTTCAAGTTCAATTTATTTGAGATTCAATTTATTTTTGGAAATTCAATTTATTCTTCTATGATTTAACATAATTTTGAAATAAATTAAAGATTTCTGAATATCACTTTATGTTAATACTTTTAAATACGTGGAATACAAATAAGCAAATCATCACCATCTTGAACAAGGTCGAATTTGACAATTCTACTCATCAATTGCTCCAATCGATCACCATTTAGGTCTTGCACATCTGTTTTCAAAAATATACTAAGACAGTAGAAGGCAACCTTTGTAGCTTTGATTCCAGTAAAAAGAAACAAGACATTGATATCACTGGGAAACATATCTCTATACAGATTCTTGTGTATGGTTTTTAAGGAAACCTAGAAGTATTTCCACCTCATCAGGTTCAAGTGGAGGAACTTTATTCCTTCCAACCCATACTAGATTCCATTTTCAGCACTCATTAAGAACATACTTCTGGACACTTGAAGGTGGCTCATTGTCATAAGCTTCAAGAACCTTATAGATCCTTTCTGTCAATTTGAGACGTCCTGTACATGTTTATAAACAGTTCAACTTTGTTCTTGGATCACATGAAAGCCATCATTTCTTTGTCAATGGAAAAGCATTAGCACATGGAGGAAGCAAAATAAGAGAAAATCTGTTCTTAATTGGCAGAATTATGAATATAGCCCTTTTCAGTGTAGTAGCATGGAAATACTTCGAATCTACAAATTTTGGCTCTACATCAAATAAGTATTGTGATATCCTAGTCCAAACATTAACTGAAAGATGAATTTGCCAATAGCATCTTCTGTAAGTGTTCTTTGAGTTATCTGATCTGGTTTAGCAGAACCAATCATTGAATTTAGAAGATGAATTTGTTAATAGCATCTTCTGGAAGTGTTCTTTGAGTTATCTGACCTGGTTTAGCAGAACCAATCATTGACTTGGGAAGATGAATGTGCTCATAGCATCTTCTGGAAGTGTTCTTTGAGTTATCTGATCTGGTTGGACAGAACCAATCATTGAATTTAGAAGATGAATTTGTTAATAGCATCTTCTGGAAGTGTTCTTTGAGTTATCTGATTTGGTTTAGCAGAACCAATCATTGAATTGGGAAGATGAATATGCTCATAGCATCTTCTGGAAGTGTTCTTTGAGTTATCTGATCTGGTTTGGCAGAACCAATCATTGAATTTGGAAGATGAATGTGCTCATAGCATCTTCTGGAAGTGTTCTTTGAGTTATCTGATCTGGTTTGGTAAGAACTACAGAACCAATCATTAGAATTAAAAGATGAACTGCATGATCGTCTTCATTAAGAAGTTTCTTTTCAAGCTTCTTTTGCTTATTCCTTTCCCAAAAATCATAGCACAAGTTTCACCTTTGCTTGTAACTGGGATCATCACATAATGGCTTCCCATCTTTTATCGGAAGAAAGCTATTTGAAGTTTCAGCCTATGAGAATCACATTTTTGTCAAGTATAACAGTTTATTCTCTTCATCAGAATCAGAAGTCAAGATTTCTCGGTATTAGAAGAACTATCGATATCTGTGAAATCATCTTGAAAGGTCACTTCATAATCAGATGAATTGTTATCATAATCAACATGTTGCCTGAATACAAGCTTTTCAAGAGCCTATACTATTGAGTTTTATTCTCAAGAGGTTTTGTGACATTATATCTACATCTATATTTGTCAAAGATGATAGATTCTTTGTTTTGAAGAAGAAAGATCTATTGGGTTTTTACAATTGAAGAAATACTCAATTCACCAATCTGAAATCAAACAACTTAACATTCATGCATCATATTTAGGCATTTGCAAAAATAGATGCATTTTCATTCATTTTTATTCTTGTTGAATTTTTAACAGGAATTTCAAAGATTTTAGCAAAGATTCAAATCTATCATTTGAGATGGATTGACATTTCAAGAGAAGGTTCATAATGAGAAGAACTCATCTGAAGAAGGAAGAAGAAATTCATAATGAGAAGAATTTGTTCAACCTTTGCCTAATTCTATCACTTGATGGATCAGCTTTTCCAGAGAAGGTTCATAATGAGAAGAACTCATCTAAGAAGGAAGAAGAAATTCATAATGAGAAGAATTTGTTCAACCTGTTACCTGAATTCATCACTTGATGGATTATCTTTTCCAAGAGAAGGTTCATAATGAGAAGAACTCATCTGAAGAAGGAAGAAGAATGAGAAGAATTTGTTCAACCTTCTGCCTAATTCTATCACTTGATGGATCAGCTTTTCCAGAGAAGGTTCATAATGAGAAGAACTCATCTGAAGAAGGAAGAAGAAGTTCATAATGAGAAGAATTTGTTCAACCTTTTTCCTGAATTCATCAAATTGATGGATTATCTTTTCCAGAGAAGGTTCATAATGAGAAGAACTCATCTGAAGAAGGAAGAAGAAGTTCATAATGAGAAGAATTTGTTCAACCTTTTTCTGAATTCATCAAATTGATGGATTATCTTTTCCAGAGAAGGTTCATAATGAGAAGAACTCATCTGAAGAAGGAAGAAGAAGTTCATAATGAGAAGAACTTGTTCAATCTTTTGCTTGAATTCATCATTTGATGGATCAACATTGCCAGGTAGAGTTCATAATGAGAAGAACTCGTCATCTGAAGAAGGAAGAAGAAGTTCATAATGAGAAGACTTGTTCAATCTTTTGCTTGAATTCATCATTTGATGGATCATCATCCCCAGCAGAAAGTTCATAATGAGAAGAACTCATCTGAAGAAAGAGAAGAATTTATTCAATATCTCCATTATAATCAAGTGAAGCCAAATGGATAAAAAAATTTATTATCTTTTCATCTTTGCCCTATTCTTGTTAACACAAGAATGAGCAAAGAGGGGCAGCTGAAGATACTAATTTTTTACCCACATTACTATTATTATTATTATTATTATTATTATTATTATTATTATTATCATTATTATTATTATTATTAAATATATATTAACTAAATATATATAAATAAATAATTACAGACCAATTACAACTGGACCGGCCCAGTTACAAACAAACCAGAACCGGTCCAGATCAAACCAGAAACCCTAAACATTTGGGGTTCCAGTTAGGGTTTTCTAACCCTAATCTAGTCGGCCGCCTCATCACAGCCGTTGGATCTGAGAGATCCAACGGTCCAGATTGCTCCAGATGAAAACCCTAGGGTCTGATACCCTAGGGACACGCAGCCGCTGCTGCTATCTCGCCGCCTCCGCCGCTGCCACGCCAGGCTCCGTCCAACGCCAGCCCACGCCATGGCTACGGGGTGAGTCACCACTGGTAGTCCGGTGACTCACCGAGACCCCCTCTTCGGACCAGTCCGATGGCCACACCGGTGGTGGCTATAAAAACCACCACCCCAACCTGAAAAAAAAAACAGAGACAGAGACAGAAAAAAAAAACAGAGATAGACGAGGAAACAGGAGATCGAGAGAGATACAAAGAAACTAGATACTAAAAACTACCAACGATCTCAACAACCATTCAGCAAAGAAACAGAAAAGAAAGGAAAAGGAAGGAAAGAAACTTACCGAGGAAGCCTCGACCACCGGATCTCGTCAGAACCTTCGAAATACCGAAGGTATTTTTGTAGATTCGCTCCGATTAGGAGCTTTTTAAGGGAAAAGAACACGATCTATCTATTAGTGTGAAAATAAATTTTTCCGGCCACCAAATGCGGTGGCCGGCGGTGACATTCACGGCGGCACACGGTTGCCGTCCGGTGACCAGCTTCCCTCCGATGAGGGAAGCTAGAGAGAGTTTTAAAACTCTCTCAGTTTAGAGAGAGAGAGTGAAATGAGAAATGAGATAGCTGGCCCTTCGGGCCAGCCGTTTTGGGCATAAATAGCCCTTCCCAAACGACGCCGTTTTGGGGAGGGCTATTCGTGTAATTAAACAATAGTTAAACCTCGTCCGCAGTCCTCCGAACTTGTAAACTTTACATTTTAGTCACTAAATTGAATTTATAATATTTTTAATTCAGTCTTCGAATTTTAATTTCTTTTATTTTAATCCTTTATATTAAAATAATATATTTAGGATAAATAACAGATTTAATCCCTTAATTTTAATAAATAATATTTTAATCCTTAGTTTATATTTTTAATTTATTTTATTCTAATATCCGAATTTTAGATAATTTTATTTTAGTCATTAAATAAATAAAATAAAGAAATAGCATGTTTAATCCCTATAATTTTGATTAATTATAAATTAGATTTTTAAATTTTATTTTTACTATAATTTAGTCATTTATTTTATATGTTTTCATTTATTTTACTGCTTTTAAAATATATTATTTTAGTGGTATTTTTATTTTATTTGTTTATATATTTATGTATTCATAAATATATATATAATAAATAGTAATTTTTAAATATTTATTTTTAATATCGAAGAAAAGGACAGTCTTAATACAACTGGATGTCCTATTCTGATATTTTAAAATTAAAAATTAAACAATATTATTTAAATTAATATTTATCAATATCAAAGAAAAGAGCTGTCTTAAGGCACCTAGAAGTTCTTTTCTGATATTTTTTAAATAAATAAATATTTTTATATAATTTTGAAATAATAGGATTATAAACTAAATATATTTTTGAATTTTTAAATTTTAACAATAGAGACAATTTATAATTAAAAAGTATCAATTTTGGGCGTTGTAGGGGTGCTAATCCTTCCCTAAACGTAATCGACCACGAATCCCTTTTTATTATTAAAAAGAATGAATTTTTGGTTATAAACGCAGATCAGATTATTTTTTTTAATTGATGTTTTCTTAAAATTCTTTTTAAAAAAATAATAATTTTTAGGTATTCGACCTACCTGATCCAAAAGGCCGATGGCGACTCCCAAATTATTTTCAAAACTATTTATTCACATCAATTTCCCCGCCAAGTATAATATTTCGTGCCCGGAACGAAAACCGGTTACGACAGAGTCGTTAGTCAATGATAAAAAAAACTTTTGTTAAAAGGTCGCATTAAATTATTCCTCACAATTTACAACTGCTAATTTCAAAACAGTACCAGCAAATCATTTGTCCACTTTATCACTATGTCCTTTGCCAGAAAGTTCTATATTACGTCACTTTAATATAAGGTTAAAATAAGACGTTATCAGTTTTGTTATTGTTTAAATAATAAAATCGATAAAAAGTTATTTAAAATATCATTTTTTTTATTATCTAAAACACTAATTTTTTATAAAAAATTTCCGGTAAATATGCCCAACAATAACAAATAGCACATAATAATATTTCTGGTCATTTTTACCAAATCTGGTAAAACACCCGATAATAACAAAACCAGTAGCGCCTAATAATATTTTCGGTCATTTTTTACAGATTTTATTATTTAGACAATAACAAAATAGGTAACACCTTATTTTAGTCTTATAATAAGACAGTCGCACGTGAGTATTTCCCGTTTGCCACTTGCCATGTCATTTTTCCAGTCCATTGGTCCATTTAAAATTTAATTATAATTAATAGTATAAAATATAATGTTAGTCACTATACTTTAATTTATGAATTAAGTTTATCATTAAACTTTAAAAGTTTTCAATTTTACCACTTAACTTTTCACATTATTTTTTCTGCATTAATAACACTTTAAATTATTTTTTCTGCATTAATGACACTTTGTTCGATCACATGTTGACATGTAAGTCAAAAAATAATTTTATTATCTTCTTATTTTATTAGTTAAAATTTAAAAATAATCAAATTTTGAATTAACATCGTTATTTTTTGATATTTTTGCGGTCAACCTAGATACGATAAACTCTTCTTATCGTCTTTTATTAGTTTACGAGTTTATATTTGCTTAATACATATTTAAAATTTATAAACTTGAAAAAATGATTAGTTTGTGATTTTAGGGTTTTCTATAATTTGAGAGATTTATTATATTAATTTTAAAAGTTGAATGATGAGAAATATTCTTTTGGAAAGAAGAATAATACATCAAAATTATTATTATCAGACGATTGTTGGAGGAGATTAAAATATTAAAATGTTAAATATTTTGATAGACTTTCATAAAATTTTAGTGAATTTCGAAGTAAATTAATCCAAGAATAAAAAAAGATAAATGAAATTCTTATATTTTAGTATCAACCTCGTCATAAATAATGATTAGTATCGACCAGATCGACTGTAACTAGAGATGACAATTTAACTTAAAATCAACGGTTTTCAGTCCGACCTGATTCGATAGAGTTGTATTTTTTTATAAAAAAGTTCAGGTTTAGGTCAGGCCGGGTCAGATTTTTTAAAGTGATGAGGTCGGGTCGTATTTGGGTGGAGAGTGAAAAAAATCGACCCAACCTGACTCGATCCAGAGATAATAATGTAATTTTTTTAGAAATTTATTACTTTTAATTAAATCCTTATTTTATACCGGATCAGGTCAGATAAACTTTATACTCTTAAAATTCGGGTCAGATTGGATTCGGGTGAAGAACATATATTTTTGGATCAGGTCGAATTGACCAAAAACCTGACCCAACTCGACCTGTTACGATCCCTAACTATGACAATCAAAGAAGTTAATAATTTTTTTAATAGAAAAACAGAAGAGAAACGATCATTTCATAACGCCGTTGATTATTTAACGGTCCAATAAAAAATATCGAAGTTTAATGGTAAAAGTAAATTGTTTTTAAAGTCTGATGACTACTGTTATAGTTTAACCTAATTAATGTTACGAAATTCATACGCTAACCGCTGTTCTTTTCAAAGCTCCAAATTTTCTTCCCTTTCGGTTCACATCTCTTCCACCCAACAATATTTTACTTCTTCAAATCATTCTCTCTAAGAAAAACACTCCATTTCTCTCTTTTATTGCAAGTTCTTCTCTCCAGAATTCATGTCGGTATGTGATCTTCACTGATTCCTTTAATTTTCTGTTTAAATTTGTTAAAACGAAGGTTTATATTCGTTGTTTGATTTGATTTTTTTGTGGATTTAAGCTTTTGTTTGTTTCCATTCATATCCTTCTGGGTTTCCACTCCTTTACAATTCTTAATTTTTTTTTTGCTGATCAAAGTTTCTTCATTTGGGCAAGTATTATCTTCATGATTGGAAATTTAACCTTGTCATTTTGTTATTCTTTTTTCTTTGATGAGTTTACTTGAAGATGGGTTTGAGATTTTTGTTTTGTTTAACTGATTAGCTACAAAACCATCTGAGCAATTTATTGTATAATAAGTTCATAATATGATTTATGGTTAATAAGTTTTTTTTTCCTTCTAGAGGGATAATTTAAATTGATTCAAATGGGTGATTGTTTTGGCATTGTTTTAGAATCTTGGTCCTGGTTGGAATTAGGATGGTTTACTTGATGTACCATTAATTGTGTGGAAATGTAGTTCCTGGTCATTGAAAAGTTAGGATTGTGATTGTTGTACAAGCCCATTAGTATACCCTCGGACCTCGGGCATAGGGTTATAAATAAGAAGAGACAGAGCGCGAGCTACTTGAGATAAATTCGGTCAAAACTCGATCAAGTTTTGAATTGAATGGACTCGTGCTCGAAATCGACTCGAATTATTAATGATTTGTAGCGGGCTACTTGATACCCGACTAAAATGCTCGTGAGCAGCTTGAAAAATAATATCATTAAATTTTTAGATATTTTAAATTAAATTATTAATAATATTAATATTTATACGTTGTTCTTGTTTTAGAAAATACAATATTAGGCTTTCATGCACTTAAGGTTCAGGTTCGAGCTCGAGTTGAGCTTCAATTTTTTATTTCGAGTTGATAATTTTAAGCTCGTGAGTTTTCGAGTGGAGTTCAGTTTTACATTTTTTGAGTCGAGTCGAGCTCAACAATTCTCAAACTCGACTTGTTTACAGCCCTACTTGGGCAAGCTCAAATGTTTCGCGGAAACCGGCATCGGATCACCACCTTGCACAAGATAAGATAGCTCAGTCTACCTAGCCTCCCTCCCTGCACAAGTTGGATGTATGACAGTGAACTAACACAACAGGCTCTAAGCCGGCCTAATCTCACTCTTGACCATACGCCAATTCACCTGCCTCGCGGCATTAGAGATGTAGGATATATAAGAAGACTCCCTCTCTCCCCTTAGGAGAAGGGAGCCGAGTCCGAATCGCTACTTCAAAAAGCAGCAAACCTACCTTCCCGTACATCAACAATGATAAATTTCTTTTGAGAACATTCCAAGAGTCGATATACTGAAGTTTGATATGTGAAGAAAATTAGATTTTTCTTAGGAGTGTGCAGAGGGCATGTGTTGTTACTTGTGTAGTATTTGCCTGAAGCAGATGAATCTTCTGTATCAATCTGTTCATATTCAATTGATCGGCAATGTTCCAAATCTTCCGAAGAACTCTACTGATTTGAGTAGCCGACTTTTAGAAGATCATATTGTTCCTTTCCTTCCATAGAAAATAGATGAAATCCCTCCAAACAATGTGCTAGATACTGATGATTGAAGCATTGCCGCGTATGTGGTTGATTGCCCATGATAATTCATCACCCCGATTGTGCACTCTTCATTTTATCCGGCAAAGTTCTAGCAACTTGCACCATTAGAATACCTTTGAGTAAAGAAGATACGGTCCTTTTGGTTCTTGTTCTAGATTGCAGAAGGGGCAGACCTCTTCAGTGATTATTCCCCATCGAAGAGGACGGTATTTGGTCGGAAGTTTACCAAGGATTGATAAAATATGTGCCATGTCATTGTCTGCTCTTGGTCTTAATAGCATTCCAAACTGTAGCAACCAGAGTTCTTTACGGGGTCTATCGCCATGTTTATTTTGACCGATGCGACGAATGCTTGAATTTTCATGACTCGATATTGTTTTGATTGCTAGTTTACATCGATTCAAGTTTGACTTTTTTGGAAGATTCATTTTCTTTATCATGTCATGATAAGCTTCTCCATTTGCCCAACAGGAGGAGAAGGGCCGCCCGTTGCCAAAATTTGGTGAATGGGACGTTAATGATCCTGCATCATCCGAGGGATTCACCGCGATCTTTAACAAGGCAAGGGACGAGAAGAAAACGGGTGGCAAACCCGAGTCACCAGAAAAGGCTGATCCTGCTGTTAAGTCTGGAGCGGATCCCAGCAAACCCCGACCTGTAAGTAATCTTCAACAACTTACCTTGCTCATAACATCTCGATGCACGCATTAGATGTTGATAACCAATTCTTTTGATGTTCCTTCGATGCACATTAGATTTCTCTCCTGATATGCTGTTTTTTTCTCCAGAAAAAATGGTTTTGCTGCATTCGAGCCCCGGCTGCAGAACCCTAATGGAATCCTGTCTGATTAGAGCTTCCACACGTATGTTATTATACTCCACCATATATTCTTAAACAGATAGGATCTACTGTATCTATATGTACTGATATGGTGGGTCATTATTAGAAGCAGAGTTGTTTCTTCTTGTTGTTTAACTTCTCTTTGTTATAAGCTGTAAAGCTTATTGTATGACATTTTCTTTCTTTAATAGAGTGATCAGCTATGTTGCTCGGTATCTTCGTTTTTATTGAAGTATTCGTGTTCGGACACTCGTATCCGGCACTTGGATATTGCAATATGACCTTCTAGGATCCCTTCAGTTGCATCAAAAACTCATAAAATAATCGCAAACGACACTCACATTCGAGTTCGAGTAATTCAAGAGCAAAATGAAAACATGAATGAGAACTCGAACTTTGCTGATGGATCTCATTGCCACTAGTCGAATTATTCAAGAGAAAATTGCGAAAAACATAAATGAGAATTGATCACCGGTCAGCAGATAGGATCGGGCCTAAGCTGCATCGGCATCTGCTCTTTCAGTCTCGTCTGGTCTGGTCCGGTCCACCGTTGCATACACAGCTGGATGTTTTTCCATGTTCTTATTCCCATCGCTTACTGATTGAACGCTTTCCGATCTAAATGATTTCCATTGCTTTCTTCACATACTTCCGACGCCGGGTCAGATTTACATCATTACTAGAATCCTAAATCCAAAAACATTTGCTTTCTTGCATAGATTGAGCTCAGCAACCCTCACTGTTAGGCTCTCTCATGCCGGCCAATGTGACGGAAGTGTCTCTAAACACGAAAAGGTTTTCTCGGTTCGCCTCGTCTTTCATCGTAAAATAAATTCTTTGTTTGATATAAATAGAACAACCCGGAGACTGTGGAGAAAGACAATGTGCAGTATAAGATAGTTTTACAGATTTGCATACAAGGTAGATGAAGAACTATGAATCAGTCCCTCAATGGTGGTCATTTCCATCTTCGCCTCTGAAAGTTCCGATAAAGGGTTTTGGCTTCCTGGTGGAGAGTTCTCCTCGCCTGTGCGAGCACACTATTTTTCACATTACCTGTTGGGATTATTCAAGCCACAACGAACATGGTACGATCATTCTCGAAGAAATAGCAATAGCATTTCAGATTCAAAGTCTCTAAGCATGATTTGTTTAGGTGCATCAACCGGGAGGCTACCATCAAGCATGAGCACTACATGAACCTGCATTATTGCCCAAGGGGAGTCCCTAGATATGCCATGGCGAAGATGTATTTTACAGTGCTTCGATCATTTGGGGTGTCGGAGGTTAACTAATAATGTTCACAAACTACAGCAACTACCTGCAGATGAACTGGTTCTTTCTGATTGGTTTGCTCGCCCCAGTTCCAGTCTGGTGGCTGTCGCTCAAATTCCTGGAGAAAAAAACGACCGGGTTAATACATATGCCGATTATCATCTGAGCTTCGCAAGCTATGCCATCGGCTAAAGCTGTTTAATATATTTGTTGGGTAGGTGTTGGGATCTTCTTTAACTGGTATGTTTACAATCAGTACAAAGAATGCCGGGCTAAACATGATTGCCTTCAGAGGTACGTTTCTTTATCGGCTCTTCAATCTGATGAAATCAATGGTCGAGATCAGTGGGGTCGTGATGCCACGGGCCATCGTCCATCGGCTCATTGTCTCAAGGCACCCGGGATCATGTCCGAAGGATGCCCTAGGTTATATTTGTATGATGAGTCGCCGCCACAGGAGCCATGCGATCCTTCGAGTTATGAAATTGTAAGAACGCTTTTCTTCCCCGTATCTTTCCTGTTCGTTTTATAATCTATGTTCGGCCTTTAATATAATCTAGATCGAATAAATTAAAAAATAAAATTTTAAAAAATAAAGATAAATAAAATCCCCAAAGCAATTCATATTCTTGGCATGTTCATGCTGTTATATAGTTGATATTTATATTAAAAAAAACTTCATTAAAACTAGGTCAGGCATGCGTACAATGGAAAGCATGTGGTCTACCAACTCTTCCCCCTCAATATATAGGCAAGCCTTTGGTTCATCACAGTTGATTCGCTTCATTTTCTCTACCTACTTACATACAACAACTATTTTAGTTAAGTTTCTCTTCGGATTTTCATCTTTCAATTATGGAAACTCGAAAAGAGAGTGAGATCGAGGACATACCAATGCCGTTGACGCCTCTGAGGATGGGGTCTATGCAGATTGCATGTAGCAACGGTTTCGGTCATAACATTGAGTTCGTATCACAGGCTTAACTTAGAAACCGGTATTCCGAGATCGATATCGAGGACTACACCATGTATGCTGATAAAGATCAGCCTCTCCCCATATTTCTTAAAGTAGTTTGATTTCCGGGTTTTCTTTGATTTGTTAGATGTTTAGTTTATCAGTATTAACTTTTGATATGGTCCCGGTTTCGTATATGAAGTTTGAAGACTTGGAAAACAAGGTTCGGAGTCACCAACCTGCCTCGATCAACCCGGTGAGAGCGGTGATGTCGAAGTTAGCTTCGCAACTGAACTTGGAACATGATAAGTACAAGGAGATCCTTAAAGGCGTAACGGGCAGCACCGGCCCGGTGAAATCCGTGCTTTGATGGGTCCTTCTGGTAGTGGCAAAACAACCTTGTTAAAGATAATAGGTGGAAGATTGACAGATAATGTTAAAGGAAACATAACGTACAACGACCTCCCTTACAGTCTGGCTCTTAAGCGAAGGTTAGGCCAGTTTTTATCAAAAGCTTTCTTCTTTTCTCCATCATTCAATTGATTTCGAGTGTTCTGTTTCCTTGCAGGATTGGATTCGTGACACAGGATGATATACTGCTGCCTCAACTAACGGTCGAAGAAACCTTAGTTTTTTCGGCATTTCTGAGACTTCCGAGTGACATGAGCCTGCAACAAAAGTACGCAAAGGTGGAGATGATTATGAAGGAGTTAGGCCTTGAAAGGTATGAACAAATATGAACCACATAGGGATTTACCTTGCACTCTTACCGTTGCGATAACCACAGATGTCGTCACACAAGAATACGGGGTGGATTGATAAAAGGGATATCCAGTGGAGAAAGGAAAAGAACTAGCATCGGTTATGAAATTCTCGTTGATCCATCATTGTACTTCCGGTCTCGATTCTACTTCAGCCAATAAACTTATTCATATTCTTCAAGAAGTTGCAAAGGTATCCTAGTTGACCAAAATATGTACAAAATGCAAACGGTTCCTATATAGAAAATGAGCCAAGATCTTGGTTGATGGTATGCAGGCAGGGCGAACTGTAATCACGAGGATTCACCAGCCGTCGAACCAAATGTTTCACATGTTCAATAAGGTTCTGCTGATATCAGAAGGCTACCCTATTTACTCCGGGAAGGCAAGAGATTGCATGGAGTACTTTTCGTCGCTCCGATTCATCCCGGAAATAGCAATGAATCCGGCGGAGTTCCTGCTCGATTTAGCAACAGGCCAAGTTCATGACATAACTCTTCCTGAAGATCCAGTGGCGTCTCAAGGAACGGCCGAGTCCGAGAAGGCTGTAATCAAAGTACAAACTCTTTTTGACAATGTAGAGGATATTTAATCCCTTTCTTTATATGATCATCTCCCTCTCAAAACATATTCTTCTTCACATTATATCAGTATCTTCAACTCAAGTACAAAACTCATTTGGAGCCAAAGGAAAAGGAAGAGAATCACAGAAGTTCCAAGGCGCCACAACACCTCCGGATGGCTATTCAAGTGAAGGACTGGACAATAACTTGGTGGGAGCAGTTCATGATAATAATGAAGAGAACGATTCGAGAGAGATGACGGGATTACTTTGATAAGCTGAGATTACTACAATCACTAGGAGTTGCAGTCTTGCTCGGCTTCTTTGGTGGAAATTGAGCGCCGCAACCGAGGCTCAACTGAGGGATCAAGTAAAGTTTCCCGAACTTCATTTTACAAATCTTTGACTCCCCAATGTCCCCATTACATCAAATGGATGACTTCTATTTTCAGATTGGTCTGCTGTTCTACATCTGCATCTTTTGGACGTCTACGTCAATTTCGGAGCGGTATACGTTTTCCCATTCGAAAAGGTCATCTGGTGAAAGAACGGAAAGCCGCCATGTACAGGTTAAGTGTATACTATGTTTGCAGCACTCTGTGTGACATGGTGGCACATGTTCTGTATCCCACATCATTCATGTTGATTGTCTACTTCATGGCTGGTTTCAAGAGAACAGTCGTTTGCTTCTTCCTCACGTTATTTACCATCTTATTGATAGCAATTATAAGCCAAGTAAGTCAAGCAATTTCCGATATACGACGTTCTTTGCTTTTAAGACCCAAATACTCTTCTCCGATTAATGCGATCTTCGACTTCGCATATGAACGAAAAACTAGGGAGTGGGGGGCTGCGGTTTTGAGCATTAAAAGGGTAGGGATGATGGCATCACTGGTGTTGATGTTGTTTCTTCTCACAGGAGGTTACTACGTCCAGGTACTTGAAACTATAATAGAAACTGCTTTCGATTCTTCATCGGATCCGATGAGTTCACTGAACAAAGTTGTTCCGTTTTGCAGCATATACCGAAATTCATGCAGTGGATGAAGTACTCATCGTTCATGTACTATGGCTTTAGGCTTCTGGTGAGGTGCAATACTCTGGGGACCAATTGTAAGAATGCCAAAGCCCGGGCGGCTGTCGGAATCTACAGGATTCGCCTTCGTCCGACACGGTTTACCTCGGCGGAGGCCTGAAGAAGTATGGATTCTACTCGCCATGGCACTCGGATACCGGTTGTGTGCTTACATTTGCCTGCGCAAGAGAATTAGTTCATGTACTATTTGAGCAGAATCTGCATCGCTGAGAAACATATGTAACAGAAAGACAGAAAAAAGCTCGAGGGGCTTTGCCTTTTCCTTTCCTGTTACCTTACGAATTCCATGCATGCAAACGCTTTTTAGTATAATGTTGTCATCAATTTTTTGTGGAGCTAATTGCACCACATGTCCTCAAAACATGACTTTATTTTAAATTGATTCCTAAACTTTTACATGTTCCAACTTAATCCCTAAATTATAACTTTCATCCTAAATTAATCATCAACATTTTAATTTATCCCTAAACCTTCATTTAAAACGATCACCAAACTTTTTGAATTTTTCAATTTCATCTCAAATTATATGTATATATAATGATCACATCTACTATTAATAAAATCGTTGGATCTAATTAGGGATGGCAACTCAACCCGAACCCGACGGGTTCCGACCTGACCCGATTAGGCCGGATTTTTTTTTAAAAAAAATCGGATTCAGGTCGGGTCGGGTTTAGGGTGGAAAAAATCCGACCCGACCCGAAAAATATATATATTTTTACCTATATATTTAGGGATAATTATAATATTACCCCTCTATATATAATTTTTTTCAATTAAGTCACTATTTTTATTGAATAAAAATATATGTTTTTAATTATTTCGGTTCGGGTCGGATTTCTAAGTTATATATTCGGGTCGGATCGGGGTGGTTGAAATCTTATTTTCTTCGGGTCGGGTCGGGTCACGGGTGAATGACCCTTTCTTCTCAGGTCAGGTCGGGTGACCCAAAAACCCGACCCAACCCATTGCCATCCCTAGATCTAATTATATTATTATAAGTCTGAAAAAAAAATCCTAAGTTAAACTATAATTGAAACTATATATATTAAGATGAATTTAAAAATAAAACTTTGAGGATTAATTTAAAAAGAGAGTCATAGTTTATGAATAAAATTAGAATATTTAAAAATTTAAAGACAAATATGGAACAAGAATTGTAGTTTAAAGTTGAAATATTCAAAAGTTTGACGATTAATTTAAAATGAAAGTTTAAGGACGTATGATGCAATAAAGGCTGTAAAAAATTCGAGGAAAACACAGCATTTTATCATTTAAGATCGTCTCCAAACATAACTAAGCAAATCCTCCAAAAGGAGGCACCAGACAAAATGTAAAAGACGGGCTAAAGGATCGTTCGAAATTAAAATTGTACTTCTACCGAGTTTTTAGTCAACTTCCTCCATCTTGCTTCCTTCAGCATCGGCGTCCTCCAACGGGGGCATGTCAGCATCGGCTTCGGCTTCGCCTGCATCCTCGTCGATACTCAGGCCGAGTTTGAGCATCCTGTGGATCCTGTTGCCAAAGGTGTTAGGGTCGTCGAGGCTGAACCCGGAGGTGAGGAGGGCGGTCTCGAAGAGGAGGAGGACAAGGTCCTTGACGGATTTGTCGTTTTTGTCTGCATCAGCCCTCTTTCTCAGCTCCTCCATGATTGGGTTCTCGGGGTTGATCTCCATCGTCTTCTTGCTGGACATGTAGCCTGCCATGCTGCTATCCCTCAAAGCCTGGGCCTTCATGATCCTCTCCATGTTGGCAGTCCAGCCGTACTCACCGGTCACTAAACAGCAAGGAGAATCAACCACACGGTCGGATACAATGACCTTCTCGACCTTGTCACCCAAAACATCCTTTATAACCTTGCACAAACCCTCGAACTTCTCCTTCAAAGCTTCCTTCTTTTGCTTCTCGTCCTCACTCTCATCGAGTTTCAAACCTTCCTTGGTAGCAGACACGAGCTTCTTTCCCTCGAATTCTTTCAGTTGTCCAACAGCATACTCATCGATAGCATCAACCATGTAAAGGACCTCATAGCCCTTCTTCTTCAGCTTCTCGAGGAAGGGGGAGTTCTCAACAGCCTTTTTACTCTCACCTGTGATATAATAGATATCATTCTGACCTTCCTTCATTCTGGTCACATAGTCCTTCAAGCTGGTCATCTCATCACCGCTCTTGGTGGAGTGGTATCGCAGCAATTCCGCAATCTTATTCCTGTTCTGAGAGTCCTCATGGATACCAAGCTTGAGGTTCTTCGAGAAGGCCTCGTAGAACTTGTTGTAATCTTCCTTGTTCTCAGCTATTTCAAAGAAGAGCTCAATGCACTTCTTCACCAAGTTCTTGCGGATAACCTTCAAGATCTTGTTCTGCTGCAACATTTCTCTAGAGATGTTCAGAGGAAGGTCCTCAGAGTCAACGATACCCTTCACAAAGCTGAGAAACTCGGGAATCAACTCCTCGCAGTTGTCCATGATAAAGACACGTCTGACATACAGCTTGATGTTGTTGGGCTTCTTCTTTGTATCAAAGAGATCAAAAGGAGCTCGCTTTGGAACAAAGAGGACAGCCTTGAACTCGAGTTGCCCCTCAACTGAGAAGTGTTTGACGGCCAAATGCTCTTCCCAATCATTTGTAAGGCTCTTGTAGAATGCAGCATATTCTTCCTTGGTAATCTCTTCCGGCTTTCTCATCCAAATCGGCTTCTGTTTGTTCACCAAGGACCATTCATGGGAGACCTCCTTAATCTTCTTCTTTTTCTTTCTTCCTTCTCCTTCTCCTCGTCAACATCCTCGACTTTCCCTTCTTCATCCTTCTTGTCCTCCTCATCCTCATCATCAGAAATCTCCTTCTCGGTAGTCTTCTCAATCCAGAGAGAAATGGGATAGCTAATGAATTCAGAGTGCTTCTTGATCAAGTCTTTGAGACGTCGCTCCTCGAGGTACTCAAGCTGATCCTCTTTCAAGAAAAGTGTAATCTTAGTACCCCTGCCAAGGTTCTCACCAGAGGTATCCCTGGTGACAGTGAATGACCCACCAGCTTGGGACTCCCAAACATACTGCTCGTCATCGTTGTGCTTCGTGATAACGATAACCTTCTCAGCAACCAAATACGCGGAGTAGAAACCGACACCGAATTGACCAATCATACTAACATCAGCACCAGCAGCCAATGCCTCCATGAATTCCTTGGTCCCCGATCTCGCAATGGTACCAAGATTGTTCACCAAATCTAAACAACACCGACATCGTCGCATTAGACTCTCATTTAACTCGAAACTCTAAACTCTGAATGCACAACTAAGCACACTTACCAGCCTTGGTCATGCCGATACCACTGTCGATGATCGTCAGGGTGTTGTTAGCCTTGTCCGGAACAATATGGATGAAGAGCTCAGGCTGAGCATCGAGTTTGCTCTTGTCTGTCAAGCTCTCAAATCTAATCTTGTCTAAAGCCTACAGAAAACAGGTTCAACAATCAAAACAATTACAAATATAAATGCCCAGTAACTTGCAATATATTAAACACATTAGATTCAAGAAATGAGTAATCTCCACTCTTTTACAATCAACAACCCAATAAATAACACAATTTCAAACTAAAACCGTGCAGTCTCATTAAGAAATTCATATGAACCCTAAAATTTCTATCACGGAAACGATTAAGCAAAGCCCATGAACATCAAATCATAACAGTTCAGATCCATTAGCTAAAGCATTAAAAAAACTCAATTATCAGTCTTTAAACGTTAAAAAAAAGGGGGAAATGAAAGTGGACTTACGTCGGAGGCGTTGCTAATGAGCTCACGAAGAAAGATCTCTTTGTTACTGTAAAAGGTGTTGATAATCAAGCTGAGAAGCTGGTTGATCTCAGCTTGAAAAGCAAAAGTCTCTGCATCCGCCATTGATGGATGAACTCTAAGCTACCGATCCAAAAACAAAAACGTTAGTTTGGAAAGCTATGAACTTTGGGTTTCGAATGGAAATGAAAACAGAGTGAGCACTGCTTTAAACCTGCGAGTTAAGGAGACTTTATAGAGGAGACATATTAGGGTTTCTAGATTCTTCTATAAGCCAGAAAATAGGGAGTAGGGACACATTGCTTTTTCTATTTTATATATCAACTTGCAATTTGAATTTATTAAGGGTAAAGTACATAAATGGTCTACTAATTGTAGGTATTATTTTATTAAGTCACTCGATTATTAAAAATTATAAAATGGTCATTCAATTATAGAGTGTTACTTTGTTGAGTCTGTCTATTATTAAAAATTATAAAATGATCACCTGACTATTCACTATGTTCCAAACTCGTCTTTTTTGTTTGAAAAAATGGACACTATTATGAGCTGAATGTTAACATATTGACTGTGATATGATAAAATATGATATTAGAATCTCAAACGACTATCATATCTCAGTCATTATTTAATGTCCAACATAATCAACTACCAATAATTTCAACGAAAAATGACGACTTTTGAACATGATGACTAGTCGAGTGATTATTTTATAATTTTTAATAGTTGAGGGACTTAATAATATAACAAGATAGATGAATTTCTTTCTTTTATTTTAATTCTTTCTAGTTTTACCCAAAAAGAAAAAAGAGAATTAAATTTTGTGTTTTTTTTACTTAATATAAAAATAAGAGTCTAAATCATATCATTTTTAATGGAATTTTAATTTTTCTTTTGTTAATTAAGGTGCCTAATGTTATAAATTTTACTACTTTAGATATCTCGATCGTTAAAATATTATATTAAGTGACATGTGTCATTCTAATAATTTTAAAAAAATTATTTTAAAAAATTAAAATTATATTAAAAACCTAAAACTTTTTTTTTAAAAATTCTAATACTTTAAAAATTATAATTTCAATCTCTAAATCCACGTCAGTCACCGTCGTATCTCCATCCAATCGCCACTCCACCAGAAGACTAATTAGTAGTCAAAAAGTCATCATAACAAGAGTAAATCGACACTACTCCGATGAATAACAACGTTATAAATCACGTCACCTTGTGATCTCGATGGCTAATCGACGATAGAGATAACAACGTTTGATTAGGAATATGACAAGTACGATGTCAACGGTGATGGTCATGACCGACAAGGGATGTAAGGTGATTAGAGTTAGAGATTTGAGAGTTTTAAGATTTTTTTATATAATTTGAGAGAAATTAATTTTTTAAATATAATAATATTTTTATTTTTATTTTTTAAATAAAAATTTTAAAATTATCAAAACGTGATACATATTATATAATTTCTTAACGGCCGTTATAATCGAATATTTCAAATGATAACGTTAATAATATTAGGAAAAAAATAGATGTTCCTTTTTTTCATATGTATGGGGTAAGGGGAAGGTAAGATAGTAGACTATCCCAACACCAGATTGAGAGCAGCTTCCGTAAGAGACCTTCGAATTATGAAATGCCCTCCGTGAGACTCGATCCCACGACCTCAAGCTTAATAATATTAGACATCTAGACTAATCGGGAAAAAAATTAGATTTTTATTTGAAAAAAATTAAAGTTAAAAAGCCCCGGAAATCAATTCAAAAGCCTTTTCCAGAAATCTCACATTGCACCCCAAAGGCCCTAATCTGTACAAATCTTCACTTTCCAATGTTCCCATTTTCTGATTATTTCTTCTTCTTCGAGGCTGTTTCTGTCAAAAGAAATTCTTTGATCCTTCATTTCTGCCAAAGGAAACAGATACCCAGATCTTATTTTCTCGTAAAAAATTCAGATAGCATCTCCAAAGATCCTTTGATTTCTTATCTTTTGCTCTTCCATGTGTGATGGCTTCGACAGGGAACCCAAATAAAGCCATCCCATTTGATGTGCAGAGCTTCTTCAAACCCACAGTTTCGAACCCATCGAATTCAAACCCTCAGCCGCAAAATCCTTCCCCATCACCGTACCCCACGCCTTCTCCTCCCTTCTTTCACCCACAGTATCACCAATTCTACATGCCCCCTTCGTCCCCAACGCGTTCGAATTACCAAGACGCCAAATCCCTCTCCTTCCCTTCCCCTCCTTTCAGCCCTTACAATGCCGGCAACCAAATTCTCGCCCTGATCAACTCGTCCCCTCAAAACCCTGATATCCCGCCCAGAAGCAGCCCCCCCAGCTGCAGCCGCCGCCCCATGCTCGGTTTTTGGGGTCCGGGAGTCCCAATGTGGGGCCTTCGAGGGTGCATAGCTGTAAATTGCCTCGAGGGAGACGGTTATCAGGCGCTCAGGCGGCGTACGATATCGATACGAGGCTGTCCGGCGAGGATCAGCCTCAGCTTGAGGTCACTCCGATTACAAAGTATGGGTCTGATCCTCAGCTGGTTTTGGGAAGACAGATTGGTGTTAATAAGTCTTATATTTGTTATGGTTTGAAAGGAGGCAGTATTCGGATTCTTAATTTAAACACTGCATTGAGGTCTTTGTTTCGTGGACACACGCAGGTTTATCTCTTTAACTTTATTAACTCTGAATTTTCTAGTTTTTAGTTTTATATTGGATTGAAATTAATGTTGTAATACAATAGTTTACAGGGTGAGCAAAACTCGACTTGAAAAATATATCTTTTTACTCGACTCGAATTGACTTCGAGTTATGAAATAGAGCTCTAATAGTAACTAAAAAAAATAGTAATTAGTGTATTGATTTTTGAAGTTTGAGACTTGTCAACTTGAATAACTTGAAGTTTTTGACTTAGACTCGATCGAACGCTCACCCCTAAATTGGTAATAGATTAGTTCATAGAATTAATGTGCATTTTGAGTTCTGGAATGGCAAGCTTTGGGTGCATAAGTACTGCATTTGGATGATTATGATCGTCTCTATGTCCAACTGATATTTTTTCTTTTCTCTCAGAGGATCACAGACATGGCTTTCTTTGCTGAGGATGTTCATCTTTTGGCTAGGTATTTTCTTCTTTAATTGGTAGTTTCGCTTTTTTGCTTCTTGGTAATTCGTTTTTCTGCAGTGTGAGTCTAGGGAAGGGTATATGTTTGGAAGATATCTGAAGGTCCGGATGAGGAGGATAAGCCACAGATTACAGGGAAGATAGTTATCGCTGTTCAAATATTAGGTGACAAGGAATATGTACATCCGCGTGTTTGTTGGCACCGGCACAAACAAGTAATGCGACTTTTTTAATGTTCATCCATATTTAGAGGGTTATTATTTACTGGTTTTGTTGCCAACGGTATTGCAATCTCATTTTTCAGGAAGTTTTGGTGGCTGCGATTGGAAAACACATTCTGAGAATTGATACTATGAAAGTAGGGAAGAATGAAGTCTACTCAACTGATGCACCTTCACCTCTCCATTGTCCTATTGACAAGTTGATCGATGGGATTCAGTTGGTTGGTAAACATGATGGAGAAGTTACTGATGTTTCAATGTGTCAATGGATGATTACCCGTTTAGTTTCTGCTTCTACAGATGGCACGGTTAGTATTTTCTGTTATCATTTTGTTGCATTGATTTGTGGATATCTATGTGGTCTCTCTGTGTTCTGTTGTGGTGCAGACATGTAACTATCTTGGTTTCTTGTGCATTAGTGCTGAAATTTTATGTTGAATAACTGGATAAATATGTTTATGTCAAGGATTATGCACTTACAATCTTATGCTACGCAACAGATAAAGATATGGGATGACCGCAAAGCAGTGTCACTAACAGTTTTGAGGCCACATGATGGCCGACCTGTTTATTCGGCTACATTCTTAACTGCACCTCACCGACCTGATCATATAATACTCATGACAGGGGTAAGATTTCAATGTTATTCTCTCTGTGTGTGTGTGTTTGTGTGTCTGCAACTCTGCATCATATTTTGCCTATTTGTTAGTCATTGACTTGTTCATATAAAGTTCATAGTTGTTCAAATTCTTGTGATCTGGTTGATGTGACATAGTAGTCTGTGCATTTACCTTTTGACTTCAGTCTATTTTAAATGAACTTTTTATTCATTTATTTTGTTATATTTTTAATTTTAGGACCGTGTTTATGGTTTACGTTCCCATGTGCGAGTCTTGTTATTCCATCGAATATCCATATATCTAATTTGTCATATTTTACTTTTTTGATAATTTTTCCCAGGGGCCCCTAAATCAAGAAATCAAAGTTTGGACTTCAGCAAGTGAAGAGGGTTGGCTACTTCCAAGCAGTACTGAAAAATGGATTTGCACCCAGACATTAGACTTAAAGAGCTCTGCTGTACCTCAAATGGAGGACGCTTTATTCAACCAAGTTGTTGCATTATCTCAAGCTGGCCTTTTCTTACTTGCAAATGCTAAAAGAAATGCTATATATGCCGTGCACATAGAATATGGTTCTTGTCCAGCTGCATCACGCATGGATTACATAGCCGAGTTCATTGTCACAATGCCCGTATTAAGTTTTACTGGGACAAGTGATCCTCCTGATGAACATATTGTTAAATATATTGTGTTCAGACACAGGCTATCCAGCAGTATGCTTTGGAATTATGCCAGTGCATCCCGCAACCACTGGAAAATATTGGCTTAGAGAATTCAGATTCAAGCATTTCACTTGATGCTGCCAACACTGAAGGCTATGATTCTTTTGATCCATCTGGAAATAAACCTTCTGAGTTGCCGCTTATACTTCAGTTCCCAAACCAAGTAAACAAGTAAGTAGCTATGAAAATTTAAGAGATGTGAGGTATACTTCAAGCCCCCGTTCTACCACTGAGGCAAACGCTGTACAAGAGTTGAATACTTCGAATATTGATCCTAAATCTGCTTCTGCTTTGGGATCAGCTGCAAGTGATGCTGATATTGGTTGCATTGCATCACAACGAGCAGTTCCTCCTAGTCCTAGGTTGTCCAGGAAGCACTCTGGTTTTCATAACTATGACCCAACTTACCAGCTTGGTGACCATGTTGGAAACCAACTGGTTGTGGATTTTCCAGTTGACAGACAAATGGACACTGTTCGATCGAATTTATCTGGTATGCAATCATCAGAAGATGGTTCAAGGAATGGTGACAAGAAAATAATATCAGATGAGAAATCTAGTGCATATAATCCTCCCATCATTTTCAAGCATCCAACTCATCTTCTGACCCCTTCCGAGATATTAATGGCTGCAACATCTTCTGAAATTACCAATGTCAATGAGGGAAAGAGTGAAGGCGAGTTACATATTCAAGATGTGGTTGTCAGTAATGATGCATGCAATGCTGAGTTGGAGGTAAAAGTGGTGGGTGAAACGAGATCATCTCAGAACAATGAATTTGGTTCCTACGGAGACCTTCAAAATCGGAATTTTGAAATTAGAGAGAAATTCTTTTGCTCTCAGGCTTCAGATCTCGGTATCCGGATGTCAAGGGAGAGCTCTGCAATGTCAAGGGATGCTTACTTTGTTGATGAATCTAGGCAAGCAGATGGTGTTGGTGCATCAGGTTCGCATGTGAAGCCTAATGTTGGTGAGGAAGAAAACAATGATTCCAGAAAAGATCTGTATGGAAAGGTCTCAGAATCAGCGATGCCTTCTACATATCAACAATCACCGGCACCAAGTGGAAAAGGGAAAAAGAATAAAGGGAAAAGTTCTCTGGCATCTGCTCTCTCTTCTCCTTCTTCAAGTGCTTTCAATTCTGCAGATTCTTCCACCGAACCAGGAGCAAATTCCAATCTCCCCTTAGCAGGTGCTGCATTTCCTCAAATTGCGGCTGTGCAAGATATGCTTAATCAGGTGATTGCTACGGACAGAAACAAAAAAATGTAAAAAGTGGTTACACATGTATGCATCTGTGTTGTATGCACATTTCTTCCATGTGTTAATAGTTATAATCATTGATCTACCATAATTTTGGATAAAAATCGTTCCTTAGTCGTTTATATAAAGTTCACCTAGGTAATTCCATATGATTAACCACATTTTCACATATTATTCCTTATATGTATTTTGCCTAGCATTATGATATCTTGCTTTTCAAAATAAATATGGTTTAAAGATTTTTGTTGCACCGTAGATGGTTTCTTCTTGAATGTGATTTCAATCATTTTTGCAGCTAATTACTACACAAAAGGAAATGCAGAAAAAAATGTCAAATATTGTGAACGCCCCGGTTACAAGAGAAGGCAAAAGGCTTGAGGCTGCTCTTGGACGGTGCATTGAGAAAGCCCTTAAGGCCAACACTGATGCTCTATGGGCTCGTTTCCAAGAAGAGAACGCGAAAAACGAAAAGATGCTGCGAGAACATACACAGCAGATGACGCGCCTGATAACCAATTTTATGAACAAGGATTTGGCAGTAATGTTGGACAAAGTAATCAAGAAGGAGTTAGCTGGATTTGGACCTGCTGTAGCTCGTACCATTACTCCAGCAATAGAGAAAACTGTAACTTCAGCGATCAACGAGTCTTTCCAGGTTAGACTTCTGAAAAACTGGTTCGTTTCCTAGAAAGCTGTCTTAGTGGAATCTAACTAGTCCTTTGTGTGACAGAAAGGGGTCGGAGATAAAGCAGTGAATCAACTAGAAAAATCTGTTAATTCAAAACTCGAAGCTATAGTTGCCAGACAAATTCAAGCACAGTTTCAAACTTCCGGCAAGCAAGCTCTCCAGGTATGCAAAAGTTCACTACACTTGGTGATAGGTCAAGAAGGTTATTTTCATTCTTGTTATAAGATCGAATTATTGTCATTCTGCATGTTCCTGGCTATTTCTTGTAGGAGGCTTTGAGGACTAGTGTGGAAGCTTTAGCGGTCCCGGCCTTTGAGGTTTCATGCAAAGCGTTGTTCGAGCAAGTAGACGCTGCATTTCAAAAAGGGATGGCTGAGCATACGAATGCTGCTCAGCAGCAATTGGACTCTGCAAATTCTTCTTTGACAATTACGTTAAAGGTATATTTCCGCTGTCTTATTTACTTGCTATTTCACTCGAAGGCCTGTAATTCATGTTCTTTTTCCAAGATTTATGACATTGGGAGCATTAAATGTTGAAACTAGGAATTACTGTTGGTGTGTGATGGTATTTTTTGGGCGATCTGAGGTATAATAATATTCATTAGAGCATGCGATACTATTGTTTCTATAGAGCTCTTGTTCGATGTGTGTTGTTTTGAAAGTATCATTGTGTCATTTTCTCCTTTGTAATCTCTCCTAATTGCAGGATGCCATAAATTCTGCGTCGTCGATTGCTAAAACCTTAAGTGGGGAATTTGCTGAAGGACAAAGGAAAATTTTAGCCCTTGCAGCTGCTGGAGCTAACGCAAGCGCTGCAACTTCATTGTCTTCCCAACTCAGCAATGGACTTTTAGGTTCTCTGCATGACAAGGTATGTTGTTTTGCCCATTTTCTTCGATTTCACCACGAGAAACTAATGCCCAATTAAAGTGAATCGCCAAAGTCAAATCTGGCTGTTATGTATCACTTCTTAAATGAATTTCTATCCGTGCCTCAGGTTGTTGTGCCCATGGATCCAACGAAAGAGCTATCGAAATTATTATCGGAAGGCAAATACGAAGAAGCGTTCACAATTGCCCTGCAAAGAAGTGACCTCTCCATTGTTGCTTGGGTTTGTTCACAGGTAAAGTGTCTCAAATTTTCACCAGAAATTTTGGTTAAAGTCTTTTCATTACAAGAAACCATTATTTTTCTTCATACTAGGTCGATCTACGGATGATTCTGTCGACCAATCCTGTTACTTTGAGCCAAGGGGTGCTGCTCTCCCTCTTGCAGCAGTTGGCGTGCGACATCAACAAGGACACGCCCCGAAAACTCGCATGGATGGTAGATGTGGCCACGGCTATCAACCCGGGCGACCAAATGATCGCGGTGCACGTAAGACCAATCTTTCAGGAAGTCTGCAAGAGAGTGCACGAAATAAGTAGCTCGACTTTGCTTACGGGTGCCGAACACGCTAGTATCCGAGCTCTCGTCTATGTCATCAACTATGTTCTAATGACATGTAAATGATGGAAACATGATGAATGATTTTGGGGTTGAAGTTTGTACAAGTTCCTGGTTGATTTTCATGCAAGGAGGAGGAAAGGACCCTCTTGGTTTACAGGACAGATGGGGTCCTGATTTTGTTTTTCCATAGATGTTTTGTTATCAAATACTTGATTTTTATTATGCTGTCAATATGAGATTTAGGGTTTCAGCAATCCTATTTAAGAACCCAACAAGGGATTATTAGATTTCTATATATATATTTTTTATAATTTAGATGTCTTTAGTCATTGAATAATTCTTTTAAAATATTATTTATATAAGATTAAATGAAAAAATAAGTGTTTTAAAGTATTTTTCATTCATTATATTTTTATAAACCTTAAATATATCTAAAATCATAAAAAAATCTTAATTTTAAACCTTCTTACTAACCATCAACGGTTACCACCGTTATTATCGTCGTCGTTAGTCAATCATCTATCTTTCATGTCGTCATTCGTCGAATCTTAAAAGGATCATTGCACCTAAGCCTACAACTAATTGTTATGTCATTGTGTTAAATGTGGTTTAACGGTGAAGTGATATAATTAAAGCAGAAATTAAAATTTAATATTATAATTAATAAAGTTTGAAGTTTAATGGTATAAACAAGTCAGAGCTTAATGTCCAATGGTATCTATAGTAATTTTCCCTAAAATAAATAACTTACACAATTTAGCTGTAAGAAAGTGCCACATGGCAGAGAATCATCAACCACCTTTATGTTACTCTTGTCATTTGATTTGAATTTTATAATGAAAATAATAAATAAAACCATTAAATCCAAATTCCAAATCGGTAAATTTCGCGTTAAATACTTAAACTATCAATTTTGATTAACTATTAAATTTTTTAAATCATACATAACGTTTTATTTTTATTTCGTTTTAGTATCTCACAGTAAAAAACTTAACGAACGGGCTCGTCGGTCGCTATATCTACAGACATCAAACATCACATTCGTAAGTCGATTAAGCTCAACTTTCTAGCCCGTACCTTTTTGACCCACATAATGTAACTCCGGCCTCCGTCACCAGAAAATTTCAATCTCTCCAAATTGACGGTAGACTCTTCGATTTTTTTATCCTCCGATCTCCATTGTCAACCATCTGATGAGATTGAAATTAGATTATGTTGGTCGACTCATCGTTCTCTCGTGGTCCACCGTTCGGATTGGTCATTCGTCCACCGGAGCTATGCCCCATCAATCCGTCTGTTAAATTTTTAACGACTGTGTACTAAATGAAACAAAACTAAACTTTACGCATGGTTTTGAGAAATTTAAAAATTTAGGTACAAAAATGAACTAAAATTGATAGCTTAGATACTAACTACGTAGTTCACCTTTTTTTTTATTAGGTTCACCGAAGAAAAATCATTGTTCTGCTGCTGCTACACGCCTAAACCCAAAGGCCAAGCTCAAGGTTCATCTCTTTCCCCTTGGATTACATTCATACTCCTAATTTTTAATTATGATTCATTTATTTTTTCAAAAAATTTAATTAATTGATTTTCTTCATTTTATTCCGAGATTGGCTAAATTGAAAACTCAAATATGGTAGATGGACTGTCACATAAGCATTGTGGACTGCCACGTCAGTACCTTAAACTGTCGTGTCAGCATTGTAAATTGACACGCCAACTACGACGGTCAACGACGAAAAAGTTGGTCAAAGGACCATTGGATTTGTTTTTCAGGTTAAAGTGCCACATTGAGAGAAAAATAATATAAGGGTCATATTGAATTTTTTTTCAAAAGTATAGGGATCTCTTATGTTTTTTTCCTTTATATGCTTAGTTAGTGCTTCACCCTCTATATGCACTACTTTGATTGTTTAATACCTTTAGGGTGTGTTTGGTTCACGGAATGTAAGATTATCAGTGGGAATGTAAGTGTCAAAACGATTTTTTCTTAAAAGGTGAGATTTTGAAAACCACATTAATTCTTAATTGTCTTTTTTTATTTTAAAAACAGATACGATTTAAAAGACCTCTCGTTTCGAAAAATTTTGAATTTCCTTTACGATCGAAAAATACGATTCGAAGAGTCGCCACCAATATTTGATTAGGGTGTGATTGGGCACCCAAAAATGCTTTGTCATTTTAAATAAAAATTAATTTTAATTAAAACAACAAATTGAGGTCTGCGTTATCAAAATCCGAGTTCGGGAGTCGGTTACGTGTGGGAAGGATTAGCATCCTCACAACGCCCTAAATCGGTACCTAGTCGATTAATTAACGTCTTTGCAATGAACTTTACAAATTCGAATTTATTTTGATTTTTGATCCCATAAAATAAAAATGTAAATTTAAAACATTCAAAAGCACTCAAAATAATTAAATTAAAATTACCAAATCGTTTTAGAAAATAAAGAATGTTCGATTATTTACAAATACCGAGACCAGATCTTAAAAGTTATAACAACCTTTTCTCGATAAATTTAAATAACGAACATTTCCTTTTATTTCGTTCCTAAATTTTAGAGTGATGGATCAATTTTTAGGCTTCACTAATGAGATACTTTTCTTAAAGGTGAAAAAGTAAAATTTTAAAAACCACATTAATTCTTAATTATCTCTTTTTTTAATTTAAAACCAAATGCGATTTAAAAACTTTTCGTTTCGAAAAAATTTGGATTTCTTTACGATCGAAAAAATACGGTTCAAAGAGTCGCCACTAATATTTGATTAGGGTGTGATTGGGCACCCAAAAATGTTTGTTATTTTAAATAAAAATTAATTTTAATTAAAACAACAAATTAAAGTATGCGTTACCAAAATTCGAGTTCAGGAGTCGGTTACGTGCGGGAAAGGATTAGCACCCCCACAACGCCCTAAATCGGTACCTAACTGATTAATTAACGTCTTTACAATGAACTTTACAAATTCAAATTTAATTTAACTTTTAATCCCATAAAACAACAAATATGAATTTTACAATATTCAAAAGCACTCAAATAAATTAAATTAAAATTACCAAGTCGTTTTAGAAAGATAAAGAATGTTCGATTATTTACAAATATCGAGACCAGATCTTAAAAGCTATAACAACCATTTCTCGATAAATTTAAATAAACGAACATTTTCTTTTCTTTTGTTCCCAAATTTTAGGTGACGAATCAATTTTTTTGTTTTCACTTTCGGGATATACTTTTAATTTAAAATTGTCAAAACGACCCTCTAATCAGTTAAGACAGGCCACTCAAGACAATTTTAAATTAAAAGGGTATTACCTTTAGTCCGATTATGTATTTATAAGTCGAGTTATGCGAATGAGGATATCATACAAATTGTGCAAAAAAAAAATGTCATGCCAAAATTAATTAAATAAAATTAGAAACATCATACAACGTGACATACAAAAAATTATATACGTATATTTTAATTAAAAATCATAAATTATGCATATTAACATATTATGTACACATGTGACTTAAATATAAAAATAAAAACATGACATGTCAAACTATACATTTTAAAAAGTGTATTTACCTATTAAAATAATGGCTAATTTTAAATATATTCAAAATTAAGCATGTAAAATTCGAAATAAACCAATGACCTAAATGCATAATCATTGCAAATCTGGGAGGATTAAAACTTAATTATTTCCAAATAAAAGCCTATATAAATAACTAACATATAAAAAGCTGCAAAGCTACTTAATCAAGACAAAAAAAAAAAACTGAAATAAAATGAAAAGCATGATAACAATACCTAAAGCATAAATACATGTGAACTTTCAATAAACATTTAATATAAAAAAAACTTACTTTAAACTAATACACGTGGACTTCAATAAACATTTAATATAAAACCTAATTTATACCAAAACCTAAGCTAATTTACACGCAGGAAGCCCCTGCCGCTCAGCTTCACTCTCCGCTCTGCACTATCTTTTTCTCCTTCACCCATTCGCTCACCTGTCTTAGAACTACAAAGGCCAAATCAACCTTAACGCATCGGTTTACCCTCTAGATCATAACCCCGATGCTAAATCTCGCTAAACCGCCCACTAAACATCGTGAATGGCCCTCGACCTTTCGTTTACTTCTATCTTCGGCGACCTACTACGACGAGACTCTACTTCTCCGGCGATCTAACAAGACCAAATTCCCAACTCCGGTGAAGACCCAAATACATCAATGTAAGTTAGACCAAAACCTTCTTTTAATCTTTATTTTAAAACCCCGACCTAGAAACTCGAAACCCCCTTTATGACCGTCTTTGATGGTTGAGTAAACCCCAAACAACCCTAAACTCACAATCTCGAGCTCCTTATCCTGGCGACGAAACCATATCAAAAGGTAAATCTAACTATATTAGTAAATCTTTTCACCACCGTTTTTTTGTTATATTTCGTAAAAAATGAATTAAAAAATCTCCATTCTTCTAGTAATGGTGATGTTTAATAAACCCCCACTTACAAACGATTTACTAATGTAGTTTTCTTCCACTTTTCCATAACCGTTGCAAATATGATTGAAGCCAGTTGAGCAGTCTAGCAAGTGAGACAGCTGGCAAGTAGAGGCTCTCCCGGTTTTTGGTGCAGTTCAGGCCTGCTTCAATTGGTTTGGGTCAGGTTGCAACCGGGTCTCACTTGGGCTGCTTTTGGGCTCCTGCTGGGTCAATTGTAATGGGTATGGACCGGGTTGTACTGTTTGTAATTAGCTTCGCTTTTTGGCCTACAAAACGCAATAATATATTTGTTAGAATAATAATAATAATAATTTAAATTTTTATTTATAACCCAGACAAAAACGGGTGTCTACAGTAAGATTACTAGGGAATATGATTACTGGAATGTTATATTTTGTGTTTAGTTGATTTAGCAGAAATGTAAGATTACCGTGTTTGGTTAAAGAAATAAAAGATTATTGGAATGTATATTTGACCAAATTGTCCTTATTATATATTTGTTTATTTAACAAGTTGAAAAATATTTATATATTTTCTTTTAAAATTTTAAATTCATAAAATTTATATTTTTTTTACAAAATTGAAAATATAAAAAAGTTTAATGAAAGGGTAAAATTTTATTTTAACCCATGAACTTCATATAAAATTTTAATTATAGATTTTTTTTTAAATCTAAAATAATTTAAGGATGAATTTGTAATTTAACTTTCGTAGAATTTTTATTATTCAATGATAGAAGAAATATATTTTTGAAAGAAAAAAAATTAAGGGCATTTTAGTCCAAACGCCGGTAAGGCGGGAATCCAACAATACCTAAGGAAAGGGAGGTAATGACATTCCCGATAATATACTTCAAAAAATCTACTATTGGTAATTAAACATTACCGGGAATGAAATTCCCGACCAACCAAACATGGGAATGTGGATTCCATTCCCATGGGAATCTCACATTCCTTGATCCAAACACCCCCTTAAGATCTGTAATTAATGAACTTGAATTTAACACAAGAATCTTAGCAGTGTTAACAATTGGACTTGACTTTTTAATTTTGAAAAGTATAGGACTAGTTCCTTGAAGTAAAAACAATACCGTCTCAAACATTTTCGAGACCTCGAGCGAAAACTCAAAAATATATCTTCATAAAAAAAAATATATTTCATTACTTTGAACAATTAATTTAATATTAAATAAATAAATAGATCGGAAAAATATATTATTTTATATTTTATTAAGACAACACCTTAAATACAATTAAAAGATAATAAATATAAAAAATGAATGCATGTATGATACATAGCTTGATTTTGAATAATAAATAAATAAAAATAATTATATTATTATTTTATTGTTAGATTGAGATCGAGGAAGACTAAAAACTAAAAAATTATGAAATTATACAAATTATGAGTACTAATTATAAATATAAAAAAATCAGGGGACCTAATTATAAATACAAAAAAATTGGGGCCCTAGAGCCGACCCTGATTGAAAAGTAGAATGACTAAATTCCAACCATAAAAAGAGCACGAAGACTTGCCTTCAATATATATATATATATATGGTTTAAGCTGTCAGCTGTAGTTTGTTTCTTAGTGAAGTTGGCAACTGGTTGTTCTCAAATACAGAAGTTTTTTTTAAGGGTAAACAAGTCTTTAGTATTAAAATTATTAATTTCGATCAATTTGAGTATCTAAACTTTTAATTTTTTGAAAATCATACTTAGTATTTAGTTTTCATTACATTGTAATACCGCCGTTAAAAGCTTAGCATGTTTAGTACCTACATTATCAGTTTTGATCCGTTTTAGTACCTAAAATTTTAATTTTTTCAAAATTTAACGTTATGTTTTGAACTAGAGTACTAAAATGAACAAAGAATAAAGTTTTTAACGACATGATACTAAAATGAAACAAAAACTAAACTCTAGGTATGACTTTAAAAAAATAAAAGTTTAAGTACTAAAACAAGGTTAAAACTGATAATTTAATTAATAAATACGTAATTTACCCTTGTTTATAATGCATCCAAAAACCCTAACGATAGTTACTATTGTGGAATTGGGAACATGGTAAAATTGTACCTTTTTGGGATTTAATTTAATGTTTTTTTTCTTTCTTTTTGTTCTCCTCTCGATTCCAAAGTTTTGCCTTAATTAATCTGGATCAATCCGCGTCACAATCAAATTTTTCTTTATTGTGTAAATATTAAAAAGTGTTGGATTTTTTAAAAATTAATCATTAATTAAAATTTAGTTTTATTTTTAATAGAATTATAATTAAATAATATTTTTAATTAAAAATAATAACTAATTTAAGTAAATTAATTTGTTTAGAATTGAGATTTGTAAATTATTTAAGTTAAGAATGATCATAAACAATAGTCACTGTCGAAGACATGGACGGAGTTAGGATTTTTGTTCAAGGGGATAAAGTATAATTAATAATAGAAAATGAGAGGCAAAATTAAAATAAATCAAAATTTAAAGGTCTAAATTGATAATTATCCCTGTTTTTTTAAATGGTAAAAAATTTGTGTGGCCCCTCGGGGACTACATGGTTTCGTCACTGGTCAGAGACCTTAACTCGTCGAAAAATTCATTGAAAAATATTATATTATAAATCTAACATGACCGTTTGTCGTCACCCGGATTGTCATCGCCCAACAGTCACCCGGCGGTCGTACGTAGTCGGCCGCCCAGGAAAAGCTGTGCAGAAAGTCCGCCGGTGAGGTTGAGTTTTAATTTTGAATGATAAAATTACATTCCAACCCCTCCTATTTCTATTTTATTTCGGATGGTTAAGATTCATAAAAAACCCCAAAGTTTGTCCTATTTATATTTTAGACAAAAGTACGTTTATGTTTTAATATACATGGTTAAATTACACTACCCACCCCCATACTTTTATTTTAATTTAGATGGTCAAATTGCATGCAAACCCCCTTTCCCTTGTTTAGAGTTTACATTTCTAGGTTTTAAATCTTCTATAATTGGTACTTTATTTTTATTTTGTTAATTAATTTCAAATTTACTCTTTGATTTTGAATAACAATCTTATTAAAATTTATTTTATTAATTATTTTTATTAGCATTAATTTCATATCATTTTATATTATCTGTTATAATTAATTTTAATAATTTGATACTTAATTTTACTTGATATTAACTGTGATTATTTGAATCATGATAATATTAATTTTGAAACGTAAATTTTAGCATTGATCATTAATTTTAATTTTTATGCTTAATTTTAACTTGCTGTTCATTTTATCATTGCATTTGATTTTGACAAGCAAAAATGGAGTGTAAGTGACATTTTAATATGAATTTTCATTGTGATTAATTAAATATTAAATCAAATGCAATGAAAAATGAATAACAAATTAAGTATCGATATTTAAATTTTCGAACTGCTTTTTAATTTTTTGGACGCAACCTATTTTATTAATAAAATTATTAACATAACATATCACAACCTATTTCTTAGTGACATTCCTGAGAGTAACTTATTTTATTAAATAATATTAACATTACATTATAGATCGCAATCTACTTCCTTTGTGAACCATGACATTATTGGGCGCAATCATATTTCTTATATATATATATATATATATATATATTCATAACATTTTCAGCTTTTAACTTATTTTTTTATCGTGAGAACATCTAAGGCTTCATTAACTTAAACTCTGATAATATTTTAGGCGCAACGCAAACTATTTTATTAATAAAAATATTAACATTACATATCACAACCTATTTTTTAGTGAACCACGATATTATTGGTCAAAACCGTATTTCTTATATACATTAATAACATTTGCAGCTTTTAACTTATTTTCTTATCGTGATAATGTCTAATGCCTGGTCAGCTTAAATTCTGGTAACCTTTTAGGCGTAACCTAAAATGTTAATAGTATTCATAATATATACTATTTATAACTTATTTTCTTACCCTATATAACATTTTAGTGTAACATGTTATATTACTCCGACTAATAACTTTTCCGGTTCCAACTTATAATATTATAGGTAACGCTTTTAACCTGTAAACTTTATTATTGGTCACACCGTTTATTAGTCTTATTTTTTAATCAATTTTGATCTATTTTAATAATTTTTTTTAGATATTACAATAATATGACATTAAAAAAATATTAAAATTTTCGAACAAAATCTAATATATATATATATATAATTTTATAAATTTGTAGATAAATTACTTAAATAAGATAATCGACAACAAAATCAAATTTAATATAAAGTCACACCTCGATATATATAAATGCTTTCTCCATTATCAATTATAGGGAATTTTTTATTCATTTCTATTATTAAAAATTATTAAATAATTTTTTTAATTATAAAATACTATTTTGTTGTGCACTCCAATTATTAAAAGTTATAAAATGGTAATTTGAATATTTATATGTTCTAAACTTGTCATTTTCTATTAAAAAATTGGTGATCGCCAATCGTCCGAGCTAAATGTTAACATACTTACTGTAATATGATAAAATCTAATCCAAAAATCATTTGAGTTGTATTTAGTAGATCGAGTCTCTATTTATTATTTCATTGAGTTAGTACTTAAAACATTATGTCGTCGAGTCAGTGCTTGAAAGCAAGGACGGTGTCAGTAGACATCATTAAAACATGATTTTATCATATCTCAATTAGTAGGTTAACACGTCTAGCTCGGATGATCGTAAATTTTTCAACAGAAGTGACGAGTTTGGAACATATGAATAGTCAAAATGATCGTTTTGTAACTTTTAATAGTTGAGGGACTCAAAAGAACAACGTCCTATAATCAAAAGATGATTTTGTAACTTTTGATAGTTAAAAGACTCGATCCGAATTCAAATTTTCAAAAAGAAAAAAAATTCGACCCAATCGAATTGAATCAAAATCGTCGAGTTTTAGGTCAAATGTTCATCCCCGATTGCAGTTTATATAAGTTCCACATGATCTAGGTGCAAGTAAGAGGAAATATAGCACTGCATCTCATAATTAAGAGGAACATAAATGCTTCTTTTTCTTTTGCTCGGAACTGAATAAGAGAATTTTACATCTGTGGTCCAAGGGGCAGCCTACTCATTAGTTGATGGTATACTGATGTGTTGTTGGATAGATCCAAGCCGGGTTCCGACATCGGCTCCATCTTCGTTTCTCCTTTCGGAAACCTGAAACCGATTTCGTTACCCTGGCGAGGCATATACGGATGAACAGGCAGAACCGGGAGCTTCGGTTGGCCAGGTCCCAACCCGGCCATTGCCAAATTAGCCAGACTTGGTTGGTTCATTCGGAATAAGAAGCCGGGAGAAGGACCGAGTTGTTGCCTTCCGGATAGGGTGAATGGACCAAATGATGTCGGTCTAACCGTGCTGTTGTGAAGTTGCGATGGCTCCGGCCTGTGGGCATGTGTTTGGATGGAAGAAGCCATGGCAATTTCTGAGTTCGAAGTAGCTGAATTGGCATGACTGCTATTCCGAGCGGCCGGGACATCATGATTATGCTTGCCTTCGTAGGTAGTGATTACTGATTTAAGGTCGTGTGATGCCCTCTCGACGTGCTTCCTCACCGTGCAGCCGGCGCTAGTGCATTTGTAGTAACTCCTGGCATCAAAACAACAGAGAATGATGTTCTGCATTATATTTTCAGTCGATAACGGTAAACTGCTATATCGAACAATGACCGGAGGAAAAAGAAAAACCTTGGATTTGGATTTCCTTTCACTACTTTCTGGCCATACTTGCGCCACCGATATCCGTCGTCCAGGATATCGACCTCACTGGTTGTCTGGACCACAACTCTAGGCTCACGAATAGATCGGGTGGCTCCGCTCATTTCCGTTGCATAAGCTTCGATTTTCCTGGTATAAAACATGAAAACATTCGCATTGCGATCTCAATAACATTATTCAAACAGTTTGTAAGATGTGAACCTTCTCTTTGACTCGGATTCTTCTCCTTCACCGTCATAACCTAACGAGATACTTCCATGAGTGCCTTGATCATCTTCGTCTTCGTCATTAGAGAAGGTAGATGAGACGTTCACTGCATCACCGGATTCAATGTGAGTAGTATTTGGTGCCAGTCCATTGCCATTCTCGGAGATATCGTTGCAGGCGATGTCATCTCAATGTGGTCATGTGTCCAATCCTGAGGAGCGGCAACAGTTCCCTTTTGTGCAGTAGCCCAAACAGGATCACCATCCATTCCATTTTGAAGGCCAGTTTGTTCAGGTAGCTCGAGTTGCACGTCACTTAGTAAGTTGGACGATCCGATGGACGATCGGCGGTTCGGTGGAGGCTTGAGATGGTTATGAGCTCCCTTGTATATGATCTCCGTTATGTGACCTTCATGAGAACGTTCGACTTTCTTCTTAACTTGACAGGTCGGATGCGTGCACTTATAATAACTACGAGGATACTCACTTCCTTTTACCTGTTTTTGTCCGTATTTTCGCCAATTATATCCGTCCTCCGATGGCACACCACCGATACCACCGGCCTCTCCGCTAACTCTTTGATCTCCTTCTTCATCCCGTGGCTCATCAAGAGGCACTGAATGTTCAACACTCCCATCGACAGGATCAAAGACCCTTTGATCTGCAGAGTTATTACTCCCGGAATCTTTTTCCGTCGATGATCGAGAAAAATCCACCTGAAGGCTGAACATGTTGCTGTTTTGTGGGTGTACTTTCCTCGGGTCTACACTTTGAGATGCATGAGACCACTCGGACTGTACCGAAGCTTCAGTATTAGGAAAGGACTGCTGAGGAAGACCGGCCGGATTAACCTGCATTCAGAAGGAAAATTTAATAATACTCCGTTCCGAGTTCTAATTCATCGGAATAACTACCAGCATTTAGAATACGAGTAACAATGGAAGCATGAACGAACGTGAATAACATCGTGCATTCCGAAGAAAGACCTTTTTATTCGACAGATTACTTGCTTTACTCATTGCACCGAGGAAAAAAGGAGAATCCGATTCCGCAACAGGCTTGAATGCAAACGATGCATTCATGTCTTCAAAATAGTTATCTTCGCTCCTAACATGAGACTCGGGTTTGCAGCTCCCATCATTAACACTAGGAATGAAAGGGAATTTTCCGGTAGTCGGGGATGGCTGCGCCTGCAGCGATAAACCGAGAAATTCATATGAAACAGAAATTCAGTAAACAGAAGAAAGAGTATATAACATATTTTTCCGGAATGTAATTCTGCAGGACAACGGCGTTTCATCATATCTGTTCCGGAGAGCAAGAATTATCATGTTACTAAAACGTTCAAGTTAAGCAAACTTACCAACGAATTCGAAACAAAAACCGGAGATTCTAGCAATGTTGTAGGGCTAAGACCAGGAGGTATTGTCAGGTAAGGAGAACGAATGTCGGGGTTAAGTGAAGGATCGGCAGACCGGATGCTTTCAGTATTCAATCTCGGAGCATTAAATCCAGCTCTGGCTGCCATCCTTTCCACCAGACCTCCCCGTGAGCTCGATTTTTGCTCAAACATCGACTCCGATTCATTCGATGATCCACCACCATTGTGAACATCCTTTGTGTCACCATTCTCAGCTGTAATCGCCTGTCGTGATCCGAAAAAGAGTCCCACGGTTTTGTTTTCTGCAGGAGCTTCAGAGGCAGCATCATCACCTAACATAGCTGTGAAATACGTCCTCGGACTCAGAGTAGGAGGTATCCAATCACCGATAATCGAAACATTATCATCGATACCAGCCATGACAATTCCTGGACTCGGCTCAAAGCCGATTCGTTTCGGAGTGCAGAGAATCGAATTTCTGAAAGATCAACAACAAAGACAAATAGACGATGAACACCAACTGGAAATATCGTCCGAGAGCAAAATCGCGGTATTCTGCTCTCGGATCGATAGCAGAGATGTATCCCTTGAACCAAAAGCAAAATTAAGTAAAAATTAGAATCTTCCAATTCAACCACCATTTACATATCTGGGTTTCTTTCCCCAACATACATACATACATACATGCTATGTGATTATTATGCCTATGCCTTTTTACCATTTCATACACCAATCCAAAAGGAAATGGTTCCATTTTTGTTCATGTTTTTACCCCTTTTTTGCTTTTTTGAGCATAAGAACCCTAAATTAGACAAACAAAAAATCCCAAATTTGAAAAAGTACCCAATTCAAAAACAACCCAGTCCTCTGAATTGATGTTCCCCACTAAGATCTAATGATAAAATGAATTTGTATCATGCCAGTGTCAGATAATTGAAGCAAAAACATGGATCATAGACAATTCAAACGCAAAATCAGGGTTCATAATGGCATTATTCAAACAAACAAGAAAGAGGTTAAAGCTGGTTTGAGGAAACACATCAAAAATGATTACCTGATTGATTAATGATCCATAGCCAACGAAGAGAGAACCGTGATGAGCAGCAAGAAAGAACAACTCTTCCCTCTTCAATACCAATGAAAACCCAACTTTCTTGAAGGGGTTTTGAAAAGAAAAAAAAAATGAATTTCTTCACTTTGTCTTGGTGTTGAAAAGAAAGAAAATCTGGGTTGAAATTTGTTTTGTTTAATCTAAATTGATATGATGTAATGATTAATGATTTTTCTTACATGGAGAAGGCTACAAAAAGAAGCAAATGAATTTGCAGAAACTGTAATAATTAAATTATTAATTGTGATTTTTTTTTTGTAAGAAGATGAAGAGGAAGAAGAAGATGATATTGGCAATGGTGGACCAATGGGTGAATGGAATCTTTGAACAACTGGAAAAAGAAATTAATCAATTTAATTAATTAAAAGAAATGCTCAAAAAGAACAAGTTGTGCATGCTTTTTCTTAATTTAATTGAGGGTAAAATATGTAAATAGTCCTCCGACTATATAGTTTTACTTTGTTGAGTCTCTGTCTATCAAAATTACAAAACAATCTTCCGACTATAGGATGTTGCTTTGTTGAGTATATCGACTATTAAAAGTTACAAAATGTTCACATGACTATCCATTATGTTTTAAATTCATCAATTTTCGTTAAAAAAATTTACGACGATCTAAGTTGAATGTTAATATTTTGTACAAGTTATGATAAAATTTAATCCCAAAATCTCAATGACAATTATATCTCAGACACAGATTAACGTCAAACTCAGACTGTTGTTAATTCTTTAACGAAAAAGGATGAGTTTTGAACATATTAAATAGTTAGGTGATCATTTTGTAACTTTTAATTGTCGAGTGACTCGATAAAATAGTGTCCTATAGTCGAGGGATTATTTTATATTTTACCCTTTAATTAATTACAATTAGTGGTTAATTAATTGTTAATGATACTTGTTCTTGGAGTGGGGCCATCGGGGTAAAGGTTGAGTTGTTTTCAGTTTTGGAACAGAATAGAAATTGACTAAAATGGGCTCCGTTGATCGAGTACCCAGCTCAGCCGGCTGGACATTGGATTGTTTTGCCTTAATTAGACAACGAATTATTTTAATATATGTTTTATTTGATTTAATTCTTGATTAACTTTGTGCCTAACACCTTAAGGATGGGTATGGGACCCGAATCCGACAGGTTCCGATCCGACTAGATCCGATCGTATTGGTTTTTTTTAATTTGGGTTTGGGTCGGTTCGGGTCAGATTTTTTATGTGATGTTCGGATCGGATAGGGTTCGAGTTTAGGGTGAAAAATATCCGATGCGACCCGAAAATATATATAATTTTATCTTATATATTTAAAAATAATTACAATAATATCTCTATATATATTATTTTTTTTAATTAAATCACTGTTTAGTAGGAACGTAGTCCGCTTGTAAATCACAAGCAAAAATCTTCTCATGAATAAAATAGAGATTTGATTCCACATGTTTTGACTAAGCATAAAATGTCGAATTTACGCTTATTACCACAACATTAGTATTGTCGCTCCATACCATAAGGGGGTGTTTGGTTCAAGTGTCATATTTTCATCTTTGGTTGGCCGGGAATCTCATTCCCGATAATGTTTTATTACTAATAGTAGATTTTTTGGGTTATATTACCGGGAATGTCATTACCTCCCTTCCCTTAGGTATTGTAACATTACCGGCGTTTTGGACTAAAATGCCCTTAAATTTTTGTTTTTTTTCAAAAATATCATTCTTCTATCATTGAATAATAAAAATTCTACGAATGTTAAATTACAAATTTATCCTTAAATTATTTTAGATTTACAAAAAAAATTCTATAATTAAAATTTTATATGAAGTTCGGGGATTAAAAAAAATTTACCCTTTCATTAAACCTTTTTTATATTTTTAATTTTGTAAAAAAATTTATATAAATATTATGAATTTAATTTTTTAAGGAAAATATATAAATATTTTACAATTTGTAATATTATACAAATATATAATAAGGACAATTTGGTCAAATATACATTCCAATAATCTTTTATTCCTTTAACCAAACACGGTAATCTTACATTCATGCTAAACTAACCAAACACAAAATACAATATTCACAGTAATCATATTCCCTGGTAATCAATAATGTTATAAAATATTTCATAATGTTATAAAATATTCTATGGTGTTATAAAACTTTTCATCATATTCTAAAATATTTAATCAATATCTCTAAAGCTCTAACTAAATTTAAAAATATAAGTGAATAGATGCACGAACTAACTTATTTAAGTAATTAAAAGAATCGATGTTATTTTTTAAAGGTCACAAATCCGAGTACCAGCGATTGCAGCAGGGTATTTGAGCGTATATTGTCAAATAGTTAAGAATATTTAGAACATATACTACTTTGTAATCACTATAGCTAAATAAAAAAAAGGCTTAAGGGTCACTGTTACCCTAGTAGTAAACCCAATTTATCATTTTCTCCCTTATCTTTTTTTTTTATCAATTTAGCCCTCGAGGTTATCTATGGTGTTCATCCTAGCTCTCAAAGTTTGTTGATTGTTTTTTACTAACAAAACTGAGTTTTTCGCGTCTGTGAATTAAGGGATTATGTTAAAATATTTATTAAATACATTGGTTAGAACAAAGTCCCAAAATTTTATTATTTATTTTAATGAGATTAAGGGATTATGTCAAATTTTTAAGGATTTTTTTCTAATCATTATATTTAGTAAATATTTTATTATTTATTTTTCTAATAAATGTCACATTATCACCAAGTCACGTCAGTAATATTTGGTTTGTTTAAATACCTAAATTTTTATTTTTTTCAAAATCATACCTAACATTTTGTTTTCATTTTATTTTAATACAATGTCGTTAAAAAAATTAACACGTTTGATACCTAAACTATCAGGTTTAGTTCGTTTTAGTACCTAAACTTTCAAAAAAAATTCAAAACTTAACGTTAAATTTTGAACGATGTACTAAAATGAATGTTTATGTGGTAACTTTTTTTTTACTTTAGAATACTTTTGGGATAATCCGACATTTAGTCCAATATATTTGCTATTGAAATTTGAATAACCTCATGTTGTCATATCCACAACACTTGTAAAAAAATATTAGGCAAACTACTTATTTAGTCATCCAGCAATTCCCACAATTTTATTTTGGTCACTCAACTATATTTTTTTTAAAATTATACGTAATATTACATTTTAGTTCCGTTTTGGCCAATCACCTTTAACAAATAAAACATAATTGTTGACATGACAATCTTTTATTTTTCTTCAATGATAATGTGACATTACCATAACGTGACATGTCAACATCGCCTTTAATTTTTTAATAACAGATAATAAAAAATGGAGCTAAAACGTAAAGTTAGGTGTGATTTGAAAAAAGAATAGTTGGGTGACTAAAACGAAACAACAAAAATAAATATATGACTAAATACGTAGTTTACTCAAAAACATTATGTCATAAACATTCTATTTTGCAGTTTCCGAGGCTTCCTAATTCACAAAGCAAAACCCATGTTTTTGTCACAAATTTAATAAAGCAATAAAGAAATTTATAAAAAGAGGACTGCAATTGTGTTGTGTTATTGACCGGTTGAATAAGAGAAATATTTGTGAAAAATATATACAACTATTTAAAAATAAGATTAAAGTACGCAAATGGTCCCCACCTATAGGATACTATTTTATTAAGTCCTCATTATAAGTTATAAAATAGTCTTTCGACTATAAAATGTTATTTTATTAAGTCTATTGACTATTAAAATTTACAAAATGGTCACTCTACTATTTATTATGTTACAAAGTTATCATTTTTTCATTAAAAAATTGGCGGTTGTCTGAGCTGGACGTTAACATTATGATTGAGATATGATAGTCGTTTGAGATTATGAGATCAAATTTTATCATATTACAATCAGCAAGTTAACGTTCATCACATAATACATCAATTTTTAATGAAAAATGATGAGTTTAGAACATAATTAATAGTTGGGTGATCATTTTGTAAATTTTAATAATCGAGGAACTCAACAAAGCAACACTCTATAGTTGACTATAGTTGAAGGACCACTCTGTAACTTTTAATAATCAAGGGACTTAATAAAATAGTATCCCATAATCGGGACCATTTGCATACTTTACCTAAAAATAAATCAATTCAAAATCTAGTCTTTGATAAAATCGCCCTTACATGAGTACGATTCTATCAAAATCATTCAATATTAAGAATTAAAAATATTATTATAAAATAACGAGTTCGATTTAAGCAGTAAGTAATTTAATATTGTTTAAGCAGGTATTGAGTTCGAGACTCTATGTATGCAACAAATTTTCGCTGGAAGAATTACTCACCCAAAGCCAATTGTGCGACACGGATCAGTCTGTATTAATCATCACAAAGTCTATTCTGAACAATCTTTCGTACAACATTTATTCAAAATCTTTGTTTTAACAACGCACAACCGTTTTATAGACGTAACTGTTCGAATCCGAAATATTAAGGGATGTTAATCTAAGAACAGTTAATAGATATTAATCTAAGAAGGAATTAAGCTGTCCAAATCTGAATTTTCACGTTTAAAGTGTCACAAATTTTGATTTATGGATGGTCATATGTAACTTTTCTTGTCCGAGCAAGCTCGAGACGCCGTTTCACCCCGATCTTGAAAACAAACCGGGAACGAGATTCAGGCTCGCAATCTTCACCCCCCCCCAATGGAAATCCGATGCCTGGGGAAATCGATCCAACACCTGCGGAGGAAAACAGTTAAGAACAGAGGTTTCAACGTTTCGGGTCGTGTCGTACGAAACAAGAGCACTCCGATATCACCGATAGCCATATCGACCCTGCCTCGTCGTACGAAAAGGTCAAAGATGCATTTCTTCCGGCAACAAATGGTACCATGCACCACAGTTGGTGAAGATATTAATTTTTTATTCATATTATTATTATTATTATTATTATTATTATTATTATTATTATTATTACTATTATTAATATTATTGTTATTATTATTATTATTATTATTATTACTATTATTATTATTACTATTATTATTATTATTATTACTATTATTATTATTATTATTAAATATATATTAAACATATATATATAAATAATAATTACAGACCAATTACAACTGGACCGGCCCAGTTACAAACAAACCAGAACCTGTCCAAATCAAACCAGAAACCCTAAACATTTGGGTTTCCAGTTAGGGTTTCCTAACCCTAATCTAAACCAGCCGCCATCTTCAATTCCAGCCGTTGGATCTGGTTTGATCCAACGGTCCACAGTTTGCCAGAGGAAACCCTAGGGTATCTATACCCTAGGGACACGTCCCAGCGCCGCCGCTGCTGCTTCCAGAAGCCTTCACCGCCACACCAACGTTCCAGCCTCCACCACGTCTACCAAAGAGTCTAGAAGGCCGGCCGTAGCCGCACACGTCTCCCCCAAACGGTGAGTCACCACTGGGAGTCCGGTGACTCACCAAAGGGCATTCTTCGGACCGGTCCGACGGCTACAACGGTGGTGGCTATAAAGCCACCACCCCAACCTGAAAAAAAAGGAGACAGAGACAGAGAACGGAGAAGGAAGAAAAAAAAAAACAGAGAAAGAAAAAAAAACTACTAAACCAACGATCTCAGTCAAACATCCAGCAACCAAAAACAGAAGGAAAAGGAAGGAAAGAACTTACCGAAAAGCCTCGACCACCGGATCTCGTCAGAACCTTCGAAATATCGAAGGTATTTTTTGTAGATTCACTCCGATTAGGAGCTTTTTAAGGAAAAGAACACCGGACCGTCCTTAGGACGGTCCGATCTATCTATTAGGGTGAAAATAAATTTTTTCGGCCACCAATACGGTGGCCGGCGGTTGCATTCACGGCGGCACACGGTGGCCGACCGGTGACCGGCTTCCCTCCGATGAGGGAAGCTAGAGAGAAGGCAGAGAAATTTGTTCTCTCTCAGTTAGAGAGAGAACAGAAATGAAAAAATGAAGGCTGGCCCTTCGGCCAGCCGGTTTTGGACCATATATAGGCCTTCCCGAACGACGTCGTTTCGGGAAGGACTATGCGCGTAATTAGAGAATAGTTAAACCCCGTCCGCAGTCCTCCCAGCTTGTAAACTTTACATTTTAGTCACTAAATTGAATTTATAATAATTTTAATTTGATCTCGAAATTTTATTTTTATTCATTTTAGTCTTTTTTATTAAAATATATTTAGGATAAATAACAGATTTAATCCCTTAATTTTAATAATATATTTAATCCTTAGTTTATATTTTTAATTTATTTTATTCTAATATCCGAATTTTAGATAATTTTGTTTTAGTCACTAAATAAATAAAATAAAGAAATAATATTTAATCCCTATAATTTTGATTAATTATGAATTAGATTTTTAATTTTATTTTTATTATAATTTAGTCAGTTATTTTATATGCTTTCATTTATTGTTTTTAAATATATTGTTTTAGTAGTATTTTTATTTTTATTGTTAAATATTTTTATGTATTCATAAATATATATATAATAAATAGTAATTTTTAAATATTTATTTTAATATCGAAGAAAAGGACAGTCTTAATACAACTGGATGTCCTATTCTGATATTTTAAAATTAAAAAGTAAATAATATTATTTAAATTAATATTTATCAATATCAAAGAAAAGAGCTGTCTTAAGGCACCTAGAAGTTCTTTTCTGATATTTTTAAATAAATAAATATTTTTTTTATATAATTTTGAAATAATAGAATTATAAATTAAATATATTTTTGAATTTTTAAAATTTTAATAATAGAGACAATTTATAATTAAAAAGTACCAATTTTGGGCGTTGTAGGGGTGCTAATCCTTCCCTAAACGTAACCGACCACGAATCCCTTTTTATTATTAAAAAGAACGAATTTTTGGTTAAAACGCAGATCAGTTTATCTTTTAATTGATGTTTTCTTAAAAACTCTTTTAAAAGATATTTTTTAGGTATTCGACCTACCTGACCCAAAAGGCCGATGGCGACTCCCAAATTATTTTCAAAACCATTTATTCACATCAATTTCCCCGCCAAAATAAATATTTCGTGCCCGGACGAAAACCGGTTACGACAGTTTGGCGACTCCGCTGGGGACCCTGGTCAAACTTTTAAAATTCAATTATAATTTGTCTCTATTAATTAAAAATTAAAAATTAAAAATTTTTAATTCTTTCTTTTCAAAATTTTTATATTTACTTATTATTTTCATAATATTTACATGTTTTATTTATAAGTATTTTATTTCATTATTTATTTTGTCAGAGGTATGAATATTTCTCCTCACACACAACACTTGCATTGCATAACATAAAGCTCTAAAATTGAGTTGTCCCTTTTAAGTGTGAGTGAAAGCGACGTCTTCGTGAGAATTTATTTTCCGTGTCAGACCTAGCAAGTAACTTCCGGGGTTCATATGCTCTCTGTCTTCGTGAGAATTTATTCTCCGTGTCAGGCATAGAGAAATGTATCCCCTCGAATTGAACTCGATCCACTTTAGTCTGTGATGGACTAGGATTGAGGGTTAGCAACCCAAGGGGGCACTAACAAGGACAATTCGGGTACCTTTATTCTTAGATCTGAAACCTTGCATATAAAAAAACCTTAGAAACTCTTCCGATCAAAAGTCATGCCAAAATTTTGTCCAAAATAGGTGTACACACAGGAGAAATGAATTCTGACTTTCCTGTTAATTTATTTGTTGTTTAAATTACATGTTTATTTAAATTATTTAAATTCATAAAAGCATGTTTAAATAAAGAATATTTATGTAAATGTTACTATTGAATTTTTTATTATGTAAACTAATTTATTTTCTTTTTGTGTGTTCTTTATTTTTCTGTTTGCATAGCATCATACAGGATAAAAGACATTGATCCTTGTGTTAATTGTCTCATTGGAAAGCCTTCATCTATGGATAAAAAGTGTTCAAGTCAAGTAATTCTAAACTCAGAAGTAAGACAGTGGGCTGAGAATTTACAAAGACAAGAAGGAGACAGTCTGCAGGATGATTATGTATCTGACTTGGCCAGTTATGCTTCAGTTTCATTAAAAAGAAATGATATGCAAGATTTGCGAAGCATTTGGGAAAGTTGGGATTCAAACAAAAAATTCCAGTTTTATCAGACTTACGGAGACATCCCATATTTGCTCTATGTAGAAGTTGATGATGAATTACTCCGAGCCCTAATTCAATTCTGGAATCCAGGGTATAATTGCTTCACTCTCAATAAGGAAGACTTGGTCCCTACTATTGAAGAATACACAACTTTGCTACATATCGAAGGGGCTTTGGATAATCGAATCTATTCAAAGTCAATTAAAACTCAACCCTTTCGAGTTAAATTAGCAAAGATTGCCGGGGTACGAGAAGAATGGGTAGCAGCCCATATAAAACAAAAAGGCGAAAGCGAAGGCATTGCTTGGACCAACATTAGAGAACTTATTCAGAGCCATCCAGATATTAAAGTACGATTCGATTTATTTGCTCTGGGTATATATGGTATGGTCATCTTCCCAAAAGTATTGGGATATGTTGAAGCTGCAGTGGTAGATTTGTTTGAACAGCTACCGAAAAAGATTAATCCTGTTTCTGCAATTCTAGCCGAGACCTTCAGATCGTTAAATGCTTGTAGAATGCTAGAAGGTGGACGATTCTCAGGGTGTACCCAGTTGTTATATGTTTGGATCCGTAGTCATTTCTGGAGGACAGAAAAGGTTTCATACCGACGTTTTAATACGGATTATTCACCATTAAAAGAATTTCTGGAGCAAGAATGGCCGAAAGAAATTACGAAAGATATGTGGATTAATGCCTTTCGAAGTCTGCAAAGCAATGACATTGTTTGGCGAGCCCCGTGGCAAATACAAAGGGAATTCATTTACAGATGTGGGGATTACAATTGGATAATGCTGCTTGGATTATGGGGAGGAATTGGATATGCACCACTTCTGGTCATAAGACAGTATGAAGGTCGTCAATTTGTACCTGTCACTGCTGGATTACAGTCATCTGAGTTCGCATTCCACAGCAAAAATTATAAAAGAAACATCATGGAAGCCGTTACAGCTTGGAAAACAACTTTTTGTATCCGAGCTAAAGCAGCAAAAGAAATGTTAACTCCTGATTATGAAGAATGGAGATCTGTCAGAAAAAATGAAAATATTCCTCTACCAGATCAAAATGAGGATATTTCTATGAAAGATCGCATTAAGGTGGTTCCATCAGAGATTGAAATCTTGAGAGCTGAGTTTGAAGCAGAAAGAGAAGGCTGGTCGAAAGAGTTAGAGCAAATGAGACAAGATAAAGCTATGTTGGGGGTTGACATTGACTTTCATTCATCACAATGTGCAATGTTGAGAAAAGATAAAGAAAAAGGTGAGGATGAGTACAGAGCCTTACAGAAAAATTACCAGGAGTTATATAAATCCCGAAAAGCATCAGGACCCAGCCAATCGACGGTACAGATGACCAGAGAATTGAATATCGAGAAAAGACGAGTTGAAGATCTGAAAGGAAAGAATAGCCGTCTACTCAAAAACCTTGAGAAAGGAAAGCAAAAAATGGAAGATTTTGAGGTCGACAGAAGAGAGCGAATTATAAAACACAAGGCTGAACACCGCGAGATCATGCATAGAGAAAGGGATCGAGCCAAAGATTTAGAAGAGATGAAGAATGACATCTTTAATAAGTTTGAAGGTGAGAAAAATAGCATGTTCAAGGGATTTGAATCTGAAATGAACCAGTTGATTACTGAACTTGAAGTCAGAGGCCAAAAGATGGAAGAATCCAATGTTGAAAAAGAAAAATGGGAGCTGGAAAGAAAAAATTTCAACACCAGACTTGAGGTAGAGCAGGAAGTGGTTAGAAATTGGATGCGAAGATGCAGAAACAAAGATGTTCAGATCCAAAAGCTTAATCAAAGAACGCAAGAAGCACGAACAAAACTTGAAGAAGATCTGGATCAGTCTAGAAATAAAAACTCATAATTTAATGCTTACATTTTGCAACTTGAGGAATCGTTGTTTCAAGAAAAGGTTCGTCTAGGACCTAATGATCTCAAAGAAAGTAATGAGGAAAATGCTTCACTGCGAAGACGCATTAGAGATCTTGAAAAAATTCTGCACAATTGTCAAGTCAGAATCACTGAATTAGAGCAGACTCTTGGAGAAATGAATGAACAATGGCAAAAGTCAACTGAGTTCTATGTTGAAAGAAGTGAAGAAAGAAGTAATATGGTGTTCGAGGCCATGGTACAAATGAGCGAAGTTGCTAGATATGTTGGGGAACTAGCTGTTGAAGCCAAAATAATTGAGCATCACGTTGATCCAGTTTCTAAGTGCGGAAAGAAGGTGTCATGGTTAATGAAAGAAATTATAAAGCTTAATAGGAAAGCTACGCCTTATCTGTAGTTATGAACTATTATAAAGAAACTTTTGTATGCCGATGAAAGTTGTTCTATGACAGTTAACTTTTTGGGATCAATGTTTTTTACATACATGCATTTTGCATACATTCATCATTCATTTCATAATTTTCACTATGAATTATTTTATTTATTAAGTTAAAATTCATTAATTAAAATTTGAAAAAAATAATATTAAAAGATTTTTCAATCACAGTTACTCTGGCCAAAAGAGAAATACTACATCACTACGGTACTAGACAAGCTACTAAGAGAATTATGGAGGATAAAATACAGCGTATTGAGGAACAGCATCATAAAGAACAAGAAGAAATGAGAATGAAGTTGGAAAAAATTGAAGCCAGTATTGCAAATTCACAAGACAGTATGATGAAGAAAATAGAGGATATGTTTAAAAGGCAGGCTATCAGTGGAAAAATGCATGAAAATCCTGTATCTTTTGACCAAGATCCTATGTATCCTCTAGGTTTTCCACCAGAACCAATTTATCATTCTGGTACTACACCTATACAAATCAATGCTCGTACATCTGCATTACAAGAAGTCAAACCACATGAAGATCAACAAGTGGATCCTGCATCTTCAAGCAAAAATCCGCTTATATCAGATGTGAAAATAGGGGATCTTAATACTGAGCATTTGATCCCAGATTTGAATGAGCTGAATGAGAAACAAAAAGTAAATGAAGAGCTGACCAGACAGATCAAGAGCTTAGAAGAACGAATGAAATCTGTGGAAATAACTGAATCATTCTATGGGTTTGATGCTAGTGAGTTGAGTTTGGTTCTAGACCTAATCCTCCCCATCAAGTTCAAAGCTCCCGAATTTGATAAATATGACGGTACTACATGCCCTTCATCCCACATTACTATGTTTTGTCGCAGAATGGCAGGATATGTGAAGGACGAGAAATTGTTAATTCACTGCTTTCAGGATAGTTTGACAGGACCGACTTTAAAATGGTATACTCAATTGACCAAAGCCAACATTAGATCTTGGAAAGATCTTGCTAAAGCATTTTTAGAGCAGTACCGCCATGTGACAGACATGGTCCCTGATAGATGGACTCTCCAAAACTTGGAGAAAAAGAATAATGAAACATTCAGACAGTATGCCCAGAGATGGCGTGACACTGCGGCCCAAGTTCAACCACCTTTGTCAGAAAAAGAGGCCACAGTAATATTTGTTCATACATTGAAGGCTCCTTATTTAAACCATCTAATGGGGAATGCAACCAGAAATTTTGCAGATTTGGTCATTTCTGGAGAACTCATTGAAAATGTCTTGAAAAGTGGCAAGATTGAATCAAATGATGGGTCTAGTTCCAAAAGACCTACATACCGAAAAAAGGAGAATGAAGTAAACAATGCAAATTCTTACAGCAAAGATTCATCGAAAAGTGTTACAATAACCCAGCCAAGGGTTAAGAAAGAGGAAACAAACACTAATCGAGCAGAGTCCAGAGGATCTCGAAAGGAAAATGAAAAGTTGTCTTTTACACCTTTACCAGTACCGTATGCAGAGATCTATGATTCGCTGTTAAAAGCAGATGTTATACAGCCTTATCCCTTGGTTCCCATGCAACCACCATTCCCTCCTTGGTATGATACAAAGGCACACTGTGTTTACCATGAAGGAATTACGGGTCATTCCATTGAAAACTGTTTAGCATTCAAAAGGGTGGTTCAAAATTTGATCAACACTGGGAAGTTGGAATTCAATACACCATCTGCATCAAATCATCCATTGCCAAATCATGGAGATAAAAACGTGAATGTAATTCAGGAAGAGAACAGAAAGAAAGCAAAAACTGACATTTCTGAAATTAAATCTCCGTTTGTTTGGGTATTCCAGCAACTCTCTTTAGCCGGTATAATTCCACAACAATTCAAGCCAAAGCAGAATGAAGGCAAGAATTATTGTGAATATCATCAGGAGAAAGGGCATAAAATTCAACTATGTCCTGAGTTTAGGGATTTGGTGCAAAAATTGATGAACAACAGAGAAATAGAATTCTTTGAAGAAGAACCAAAGAAAAAAGAAGATGATGTTTGCTCATCAGAGGATTCTAAACCAAGTCAAAGAATAAATGATCCTGTGATCATTAATATAAATCATCTACGGCGAGTCCTGCACCAATAAAGCCGAAAGTAGTTATTACCACTCCTCTACCATTTCCATACAAAGATACCCGCAGGGTACCTTGGAATTATACTACCAATGTTTCAATGGTAGGAGGATCTGTTTCTCTAGAAAAAACAGAAGAGAAAATACAAAGTCTGAGTACAACATCGGCATCTGAAGCAGTGAGCGAGGTCGGTTTCTTTACAAGAAGTGGGAGATGTTATTCTCCCGAAACATCCAATACTTCAGAACAAGTGAAAGCCAAAGGAAAAGCCATGGCAATACCTCAGAAGGTATTTGAGGATGAATCCCTTCCAGCATTTAATGAGCCTGTGACAGAAAAACAAGCTCAAGAATTTTTGAAATTCTTGAAACATAGTGAGTATAGTGTGGTTGAACAACTACACAAACAACAAGCGAGAATTCTATTCTTGATCTATTGATGAATTCAGAAGCGCATAGAAATGCTTTGATGAAAATCCTCAATCAAACATTTATCCCCGAAGATATAACCCTCAATAAACTTGACAGAATTGTGGGACATATAGCCGCTGACAATTACATAACGTTCACGGATGATGAAATACCGGAAGGCGGAATGGGGTCAGTAAAAGCTTTGAACATCACGACACATTGTCATGGTCATGTGTTGCCAGGAGTATTGATTGACAATGGGTCTGCTCTCAACTTGATGCCTCTAGTCACACTTCAAAGAATGCCTCTGGATCAATCACACATGAAGAGTTATCAGAATGTAGTGCGAGCATTTGATGGTACTCAAAAAGAAGTGCTTGGGAAAATGGAAATACCTTTGTTAATTGGCCCAGTCGTGTACAATATTGACTTTGTGGTAATGGACATCCACCCCACATATAATTGTCTATTAGGGAGGCCATGGATTCATTCAGCAGGAGCCGTTCCTTCTTCATTACATCAAAAATTGAAATTTGTTGTTGATGGACAATTAATATGCGTCGGTGCTGAAGAAGAAATCATTGCGTCTGTAACCAGCGATGTTCCATATATCGACACCAATGATGATGCTCTTGAATGCTCTTTTCAAGCTCTTGAATTTGTAAATGCAACCTTTATTGCAGAAGGAAGCAAAATTCCATATCCCAGATTGTCTGATTGCACCAAGATGACGGTACAACAAACTTTAGGCATCGGAGCTAAAACTGGGAGAGGTCTAGGAAAGAATCTTCAAGGGATTTCAGTTCCTATCAGAATAAAGATGAAAAAGACCGTTTTGGGCTAGGGTTTAAGCCCAATCTTCAGCAAAAGAACAAAGAGATGAAAAGAAGATGTGAAGACAGAAAGGCAAAATTGAAAGGGGGAGAAATCCTTTGGAAACACATGTCTTTCCCACAGTTGAAGACCATATTCAGATCAGGGGGAACAATTAATGTAGAACAGCAGCTTGTTGAAGCCTTTAAAGAAGAAAGTTGATGAAAGATCAAGACATAGTTGAAGAAGCTATGAATGGATTATTTATCAACATGATCATGAATGACAACAAGACTGGCAAATACTTGGATAGGATTCGACCATGTCTTCCTGGAGAAACACTCACCAATTGGACCACTGAAGATCTTCCTATAGTTTTTAATATTAATACAGAGTAATATTCAGAACTAATCTTTATGTTTAGCTCAAAATATGAAAACTTTTTGTTATCTTGTAAAAGAAATTATGTTAAATATAAGAAATTTTCTTTAAAATTTTCAGATGGCAATCATTCTTTACATTTTATTACATTTTTACATTTCATAAATTTACTATATTCTTTCGGAAATATGTCCGACTTAAATTTGCAGGTGTCACCGTGTTAATAGCATGTGTATTCCTAAATTTAATCCAGTGATAATTTAGAGCATCCTATATGTCTGGAAGAAATCATGGTTGTGAGGATGAACTGGAATGTGATATTCCTACTGAACTATTAAGATTGGTAGAAAAAGAAGACAAACAAATTCTACCCCACAAAGAAGAGGTTGAGACTGTGAATTTGGGAATAGATGAAGAAATAAAAGAGGTGAAAATTGGTACCACTCTGACAGTCCAGATAAAACAAGAATTGATAAATCTCCTTCAAGAGTTCAAAGATATCTTTGCATGGTCTTATCAAGATATGCCCGGTTTAAGCATAGATATAGTAATACACAAGCTTCCAATAAATCCAGAATATAAACCGGTTCAACAAAAGCTCAGAAGAATGAGGCCAGAAATGTTGTTGCAAATCAAAGAAGAAGTGATGAAACAAATCAATGCAGGTTTCCTACAGGCATCTAAATACCCAGAATGGGTAGCCAACATTGTTCCCGTACCAAAGAAAAATGGAAAAGTTCGAATGTGTGTGGATTACAGAGATCTCAATAAAGCTAGTCCGAAAGATAGCTTTCCCTTACCCCACATAGACACATTGGTGGACAATACTGCAGGGCACGCATGGTTTTCATTTATGGATGGATTTTCAGGATATAATCAGATAAAAATGAATCCTGAAGACATGGAAAAAACAACATTTATAACCATGTGGGGCACATTCTGTTATAAAGTGATGTCATTTGGATTGAAAAATGCAGGGGCAACATATCAAAGAGCCATGGTAACTTTGTTTCATGACATGATGCACAAAGAGATTGAAGTATATGTAGATGACATGATTGCCAAATCCCGAACTGAAGAAGAACATATTCAAAATCTGAGAAAGCTTTTCCAGAGATTGAGGAGATATCAATTAAAGCTCAACCCCGCTAAATGCACTTTTGGGTAACTTCTGGGAAACTTTTGGGATTTGTGGTCAGCAAAAAAGGAATCGAGATTGATCCAGATAAAGTCAAAGCAATTCAAGATCTTCCACCACCCAATACAAAAAAAGAAGTTCGAGGCTTTTTGGGGAGATTAAATTATATATCTCGGTTCATTTCTCAATTAACTGACAAATGTGATCCAGTGTTCAAATTACTTCGAAAGAACAATCCTGAAGTCTGGAATGAAGAATGTCAAGAAACTTTGGATATTATTAAGAAATATTTATCCAATGCCCCAATTTTAGTATCACCAATGTCTGATAGACCATTAATTCTCTACTTGACGGTCTTCGAAAATTCGATGGGATGTGTACTAGGACAACATGATGAATCTGGAAGAAAAGAAAAAGCTATTTATTATTGAGCAAGAAATTTACTGATTGTGAAGTTCGATATCCACCAATACAAAAATTATGTTGTGCTTTGGTGTGGACTACTCGAAGACTCAGACAATATATGTTATACCATACTACTTGGTTGATATCAAAACTTGATCCTTTGAAATTCTTATGGAATCACCAGCTTTGACAGGCAGAATGGCTAGATGGCAGATGTTATTATCTGAGTTTGATATTGTATATGTCAACCAAAAAGCGATAAAAGGAAGTATAATAGCTGATTTTCTGGCCAGTCGTGTATCAAATGATTATCAGCCTTTGAACTTCAATTTTCCCGATGAAGATTTGTTATGCATATCCATGAATGAAGAAGTCAGAACAAATGATGAATCTGCAACTTGGAAACTTTATTTTGACGGAGCATCTAATGCTTTGGGACGAGGAATCGGGGCAGTGTTAATTTCTCCAGAAAATGTTTATTATCCCTTTACAAGTAGACTGGAGTTCTTTTGCACCAACAACATGGCGGAATATGAAGCTTGTATCATGGGATTGAAAGCAGCTATAGAAAGAAAAATCAAATTTCTCAAGATATATGGAGATTCATCTTTGGTGGTGTATCAATTGCGAGGAGAATGGGAAACAAAAGATCCCAAATTGTTAGAATACAGAAATTTTACCCTTGAATTAGTGAAGGAATTTGAGAGAGTTACCTTCAATTATCTCCCTCGAGAAGAAAATCAAATGGCAGATGCTTTGGCTACATTAGCTGCTATGTTTCAGGCAACTAAGAAAGTTGATATGATGCCAATCAAAATGCAAGTATATGAAATTCCTGCACATTGTTATAGTGTGGAAGAAGAGGTAGATGGTAAACCATGGTATCATGATATTCTGCAATATATCAAAAATCAAAGTTATCCACCAAATGCATCAGAAATTGATAAAAGAACTTTGAGAAGAATGGTTGCTGGATATTTTCTTGATGGAGAGATTATGTATAGAAGAAGCAGTGATCAAATGCTATTGAGATGTTTAAATACCAGCGAAGCTCGAAACGTCATTGAAGAAGTACACAGTGGAATATGTGGAACACATGCAAATGGTCTTTCCATGGCCAGAAAAATAATGAGATATGGATACTATTGGGCTACTATGTACACAGATTGCATTGATTATGCAAGGAAATGTCATAAATGCCAGATATATGCAGACAAGATTCATGTACCCCCATCTCCTTTATATGTAATGACAGCACCCTGGCCATTTTCTATGTGGGGAATAGATGTCATTGGAGCAATCACACCAAAAGCATCGAATGGACATTGCTTCATCCTTGTGGCAATTGATTATTTTACCAAATGGGTTGAAGCTTCTTCATATGCCAATATTAAGAGGTCCACAGTCTGCAAATTCATAAAGAAAGAGATAGTTTGCCGGTATGGCCTACCAGAAAGGATCATTACAGATAATGCTCTGAACCTGAACAACAAAATGATGACCGAACTTTGTGCACAGTTTAAGATCAAACATTCAAATTCAGTGGCATATCGTCCAAAGATGAATGGGGCAGTTGAAGCAGCAAATAAGAACATCAAGAGAATCATTACAAAGACTACTGAAACTTACAAAGATTGGCACGAAAAGTTACCTTTTGCTCTATATGCATACCGAACTACTGTTCGAACATCTACTGGGGCAACGCCTTTTTCTTTAGTCTATGGGATGGAAGCAGTATTACCAATTGAAGTTGAGATTCCATCGCTTCGAATATTGAGAGAAATAAAATTGGATGAATCTGAATGGATCCAAGCTAGATTTGATCAATTGAACCTTATTGAGGAGAAAAGATTGAAAGCTGTTTGCCATGGACAGATGTATCAAAAACAGATGATGAAGTCTCACGACAAAAAAGTACATCCAAGAGAATTCCAAAAGGGTGATCTAGTACTAAAAAAGATCTTGCCTATACATAAAGATTTCCGTGGGAAATGGATGCCTAATTGGGAAGGGCCATACGTTGTGAAAAAGGCCTTTTCCGGAGGAGCATTGATCTTGGCAGAAATGGATGGAAAAATTCTGAGAAATCCAATAAACTCAGATTCTGTCAAGAAGTATTATGCTTGAAGAAAAAGAAAAAGAAAGAAAGAAAAAATAGAAAAAAAAAAGAAAAGAAAAAAATAAAAAATGAAAAAAAAGAGGAAAAAGAAAAAGGGGGTCAAGGTGAAAACCCGCAAAGGGCATCTTGTAACCAAAGGAAGGATTTGAGTTGAAAACCTGAAAAGGCGGCTCAAATGCAGGTTGATATTAGGCATCTGGCAATTGAACTATCTTAAGATTTTGACAGTTTGGGAGAAACTTCACATCTACAAGCATTTTGACAACGTTTGAGATCTTCCAGACAAAAGCTTACATCATTACTCTAAATTGTGTCAACTTGATTAATTTAGAAATACTTATGATTATAATTTGTTGAGACATTGGAATTTTTATTATTCTTATGCTTGCCAAAATTTTGAATACAATTCTATTTATTTCAAGTTCAATTTATTTGAGATTCAATTTATTTTTGGAAATTCAATTTATTCTTTTTTATTGAATTAACATAATTTTGAAATAAATTAAAGATTTCTGAATATCACTTTATGTTAATACTTTTAAATACATGGAATACAAAGTAAGCAAATCATCACCATCTTAAAGCCATTAACATCAAAATTGTTACACGGGATGTTACCGACAACAAGGTCGAATCCGCCAAATCTACTCATCAGTTGCTCCAACCGATCACCATTCAGTTCTTGCACATCTGTTTTCAAAGATATACTAAGATAGTAGAAGGCAACCTTTGTAGTTTTGATTCCAGCAAAAAGAAACAAGACATTGATATCACTGAGAAACATATTTCTATACAGATTCTTGTGTATGGTTTTTAAGGAAACCTAGAAGTATTTCCACCTCATCAGGTTCAAGTGGAGAAACTTTATTCCTTCCAACCCATACTAGATTCCATTTTCAGCACTCATTAAGAACATACTTCTGGACACTTGAAGGTGGCTCATTATCATAAGCTTCAAGAACCTTACAGATCCTTTCTGTCAATTTGGAACTTCTTGTACATGTTTATAAACAGTTCAACTTTATTCTTGGATCCCATGAAAGCCATCATTTCTTTGTCAATGGAAAAGCATCAGCACATGGAGGAAGCAGAATAAGAGAAAATCTGTTCTTAATTGGCAGAATTATGAATATAGCCCTTTACAGTGTAATAGCATGGAAATGCTTCGAATCTACAAATTCTGGCTTTACATCGAATAAGTACTGTGATATCCCAGTCCAAACATTAAATAGAACAAATGAATTTGTTAATAGCATCTTCTGGAAGTGTTCTTTGAGTTATCTGACCTGGTTTAGCAGAACAATCATTGAGTTTAGAAGATGAATTTGCCAATAGCATCTTCTGGAAGTGTTCTTTGAGTTATCTGATCTGATTGGACAGAATCAAGCATTGAATTTGGAAGATGAATTTGCCAATAGCATCTTCTGGAAGTGTTCTTTGAGTTATTTGATCTGATTGGACAGAATCAAGCATTGAATTTGGAAGATGAATTTGCCAATAGCATCTTCTGGAAGTGTTCTTTGAGTTATCTGATCTGATTGGACAGAATCAAGCATTGAATTTGGAAGATGAATTTGCCAATAGCATCTTCTGGAAGTGTTCTTTGAGTTATCTGATCTGATTGGACAGAATCAAGCATTGAGTTTAGAAGATGAATTTGCCAATAGCATCTTCTGGAAGTGTTCTTTGAGTTATCTGATCTGATTGGACAGAATCAAGCATTGAATTTGGAAGATGAATTTGCCAATAGCATCTTCTGGAAGTGTTCTTTGAGTTATCTGGTTTGGTATGAACCCAAAAAACCAATCATTGAATTTGGAAGATGAATTTGCTCATAGTAAAAATAAGGATACTCAATAGCATCTTCTGGAAGTGTTCTTTGAGTTATTTCTCCAGGGCTATTGAAGTTTCAGCCCATGAGAATCCCATTTTTGTCAAGTATAACAGTTTATTCTCCTCATCAGAATCAGAATTCAAGATTTCTCGGTATTAGAAGAACTATCGATATCTGTGAAATCATCTTGAAAGGTCACTTCATAATCAGATGAATTATTATCAGAATCAACATGTTGCCTGAATGCAAGCTTTTCAAGAGCCTATACTATTGAGTTTTATTCTCAAGAGGTTTTGTGACATTATATCTACATCTACATTTGTCAAAGATGATATATTCTTTGATTTGAAAAAGAAAGATCTATTGGGTTTTTACAATTGAAGAAATATTCAATTCACCAATCTGAAATCAAATAACTTAACATTCATGCATCATATTTTAGGTGTTTACAAAAATAGGTGCATTTTCATTCATTTTTATTTTTGTTGAATTTTTAACAGGAATTTCAAAGATTTTAGCAAAGATTCAAATCTATCATTTGAAAGATTAGCTTTTCCAGAGAAAGTTCATAATGAGAAGAACTCATCTGAAGAAGGAAGAAGAAGTTCATAATGAGAAGAATTTGTTCAACCTTTTACCTGAATCCATCATTTGATGGATCAGCTTTTCCAGAGAAAGTTCATAATGAGAAGAACTCATCTGAAGAAGGAAGAAGAAGTTCATAATGAGAAGAATTTGTTCAACCTTTTACCTGAATCCATCATTTGATGGATCAGCTTTTCCAGAGAAAGTTCATAATGAGAAGAACTCATCTGAAGAAGGAAGAAGAAGTTCATAATGAGAAGAATTTGTTCAACCTTTTACCTGAATCCATCATTTGATGGATCAGCTTTTCCAGAGAAAATTCATAATGAGAAGAACTCATCTGAAGAAAGAAGAAGAAGTTCATAATGAGAAGAATTTGTTCAACCTTTTACCTGAATCCATCATTTGATGGATCAGCTTTTCCAGAGAAAGTTCATAATGAGAAGAACTCATCTGAAGAAGGAAGAAGAAGTTCATAATGAGAAGAATTTGTTCAACCTTTTACCTGAATCCATCATTTGAGAGATCAGCTTTTCCAGAGAAAGTTCATAATGAGAAGAACTCATCTGAAGAAGGAAGAAGAAGTTCATAATGAGAAGAATTTGTTCAACCTTTTACCTGAATCCATCATTTGAGGGATCATCTTTTCCAGAGAAAGTTCATAATGAGAAGAACTCATCTGAAGAAGGAAGAAGAAGTTCATAATTAGAAGAATTTGTTCAACCTTTTACCTGAATTCATCAATTGATGGATTATTTTTTCCGGAGAAGTTCATAATGAGAAGAACTCATATGAAGAAGAAAGAAGAAGTTCATAATAAGAAGAACTTGTTTAACTTTTTGCATAATTTTATCGCAGAAGGAGATAGATTAGCATCAGCCTTTCTAGAAAAAGTTCATAATGAGAAGAACTCATCAAGAGCTTATTCAACCTTTTGAATGACTCTATCACAGAAAGGAGGTCATCGTCATCCCCAGCAGAAAGTTCATAATAAGAAGAACTTATCTGGAGAGAGAGAAGAATTTATTCAATATCTCCATTATGATCAAAGTAAAGTCAAAATGGATAAAAAATTTTATTATCTTTTCATCTTTGCCCTATTCTTGTTAACACAAGAATGAGCAAAGAGGGGCAGCTGAAGATATTAATTTTTTATCCATATTATTATTATTAATATTATTATTATTATTATTATTATTATTATTACTATTATTAATATTATTGTTATTATTATTATTATTATTACTATTATTATTATTACTATTATTATTATTATTATTATTATTACTATCATTATTATTATTATTAAATATATTAAACATATATATAAATAATAATTACAGACCAATTACAACTGGACCGGCCCAGTTACAAACAAACCAGAACCGGTCCAAATCAAACCAGAAACCCTAAACATTTGGGTTTCCAGTTAGGGTTTCCTAACCCTAATCTAAACCAGCCGCCATCTTCAATTCCAGCCGTTGGATCTGGTTTGATCCAACGGTCCACAGTTTGCCAGAGGAAACCCTAGGGTATCTATACCCTAGGGACACGTCCCAGCGCCGCCGCTGCTGCTTCCAGAAGCCTTCACCGCCACACCAACGTTCCAGCCTCCACCACGTCTACCAAAGAGTCTAGAAGGCCGGCCGTAGCCGCACACGTCTCCCCCAAACGGTGAGTCACCACTGGGAGTCCGGTGACTCACCAAAGGGCATTCTTCGGACCGGTCCGACGGCTACAACGGTGGTGGCTATAAAAGCCACCACCCCAACCTGAAAAAAAAAGGAGACAGAGACAGAGAACGGAGAAGGAAGAAAAAAAAAACAGAGAAAGAAAAAAAAACTACTAAACCAACGATCTCAGTCAAACATCCAGCAACCAAAAACAGAAGGAAAAGGAAGGAAAGAAACTTACCGAAGAAGCCTCGACCACCGGATCTCGTCAGAACCTTCGAAATATCGAAGGTATTTTTTGTAGATTCGCTCCGATTAGGAGCTTTTTAAGGGAAAAGAACACCGGGACCGTCCTTAGGACGGTCCGATCTATCTATTAGGGTGAAAATAAATTTTTCCGGCCACCAAATACGGTGGCCGGCGGTTGCATTCACGACGGCACACGGTGGCCGACCGGTGACCGGCTTCCCTCCGATGAGGGAAACTAGAGAGAAGGCAGAGAAATTTGTTCTCTCTCAGTTAGAGAGAGAACAGAAATGAAAAAATGAAGGCTGGCCCTTCGGGCCAGCCGGTTTTGGACCATATATAGGCCTTCCCGAACGACGTCGTTTCAGGAAGGACTATGCGCGTAATTAGAGAATAGTTAAACCCCGTCCGCAGTCCTCCCAGCTTGTAAACTTTACATTTTAGTCACTAAATTGAATTTATAATAATTTTAATTTGATCTCGAAATTTTATTTTTATTCATTTTAGTCTTTTTTATTAAAATAATATATTTAGTATAAATAACAGATTTAATCCCTTAATTTTAATAAATAATATTTTAATCCTTAGTTTATATTTTTAATTTATTTTATTCTAATATCCGAATTTTAGATAATTTTGTTTTAGTCACTAAATAAATAAAAATAAAGAAATAATATTTAATCCCTATAATTTTGATTAATTATGAATTAGATTTTTAATTTTATTTTTATTATAATTTAGTCAGTTATTTTATATGCTTTCATTTATTGTTTTTAAATATATATTGTTTTAGTAGTATTTTTATTTTTATTGTTAAATATTTTTATGTATTCATAAATATATATATAATAAATAGTAATTTTTAAATATTTATTTTAATATCGAAGAAAAGGACAGTCTTAATACAACTGGATGTCCTATTCTGATATTTTAAAATTAAAAAGTAAATAATATTATTTAAATTAATATTTATCAATATCAAATAAAAGAGCTGTCTTAAGGCACCTAGAAGTTCTTTTCTGATATTTTTAAATAAATAAATATTTTTTTTATATAATTTTGAAATATTAGAATTATAAATTAAATATATTTTTGAATTTTTAAAATTTTAATAATAGAGACAATTTATAATTAAAAAGTACCAATTTTGGGCGTTGTAGGGGTGCTAATCCTTCCCTAAACGTAACCGACCACGAATCCCTTTTTATTATTAAAAAGAACGAATTTTTGGTTAAAACGCAGATCAGTTTATCTTTTAATTGATGTTTTCTTAAAAACTCTTTTAAAAGATATTTTTTAGGTATTCGACCTACCTGACCCAAAAGGCCGATGGCGACTCCCAAATTATTTTCAAAACCATTTATTCACATCAATTTCCCCGCCAAAATAAATATTTCGTGCCCGGACGAAAACCGATTACGACAGTTGGTAAAAGATCAAAGATGTTCTAAACATTTTTGTGTTCGATTGATGCATTTCGACTACACGAATGGTACCACATACATGAAATACGAGTCGCTAAACCGAGTATAAAAAGAGGAGACAGACTTTACCTCTCGCTCTTGATCAACAGCACGTAGCAGCCGCTCCATCGATCATATTACGTAATTCCTGATCCTTGCAGCTCGATCGTACAAAGTCCTCGACTATTAGCAATCAAAACACCCGAATCGAAATAGAGAAATAACTCACCGATAAGAAAAATAGCTATCAGTAACGCAAGTTTAAGTTGCAGTGAGCAACTAAACTGCAAGTGTACCGGACTTTGCAGATGTCGTAATAACCCGTCGGCGCAGCCAGAGCACTGCGATATAGTACGTTTATTAGGTTCCCCAAGTACTTGGCAAATATTCGTGCACAAGATGTTGATCATACAAGAAATGTAGCATGGCATGAAATCAGTATAAAGAAAGGAACAAAGTAAATGATGCCCCCTGCCCTGGTTCTTTACCTGCTTCGATCCTTTTCCTTTAGGTGTGGACTCGATGCCTGACCCGACTCGGGTTATATTATCTTATTCATCAGCGATTACTATTCGCAGTGCATCGAAATTCGGTGAACTCCATGTTCTCCTTGTACCGGTTGCTCTCTCTTGTCCACAACTTACACCGGAAGTTTCGACGTCTCCTACATCGATGATGCATTCAGCATCTTTACTAGAATCTTTAGCAACTTTCACTTCAGACGTATCTCCGTCACAAGTAGCATCGAAATCGGAATCTGCGTCTTTTCTCTTATGGTGATTCTCCATACGAGTGTTCATGGCAGATGCTTGCTGTCGAAACGATTTTTAACGGTACGGGGCGAGATTTTTAAAACCGCGTCATTTTTAATTATTTTCTTTTCAATTGAATTTTTAATTAAAAACAATGTGATTTTTAGAAAACCTCTCGTTTCGAAAATTTGGAAATCTCTTTACGATAAAAACATATGGTTCGAGGAGTCGCCACCAATCCTTGATTAGGGTGTGATTGGGAACCCAAAAATATTGCCATTTTAAATAAAAATTAATTTTAATTAAAACAACAAATTTGCGGTCTATGTTACCAAAATATGGGTTCGGGAGTCGGTTACGCGTGGAGAAGGATTAGCACCCCACAGCGCCCTAAATCGGTACCTCGTCGATTAATTATTGTCTCTGCAACGAATTTCACAAGTTCAAATTTAATTTGATTTATGATCCCTTAAAACAACAAAAATGCAAATTTGAAACATTGAAAAGCAACAAAACAGATTTAATTAAAATTACCAAGTCATTAGAAAGATAAAAGATATTCGATTATTTAAAAATATCGAGACCAGATCTTTAGGTAAGTTCTAACGATCTTTTCTCAAATAATTTAAATAGCCGAATATTTCTTTTTCTTTCATTCCCAAATTTTAAAGTGAAGAAATCGAATTTTTGATGTCACTGATGGGATACACTTGTAATTTAAAATCGTTGAGAACAACTTTCCTGTAAGTTAAGAAAAGCCATTCTGACGGTTTTAAATTAAAAGGGTATTACCCTTAATCCGATTATGTAATTAGGTCAAGTTGCATATGAGGACAACATGCATAAATTATACAAAGTGATGTTAATGCAAAAAATAATTAAATATGCGATTAAAGTGAATGAATTCAAACATGCTCATAAAAATAAATTACACCTATGTGCGTATGAACAACATGCTTGAAATAATATATACATGCATATATTTAAAATAAATCTAAATTAACCTAACAATCATGCATAAAATATTAAAAGGACTAAAACATAAAAAATAAATAACAACAACCTTTTTCATAACATTTTCATTTCTGGGTACCTTGGTGACCCAACGGGGTTTGACTTTCAAATGGTGGTGATGGTTACTCTTCCACTCAAGGAGGTGAGGGTTTCGTTTTTCCTTTTGTTGTTTTTGCTTTCCGATTGCTGATCGGTTTTTGGTTCGAGTATTTTTGGTTGTTTTCTCGTTTTTTTTGTGTTTTCCCTTTCTGTTTTCTCTCCTCCCCCTCTGATCCCTGATGGTTTTTTCGTCCCCTTTTTCTGAACCTTGGTCACTCTCTATATCTGTTTTTTGTTGTTGGTTTTCTCTCCTCGATTTCTCCGTGCCTCTCGTTATGTTTCTTGTTTCGTGTGTTTGCAGGGCACTGGCGAGAGCAGATCACGGGCGGCAGCTGTGGGGAGCCGAGCTATTGTCCGGTTGGCGTGCGTGGTCTGGCAGCAGAGTTGGCTTCACGTGAGACTGCAGCTGGCTCGGGATGCTTGGGACGTTGTGAGCCGTTGGATCCTGATGCCAGATCCAACAGTGGTAGCTTGACGGCGCTGGAACCCTGACCAGAAACCCTAGTGGTCTTTGATCTGGACCGTTGGATGAGAAGCAGATCCAACGGTCCAGGATAAGCGGCGGCTGGATCCATAAGCTGGAAACCCTAACGGTTTTAGGGTTCTTCAAACAGGCTTGAACATCCAAGCCTGATTATTTTGATTTTTGGGCCACTTCGGTCCAACTGGTTGTAATTTGGTATAGGCCCTGTAACAAAACATTTAATTAGTATACTCATATGTATTTTAATTGCTTAACATTCATTATAATTGCTTAGTTGCTTATATATCATATATAAATATAACCAAACATTAATCATATAAACGATAATAAACCCAATTCAACTTCGGAAAAGATCCCGGACAAATCGAGCATCTACAGCTGCCCCTCTTTGCTCATTGTCGTGCAACGAGAATATAGCAAAGATCACTAGATGATCAAATTTGTCCGATTATGAGAAATTCAAAAGATTAATCGGCTCTACTGCAACGTCCATAAAACTGGTTTTACCCCCTATTGCTTCAGGGAGTAAAACTCGAATATCTTCGTCAATCGTGTCTGCTCCCCATTTTTCCAGAGAGTACAAGACTCAAACGATTCTCGATAATCGTGTCTGCTCCCTATTTTTTCAGAGAGTATGAGACTCGAACAATTCTCAATAATCGTGCATGCTCCCTATTTTCTTCAGAGAGAATGAGACTCGAACAATCTTCAACGAACGTGTCTGCTCCCTATTTCTTCAGAGAGTATGAGACTCGAACAATCTTCAACAATCGTGTCTGCTCCCTATTTTCTTCAGAGAGTATGAGACTCGAACAATCTTCAACAAACGTGTCTGCTCTCTATTTCTTCAGAGAGTATGAGACTCGAACAATCTTCAACAATCGTGTCTGCTCCCTATTTCTTTAGAGAGTATAAGACTTGAACAATCTTCAACAATCGTGTCTGCTCCTTATTTCTTCAGAGAGTATGAGACTCGAATAATCTTCAACAATCGTTGGGAAACCTGTAAATATTTAAGTCATCATGCAATGTCATGATCCTACTCATGCCTAAAAGGTATGCAAATGTGCAATTTAATGCATTTTCTTCTTCGGAGGAACATCATCTCTTTTGATTTCAATGGAACTCAATTTCGTTTCGGGTACAGAGCATTTGACCAGTTCACCCTAGCTAACACTCTCAATACCATATCTTTTGGCTCGACAGGACTTTGACTTCTTTCTTTCTTGAAATCTGCCGGTACACATGACCAACTTCTTGATAAATGACAATTTCTTTGGGTCATCTATTAATGGCTAAGATTGTCTATGAATTCCAAAGTTTTAGCTTTTCGCAACCCTACAAGCTTATGGGTAAAACCATTGCTAGCTTCAGAATACATGCATTTCCAAAACCTTTTGCATAATAATACAAAATGATCTCATGTACCACAAGTTAAGCTATGCGTTTTAACTTTTTCAAAATTAGATGCTTGTAAAAGGGAAATTAAGAAGGGAAAATATCTCTTTATTTATATAAATGCGAAGAATTTTTAGGCAACTACATGACAAACTTTTAATCGGAAAAGAACCAAAGAATAGGTGTCTTCAAATATCAATAACACAAATGCTTTTGAACTGGCACGCCGTCAGAATGACTCGAGTGTAGCTTCTGTCAAAAGGATCTCCAAAATGGTGATGACACCTAAGAGTGCAAAACTCTTTCTGAACCCCAAAATCTCCCATTATTGGATGCCATAAACCAATATTGAATCTCACGTGCATTCAATTCCTCCTCTGGTTGTCCCCATCGAGACTTATTAATCTTTGGTCTCAACCCCAATTGCCATTGTCGTTACCCATGTCAGGAGCTCTTCCTACTATCCAAAAACAATTCAGATCCTCCACCATACACGAACTCTGAATTTAAAACTCAAGTCGCCCTTTGCGGGTTTTCGACTCGACCTCCTTTGGTTTCAAGACGCCTTTTTCGAGTTTCCATCTTGAACCCTCATTTTTTCATTCATTTTTTATTATTTTTTTTATTTTTATTTTTTCATTTTTTCTTCTCATTTTTTCTTCTTCTTTTTTCTTCAAGCAAAATACTTCTTAACTGCGTCAGAATTCACTGGATAAGGTAATTCAGACCCATCCATCCCAGTTAAGACTAGAGCTCCCCCAGAGAAGGCTTTCTTGACAACATAGGGTCCTTCCCACTTGGGCATCCATTTCCCTCGGAAATCTTTTTGAATGGGCAATATCCTCCTGAGCACCAAATCTCCTTCGTGGATTTCTCGAGGGTGAACTTTCTTATCATGTGCTCGTATCATTCGCTTCTGGTATATCTGACCGTGACAAATAGCCTTCAATCTCTTTTCTTCAATTAGATTCAATTGGTCATATCTGGCCTGTACCCATTCTACCTCATTTAGCTTCACCTCCGATAAAACCCGGAGCGAGGGGATTTCCACTTCAATAGGGAGGACAGCTTCCATCCCATAAACTAGAGAAAACGGAGTTGCCCCAGTTGACGTCCGTACAGAAGTCCGATAGGCAAACAGAGTAAATGGCAACTTCTCATGCCAATCTTTATAAGTTTCAGTCATCTTCTCTATAAGCCTCTTAATGTTCTTATTAGCCGCCTCCACTGCCCCATTCATCTTTGGGCGATAAACCGTAGAATTATGATGCTTTATTTTGAATTGCTCACATACAGATTTCATCATCTTGTTGTTTAAGTTCAATGCATTGTCAGAGATAATTCTCTCTGGCAAGCCATATCTGCAGATGATTTCCTTCTTCAAGAACCTACATACCGTTGACTGGGTAACACTTGCATAGGAAGCTGCTTCTACCCACTTGGTGAAGTAATCTATTGCTACCAGAATTAAGCGATGACCATTTGACGCTTTTGGAAAAATTTGCCCAATAACATCCATGCCCCACATAGAAAACGGCCTTGGAGCTGTCATCACATGCAACGGATGAGGAGGGGTGTGCATTCTATCCCCATAAATCTGACACTTGTGACACTTTCGGGCATAATTGATGCAATCAGTTTCCATAGTTGACCAATAATACCCAAATCTTATAATCTGTCTGGCCATTACATGCCCATTAGCATGGGTGCCACATATTCCTTCATGTACTTCTTCAAGAATCATTTTCGCTTCTTTAGTGTCCACACACCTTAATAAGACATGATCCATGCTTTTCTTATATAAGATCTCACCATTAAGCACATACCCTGCTGCCATTCTTCTAATGGTCATTTTGTCATTCTCAGTTGCCTGTTCGGGGTAACTTTGATATCTTATATACTGGAAGATATCATAGTACCAAGGTCCTTCATCATCTTCTTCTTCAATGTTAAAGCAGTGGGCTGGATACTCATAAGCCTTCATCTCAATAGGCATCATATTTGAATGCTCGTTCATCTTAAAGGCAGCTGCCAAAGTAGCCAAGGCGTCCGCCATTTGATTTTCTTCTCTGGGGAGGTAATTGAAAGTCACTTCTTCAAATTCTTCAATAAGTCCCAGAACTAGTTTACGATATTCCACAAGTTTGGGATCTTTCGTTTCCCATTCACCTCTGAGCTGGTAAATTACCAAAGCTGAATCCCCATATACCCTCAGCATTTTTGCTTTGAGTTCAATAGCTGCTCTAAGACCCATAACACAAGCCTCATATTCAGCCATATTATTTGTACAATCAAAATTGAGCCGACTGGTAAAAGTATAATGCTCTTCACTTGGTGAGACCAAGATTGCCCCAATCCCATACCCCAAGGCGTTTGAAGCACCATCAAAGTTCATCTTCCAGTATTTACCGGTGAGCGCAATTGTTTCTTCCTCCGAGATAGCCATTAAATCCTCATCTGGAAAATCGAAGTTCAACTGTTCATATTCTTCTGAAGCCCTACTCGCAATGAATTCTGCTATGACGCTCCCTTTAACTGCCTTCTGGCTTACATACTGGATATCAAATTCGGACAACAGGATTTGCCAACGGGCTAACCTTCCAGACAATGTATGTACCCCCATTAGATACTTTAAAGGGTCCAGCTTAGATATGAGCCAGGTAGTATGATACAACATATACTGTCTAAGTCTTCTGGTAGCCCATACTAAAGCGCAACACAATTTTTTAATTGGTGAGTATCTGGCCTCACACTCAGTGAACTTCTTACTGAGATAGTAGATAGCCCTCTCCCTCTTCTCAGTTTGATCATGTTGCCCCAACACACATCCCATTGAATTGTCATAAACGGACAAGTAAAGAATTAAAGGCTTTCCTGGGATAGGTGGCGCTAGGATCGGAGTATTCGAAAGATATCTCTTTACTGCCTCAAAAGCCTCTTGGCAATCCTCACTCTATTCTCCTGAATCATTCTTACGAAGAAGGCGGAATATGGGATCACATCTTTCGGTCAGCTGCGAAATAAACCGAGCGATGTAATTTAATCTCCCCAAAAATCCTCGAACCTCTTTCTGTGTTCTTGGGGCTGGCAAATCTTGAATGGCTTTTACTTTATCGGGATCTATTTCAATTCCCTTTCGGCTCACTACGAATCCCAACAGTTTTCCCGATGTCACCCCAAAAGTACACTTATTTGGGTTAAGTTTTAGTTGGCACTTCTTTAATCTTTGAAAGAGCTTCCTCAAATTCTCGATATGTTCCTCCTCCGTCTTGGCTTTGACAATCATATCATCGACATAGACTTCAATTTCTTTATGCATCATGTCATGAAACAACGTCACCATGGCCCTCTGATAGGTTGCCCCTGCATTCTTTAATCCAAACAGCATGACTTTATAGCAGAACGTCCCCCACATAGTGACAAACGTTGTTTTCTCCATATCTTCAGGGGTACATTTTAATTTGATTATAGCCAGAGAAACCATCCATAAATGAGAATAAGGAATTTCCAGCAGTATTGTCCACTAACATATCTATATGTGGCAAAGGAAAATTATCCTTTGGACTAGCTCTATTCAGATCTCTATAGTCGACACACATTCGTACCTTCCCATCCTTCTTTGGTACTGGGACAATATTTGCTACCCACTCAGGATATTTGGCCACTGTGAGAAACCCAGCATCAAATTGTTTCTTCACTTCTTCTTTAATCTTGAGCAGCATCTCGGGTCTCATTCTTCTCAGTTTCTGTTGTACGGGCTTACAATCAGGCTTTATTGGTAATTTATGGACAACCAATTCTGTATCCATCCCTGGCATGTCCTCGTATGACCAAGCAAATACATCCTTGAATTCTTGAAGTAATTCTATCAAGCTTTGCCTTCCTTCAGCAGACAGGGTGGTACCAATCTTTACTTCCTTTCTATCCTCATCTGTACCCAGGTTCAAGATCTCTGTAAGCTCTTCGTGAGGCAGAATCTGCTCATCTTCCTGTTCCACCATCTTTAGTAATTCTGAGGGTGGTTCACATCCCTCATCATCATCACAACCTTCGATTTCCCCTTGACATATGGGCATCTCGAAATCAATCTCCGGGTCAGAGTCATTAGCATTCGTATTATTGATATCTGAGTTCCTGAAAGGATAACGAAAAAGAAGATATATATACATATATACATATGGGAGAATCTTTTCCCATATAAACAAATAGAAAGAAATAATATATGCGTATATTTAAACAAAAATGCATGAGGAAATGTTTGCCATTTGGGAATTAACAAAACACATCTTTTATTGAAAGCAAGTAAAAACACACAACTTAACCCTTTACATCAAATCACCTACTGTCCCAGGGTATGAAAAATAGGGAAGAGTTCTAGTGTATTACTCTGCAAAAGATTTGTAAACTACAGGCAATTCCTCCGCAGTCCAGTTGTCCAACACACAAAGCCCAATGGCGCAGGGTAAATGCCCGTAGCTCTCATTTCTTTGAACTCCTCATCGGTTATGACATTAATGCCCAAGTCCTCCAAGGCATTCTCAACTATCACTTTACTTCTTTCCAAAGTCCCTTGAAACATATATCCTCCTGATACGAAAATGCTGCTCAATGGCGGGAATGTCATGGGCTCCCAGCTTGGGTCCTCACCAGTCAATCTTACCTTTCTCAATTCCTGAATCTTCTTGATGCTTCTCAGTTTTTCTTTTAAAGTCGGCTGATACCCTAAACCGAACCTGTCTCTTTTAGTTACAGGGTAGATTGGGCCCACCAGTCCTTGCAACCGACGTCCAAACCCTTTGCCAGTTTTTTGCTCCTCTTCCAAGAGTCAGCTTAAGCCCCATTTTGGTGCAGTTTGACAATCTAGGCTTCGGGATCTTCTTTCCTTCTGCCACAAACATGGCATTGACATATTCCAATGATCTGAAAGAATATTCAACAGCTTGCTCTTCCACTTCAACGTATGGAGCAGTAGTAGAAACCGAAGCAATAATGTCTTCTTCAGCATGAATGCATATAAGCCTCCCATCAATTGAAAATTTTATCCTTTGGTGCAACGTTGACGGAACCGCACCGGTCTGATGAATCCAGGGCCTTCCCAATAAACAGTTGTATGTAGGCATGATGTCCATCACAAGAAACTCCACTTCGTATATCGCCGGGCCAATAGTCAAAGGGATATCAATATTGCCTAGAACTTCCCTCTTTGTTCCATCAAAAGCTCGAACCACACTTTGACAGCTTCTCATCAGGGTACTGTCCACTGGCAGTTTTTTCAGGGTCACCAAGGGCATCACATTTAACGCCGAACCGTTATCTATCAGTACTCTGGATAGAACATGCCCTTTGCACCTAACCGTGATGTGTAGAGCCTTATGATTGCCAATCATCCCAGAAGGGATCTCGTCCTCAGAAAAAGATAAAAAATTATCGGCCTGGATGTTGGCAACTAGTCGGTCCAGCTTTTCTGTGGGTATCTCCTTCGGGACAAAGGTTTGGTTTAAAACTTTTAACAGGGCGTTGCGATGAGCCTCTGAACTCAGAAGAAGTGATAGGACAGAAATACGGGCAGACAGCTTGTGCAGTTGCTCAACAATATTGTATTCACTATGTTTCAAAAATTTTAAAAATTCCATCGCTTCATTCTCCGTTACTGGCTCATTGACGATGGGTTCATCTTCTTTTATCTGCACATCGATACTTTTTCCTTTCTCGACAGCAATCTTCTTCTCAGGTTCTTTGTGATAACATCTACCACTCCTGGTCATGTGTCCCACTTCATCTACCTCTTCCTGTTGCTTTGCCACCTCTCCTATTTGACAAGTATATCTCCAGGGTACCTGTTTATTGTCTTTGTACGGGAACGGAGAGGGAGGTGTAATAATCACCTTTGGAGCTACCTTCTCAGCCACTTGATTCTTGGGAGTAATGACGAGGGGACAACTAACACTATAGACCCCTTTGGATGATCCCTCAGAGGCGTAAACTTCCGCTTCTTCTTTCTCAGCCACTTCTTTGAAGAAATCGATTTCCTTACTATCCATCATCTCTTGTACCAGCCCTAAGAAATCAGAACACTGTTGTATACTGTGTCTTGTGCAGTTATGGTAGTGGCACATCTCTTCATTGTTGAACTGTTCACATGGCAGATTAGTCTTTAATAGTCCTACCTTGACCATTTGGCACCACACCCAAGACATGGGTGACATCACCTCCCTAACATTTTTTTACAGTCATTCTTTCTTTCTCTTCAGCGATTGCATTAATCCCGGCTCCTGCATGGTTTGGCAATGGATTCTGGGCTATGTTTGGCTATTCACTGTCATCAAAATTGATGACGTTTCTTCTTCTCAGAGCTTGGATGACCTTTTTGAAAGCGGGACAATTTTCAATAGAATGTCCGGAAACCCCTGCATGGTATTCGCACTTAGCACTAGCATCATACCACTTGGGATACGGGGGTTGTATAGGGTCCACATGATAAGGTGAGACTACATGTCGATCATATAATTCGTGGAATAACTCCTTATAAGTCATAGGAATCGGATCAAATTGAGGCCTCTCTCTCCTTGGATCTCTTGCCCCTTGTCTATTGTCAATTTGGGGTGATGCTACCGTTCCCTGTGGTCTGGACACTGTGATATTATGGGAATCATACTGCCTTACGTTGCTGACTTCGTTTTCCTTCTTCCTCATCGGCTGTTTCTTTCTGGAATCTCCTCCCTCAAGCTTCCCGCTTTTAATCGCCATTTCAATCATTTCTCCCGCCGTAACTATATCAGCAAAACTTCGAGAAGGATTACCAACAAAATGTGAGAAAAATGGAGCCTTCAAGGTATTAACAAAAAGTAGGTTCGTTTCCTCCTCTACCAATGGTGGGTGGACTTGTACTGCTACCTCTCTCCACCTCTGAGCATATTGTCTGAAACTTTCATTATGCTTTTTCTCCATTGCTTGCAGCACCATTCTGTTAGGCCTGACGTTCTTCACATGCTTATACTGGTCAAGAAAAGATTTGGCCAGGTCTTTCCACGTCCTGACATCAACTCTCCTTAGTTGATTATACCATCGCAATGCTGAGCCTACTAAGCTTTCCTGGAAACAGTGGATCAAAAGCTGGTCGTCCCCTACATAACCAGTCATTTTCCTGCAGAACATTGTGATATGGGCAGAAGGGCATTGGGTACCGTCGTATTTCTCGAAGTCAGGAGTTTTGAACTTGGGAGGTAGGACCAGATCAGGAACTAAACTCAGTTCCTTAGCGTCGAGACCATACAAGCTGGTATCTTCTTTCATAGCTTGTACTTCATTTGCTAGCTGCTTATATTGCTCCTACAACAACTTGTTTTCGCTCTTCTTTGCTTCTTCATCAAGGTCCGGGACCTGGTGATATGGGCTTTCTTCGGGATGCGAACAAGATCCCGGTTGCGGATTAACTGCAATGCCGTCAGGATTTATGTGTACTTTGGTATGGATAGATGTTCCTTGGATATTCGGAGACTGTACCGGGGTAAACCCTGGAGGATAAAGTGGTTCTTCACTTGTTTGCTCATGGGCCTTTCCGTGCTCTGGATTTCTCCCTCCCAGCATATTTGCCAACTTAGACAACATATCCTCTTGAGCCTTAAGCATATCTTCTTGCATTTTCCTTAGATCATCTTGCAATTGCAGTTGAGTTCTTTCAATTTGAGCAATCTTATCATCCATGGCCTTCCTTGTGTTATAGTGATGCTTGAAATTTCCCAGTATTCTGTAATGTATCCCTTATTGTTAATTTTAATGCTTTGAGGATGAATGCAAATTATGTAAAGTGTGATAAAAAATGCAACACAAAACCTAAATTGCAAATAAAATGCAAATGCATGCAGAAAGGCATTGATTCATAAGACGCGATCAGTCTTAGAACAACTTTCATTTAGGACAAAAGCATCATCTTTATAAGAAAAGTCCATTACAGAAAAGGCCTAGCTCTCATGTTCAGCTCTACTATCTGATTGACTAGCCAATCGACCCTCTTTCCTACATCTGATACTGGATTGGTGTAGCTCTGGATGACTTTTGCTTGGAGGTCCATCTCTCCCAACTGCCTCGCAACGCCGCTTAACTGATTCATGGTCTCTCGGATCACGTGATTCACGTTTGTCTTCCAGTCTCTAAAGTGATCGTTTGAGTTTTGCCATTGCAGTCTGGTGCCTTGGATGGTGCGCTCGAGACCAGCGATTTGTGTCTGGCAGCTTCGTAAGGCAGCCTCTAAATCATGAATCTTCTTTTGCAAAGCAGCGTTCTCCTCGAGGCTAACCCTTTGATCCACTGGGCAACGCTGACTGTTTTCTGCAGATAAGGAACTTTCAAGCTGTATAACGTAGGCACTGTACTCTTCATTCTTTGCCTTGGCTCGAGCTAACTCTTCCTCATGCCTTGATTCCATTTCATGCATCTCTTGATTGAGTACCTCTATCCGTTCGTTCTTTGCTCCGTACCTCTGTATCCAGAGAAATACTTCATCCTGTTTGCCTTGGAGCACACTCTCCCGATGTTGCCTTTCTAATTTTAGCTCTTTTTTGCTTTGCCTCTTCTCAGTTTCGAGCTCGTCAATTCTTTGCTTTCTAACCTCAAGTTCAAGTTGCATGTTATTTGCCTTCATTCTGAGTTCTTCAATATCAGCATGCAATTCTTCTTCTCGCTTCTTGCTCAAGGTGTACCTTTGTCTTAACTCTTTAGCCTCTGTCCTTTCGCTCTTCAGTGCCCTAACCCAGGACCTTCTCTCGGACTCAAGTTCTTGATTTCTTTTCTTCTTCTCTGTCTCTACTTCTCTGACTCGGTGCTCTCTCTCGGCTCTGACGTCTCTAACTCGACGATCCCTCTCAGCCCGGAGCTCTAATCACCACTGCTCTGATGTTCTCCCGAGGCCAGCAATTGCCCGTGCTCGACTCATCTTTTGGTAATCGCTCTGTAAACTAGTGAGATTGGCCTCCACTTCATCCTTTCTCTTGCGCATAAGCTCAAACTGTGTATTATAGAACCCCCTATCGATGTCCAACATGAAATTCTTTTGTCTAAGGGCCTCACACTCTGCTTCCTTCCTGGCGATTTCCGCTTCGAATTCACTCTTCAGTATCTCCAACTTAGACGGTACGTATTTAAACTGTGCTTCCAAAGGAATTGTTTGGTCACGATCTGCCAACGGAAGGATATCATTCTTTCGCACCACCCTCCATGCCACGTAATCTGGTGTCAGCATGACCTCAGCTGCTATGAAATCAGTTCTAAAGGTTGACTTCCACGCCTCTGACATTGCACGAGCAGACTTCTTGTAGTGATCTCCACAGTACACAAATTCAGATGCCTTCAGACCGAATGTAGCTGGGACGAAATGGCGTGCCCCAAATTGCCTCAGTACCATCAGTGGCGCATAACCTACTCCACCCCATAACCCTAATAGGGTTACCCAATCAGAATCCCCGCATTTGTACAACACATCCACAAAAGCTAACCAGAGGACACGCCACACTATATCATGCTCCTGTAAATTTCTGAAGAGTGAAACCCAACCCTTCCTGGTGAGATGCTCTGGCCACTCTTTAGTGAGGAAATCTTTTAAGGGTGAATAGGCCGTAGAAAACCGTCGACTATACTCTCGGTCAATTTTCCAGAAGTGACTGCGTATCCAAACAGTAAGCAACTGGACACACCCGGTGAAGCGGCTACTCTCAGCTCTTCTGCAACTGCTAAGTGCTCTGAATGTTTCGGCCAAAACCGTAGGAACAAGGTTTACCTTCCTTTCCAAACGCTCGAATAAATCGACCACTGCGGCTTCCACGTGATAAAGAACTTTCGGGAAAATCATCAAACCATAAATTCCCAAGGCGAACATCTCCATGCTCTTCTCGATATCGCTATGCTTGACGATAAGCTCCTTGAGGCATGACCAAGGGAAGCAATCGGACTCTCCCTTCTTTTGGATTCGATCAGCAACCTACTTCTCTCCCATCCCAGTAATCCTTGCGAGCTTGCTCTTAAAGGATTGTGTCCTTGAGGCTTTTGAGTATAATCGGTCCAAGTGTATCGTCTCGAAATGAAACAAGGAGGTGTATTCTTCTAACGTGGGAGTCATGTCTTCCTTGTTGAAAGTGAAGCAGCTATATGCGGGATTCCAAAACTGGATGAGAGCTTTGATTAGGGGTTCGTTTACTTTCATATACAACAGAAGGGCGATGTCACCATACTTTTTCCAGAAAGAGTATTTCACATCAGAATTCCAACTTTCCCAAATTTCGCGTAACTCTTGCAAATCGTTTTGCTTTAGACTGACCGGAGCAACCTCTGGTAGTACTGATATGTAATCTTCAGTCAAACTGTCGCCTTTCTTCCTCTGAGTTTCTTCGGACCATGACCTCACTTCCACGTTATCCATTTCCTTGTTATGAAAGCTCTTGTCCATTTTATGACCGCCTTCTACTTTTATGACCACCTTGTGAATCAACACATTTCTTCATGAATGATGATGCAATGCAGCAATAATAAATAAAACATAAAACACAAACAAAAATAAAACTGTGTTAGTATATACAATGAATAGTCAAAGAATAAACAAACAACATGAAGATAGAAAATATATACATCCTAAACCTTATTCACATGGTATCTACCCAACATGGCATCTACCGAATCATGCTTTAGTAGATCCTACCCAACATGATATTTACCCATATATTTTGTTACTCATAAAAAATCCTAACCGCATGGTATCTAATTCACATGCCTGTTCGAAAAATAAACCTAACCACATGATCTCTAGTTCGCGTACTTTTTGCAAAAAATAAATTCGAGGGAAAAGTTAGAATGAGTTTCCCCTTTGTGTCTGCGGACAGAGATTCAACATAAGATGGGCAGAGTTTCAGTATTTCTAAAAGGGTCCTCGAATTATCCTTTGCTGGTGCCCCCTTGGGCTTGCCAGACCCTCGATCCTCGCCCATTATAGGCTTAAAACGGATCAAGTTCAATTTCGAGAGGATACATTTCCCTATGTCCATGCGAGGAAACTCAATGTTTCACTCGTAAACATAAGGCATGTACCTCAGAGGTTACTAGCTAAAGCCCATGCGGAGAAAAGTAATTTTTCTCACGTAAGCGTAGCTTTCACCCCTACCTAACGGGACAGAGCACAGTTAGAGTGCTCTAAATATTAAAGGTTTACAGCAACAGTGGGAAAACTCATAATCCTTTGCCTCGATCCAAGAGAAACAATAGACTAAAGTGAAAGTCAGAAAACTGAAAACATGTAGATCACACATTAGTACAACTATTTACTTATTAACCCAAATTACAAATTAAGATGCACACAAAACAATTAAAACAAATAAGGGATCAAGAACCAAATCAAAGCGAACTTATAACTTTCGTTTGCAAAGACAATTAATTAATCGACTATAGGCCTGACTCTCTAAAAAGTCCCTAGTGGAGTCGCCAAGCTGTCGAAACGATTTTTAACGGTACGGGGTGAGATTTTTAAAACCGCGTCATTTTTAATTATTTTCTTTTCAATTGAATTTTTAATTAAAAACAATGTGATTTTTAGAAAACCTCTCATTTCGAAAATTTGGAAATCTCTTTACGATAAAAACATATGGTTCGAGGAGTCGTCACCAATCCTTGATTAGGGTGTGATTGGGCACCCAAAAATATTGCCATTTTAAATAAAAATTAATTTTAATTAAAACAACAAATTTGCGGTCTATGTTAACAAAATATGGGTTCGGGAGTCGGTTACGCGTGGAGAAGGATTAGCACCCCCACAGCGCCCTAAATCGGTACCTCGTCGATTAATTATTGTCTCTGCAACGAATTTCACAAGTTCGAATTTAATTTGATTTATGATCCCTTAAAACAACAAAACTGCAAATTTAAAACATTGAAAAGCAACAAAACAGATTTAATTAAAATTACCAAGTCATTAGAAAGATAAATGATATTCGATTATTTAAAAATATCGAGACCAGATCTTTAGGTAAGTTCTAACGATCTTTTCTCAAATAATTTAAATAGCCGAATATTTCTTTTTCTTTCATTCCCAAATTTTAAAGTGAAGAAATCGAATTTTTGATGTCACTGATGGGATACACTTGTAATTTAAAATCGTCGAGAACAACTTTCTTGTAAGTTAAGAAAAGCCATTCTGACGGTTTTAAATTAAAAGGGTATTACCCTTAATCCGATTATGTAATTAGGTCAAGTTGCATATGAGGACAACATGCATAAATTATACAAAGTGATGTTAATGCAAAAAATAATTAAATATGCGATTAAAGTGAATGAATTCAAACATGCTCATAAAAATAAATTACACCTACATGCGTATGAACAACATGCTTGAAATAATATATACATGCATATATTTAAAATAAATCTAAATTAACCTAACAATCATGCATAAAATATTAAAAGGACTAAAACATAAAAAATAAATAACAACAACCTTTTTCATAACATTTTCATTTCTGGGTACCTTGGTGACCCAACGGGGTTCGACTTTCAAATGGTGGTGATGGTTACTCTTCCACTCAAGGAGGTGAGGGTTTCATTTTTCCTTTTGTTGTTTTTGCTTTCCGATTGCTGATCGGTTTTTGGTTCGAGTATTTTTGGTTGTTTTCTCGTTTTTTTTTTGTGTTTTCCCTTTCTGTTTTCTCTCCTCCCCCCTCTGATCCCTGATGGTTTTTTCGTCCCCTTTTTCTGAACCTTGGTCACTCTCTATATCTGTTTTTTGTTGTTGGTTTTCTCTCCTCGATTTCTCCGTGCCTCTCGTTCTGTTTCTTGTTTCGTGTGTTTGCAGGGCACTGGCGAGAGCAGATCACGGGCGGCAGCTATGGGGAGCCGAGCTATTGTCCGGTTGGCGTGCGTGGTCTGGCAGCAGAGTTGGCTTCACGTGAGACTGCAGCTGGCTCGGGATGCTTGGGACGTTGTGAGCCGTTGGATCCTGATGCCAGATCCAATGGTGGTAGCTTGACGGCGCTGGAACCCTGACCAGAAACCCTAGTGGTCTTTGATCTGGACCGTTGGATGAGAAGCAGATCCAACGGTCCAGGATAAGCGGCGGCTGGATCCATAAGCTGGAAACCCTAACGGTTTTAGGGTTCTTCAAACAGGCTTGAACATCCAAGCCTGATTATTTTGATTTTTGGGCCACTTCGGTCCAGCTGGTTGTAATTTGGTATAGGCCCTGTAACAAAACATTTAATTAGTATACTCATATGTATTTTAATTGCTTAACATTCATTATAATTGCTTAGTTGCTTATATATCATATATAAATATAACCAAACATTAATCATATAAATGATAATAAACCCAATTCAACTTCGGAAAAGATTCCGGACAAATCGAGCATCTACACTTGCAGTGTCGGCGAAGTTCCAGAGAGGAAGATCGCTAAATCATCACACTCTTCTTCATCCAAATTAACCCACCGGAGGGGTTGCTTCCCCTCCTCGAAAAATGATTCTTTCAATGCCGCTTCTACACGGAAAATCTGACTCTCGACGGCGGCGATAAACTGGTTGTGCCTAGTTGCTGTAGTATCATCGCTACGACGATGTCCGCGGCTCAATCGTGTCGCTCTCTCGAACTCTTCCAACTGAATTCACATCCAAAATTATGGAGCAAACATTAACATGAGTATATGGTTCCAAGAAATGGATAAAAGGCAATGGTATCTAGCAAAAGAGACCACTCTTAATTTTTGTCAAAGTATCAATCCCTGATGTTGTGCTCGTGATCGTTTGTTTATTTTTTAATGTGCTCATGTATGGTTCGTGTTCATTTAAATCTTCAGTATCGTGTTCGTGTTCGTTTATTTATTTCTGAAGATGTTCGTGTTTATTCATTTAACGTTCATGAACATGTTTGTTTAGCGTTCGCAGACATGTTCGTTTAATGTTTGACAACAAACACTTTTTCACTCTTTATTTGCAAGCTAAAGAAAAATAGTTAAATTACACCATTAGTTTTTAAATTTCTTAAGCTTCACAATTTGAACTCTAAAATTCACCTCATCTTCAGTTTAGTCCGTACCTTCACAAATATATAAAATTAAAAAAATAAAAGGAAAAAGAGAACCGACTAAACAGCTTATAAATGACATGGTAAACGAACTTATAAACGAGTCAATACATGAGCTTGTTCATGAACATAAATGAACCTAACACACTGTTGTTCGTGTTCGATCATTTATTAAATGAACATAAACATTTTGTTCATGCTCATTTATTTAACTTAATAAACGAACATAAGCAAACGTTATACCAACAGTTCGTCAAACACTCTGTTCATTTACATCACTATCCCCCAATTTGATGGTTTAATTGCACATTTTAGCCACTGATAATTTTGAAACCATTGAATTAAGTTTTGTCCCTTCCCTTTTCAAGAAATTAACCCCTCAGTTGCTTTGGTTTAATTACTTTTCAAGACCCCGACCGTTCCAAAATTAAGCAATTTAACCCCTCATAGTTCAATTCTGGCTCCGTCTCTGCCGACATCCGACAAAGACTAAAACCCAAGTAACATAGATGTCTTAAAATGTGATTAGTTCAAGTAATGAAATTCATACCTGCCATTTAGCAGTGCCTAAAGCAGTTTGCAATTCTCTACAAAGTTGAGCATAATCTTCAGTTTTTAGCCCTTTTCTCTTCTCTTTGATCCACATCCTATATGCTGATTCCATTCTGAAAAAAAACAACAGACGCCATGAAAATAGCTTCAAAAACTCATTTTTCAAAAATGTTTGAAGCTTAAATCAGGGTTTTAAATAGCATTTACGATCACGTTTTCGATTGCGTCGCGTTTATCACGGTTGCGGATATAATGGATACTATTGCAGTCATTGCGGATATCACAATCGTGAAATTTTTTTGAATGAGCTGGTTTATTTTAATAAAAAAACCTATTTTTTTTAAAAAAAAATTAAAATAACGTAATAATAGCAGAATAGCAGCCCGCTATTACCGCGATTCGTTAAATTGCGACCGCGATATGCCGTTATTGGTGTGATCTCACTTCACACCGTTATTTTCTGAGATAACAATTTCAGACACCGCCACGACCGTAATATAACGACCGAGACATCGTTATTCGACCACTATTTAAAACCCTGGCTTAAACATCACATACACAAAACCCTTATCACGTAGTTAATGAATTACATCAAGCATTACAAGATCTCCATTCAATACCAAATTTAAAGAAAACCCTTTCTGATTAAGGGTGAACAAAGATTAAGGGTGAACAAAACTCAATCCGACACGAAATGTCGATCTTTTCGACTAGAAAAAAACTCTACTTAAATTCACTCGAAAAGATTTTAAATTCGAGTCTAGTTACAAGAATAGAAATCTAATAATTCGAATAGTAATTCAAAATTTTTGGAAATTAGTGGGTTGGTTTTCATGTTTGAGTCAGAGATGTCAATTATATATATGATATTAATAAATCACATACAATAACATACGAATAAATATATACGAATTACATATAGTTATAGAAAATCGTTTAAATTAAAATTAGATAGTAACATAATATTATAAATATTTACCATCAAATTTAAACATAAAATCGAACAATTGAGCTCAAATTTTAAAAATTCCGCCTTGAAAATTTACAAATAAAGTTTTTCGACTCGATTCGACTCGATCGAACACTCACACTACTCACGTTCAAACAGAAAAATCCCAAATCACCTACCAACTCCATCGATGAACAAATTTAAAGAAATCAAAACTCAAGCAAAAAATTAGACATGGAAGTTAAAATAATAAACATACATATCAGCAGATTCTTGAACCTCTTCAGCTGCAGAAAAGAAGGCATCTTTCTGCCACAAATCAAAACTGTTTGCAACCATCTTCTTCTTCTTCTTCTTCAACCGTTCAACAGCTTCAAACGCCAAATGAAATTATAAAAAGAAAGCCATCGATGGATTTGGAAAAATTGGTTCTTTTCTTTCCGTTTGATGCCTTCTCTTTCTCTTCCTATTGCGAAAGCAAACACAGCGTGAGCCGAAGAAGAGATGAGGAAAAAGAAGAGACGTACAGTGGATTTCCTTCTTTCTCTCACCTTTCTCTTTTCACTTAATACGAAAATAAATATTTAAATTATATTTAAAATTAATTTTTTATGTTTTAATAATTTTTTTTGTTAAAAATAAATATTTAAAAAAATTCGTTACAGTTTTAGGTGTATAATAAAAAATAATATTTTTTAAAAATAATATTTATTTAAAAAAATTAACGTGACATGTCACTTAACGATATTTTTCTAACGATAGACATCTAAACATGTAATGAAAAAAATTTTAAACACATATTTTTAACGAAAATTTTTAAACACTAAAATATTATTTAGCCATTTTTTTATAGTAAGACTTCTCTTTTTTGTACTCCATCTTTCAAGTTTTTATTCATGTAAAGTTTATATAATATATTTATGTTAAATTCCACAAACGATCCCTGTAGTATGTATTCTTTGTGAAACACTTAGTACTTCATTACGAGTTTGATCATTTACTTGAGTGAAGTATACAAATGGTCCCCCAACTATAGGATATTATTTTATTAAGTCGACTATATAGTTTGCTTTGTGAATTCCTAAAAATTACAAAATGATCACTCAACTTCATTATATATGTTCCGAACTCATCCTTTTCGTCGAAAAATTGATGGTTGTCTAAGTGACATTAACATGATGATTGATAGTCGTCTGAGATTCTGATAAGATTTTATGATATCGCACTCAGTAATTAACGTTCAGCTCATAATAGATATAAAATAAAATTACAAACATTTAAATTAGATAAAAAGCATAGTACAAGGTACTTATATAATTTGACCGAAAATATCATCTAAAGAATCAATATTTATTGAATATAATTCTTAATTATATCAAGAAACTTTTTTTAAATTGAGGAGGAGGTTCTCTTCGGTGTGTTACGGCTAAACTTTTTATTCTAACAACCAATCAAATCTCTCCACGTCAATAGATGAGTCAGTTTGGCTGACGTGTTTTAATTGAAGTTGATTCTTTAAGTAAGAAAAACGGACTGGAAGCAGGTGATAGAAACTCTGTAAAAGTGCAAAGGAGGCGTCGGCAGTCGCATTAATAGATTGAAGTGCTATTAAATATACGGTAAATCTTCTTATTAAAGGACCATAGAGTATCAAAAGTTATAAAAGAGTCTTTTGATAATATTATTTTGTTGAGTCCATCGATTATTAAAAGTTATAAATCACTTAATGATTTCAATGTTCCAATTTTATCCTTTTTGGATAAAAAAATTGATGAAAATTTGAGTTGGATGTTATCTGTTGATTTAGATATGAGAAATCTGATTCTGGAATCTCAAACTATCTATCATAGTCAACATGTTAACGTCCAATTCAGATTGTCATCATTTTAACAGAAAGAACGAGTTTGAAACATATGAAATAATCGAGTGACCCATTTTGTAACTTTTAATAGTCGAGAGACCCAAAAAACAATATCCTAAGTCAAAGGATCATTTATAACTTTAAGGCTGATGAACTTAATAAAGCATCGTTCTATAGTCGGGGAATCATTCGTCTTCTCTTCACCCTAAAATATAATTACTTCATTACATAATTAGTAAAATTATATATAGAATGAAAAATATGAAATGGTAACTTAATAATTACAAATTTGTTCTTAAAGGCAAATATCAAGAAAATATTTATTTAAAACACAATTAATAATTGAATTTGTACCTAAATATTTACTATTATATTGTGACATATTTAGTAATTATGATAATGAATTTATTATAAATGAAGTGTTCAATTATAAAGATAATTAGTCTTAATAGATTAAATTTTTTTATTTATTTTCTAATTAATAAATTCTAGTAAATTATAATTACATTTTGTTAGTTAAATAGAGTTAGAGAATTAGAATTATGTATAATTGTAAGAGGGTGTAATTGATATCCAAAGAAAAGGATTTATGTGATCCAACTGATACCTAATTGCCAGTTTTGGTCCGTTTTAATACTTAAATTTTTATTTTTTTCAAAATCATACTTAACATTTAGTTTTTGTTTCATTTTACTATCATGTCGTTAAAAGTTTAACGTGTTTAATACATAAACTGTCAGTTTTAGTTCGTTTTAGTATCTAAAATTTGTACCTAAAAAAATGACATTCATGAAAGTTGGTAGTTTATATTATTTTCACCTGTCCATTTTATCTAAATAGAAAAATATTAATTTAAGCATAGATGTCACCAAATAATTACAAATTTGTACATCAAAGCTTCAATATGATCATATTCCAACTAAAAGTAAATCTTACTCAAATAACTTCAAACAGACCCACCATATTTTGACATGACTAATGCGAGTAGGGGTGTAAATGAACAAAGCGTTTGGTGAATTTTTCGTGAATCATTCGTATAACGTTCGTTTGTTAAGTAATAAACGAGTAGAACAAAAGTTTTTATGTTCATTTAATAAACGGATGAACACAAATAGATGTGTGTTCGGTTCGTTTATGTTCACAAACAAACTCGTTTATGAGCTCGTTTATAAGTTCATTCATAAGCTCGTTATAAGTTCATTTATGAACTCGTTCATTTATGAACATGAACAAGCTCGTTTATCCGTCTCCTTTTCCTTTTATTTTTTTATTTTAAATATTGGTGAATGTATGTACTAATTGAACACATGGTAAATTAAATTAAATTGTGAATTCTAAAAGGTTTAAGAACTAGTGGCGTAATTTTACTATTTTCTTTAGCTTGCAAATGAAAGGGTAAAACTAAAAGTTGAACACAAAAACGAACATTAAACAAACACTAAACGAATAGTTTGTGACCGCTAATGAACACGTTCACGAACATGAAACGAACATATTCACAAACAATAATTATGAACACCTTTAAAAATAATTAATAAACATGAACATAACATTGTTCGTTCAAACTCATTCATTTACACCCCTAATTGCCACATCCTATCAAATTGATGAAGTATATTAAAGGTCATTAAATTTTCAAAAGTTATAAAACTATCATTAAATTTATGATCTATTATAAAATCATCATTATATTATCAAACTATTATAAAATGTTCATTAAATTTATCAAACTTTTACAATATATATATATATATATATATATATAATTTATCAAATTTTTACAATTATTATAACATTGTAGTGACTACTTTGCAATAGTTTGATAAATTTATTGACTATTTTATAACTTTGAAAAGTTTAATGTCTAAAATGATTGTTTGAGCATAATTCAACGGCATATGATGTAATTTACCCTTAATGAATTAATGTGGAACAATGGGAAATGTAGATTAATAAATGAATGAATGGTAGGAAAGATGTTAACATCATCACTTAACCACCACTTTAACTACCATTTTCTTTATTTTATTATCCTGATTTAATTATATTTTTAGTCCCTCTACTATGTTCAAATTGAGATTTAATCTTTGTTTTAATTTATATACTTTTATAATGTTATTAATAGTCTAAATTAATAGCATCATTAACTATTATAGTCGGTAACTTAAACTTTAAAATATTTGGAAGTTTAAATTAAATTTTCAAAAGTTTTGAAGGGTTTAATTTATTTTCCAAAATATTAGGGTCAAACTAAAATTTTTGAAATTTTGAGAGGCTAATAAGATTTTTTTTAAAATATGGGAGGATATTTAGTTAAGAACATTAAAAGTTTTAAAGTTTAATCTGAATTTTTTTAAAAATATTGGGGGACCAAATTATTTTTAATTTAAAGGGTCCAAATTATAATTTTTAAAATTTTGGGGTCGGAGACATGACCCCCACTAGCCCTGCTTATGTTCCGCCACTAATTATAGTAGAAGTATATGCATTTTTACTAATTACTCATTCATTCAGTGGAACGAGGCGTTAGTCTCTTAAATAATGTATGAGGTTCAAATTCTAGATCGTGAATGAAATAAATTGAGTTGTTTCACATAAATGGTTTTTCTATACCCGATTTGAATTGATTGATTCATAAATCATATACTGATGATTATATAAGAAATATATGATTTTTTCTGAAAAAAATTACCCAGACTATCTTTATTGTAAGAAAGTTATAAACAAAAAAAATTACATAGTTTAACGTTAATAATGAATCGTTTTATCAATTGGGACCTACTAATCACATTATAAGAGTAGATGAACCAAATAATATCAAATTTAAGTACATAGAGTAAATCTCGAACTTCAACATGGTATAGGGACTAAAACCACGATTAAACCTTTCTTTCTCTATTTCCTTCCATTAATTTATTTGTAGACATATGTTAATTTCCGTGCAAACATTAGAAAATTTAAAAAATATGATAAAGTATATTGACGGCATGAAACAAACAAATAAATCATTGTACCATTATTCATGTGGAAATGTCAATACATGGTCGCTTTAAAGTTTGTCACTTTTGTTTTATTTTTTTAACCTATGGTCACTCGATTCAGAAACGTCAAGACGTGGTCGCTTTTGTTTCGTTTTAATTAAGACGTGATCGTTGAGACGTTAGTTATCGTGAGTTAGATGACGTGACACATTAATAAAAATATTTAATTTTTATTTGAACCCTTAAACTTGAGATAAATTACTAATTATAGGTATTTTTGTAAATCTAAAATTATTCAGAGATAAAAATCAATCAACCCTTTCCCCCCTTATGTTTTATTCCCAATTCAGAAATGGAAAATCCCTAAAATCAAACCCCCCCAAATTTCATTTTACTCTCGTCACCATTCTATCGATCCCCTGCCATCATTCGATCGCGGGTGACCGTCACCGTCGATGCTATTGTGAGCGCCTGATCACAACGATCAAAACCCCGTTGAGAGTGTCCCATGAACCACTGTCGTTCGACGTGGAAAGCTCGTCAAAGTTCTATCGGAGAACTCAAAATCACCACACTATTATCAACTAATTTCGACCAATCCAGTCACTGTTAGGTCTCACTGTCACTATCCATGTGCTCCCCGACATCTTACGAAACAAACCCAATCGGTGTGAACATCCCCGTCGTCGTCGTGGAAGGGGGTGAAGCATGGAGGTTTCGAGTTTGTTGATAAACATATAGGAAGAATGGGTAAATTGATATTTTATCCCCGAATTATTTTGGGTTTACAAAAGACCCATAATTAGTAATTTATCTCAAGTTTAAGGGTTAAAATAAAAATTAAATATTTTTACTAACGTGCCACGTCATCTAACTCACGACATCTACGTCTCAGTGACCACGTCTTAACTAAAATGGAAAAAGTGACCAACTCTGCAGTTTACCCTAAAATTAATAAACTTTACATTAATTTATAATATTTAGATTTTAATAACTAAACGATTTAGATATGATTAAAATTTATAACCCATAATAAATATTTCTTTAACTCGCAGTAAACCCAAAATCTTAAATCTCAAACCTCAAACTCCAAATCTCAAATCCTAAATCATAAAGCATAAAACCTAAACCTAACTCTAAAAAAAATATTATTTTACCATGAGTTAAATAAATATGGTTAAATTTTAATTGAATCAAAATTTATTATTCAAATCTAGTGATTATAAATTGGTGTAAGTTTATTAGTTTTTATAAAGTGAATTCTCTTTCCCTCTCTATATTTTACCGTGAGTTAAAGAAATATTTATTATAGGTTAAATTCTAATTAAATTTAAGCCATTTATTTATATATCTAGTGGTTATAAATTAGTGTAAAGTTTATTAGTTTTATAAAGTGGACCTCATTCTCATACTCGTGTAATATTTTCGTACCTACCACCTATTCACCACCCATGATGGATAATTTTTTAAATCTACATCTGCCCACGTGGGTACATTCTCAAATTCACACCTGCCCATAAAACCTGTGACCATTGACAAAATAACACCACTTTTAATATATATATATATATATATATATATATATATATATATTTTCTAAAAAATATTTTTAAATATTTTAAATAAAACTCATTTCCTCTTATTTTGACAAAAACATTTGACAAATGTTTTCTGCTAGTGTAAGTATGTGCTAAGTGCTATATTTTTATTTTATTGGCCTACACCGTGTAAATATGTTTATATGTTTTGTCAAAGTAAAGGGAAATGAGTTTTGTTTTAAAAAAATAAAAAAATATAAAAAATATTTCTGTAAAGTGCTACTTGTCTTTTTGTTAGTGGTCACAGGGTTTCACGTCACTTTCTGTGACGGAAGTGGTTAAAACCGTTAACAGAAGAAAACACCATGTATGAAATTGAGGATTTTAAAACATTATGTATGAAACTGTAGAATTTGATATACTTCATGTATGATTGGGATAATTAACCCAATTCATAATAGTTTAAAATTTATATAATGAATTAGTTGGCGATAGATGTAGGTGGAAGATGAAGGTCTCAAACCCATCACCACCCATTGCCCACGACGGGTATAATTTTTTACATCTACACTTGTCCACTATCCACTAAACTTATACCTATTCCTCCTTCAATTAAAACGCATATGGTACGGAATTATGACATTATACCCACCAGTCATCCTAATATTGACGGCATTGAAACAAATAATAAATTATTGTACCATTATTCATGTGGAAGTCCAGGGTTTCATGCTTTAATACAAGATGTTGGCAGCTCATTGACATTTTTGCTACAAGCTAATGTTTATTTTATAAATTGGTACTAGAATTTGATATATATATATATATATATATCAGTATAATTTAAAAGAATTTTTAAATTAGTATATAAATTTAGAATGAATTATTAAGCTGATGTGTGGTATTTCAATAATTAATTAAATTATTATATGTATCATTTAATGATATTATTATTTATTGAGTAGAAAAGGAGAGAAGTAGCTGGTTACAGAACCGGATATAAGGAAGTCCAGTGATGTCTCTCTTCGCAAGAGGTTTGATCTGAGCCGAAGGAGCGTCAAAGAGGATCGTCTCGGAAACCCGAGGCCGGGGAAGCTTGGCAAGGCCGTCAGCAACCATGTTGCCTTCGCGGGGAATCCATGCGAAATTCGTACACCAGCTTCGATCACGGAGGAGTGTGATTGGCTGGAGAAGAAGAAGAAGAAGAAGAAGACTACACTCGACATAGGGGTCATTTAAAGACCAATGAATAGACCCCAAAGCTTCGCCTGTAATGGCGATGCAATACCAATTGGACGGTGGAAGCCAAGGAGCCAAGATCCATCCTTGGAGCGAATGACCCCCTACAGTGGTAAACCAACTTACATGGTCGACAGTAGCATCAGTATTGAGGCTGCACTAATTGTCATGAGGCCGTTTCCACATTATGGTGTAAATAGTACGTGGAGAGGGGGCCATGGGGAACGATGAGGCAGGAGGCTTAACTCCAAGGACATGGGGAACGATGTGAGAGGGCAACAAAGAGGCAAGTTTCTCAACATCCCAATGACCATCATTCTTCACGTGATTTAACAGACTGGGAGGGGGAGTGCTTATTTGAGTAACATGGTCACGCAAAGGACCAAGAGAGGGAACCCAGTGGTTATCCCCAAAAGCCAATAGAATCACCATTACCCAGAAGCCAAATCAGATTATTACGGAGGGTAGTCCACGAGCTGGAATGGGCCCTCCAGAGTGGAGAGCAGGCTGGGCGAGCAATCGAAAGGGGACACAACATATTCTTTCGATATTTTTATCTCAAGGCTTGAACCCAAAAGGCGTTGGGTCGATTGACCTGCCAGAGATGAAACTAGTTTGGGAAGGGTCAATCAACTTGGGCATGATATTTTAGAGTATGCAGACAAGACCTCTGTAATGAGCTTTATAGAGGACGGGTCCATATGAAGGGACGAAGTCAGCAAAGGACTGAAGGGGTTAATCTTCGGGATAAGGACAACGGTTGTGCGATTAATGCATGGTTAGATTAAGCCATCATTAAAAATGTTATGAACCATGCAACAAATGAGTCATCTACCACGTGTCATTATCACTAAAAGAACTCAGCATGAAGGTCATCATCTAGGGCTTTCAAAGAAGGCATGGCCTATAAAGTGCTCTTGATATCCTCATTTGAAGGTAGGCCCTCGAGAAAGAGTTTGTCAGCTTCAGACAGAATGGGAAAACAAGAAGATACTGAAAAAACACCATTGCAGCTTGCAGTGCCAGTGTAAAGATTTGAAGAAATAGATTGCTTCGCTCTTAGATTGTCATCATCACAACACCATTCTCCATCTCCAATTTTTAAACCGAGATTCTATTCTTAAGTTTGCAGTGAGTAGCTTTTCGATGAAATACTTCGTGTTACGGTCCCCATAGTTAATCCAATCAGAGCACGATTTTGTTTCTAGATAACTCCTCTTGATCAATCAAGCAGGCGCTCAAGTTCATCTTGCAACTCATACTCGAGATTAGTGAGGAAAGCCTATCTACGAGAATGAAGAGCGTGTTGACCCTTGGAGACGGCAGTAATGATACGTTTCTTGGTACCAATGAATCCGAAAATAGTCCTATCCAAGTCTCAGCAGTATTAGTGAAGTTCAAGACATTTTCAGCAAGGATGGAGCTGACTTACAAACACCCCAAAGTTTGGGTTAGGAATTTCGAGTTTATCCAAACGGGATTAGAATAAATTCCCTTAGCTTATGAAAGGCTTGATTCAAGTGGTTTTAGTTTGGGCTTGGATAACCCAATAGAAGGTAAAAATGATGCATTTAATCATGAACCAAAGGATGAAGGACTAAATGAGTAAATAACCCATTTATTCAAATCAAAGTTGAAATCCCATTAATTGGGATGATATTACGTATGAATTCATCCTCTTTTTCATCCAACCTTTGTCTCATCCTTTCGATTTCTTCATCTTCCTTTATCCTCTCCAAGCACAACAATGTTTGGAACTTTAAGAATTCCAAGCATCCTTTGAAACTTCCAAGGTAAGAACCATAATCTACTCCCTCCAAGATTCAATTCAAGCCCACATTGCAAGTTTTGGTTGTGTTAGCCAAAGGGTTTAGTGGAGTTTATAGACCTTAGGATTTCAGTCCGTTTAGAGATTGAGTTATAGAATTTTTTTCTAGTATTACCCAAAGTTCCAAAGTGAGTTAACAACTCATTTCCTTTATCTTTATTAGTTAAGAGAAAGGAGAAAGCTCTGAGGCAATAGGCAAGAAAAATTAGTCCTTGGATGATTTGGGGATGTTTTCCAGCAACTATAACATGGTAACAAGTTTCTAACTTGTCCATACCACATGTAGATCATTAAATGTGCATAAACGTTAGTTAAGTTCATGAAGCATGCATGAATAATTCATGGTAAATTCCATGTTTGATTTTTTCAGCATGAAAGGTGACTCATTTTAACCCTAAAACCTCAAAGACTCTAATAATTTTACTAGTCTTCATAGGACGAATGGGTGAAGTTAGGCCACATTTTTGTGTCCAAAATAGGGCATTTATGTACGAGTATCATACTAGAAGAACAATACCGATACTATTCACGGATCAATGTAATGAGAGTGTTTTGGGAAGGAAGTATCGATACTGTTGGTTCAGTTTTAATACTTACAGGTGGTATCCATACCGAGGCCACTTAAAGGATTCTAGTAGCCATTTTTTGGTACATGGGTAGAGTATCGATACTCCCAATAGGGTATCGATACTAAGGTTTTTTTAAAACATCGAAGCCATTTTTGGTATTGGTACTCGGATAGTATCGATACCCTCTCATAGGAGTATCGATAAACATCAAACTATTTCAGTATCGATATCCAGGGTGAGTATCGATACCCAAGGGTCAATATCGATACTGTGGCACAATACTGATACCATAATCATGAATTGACAATTAACCCAATTTGTTAAGTGTTTGGATTTGGGGTTTTAGGGTTATAAAAGCCTTAAGTACACGAATACAAGTGAAAACAACTAAAGTAACTATAAATACAACTAGAACCAAACAAGTTAGGATAACATAAGACTAGTCATTGTGCGATGCTCGGGAAACAGTCAGGACACCCGAGTTACTTTAGCAGTATGACAATCGTCCTTATGATGTGATATCTGGATGGAGTCGGTTAGTGCGTTAGGCACTTCAATTGTCAGCTAGGCATGGATGCCTCAAGACTCGACGGAGTAAGTTGGTCGGGTATGTAACACTCGAATCTCGGGTTAGTAGTTCGGTCAACTCGAGACCTAAAGTTTATCCCAAAAGACTTCATAAATCAGTTGGACCAAGTTTAGTGGTAGTGGGCTTGTGTTGGGCCTAAAAGTTTGGGAGATAGGTGATAAGTGTTTTATGTAAGAGTAGAAGGGCTAATAGTGAAATTTTCCCTTATGTTTTAAAGCTGAAAACCCTCCCTTTTTTATCATGTTTACACGAACCACCCCACCATTTCTCACCAGATGGTCCTATCTTCTTCTTCATTTCTTAAGTGTAAAGTTTTAAGGATTCAAGCTTAGTTTGTGTAGCTAAGGTAAGAATGTTTCTCTCTATCCTTCAAACTTTGTTTTAGGCTCCATTTGTAAGTTTTAAATTTGTTTTCAAAAATGGGTTTTTCTTGAAGGTAAGGTAAATCTTAGTTGATTCAAGAGGCGTTTAGCAGCAAGGCAATAAGGTAACACACTTATAGCTTTCTCATACCAAGTGTAGCTCATTGAAGTTGAGATGTTAGAAAGTTAAGTTTAAAGCATGTTTAGCAATTTCCATGGTAAATTGTTCTTTTGATGTTATAAGCATGTTAATAAGCCTCATTTAGACCCCGTTGATCAAATAAAACTTAAGCATATTTGGGACCTCACTAAGGTATTTAGGATTGAGAAGTATAGTTTTTCGAACTTGTTTTATGACTTCTACAGGTAGAGTATCAATACTTGTTCTTCGTTTTAGGCAAATTCGTGAGTTTAGGGCAAGAGTATCAATACTCTTTCAAGATCGAAACTTTGGGTCAAAGTTTCAAAACTCCCAAAAAGTTTGAATCTGGGAAGAACAGAATGTTTAAAAGTATCGGTACTTATATAAAGTATCGAAATTTTGCAGGAGTATCGATACTCTTGGGATAGTATCGCTACTTTTAGTCTCTTGGGAAAAATATTAGTTTTTTAGGGAATTAGACTTGAGGTACCACAACTTCTTTATATAATCAAATAAGACTACAAGTGAGAATGATAAGATAGTTTTTCAAACGTAGAAAAGTTAAAGTTAGGAGAAATAAAACTAGCCCTGTTTGTATACTCGGAAAACGACCAGAACAACCGAATTCCTTTAGAAAAGCTAGCAGAGTTAAAAGTATAGATCAGTCCGATATCCTTAGGTAGGGCCGAGGCCCTTCTGACTAACTATGTTTTCGAGGCTTAACACTTTTAGAAGAAATAGTGGGTTAGTCAGAGGTATGGTTTCCGATGCAAAGACTTCCGGGGGGCATATCCAGGGTAGGCTAGAGGGGTGTGCGAGCTCCGAGATGCAAAACCCTCAGTCGCACCATGATGTCTACCATAACTTAGAGAGTGAGTATTCGAGAATATTCTCTAAAGAAATTTTAAAGCAGACTAGCTTGGGCACAAGATCCAACACTCAAGGAGTGGGCTAGTAGAACAGAACAAATAGTAGAAAATATAGTAGTAGACCTTATACTAGTAGACTTGATAGTTTGAGCTTTTCAGTGATGCAGTTAGTATGTTTTAGCCGTTAGTGTGACTGAGCTAGTTAGCTCAGCCTTTGGATGTTTCCGTGGGCAGGTTAGTAGATCAAGCAGTTGAGAAGCAGTAGATAGAACAAGGTCCATACCAGTCCAGTGCATATCAGATGTACATCTCAACGTTTTTATTGGGCATGCATATTTGTAAACATTATTGTCCAGTTGAGTCGTAGATTCAATGAAGTTGGTCTGTAATATTTTTGAAGTGTAAATATTTTATTTTGGAGCTCCTCAGTGAAAAGATGATTTTTTTATTTAAGTTTATTTTATGATTGGTTATAATGTCGTTTAAAGAATGTGAAATTAAGTTTAAGTTGGTTAGCCACTTTGTTGGTTCCATGTGGCATCCTACATCGGTCGGCTGTGTCATACTGGTCTAGGGTGTTACAGGGTACGTATTTGATGCACATAAAATTCCGGATCGCGCCCAATGCTCGAGCGCCTACATGTGGGCTAGGGATGTAAGCTTCAGATGCATGTAAAATTCCGGTTCTTACCCCGAGACCCTCGAGTATTCAAGGTAGGCTAGGGTGTTGTTCCGAGATGCAGAAAATTCCTCCGACCACACCACTAGACCCACCTCAATTGATATTATACTTTTGCATACCCATGACTTTACACACCGACATATTCTGTAATGAATGCATGCAGTATTCATAGTTTATCGGCATTGAGCTTGAAACCTTAGCGTTCAGAATTTGTTTCCATGCGCAGGTCAGTAAATTGACGATAGCCTATCGCACAAATACATTCTGATCAATCGTTTCTCAGATTATGTCTTGAGTCTGTTAAAGGGCATGTATTTATGTGGACCTTATATTAATTCAACTTAACTCAGTTTTGATTTAAAGCTCAATATTTGTGTTTTGTACGTATTGGGAGCTCCCCGTATTGTAAACCTTAATTTATGATTTTATTTCATACGATGGTGAATGATTTATTAACGCTTTACAAATGTTTGAAGAAAATTTTTGGATTAGTCACTTCAGTGGTCCTTGTAACACTTTAACTGTACGATCTTCGGGTCGGACCGGATTAAGATGTTACACTTCCAATTGTCCAAAACCATTCTATCAAAGCCTTCATGAGATAACCAACAAGAGAAATACCAGAATTGGCGGTTTCGATTGATAATTGGGTTATGAACAATGTGGAGGAGAAAAGGCCCATGGTCAGAGTGCATACGGAGGTGTTGGACAACAGTCAGGGTAGGTCGTTCCAATAACTATGGAGATCACGGTCAAGGCGAGCAAAAGTATGGCCTCAATTCCACGGAATTCAGACCCCTGAAAGCCTAAATCCCCATGGACGAGCTCCCTTAGGGCCCAAGGGCTCCGACCTATTATAAAATTTATATTCGATATAATTTGGTTTATGTAAAAATAAATATTTAAATTTAAAAAATATAAAATTTGATTAACTATTTAATCAAGCAGGGTCGAACTAAAGAATGATAAGTCCGTTTTATCAAATTTTTGGTCAATTACAATTTAAGTCATTGTAAGTTTAATATTACAAATTATAGTTGTC